>NC_092825.1:65799336-67018776 GCF_039878825.1 Excalfactoria chinensis | reverse complement strand
TAGAGTATACCTTTGATTGTGCATGCGCTGAATACAGAAGATTCTCAAATTACATTTCAATTAAAATGCATGTGTGGATGGTGAAAACAGATAGTAAAATGAATGGATGATCGCATCATTCACATCTGTTAGAAACATAGCAAGGCTGAGTGTTACCTTTCAGTACCTCTACTTATCAAATTTTCATTGTAGCTGTTAGCATTTGTGGCAGTATTACCTCTCCTTAGAACTTAAATTAAAACCAGAAAGAATTGAATGAGAAACTCAAATTTTGGTACCTGAGGTAAATGTATGAAGTAAACTTATGTGCACAATTGGTTTTTAAGTTACAGCCTAGTTCAAGATTCCTGACACATCACTGATATATATATATGTGTGTGTGTGTGTGTGTGTGTGTATTATTGTGATTGTTTGGAGAAGTATGGAATTAAAAACGTGTTTTCGTATTTTCAAGGTATTTTGGAACCATTATTCTTACTAATGAAAAGGCACGGCCTAAATCAGTGTGTAACTTGGCATCTTACTTAGAAAGACAGAAGTTAGATTTTTGTTCAAAGTCCATTCTTAATATGCCATAGTTTTGATGAATTGTAATAGCATTTGAAAGTGGGTTACCTTTTCTTGAACAAGATATGATGTGTGAAGACTCCATTAGTTGGTCCAGTGGTTTTACACCTTCAATCTGCAGCACATGCAGAGCAGCAGTAACATTTTTATCAAAATTGTCAAGCAACAAGCATTTAAGTGTAATAAAAGGGCTATCATAAGAGCCAGCACTGGTCTTAAAATTACACAAGAGGTGCTCTGTGGCATGTGTATCTTGCTTTCTTTATGTCCTTACAGAGTCATTAAGTGTTTTTTAATTTTTGAAAGTTGTCTCTTACTAATTAATAGGTCAAGATAAACAAATAAATATACCATTAATGTCCAGTCGAAAGTTAATTGTTACTGACATAAGTACTATGTAGTAAGCAAGGTCTTAAAAATTAACAGTAAGCTCAGGTGGGCTACTGTATTTTCAACTATGATGAACTCTGAATTCAGTCAGCCTATCCCAGAGCACAGTAATAAAAATATGTCTTCCTGAAAGACATTATGTATGTGCCATTCACTTGTGCACTGCCTCATTTCTTTACAATAATTTACTATCTATGCAGAAAATCAACATTAGTTTCAGGCAGGCTATCCCAACCTGTGCTATTGCTGGACCGTATTTTTGGGTAGTTTATCTGAAATTAAATCACTGACTGTATTTTACCTGTGGTGATCAACACAAAGCCTGTTTGTAGAAAGTGTTATACTTCTTAAAATTAAAATACACTTCTTACATGAGTTGTTGGAAAGGATTTAGCTCAAGATGTCTGTTTTTACTGGTGTTGTATCTCTATCTTGGGGAAACTGAGGAAGTAGGGTTTATTCTTGTGGTTTGTTTGTTTGTTTGTTTTTAAACTCACGCTGTGCTGTGTGTGGAAATGGCAGCATTGTTTACATGTGTTAGAGGGAAAATTATTGACATTTGCCAAAGCTCAGTATTTCATATAGTTGGGTACCTACAAAATTGTTGAAATAAAATAGGGGTTATAAGCATCAGTGAAAACTGAGATAAAACCTGAAAGACATATCCAAATCAAGTGGTACCTAGTATAAAACTGTCCCAAAACACTCCTATTCATTGTGCCATGAATTCTATCTACCAACGTTAATCCTAGCAGAATTTAGTTTGAAGGACCTTACCGACCACCTTCTGAAGCTGAGAGAGACAGTGTGAGGAGCCCCCAGGTGAAATATTAAATCTTTCAATCACAATTATTAGACATAGGCAGTTCTTCTGCACATTGAGGTCCTTCTAACTTTGTAAGGAAACCCAAACAACTTAAGAATCAAACAAACTTACTATATCAAAGTAAGAGTTAGCTCTGGATTTTGATTCAGGATGCTTCAGTTTCTTTCCTCTTCCTCTTCCTTTCCCTTTCCCTTCCCCTTTCCTTTTTCCTCCTCCTTTTCCTTCTCCTTCTTTTCCTTCTCCTTCTCCTTTTCCTCTCCTCTCCTTCCTTCTTTTCTTTTCTCTTCTTTTCTTTCCTTTCCTTTCCTTTCCTTTCCTTTCCTTTCCTTTCCTTTCCTTTCCTTTCCTTTCCTTTCCTTTCCTTTCCTTTCCTTTCCTTTCCTTTCCTTTCCTTTCCTTTCCTTTCCTTTCCTTTCCTTTCCTTTCCTTTCCTTTCCTTTCCTTTCCTTTCCTTTCCTTTCCTTTCCTTCCCTTCCCTTCCCTTCCCTTCCCTTCCCTTCCCTTCCCTTCCCTTCCCTTCCCTTCCCTTCCCTTCCCTTCCCTTCCCTTCCCTTCCCTTCCCTTCCCTTCCCTTCCCTTCCCCTTTCCCTTCCCTTCCCCTTCCCTTCCCTTCCCTTCCCTTCCCTTCCCTTCCCTTCCCTTCCCTTCCCTTCCCTTCCCTTCCCTTCCCTTCCCTTCCCTTCCCTTCCCTTCCCTTCCCTTCCCTTCCCTTCCCTTCCCTTCCCTTCCTTCCCTTCCCTTCCCTTCCCTTCCCTTCCCTTCCCTTCCCTTCCTTCCCTTCCCTTCCCTTCCTTCCCTTCCCTTCCCTTCCCTTCTCTTTCTTTTTTTCTTGAACCACCTAGTAATCTACTGATTACTTTGCCATCTGTTGAAGAAGGCATGAAACTAGGAAAAAATTCACTTTCAGCTCCTTGGAGGATAAATGTGGGAATACAGTTAGCATAATGGCAAACTTTAGAATTCCTGTTTTTGCTTTCACTAATACTATGTTGACATTCCATGTTTGTGGTGGGTAAAATGATAATAAAGAACATTTTCTAAGAAGTGAAGAACAGTGGAAGTATGTATACTTGTGGCTTTCTGCCTTCCGTTTAGGTTTCCCTTCTAAGATTCATGAAATTGCACATCTGTAATGAAAATGTGTACTGAGAGGAGTTAGAATCACCTTTTGTTTGGCAGCTGCTTGACAAGTATGTGAAATGCTATTTTATTCTAGCATTTTTCTTGACTGTACACTTTTCTGTAGCTGTACAGTGTATCACTTGGCATGGCTAAGAGTGAAAAGTGAATGTTACATTCATTCTAACCATTTTAAAGAGTTCACTTTGATATTTTAGCCACTTAAAACACCTGCTGTCAGAACCCGTACAATTGATTTCAATGAACTTTGAATTTCTTCAATAAGATGACTCTATAATAACTCCAGTAATCCATGATGCCTCATTAGAGGAGCTGGCTATGATGATTATCCCTGTGATTTAGCAATTTTTTTCCTTACAATGCCTTTGTCTATTCAGAAAAAGGAATTACAGCAAACACAATACCTTCCTATTTCACTTCTGGTTTTATACTAACAGTATTTGCTACCTGTTACACAGTGTAAAATATCTTATATATACTTATAGTAAACAGGTTCAAATGTACAAGATATTTTGACAGACCTTTTCAAAGAAACTTTAATTCTATGTAGGAATTCTGTATTGGAGTTAGAATTTGTTTTTAATTTTCTAGTAGACACTTGGACAGATAAAAGCTATACTTCCAAGGGAGTCTTTGTCTAGAGCTCTGGTTCAATAGGAAAAATTCTCAACTTGTTCATGCCTTGTGTTTGGCTGATCCAGAACTGTGTTATCATGTCAGATATTTGTAATCAGTTCACTTTGTTTCAGTATCTAGCCCACTGTCTCCTTCTTCTTGTGGAACAGAAGCAGAATACAGCCCTAAATGTCTCTTCTCTGTATCATAATGCTACAGAAGGTTTTTTGAATGGTGATTTAAAAATCACATTTTCCAGTAGGATACTGCATCGGTTTTAAACACTTCTGGTATGTTCAAGTAGAGAAAATCTCTTTTCATCTCATTCCAGATTTGATTTTCAAGTTGAAAGCATGAAGGCATATAAAAGCATGTTAATACAGAGTTTCTTTTAACTTTTTCTTCTAATCCTTTCTCTTTGTGTTCAAAGATAAAAATATGCAGTATTTTTTTACTTGATTATAAAATGATACCTCACTTTCCCCTCCACCCCTAGAACAAAACGTGAAGTATCAACACAATTTCTAATCAATATACTTTAAAGATAGAAGTTTGCAAATCAATAAGACAAGGCTGTGGTAAGTGGTGTATGTGTGACCATGATGTCAAAGAGGGCAATCTGTACATGCACAGTAGTTGGAGAGAAGTACAAAAATGGACTGCAAGTTTAAGATAAGAACAAAGAAGAACAAAAAAAGAATTGAACTAATTGAAATGCAAATTTGTCTTTCTGCCATTAAAGTAGATAGTTATTTCAGCCTAACAAAATCATATTTGGTTTATCAGCTCCTTAACTTAAATACGCTTTTCTGATATGCATGTATATAAATGTATGTATATATTTATTGTTATTATTATTATTATTCACTTAGGGTGATATTACTTTGCTATTTGGAAATGGTTTTCTTGAGCCAAAATGTACTTCCTTTGGCATGCTTTCTACCTCTCTCTCTTTTTGAATCAGCTACTTATTGTTATGTAGTAGCAATTTCCAAGTGTCATGTGAAATTGCTGATGCGGCTTAGTTCTAGCTACAACCTGTGACTGCCAATAGTAAGCATCTATTGAAATCTAATACGTACTGCAGGGTTCTTTTGCACATGTACAGGCAGACCCTTCTGGCTAATATACAGAAACAGTGGAAAAAATAGGAAAATGTATGTGTTGTTTTTTTTTTTTTTAACCTCTGGAGGGGTTAAGTGTATGCCTGAGTTTGAAGTGCAGAGTAACTCATTTGACTGAATGGAAGCGAACCAGAGAACTTGCCCTAAATGTGAGTGCAGGAAAATCAGAACAGTAAGTATTTGGAACTCTGTAGATACAATGCGTGGTATTAATTTGAGTTTTGGTGAGGCAGCCTTATTTTCAGAGTTGAATTTTAGCCCTAAGAGCTTGGTCAGTGAGGCTGTGCTAAGAACAGTGCATTCATCTAAAAATTTGTCTGATTGCTTACATGTCATCAAGAGGAGGATATAATTGGTCTTGAAACATAAATTAAATCTATACAGTATTTAAGTTGTTTGCCTTTCCACATTGATTTAACTTGGTCTTGAAGGCACTTTATGATGTAGCTTACTTCTTACCCAGTGAGAAGGAATGGAATAGCCTTTCTGAGCAAACTCAGGTATTGTTGACAAATCTTACACCGTTACAGAAAGTAAAAATGTGCTTTACATTTTGATTAACATGAGCCAAGTGATAATCATTGATACTTTTGACATGCAGCAGAGATTAACCTGCATCTTCTGTGATTTTACATTTTTCTAAAGCGCTTTGAATCGGCTCAGATTGCCTAAAGATTTATTGGCAAACTGAAGCTTTTCTAAGAATGAAAGAGATGAGAGAAGATTCCATTCTCAGAAATGTACAGACTTGAGCATCTCTGTGTATAAATGTGTGTGTGTGTTGGTTGAGTGTGAGCATAAGGTCTTTCTCTTTGATATCATTCAGGCAGAAAGCCAATATGCGCATGTAAATGAGCCTGAAAATATAATTAAAAATATATACATACTGGGGACTGTGATACAGAATTTTATATGAGATGCAGGTTACAAAGTGACAAGTAACATTTCCTATATAATCACTGATACTAACTCTCATCTGTGATTTATATGTCTCATGTTATTAAGTGCTGAACAGATAAATGCTGGAATTATTTCTTAAGATATAATTTCACCACAGTGAGTGAATGCAAAGTGCGCCTTTCCCATTCTTCTCCCCTCAGCCAAAACAAAAGCCAAAATACACCTAACATGAAAATGTTTCTAGGGAGACTAAATCTTATTCAAGGTCAGATAAAGACCTCTTTAATAAAAATAACTTTCCTGGATATAAACCGTGACAAAACAGACTTCCTTTGTCATTATTATGCTAAGATCAAGGAAATTCTGCCCTCATTAACACACACCTAGGAGCTCAGATACAGGTGGAAAAGGATAAAGATTGCCAAGAGAAAGACATAAACAATCTTGACCTTTATTTCAGTTTAGGTAGCGAAAGCTTGTACATAAAAGCTTACACAAGAGACATCTCAGAAGGTCCAAACTTTAGGCAAGAAGCCAGTTTTCTTTGCTGTCTGTTCTAAAAGTTAGGTTAGAGTGCTGGGTACAGAAACTGACATTTCTGCTCTCCAGCCTAGAGAGGAGCTACTTTGAAAAGCTTTATTTCTTGTTTAAAAATACAAGTGGAATCCAGATGTATTTCCATCAGCAGCTCTGTAGCCCATAAATATATACCACCTAAGCCAGTGTCTTATGTATGTTATTTTATTAACATTCTTTGCTGAGTGGGCTTGAATGGAGCACAATCTCTCATATAGAGGATCTAATTATAAACACAAGGGACAGAACCAAATAAGCAATCTTTAAAGGGAAAAGAGTCTGGCAGCTTTGTTTAAAGTGTCCTTTAATGAACTTCTTTAGCAGCTTGTATCTTAGCAACACATTTTATTACATACCAGTGCGGGAGAAGCAGTTTGCAGATGGAGTTGCACACAGTAATTTATTTCCCCCCTTTTTTTCCTTTTTTTTCCCCCCTGCTTCTCTGTGGTGACTCAACTGGAATGTGCAAACTAGCTTTTCTAACACTGATAGCTCACTCGAAATCCCTGATTGGTTCATTTGTATCTTTTCTGTTTTGTTAGTTGATGAAAAAGGCATTTAGTATGGTAAATGCACAGTGATTTTTGCTTGCTCTTAGAAATTCAGATATGACTGTTTTGAATAGGCATGGATTTGATTAAAAACAACCCAATCTCTTTTCAATGCACTTTTTTTTTTTGCTTGTATGTGTTCTGTGTGGTGCTAGTCCTCATCACACACAAACACGATAGTTTCCAGATTTGTAGGCTATTTACTCTCCACTGTTACATGGAGTTGTTTTAATCTGTCACCTTTTGCTCCTCTGAAACTAATTGGAATATGGCAGTGACAGGAACATTTGCAAGCATTTTCTTTCTTCTTAGACAAAACTTGGCACTTAAAATGCAAATATATCAAGAAATAATGGCTGTTTTAAAACCAATTAAAACAGTGCACTCTTGTCACTCTTTCAGATGACCTGAAAGAGTTGAGAGTTTCATTGTTGAAATGAATACTTTCTGTGCTTTTCTATTACTAATTGCAGACCAAGTTTTACTTGTATGTTTTGACTGAAAAACACTCTTATCAATATATGCTGTTAAGGAATGAGGTACTACTGAAGGTGTGTGTGAGAATTGGAATCTAGACTTAATTTTTTTTCTTATAAATAAAAGGGATGAATGAGCAAACTAAATACCATTCAGGTCAATTTACATTTTCTGCTGGCTAGGCAGTTGTAAATTGAGACACAGATTTCTCTGAAGATCACTGGAGTTACCCAGAGTTTGCATTGATGTAATGAAAATCAGAATCAGGCCAAAAGAGGAAAAAAGCAGCCAAGAAGAGGTGAGGGAGGAGGAAGACAGTGCAGAGTGTTAGAGGAACCAAGAGAAGAAGGGAAAGCTTGTTGACTTAATGATACTGCTCTTGGGGAAGGTTTCCTTAAACTTCTTTTAGCAGCTAGTATGTTAGGGGTTGACATTAAAAAGTCAAAAACTTCCATTTCTTGAAGTCAAGGGGTATTTGCCAGTGGACAGAATTTGGTTTTTGAAAAAGATGGAGTTGTTTCTTTGATTAACTTTAGTTAGACAATTATATGTGCATTTTCTGGGCAAACTGATACATTTCTTCAGTCTGTAGTACCAAACACAGGTTCCTCTTCATTCTGGAACATGGATAGATGGATCTGACTCCAATTTTCTGTTTCTAGTATATTAGGCGTCAGTCTGTCAGTTGTCACCTTTGGATTTGCAATCAGCCTTATCAGAATGCATAAAAGAAGTCCTCTAAGCTTAAAAACAAAGAATCATGAGGTGGAGTAAAAAAGCATTGCAGCTATCTTTAAAAAATATAAATCTCAACAGTAGGATGTCCTTTGAAGCCAAAAGTATTTAAGTTGTCATGTGACTGACTTACTTGTTAGTTTTTTTTTTTTTTTTCTTTTGCAATTGCAATAGTGTTTATTAAGTTAAATTGGATTGAAAAAAACTCTAAGCTGGCGAATGCATCAGAATCTTGTGCAGTCACCAGGATTAATGATGACAGCCTGAACTGTTGAACAAGCTAAATCATGAAACTCACAGTATTGCTAGACAAAGGTGTTACATGGTTTTCTGCAGCTGTATTGGCTGCAACAGGGAGCAGCAATTTCTGGCACGTTTCATGTCCTATAATGAGAAATAGTACTTACACCATGCACAACATTTCAAACACATCTCAGGGCCTTTTTTTTTTTTTTATGTGTCAGTACTGGGAACATTTAAGTGAGATGTAAAAGCAAGAATCTTTACATACTTAGAAATTTCTTCTGCAAACACTGCAGTAACGAGGAACAAAATGAAGCATTTAATTACTTTCTGAAACATTTAGGAAACAATTAAGAACCTGTGTCTCCGTTGGCCAAAACAAAACGATCAGTTGAGCTGTTCATTTTTGTTTCAATAAAGCAAGGAAATATTGCTTTCCAGAAACACAGACATTTCCGGAAACTTCTTTAACCTCTGAGTGATAGTACTGCACCTTGTTACAGAAGTAATTTTACTAAGAGAAACTTAAAAGAACTTCCATCCCCAGATGTAACAACGACTCATTTATAAACAATGAGAGCAGGAACAATAGAAAGCTGAGTGCATTCTGCATGAATAATATAACTGAGGGTTGTGAAAAGCCTATGATTTTAGTATGCCAAACTCAGTGTGGGAGTGCAGCATTCAGCTGATTTTTTTCAGCACTGGAGATTCATCCCTTCTCTCCCCCACTTCTATGTGCCAACATACACAGACAGAGGACTAGCAGTGATGATTAAAGACAGAAGTAAATTCATAAAACTGATGAAACTCAGGTTGAAATCTAGGCCAACGTTTAGCTTTAATGTTTGCCTTAGGTAGGTGCAGGAAAGGCCAAAGACTTGATTTAAGAATAGAGTTTGAGTGTCAGTCTGTGTTCTTAGCCTTGAGTCTGATTTCATTTGCATTCAAGAGTTTTAATTCAGAGAGCTTATGAGGCCTTCAATGTGAACTCACGTTTCTGTTGCTTGTAAATATACTTTTCTTTATGAGACTAAATCAGGATTTAAGCTCAGGATTTCAGGACTCTCTGTTGAAAAAAAAAAAAAAAAAAAAAAAAGAGGAAAAAAAAGACCTGAAGTTGGTTATTTTCTCTGTATTTCTTATTGCATTTATTTAATTTAAGTCTTTCTTCTAAAGGTGCTGAACTGTAAGCTCTTTGGGTCTGATTCTGTCTTTGTCCTGTGTGTATTCAGTGTTTGGCTTAATGAGATTCTTTTCCAAGAGTCTCAGACAATAAGGTAATGCTAACAGTGAGTAATAAATTGAAGGCAAAAGTGGCTATAGTTTACCCATACACAGTGACAGGATAAACGTTTCCTCAAACTTATCTCTGAGTGTCTTTGTCAAGGTTGTTACAAATATAGAGTAAGCAAGTCTGAATTTTTCTGGTGTAGGTTTGATGAGATCACTGAAACTACAGCTATGGATTTGTTATCATATAAGGAAGTTCATAGTTTCACAGAAGATGATATATGTTGTGTTATATTCTTAAAGTTGAAGGGTGGTTTTCTTTGCACTTCAGTGCCTTGTTGTGTTTTTAATTGCTACCTATTAGAGTGTTGCCAAATGATAATGATGGATTTTGTAATATGTTCCAATATCCCGAAATCCACTGAAGTATTTCTTAAGGAACTTTCTACTGTGTGACATCTTTTAGTTTGACTAGTGTTAGCTGAGCTTTTGTTGTTCGTTTGTGTGTTTGTTTGTTTTTTGGAGAACGAGGAAGAGAAGATATCACTGTTTAATTGGCTGGATTAAGATCTAGTTTTATTCTGTTTGGCTCAGTTGAATTGTGACTCCCCCATAGCCAAGCAACTCTTCACAAAAAAAAAAAAATGAGGTCTAGGTAGACCAACCTAATATACAATGTATGACTTGATCCTTAAGTTCTTACCTTTTAATTTATTCTAATTTAAAATGACGTCACTGTTTATTAGTTTTCATTTCTCTAAAGTCTGTAAAGACTAAGTCTAAACTTTCAGATTTTGGTGTCACTCTGATTGTTTCTTTTAAAAATAACTTCAAAAATGTTGTTCTTTGAGATGGAGGTTCAAATAATAGCTAACTAAATATTACTACGTATTTACTTAACAGTTCACTGTTACTTAAAAAAGATCTTTCGATCATCTAGCTTTTGGGCTGTTACAAACTATAATGTAAATACATAGTTATAGAGTTTTAAAAATGCATATTGCTCACCAGATTGGCCAAATACATGACCTGAGGTTTATTAAGATGCAGATTCTTGACATGACAGAGCTCTTACAGTCTGTTGGGTTATGACCCACTGAAGAAATTTTACCTTCCAGGGTCAAGGATCTATTAGGTAGAAACAATTGCTCCAAAATCATTATGCTATTAACAACTTGGAAAGGCTTGAAATTAGCATTAATGAAGTAGTGGAATTCTATGAGAATTTAGTTTGGTATATTGAATGTGCAATGAATCAGTCGTAAACAAAAATCATTTGGTTGCTTTACAAGCCTATCCAAACTTAAAACCTTATTCTGAAGTAATAGCACTTGTTTAGACAGCCAAATACATACACATTTTTGGTTACTGTTGTATTGGTTTGCTTCTAGTGAAAATGGCTTAGAAGAAGCAAAAACACATTTATGTTTCAAGGGCCAGCTTCTGTTGAACTCAAGGGCTTTGGCATAAGCATCCTTTTTATTTTTTAAGGCGAAAAAGTCCTCTCTGCCTGGCAGAATGGTTTTCCACACACTACAGAGACATTAAAACACCCAGTGAGTTTGATAAACAAGGGTTCAAAATGATGTCAGAGTGAAGACAATGAAGTTCAAATTCATAGGTTCCTTGTGAACAAAACAGGAAGGCTTCGCTATTGCGACAGGGAATTGAGAGGGAAAGGTAGAAGTTCGAGCAGATGATTATCTTTCCCAGTTACCAGCTATAACTGGAGGTGCAATTGATTTTCTTTACTGGAGTGTCATTACTAGCCATTCCATATTCAGATGCCCATGTTAAAATGTTTGAGTAACATTCTAGTTAGAGTTATGATGTGTCTGCTCAGTGTGGTGATTTAAAGCTAAGTCAGTTCATTTACACTTGCTCTTAATTCCCAGATGGGATGAGTTGATTTTCTTTCCCTACCAATGTATCAAGAGATAATAAAAAAGCTGATCTAGCAAAATGCATAAGAGACCCCTCTATCTTTTCATTTAGATAGGAAAAGCTACAGAAAATTCATCCTGGGCTTTCATTGGGCAAGCAAGAAAATATTTCAGCATTGTCCTGAGAGACTGTCTCATCTGGTGCTACCCTTTGGCATGACTAAGGCAATCTGATTCTTCCATGGATATTCAGAATGCTCTGTGAATTGTGTGAATAATCACATAGTGAAATGTGCATTTCATCTTGTCTCTGGAAGTTGCTTTGTCTCACAGATGGCTTCGTACCTTTCTTGAGCAGCTTTGGCTCTTTCACTCTGAAAGATCTTTATGTGGAAACATGACCCTTTTCTTTCTGAAAGAAAGAAATCCACTTGGTCTGCTCCAGGTTGATTTTGTGATGTCAAACAAAGCACAGAAAGCATTGAGAACTGAATGATCTGCTTCAGAAGTGAGTTCTTGATTTGGAACTGATAATTATTTATTTACCCTGTGCGAATTCCTTGCTCATGGGTTCCTCTGACATTTAGGACATCACCACTCAACTTCAGTCCTTCTGTCTTTATCAATAATGATATCACAGGTCTTGAATGGAGAGGAGGAAAGAAGACAGTTTCCTCCCTTGTGGGCATGGGTGTATCAATTGTATTCCTCTGTATTCTGAATGCTAGAGTGAAACTGAATTAAAAATCAGCTCCTATAATCTTTTCCCACATCCTTGAGCTCTGGAGCATTTTAGAGCTAACGGACTTCTGAAATTCCAATAAAAACTGGTTTTATTTTATTATTATTATTATTATTTCAGAAATAAGGCCTGTACCTCAGTCTGGCAGGGAAAACCCTCCCTCAAGGTGAAAGTCACTTCTTCTATGGCAAGTTAGTATTTTGGACTGAAGTCTGCTATCAATTAATGGCAGTTAGCACCTATTAATTTTGCTACCTTGCTTGGATATAACATTACAAGGATGCTTTAGATCTTCTTATATTTCTTAATGAAAATGTCAGCAATTCACTTTTTCAGTAGTGTATATTGTCCTTTTTTCCCCGATTCCTAATATTTGTTCAGTACATGAAATTCAGAAAAAAATAAATATATATATACATATATGTGTGTGTGATTCATAAACACTGTTAAAACTTCATTGGCTTGGTTTCCTTTTCACATTTTGCTCTCTGTAGAAAAGTAGGCAAACAACATAAGTGGAAGAAAGCACACTAGTGCCTTGATTGCTTTAATGTTAAATAATAGTGGCTTTTATAAAACAAAGAAGCAGATTGCAAGTAATCTAGGTTTCCTTTCAAAAAACAGTAACATTCTTTCAGCCAAAGTTTAGTGATGCAGACCTTCAGTGCTGCCAGGAGCTGCATAAGAAGCCTGGTAAGGGATCACAGTGTCATTGGTACTTCTTCATGCCAAGCTGGGGCCTCTGTGGAATGGGTTAAGGCTCATACCAACCTAATGATACCAAGATTATTCCATAATGTAGCTGATCACGTTTTTTACATGTGCTCAGATACCACATTTAAGGATAGGGAAGACAATTCTTGCTTGATACGCAGTCATGATTTCATCCTGTCAGGGTGTTTTTCAGTGTCGTGACACTCCTCCTCCACAATAATGAGTCTGCATGGGAACACATGACTACGTCTCACAGTTAAATGGATAATTGTGTATGCTATGGGATGAGAGTGTACTGATATATAGCAAATGTTTGTTCAACGTGTAACAACTGCTGCTTCAAAACTATTTGAGATACGTGATGTATAAAGGTATATCATACAGCGGGCCTGATGCTGCAGATATGATAGAATGCTGGGATTTCTGTTAGCCTCAAAGAGGTGACAAGAAAAAGGAGGCTCTGGAGCAACTTTCCAGCAGAAAGTCAAAGCAATTAACTAGTCTCTTAAAATAGAGGGGAATCTGTAACATGCAAAGGTGCTGAGGAGTTTTGTCTGGCTGCAGGGGAAGATAACAGATACCTGCTAGTTTGTAAACTGTAATGTTTGGAAAAATTTCTGCAGAATGTAGTATGAAAATGTTAAGGGATGAAAGACACATTAGCCAGTCTCTCTTTAGTACAGATAGAGAGTCAGTTCCAGCTGCCATAAGTTTCCTGGTGCCCAGGTATTCTTGTCACATTAAGAAACCGATTCCACGGTTACTTTCTGTTCTGGACATTAAAGCATTACTCATAGGAGTGTCTTTTATTATAACTTGAATGCAGAGGTGTTTGTTTTTCTTTTCCAAAATGGAGATTGCTGTCTTAGTCTGTAGGATAGACTTGGTATTCTTAAAATAAGTCATAACGTTCCTGGCATTTCATTTTTTTCACTGTGATTTTGATACCTGGTAGAGTCCTGAAGCATTTTTCTGAACTTCAACGTTGCACTCAATCACAGAAGAATAAACACAGTGCTCTCTGTACATTCAGAGATGGGAGAGACAGTGTAAGTTCTGACACTGGAATTTCTTTTTTTTTCTTTTTTTTTTTTTTTTGCTGCAAGGAAGCACCAGAAGATGGCATGGTTTGTACAGATGTATGCTTGAAAGTGAATGAGCGAGCCTGTGAAAATACTATTAATAATCTCAAGTAGGGTGTTAAACACTGTGATAGAGAAATAAGCAGCGATATACAGTATTTTAATCCATACTTCTTTCTGCCACTAAGGGATAGCAGTGAAGTCCAGCCTATCCTATCCTTTTCTGAGTTTGGATGGCACAGAAAAGGGGAGGGGGAAGTGAAAAGAGAAAATGTGATGTAATCGTTGTGCAACCTACTCAGTAAGGTCAGCCTGAGAAAAAGAGTATTGGTGGTAATAGGTGGAGATGACAACTTATTGCAGTAATTTAGGCATAAAACTTTTTGTATCTCCTTAGGAATCTATTGGCCAACCCTGAAAGGCACAGGTTTATCTCTCTCACTTCCCTTCCACTCCCCTCAGTTCCCCAAAAACATGTTGTTATGTAGACAGTACCAGGGCCTGCTAGCTACTGGGGTTCAGCACATAAAAGTCAGGCGTTGGTTTCATTTTAGCAGCAATCCTAATGTATTCTAATTTTATTTTAATAAGGTATTTTTATGAGATTCTGCAGAGCTTTCCAGCATTTTAACTGAAGCTTTGCCATCTCAAGCTGCCCTTCTCCATGCAGGACATTCAGCTGTCACCCAGGAGGAGAACTGGTGGAGCCTGAGCTCTTTGAATCACTGTAGCCTGACCAATGCAAATAATAATCTGCTTTTTACAAACAGAGACAGAAGTGTATTTGTTGTCTCCCTTGGGAGGAAGAGCAGAACATGAAAGAAGCTGTGTGTAATGTGAAGGGACAATCTGCTGTTAATTTGACATCAATGAACTGAACCAGCAGATAAATGTTTATTTTTCAGTGTTTGAAAAACTTAAACAGGGAGGCTGCCAGGACGCAGTAATACCTGTGGACCTGTTTTAAAGAGGAATTTTTTCTTTTGATCAGATACAGGAAGAAAAGTATTGCCTGCACTTTACAGGACACAAAGTTTGCTTTCATACAGCTGCAGCTTAGTTACAAAGGTTTTTACCTGTTTAATGCAATGGGATTTCTGTGTAGCAGTTCACCGAAATCGTGGGCTATTTATTTAATATTTCTGTAGCCTTCTGAAAGTGAAAAGAGCTACAGAAGTATGAAGAGTTTCACTGATTCTTCTTTAAAAAATAATTAGGATAGATGTGGCTCATATTCTCTGTTCATTTAAAAGTTTCTGAAATCAGTGCATTTATGCCAGTGGAGAACTTGGCTCTGTGTGAGCATTGTTGTTTCACCTGGCAAGTAGCTGAGCACCACACAGTTGTTTGTTCACTTCTCCCCTTACCAGTGAGATGGGGGAGAGAAGTGAACAAACAAACAAACAAACAACAACAACAAAAACAAAAACAAACAAACAAAGTAGAACTCAGGGGGTGAGGTAAAACTATTTACTAAAATAGAGAAAAAGAAAAGGATATGAATATGTATGAATGTGTATAACAAGCGATTTACAAGGAATTGCTCGCTGTCCCCAGATTGATATCCAGTTCATCCCCTGAGCACTGAAAGAGAGTGAGATGAACTCCCACCCCCTTCAAAACTGCTTCCACATGATGTCATATGACATGGCTGGCCAAAGGCCAGTTTAAGTCAGCTGTGCTAGTTCTGTTCCCTCCCAGCTCCTTGGGCCTTTCACAGCAAATGGCCTTGGCTCTGTACAGTACTGCCTAGCAGTAACTAAACATCTCTGTGTTGCCAGCATTGTTTTTCTCATACAACAAAAGCAAAGCATCATACCAGATGCTCTGAAGAAAGCAATTCTGTCCCAGCTGAAAATAGGACAGTGAGTACAGGTGGGATACCTAAGCACTCTGTGTTTATTTTAAAAAGAATCTGTATGTATGTAGAAGCACAAAGTGGCAGTGATTTCTCTATGTTGTTAACTATAGCTTTCGAATGTTGGATACTTATTTCAAACTTATATGGAAAATCTCATCTCAACTGGGATCTCAGAATATCTTCTAAGGAAGCTGAAACTCCTTGGTGGATGGCAGGTTAGAAAATCTGTCCATGCATTTTCGCAGACAGAAGGAGCTGCAGAAAGTTTTGCATCAGGCTTATTAATTATTATATTGTTTTATTTTTTCTCTTTCCCCCTGGCTTTATTGGACTAGTCAGTAGCCAGAGGTAAACATTGTTGCATCATTCTAGTATTTTATATCTCTGCAGTATAGTGTGAATCACTTTCTGGGTGACACGCTTCTGAGTATAAAGAATTTATAGATGATGTAACAGGATGCAATTTTCAAACTGAAACTATGCTAACTGCAGTGTGGGGAGGAAACACTGTGCATAAAGCTAACATTAAAGAATCGCTGCCAGAATCTCTGAAGGAGTGCAGGGACTATAGTTTTAAATGTAGCTTTATATACATAGGTGCACTGCCTCTCTACTATAGTTTTTGGTGAATTCCTCACAGTGAAAGTGCAGTTCTGCTCTGAGAAGTATGTACCGCTAGACTTTGCTTGCCCAACCAATCCGCTTTTTTTTTTTTTGCTGTGTAGCTTAATGATGCAGCATCAAATTTTCAAAAGCTCTCAATGATGGCCTGTACTACCTCTTACTGAAGTCAATAGGAGTTTTACTGTTGACTTCAGCTGAAGCAGACTAAGTACCACAGTGAGAGCTTTTGTTGAAACCTTTCTGTAACTACAGTCCCACATGTAGGTTGTCCCAGGAGGGACTGATCACAGCAGCACTTCTGGTCCCTGTCCCTGAGTCCTTGATCATTGAAGCTCCTATCAACCCTTGTGCAGCAGCCCCTAGGGTTTTTTTGACTGCAAAGGGACAATAGATAGCAGAACTGATACTCATTAAACTTGGCTAAATTTGTAAGAATTGCTCAAGGAACATGTTCAGAAGTGACATTTTCCCTGATTAAAATATACTTTCTTTCTTCACCAGATTTAGTCAGTGTTAGAGTCACCAGAAGAAAGTGGGCCAAATCCAAAGCCATTTTAAAGTCAGTCGAAAGGCTCCTGGCATACCTCATGGGCTCAGTTCTACTTCTCTACCAGTTATACGAGTTCTTGATGCTATCAGGAAACAACATCAATTTTGTTGTCTATGAGAGCAAGATATGATATGAGATTAAAATGGGGAGAACGTTTATATTCATACCTGTAACATTTGAAAGGGTTTGGACCAGCTTAAGAAAAACCTCAGTGCTAAAGCCAAAGATTATGCAGTGACACAGAAAGTGTCAGGTGAGGTTTCAGGTGAGGGTGAAGCACTGGTGCTACAAACCAAAGGAAAGCAAAGGGAAATTTCATCTGATCTGGGAACCTGGAGTCAGAATTCATTCCGCAAATAAATGTTTCCGAAACCAAGTTATGCATGTGTGGAAAAGGAATTATAATAGGTGTTGTTTTGCTTCTGTAACAGACACTGCAGGAAGCTTTCTGTAATACTGTTGACTTTCAAAACACTTCAGAAACATTGCTTGGTTAAATCAAGCTACCAAAATGCTGTGGATCTCAACTTGCTGTGAATATATAGCTGTGTTTATGTAGGCTTAATGGTCCTATGACATTTTTATGCTATTAAATCTGTTGTTCTGTTGGCATAAACACTTTGAAAAACTTTTCTCGTTGCTTCATTCGGTGGCTCTTTTAGAAGTTCAGACTCAAATTCAAAACTTGAAGGTGACAGGAGCATATGAAGGTGCTCTCAAATGTGAATTTTCTTCTGCCCGTGGTGCCTTGCCTTCAGATACACCAAATACTGTCTCATGTTTACATGAAGTTTGCTGGTAACTTTATATGACCAGATTTCTTCCCTCCTGTCTCTTTTTTTCTTTTGAAATTACAAAATAGGTTCAAAGTAAAATAACACACTTTTCTTTTTTGTGTGTGTGATTTTAGTTTTGTAATTATAATTTTCTTAGGAAATTAATGTTGACATGTTTTTTATTAAACTATTTTTGATAGAAATTCTTTCTTTTTCATTTTCTTCTCAGTGTTATCTAAGAGTTTAGTCTGTCGTCCAGTAGGAGCAGTTGACTTTTTGAGCTGAAATTTGTCCAGTTATTAAGACTGTATGGTATTCTTTCCTTCTCAGAAAGTCCTTGGGAAGGGCTGAGAACTTGTAGGACAACACTTTGTCCAGGATACCTTCTACAGGATGTGTCTCTTCTCACTTTTCGAGGGAGTAGAGATTGGCTTTTGTTCTGCCTATGCTGCTACCTCCAGACTGTGCTAATCAAAGCAGAGAGGCTGTAGGGCTCTCCTTGCTTTGCCTTGACTTAGCACCTTTTCCTCTTTGGTGGAGATCCAGGTGTGCTTTGCTTCTTAGAGGCCACTCTAGGACTCTTAGGAATGAGGAAAAAGTTTTCTGGAAAGCATGGGACTTTGTTTTAATGTTACTGTTTACAGGCAGAGTGATATACTATCCAAAGTTAGGACACAGCTGCAGTGTGCTGGAGATAAAGGTCTAAATGACTGTTCTTCAGAGTTTGCTATCTTAGTCCTCTATCTAGAAACTAATTCTGAATAAGGGCAGAAGAGCAGCTGACCACATGGTAGCTAGGTGAAAGCTTAATTTAATTGTGACACTGACAAAGAAAGGGAGTAACAAGAATGTAAAGATAGGCTCCAGATTTGACATGTCTTGGAAATAAGATTCTAGCAGCTTCCTTGTTAGCTTGAGTCTTTGGAGGTGTAAGTTCAGTTCCTTGTTGTGGTGGTTTCTTCCTGTGTGGAATTTAGTAGGTCCCTTAAAATACACGAGCTTCCTTTCATGTTTCTAAAATGGAAGCAGTAATTCACTCTTTTTCACATAATCACTATAGTACTTTCAAAATAAATACTTTCAAGATTGCTGCCTATCTGTAGTGTATATACACATATATAAATATACATGTAAATGATGCAGCTGTAATTTTGCCATGGTCATATAAGTGTCTGAATTCCAAAACATTCAAATATCTAAATTCAAAGTTGCACAACACAGAAATCACAGAGAAAGGGAGAATATTCTCTCACTGTAAAATACAAAGCAAAACCCAAACTACTTCTTTCCTTCAGTGAGCTGCATCCACACTTGTTCATTGATTTGTTTCTGTCGATAGTCTTGAGAAAAGATTTCAGGAGAGATCTGAAAATCTTATGGACTAATTCAGGCCAAAAGAGGTCTAAATTGTCAAGGGGTCTTTGTACACTCATGAATCTGGAAAGGGCCAAATGAGGCTAGGATAATTTTTTTTCATGTCAATGAAAATTCATTTGTTCTAGGAGCCCTAGAAGAAACTCCATTTTCATGGTAATTACAATTCTTGCTGTCAGTGAAGTCAGTGGCAAGATTATATTTTTTTATACAGTGGCACAGTTTTCATTAGAAGAATAAGTATTTTTGGGTACTATTTTAGGTGAGAATGTGCCCAGATTCTGCCTTTCAGTGGCATTACACTCTTGCAGTGAGGTGATTAGCCAGCTCAGGGAGCTGATTCAGCCCACATCTAACCTTACACCCTTGAAAATACTGTTATTTATTTCCCCCAGGTTACAGATTGATTGGCAAGACCTCTGTGCAGGTTTATGTCTGCAAATTGGCCCAAACTATACTTTACGAAAGCAGAATTGGACTGTTCTATTTTATGGTACATGACAGACTATATCGCATATAATGCAATGGCAACATTTTACAACTAGGAAACATGTGACATGCTTGATATTATCTCTGGTAGGTTTGCAGAGTGCCGCGTAGTGGATTAATCCCCACAGACCTGTCATGTAAAATCTTTCCATTTGGTTGTTTTCTTTCACACAGTGTTCTGTGGCAGTTAGCTGAATCTTCTTTATACCCATGTTAGTGAAATTATGCTTAATTTTTATGTGAGTAATCACAGAAAATTCAAATGAAGAATATTATCCACATTCTGTCTCTTCAGAGTAAAGTTTTTAATGTATGCATTGATGTATCAACACGATAATCATCAATTGCAAAGAACTACAATACGTCATACAAAATCCATGGATGTCTCTTGGTGCTGGAGTTGTAGCTGAAAATCTGTTAGAGCTGAAAATGTGTATTGTGGAAGTTCACGCTCCTTCCCATGCAACTTCTTTGTACTTACACATCTCCGAACTCTCATCCACAGTCCTTGTTCCTTCTCAAAGCCAGAATAGCTCCTATTCCATAACACCGTACATTAATACATTCCTGCTGTAGTGCAGGATCATGCACCAGAGAAAGTTTTAACTTAATTTTGGAATTTATATTGTTGAAATGGTTCCTTACTCAGTGGTGCATATCTTGCTGGTGTTGAGATAAAGAGACCATGTAAAAAAAACATGCTTTGTCTGGAAGTTATGTGATTTGCTGAAGTATAATATTGGTTTTGTGGCTTGGTTCATAGACTTTAAATGATCTTGGTGGGCTGGAAGCAAGAACATTATGACTAGATGGAAAGTTTGTTTGCTAGATGACTAGATGGAAAGTATCTTAGCTTCTTTAGTTCTGGGAAGAAGCTTTTCCATAGCAATGATCACACACCCCAGTACCTCTCAGCTTTAGTTTTTGTCCAAGCATATCCTGGTGATAGAATAAGAACTTGAATTTTTTCCTTCTTAACTGGGGCCAGAGGTAAGTACAGCTGGCAGGCTGAGCAATACACTCAAACAGTCTGACATTAATCCTGCCATTCAGAAAGCTTCTTAGATACCTTCTTTCCTTTCCTGCAACTCCTCGAGTAGATACTTCATCTGAGACTTCCTTCTAACACTCCAAAGTGCTGGACTGTAGAATCACAGAATGGTCTGGATTGGAAAAGCACCGGGTTCCAATCTCCCTTACATACCGGCAGGGACACCTCCTGGTAGATGAGATTGCTCAAACCCCATCCTACCTGGTCTTGAACACTACCAGGTCTGGGGCATGGATATCATGTTAGTAAGATCTTACTGTGAATAGGATAATAGTGTGAGTAGTCACAACTGTCCACAGCCACAGGTTTTATTTTGTTATTGTCAGTCATGACAATGTTTCATGCCTCACATTCTTGTTGAATGAGAGGGCACCGAAGATGTGTATTATCTCCTAGGAAGTGCAGTTAAGTGCTTTGTAGAATTAGTCTGCAATTTGCCAGCCAGTTTCTGCTATATGGTCTGCATGGCTTGCATTTAGTGGAGTGACAGTGCCTCTTGCAGCAGAGACTTGGTCTTCCTCAGATATTTTAATTGCAAAAGAATCGCTTTAAAATAATGTAGGCTCTGATTTTTAAGAGTTCTTACTTATTCTCAGCCAGATCAGTTTTTTTAATGTCTATATTCAGATTTTTCATCTATTTTTTAATGTCAGTGTTCAGCTATTTTTGATCATGTTGCCATGATTTTAATACCCTCCCCCTTTTTCC
Source organism: Excalfactoria chinensis (assembly GCF_039878825.1). NCBI lineage: Eukaryota > Metazoa > Chordata > Aves > Galliformes > Phasianidae > Excalfactoria > Excalfactoria chinensis. Next base: position 66,997,545 of record NC_092825.1, on the reverse strand, counting down.
CCCTTTGTCTCCCCCCCCCATCCCCATCCCCATCCCCATCCCCATTCCCATCCCCATCAACTGTTCACTTCAGTAGCCTCCAGGTGCTTCATCTTGTGTGTGGAAAACAGCATTTAGGAATGTTTACTCCTAACAAGTTGCCTTTTGTGAAGATGCATTGATTTCTAGATCATCATCACAATTTTAAATGGCCTTTGTAAACTCTGCTACAAGTAGCTGTTTCCAAAGTTCAAAGACTAAAAATTAATTAAAATCTGAGGCACTCTTCAATATGAAATATTAAGTTGTTTTCTTTCTTCCTTGTTAGGAATGTCAAACGTTAGTGCTAAATTGGCAACTAATGTTAGCTGCAAGTTAATTTGCTTATTGCTTTTTGAGGAGCTGCTAAATATTCAAAGGCAGTTCCATTGTTACAATAACTAGGGTATTTTCTGCATTTACATGTGTGAAAATAGTGGCTAACCTTTGGCAGTGGAAGCTAAGTGAGTGCATATTTACAGATGATGGCATTTTGAGAACATTTATTTCTGTCCTGGCACAATGCAGAAAGTTATTTTCCCCCCTGGAAGCTATTGGCTTCGCACATGGATATAGGTGTGTTCCAAAGTTGTTTTTTCAGGGTGAAGAAGAATCATTTATTTGCAAATGTAATTTCATTTCTGAAAGTCGTATTTTAATTATTTTATTAAAAGAGCTTCCAGAAGCCTTCTAGGGTTCTCTTCGTGTTAATCCAGGCACAGACACCAGAGAACAATCTCTATCTTGAAGAGCTTTGAGTTCAGACAAAGACGTGTTATAATCCTGCTTCCTTGGATAAGCAACTGGGGCACAGAGGTATTTAGCAAGGCAGACAAAGTTGCACTCAAAAGTTTGCAACAGAGCTGGAAACTGAATCTAGGGGTTTTATGTCTATTTTAAGAGTTTACCCACAACTCTTCCCTGTCTTTCTATGCCATTCCCCTTCATCTGGGCTAAAAGCAGTTGAAGCTGTGAGAGCCTTCCAGGCAGCTCAGGGCTGTGCATGTGGCTGCTCACCTGTGCTCTGCTTCTTCAGCTAGACCTCTCCACGTACCAAGTTGTCTTCCTGATGGCATTTCCTACTACTTTTGTCGCTGTGTGAAATAAATGAAAGAAACCACTGGCCTCTCCAGACAGCCATAACAACAACAACAAAAGAGAACAGAGCTTCATTTTTTATCCTTGCTGAAATGTTTATTTGAAAGCAGCACAGCAAGGTGGAATGGTTTGATTTGATTAGCAAGTCTAAATGTATTAGCAGCAAGACAGAAACTATATTACAATTAGTGATAATTAGTTGCACTGATTACTTCAGTCTGCAATACTGTTTGACAGATGTTTTTCTGCGGTACAGTATTGAAATAGGAGGGTGCTTTACCCTTGTGGTGCTTCTTAGTTCTGATATCTTTCTTGTGGCATTGTTTTCTAATGAAGTCTCTGCTGTGGCTAGTGTAATTTGTGGCTTTGCAAGGCTTTTACAGTGAAGTTTAAAGTGGTAAAATATATCTTAGTGTAGCTGATGCTTGACAACCCTGTAGTAGGCCTCTCATTTCCCATGGAAATGGTTACAGTCCAGCTCATCATCCCTGGTTCTGCCAGTCAGCTCTGTACTTAAAGTCTGATCCGACCCTCATTTATCAGCAGTTTCTCCTCTGACTTCAGAAGACTCTGGCTGTGGTGAGAGGCAAGCCTAGCAGAAGGATGCTTCTCAGGGCCAGATTAGCTGCAGTAAAACCTTCTGGGGAACTGTGACCCATAGGGAGGAAATGACCTACCCAGAAGCGTTGCTCAGGCCCACCCCACCTGTGCGGAGAAACATGGAAACTCAGTTGCCATTTGCAGATGGAGTAGGAAGCAGGGAGAGGAGTGAGCATTCAGGAGCTACCGTTTATGTGTCTATAAACCACCTCGTATTCCCTACTTTGTTAGTTACAAGATTATGAAACGTTCCCGTAAATTACAGATACTGTTCCAAAGAGAATCGCTTTTCATGTTGAGCGTCCTTTTTTATAGACAGTTGATGTATCAAACCCTGACTATGAATCCTGTGACACAATCATATCCTCTCATTTTCAGGCACTGTACAGAGCTAACCCTGCTGGTTCAGCCTCATGACAATAAACATATTAGGCTGTGACAATCATTCTGTTCCTTAGGAATCAACTGATACAATTTTGGATGTCTTCCTTTTGGTATGAGCAGTAATCCCATTATCAGTCATCCAGAATAAACTGAATTATGATATGTATTAATATAGACCTGTGCATCATCTGTGGGCTGTTTGGGGACAGATAAGCTAGAAATATGAATTTGTGCAAGCCAAATGTTTCGGGGTTTCTCCTAAATGTACATTGTATGCTATTGTACATGTGTTTTATTTGTTTCAAAATGGGGGTTTGCAGTTTCTACAAAGCATTTCTATCAGTTGGCAGACATGATAGGATGCAGCAAAAGGGATTATTTAAAGGTGTAGCACAGTTACTGACTATTAGAAAAGATAGCAAAAGCCAACAAATTCCAGGGTTGAACCTTTGGAATTGCCCATGAAAAACATTAGATTTCTGGGCAGCTGGCTCTGTACGAAAGGACTTAGTAGCTAATACTGTGTGACCAGTCACTTTATGCCTATCAAGTCTTTCAGGAACGTGTATGTAATTCCAGCCAGCTGAAGTTGTGAGTCAAATATTAATTAGAAAAAGGTAAAACGTGGGCATTGGTTTGTCACTCAGGAGATGAGATGTTTCATGTCCTGTACCAATAAGATTGTGTTGGAGGATGTTTCATTTGGCAGATCACACATCCCTTGCGGCTGCTCTGCTAACATTAAGCGCTGTAGGATTTTTCTGTACTGCGATGTCCCTGAGATCCTCCTGCTGAGCGACTTGTACCTTGTACAGTTCTCTGGGTCAGCTGTTAGGTTACAGAGTAAAATGAGGCAAACTGCACAGCAGGTAAGGAAGTATCAGCTAACCTGTGTTGTCAGGAGAGATTTGTTTGCTGAGTTTCTTCTCTGAGGGTGGGATCCTGCTCTTCTGCGGAGCTTGGAACATCCTCAGAGCTTGCTGACTTCTGTGGCTGTCGAGCTCAGCACCAGGCAGGACTAGAGCCTGCAATGAACTGCAGCAGGAGCAGAGCCCTGGATCTGATCTTCTTCAAGGAAAAAGCAATCACAGAGGTTGGGAGAAGTACACAAAGTGTGAAATGAAATAGATCTGAGTAGTACCTGAGATAGAGGAAATGTGCAGCAGGAAGGAATAAACAAAGAAGCCTGACTACTTGTAAGCCTGATGGCAGTTCTGCCACAGTGCTGCTTCCCCATGTGCTCCCTTTCCCATCTGGGATCCTTCTTTCAGGATTGCAGGAGTTGTCCCACTTTCTGTCTTCCAACTGCCTTTAATAAAATGACACTTGCTTTTACGCTTCCCTCTCTTCCTCAGCTCTCCAAGCAATTAATAAAAACAAATTAATACTAAACTCCCCAAGCCCTTGTTGTAGAGAATGCTTGTCCCCCTTTCCTCTGCTCACAGGTGGGTGAGATAAATGATGAAGCTAAGTGATGTGACCAAGGTCACATGAAGACTGGTGTCATAGGTGGAGATCCATATGTGCAGATCCATAGAACCATTTTGCAGCTAATAGCCCCTTGAAATCAAAAGCTTATGGATGTGTTTATGGATCTGGACCTTATTTCTAACAGCTGCACTGTCTCTGTGGTATCTACCTAGTCAGCAGAAGAGATTTCATTGAAATAATTATGCATGTGGCTTTGCAGCTGTAGTGAACAGGAACAGCACAGTATATCTTTAAATAGTATATGAGCTTTCCTGCATGTTCCCTCTGCAAACAGAATATTTTTCTCCAGCTTGAGCCTTACATGCTTATAGTTAGCAGGTCTACATAATGAGTTGAAAGCCATCTGTGAATGCATGGTTTCCTCAGAGCATTAGCATGTAAACTACGTCAGGACAGCAGCCCATAGAAAATTTCCTGGAACTGTAGAAGGTGGGATGTTTATTGATCAGCTGAAACATAAAGTTATAACGAAGGAGAAAAAGGATAGGTGATGTAAATCTTGTTACGAAATGCTGAAAATATGGAAGCATTGGATTTGTATAATTAAAGGTAAGTTGAAATGAGACATTAGAAAAGACATACGGCTGTGCTGTTGTATCTGACTTGATTTTGGCAGCACACCTGCATAGACTATTAAACTGATTGTCTCAGAATATAAGCTTGAAATGGAGTAAAGTGCCTGGTATTAATTTAAGAAGAGGTGATAATGGTGTCATGCTGACAGTGTACATTTGTAGTGGCAACACTGGCAACTCTTTCTTTGAAAGCTCTGAGATATAAGAGCGTAGGTTTTCATTGCTGAAAAAGAAATGAGAGACATGCCTAAAATTTGAAACTAGAGACAGCCCCGTGCCAAGGTATTTAAAAATGTGTTCTTAAAAACATTACTATTATTCCTGATTTTTTTCATTAAGGGCCTTCCATGTCCTGCAGTATTCATTTCAGAGAGCTGGTGGAATGCCTGGAGAAACCAAACCAGCTGAGTCCATCTTCATATCTTTTCTTAGTTACTTGGCCAACTGACAGCCCCTCTGCCACTCAGAGCAGTGCATTGATTGAGGTCTGATGCTGGATCTGGATTTTGTAGCTCAATTATTTATATTAATTGTTGCTTGTATACATGCATGTGTGTAGGTATACATATGCATACATATATTTGGTCTTTGTATGTATATATTCTCAGCATGAGTTTAAAGCACAGTCACTGCAAATTTCTGAGTCTTTGGTACTGATTTGTGGAACCTCCTGATAGAATCGTCCTTAAAAATAGAGGCTCCTCTTGAGCTAAAATACATACTTCTAAATGTAAAAGCTTTATTCTTTATCTCCAGTGATGCTTCTGAGAGTCATTTGCCAGGAGGAAGTAAATGGATATGAGCGTAGCAAGCTCAGATAGCTGCTGTCTGAGACAACTAATCAAAAGTAAAGCTCTGAACCCATCTAGATGCAAACTGCTGTCAAATGTACAGTGGAGCTAACTTTAAAAAAATACAGGGAATGGGTTTTCTTTTGCTAGTATAGTTCAATTGTAACAGAGCTAGTCATCTTTTGTAGCTATAATAGACAAAGTAATTTCACTGTTTTTTGAAGCTGATAATGTTTCTTTAAGTACAGTGTTACAGGTCGTGCAGTCTTTTACACAGCTGGTCACCCTCAATAAATCTGTTTTTAAAAATCATTTGGCAGTTGTGGAATATATGACAAGTGTCTTATTACATCTAATCTTTATATAAAACATACTTAGCAGTGTTCACTGTACAATACTTGCCCTGTTAAATTTCAATTACTATTGTAGTTAGGAAACCCTGATTTAAAATGTCCTTCTCCATGGAATGGAATGGTGCCTAGTATTTAAAAGAACCATTTTTCTTTCTCCTTCTAATGCTGTTGGATACACGGTGTCCTATGCAAGGTCACACTGGATGGTACCTTAGACCAGGTAGAAAAGATGTAGGTTGATACAACCAGATGCATTACAGCATCTGTATGCAGTTGCAGTAGAAAATTGTTTGAGGGCTATGTTCAGCGTAGGTTTATCTACGTACTCTCAAAAGAGTAAAAATCTAGCAGTATCTGGAGGTAGCTGTTGGTAGCAGGCATTTGCTACTGTTCAGGAATAAGAAATATTCCGCTGGTGATTATTTTCTAAAGCCAGTTACTTCCATGCTTGGGGTTATGAACTCAAAGTCATTAGAAATGATGTAGTTGTGTTTTAACACTGAAAGCATCCATGTGCATATCCAAAAGACTTGAGTATATTAAAACATTTGCAAAACATAGCTGTGTTCCAATATATTACACCTGAGAAGGTGCTTGTTAGAAGTTGTGCACTGAAAACTTTTGCAAATTCTCTCATTTTCTAGGACAGCAGATCTGTCATCTTGCTTTCTCTATACAGTGTAGCTCCATAGAGCATCACTGGCTTCAGTTTCTTCCTCTTTAACTTGTATCTTGCAGCATCCTGCCCTCTCTCACTCTGTTTCTCAGTTATCAAGCAAGAGCAGGGTGTCTCCTGGCTTTCCCGAATTTGATTAGTGTCGTTGTTATGAATCATTCAGTTTGTTTCATACCAGCTAAAATGATGCAAGTAGCAATTTGCAGAATCTGATTTAGGATTTAATATCACTTAAAAAAATAATTAATTAGTGCCACTGATGAGGGGCTCAACTTCCTACTTTCATGCTGATGAATTTAGTGCCAGTGAGAAGCAAGATATGAATGGCCAAGCTAAAAGAAGTCTGTATTTCTGTGTCACAGAGCTCCCTTTTAGACACCTGATGCTGCAATGCATACACTCCTTCCTCTTACATTTAAATCTTCTGTATTATAGTGTGCATATTTCCTTCTGGAGAGTGAGTTCCTCAAAATGGAAGCTGCTGATAGTGGTAGTTGTTGCACTGGCAATTACACATCCATAATTTCTCTGTGGATATATTGTTCTGTAATCCTACCATAAATTAATACATGAATTCAGAGGACATTCTGTTTCCTTTACTCCGTAAGAATTTGAATCTGCAAAATTCACCTCATTTGTGACCAGAGCTCAGTTAATGACAGGGACCTCTGGTATAATGCAGTGAATTTAACTTAGGCATAAATTTGACACAAGTTTTATTTTCCAACACTTCACAGGACCTTTGCATGCTTAAGTCAGATTTGCACTAATTTCAATAAAGAAATAGTTGTAAAAGTGAGACCCTAACTGCAGTTACTGGCCCCCTTCTCCATTTCTATGATGTCTGCACTTTTTGGCTACCCAGGCAGGAATCATGGAATCCTCAGAGTTGGAAGGGATCTTTAAAATGGTCATCTAGTCCAACTCCACTGCAATGAGCAGAGACATCCAGTGTTGGATGAGGTTGCTCAGAGCCTGGTCCAGTGTGACATCGAAAGCCTCCAGGGATGGTGTTTCCACCCTATCTCTGGACAAGAGATGGTCCTGTTTTATATACACTGAGGATAGATGGATTTTCAAAAATGCCCCATTGTTTTTTTCCTCTGCTTTTCTCTTTGGAAACCCCTGAGCACTCTGGAAGCAGAAGCTTTGTGGCAGAGATGAGCACAGCACAATCATCTTGGTAATGGTAATCACTATCCGTGGGCCTCAGTTAAGAAATGCAGCCAGAAATTTCAGGTCCTTGAAAACCTAACAAAAAACAATTGGTAGATCTCTTCTGGAAAATAAGAACATACCCTTCTCCTCTGAGCATCTCTCTGCAGTATCTCAGGTCCTCCCTGGCAACTTTAGCAGGCCTATCCAAGAGAGGTCCATCCTTGTAGGGCCTCCCACCCAAAGGAGCAGCTGAAGAAGGAAACTGTTGGCCAGACATTTCAGAGTTTCAGCTCAGATTCTTTTTGGTCACCAAGTAAGGGAGCCACAAGAGCATTTCTAGCTTTCTGCACGGGGCTCGCACTCTGCTGAGCAGTGATCATTTGCTGTGCCCTTTTTATTTGGTCAGCTGTCAAGCTGACATCTGCTGAGAAAGCCTCTAATCTTGGCCTGTGCTGGTCAGCCATTTGCTCTGCTCTGCAACGAATCTGCCTGCACAGTGCACATCAAGCAGTGTGCCAGTCTTTATCCTTGTCAGCGTTATGCAAATCCTCAGTGCTGATGTTAATGCCAGTTTGGTTTTTATAGCCTGGTGACAGCAACAGCCCTCAATATTAAATACAAATATACGTACACAGTTACGGCAATGATTACTCTAGATGTTCAGCTAGTCATAATATTTGCACTTGGCGTGATAAGGAGCTTTGAATGATAATAGCACTATAGTAGAAGCTTGTTAAAGTGACAGTAACCCTGGTGTCATTATTGAGTGGTGCACTTGCGCTTGCTTCCCTATGGCTTTCTCAGAGACTGTCCCTCTTCATTTGTGTGTATGTAGCAAAAGAGCATGCTCTAATTGCACTTGGGGATAGCATGTGAAGCTCTCTAAACTTCTGTCAGTTTGGTCTTCTGTAAGATAGCACTGTGGTCTCAAGAGTTATCTTAGTTGTTTGGAATCTGTTTCTGTGAAAGTATGTTTCATTAAAACAGTCCACTCCTGATGCAGGATGATCAAGACCCAGTTGGTGCTGCTTTATTTGTTTATATTCTTTTATTTGAAAGAAGGATTCTGGCCTCCATCTAATTTCTTCAAACAGTACTAGCTACAAAAGGGAGCGAGTTAGAGATATGCTGTCACATGATGACAACATTTTGTGCTTCATCTTTCTCTTTTGGCTGAAATGATAACACTTGAGAAAGATAGCAGCACCCCAAACACTGTGTGTTTTTCCAAAATGCAGACATGCAGGATGGATTCTGCTCTGGGAATTCCTGGGTCCCCACACTGCAGATAGATTGATAAGGCCTGGGGCCCTTCTAATGCCAGACAAATAGAGGCAAGCTAATGGGATTTGCTGACAGGGTCAGTTTATGGGTGCTATCACATAGGATGTTCTTCAGTATAGCTGAACTAACAGTCTCCACTTCCCCAGATCCTGCTCTCCATACGTATGGATGGTCAGAGTCATCCTTATAGATTCTGTGAGCTTCCATCATGTTTACTGTAAATACAAGTTTAGTCCTATGCACTTGCAGTTTTCAGACCAAGAGTGTCACTACGTGAATGTCCTTCCTTGCAGGTGGTTGTGTTTTTTTGTTTGGTGGGTTTTGCATATGGCTGTAAAAGCTTGGTCCATGCTGTACTTGGGGAACAGTTGGTCTACAATATTGATTACTCACCCTTGGGATTTTGGAAAGGGATGAAACATGTTTCAGTGGCTGAAATATTTTAGTAGCTAAGCTGTTGCATGCAGCTTCTTTCCACAGCATGGGGTGAGTGTGGACATAATCTGCAGAAGCAGTGAGTTTTAGAATGCTCGGCTTTTGCATGTTGTATACAACATTCATATGTGCTGGCCGTAAGGTTGACTGACTGAAATGCTTGTCAAGGAAGAGAGGGGAACACGGGGTGTTGGGAAGAGATGGGCCACATTGGCAGGATAGGCTGTCACTGCAGTGCGAGCTGGTTAGTAGAAACCTGTTTGTATGCTTAATCTTGAAAGGGGAGATAGTTGATAGTTTACAAAACTCAGGCCCTGTAATCTGTGTTGATCTTACACCCAAAATAAAGTCACAGTGAGTAAATATTTTTATGTATAGCTCTTGCATGACAGTCCATACAAAGCTTGCATCTTTCCCATATTTATTACACGTAGCAAGTCTGAACCAGAAGAGTCAAGTGAGGTCTAACGAAAGATCTGCCTTTTCAAGCTTTAGCTTCAAGTTCTGACCAGCAATGGTGTAGAGAAAGCTCCCTGGAAAAAGATTTTAGATGTAGTCCTGGAAACATGTAAATAACAATAACATTATGTATGTATATAATTATATGAAAGACTAGTAATGAATTAATAAAGAAAAAGACAGTTGGTTGCTTTTTTTTTTTTTTTTTTTTTTTTTTTTTTTTTTTTTTTTTTTCATTTGACGTCCAAAGGACTACACTGGCAAGTAACAGGCACTTTCAAATTACTCTTATTTGACCCATCTTCAGGAAGATTCACTGGCCACATGAAGGAAAGCTCTCCCTATACATTAAGAGAGCCATATAGAGCACCCACGCTATTTGCCAGGTATTGTACCACTCATGTCTCCTCTGTGACTGCAGCCTCTCAGATGCTATTAAGAACAAGAGGGATGCAGGCATCGTGAGTAACTGACTTATGGCAGAACAAATACTAATGAAAAAAGTCTGGTGATTTCAAATGGGTTTCTTGTTAAAGCTGATGTTCTACAAGTAATAATCACATTTGGAGCAGGCTGTATTGGCAGATAATGTGCCTTTAATGCCATTTTATGACTTTGCCTTCTTTTCATCATGAATAACTGAGATTAGAGTCCATTATTTGCCCAGGAAGCCCACAAAATTCCCTAACTAAGCATAGTTACATCAGTGTTCTCATCCTGGAGACTGGAGTTGCTGCTTTGAAGCCATTCTGTTGAACATTTAATGTGCATTTTGTTTCTATTTCTTCTGTGTTTAATATGCAGTACTGCAGTTTCCATATATATTATATGCATGCTTTCTCTTAAAGATTGGTTTTGTTTTATGTATGAAAAATTAACGTCATTAGAATGCCATTCATGTAAAAGTAATTTAAAAATAAATTAAAAAAAAGAATATGTGAAAGTTTGGTGCAATTTGTCACAGAACAGGATATTCAGATTTGAAACTATGATTTGCATTTTTTGTTGTGAAGTTTGAAAAACATGGAAGAGTTGAACTCTGAACCAACAGATATTTCTTTTTCTAGGGTAGACTAAAATAAAACACTGACAAGATTTCTATTTTATGTCCCTTACTATCCTGAGTGCAGCCACTTAACTAGTGCTAAAGGCTGTGGATGCCAGTTCTAATGTTACATAGCTCATTGTGTTCACACACATTAATAAGGTTAGTATTCAAATTAATGCACATTGTTATCTACTGCATATTTCAAAATACATAAAGCATTGTGTAGTTGTTGCAATTATTCCAGGAGCAGCTACTGTGCATACACAAAAGCAAAGTTAGAAGATTAAAGTTTGTAAGTGTATCGAGCATGTTTTAGAATGTAATTGCAATATTTAGCCACATAGGTGTTTTGAATTCTACATTCATGAAGTTCCTGGCTTCAATCATACAGCTAAGATCATTGCAGTTTACTGTTTGTAACATTACTTCTGATTAATCTAATTTGTTTCAAAACACTTGAAGGCTTTTGTCCTTTGTTTATTTTGATTTTTGTGTTTGTGCTGTCTCTTCAGACAGGAGAAAGTGTGAATTCATTTCCAGTGATACATCTTGTTAGAATATAGCAGTGATATGTGATAGCATTAACTGGCATTTAAACACACATCATGGAAGATCAGAATTGTTACTTTTTTGTTGTTACTTCCTGAATACTGGGGCAACTCCTTTGAATCTCAATCACAGCCCAAGATTCTTTCTCCAAAGTTGTAAAGAAAACACAGAATAAAAAGGATGGTTCTAGTCTCAAAGTGTTACAGTTTAAGTTGCCCACATTTATAATAAAAATTAGCACACCCTTTTATTATAACCTGAAATAATGCAGCTAGCTACTTTTATAATGAAATGACTTCTAGACAAGTGTGATAATATATTTTTACATGAATAATAAAATGAATTTTAGATGAAGAAAAATGAACCATATTCTTTGCTACCCTGAAAATACCAGTACTGCAGCTCCAATAAAGCCTTAGATATTCAGGAATCCTTTGTCAAGGAGTAGAATCTTGGTGTCAGTCCCCTGAGTGGTAACTGTGCTGTGTGACATTTTATCATGCCATTTATTCATTGGGGTGTATGTAGCTGGTGTGTACTTCAGCAATCTGTAGTTGGGTCAACCTAGTGGAAACAGTGCATTTTAAGCAAATGAAACTTAATATCATGAACTTTACCTGAACATGATGTTAATTAATGCATGTTTTTAGTACATTAATAATAGATTAAAAGAGGTGCTATGCTGGATGTGTAAGATGCAAGGCTTGGGGAAGCCAATCCAATTGATTCCAGAAGTTTTCAGCTCACACCTCATACCTATTTTGTCACTTACTTAAAGATTTCACAGAATTTACCTCTTATGTCATTTTCAATGCTCTGTTGGTCAGGTGGCTGGGGTAGGAGGTGGTAGAGCTGGACAGAGCTTCAGTAGGGAGTGCTACCGGAAAATACAGAGCCTGACAGAAGGCCTTCTCTTAGGTGCTTTTTTCTCCTAGCTTGTGATTCAAAATGATGCTGAAATACAAAAGGTTATGTTCAGTTAGTTTTTGAAACTCTTTTTTGGTCCTGTTATAGAGCTGTAGGACTAGGAGCCTGAGATGGAAAGGAGAGTGGTTCTGCAATATCTCCAGGGGTATGGTGAGCTGTATGTAGGTCAAGAAGGAGGTCAAGAAAATTAGAGTTGGTCTTGGAAACTGTATGTAGAAGTATCTGTGTTTTTCAGAGTCTGCCACTACCAACATCTCTTGAAGATCGGTAGCTTTTTGTTTTCTGCTGGTTTTCTATTGAACTTTTGGTTATTTCTGACACTTGCACATGGTCAGTCCAGTGAGAGCAGTCTATAGCTTTAATTATTACAACACATCTTATCTTCTTTAGATACTCTTACTCTGGTAGAAGCCAGAGTAGAAGATCCTGATTTCCTTACTCTCTTCCCAGAGGGATCATGCTCAGATTTTGTGAGCCAAGCTCAAATCTAGCTTTGGCTTAAGCTCTAGAAAGTGTGCAGCTAAACATGTATATAAGCAAAAGGGAGGGCTCCCAATGACTTCAGTGGCTCTTGCTGTAATAGTAACATAAGTGAAACACTGTGCAGTATAACCCAAAGTCCAGCTTTGGAACTTCCAGTCCCTCCTATGTAATCGTATGCAAATTATTACATGTGTCTGGCCTCAGTTTCCCCGCCTGTAGTTAAGGGTAGTCCATCTGTGCTTTAGTATAAGAGTTATATGCAAATGCACTGAGATGGATACTTTGGAATGGCTGCCATGTCATTTCCACACAAGTTATTGCATACATTATTTTATTTTTAAATATAAACATTTTTTTTTTCTGGACAGAATTTTTTTGATGGCAAAAAATCTATTGGGAGCAAGGCAGTGAATGCCATCATTTATACAGAAGAAAAAGAATAAACAAGAAGCAATAAAATATTCTGACTGGGAACTCTAGCTGCACCCATTGAAATCTATTGATTGAAAGTGGAGCAAGATCAGACCGCTTACACTTTTATTAATGATACTGACAGTTTAGTATGAGTGGAGAATGGCTTGTAATTAGGTTTAGAAGCGTTATTGATTATTGTCATATTTGGTATTGATTATCTCACTACTTGGAAAAAAAAAAAGAATCCTAATCCTCTTTAGCAATGCAGAACAGGGCCTCTTTGGCTTGCCTTTCTACTGTTGTAGTGAAGATTAATCTGCTACTCAAGATCACATGAAGTCCCATCAGCCTTGTGGGCTGGGTTTTTAGTTGAATAATGCTAGCAGCACTTTCCTCCTCCTGCTTGGGATCTTCATTCATTGGCTGCCCTGCAAGGAAGGATACACCCAATAGACAATTTTGAAGAAAATGAGGGCTAAATCCCTATATCTAAGATGGAGAGCCAAGATTAATAGTAGTTATTTGTCAGCTGATAGCCTCTAAAAAGAAAACATATTTGTCACCCACCCCTACAGTCAATGTTGTATAAAGCCATGCATATAATGACTTGGAACAAATGAGAATATCCATGACATGAGCTAACAGAACGAAGGTGCAAAATATGCACAACTCCTTTGAAAAGTCTCTGTGATCCAAATGATGCCTCAAGACATCAGCAGCAGCCTGGAATAACAGACACTAAGCTAACATTAAGCAGCTCCAAAGCTGCTCGATTTCAAAGGCCAGCAGTGCTGACCACTCACGTATCTGTGTGACCAAGGTTATATAAAAATCGGCTCTGGATTAAAGGAAGGATGTGCTTTTAAAATAGTAGCAATGCCTGAATTTCTCTTCAGTTATGTTGACACAGCTTAAAGGAGTTTTTTGGATGGTTGTTTCAAAGCAGAAGAAAACCTGTGCGGCTGAGGTCTGCTGAGGTCACTGCACCTCTATCAGCACTCCCAGAGAGCAAAGCTGCCTGCAGCAGAAGCTCTGGGTTGCAGTAAGGGTTAGAGGGCATTCCAGTGACTGGGTACTATCCTTCATTTGTCCCTTGCATTCAAACCAAACAATAAGATTTCTGAGGGTGAACAAATTCCTCAAATGCTTAGGATTCCTTCTGAAGCAAGGGCTTTTTTTGTTCTTATTTTTAGGTAGTGTCAATTATTGAATTTTTGCCAAATGGAAATTTTTTCTGATTCCAAGAAGATAAAGTGTTTCCAGTGAATAACGAGACACGAGAGTGCTATTTATCCCTCTTGGTCAACTTCTGCTAGATCATAAGGCTTTGGTTTTTCTACCATTTCTGTTTTGATTAGTATGGAACATCTCATTCTGCAGCAAATGTATATATGTATTTTGGAAGAACAAAGCCTGCCATTGACCTGGATTTGGATGCATCTGTGACAGCCTACTTCACTGACTGCCAGCTGAGCATAGTTCATTTAATTGATGAAATAATAATGATGAACCGTGCCTGAACTTGCTTTGACGACCACTTGAAGCAGAAGCCATAGTAAATCAGGCCAGTGCAGCAGCACCCCAGTGGTCACAGTCCATCCTCAGGCTTGGTGCATAGAAAAGATCCTGAGATCATTTATGTGCTGTGTTCTGTATCCCAAGCATGTCCCCATAGGCTTGCCTTTTTTGCCATCTAAGAACTCACCTCTCCTTGCTTTAATTAAAAGCTAAATGAAAAGAATTTGTAACTCTTTTTTTTTCTTTTAAAATTATTATTATTATTATTACTTTTAAAGAGCTACATTTTAATGCACTCTGTTAACTGTGCACTGCATTAAGCTGATTAAAAGAGGGCTTCCCATTTCTAAACTACCTTAATGTAGCGACAGGGTAGGGTGGGACTGCTAAATAGATACAATAGCAAGGCAATATATCTGCCTCCCTTAACAGTTCTTTAGTGTGATTACTGATGCATGCTCCCTCTAGCAGCCCAAGCCTGCATCTCATTAGCTTCCAGAATGGGACTTCTGATAAGCGGGACTCCAGCCCTGCAGTTTTTATATGGGGAATGTCTCAAAGTCTCAGCAAACTTTGTATCAAGACATGCAGCCTTTTTTGTGTATGTTCTTAAAGAGCAGCAGTATGTACCAGGGGTTTGTTGTTGTAGTTCTTTAATGAGGGGAATTGGTTTGGAAGGTTTTTGTGCAGCTTAATTAACATTGCCCATTGGTTTGAATTTGTGAAAGAAGACTTTAAGAAGATAAATACTTTGCCTATGAAGTCCCCCTCTGTGCTCTTTGCCTTGAAAATTGGTCTTTTGTTTTCAGGACCAGGGTGGAAAGAATAAGTACAGGATGTAAAGGGAGAAAGAGTTTTCTTAGGCCTCTGTTAGAATTTCAGGTTGGTTGCCTTTCAACCCCCAATGCTCTGACATGCTGAAATATATCAATTAACTGTAGTAAGAGATCAAAGAAGTTCTGGCTTTGCAAAAGGGAATATTTGTGCTCAAATTTTGTCTTTTAGGGCATGGGATACTGGAAAGGTTGTTTTAAAAAGTAGTAAAATACGTTTTCTTTTTGAGTGATATACTTAATCCCACATACTGATTATTTTGTTTTCAACATGAGACACTTGATAAAATAATATCATGTAGTTGAAAAACCATGTGCATGTATCCCTAATAAAAGTCACTGTTACATTTGCAACGCATTCCAAATTGACTGGCAGTGGAAAATCTTGAGCAGATACACTGTAGTCCTTGATTCTTCACTGTGATGGTCAACCGATGTAAGATTGCCTGTAGAATGCAAAGAATTTTGCAAGCAATGAGAGATGTAGTATCCCAGGAGTTTCAGGGGAAATCAAGATCAGTTAGAAGCCCATTTGGCCAGCTATAGAAAGACCATCTTTGACCAGATAGCATAGATGAGATTTGCAAATTCTATTTCTATTATCTGTTCTTGAGCCTGCCATATAAAAGTTATCTTCTGAAAGTCAAGGAAGTATTATGATGAGATTGAGGGAGATGTACCTTGCAGTTATTTTGTGCAATGTTTTACTATGAACTGTTTTTAATATCCACTCTTACCAGAGTATGTGCCCATTGACCTGCAGCCTGAGTGCTTTAAATCCTCTGTTCATATATACTTACGGAAAATGTTATCTAAGTAGAAGAACACAGGGGTGGGAACCACATCTCTGGGATTCTTTCTTACACCCTTGTGTCTTTTTCACTGTGGACATTAACTGGTTTCCAGTGAAGGCTTTCCATTGTCTTTAGTGAGAAGACATGTATGGACTTAGCTGCATCATTCAGTATATTGTTTAATAATAGGAGATCTCATGCACTGAAAGCACTAATTTGCATTTGTACAGAGATCAAAGAGATGAAAGGCTTCTTTAGAACAATGTATTGTAGCTATTACGCTTTTTTCTCTCTCTCAAAGGAGATGTTTTGCTTCTTCCACTAGATCTTTTGGTCAAGAAACACCATCACATTTTCAGCTTTGAAGATGTTGACTCAGCTGTGTTCCAAGTCTGCTAAACCTGTTGATGCATTAGAGGTGTTGCTGTGGCAAGCAAAAGTGTAGCTGTGTGAATAACCCTATAACTTCTGATCTCTTTCTAACTTTCAAGATCTCACCTCCAATTTGTTTGTTAAAGCTTAATACCGATCCTTCAGGAGCTCTTCATTATCATTAACATTTGGAAGCACATGCCAATCTAACATTTAATGATTAAGAACTGACTTTGTCTTCTTTGTGGTTCATCTATGAGACCTCTTCACTACTTAAGCATAGTGTATTAGGATCATAGTATAAGGAATGAGTCTGGTTTTAATTTTCTTTAAGTCAGGAAAAGCTCTGTTGATAACAGCAATTTTACCCATGCAAACCAAATGTTGTGAAGTTGGATTCGCAATCTTAGAATTCATTCTCCAGCTCTATAAATCTTCAGGAGAAATGGGCATGAACTATATTGTGGGTAGACATTAATTATTTCAAGGTAGACAAGTATTGGGAATCAAGGTTTTGTTATCACTTCATCTTAAATCTGTTTTACTAATCTGGAAGTGAAATGTCGCTAACTACTAGGATTGACATCTCTTCACACGACTTTAGTGTCATGTTCCAGTGTCCAGAATCATTATGACAATCTGTCTATAACTGGAAACTGATCTGTCAGTGCCTAAGCTGAGTGAAATTGAAGCAAACAGTAGGAAAAGTGAATGTTATTGACTTAAAATTGACTTATTGGCCTTGTTATCCTAGATGTTGTGTTAGGATGAATGAGACAATCCCTGCTTTCAGCTTTCAGCTAACAGTATTTGTTTTGAAAAATATAATTTTACAATACAAGTAAATAACTTTGTTCCTAAAAATTTTTAGTTTGCTACAGATCCTGTAAAAAAGCTGACAGTCCTCCATTAGGGACAAGTCCCACTTGTCACTGAGCCTTGACCCTCAATAGTTTAAGAGCACCTTCCTTATTTGTTTTTCCTTTCTTAACATGGAGGTTCTCTAAGAGAACAGAATGAAGCCAAAGGATTTGAGATCCTGCCTCAAGTCTGGATGGTTTTCTGTTAAGCTCAGAAATTCAGAGGTGAAATGTAGGTCAATTGGGCATCCTGCTTCCCTGTGTCTTTTCAGGCTTTGGTGCAAGTTCAAGCAGCCTTCAGGCCAGCGGCCCATCTGGAAATTGGAAACTCCACAATATGAAGGCTCTAAGTTTGTTCCAGAACGTGCCTCACTGAGTTTCCTTGTGAGCTGGAACTGTGTTAAAGTGCTTTCTTTTGAGTAAAAAATATGGCATTAACTGGGGGATGAAAATAGTACAGGATTGATACCATTTCCCATGTTTTCAGATAAGCAATCTGGTTTTAAATCACCTATAAGAAGAGTCCCAGATTAAAATAAAATATTAGAAAAGGGGACTTTGGAGTGGAAGGTCTGGTAGAACTCTGGCAATGGTCTGTGTTGGGTGTGGAGCTTCGGCTCCTACAAAAACAAAAGACCACAGAGGTGAGAAAGATGTATGGGAGCAGAGGTGCCATGATGGGATAGTGACCAGTGAGCCGTAAACACCCTGCTCTCTTGATAGAGCTGCCTGATGCTGAAGGAAGTTCACATTTCACATACCCAAGATATGGAACTATCTGCCTGGAACTGAGGACCTGAAAATGTCACTTTCTGAGTTTTCTGTATAGAGTTCATGCAATGTTGTTGAGTAATGGAGGTTCTTTGAGGGCAACAAAGTGCCTTTAAACTCCTTCCATGGTACCTGAAGTGATTGGCTCCCACTTCTCCCCGCTAAGCAAGGACGCGTTCTGCAGTGAATGAGCAGCCTTGCAGCCTTCTAAAAATGTACCTCATGGCTTAAAATGCCAGAGAGGTAGGAAAAGTACAGCAAAGCAGATAGCTTAGTCAGATTGAGATAACACAGGAGAGGCAGGGAAAAAAGAAAAAAAGAAAAAAGAAAAAAAAAAAAAGAAAAAAAAAAAAAGAAAAGCTCCTACTAAAATTGTACCTTAAA
Source organism: Excalfactoria chinensis (assembly GCF_039878825.1). Taxonomy (NCBI): domain Eukaryota; kingdom Metazoa; phylum Chordata; class Aves; order Galliformes; family Phasianidae; genus Excalfactoria; species Excalfactoria chinensis. Next base: position 66,979,270 of record NC_092825.1, on the reverse strand, counting down.
TGTGAAGAAACGATGCTTATATGAAGTGACAAGGACCTAGTTAATGGGATCCATATCCACAAGTTACAATAATGCAGCTTTTAAATTGAGTTTTTGTGGCAGACCGGCTGAATAAAATTGCTAAGCTGTGCTTCAGTTGTGTAGTAAGTGGTGCATGTGGTGTGAAAGACAAGCTGCAGTGTGATAACAGGCTATCTCCTCCATGCACAAAGAGTTCTGTATTCTGATCAACTCAACAGCATGCATTGGTAAATATTGGTCCAAACCATTTGGTCATTAGAATTTATTGTGTTGGTTTAATCACACAGAGTTTAGGCACTTTTTTCTGTCTGAATTTACTGATTTGATTTTGAAGAAACTCCTGTGCAATTATTACCATGCCATACTGGCATGAGATTCAGGATCACTGGGGAGTCTAATGGGACATAATGGCACATGCAAGAGATTGGGTTCGGCAGGAGAGGAATCAGCTTTTGCTTCTCTCATTTTTCAGGGTCAGTTCCAGAAGTGAGTGTCTCTAATCTGAGTTTTTGGCAGGAGTAGAAACAGAACAAATACCTCCATGGTTCACTGACGCCCCTAAAATTTATTTGGAGGGGTTTTGGCTCACTTTTGCTAGCAGTGGAGTGGCTCCCCCATGCCTCCCTTACCTCCTTGCTCTGTGGCAGAGTTACTGCCTTATGAAAAGGGACAGGAAAAGCTCGTGATCTTTTGCTTCATTGCCTTGGCTGCAATGCTGGTTGGATTCTCGCAGTGTATACCCAAGGTGCTGGTTTCATTACAAACATTTTCAGACATTTTCTCCAGTGGTTTTTACTCTTGTGATCTGCAGATGCCAACAACACCATCATGTTTTTTATTTCAATTTGCTTTTGTATTTTTTGTAAGACTGGTGAAGTGAAACCCTGGTAAAACCCTCATTTACTTCGGAGAGGTGCCTAGCAAGTGTCCTTCCATCTTGGCTGATGTGAGTGCAAAGATGCTGTCACTGTGATTTCAGGAGGCTGTTGGAGAGCACTGCTTGTTGTCCCACTATGGTTTGTGATGTGGGGATATTGACAGACAGGGATTAGGGGGAGATGAAACACATTTTTTTTACTGCTTGTGACTTAACCCAGACTTCACACCCAGCCTGATGCTCTCATTTAGAATGTTTGGACTCTCTGAGGTAAATGTCACTGGCAGTCCTCATGGTTTTATCACTGGTCTCACAGTGGTGAACACTGTTCAGATTAAGGCTTGGCTCTTGTCAGCAGATGTTAAGCTTTCATTCTAAAAACAGAAGTTTTTAGCTCACTTGATGGTTGAGAGAAATTTGAAAACTCAATTCATTTAAAGGAGCTCATCCATATTATTTTCTCCCATCTCATTTCTATTCTTGTGTGTTTTGGAAGGGAACTAAGTGTTGAGTTTCTGACTGTTTGAAGCTGCCAGCGTTGCTTTTTGTATAGCACTGAAAGGTTGTAGGCTCAGGTTTTTAGACGTGATAGCTTTTAACTCTTGTTCAAATCAAAGGGAGCAAAAGCACCTAAGTAAGATTTAAAGCTGGATCTCCAACTTCATACTAGCTTGTACCCATACAGTACAGGTTATTATTTCTTTGAAAGTAGTCTAGGGGTCAGGTACTGTTGGAGAGAAGAAAAGTTTCTAACATCCCCAAAAGAACTTAGAATTATCTGTGTTATATATTCTGCAGGCTTCCCAGAATTGGAAGTAAGCTTGAGAGAAAACAAAAGATTTTCACTTTCAAATTGCAGCCACAGTCACAGCAATATACTGGATCCAGCTTGCTATTTTTGCCTGTGATGTTTGAAGAAATAAACTACTTTTAAAATGTAATTTCCATGGCATGCTTTGTAGAAGAGTATTTCTGTGATTGTTCTGGCTCTGAAAATGCCAGGAAATATTGGGTAATCAAGGTTAGACCTTCTTTCTGGTGTTAGTCAACTAGACACCCAGTGCTGGAGTTTATTGTTGGCTGACCACTTTCGTATTTCTTATTCTGTATATGGTAACTTGAAACAGTACTTGTGTTGAAAATGTTCAGTGCTCATTTCTTACCAGTGTTAGCTTTTTAATAGCAAAAAATATCCATAAGAACTTAAGGAATGGCTTATGAGGTCAAACCAAAGCTCCACTTATTTCAGTATCCCATCTCTGATAGTGAAGCTGTCAGTAACAGGTGCACATAAAGGCATTAGAGCGGGGCAAGCAAACAGGGATGCTTTCCTCAATCTCGCACAATTTGTGGCTCAGGGACTTCCCAGGCCAGAGGTGTTCTTCTCCTAATGACTCTGTAATGGTCCTGAGCAATGCCTTTATTTGAAATTTGAGTAATCATTTGCCTACTTGGACTTGAAATAATTTTTGAGGCATATTTATATGGAAGGCCGGGGGCCCATTGGATAGCCCAGAATATATTTCTAAGTGTGAATCACCACAGGCATCTCATCTAGCTGTGCTCAGAAACATGAACCCCTATCAGCTGCCTTCATTACAGTTTTACACTTGAGGGGAGGAAGTGAGATGAAGAAATTAAACCCCACAGCCAATTAGGGAAACAAAAGGAGTGGACTGTGGATTTACAGCCAGATTTTCCTAAGTGCTCAAAACCTGAATCTCTCACTGAGGGACAATAGATGTGTTTTCCAAGCAGCTCCGTGCCCAATGTGTGAAGCCCATATAAAAACCCATCTTGGACAGTGAGAGATTTCTGAATTTGGCCTTTAGGTTTGCATCCCTGGGAGCTCGCCCTGGCAGAAACCTGGGAGTCATTCCTACTGCTTTTGAGTTCCTCGCAGGAGCCCCAAGCTGCCTTGGTAGCAGGGGAGGAGAGCTCTCTTGTCCAAGCATTTATTCTCTTCCTTCATCTCTGTTCCCCGTTCGTGAACTTGCTGAGACATTTGTGTGCCAGCAGGACCACTTGTAAAGCATGGGGACATCTTGGAGCATTTTAAGGTGACAGTGCAGGACCTGAGATAAAGTGAATGTAAACACTTGAACAACCTGTAGGGCAGCATGAGGTCAGGCTACAAATGTGCATGTGGTAAATGTAGAGGGAACTCTTGCTAAATCGTCATTTGACCTACAAATAGCCCGGAGCAGTGCCTCTTTCCAGCCGTGCAGGTGCAGCACACTTCCTCCTGCATCTTCTATGTTCTCATCTACGGTGAGCTGGATGGAGTAGGGGTGGGAGATTTAACTCGGTCACCTGAGGGCATCAGCGAGTTCTGCTGAGTGGGGTTGGTGCAGTGTAATTTACTGCCGCCGTAGATCAGCAGCGAATTACTATCCCTTGAAGCAAAAGGGAGGCAGAGATTGGATTCCTTTCTGATGCCGAGGAGTCAGAGTTAGCCACGGTGCTCGGGGCAAAGATGCAATCTGGCTCTCCTTTGTTAGTGGTGCGCAGGGGATCATTAACACGCGTATAAATGTAAACAACGCACCCACGGTTAGCGGGGACTTGCATTCAAAGTTCAGATAAATAAAAATTGATCTCCAGGCGAAAGGAAGGCTCTTTGGCTGTGGGCACGGTTTTATTTTCAAACAGCTACAAATACGAAATTATTCAACTCATTAATTGACTGTGCAGCTTGATGAGAATGAGCATATGGCCGCAAAAAATCTTTTTCTCCCTTCTTCTGCTGCACTGCCTCCCCTCCCCGAATGATAATCAGTTTGTGTTTAGACCTGGAAATTCAACGCACCATAAAAAAACTATTAAAATTTCCTGGCTTTGTGAAGCATAAAAATCGTTGCGGTATCGAGCTCGTTATTCCATTATGTCAATTTAATACAGATTAGAAATACTTCTGGAATGGTTCAAAAATTGGAGAAATTTCTAAATGAAAACCAGAAGTTTCTTCTTTGTTTTGTTTTGTGCTTGTGGCAGGACCAGCCAATGGGAGTGTTGATGATAGAGAATAGGGATAAGATTTCAGAGAGATTTTTCTGAAACGCTCCTGTTTCTCAACCAGATCTTTACACATTAACAGAAGGTAAAATATGATAACTGTGCGCTCTGTAATAACACACACAACACATGGATTTCCAAACAAGTATATGCAAACACATGATTAGCAAAGCAGATTGTTACCCAAATTAATCCCAAAGCAGATTTTTAGCTAGATCACTTATAGGAAACAAAAGCACATTTCCTGAAACTTTCTTTATCAACTGTTTAATTGCACAGGTTGAAGTGTTGTTGTAGGACTGAGTTGTTTCTTGCTTAGCAGGCAGATACAAGGGACAGCTTTTTCATCTGCTAGCACCTTGGTTTGGGAAGCCTTGGCTGTGAGTGGCTGCTGTGGGCAGGTTTCCCTCTTCAAGCTAGTGGGGAGCAATGAGCGATGGATGTGCAAGGACTCCTCCTATGTGCATTCCTGCAGCTGAGCCCACATATGGGGGGAAACAGCACACTGCTACTGTTTGCAGTGCAGAAGGGATCCAGTGCCTGGCAGTGTCGGAGAATCTCAGCTGGATTTTTCTGCAGACAAATTCACAAGGGACTGGGGGTGGTGGAGGCCATCTTCAGGCAGCCCCCATAAAACTCCCTTGACCCAAAGCTCAGATGAGCTTCTTTGGCTTTTCAGGGGCAAAAGGACTGCAGTCTTGTGCTTGTTTGCTTATATTCTCTACCCACTTTCAGCTGGTGCTTGTTGGCCTCCCCTGCAGTAACCTCCTTACTCAGCTCTAGAGTGACTTTGCATAAGCAGATATTCCTTTGAGATGTGGGGATTAAGGCAAACTTGGCCCTCTGCATCCTTTCAGCTAGAAAGGGGTAGAGATAAAGTCGAATGCTTAGCCCATCTGTGCCCTGTCTTTCTGATTTCTGACCTTTAAACAAACACCAAACTGTCCATAGTGGGTATGATGAGGTTTCCTATGTTGCATTAGCTGATATATGGAGGAGTCTCATTTGTCAGGGGAAAAGGGTTTCAGTATACAGTCTGTCTCATCATAGAGCTGGAACATTTTGATACACCCAAAACTGACATGCAAAAAGTATAAGAATTGTAGCATGCTCGTTACAGGGGAGCAACCACATGGCTGCTTGTTTTCTCCTCTTGGAAAACCCAACCTGATGAACTCTTGAGTGGTCAAAAGAACAGTAGTGAATGTTGCGGAAATATTTCTGGTTGAATTAGCCCTGCTCAGGTAATGGCTTTTATGTGACTAAAGCAGTAAGGTCAAAAGAATAGAAATTAGCCTGATTGCCCTGACACTCACTGGGACATAAGGCTCTTGTAAACCCAACTGCTGTGTGCCACTATCTAGTCAGTAGGTGCTCTTATAAGAAGTAAAGTAGGTGCTGCTAGGATGAGCATGCCTAGTCCCCTCAGATCCACAGTAGTGCTTTTATTCCTCTTCACTGACAGTGAAGCAGGGAAAATGAACAAACCCTCTGTGTTCAAAACCTACTCTCATAAAGAGTGACGTGTAACTTAAAGCTGCATGGACATTTTGTCTAATAAAAGAACCCCATATCTACTGAAGACTCATAAAAAGTGATAAACACCAATATTTCTGTCATTAAATGATATCATAACTGGAGCTAAATCGCCACCTGCAATGAGTAAATTAAATATTGACTATTTCATTGACTGTTAGATTTAATTTGAAGCAATCATGCAGGAGCTATAATGGCGCAGAAGATGAGTGACTATTTAATCTTGGCTGTCATCCCTGTTAAGTGTTGAATAATGTGAAAAATATGCACTTGACAGAGTAAGGGAGTTGACTTCATCTTGGGTTTCTGTGTCAGGACTTCCACTTCATAAATTTGTAACAAAGCTGTTAGGAACAGCTGTTGTGGCAGCACTCACCTCCCTTCTAGCATGGCAGGATCTGGTAACCTCAGTACCCTGTCTACAGGTGCTCCAGCTTAATTTAGTTCTCAGCAGAATGGTATGAGCTAGCAGAGGGAATGGGTGCCTTTCTGGGAGCAGCCTGTGCTCTGCTGCATCAGACAGCTGTGCCCAGTGGCCAGATCTAGACCTTATTAACCACGTGTCCTTCTGCAAGCTTATCTTTGGAAGTAATACAGCATTCTGTGTTCCGCCTAGGATAGTGTCATGCAACTCAGATGTAAGTTCTTCTCTTTTTCCTTTTCGAAGATGTTTTTTGCTTACTACTTTGCAACTCGGTGAGAATCCACACCTCTTTAGCTGAAAACTCTGCTATCTCTTGGGGAAAGCTGACTCATTTGAGTATCAAAAAACACCTGGATCCCATGGCATGCTGAGCATCCTCATCTCCCATTATAGTCAGTGGTACCCAAAGAAGTCCTATATACAGCACCACTGATAGTGGCATTTTCCAATTTTTGCTTTCCCAGGATTGTTGCGTTCCTAAGGGACAGCAGAGGATGCTCTTTACAAACAGTGGGAAATTGATCTCATCCCATGCTTAAAACCCAGAGATCACGTAGAATTAAATCTCGCTTTCCAGTTTTTTTATTTTTATTTTTTAATCTTCCTGTCTTTCTCATTTGATTGGATGTTTCTGATGTGCAGAACAGGCAAAGGTTTTTGTTTGCACAATGCTGACATTTTCCCTTCTTGTCATTCACGTTTCTTCATGAAATAGAAGTCCCGCAGCAGCTCATGCAAACTAGTAGCTCTGCAGGTGAATGCCACCATTACTATGTATGAAGAAGTCTGCACTGTGATGATTAAATTTAAAAAGCAGCTGTCATGTACAGGCAAGCACAGGAAAAGCTATTAAAATGGTTGTGTTTGCCTTTAATGCCTTCTGGGTTTTCAACTTTGCTGTATTATTGCTTATTTAATTGTTTTCTCCTGCAAGTAAGGTCTTCAACTGTAGGTGGTCAGCTCCTGACCTCGCTTTCCATGCAACCCACTCTTCAGCTATACAGAAAAGATTGGGATGAATTTAATACAGTAAATGAGGTCTCTGCTAAACAACCTATGATCTGATTTTGAATGTAATTACAGGGAGTCTGTATTGCCATGTACTGTCTAGAGGCTTTCAACCCTAAGCCATTAGGTCTGTAGTGTGGTTGGTTAGTTGTTGGGTTTTTGTTTTGTTTTTGTTTTTGTTTTGAATGTGCTCATTGTCTATGAGAAATGACAGTAAAAATAAAGGACAACTGTCTCTTGAGAGGATGGTGACACTGACATTCCTTGGAACTGGCGTTGCGTTATACTTGGCAGCTGAGGCTACACCTGGTTCCTGGGATTAGCTCTGGGTGGTGATGTGAAGAGGAGTAGGCTTTCCATCTCCTGCAGCTAGGTGCAGAGGTGTGAGCTGATGTTAAAGAAAGTTTTCTACTTTGTTGTTCTGAGGGGATGAGAGGAGTGGAAAAAATCTTTTGTTTGGGTTTGCAGCATTATTGTTGCTGCTCATACCTGCTATCCAGAGCTTTGCAGGAGGCTGAGATGCCTTCAGGTCCCACTGCAGCATAGTAGACCTGACTCAGATCACGTGAAGTTTGTTGATGGCAGACAGCTTGCCAGCCACCAGCACAAACCTTGCTTCACATGGCTGGATCTGGTAAAGCCAGCATAAGGTGACAAGTGCAACCAAAACAGCAACTCTGACACTGTACTTGAATGGTCACCTGCCCATCGTGTGTCCTGTGAAGGGAGTCCTGGCTTGAAGGTGACCTGAAACTATTTCCCACATGGCTCTGCACTGATGGGTCTGGTAGAACTTAGGCACGTTGGGTCTCAGCTTCCAAGTTCTCTGTATCCAGCAGCTGTGAGCCTGGCCACACAGCTTTGGGATATCATTTGTACTCCACTGCTCAAGGGATTGTCCCTCAAGTAGCCACACATTCTGAACAGTAACTTCAGCAGAATTTTACCTGCTTTTCACAGTATCAAGAAGTTCAAATTCCAGCCCAGTGTGTGCTGGAACAACTCTGTACATCCTCCTAGGTTTGAAATTTGTGCTGTAGACAGTTGAGTATTTAATACATGCTACTACTTAAAGCTGAACTATTTTACATTATCTAGTTGTGTCAATTAAACTAGCGTGTTCGCTGAGGTACCACGCTATAAACTTTTGCATGTTCCATTGGGAACACTGAAGAGTCCAGTGTGTGAGCCCCATTCCAGTCAGTGGGCAAAGGTGTTAAATTATGTTTGCACTTCTGGGAGATACTTGCTTTGCCAGGCTTTGCTTGCACAGGTGGGTTAAGAAATGAAGAATGTGGAGCTGGGATCATCCCAACACAACCATCCATGTGGTGTTCTTTCTGTGAAGAGGTTTCTAGCAAATGTTTAATAAGCCTTGAGGGGAAAAAAGATAAAAAAATCACTAGGTAATTTGCTAATTAAATGAATTGTATTTGCAAAGGTAAGTATTAGAGATGACAGCTCTAATGGAACTTAGTGATGACTACAGGAATAAAATAGAAAGACTGAATGCTCCTAACTGGAGCAGTTAAATAATTATTTTGTGTGTCCAGGTTAAGATGGGGCAGATTTCTCTTTTTTTTCCCTCCTCAAATTTTACATTTCTACGTAAATCTTAGGCATGTTGGTCACTTTTGGAATTTGACCGCAATTATATAGTATAGATTTCTTTCTTTTTTTAAGATGATAGTCACACTAATATAGAGAAATTAGTAACTAGTGAAGTGAGTGGCTGCAAAACTAATATAGAATCCATACCCATGATAATCTAAAAATGCCTTTCTTTCTTAGTGCAGGTAATACCTATTACCTATATTACCTATATTACCTATATTACAATTCAGTGCAATTTGAAACGCAGCAGTTTTGTGACTTAGGGCCTGGGAATTAAAAGACTTACCATTGCAGAAATGCAGCTATTAGATGACAAGAAGAAAAGTGTGGTTGTCTAGTCCGTGACAACTATGCAGGCCCTGACTTGGAGCACAAAATTGCTCATCTGCAGTTTCCTATAAGTTGGTATTAGGGGTGAATTTTTATGGACCACGTTCTTGATCTCAGATAAAAATTCAACTCAGAGCTGGCCTGTCCGCTTGCTGCAGTTTATGTGCACACTGGCAGTTACACGCTAACTAAAAAGTTTTGCTCTTGAGAGACAGTTTCACCTAGAGTTTGTTTAAGTGTCTGGTGACTCATTACATGCAAGTAAAAGGCAAAAGAAATACACACAGTACACAGCTAGTGTATCTTTTCCTTGTCTTTTCATGATTGCTGAACCAAAATGATCCTCATGGGATTGAAATGCTGGACCTGACCTTTGCATGCTAAAGTCAGAAGGAAGACATAAGAGCTTTGCACGTGGATCAGCAACATCATTAAATTTGGAGTTACTGACTACTGTGAAAGCCTTCCTGAGCCCTCAGTCATGTTGATATATCTGATAAAACATGGGAAGGATTTAATGCCTTGTTGCCTTTCCTTATTCTTAAATACTTTACAGTTTAATCCTAATGATCATTATTATACCACTGAGGCCTTAATCCTCTGCTTGTGACATAATCTCAACATTGTCAGTAATTGTAATATCACAATATGCTGCTGTGCTGATGATTCTTCTAACAGCCACTGATTTTGTTTGGATGAACATAGAGTTTTTGCTTTAAGTTTTGTTTAATTGTGGTCCTTCAGGTAAGGAAGCTTAATGATATATATTTTTTCTGCCTTTAACACAAGAGTCAAATCCACTACTTAGTTCAAATTAAAGTAAAATTTGTGATCTGAAAGTAGACTGATGAAGTAGATTGGAATTAGTGATGGTCTTTTCCACAGGGTGAATTTCACTATTTCCTTACTTACTCAGCTGAAATCCCTTTGAATTCCTTGAGAATTTGTATGAATGCAAATTAAGAGGAAAACGTGAGTGCCAAGGACTGTGGGAACAAGTTCAGTGGAAGAGCTGCTTGGTCACTGAGTAAAGAGTTCCAAATCTGGTCTAGCCCAGAAATGAGCTTCTGAATGGGAAAAGTATCAATGAAAGAAATTACTCGTCAGTGAGGACTGTTTTCTCTGGATTACATTGCTCTAAATTGTTTGGCAGTTCCCAGAGGGAGGACCTACTCCATTTGAGAAACATTCCCCCCAGAAAACATTCAGGGTTTTCAATTGTATTAAAGGAAATATGCTATGGCTGGATTATACTTCAAGGCAGCTGATTAATTAATAAATTAGAATGGCTAAAAGGAAATGAAACTGAAGATGAAACAAAGCATAAAAATGTGAACTTATCATACAATTAGAACACAATGAAATACATTTACAGTCTTTGTTTGAATAAAGTGAGTATGGTGAGTTTTGAAATATGTGGATTGCTGAAAGTTGGGAATGGTTGGGAAGCAAGACTGGGAGTGCGTGAGAACCTCTACACAGAATGCTCCAAACAGCCCTGGCAAATTCAATTTTCTGCTTTTCATTGGGCAAAGACTTCTTTCTTTTTGGGATATACAGGATAAAGCATTTACATCTCTGAATGCTGCTCCTTGAGTCTGAATATCTTTCTAAAAATAACTCTCCTTCTTAGCATTCCTCATACCTTATTGAACCACTGCCTGAACATTTGGGGGTTTCTGCAGATACTGCTATTTCCAGAGTTCCAGTTGTTTTCAGGATGAAAACACTTTTCAGGTGTATGGGTTCCAAAGCAGCTATGGATTGCTGGTACAATTAGTTGGCCTTTAATTTGGACCAATTTTTAGGGAGCTAGCAACTCAATCAGAAATTACTGAGCAAAAGTGGGAATTCCCCAGTGTGACTTGGTGTCTCCTCAGGAGGTATAAAGTAAGACTAAATAATACCTGCTGACCATTAGCTCTTTGAAACTCAGACCTCTTCTTACTAATTCTACTAAGACTTCGTAGTGGAGAAAAGACTCTATGATTCCAGCAGTAGGATGAACAGTTGCATATTTGGAAGGAGCTCTGGTATGATTTTTTATGACCAAGCAAACGAAGCAATGTGTGGGAAAAGCGGCTACTTACTAGAGCCTGGTAGGTTGTTTTTTTAGAGAAAAAGTTATTACTTTTTAAAAGGCTGAGGGCACACAGCCAGCAAACGTAAGACTTAAGCTTAGCATTCTCTTACACATCTCTTTAAGAAAATCTGCCTTTATTTCTGTTAGAGAATGAATTACAAACAATTTGTCTTCAGGGTAAAGGTAGAACTGGCTCTCAGTCCTTTCAAAGCTGATTGTATAATAAGACACTCCTTAAGAATCACGCTTTGTGTGAAATGCTGAAAATGCCAGAGATTATCAAATTCCACAGAAAGCATCCTATCGAGGAAAAACACTGATATATTCCTAAGAGACCTATTTAAAGAGATTAATATTCCAACTCCTTTCAGACATTCCCAGCAGGAAGTAATAACTTTAAACCTAAGCAGGTTTTAAGATTTTAACTGTGGCGGTTGAAGCTGTTTTAAGCAAACATGCTTATCTGTAAACAGATAAAAGTGAGAACAGGCTGGCTTTCACAGCTCTGCAAAAACATACTAAATAAATCAAGGTCCTAATTTATAATAGTGAGCCACATCCAGAGCTGATGTAAATTATGCAATTCCTTTTGAGTGAGTGGAATTACACTGATTAACACCATCTGAAGACTTATCTTCCTGTTTCAGAGACTGAACAGATATATTTTTTAAGTCTGTAGCAATTCTTTGCATTCTGATAATCAGCTAGATATGAATAATAACAAAATAACATGTGTTTTTTTCCAAATTGTGAATTAAACTCCTACTGTCAAGAAAGAAAACGTAAGATAGCTTCACCAGAGAGAGAATGGAAAGATAATAATTACAATATTTGATTGCTGTTGTTATTGTCAGTATTCATTTCTTGATACAAGATAGTCGAAATCAGAAACTCTGAACTGATTGGTTACTGTGAATTCATTTTCATTTTAAGATCCTCTTACAGGGTATTTTCTTTTTTTCTTTGTGGTTGAATATTGACATTTTTTTAGTCCTTCATGTTGAATACTTGTATTAAATTGCTTTCATTTTGTAAGTTGGTCCAAACTTCAAAATTTCATTACTAATAGAAAAGCTGAAAACATTTTAAGTGGTTTCCAGAAGAGAATGAAAACCCTGTTCTATGTGAAGCCTGGTTTAGAAATAATACCTGTTTCAACATAGAAACCTCTGAAGGTGCCCTACACAAGATCTCAAATCCATAAGCCAAAGAAAATCAGGCAGGAGCAGGACAGGCTGCAGTGATGTTATTGCTTCGGAGTGGTTTCTCAGCAAAGCAGAGCTGAAAGTACCGCCCTCTATGAAATGGATGGAGTTGTGTGAACTCCCCTCAGTCTCCAGGATATGAAGTCCAAAATTTCATTCCTACTAATGGTGAAATTTGGTTTTATTTAATCCTGGACTTAGCATTAAAATCATCAGTGGGAATACCCGTGTACCCTTCTACACAGATGGAATGGAAGACCTGGGAGAGGACAGATGAGCACAATGAAGTGTTTGGTTGCTAAAGCTGGAGTCACCAGGCCATACCAGTGCTAATGGCATTCCTCACCAACCAACAGAAGGTGTAGAAAATGAATTTCCCCATTTAACTTGGGAAAATGAAGCAGGCAGGTGTGACTTACATTTCAAAAAAGAGGTAACACTTAATCCAGATTTCCAGTGAGAGCTCAGCCTCCCAGACCTTTAATTAAGATGGATTTGTGATCTAAATCTGAGTAATTATACCCCAATTGCATGAATTAGGGTGACACAAAGTTCCTTCTCTATGCTTGTGATAGTGAGAATTAAACGTGAAATGACAGATATTTATACTAATAGTTTTGAAGCTCAGAAAATGTTTATGTGTGTGTGTGAATTAGGTGTGAGCAGACAACACAGATGAATCTTGAAGCTCAGATCCAAATCACATACATTGTTATCACAAAATGCTCTTTTTTTTTTTTTTTTTTCCTTTGTTTTGGGAGGCGTAGTTGCTAGGATGGTGAAAGGTCATAAGAATAAAGTTCTAAAATCTTATGTACTTAGTAGCTGTTATGATAAATGATGCCTCAGGGTAGAAGTGCAAATAAGGAGATACTTGCAGAACAGTTACCTGTGGATTAGTGATTCAGGACCTGCTCCTCATCTCTATTACACTGGAATAAGCTACTATGACATGATTAGAGACAGTAGAATCACACAGCAGTAGCACTGGTGAATGGAGTGGAGAATCAGTATCTTGCAGGTTTTAGAAGGGCTACAAGTTGCTGAAGTATAATTGTGTGTCATAAAATGCTGATAATTTTTAATAAGGTACCTTTCAAAGTATCCATTAAGCTTCTTTTGTTCCCACTGACTTCAGCAAGGGATGAGGATGCTCAGGATACTGTAGCAGTAGGCCTGATCTGTGCTTATCACAGGCATTACTTATGCCTAACTTATGCTGAAGGGCCTTATCCTGCTGCCCCTGCGTGCATTCTTAGCAGCAACAGTACAACCACTGTTGTGTGAAAGGGCTGCAGGATCAGCTCCCATCTCCTTCCTTCACCGGTTGCTAATTTTTTAAAATATGCTGGAGGAAAAATAATGTGACTAATTAATTATGCTTTTTTCCCTCACAGCTCTTTAAATGTAAGGTCAGATTTCTAATGATGAGTATTTCCATCGGGAATTGCTCATGAAAAACCCAACCAAATGATTTACCCCACTACAAGAAATTACTCTTAGAAGAAACATTAGAAACAATTAAAACATTTTAAAAGTTAATAAAGAGAACTCTGAAGTGGGAAAAGGAAAGCTAGGCTCATCTATTGAAGTGTTCAGAAAGAATTGTTCTTATAGTATCTTCCAGGGGATCTTTTAATATTAATGTAATTAAGAGCAGAATTTTGCAGCAGTTCATTCTGGAGAGGTTGTTCATTGGGATTTCTGTCTTTTCTTTCGGTTCACCCATTTTATCCTTCTTCTGCCCAGAGGATGGATTTCCAGACTGGGCAGTCCTAGAAGGAATGGTGAGAAGGGGAAGGGGAGAGATATGAGGAAAAAAGCCCCAAAGTCTGTATTGATTCTGCAGCAGACCCCAGTAGCAGATGGGACTTTGCTGACTGGCCGTCTTCTCACCGGAATGATGCTAGTTTGTATTGGCAGAGGGATGCCTTCTTGTCCTCTCTCATGACTACACATGCAGATGTGGATATGCATACAGGGTTTTCTCCCCTGTCCTATTCTCTCCTAAGGGATGATTGGAGGAAGAGCCATAGAAAGGAGCAGCTGGCAGGTTATACAAATGATTTTAGGGAGAGGTCACCCAGGAGAATGTAGACATTCTTGCCCATAAAATGGCAACCTGCAAAGAGATTTACCAAACACATTCTGGCAGATGGACTTCTGCTTCCAATTACTAAAGACAGATGCAACTCTAAACAACAAATTCGCAAGTGCTTGTCGTTAAGGAATTGCACTTCAGTCATAACCAAACAAAAAAGTACTTTAAATTCTCCTTGCCCTTCTGCAGATGGAAGTTTAAATTTCATGTATGTTGTATGAAACTACTTAAACAACAGTTAAGTGTAATGGTGCAAAACCTCTCCTTCTCCAGTAGGGAGTTTTAACTGATTTCTTTAAAAATTCATTGGGAACATGGCTTTCCATCTGATTTGGAAGAAGCAATTCTGGAGTACTACAAACTGAAACTCTTGCTGAACTTTAATTGTGAAGCATCTCAGAGGCCGTCAAGAGCTATCTAAAGTGTGTTTCCACAGCTCTAACTCTTAAGTGTGGTGTCAGGGGAGTGATTTATGGCTCAAATAGGTAAAGCTTTTGCCTTGAGGCAAGCTGAATGTGCATTGCATGTACAGTCATACCAAACCCAAACTTCTTTGTATATCCATCAGTTCTTTCTTATAATTGAGCTCAGCAAGAGCAATTCTACCTGTTTTCAGCTAATCGCATCTTACATTTACCGCTAAGTTGTGTAGCAGTCAGCACCTTATAATATGAAAACAGTATTTCTTTCACTTATTGCTATTGCTGGCACCTGTGTTTCAGTCTGCTGTGTAGTTGGGATCGGTTTGTTATTGTTTTCTGTCTTTTAAAAATCAAATTTGACATTTTTCCACTCATTCAGTAGCTATCAGGAGATTTACAATTGTGCCCAAGAGAGCCAGTGGCTATGCCAGACTGCCTGGAAAACTCAGAGCTGAGCTGGGTTAAGGAAGTTCTCATTTGCAACCTCAAGGAAAGCATGCATTTTGCAAGGGAAACAATTTCTCTTTAAACCTATGTTTGGAAATCCTCACATTAAGGCTGAAGGCATAATTCCCAACATTCAATATACTGAATATGTAATTTTCTTCAAGTCAAAAGTATCCTGAGTTTCCTTTCTTAACACGAGTGTGCTAAAGCCAGCATGGCAATTATCCAGAACTTTCTGCAACTGGGGCAGATTGCAGGCTGGTCAACTGCACTAGATTTTCTGGGGGAAAATGTGTTTTTGAGTAGAAGTCTTTCAAACACCTAAGGCTATCTGTGGTGGTTCACAGCATTCCCACATAAGTGAGAACTATTCTAAGCTCATCTTAAAAGCTCTTCCTCTGTCTTTCACATCATTTTGTTTTTTTCTCCCTTCTTGGTGGCAGTGTGTTCACTTTGCATTTTCTTGACTTATCCCCAAGTTTTTCAAGTTGTTGCTTTTAAAGCTGCTTGGACCACGGTCTACTTGTGTGTGCTTATAGGGACCTTGTGTCACAGAATCACAGAATGACCCAGGTTGGAAAGGACCTCAAGGATCATGAAGCTTCAACCCCCCTGCCTGGCAGGGTCACCAAACTTCCATGTTTACTAGATCAGGTTGCCCACTGCCCCATCCAACCTGGCCTTGAACACCTCCAGGGACAGGGCATCCACAACCTCCCTGGGCAGCCTGTTCCAGGACCTCACCACTCTCCTAGTAATGGAACTAGTGTCCTCCTTGAACAGCCTCTGAAGAGCTGAGAATTAGTTCCTGTATTCGGTCAAGTGAGAAAACAATACTTATGAGAACAGCAACAATATTCAGTTTTAAAATAAATGGCACTGGAGTATTCCGTCTGGAAGCAATCTAGACCATCACATGAACATGCGATAACAGAACTTAATTGTGGGTCTCTTTGGTTTGACAACACTGAGAACATGTGTGTCATGTGCTGCTGGATTCCACAGGCCAAGCACAAGTTTTTTTGGTCACCAGATTTTCTGTACTAGAATAAAGAGTGGGAAGCCAGAAGTGTAAATAATCATGGTACCTGCCATTGATTTCATGGCTCTTTTCATATTCAAAGTGCTTTGAGAATGTGAAGTAGCTAATCTGATTCTGAACAGGTCTTTGAAAGGCAGCCAGATAGTCACGTATGCCAAGCACCTGAGGCATGGTGGTGACAAGGCTTTGGATATCAGCATGTGTGCTGGGGCTGTGCAGGATGGAGGGGAATGACAAGCATCTGCCCTGCAAGGGCAGGAGTCTTGGCTAAGGATGGGGTGCTGGGGAAAAGGAGAGGGCAAATATCATGGCTGACGGAACGTCTTTGTATCTGAGAGTTTCTCACAGTTTGTCAGGAAATCCTCATGTTTTCTAAATCCAAAAAATGCACCTGAAAAAAGTGCAAGCACCCTGAGCAGGGAATGAGACCATTTTATATATCCAATCTTGAAAGGTTATAAGGCAAACATGTCCACCCTGCAGCCTGCTGGCCACATGTGGCCCTGCACAGCCCATCCTGTGGCCACTCTCCTCCCCTCTACATCACTGTAGTGGCTCTTCCTCACTGAGCAGCCCAGCCTAGCCCCCAGTGTGCACCCATCACTCACCAACAACCATGCATCTGTGCACAATTAACACTGTGTCAATTAAAACCAGAAATGAAGAAGGCTCAGTGCAGTGATAACTGAAGTTATGGTTGTTCACCTCTGTTGGTGCAGATTTTTATGAACACGGCATGTAGTCTGTTGTAGTTTCCATGGGAATAAATATGAGGCATTACTTTTGGTGTCACCTACGTATATGCAGCCCTCTTCACTCAGTGTGTCCTGGGCAAGCCAAAAGATTGGACACCATGGCATATGGTATTACATGTGCTGCCATATATACACAAAAGTCTTGCTGCCTCTCTCCCCAGGACATATTGCCATAGTCTAATCTCTCCATGAACAGACCCATCTGGCCAGGCTATTCAAGTGACATTTATACTTCAATGGCTTGCAATCATCACTGTGTAGTGGCTTCTCGTATACTATGAGGAAAGAAATACAAAATTAGTTTTTCTGCCCTCATTTCCAATTGCTTAGTGTGAAATGATTTTAAGGCCTGTGGAACATGAGGCACTCTTTCACAGAAATGTCTTCTTTCTCTGAGGTGACATCTTGATTGCATCCCTGCTTCTGAGAAAGAAGAGAAGGGGTTTCTGATCTGGTTGGTTTTCTGATATCATCCAGATCAAAAGGTGCTTGACCCCTCTTCAAACTCAGGTCACTATTACTGAGGGGACTGCTCTGATGTCAGTAAAATTCACTTATGCCTTTAGCCTTGGAGTTAGCACCGAAAGCATTGGAATATGGATTAATTTACATACATCTTCAACCATTGCTCAGGTGCTTTTAGCTGATTGTTGACAGTTACAGTGGATTGAGAATCACCTACATCTTTTATCACCACAGCATTAAATGACTTGGAGCTTTTATATTACAAACATAAAACGAATCTCTTAGCAGATTCATTGAAATGAGTTAATATTAAATTCTTCAGGCATTAGTTTATTCAAAACCTAAAATAAGAGAGGAGAGAGGGAGGGAAATAAGGCCATAAGTGAAAAAGTGAAGGCTTTTTTCCATCTTTTTGCAATATAAGTAATAATCAGAAATAATCACCATAACACCAAGAAGTTTAAATATATTTATAGTTTAATCTTTTTGCACTATAGCTGTAGTGTAACAAAATATGACTTTTAATGACTAAGGGCACGTAAGCTGCCACGAGGAAGTGTCATGTGAACAAAACATTGTTTGTTAGCTCTAGTGTGGCATAAGTGTTGTTCATTAACAAAAGAAGTTAAAACTTTATTCCAACTAATTTCTTCTTTAGTTCTTGGGAAAAATAATAATGGCAATTAATGTTACGTCTTGCAGTTGGAGCTGGTTTCTGTCTTGGTCTACAACCAAACTGTACTGGTTGAAATAATGTAGTTTCTAAATCAATTTAATAAAATCATTGCAGCCTCCTTGTATGGACATTCTTAAAACTGAATTAAGCTAATACAATATTAGCCATTCTTAAACCAATTTATGTGTCCTCGCTTGGGAGCTGCTCCAATTTAACTAAATTGATTTAGAAACCAACTTAGTTAAATTGGTGTAATTTCAATGTGTGTAGACCAGACCTTAGATTCTTCATAAATTACTCAAAGTATCAGTTTATCCAATTGGAGTGCATTATAATCGGAGTTTGTGTTTGTGAAAATAAACCAAAATGAGGGGTAAGAACTGTAGGTGAGAAGTTTCTAAGTGATGTTTGGTCAAAAGCATCCATACCTACTGGGTACTTACAGCTATCATCTGCTGTCTCAGTAGAGTTATATGGATTTACTCCAGGCTAAAGAACTAGCAAGGTATCCTAGAAAGCACCAAATATCCTTAAAAGGTGATAATGTGATTCTATTCCTTGGTAGTATATGGTTGACTTTCTGTGATTCTGATCCAGTAAAGGCAGATTTCCTCATGTCATACCCTTGTTTTTTAATGGCTGTAGATATGTCTGTCCTATCTAAGAATGCAAAGGACAACTGCAAGAGTTCTGTTTCTTATGCTTGATTTCTGAGTTACTTATGCCAAAATATCCTGAAGGGGGAGTGAGTCTTTAGATCTTCAGAATTCAAATTAAATCATTGTACAGGCAGTGTGGCAGGAGTGTTCTGCATCGGCAACCAGACAAAAGCAGGGTCAGATATTTATTGTTGGATAGTCTTCACTCAAAAGTAGAAATTATGTAATGAACTATGAGAGCCTCCTTTCCAAACCTTGATGTGCTAGGAAGATGAAAATATTTCCAGATACTTAGTAGCATTCTCTCTGTTCTGTCTATATTAAGAATGCTATAGATCCATGTTTTCTTTGATAAGAAAAACTGTGAATCTATGTGCTAGTAGTTTGAAATAGAAGCCAGTAATATTTTGGTCATGGATATAATTACTACAATGCAAGTAGGCACTTACTGCTGTCACTTACTTAGAAATATAACTTACAAACGGCTGTGATTTTCACTAATTTCATCAGAGATTTAGTTTTACCACAAATGGACCTGGATGTGATAGAATGACCAACACTTATGAGTCCAGGCAGTTAAACCAAGGGAAGTTCTCAACGACAGTCAGAAGTTTTTCATTTTAAAAAGTGTTCTGAAATAGTGTTTCTTTTAGAAGCATTTTTACTAAAGCCCTTGACCTTGGAGAATGTGTATAAAATTTCACCTGCCATTGACTATAGCTGGCTTTTACCCCTCTTTCAGTATGTTAGGCCCTTGCTTTGTTGTAATGCTTGAAACAGGGCTTACTGTGGAAAAAAATCCTGCAGGTTTTACAGCATAGCCCTGAGGCTGGTGCAAGAGTCCTTATGGGCTTGTCCAGAGGTAAAGAACTTTGCTAACTGAGCCATGGCTTGCTATCCTGTTGGCGGTCACTGGAGAGTCAAGAGCCTGACTCCTAATTTTCTTGTGGTCCTCCTGAGAACACAACTGACAGTTAAGTACTGCTTCCCTTTATGTACATTAGAAACAGAAAAGCAAATGCAGAAGAGATGCCTCAAAAGCAGCTTGTCAGCACATTTATTTATTTATTTATTTATTTTGTGAAGGTAAAGTGTTTCTTTCGTAAGAGGAGAGACAATGAAAAGGGTGACAATATGTTTATCTTTTAAATCTTGTAGATGATGTTTACTTTGTTTCTTAATTGGAAAAAGATTTTTATTTCTTCTTTCTTTTTCGCTAGCAAGAGAAAAGACTTTTAAAGAAAAGACTAATTTAGCATAAAATGTATTTAGTGTTATTGCTTAATAGAATGAGTAAATCATCATCTAGTACAATAATATCTTAGGCTCGTTAGAAGAATTGTCAGAACAAGAAGTAAGCATTGCTACAGCAAAATCCCAGCAGAATGCATCAAACATGAAAAGCTGACCAATAAAATTTCTAGTTTGGCTAATAATTTTTCAAAGCACTAATACTGCAGCTAGTGTGTGAAATCTTCCACCTTTAGCACCATGAATTATTGGAATTCTGAAAACACATTGTAAATAAGTTATAAATGTGAGCGTGTTCACAAAGATCTTTATGTTTCCTTTCATTACAATGAAAAATTTCACATAATTAAGAACCTGACTTCTACTGTCAAGGAGGAATAATGGTTAAAGGTGGATATGAAAAATGATGCTGAGTATGTAAACATGGAAACATACTTTGAGATAAATCTTACTTCCAAATCTATTCCTGTCAGCTACCATCTGAATTCATATTGCACAGGGAACATATGCAGAATGCTGCATCCGTCTCCCTGGAAAAGAGGGAATATAAAGTACCAGCAAACCCAAACCTCATTAGCTATTATAATTTCTTCTGAAGGTATGTAGTTTGCAGTGTCTCAGCAAAGTGCATTAGCTGTCATGCTTTTTAAATGCCTCATAATAAAAGTGCCAGCTGCCGACAAGCTAGCCTTTTCTCCTCCCCCTCCCAGTGCATGCTTGTTTTACGGCTGCTAACGCAGTTTTTATTAGATATTCTGATTTAACTAGCAGAAATTGTAGTGTGTAAGTTTTGAAATTCTGACACGGAGGGACAAAGAAGGCTGCATGCTGCCCTGTGTCTTTAATTTGGAACACGAAGAAGTGAGTGCAGTCATGGAGGTTCTCAAAGGCATGCGGAGCAACGTAGCTATACTTCATAGAAAGCAAAGAGCAAGCAGGAATAACATCTTTAAAATTATGTAAGATGCTTTACTTTTTAAAAATGACTGCGTGTTAATCCAGCCGTAATTTTGAACATCTAAAGGGAAAGATCCTCCTCTGGTATTCTGGTATTGTTTTGCTTGTAGTTGTTGAAGGCACTGGATTTATGTGACTTTGTACTGGCTGAAGAAAACACTCTCCTTTTCGAAGCTCATTTGTGTTTCCACTGATGTTAATAAGAGCTGGGTTGTTAAGCATGTGAATGAGAACGGAGCTTTTGTAATTAATACACTTTTATCTCCAACTAGAGTCCAAAGTCAGCTCTAATTTAACATAACAGTAGAAAAATCAGCTTTTGCTTGTATTTCTTTTCAAATTTTGGTGCAGGGAAAGCACAGATGCTTAAAGATCCTTTTTGGACAATGTGTAAATAACTGCAAAACAGCTAGAAAAGAGGTTTGAGTGGGGGCATTCTATGGATAATATCTTTTTCTTCTTTGCTTTTGTTAAGATGCATTGAAATGTTGACAGAATTCACCCCCCCTCCCCCCTCTCCTCTTCCCTCCCATAGATTTCAAGAGTTTTGTAATTCCCAAATCAGAGCAGAAGACTGACACAGTTTTGTGAGGTGTCCTGAGTTTGGTATGTTTTTCACAGGATATGGGTTTTACAGATCCATTTTCTGCATCGGATGTTTCGTAGAAATCATCCTTTCGGCAGTGTTAGCTCAGTTCCTGACCCAGCTCTTTTTACTAGATGGGAAAAGACACGTATGGCTACACAGTGCCAAGCATCCTTAGTTCTGTTTCATCTCATTAGCTATTCAAAAGCTATTCAGGGGTGTGTAGGAAGCACACATCGCCCTATAGATTCTCTGTTGATAATCCTAAGCCTAGTACTATGTCTCTTCCATAGAACTAATAATCAGTAATATCTGGATGTTTTATAAAGGATGAGGAGAGATGCAATTCATCAGTGTTTGAGAAATTCTTTGGGATCCCAGAAAAAATTGGCCTCATTAGGACTGTGTTTATTACAAGTGCTTTATTGTGACTGGTGCTTCTGCTTCCCCGTGGAAAAGGTTATAACTAGATCAATGGTTTTCAGCATGACCTGAGGGGCCTGGGAGGTAACAAAAGGCTCAGAAGGTCTGGGGGAAACCAATTGTATTATTGCTATGCTTAAATTTATTGTCCTGCTATTAACATGTGCTCTCGCAAATTTCAAGGAGTACACAAACTGGAAGAGCACTGTTGATTTTTATTAAGATTTTAAGACCACACAGTGATATTACAACTACTGTTAGCTAAACTGAGCACTTAAAAAGATGATTCTTTTCTAAAAAGGACTCCTCTGTCCATGCTCAGAAAGGTCTCAGAACTGTTGGAAAATTACATTACATTGCATTTCAAGCCTCTTTTCAGTAACAGAGCAAAGTGAAGGAGAATTCAGCTCAAAGAGGCCTTGCATGGGTTTTGGAAGCTGCCTGTGAGCCAGGTGGCTCAGTCTTTGGGATCATTTCTTTAGATGAAAGAGAAGAATTATCTGAGCCAACTAAGTGGCACCTGGATAAGCAGTAGACTTTGCAGCAGACTTTACTACACAGAACCCCATTGCTTTACTGCCATCCTTATTGCCTCCAGTCATGTCCCACTGGGTTTCAACGCGCCCAGCCCCTCTGCACATGCAGAACAAAAGGCTGAGCTGAAGTGGGAGAGGGAAGGGGGAAGAGGAATATATCAGGGGAAGACAATGCAGTTTAAATGGTGAACAGTAGCATCTGCAAGACTCCAAAATATCATTTGGTGGGCAACAAACAAAAATCCACCTACATAATAGGTAGCCAAAATGCCAGTGAAAATCAAGCTCATTTGGAAGAAGATTTGTTAGCATTATTTATAAAGGATGATTTGCAACTGCCGTGTACTTTTTTCTTTGCGTTCCTTGAGCTGCTTTTGTTTGCATGAGCTGGAATATGTTATATTATACATCTGTGATAATGTTAGATTTCCCAGGCAGAGGAAAGAAATGAGATATGGGACAGGAGGGACACCAGTAGATTTTATTAGTAATATTGGTTAGAAAATAAGAGATGGAATTCAAACATATTCAATATTTTTTATCAAGATTTTTGAAGTGTACATATTCCCCCTCTGTTATTCCATTTCAAATGGGAATAGTAAAGTGGTTTAAGCCTTGAAAGCATGTGTAAGTAATCCTAAAGTAAAAATTACTGCAGTTTGTAGGTTTTAAAGAACAAACCTAGTAAAATCAGCAGAAATACAAGGTCATCCCAGAGAATACCTAAAGCTTTATTTAGTTGTGAAGACGTGCAATTAAAGCAAGCCAAAACTACCATACCTTCTCTCCTCCTATGACATTATTTAGTAATCTTATATTATGGGACATGTGAGAACAAATTAAATTAAATGACTTTTTTTTTTTTTTTTTTTTTTAATTCTTTTTTCAACTTTTCCTCGTCCTGATAGCAGCAGCAGTCATGACCGAGCTTTCTGTCTCGGATTGTCAGTGACACAATGAGTGGTCCATTAAACCATCCATCCACATCAGCAACCATGGTTAGATTGAGAATGAGGCCTAAGGACTGAAGTGCATAAAGCTGCTTCAGTGGCTGAACATGCCGTGCCAATAGAAGCAGCCGTGTCAGTGGGGTCAGAAGAGGGGACGTGGATGTGTTTTGATCCAGTGTTCCCTGTCCCCAGATGTGACTGCTTCACTTGCATACTACAAGTGAAGAGGACAGCTCTGTTCACACCAGCCTGCTGCAATGCGGAGTCACCACAGGAACCAGTGGTTCCCCACCTGACAAAGCAGGCCTGCATCAAAGGGAGCAGGCATTTCTTTCTTACTGATGATAGAGGATTTGGCCAGTTCCTACCACAAAATCTCTTCTTTTCCCCTCTGAAGGATGATCGTTTTGTTATATGTTCTTTCAGAGCTGTCTTTGATCAGCACTGTGTACACTCTGGTTCATGGATGTATTCTGAGAAGCTGTTATGCTTGCCACTCAGTGCAGCGTTCTGACCTTAATAATTCTGTCACTCCGAATCCACAGCCCAGCATAGACAAATTAAACGTTTCTTTTTGTTGGTTTGTTTGTTTGTTTTCTTGGAAGGCTGTACTTTACTCATCTGAACTACAATTTTCTATTGCTCCTTTTCCCCATTGTAGAGATTTTCGGCTTTTATAGGTTTAAAAACTCGTCACAGTGTGGCTTATTTCAGAAGGGATGTTGAGATGTAATGAAAAGAGCTCACCAACATAAAAAGGAACAAAATGACCTGGCCTGTTTGTTTTAGGAAGAACATTAACAGTTCACTGCAATAAATTCAGCCAGGGATTAACTGTGTAATAACATTAATATTCCCCCTGCAGTTATACGCTATTGATTTGTACCAGAATTATATTGCCTTTCCTTATTGCATTTTCATATTTGGATTCATACCATAAGGCTTTATTGCCACAAATTCCAAAACGATTTTATGCTTTGTGTCCCTCATCACTTCATTGTCTGTTGGGCTTAGGAATGTCCATACGGTAAATGAGTGTGTCTTGGATGGTACAGCTCAGGTTCTTCATGGAGTGATCAAGAAACATCATTTTTTTAATATATATATATTTTTCTAATGTTTCCCTCATTACTAGAAAGCCCAAAATTTAAAATCAAAATGAATTATCATCCTACTCAGACCTACTGCTATCCCCCTGATTCATTATTCTAGTTTATTAAGATTAGAAGGCCTGAGAAGAATGCAACAAGACAATAGAGGTCCTTGTAATGTGATGGCTCTGGTGCAGACACAGCAGGAAGAGCTTCAGAAGATTAGAAATGGTAATACTTGTAATTAGAATTTCTGCAGTCAAGTAACGTTAGTTAGGAACTCACAGGAAGAATTTAAGCACTCGGGTAATTATTTTCACACCATATAGATAAATGTCAAGCCGAGTGTTGCACCATTAGGTTGTCCCTGGGATAAGTCCAGGGATCAGTTTGAGTTTTTGTAGCGTGGACACAAAGTAGGATAAGAAGACATCAGTGAATAGAGTGTAGAGTGCACCCACTGATACAAGATGTACCTGCTCTCTTCCACAACTGTAAAGGAAGCAAAACTTAAGAATGCTGGAATTATGGAGTACAGTAACGCTGTCAGCCTACCTGTGCTCTAAGTGCTGCAGCAATGTATAACACCAGGTAGGTCAGAGAAGTTTTCAGTAGGTACAGATTAATACCCATTCTCTTCTAGCTGATTAGCAAATGTCATCACCATTAGAAAAGTATCTGTTGAATTTCTTCAGTGCTCAGTTCATACATTCCCTATTCCTGTCTTCAAGAGATTTGTGGGCATCAAACACCTTGTTTACAATTTTCCTTTTAGGGAATTTGTCACTGTATAAATCAGCGAGCATTGATTTTTTAAGGATCACAAAAGAAATCACTAGCACTAGAAATATACAGATTTTGACAAAATCAGGAGTACTTACTTTTCTTTTGCTTTGTTTTGTTTTGTTTTGTTTTGTTTTTCCCTCTGGATCAATTCTCTCTCTGGTCTTAGAAGTCTGAGATTCCCGTACCTGAGTAGGACTTTCTGTCTGACTGCTGGCTGTTTTGTTTTTTTTTCTCTCAGAATTCGGAAGCATAATTTTGTCACTCAATGTGCTTATGCCACATGTGTTTCTCAGGCTGTTTTTTGAGCTTTTACATTGGCTTTCTTCTTAACTGGAAGACTACAGGCAACTGCCACTCAATCCCTGTCAGTCAATCCCTGCAGATATGGCCAGCCTGGTTTTCTCAGTTTTCAACCGCTCCATTGTCCCAAGTGAGCCCACTTGAGTTGGGACCACCATAGTGTAGCAGCCACTTCTTGTCTGCAGGCTGGCTGGGGCATGAAAAGCTGCTGCAGGGTAGATGGATCATCACACACAGCAAATGCTTCCTTACACCTCAGCTTTTAGGAGTGAAGGGCTTCTTAAGTTCTGGCAATTAAAAAAGGCTGCTGAACAAGATCACTTCAAAAAAGAACCAACAACCCTGTCTTTCATAAACCACGGGAAACTAGGAGTATGAATTCAGAAGCTGAGGTGGAAAAGGTGGCAGGTTTGTTTTAATGAGCATTAAAAAGCGTCAGTCATTTAAATTCGACTTGTAGAATCAATCTCTCTAGCTGGGTTAAACAAACATCTGTGGGGGAATGTCTGGATATGCTCCAGTGCATTGGAGCCTGCCTTGGAGCAGAAGTGCAGAGATGACTGCCTAAAGTCCAGGGGACCAACATTGTCTGTGTTTCTGTTTATTTGCATAGGCAATGTATATTAATCTGAAAACTGTGTTCCAACAGAACATATCCAGAATTCTATACTGGGTTATATCCTGGTTTCACTTCCACTGTAGATCATTATTTTTTTAATACAGTAATTGACATCATTAGAATTATTGATTCAATTTCAAATGAAGCAATTTAACTGTAAATGTGCCAAGAGACTAAAAATTAATCAAACTACAGTTGCTTTGCTTGCATGAATGAATCTTGATCCAGAATCAGCATCGCTGTCTTTTTTGTTGGTGGTGGTGGTTGATGGTTATTTTATTCCTTTGGGTTGGATGAGCTATCACTGAGTAGTATTGTCATGGTTGTTTTGTTAGTTTGTTTATATGTTTGGTTTTTGATTTCTTGATGTCAAAAAGAAGCTGAAAGTTATAAAATGAGTTTGTTAAAATAACCCTAATAGTATCCTTGGAGGGACACAGCACACTTAAATTGTAGAACAATGTTCAGTTTTAATTCATGTTTCCCCAGTAGGCGGTCATCTGGTAGAACTTAAAATACTGTGAGTATAATCTGAATCATGGAAAATGAAGTAGAAAGACATTCTGTGCAGGAAAATAAAGATAAAAGTTACATTACATTTTGCCTAAATGAAGCAGAAAAGTATGGAACATATATGGCATCATTTGCAAAAAAACACTGCATTTGAGTAGATGTGTATGTTCATGAAACAAGGGCTTTGAATGACTGTGAATAATATAAAAAGAAAATCTTCTTGGTCTCCAAGCAGAAGGGACAACTTTAAGCCTGCAGGTTTAGAAGAATTTAAGAATAATCCACAAGAAACCTTTTAATCAGCATATTGATTACCAAACTCTTCTTTTGTACCTGTAGCACAGCAGCATGATTTTTTTTCACATAAAGCTTTAGGAAAGTTCCTGGATGACATTTCTGTGTAATACCAGAAAAGAATGGAAGCAGCAGCTGGTGTTACTATAGGTCTCCCTGGGGAAAATGCCCAATCAATTCATTCAGGCTGTGGAAAAACAGCAGAGGTTCTTTCAGTACAGCTCATACTGTAAAAGTAATTTTTAACTACATATAGCAAGAAAAGATTGGGGTTTTTTTTTTCCTTGGTACATTTTAACTGAACGTCTTAAGCTTATTTTCAACTTACTACACATTTCCAGTACAATTTACTGTTCTTTCTAAAAATACTGGATTGGAGAACAGGGTGTTTAGTATTACTCAACTAGGAGTCAGCTGTGTGCATAATTTATACTGCAAATGTCTTTCTGAGAGTTAGTGCTGCTTGAAGCTGGTGATGTAGCTGGATTCGTGGCTCAACGAAGGTTCTGGGTGGACTGGTAAACAAGCTCCTTCTTTCTTACAGGGTTAGGCTTCAAGTAATGGATGAATGCTGAAGGAGAAAGGCAAGGTGTGCTAGGATACCTGGCTTCTGTTTCACTGCCACTGATGCACCGCATCTTCTGTTGTAATGCTGTCATATATGAACTTGGCATTTCTCTTGGCATGACATTTGGAGGCAGCCTCCCCACCTCCCCTGCTAAATTTAAATGGATATATGGCCAAGGAGAGATTTAAAAGGCCAGAGATACACTCTGTCATTCTTTAAAATCAAATGCTTTTGTTGTGTTAAACTGACAGTGTAGTGTTCGAAGGAAGATTGAGAAGCGTAATGATATGCTGCATTGCCTACTATATGACTGTTGTTTCCCTCAAATGGAACATTCTTGAAATACAAACATGTAGTCCATTTTCAAAACAGTATAAAATCTGTGTCAGAAGTAACATATACGTTGGGTCTTTTAGAGAGGTGGTAGTTTGACAAAGAAAAATGTCAAAAGATTGTCCATCCTCAGTGGATTTCTGCTTGCCTGTGTTTTGTTTTTTCTGCAGTCTGTTAAAGATACTAGAGAAACATGAAACATCTCTTTTTTTGTTTCACAAGTCTCATTGCTTTATTCTGCAGATCCAAAGTTTTAACTACTAGAAGATTAAACTAGTAAAAAAAAAATTGTATTTGAAGACCAGTTTTTTCTTTTAATTAATAGTATTTAATTAATATCATAACATTAGTCAAAGACAAAAGTGAGGAGACATCTACTGAGGAGCACTGAGGAGCTGACACATTTATTACTTAATTACTGAAGTTATACTTAATGTGTCAGGCTCCACTGTACAATTTACACAATAAAAAGTACTGAAAATAAGAAGGAAATAATGCCTATCGCAGTACACATCAGTTAAGTGGTTCATTTTTGTATATACATGGGTATATACACATACATGAGTACGAATCTATGCATATGCATATTCACACCTATATGAATGTGTGTCTATGTGTATTTATCTCCTTGATTTCATGATTTGATATCTGTTACAGTTTTTCAGCTTGTTTATATTTGTGTAAGTTAGAATGCAAATTTCAGTTGTGGTATCTAGCAGGAATGGTTACACATGCAGACAAGAGTTTTGTTTCCTATAGAAATGTGATGAGAAATGTAGTGCAGATTTTTTTACACTTCTCCTTGAATTTCTATACTGTCACTTTCTGAAAGTCATTTTACTTCACAGGTTTATACTGATGTTTCTTTTAGAAATATGTCAAGGGAAAATTAATGTTTTGCATGTGGCTGAATAGAATGAGCACAGCAGATGCTGCTAACTTGTTGCTTCTTAGTATGCCTGTTAATTATTGCATTAGGTAAAACCAAGGAATTTTGAGAGTATTTAAGTACTAGCCAATGCTGGAGGGATAACATACCTTTGCTGTTTCATATACACTCCCTGTGTGTTTTAATAATATTCCTAATAATCTAATATGAATGTGTTTGTTAACTTTTTAATGGAATAAGGACTGACCCTGAAGTGTTGCAGTTTTAACTGCCCCAGTGGTAGAAGAGTGGAACCCTGTCTAGTGTCCTTTGAATGATCACTTCTGTTGCTCTATGGGAGAAAAAAAATGCACATGTAGCCAGTGAACTTCCCATCTGATTACAGTTATTGATGAAATTCAGAATTCAGCAGAAGCAGAACAGTGTCCAATGGCAAAATATAAGAAATAGCCAGTGCTTTAATTGATTACAGCCTCCCTATTCAGCTCAAGTCAAACATTTCAGTCTTCCCTGAGCTTGATTTAATTTGTTTAAATGTCGTGTGTGTAAGTGGTGGGGGCTGTTGGCTTCTTGACAATCTCTCTGGCATTTGATCAAAGTCGAATGTTGCTCGCTCTCACTGGGGAAAAAAATGAGAAAAAAATGGAATATTGAAAGGTAGGACTGGTACAGAAAATGTTAACATTTACTGTGTAATTACAAAAGTCTTCCCCACCTCCCCTGTGTCACTTAACCCCAATTTAGATGAGGAAGAAATTTGACATCTGCCAGCTGTGTAGTTCAGAAAAGATGCTCACTATTTCTGCTCAAAGACTGTGGACAGCCCACTAGGCTTTTCACTTCAGTTTCTATCAGAACCAGAAGAATCAGGTAGGAGAGAAAATGATAACCCCAGTTGAACTGCAGAAGATGGAGGGAAGTCTGCCAAACTTTTGCTTGCATACAATTACTTTCCCACACTCAGCACAGAGAGTGAAAGCTTGAAGCATGGTCTGCTTTCCAACCAAACTCTTTTGCCGTGTTTTTTCGTTCCAGTCCTACTCACTGAGGTTAGGCGGAAAGCAGCAGGGTAACCACTGAGACAACATACAGGTTACTTAGCATTTGGGTGAAAGGAAAGGTTTGGGTTCAACTATTTATTTATTTATTTTCTCCACAAGGAAAAGAACACTGATAATTTTTTCATATGTGCATATATATACATGTATATTATTAAGGAAAAGAATTCTAATACCCACACTGTTATTCCTAGACAACGGTACAGAGTAGTTGGCACCATGAGGTCCTGTACTTTTTGTCTCTCATTGATTCAAAATCAGCTTTGCATTTGAAAGAACAAAACAAAACACAATTGTGTTCTTAAACATTATAAATTCAAAACGATCCTGCTTACTGCAAATCAAATTGAGTTCTTCTCATTTACATACCATCCACAAAATCAAGTTAAAAGCCAAATGCCCAATTACAGTTACTAGAACATAAAAATGATTGCACTGACTCAGACTTGACATCCATCTATTCTGCATTAGCTGCCAGACTTGAGTATATAGGGATCCACAGAAGATCAGGATGTATATGGAACGCATGCTCTAAGACTCTTCAATCACCAACTATTTAATCTTAATATCCATGTTTTTAGACACCATCAGTGACTTTCTGTAACATGAATTTGCCAGGTTTTCCCTGAGCCCATGTGAGTTTTCAGCACCAACGGTGTCCTTTTCACAGAGCCCCTCCATTTTGAAGTTGGGTCCCACAGGTTTTGTTTGACAGCCCATACTAGTTGAGACACAAACAGTGAATCTTTGCATCCCCTCTTCAAGCTGGTTGAGATTTAGTAAACCTTAATCATATTCAGCTCCTTTCCAAACTGTCAGCTCATTTCCAAACAAGAACTATAATTTCAATAACTCCTTACACAAACTTTATTCCTTGCCTCTGGTCATGATATGAAGCTGTTTCAGTACTGTATTGATCTCTGATTTTTTTTTCTTATCCTGACAGTAACCTTTTGTGATGATAAAACAAAAAACTAAAAACAAACAAAACAAAAAAACCAACTTTTTTTCTTCTTTACACCTTGCAAAACTTGTGTTTGGAACATAAATGGTCTAAAAGCTTTTCTTGAGCTTTTAGACTCCCTTCCTTCCTTCCTTCCTTCCTTCCTTCCTTCCTTCCTTCCTTCCTTCCTTCCTTCCTTCCTTCCTTCCTTCCTTCCTTCCTTCCTTCCTTCCTTCCTTCCTTCCTCCCTTCCTCCCTTCCTCCCTTCCTCCCTTCCTCCCTTCCTCCCTTCCTCCCTTCCTCCCTTCCTCCCTTCCTCCCTTCCTCCCTTCCTCCCTTCCTCCCTTCCTCCCTTCCCTCCTTCCCTCCTTCCCTCCTTCCCTCCTTCCCTCCTTCCCTCCTTCCCTCCTTCCCTCCTTCCCTCCTTCCCTCCTTCCTTCCTTCCTTCCTTCCTTCCTTCCTTCCTTCCTTCCTTCCTTCCTTCCTTCCTTCCTTCCTTCCTTCCTTCCTTCCTTCCTTCCTTCCTTCCTTCCTTCCTTCCTTCCTTCCTTCCTTCCTTCCTTCCTTCCTTCCTTCCTTCCACAGTTTACTGTAATTTGTTTTTACACACACACTTGTCCAACTTTTTCTAAAAGGTATTGAGAATCTGTCACCCAAAACAAAAGCACCATGTGCTGTTTGTTAACTGATTCGGCATTTCTGACAAAGTCTGGACCTTATGCAGTGAGGCTGAAATTCAGCTTAGCTGTTCCCAACTAGAACAGTGCTCGGAGTGTACCCAACAGAAGTTGTGCAGATACTTTCCCTGGTTGTTGTTCACAAGCTAGCACTAGTTTTGATACCTACAAAGATGAGAGAAATAGAGCCTCCAAAGTATCATTAACCTAGATACAGTAGGGCATTTGCTCCTCTGCCCTCATTCAAGCTTCTGGATACCTTCTAAAACTTGATATTGTGAGTGGTGTTAGCTAATTCACCATATTTCAGATCCCCACATCTTATTTTATGTTCTGATACAGGAGCATTTCAGTCCCAGCAGTTGCCTTTAATGGTGAAAGCAATGACACCCAGTGAGAGTCCTGCCAGTCTGCTCCTGTCAGAGAGCAGAACTGAGTGCTGAATGTCACCACTGTAGCTGTGTAATTCAAGGAGTATATTGATTACTTTAGTCTGTCATCCTTGAAATAGTCACAGTGAGGAGAAGAAAGAGGGCTTGAAGTTCATTACAAGAGCATTATAAGCTGTCAAAGTTAACTACTTACAAAACAAACAAACAAACAAACAAACAAAAGAACACCGCCATAAAGATCTCAGGAGACTACAGTGACTTATAGCTCTCTGAAAGATGGTGCTCATATTTATGATGTGATTTGCATTTGAGCACGAATTACGTTGTGAGGAAGCCCAGAGAGCTAAAGCATTTCATTAGAGGCCAGTCATTAAGACAGAAAGACCTACATGGAGGGGTGGTTATTAAACACTCGTTTGTGTATGCATGGGCTGACACTGGGACATACAAGTTAGTTCTAGTATCTGAAAAATAAAAGAACACTAACAAAGCCAATGCTTTCTTTCCTGGTGGTTCTAAGTTCATTGTAGTGTAGACATTAGCTAAGGTTGGGATTTTTGCAGGTTTTATGGAGAGGAGTTTTAAAAACTGTTTTACTTTCTTTCTAAGTTTTGCTGCAACTAAGAAAAAACAGGAAAATGACAACTTTATAAACAAAATGTCATCACTGCTTATATTTTTATTGCTGCATTTCTATTTAATCAAATGTACAGAAGTCCCACAAATAAACCTAAGCATGCCTTTACATTATTCTTAGTTGCCGGTAAGACAAACGTTATAATGGTGTGTGGATGTCTTATGACCACTGGTGGTGTTGTTGTTTGTGGTGGTGTTATGTTTGTTTGTTTTATTGTATACTTTAGTATTTATAGTGGCATTAACTGTTAATTCTGTGTATTAAGCCCTGTAAGAAAACTTGGACCCAGCATCATGAAAGGGGACTTTGGAATTTGAGATCCCCTGTTAATCTGGGGCACAGTGTCCTTGCTGTAATGTCATAAGCCAATAAACATGGCTAGGCATCATCTCTAAAATGGTGAGCAGTGTAGGAGTTTTGACTTGTAAGGAGTCCAGAATGGCTTTAGTTTACTTAAGTCACCTGAATTTCAACAATCATAAACCATACCTAGTCCTTAACTACATGCATAATCCTTCAAATCTGCACGTGACTACTAATGATCCAGAGAAACATCAGTCACTGTCACCTCTTGCAGTAATTGAAGCCCTGCTCCATTTTGACACGCAGATGTTAGAAGGGTGAAATGCAGAAGCCTGAAAAGCTCATGACTCACCAAGAATGAGTAAGGACTGAAATCCAGGTTTGGAACAGCAGTGTCAGATAAAATGCTGCTGGTAAGTTTAGCTTCATTGTCCACTTTGAATATGCAGCAAATAATTGAAGCGCTGCCAACTGTAGCGCAGTGCTACTGTGTGTCACGCAGTGCTTGGCTCTAGCTTTTGGAGTTGTGTGACAGTAAATTCCCTACTCTGGTTTGTGTGTCTTATATTTTTCAAGTTGTTTGTGTAATTAGTTGGATCTACAGTGTTTGATTGTGTGAGCTTTGTCAATATTCTGAATTTATATGGAGTGACCTAAAGAAGTTTTGTTGTTTGTTTTTTATGTGCTTGTTATTATTCACATTGATATTAGAGGTGGAGTCCTGCTAGAAATCTTTTGCAGTCTTTGCACTGCAGGATGTGAAGGTGTCTTGAGATGCATCCAGTTCAGCAGCATCTGATAAAATAGAGGGAAGGCTGCAGGTTTCTTTTGCATCCCTCTCTGATGAGGAATGACACAGCTAGATCACAGTAGACTCTGATCTCTTGTTTCCACTACTATTCCAGTTACATTAGCACAGCAGTTGGAAAGCATGGAATAATAACAGCTGAGCTTCAAACTGTTCCAGGAGTACCTGAAATAATGGTATTTATTCACCAAAACATTCACATCAGATAATCTAATTAGAAAACTCTGTCTCCTTTGTCTTTAGGTTCACAAAAGCAATCCTCCAAGGTTAGTGCAGAGTTTTGCTCGTCTTTCTTAGCTTGCGACTGTGCAAATGCAAAAAAAAAAAATAAAAAATAGGGGAGGAATATGCAGCGTGGCTCATCTTATTCATGCAGGAATACAGGATGATGATCTCAGATTAAAAGCAGCCTAGAGTGAGAGTTTGACACTGGATGTGCTTTTTAAAACTTGTTATTTTTGAAAAAGAGTTTGACTGGGACAGCTCATCAGAGCTGACACCAGAACTGATTTAAGGCTGAAAAACATGAGGCAATGTGTATATGTGTGTTTGTGTCAGATAGATAGTGAGAGAGCCTCTGGACCTTGAAAGGACAAATAAGTTTTGGTTCCAGTCCCTCTGGAGAGCCCCAGTTTATTTAAAGACTGAAGTGAGCGGTGGGACTGCTTAGCTTGTTTTCAACTTCAGAGAGCTGAAAGAAGTGCTGAAAGAGTAGGATTTCTCTGCGTGTAGCAGTGAGACATATGGAGAGTTTGTGTAATACCTCCTTGAGGGGAAGAGAACAAAACAAGATCGTGATTCTCTGTTCCCTCTTTAGAAAGCCCTTAAGTATAAGACTTCTGCTCCTGGGAAGGCTCCACCCTCTGACATGCAGCACCAACCACCTTCTTAATAGCAGGTACTTCGTTGTAGCACACACACACAACGCCTGGCTCCTTGCCAGGCTGTAATTTGTTTTTGACATCTATCTACTGACTAATGTGACAACCCACACAAGTATTTATTTCCAGGAGGAATGCATAATGAAAGCTGTAGCTCTCCCAACTTCTGAAGAATTGGTTAATGAAAAGGAGGGGGAAAGAGCAGCCTCCCACCCTACCTCCCAAATGACAAGTTTTTCAAAGCCCGAGCACCAAATTCAACAACTTTGAAGCTGGCCTTTTTTTCCTTTTTTTTCCTCTCTCTTTTTTTTTTTCTCTGCAGCACCTTCAGAGAAGCTGGTATTTGTTCTTCATTGAGTTTGGGGTATTTGAGGACTTAAAAGAGGTATCTTGCCAGAATGAGAACAGCTGAGAGCTAAGTGAAGGGCTGGATTGTATGCTATGTTGCACACAAATTCCACATGCTCCCACACACTCACCCTCCTTTGGGTTCCTATACCTGATTAAAATACAGAAATCCTACAAGAACAAGACAACTATCAGAAGTTCCAGCCATACCAGAGGGCTGATAGCTCTAGCAAACCTAGCAGCCAAAACTCCAAGTAATTCAAGTTACAAACCTAGCTGTAGGCTTTAAGAGTAGGAAAGAAGTAGGAGATTTAACTGAAGGGATGACCAAAGGAAATGGGATTTGCTGTTTCATGGATGCCTTTTCTGGAAGGTCAAGCTTTACCTGAAAATGAGTTATTAGTCTCTAATTGGTTGAATGCTATGGTTGTTTTAGGTGAGATGACAGGCTGGATGAACTGAATCTTCCTTTAGCTTCAGTATCTGTGAATGGGAATATATTGGGTATTTTTTGCTTTGGCAGTACTGCTACTGGGTCTTTGCCTGGAGAGTGTCTTGTTAAATCTTCAAAGTCTGGATATCATGCATGTTGCAGGTACCTGGCTGATGTGCTTATAATCTTTTAATTTGCTACTAGTTATTATTATTACATTAGTACATTTGAAAGCAAATTCAGTGGCCAAAAGGTTCGCAAAGCTATCTTACCAAAGAACAATGCATCTTACTGAAAGGTTTTAACACGGTGCCACAGGCACGCTTCCCTCTGACTCAGCTCTCTATTATGAATAACTGTAAGTTTAATATAGATTTAGTGTAACTGAAATGGGTTTTATTTACACACCATTAGTTAATATAATAGGTTATTTTATTTTATTTTTTTATGAGGCAGCCATCTCCTAGGAAAATCTCTGGAATCAAGAGAATTTGGCATCCATATGCAAAATCCTGATGGCAAAAGATAACTTTGCTGTTGGTTGTTGGGCCCTGTTCATTTTTGCATTGAAGTGATTTTGGGGGCTGGTAGAGCTACACTGCCTTCTGTGGGTATCAGCCTTCTTATGAAGAAAAACAGAATAATTCTGCAAAAAAGAACTTCTGGGTTAGTAGGCAGCTCTTCTCTGTAGCCTAGGAAAGTGTAAGTGGTTAGAAGCTAAAGCTAGAAATAAGATGAGGATTTTTAACAGTGAAAGTCATTAACCTAGTAAAGCAGAAGATGCTATTACTTGAAATCCTTAAATTGAGGTTTAACTTTGAGTTCTGGGAAGAAATTGTAAGCTTTGTGCAAGAGCTCTTGAGTTAGGCTTTCTGGATAACACTACATGACAGGTTAGTTAAATAGTTCTAAAGATTCCTTACTGCATTTCCCTGAACATTTAACAGCATGTAATCATGTCCAGACCACCATGTGATAAGCTCTGAGAAGAAATAGCCTGTGGGGTAGAAGCCAGTGCTGGTCCAGAGAAGTTTTGTTGTCCACCTGCACCAATGACTTCTGACAGTTCAACAGATTTTCCGGTAGCCATGCCTTCCTGGACACATCTAGTTAAGCCATTTGGGGCTGGAACTTGTCTCGCTTGAGGTACTGGTGAACGATGAATGAGTAATTAATGCTCTAAGCATCTGTTATATTTTTAGCAGTTGTTACAAATGTTTATTCACTGGGTTTTGTCCCAAGAAAGTGGAAGCAGCTCTAGAGTGCAAATGCGACTGCTTTTCAGAAACAGCACTTTCTCAAGGCAATAATGAGAGTGTGCAGTCTCCCTTCACTCATGACCATGTGTTTTCAGACAAAGAAATGTGGTGAGAGACCAAGGGAAATAAGAATGCTCCCATTGCTTCCTGTGGTATCCTGTTTTGAAAGCCAGGTGGGGTGGCTGGCAGTGGATAAAAGCATTCCTATTCTTGCTGGCAGGCTGTGATGGAAAGTTTGTTATTGCTCTTGAAAGACTTTTATGTGTAAGTCCTATTGGCTATCTTTAGAAAGAAACAAATATAATAATAAAAAAAGAAGTTTCTAATTACAGTTTAGTCGTGATCATTTGAGTACAGATTTTTGTTGCCAGCAGCCAGCTTTTTCTTGATTATGTCTTCTTGCTGTGCTCTTTGCCAGAACACTACGTTTGTCCAAATCATTTTGCTCCATCTCTCATGCAGTTGTTGAAGTTCTCATTGGTAAGGTCCCACCCAAGCTTTATTACTGAGCATGGGCAACCTTCCTCATAACCAAAATAATTTCTATATTACATTGCAGCTTCCTGAGGTAGGCCAGAACTCTCCAAGACAGAAGGGCTTCCAAGCCAGGCTGTGCCAGAAGGCACATGCATGCTGCCTGTGTTCTGAAGGGAACGCATCTCAGGACCTATTTTGTCCCTGCCTCAGGGAATGCTGGCTGGTGATCAGCCCATCTGTGTGTGGGGGAAATCATTGCTGCAGGTGCATGGTGACAGCAGATCCAAACTGGAGATGGCAGGACTGTTTGTGTCAGAGGATGAGATGTGCACCGTCATGGCTGGATCCTAATCACCAGTCTGGATCCTGAGCTCCTGGGCAGCTGATGTACATATCCAAATTACCTGTTCCATGTGTCATGATGCCATGTTTGTCAGGATCAAAAACCTGCTTTTGTTTTTCCCTGTACTTCATAAGCCACATGAAAGTTTTAGATGTGTTTCTGCACCAGTGCAAGTTGGAGCATGTGTTGCTGAAGCACTAGATAGAATAAGCAGTTGTTCTGGACAGATTTTCTTGCCCTATTTTCCTTCAGTTCCTGCATGAGTATTACTGCAATTTCTATTACATTCACAGGCTGGGTGTTAACCAGCAAACCCTCTTAGGGAATCACTCATGCTTTTTGAACAGACAGACAAGTCTCTCATATAAGAACATATGCAACCTGATTTAATATATATGTCATCTTTTGTCCATCCACACCCTCTCCATATAAGCAATCAACTAATAAACTTGTGTCCTGTTGAGTTTTTGAATGGAAATACTGATAAACTCTTAAGTGCAGCAGTGCTAATGGATATGCTGAAATAATAAATAGGAGGCGAATCAGTCATGCTCATCACTAAAATACTTAGGAGCCTCATTTTCTTTCCAGCTCGGAAAAGTTTCCATTTACAGATTACTTTTCACGTTTATAGATTTAGCCACTGCTGAATTCAGCAATCTTTGCCTCTTGCTACTTTGTCAACTCTCACATTAAGGAAGCATCTCTGAAGTTGTGCTTCTTCCTGAAACCTTTGGTTAAAAACATTGAATGCATTTCCCTTCAGCCTCACATAGCACTGCATTCCAGCATATTGTGCTTTTGGTTCCTGGAAAGGATGCTGTCCAAAATTCTGAGGTTTGAATGCCTTTCCCTTAATGTCCCGTTTCTTGAAAACAGGTCTTCCCTTGTCTGCTCTCTCCCTTTCCACACGAATGTGGGGGTTTTTAAAATCCTTTTTTGTTGAGTTGTCTTTCTGATGGCTTCACTTCTTCTGGTTTGTTTCTGATTTCTCGTGTCAACATAAGACTTGGGGTGGCATTTATTAGGTCTTGTATACATGGGGATGTTGGTGCGTATTAGGCTTAGGTGTGAATATGGCATGCAATTCCTGTTTTGAAAAGGTTGCCTGTAGGAAGAAATTGTTAGTAAAATTACTAAATATGATTTTATAATCAAGAGATTTATATTCTTTAAATGGTTGTTAGGGATATGGAGCATATTCCCTAGCAAGCTGTAAATGCTTTAAGACAGTTCAGATTTTAGATCTGAACGACTTGACAGAGACCTATAATCCTCCAAGGGTTCAAAGGGTAATTTACTCATAGTGTCCATGCAGTCTTTAGCCTCTCTGCAGAGTCTGCCTATTAGTGTTGGTTATGTTGTAGGCAGCTGTCTGTTGGAAACTGGGCTGTTTCCACACAGGCTGTCAGACATCCAGCTGAAGAAAGTGAGCACTGATTACTGCTGGAAGCAACTTATTGGCCTACTGGTGAAAGGCATGTGGCTTTTTCTTCAGCACCTTTAGCCAAGGTGTACTGTCCTAATGAGCAATTCTGCGTGCACTGCATGCTTTCTTTTATTCTTCAATCCCTTCTTTGCTATTTCCCAGTTCTCTCACAGCTGTTTGTAATGTTACCAGTGCTCGTAGCTTCCCAAACACCATGCCAGCTTTTCCCTTCTGCTTCCTGCAGCTGGAGCATGAGGTGCAGTGGATAACTGTTCTGGGTTAAAACCTGCAGTATTTCTTTGCTAGGCTAGCTCTAATTAGTAGGAGCTTCTGCTACTTCATGGCTACTTGAGCGTTAGTGCAGATACACAGGAAGAAGATGAAGAAGCTAGGAGATGGCTTACTTTGAAATCACTGCCACTTTATATTGGTTAAACACAGACTGTTCCTCTTAGCTCCTGAAGAAGGCAGTCATTATTGGGCTTTATTTTACTTTTCCACAGTTTAAAGTTGTTCAGAAAATAAAGGAGTTAAAATGGGTGAGAGCAGGAGTAGTGTGATGTGGGGCTTTGCAACCATTGTATTGATGGAGAACTGAGCAGAGAGCTATTTCTTCTATGTGCAGTGTCATTAGCATTCTTACTTCCTGCTCAGCTGGAATCCACTGCAATGAGCAAAGCTTCATTTTGTCCCTTATATGCTCCATTCCTTTTCTATATCACATCTTTTCAATTCACACAACTGCAGGCTAATCTGATCCCAGGAGGGAGGGTTACACCCGAGATGATTTTGGGGCTTGGGAACTGGAACAAGGCCTTCCTTTTTCTTTCCCACTTAGGGCTTGACCTGTATTTGAACTCAGCTCTCTAGGGGCTGCTGCATAAACCTACATAGAACTCTATGGAGTGTCCTAACCCTTGCTGTCTGCTCTGAGGAGATGTAAAGCGCTCCACTCTTTCAGAAGAAAAGGAGAGCTCAAATGGAAATGAAAAGAAAAAAAAGAAGAAAAAAAAAAAAGAGGGTGCACTGCAGAACTGGAGAGCAGTTTGTTACTGACCAGCTTGTGAGTTTTTTTGTGTGTGTTTGGCTTCTTTGCACAATGGCTTTTATCAGAAGAAAAGCTATCAGCCATGATAAATGTTCCAGGCAGACGATCCGAGTGGCTGATTGAGGCAGAGTTTGTAATAAGTTGCTCTGATGTTTTGTGCTCTGTAGCACACAATGGGAAATAAGGCCAGAAGGATGTTGTTTATTCTTATCCTCAAATGTAGCAAAGTTGTGAAAAAGTTTGCAAAGCTTCTTGTATTCTTTTCTTGCTTTTTGTGCCCTTGAATTCCAAGTACACGCACAGATCTGTGTCACTGTGTAGTTCCCTATATAGCCCTTGCAATTGAAATATTTAAGTGCTTTCCACTGCCATGGCACTAAAATCAACATACAAAATGTCTTTCTTTCTCACATCTCTGTTTGTGGGAGCAGTTTAGGAACTAGTCCAGACACTCTCAACTGCAGACTAACGTTGACATTTTCCAGATAATCTTCATTTTATCTATCTGTTGTATAATCATCTTTCTTTATTTGTGAAGGCAAATGCAGAGTTACTGTGTAGTGTGTCCTTGCTTTCTCCTTACCCATTGTGTTTGTGTCCTATTGTTTTGAAGTGGGCCTGGCCTGCTCTTTCTTGTTTTCTCTTCTAAAAGTTCCATTTTATTTACTGCCATTGGCATGATTTGCATTCTTTATTGCTCGTTACTATCTCTTTGGCCTCTGGAATAATGGTTGCGAAGGGTCTTAGTTTCATCATAGGATCTATGCGGTTCTTCATTAGCAGCCTCTTTGTCTCTTTTTAATATTCTTTCTCAACACTGCAGCCGCGTACCTTTCTTTCTCTTCAAACATTATCATTTGCATTTCCATTAAGTTAGAGTGAAAGCATATAATTCCCTTGTTTCTTAAACTTACCCAATATTTTCAACATCTGATAATATATTTGTACAATTCAGTCATTCTAAATACTTCTTTTCATGCATTCTCTGAAGTCTCATTAAAAGAAAAATATTACATGCTGCATCCCCCTCCTATTATGACTAATCAATTGCCCATATCTACTCAAGAGATACTATTTATGATTCTCAAACTGGAAAAGTTTGCTTTTGATTTTTCAGATATATAAACTCATACCGCAGTTGTTTTTTGCTTTTGTTTTTTTTTATCAGACTGGTGGGATTAGGGAGGGGAAGTTAATTTATTTATTTTTTAATCTGT
The DNA here is from genome assembly GCF_039878825.1 of Excalfactoria chinensis. NCBI lineage: Eukaryota > Metazoa > Chordata > Aves > Galliformes > Phasianidae > Excalfactoria > Excalfactoria chinensis. Next base: position 66,938,241 of record NC_092825.1, on the reverse strand, counting down.
TTAAACCACCCATGTCCCTAGAGGAACTAGGTCATGGTACTTTCCCTATTAAAAAAGTAGAGCGTTGCACAGTGGTCTGAGCACATGACAGATGACCGAGGGCTTGGAGTTTCTAATTTCCAGTATCCTCCACTTCTGTTAATATTCAGTCAGGTGATCTCCATTCAGATGGCTTTGAAAATTACCTTCTGGTTTTGATAACCTGTTGTCTAACAGACTGCCTATTTTAACACCCACGTCTCGGAAAATAGGAAAAAAACAAAACTCACTGCTGCCTCAAAATGCACAGCATCCCCATGCCTCTTCATTCATCTGTAAGGCTGGGTAAACAGGTGAATGGGGCAGGGCAGCTTGGTTATTTTTGCCACAAATGGAGTGGTGCAGTCCAAACAAAGATGAAGGGTAGAGTGAGGGTGTTGTCTTGATGACTGAAGTTTTGAGTTTATGACATCAATTTCCAGTTTCCAGATTTGACCTGGCAAGTTGTGTCAGTGTGTCTGTCTTGCTTCCATTTTGACTCTTGCGGCTTCCTTCCAGGGTATACTCTGAGCTGCTGCCTCTGAGGGGATTTGTTGGAGCAAAGGGGTTTCTATGAATGATGTTAGAGTGCTCATAGATCATGAGAAAAGACAGAGAAAGGCATTGAGACTGTCATCCTTTTATACTGAGCTGAGTCAGAAAGTAGAAGGCCTTGGCAATGAAAGTCCATTGGCAATGAAAGTCCATTGGCAATCTTCCAGTTTACACCTGTGAAGCACCTTTATGATCCCTCATCATTTTCTCTCATAATTTCTCATCTTGACAATTTATTTTAAGTGTTTTTATCTTACCAATGCGGGAGAAAGATCTCTCAGACTTGCCACTCCAACTGTTTTCTGACCATTGACAGAGCTCTGCAAGAGCTCAACTATGAGAAATTTTGCCTTGTTTTTCTCCTCTCCCACTTGTTCCATCTTCCCAAAGCACATTCCCTCCTCACACTTGTAACACCTCTCCTTGGAGGTGTACTTATCAATCGCACTCTTGTCTATGGTTCTGGGCTTTGCTGCCTTTCTGGATTTCTTTTTATGCACCATATGGGAAGAAAAAGACATGGAATGAATGTCATGCATTCCACTTAGTTTAACATGAGGCCAGACCTGCACAGATGGACATATTGGAGCTGTGAAGTCTTGTCTTTGTCTTCACAGGCATTCCTTGGAAGGTCATTAGGAATGCTGAACTTCCTTTGGTTAATCTAATTGGATTATAATTACATCATATGACTTAATTGGTCTGTAATAGCAAACAAGCAACATTTAATAGATTCTAGTCTGTGAATTTTCACAGTATCTTTGTGAGGAATACATGTTATCAATTTGGGAAACTGAGGCAAAGTTTGTAAGTAATCTAGGAAGAGGCGTTCATTTAGTTTTTGTCTGATGTGCAGAAGACTAGAGAGAAATGACTTAGTGTGTTGCCAAGTCTTATGGATTCTTCGTTTGCAAGGTGGGAACAACAGTTCTGTGAATTAACCTCCTGTGCTTTCCATAAAACCTCTTCATAACACTACCTTCCTCCCCAGTTTCCCCAACTAAATGCTTTCTCCTAGGCTTTGCACCAAAATCTAGAGGTTGGTGTTAGTCACATATCAACATACTCTTCTTGCCACCACTTGCCAGACAGCAGGCCTGTGTGCTTGGCTTTGCATTGAGGTATCCAAACACGGGCTCATCAGTTTGGGCTCACCTTGTGCACATGCTCTTCTTTCACTGAAGCTGTACTTTGGAGTGTTGGAAAATTGAAAGGTTGCTCCAAGCAGTTTTGAGAGGAACATGCAAATTACTGGAAGACAGTAATCACTCCTGAGTAATACAGCGGTGCTAAAAGCTTGAGTTGTCAGTATGAAATGTACATATGTGCAAGTCCTGGGGAAATGTCTATATGAGTTCTAGAGAGAAGGCAGGGATTTTTGTTTTATTCTTTTTTTTTTTTTTTTTTTTTTTTTTTTTTTTTTTTTTTTTAATATTCTTTTCCTTGCAACTTATCCAGAATTACTGATGGGAATACTTCATAACTGACGGGCTGCTTTCCCCTGGGGGAAGTGCAACCATTTAACTTCTTTCTTCTTTATATGTATACTGAGGAACTGATGGTTTAATCCCATGGGAAGTCTGTATCTGTTCACAGTTACATTTGCTCATTTGAAGAGGATTCTGTGTTATCTGGGAAAAAGAGGGGGAAAAAAAAAGGATTTGGCTTAGTTTATTGTTTTGCCAGTTCTTTCTGCCACACCAAGAGATGTGCATTTCCAAATTTGATTTTAAGAGGGTCTGAAGGAGGGAGGAATCAAAGAAATGGTGATCAGGTCTGGAGTGGGAAGGATGGGGGGAGGAGGATGGGGGAGGGAATGTAGATCAGGAGGAGAAATGGCTCTGAAACTGGATGTAATAAATTACTCAAATTTATTATTTTTCTGATTACATGTAGTTGCATTTCTTTCTGCCTTGCTTGATCATAAGATGTAGCGCATGTTTAAGCTAAAACTAGAGTCCCCAGTATCACATCTTGGTCTGCAGACATACTAGGATGCAAACTTTAATGACATTCATAGAGACGAAAACTATTGGAGAGTACGGAAACAAAGGGAGATAGGATACCAAGAAATGTAGCCATTGAAAAAGGCCTGGATCCCGTGATTTATCTAAAAGTGACAAGATGCCCCTCTAAAAATGCAAATGTCTGCACTGCATCTTGTAGCTGTAATGAATGAGTCTTTCACACAATGGAAACATTCAACTTGTTCTGGGGCACTTACTGTGGCTCCATATGCTAAGCTGCATGCTCCTGGCCTTTAATCACGCTGCCTTTGTTTTTACAAAACTTACATTAGGAGCACATTAGTGTTTATATGGTGTGCACTCTGGGTTTGTTTCTTCCACAAGCATGTTTGTTTGGCAAGACTGGTTATTGTGTTTTTTTCTTTTTCTGTTATGCTTTTGCGTTGTTTTTTTTTGTTTGTTTGTTTGTTTGGTTTTTTTTGCTTGTTTTTGTTTTTTTTTAACATTAAATACTCTGGATGAATGTGGTCCTTATGAAAACACGGGACATGGCAAATCATGGGAAACTTGAGCTGGCAACAGCAAAAGGATGTAAATTTTGAGCTGCTAATGGCAAGCAGGATTCCAGCATTGGGGCTAAGGGAGAACCCATGTTACACAGCGGGGAGCCATTTAAATCCCCCTGTGACCTGCCAGGAGGATGCCTGCATGCTTTCTGCTTTATTCGAAGTGAGATCAAGCCCGAGTTCTCCTTTGTTGTAAGTTTGGGTTCAAAAGAAGCGTTCCTTAGATCCGCAGGCTGAGCTGCAGTCTCGCCGCTGCAGTCCCGATCCTAAGCACAATGAACCCATCCCCGTCATTAATGGGGCTGCATCTCATCTCACTATTAGTGGTGTACGGTACAGTTGTTCCGGGGAGTAAGGCAAAGAATACGTGTTTATCCATCAAATAAAATCTGAAACGAGCCACTATTTTCTTGAAGATTTTTTTTCAGGAGAGGTTGATCCCACATTCAAAATATTAAATCTTCTATATATGCATAAGTAAGACAGCATACATGCATGTATAGGTAACACCAATGCAAGTTTTAAAAGCTGTTTTTTTTCTGACAGAAAAGCGGGCTAATTAATAGGAGTAGGAGACAAAATGCCAGCTTGTAGATTTGTTTCCCCTGCAGAAATCACTCCCCCCTCCCCGATAGACTGCTCCTTCTTGATCTGATGTAACAAGAAGAGAGAGTCAGCTGTGAATCAAGCGCCTTGTTCTCATTTCCTTGATCATTGACATGGTTTGAGAGAGAGAAAGGAGGAGGGATTATTTGTGAGGTTATTAAAAAAAAAAAAAAAAAAAAAATCCCGTTCCCCCTCCTCCACTTCTTCGAGATGCAGAAACACTTCCAGAATGTTCCATGGCACAAATCTGACTTTTCTCATTAAATATCGGCCTCTCTCCCCCCTACCCCTTGTTAGTTAAAAAGTGCTGTTTACAAGTCACTAAGCGGATAATTCAGAGCTCTGACGAGTGGATTGCCAGTTAGCAATACGCGTTGTTTTTTTCAGTCAGCAAGCTGTTTAATGGCTTCAGAAATTAAAGGATAATTGCACTTGAGTGAGTATGTGCTTTTATAAGCCCACCGTTACCATTATTAGGGTTTTGCCATTCTTGAAAATTCTCCCTTTGCATAAATCCGCTAATTCTCCATTCCTGCCCTGCCCTGGAAGGCAGCCACCCGAGGGCTGGGCTTTGTGCAGCTCAGCTGTTGCCTGGGTTTGCGTTTCTTCACGGGATAAGGAACTCGATTGTCTTCAGAGAATAAGCAGAAGATGCAAGGGGAGATTGGTAGTGGGAAAAGTTTAGCTCTTGCGCGCTGCGGTGTGCTTCTGCAGTGTGTAACATTACTGATGGGTAAAAGAGCTTGGTGAGGCTTCTCAAAACAGTTTTTTTTAATACTAATAGTATTAATGGAAGCCCTTCCTGAAGAGTGTGCATAGACAGAGAATCCAGAGCCATTGCACTTTAATAGAAAGACCGATTCATTATTTCCTGGCATTTGCTTTCTTTCCAATTAATGTCATACTCAGAAGAGGTGATCATTCAGCCATCTTTTTAGCTTAAAAAGAGTCAAAGATTAAAAACCAAACAATTACCCCACGTAATTAATTTGCGAGAGGATTTTGGGTGGTATGCTGGGGAGGGGAGCTGTTCCTCCCTTCCCGGCAGCATTCGTGGTTCTTTGGCAGCAGGGAGGGATTTATTGTCTGGCTCCTGTCTGGATCCATCGGGGGGGCTTTCATCGCCTCCCTGCCGCCCAAACTCTTCTGATGTGCTGTGTATTTGTTTGGGAGGGGGAAGGGGGAAGGTTAGATGTTTCTGACCTGCTTTACTGCTTTTCAACTGAAAGTAAATTAATGCACACACTAGATTCCCCTCTGCTGCGCTGATTGGATCCTTGTGCCGATTAAATATTTCACACTGATAGAGGGATGCTGAAAGCACTCAGCTGGTAACATGGGATGTGCATCAGCGGTACAATAACTGACTTTCAAACAAAAGTCAAACAAAACCCCCAGTTTGCTGCAGTTTTGATTAGAATGAGTTTCACTTTGAATTTAAATCCTTGAGCCTGCTGCAGCAATGGCTAATTAACTGTGATCAGATAGAGAAAAATGAACACGTTCTTACTTCTAATGACAGGCAGGCACTAAGTTGCCAAATAATAATAATAATAGTAGTAATAATAGGAAAAAAAAATGAAAGAAAGAAAAAGGAGAATAAACAGATAAAATAGCCTTAAAAAAAAAAAAAATAATAATAATGTGGTGATTTAAGTTCACAAATGCAAACCTCCCTGCCTGTGTGTTAGGCTCAGTCTGACTAAACCCAGAGTTGGTTCCTGATGGGTTGTAGAACTGGCAGCAGGAAATACTCCACCATCTCCTCCTTCTATTTCTCCCAATCCTCCTTCTCCACTTTCCCCTCCTCTTCCACCTACTCCTTCTCTTCTTCTTACTCCTTACCCACCCCCAGTTGCAACACCTGCATGTTTGCATAGGAAAACTGCATTTCAGGAATGGTGCCTAAAACTTTTGCAAGTGTCTCCATCCTTGGTTTCAGAGAAACACTCCTTAATGTCCTCTCCTTGGGACAAACAGCTGCTTGTTCAGGGCTGGATGCAAAAGCGAGCATTTCTGAGGAGAGCCTTGGGATAAAGCGGATCCCACGAGGCCCTTCTCTTCCATAACACACACTAGGATCTTTCAGTACTGATATATATGTCCAGCTGTGTGCTCAGTTCCATATCTTTCTGCCTTGGTGTTTAAGGTTGGGTAGTTGGTAAATCCTCAGATCAGACAGCACCAGTAAGTAGTAGCTTGGATGTGTATAGTAATCCATGGGACTGAACCAAAACCCTAAGACACGATACCAAAGTGCTATGGCTGGTGGCCATAGAGCCTTTCTGTGTTGTCACTACTGGGATATTAAATATCCCATTGTTCAAGTGACTGTTGATGTGACAAAGGAGTAAATTAACAAAGGTCATGGCCTATGTGGCCAGAAGAGTCTGCTCAGCCTTTTGGCATGTAGGGCTTTATATTAGTGACCAGTGCTAAATTACTAATTGAGAAGCCATCATTTCAGTTTGGAGGTAGAGTGCTGCTCTTTCGCAAGCAGAGTAAACTCTCAGGGTTGTGCTGAGGGTTTTCTCTCAGCCACAAGGCTAAGAAGGACTAAGAAGGATATTGCTTTGAAAACAATTGCAGTTTTTCACAGCAAAACCACTTTGTAAGGAGAGCATCATTCTAGAGAAATTAATGGACCAAAGTCTCTATCTCCAGCGTGGGCATTAAAGTGTAAACATGATAGACAGTGTGTTTTAGGACCTTTCTGAGCATCTCATATTCTGCTATGAAAACATGAGGGGCTGTTGGGAGGCACGTGCCTGGGTTAAAATCCCTGCTATGGGGAGAAGCAACCTAAAGCAGGGCATTTCCCTTTGAGGCACATGAGCAGATTCTTACTTCTCATGCACACGCCTGTGTGGGAAAGGAGGGCCAGGGCTATGTTGCTACATATGGAAAAAAAATAGCGCTGCTTCGAATAATTGAGACCATTCCACGTCTAAGATGGAAAGTCATAAACAAGAAGCAGCCTTCTCACACATTGGGGTGGGTTTGCATGTGACCAGCATACATATTACAAACTCTGTTTTGCCTGTGGCATCCTGCAGTGAAAATGAAAGTTGTGCTGCTATTGAAAAGGCGCGGCTTCAAAATTGGTGTATTGTGAGGGCTGGGGTGCTGTGGGTGGGAAGCAGCAGCCTGATTTCCAGCATGTACAGCCAATCAGTTTTTCTTTTTTCTGCCCCCCCACCCCCCCCTGCTTTCTGGCTCTTCCATTATATCAGTACATTCACTGCTGCAGTGTCCAAAGAGTGCTTTGTTTCTTATTATCCACTATTCCTTAAGAGTCAGCGAATATGTTCTACCAACTGATTCTCAAATTGCAGGTTTTGCCTCGTGTTAAAACACAAGACTATTCTTTTCGTTAATCTGGCAGAAATAGAGTGCAGATTGGGAAAGCGGGTTGTGTGGAGGATTTCTTCTCATATCCTAACCTTTGTGTTGGCCAATGCGTCTTTATCAATGCCTTAATGGGACTGAGGAATAAAAATGGTCATTGTAAAGAAAATCAGAGTAAGATCTCTTTTCCCACTTGCCCAATCTGATTAAAAGGGGCTTTTCTGAACTTTTGGAAGGTACGTTTTCAGAAATGTTTTAAATGAGGCACGAAAGTGGTTTCGTAGCCGCATTTCTTCAAATGGATGATCTTTCTGTAACTCTTCTGGAAACAAACTTGGAACGCCCGATCTATTGCCCATGCTTTCATAGACAGTCTCTAAAATGTGCAGTCATTTAAATAAGATCAGCATCACACGGTTCCCTGCGGAGGTGGCTGGCACCAATTGATTTCAAGCCCATCGCAGGGACAGAACTCTTTCAGTATTTTCTGTATTTTCTTCAAAATGCTCCAAAACCTATTTAGTTTTGGAACGGTCATCATTACAAGCATTTAATACGCATCTCAAACTAGACCTTGAAACAAGCAGTATCCCTTCTTTTCCACTTTCTCGGTTGCTGTTGTGCACAAATAGACACTTCTGTCAGTTTACTGGTAAAACGTTGGCGCATCACATGCAAAGATGTGCAAAAGTCATTCACAGTTAATGCATGTTGGAAGAACAGCAGAAAAAAGATGGATGGTAGTTTGAGTAGTGAATTATTCCTCTTTTTTCCTTTCAAAATTCTTGCTTTTGTACTTCTTGTGATGCTTCGCTATTACATTCTGTCAGGAAAGCGATAACCTACCCCCTACTTACTGACTTGCCTTTTCCACTGAGCTAGCAACAAATTGTGTATCGTTTGGGATCAGTTTTGTTTCCTTGGATGTTTTCTGCTTCTGAAAAAACAAAAGAAAAAGTAATGTTTCATTGATGCCTTTAGGATATTATGCAGTAAAAGTCTTACTGAAAATATGAATTCAATGTGGGAAGACCAAGTATTTGTCCAAAGTTTTTCATTCATTAAGTTCACCTTTCTGGGGACAAACATGAAAATACACTTTAGTAATAGAGGAACTTCTCAACCATAGTGAGTTGTTTCACTACTCACAGAGGAAGAAATCCTAGGGCTACTGCTGTCAGCAGCAAAATTCTGATGGTATGCAGCAGAGCTGGGATTGCACTCCTAGGCTAACTCTGTTGCCTTCCAGATAATGTGTTTACACCATTGGAACCAAGGACAGTAGTTTTTCTTCCATCTGTGAGCTTTTAGCGGCGTGCACATGACATAAATCACAACAAAAACATAAGCACAGCACTGAAATATTAACCTGAGAGCTTTGCGTTGCACCGCAGATTCGCGAGGCGCTGTGCAGGGAAGTTCTCAGTAGGTGGGATGAGGCAGCGCTCAGCTCTCCTTCACACAGCAGTGCTGCACACCTGTAACGACACACTACTCACATGGAACTGATACAGAGTGTTACGAGTTGTCATAAGCAACATTTCCCACATACCAGTGCGATAGTAGAGGAAACAAACACGAAAACAAAAGTAAGCAAAATTTAAAATGATTTATATAAAGCCGCCACAATCAGTAGAATAATGCTGATATATTAAAAGGAAGATCGATGTTTCTTTACATTAAAATATGAAGCAGGTATCTGTAACAATGTGATTTCATGTAAACATACTGACAGTCCCCAAGCAAGCATATTAGACCATTGGGCTTTTAAAGCTTAAAGATAAGGAGGCAGGGGTTTCTGTAAAAGTCAGTTTGGAACTACAGGGCTTCTGCATTATTCCCAGAAGTGTCATTTTCAGTTGGGATTCTGAAAGGAACAGAGCGTTTTTGTGATTTGCTATCTGTTAGTATACACCGTGTATTTAAAACAGGCTACAGACAAAACTCTGACTGGCATTACTGGTACAGCAGCAGTCCTAGAAATGTGGGGAGCCCTCCTGAAAGGCTGCACACACATGAGATGCAGCCTCTAGCCCACAGCATTGTCAAATGCATAAAGTCAAACATGGACAGAGGTCTTCATGGGATTACCTTTACTTCCAACTCTAGAAGAGATGAGATGCTTAGTACTTCCAAGTTATCAGATGAGGCTGGGAACAGTCTACATCTGCACCCAGCCTACCTAAAACAGCATTCCTAAGCACAGCTTGAGATCACTCCAAAACAGCTCCATAGAGCTTCTGCTTTTCGGAACTGAGAATTTGACACAAACACGGACACACAAAGTGTGGCCCCTCCAAACGGCTGTACTTCGGCACTGCTCTTAAGTTCCATACCTGGGTTCTACAGGTGAGGGCAGCTGCTCCTCTGTGATCTCTGTGTGAGCTGTGAAGAGAAACAGCGAGACTGAGAGTTAGAATGGATGCTCTGCAGAAGAGGTAGCTTGAAACACCTGAAAGGAAGAAAAACAAATAAATAAAGTAGTTGGAAGAGAAGAAAACATGACTCGCAAGTAAGAGCAAGGTGAAAGAACGAGCACTCGGTGTTCAAGCTGAGAGAGGCAGGCGTAGCTGAGAAGCGGCGCTCCAGGAGTCTGCAAAGCTGCGTTTTGCTGTTCCTCACACACGCCGCAGCACCACGAGTCCCGTGCGGAGAGCCGGAGCGGGGCAGGGACGGGCTGGGCAGTGCGAGGACGGCAGCGTCCCTGCCGCATCCCGGATCCCCGTACCGGGATCCGGCGCCCACCGCCTCCCAGCTGCGAGGCTGCGGACGGGAGCGCTGCGGGCCATGGGGTGACGACGCTCCTCTCTCTGCTTCCCTCCCGCAGAAGCTGGCGGTGCGGAGCTGCCCCGCGGCCGTACTGGTGGGCGGCGGCGCCGGCGGCAGCGCCAAACCTGGCGGCGTCCCGGCGCTCCTGAAGGCACCCGGCAGCGGCGGCGGGAGCCCCGGCGGCGGCCCCGCGCAGAGCCTGGCCATCTCCGTCGTTCCGGCCAAGGCGCCCATCGCGATGGTGACGGCGCACCTGAACGGCGGGCTGGGCGGCGGCGGCGGCGAGCCCCCGCAGAGCGCGCCCATCAACCTGCAGACCACGGCCGCCCGCCGTCAGCCCGAGCTCGGCTCCCGCGCCCAGGTAACCGGCGGCGGGCGGGCGGGGCGGGCCGCGGGGTGGGACGGGCCGGGAGGCGGGCGGGGCTGGGTCGGACCGGGCAGGGGGGGCGCCGGGGTGCGAGGGGGGAGGGCGGCGGGAGGGAGCGCAGTGGGAAGGGGATGCTCGCTGAGGTCAGCACACCGCCGCAGTGGGTATTTGGGGGCGTGCTGTGCTGAGAGAGGGAGGTGGTGCTGACAGAGTTAAAAAGGGTGTCTGAAACTTTCCAGTTTAGAATGTGGTTGCTAGCCTTGGAGATGTAAGGTCTTTCCTCCTTTCTGCACGTAGAGGAACTGGTGACGTGCTTTTTGCATCCCAGTGCCTCTCCACAAGCTCAGGACGTGAGTCCCTGATAATCAGTACACAGGGATTGTGGTGTGGCATCAGGCAAGCGATATTTTGAGTTGTCCATAAGATAAGGCTGGGCTGGAACCTGTGGGGCTGTTGGATATCCGAGGAGATCCTTCCTCAGTGGCAGAGTGAGGAAACACCTTATCTTCACACAGCTAGCAGAGGGAAAGTGCACCCAGCCGTTGTGGACCACATCGTGCTGTCCCCCTTCTGGGAGAACACCGCTGTCTGTGCGGTTACACTGACTCAGCAGCCTGGGGAGTCTCTTTCAATTTCTGGTCTGTAACCACGATGGGTGATTTCCTGTACTGAAGGTGTTGTTTGTGCTTCATTAAAAAGACAGTTGAAGCTCTCCCAGCCGATCCCCATCCCTGGAGGCATTCAAGGCCAGGCTGGATGTGGCTCTGGGCAGCCTGGTCTGGTGGCTGGCGACCCCGCTCATAGCAGAGGGGTTGAAACTAAATGGTCATTATGGTCCTTTTCAACCCATCCCACTGTATGATTCTGTGATTCTATGATCTTTCTTAGGCTTTTGGAAAGTAATCATGAAAGTTATAAGTGATGAAAGTTTCAGTATTTCAGCGATCTATCATTTTATGAAAGACTGCCTTTTCCTATTGCTGTTACACTCCATGGAAAGAAAGGAATGAAAACAAGGGAGGAGGAAGCTTGAAATACCATGCAATGTAGTTAGGCTGAGTTGTGGAGTAGCCATCTCACAGTGCAGATCAAAAAGCAGGCTGCAAACTTGGAACCGTGGTGGGTGTTGGTCAAGATTTCCTAACCTGGTTGGCTGACTTGCTGCTGAATTGCTCTTGGTGCTGTGCTTCCCGTTTACCTCTTCCACAGGGCAAATGGGTCTCACTGCTGCCATCCACCTCCCTGGTACACCGTGTTTAGCCCTGTGGGGGTAGTGCTGCAGTATTACTGCAGTGTTTATCCCAGTATTGCATTTTTTTCACGAAGAGGTTCATTTTAAGCTTGTCATTATTGAAATAGCACGGGAATATCATCCAGCATTTGGGGTTTGCCTTCATTGTGCTGGAAGAAGTGCTCCAGTGTTTTTCTTTAGAAATGTCTTCACATTCCCAACTTTTCAACAACTTTAACTTTGTGGTGTGGTATCTCTCATTATTTAGGCAGTGTATGCAGAGATGCGTTTCTGATGCAGAGAACTACTGTGGCTTCATATTTTTGAGAACAGTCAGCAGGCATGGATAAAAACAATTAGAGATATTGAATTTTAAGTGTATAGAAACACAAGCTGACCTCTGGCCCTAAGCTGTCAGGGAGCTTAGCGCTGGATTGCATGTTAATTATCAGTCCTCTACCCAAATTAAATTTGTTATGCAAGGTTTCTTATTCTTGTCCAATGAAAAAAAAACCATACCTGTACCTTCTTCTTGCTAGTATCTCAATTGTATCCTGAGTTCTGGTTACAAATCAATAGCAGTAACGCCTCAGCTATAAGCGCTGCAATGTCAGATGGAAATTTCCTTGTTGGCATTTATTAATAAGCATTTACTTTTTTATTTGTGGCACTGCTGTGGCTCAGAAAAGTATTTCTCTTTCTGCTTCAACTTATGAAGTTTGTGAGATGGAGGATAATGAGAACCTTCTGCAAACTGAGTTTAAGGTGGTAAGCTGATAGTAGTAAATTAGATTACTGGTGTAGCATAGCCTGTCCCTCTGCCTCTGCAAAGTGAGGGAAAGGGCAAAGGCATGAAATGTAATGTTATAAGTTTTTGAATGGTGGTTTCTGCTTGAAAGCATTTTGGGGGATCAGGATGTGTGCATACAGTCATCTCAAGTGCTATCTAGTAGGAAGAATGAAGGGCTAAATGAAACTCAGTGGAAAAAATGGAGCATCAAACGCTATCATCTAAATGCATAACTTTTAAATACAGATAGGATGAAACGTCAGTTTGTTAAAGAATTTTCCTTCGAACAGCTGCATGTCAGCACTTTCATTTGAGGCTGTTGTTCACCTAGCAGATTTTTAAAGTGATTTTGAAATGTTGTTGGCTGTAATTGAAGCCTTATCTGCATTGAAAAAAGTATCTAAATAAATCTGCGTGTAACGGATACTGAGGGATTGTTTAGATATTTATCACATCTTTTATTAGAAACAGGAAATGTTGTGATATTAACCATGATTGAAATCTGTAAGCATCGGAAATCACGAGCTCCAGAAGCCAACGCTAGGTCTACACTTTTCCTTGGCAGCCTTTCAGTGTCAATCCCATGTATAAAGACATGACTGATGGAGCTACACTGATGAAAGCGTACGTGCGGGTTTGTCACGAGTACAGCTCTTTATCCAGCACAGAGAAACGAAGCTTGGAGCTTCATTTGGATGAGCTGGAGCAAGTTATGCTGGCAAAAGCTGAATTTTGCTGGCATAAGCTGAATTTTGCTGGCATATGCTCCATACACACTAGGAGTGCTTTGCCTTCACAAAACAGCTATAGCTGTTCTGTGTAGAGAATGCCCTAGAGGTACGTAAGAGTTGTAGGATAGCGCCGAGCCTGTACCTACAAAGTGCTCTCACTGTAAAGAGATTTTAATATAACTCTGCAAATTACATTTTTATTGTATTTATGCGGTATTTTCTAGTCCCTATCCTAGCCATCGTTTCCTCTCTAAAAGCAGGGTGAGATTGCTTTGCTGAAGGGCAAAGTCCCATCTGCTCTACTGGAACAATGCACTGGGTAAAGAAAATGCCCCTCTGCTACCTCCTCATTCTCTTCTAAATAGCAAAACTGAGGCCAGCAGGCATCCCAGAACCTAGTTTGGGAGAAGCAGAAAGCCTTTTGGCTGTTTGAATGCCAGTTGGATCAGCCAGCTCTTGGGAGAACCAGCAAAGAGGGGGGAATGCAGCTGTCAGCCCTGTCGGCTGCTTTTTGGGAGCAGTAAGAAGAGAAGAAAGCCCTGGATGAGTGTATCTGTGCTGGGCCATGGAGCACCAGTGTGCAGGTACATGGCATTGCTCTGCAGAGGTGGTCTGCAGAGGCAGTGATTCCCTGCCCATCAGGACTCCAAATTTGTCAGCATCAAATCTGCCTTCTGCTACTTTCCATTCTTCCCTTCTGACACGTATTCCTTGAGTCAGCTGGAGGAAAGTTTGGCAAGCTTCCACCTGCACATGTGCTGTTGCATCTTGGGGCTTGTGCATACAGGGAGGTTATTTCAAAGTAAAATACAGCACGAGGATTTATGGAGCTATAAATTCTTGGCAGGATGGTAAACTATTCTCCACAACTGCTTCATTAACTACACAGCTCAAAGTACTCCTTGTATCCTTGTATAGATTTAGAACGCTACATAGGTATCAATTTTATTTTATTTTATTATTATTTATTTTTTTTTTCAGGAAAAAGTGGCTTTTATCTGTGTAGGAGGAAGCTCATATATACTTCTTAGCTATCTTTTTATTCAGTTTACAAGAAAAAAAACAAGTGCATTCCAGAAGTTTAAGAACATATATTTGACTGTGATGGCCATTTTTCAGAATAATTTATTTGTACCATGATTTATTACCTTTCTCTTCTCCATCCCACTTAATGTGCTCCACTCTGCTTTCTGTAAAAGTGCTTCCTCCATAATTGGAAATCCACCTGCATGTATGACTAAGTCTTTTTGCCTCTTATTTATATTTGTATTGCAGTAGTACTTAGAGGCTTTATTTATAGATTTATATATCTCTATTGTTTATGTGGCTATATATAGCTTTCTCCTCTGATCCATGTTATCAAAATTTCTGAGCATAAGCCAATAGTTGATTTATTTTCCCAGTATGGAATTATTGTGACTAAGGTGCTATTATTCCACATCTTCCCAATGGAAAATTAAGAAATAAAGGACCGATTTATGCTTCCTCACAAGAAAATCCCAAGGACTGCATAGGATCAGTGTGTTGACATCCACACTACTGAACTTTTTTGCTTATTTTAAGAATGACTTAGATACATCCTTATTGCACAAGGCACCCTTGGGAAGAACTGCCCCACGCATTCTTGCTGCATGCCACAGCCCCTTTTTGACTGTTCTTGACATGAATCTGTATCCATCTGGGAATCCGTGTCCATCTGGATCTATATTCGTATGCTTCATACAATCAGAAATCATAGAATCATGGAATATCTCAAGTTGGAAGAGACTTTCAAGGGTCACCACTCCTGACTCCACAGGGGACCACCCCAAATTTAAACCCTATGTCAGAGTGCATCATTCTTCTTGAATTCTGGCAGCTCAGTGCCATGACCACCCCTGGGCAGCCTGTTTTAGGGCCTGACCAACTTTTCCTAATTCCCCCAACCTGGCCCTCCCTTGACACAACTCTATGCCATTCCCTTAGGTCCTGACAATGGCACCAGGGAGCAGAGACCAGCGCTGCTCATGCGCTCCCCTGATCCTCTACTGAGAAAGCAGAAGGCTGCTGTGAGGCCTCCCCTCAGCCTCCATTTCTCTAGGTTGAATAAACTGAGGGACCACTCCTCATACTTCTTGTGTTCTAGACCCATCCTCATCTTCACAGCCCTCCTTTGGATGCTCTCTAATAATTTTATATCCTTCTTATATTGTGGCACCCAAACTTTCACACAGTGCTTGAGATGAGGCTGCACCATCCACAGAGCAGCTCCTGATTACAGGCTTCTTTTAAGTATCAGAAGTCTGCAATAAGGTCTTCCCAGAGCCTTTTCTTCTCCAGACTGAATAAGCCCAGCTCTCTCCTCCCATCTCCTTAGGAGAGGTGCTCCAGCTGTCTTAGCATTTTCATGGCCCTCCTCTGGACCCACTCCAACAGTTACATGTCTTTATTGTGCTAGGGGCCCCGTGTTTGCCACAGTACTCCAGAAACGGCTTCATGATGGCAGAAGGAGAGGGACAGGCTGCTGGCCACTTGCCCTGCTGGCCACCTGTCTTTTAATGCAGCCCAGGTTAAGCTGGCCTTCCTAGCCACAAACACACACTTCTGGCTCATGTTCATCTTTTTGTTCACCAGGACTCTCAAGTCCTTTTTGCCAGGACTGTTTTTTATGAGTTCTTCTCCCAATCTGTACAAATATCTCTGGGATTGCCTTGACCCAAGTGGAACACCTTCCACTTGGCCTTGTTGAACCACATTCATTTCACATGGGACCACTTCTCAAACTTGCTTAGGTCACTTTGAATGATGTCCCTTCCTTCTATCTTATCGACTGCACCAGTGACCTTGGTGTTGTCAGCAAACTTTCTGAGGGTGAATCTCCTCAAATATGAACAGGGGTTTGGTCTTCTGTTAGGAACAAATTAGCACCCTTAGCTATCTGTTTCTTTTAGTTGATGTGAGGAACTTGGTGTGATATTAGTATTCTATTACAAATAACAATACATGAGAGAACTGCATAAAAAGCCTGTCAGTAAGATTTTGAACAGGCAAGCTCACCAGTGAAGTTATGGTGCTGCCTTTGCCATTGTGAGCTGTACGCAGAGGAATTTGACATACAGGCTAACTAGACAGAGCTAGAAGAACCTGTCAAAAGTACCTAAGAATCAAAATCCTCCTCTGGGATTCCAGTTCATAGAGTCATAGAATATCCTGAATTGGAAAGGACCTACAAGGATTATTAAGTCCAACTCCTGGCTTCATGCAGTTTCGCTCAAAGATCCAACCCTTTGAGAGCTTTGTCCAAATGCTTCTTGAACTCCAACAGGCTTGGTGTCATGTTCTGAAGGACAGCCACAAGGACAGGGAATTTTTCATCACGGCTTTGCTGAGAGAGCTAAGTTCTCTAAAGTACTTGCTGTCCTGAATTCCATTGGCAATTCTGCTCACTGTGTTTGAGCCCAAGCGTCTTGCCTGTGATCACATGGACACCCTGATGGAGCAGAGAATTGAAGTAGAGTCTTAAAAGCCTGTTAACCACTTGCTTAGACTTCCTTCTTGGTCTCCATCTGTTGGAGAGCATGTCTCCTAAGGACCATTTGATGTAAGCAGGCAAGGCAGACTTTGAGGAGGAACCAGAGTATGGAGACACGAAGTGACTTCTGAAGGCACATAGCAGAATCACAGAATCGCAGAATGGCCCAGGTTCGAAGGGACATCAAGGATCATGAATTTCCAACCCCTCTGCTACAGGCAGGGCCACCAACCCAGGAAAGAGTCCAGGTCCATCTATCACCACCCTGTCTTTAGACCACTGCACCACAGCTCTAAGTCTTTCATAGAGGTGTTGGACACACTGTGAATATGACTAGGACAAAGACATTGCAGTGCTTTTTGTATGGGATCTCAAAGAGCTCAATATCACAAATTCAGTCTCTTTGATAGCTTTAAGGTATGTTAATATTCAGTTTAAAGCACATCTCATCTTTTCGTAGCTCTAAGGCATTTAATGTTCATGATGTCTTTGTAAATGTAAAAAAAGAGAGGTGGTTCAGCCAAATTAAATTATTAATAAAAGGCAAAATAATGGGAAACTCCATGAATTCAAAGCCCCACACAACATCTATTGATACACGTTCTGTTGCAGGGGCTTTACTAACTTCCAACTCTACCATTATAATGTTGTAAAAAGCATGGTAGTTTTAGGAAATGAATTACAGAGAGAGTGTGACACATTCTGCTTCATTTACACCATCTTAGCTACAGCTTTATTAAGGTAGATACATGAATTTACTCCATATTTAAATATGGGTAGCCTAAGAGCAGGATTTGGCCTTACTACTCCAATATATACTGTGTAAAAGCACTTTAAAATTTGTATTTCTCGCTAAATAGCATAAAATTGCATCCTTTCAGGTTAATTAATCCGTATTGCAATGCTGGTTGCTGTTGATGGGATATGTAAATGTCAGATTCAGAATAAGCACTTAAGCTTCCTGGTTATAAATGGATTCCTTTCAAATATCCTAGTCATATTTATATGGTCAGTATACCTAAAGTACGTGGATTTCTGCATTTCTCAGTCTGCATTTTTATTTGGTCTGCAATGGGCTCAAACACCTACCAGTGTGAAAGACTGGCTAAAGACAATCACAACCAAATAAAAGTATTAGCCCCAACATGGTATTCCTTACCTAGCCAAAAATGTCTAGGGAAGGCAATGGAGTATTCAGTAGGAAAGGATAAGCAGGAATGAACTCACACTATGTGTCTGATACCTGATCTGGGAGTAACCTTTCCCATTTTATTTCTGTGGAGACCATCAAGCATACCAGGAAACAAAAGGAACTCCCAGTTTTGGAGTGTATACTGCAGTTCTGTCTTCTGCAACATGCATGTCACTGAATATCCCCCTCTGCAAGTTATTGTGAACAGGGATGTAGATCTGGATATGCTGCTATAGGGTTTCTTGGAATAGATTTCCCTTCTGCAAGCGTCTGGGAAGAGTGCCTACTGAAGAACATGAGCAGGAGGAGGCAACTAAAGGTGCTTTCATTTTGTCAGTGACTCCTGAAAAGCTTTTTGGTCTGCTTGTGTATCATCTAGGGCCTTATATACAGATCAGAAGTAATAAAAGAATCAACCAAAAGAGAAAGGAGGGAAATGCATTTGCTTGAATTTCATGCCTTTTCCTGGAAGCTACTTTAACTTCCTAATACTGAAAGTCTTAAAGCGTAGAACTGTATAGGCAACCCTCTAATGAAAGTTTCTGTGATGTTTTTACACACTGTTACGTAGCATCCACATAAACAATGTTCGGAGTCCCCTATTCTAATGCTAAGAGTTTATAGCGCATTATTGTTTTGATGCTAATCAGAGTAGTTCCCATGGAGAGCGTTGACTCACTTCAGAACACCAAAGAATGCTCTAAAAATTGTAATACACTATAGCTATTTTGTTGTAATTGGAGGCTGTCTATGCTTCACAGAAATTACCAGGCAAGCATTCTTGAAAATGTCAGAATTTTCAAGTTAGTTCTATTTAAAATGGGGAATTAAGAATGCAAGGGGATGGACAGAAAATTTGAGGGCTGTGTGATTCAAACTTTAAGTGCAGTTTGTAATAATGAAAGATGATCAACCTTGGGGGTGGGGAAATCATCTCTTAGGCTTTCTAAATTACAGGATGCATAAAAACATCCACTTACTCCACACGTACTGCTACTTTAATAAAAGGCGGCACTTTAGGAAATGAAACGCTTTGGAGTATAGCCAAACATCTTAGTTCTATTTATCGTCAAAAGATGTTTTTGTTTCATTATCCGTGGAGTTTACAGGGTAGTTGAATGGTTTACAGGAATTTGAGTGTCTGATACCAGACTACAAACTCAATTTATCTTCTTTCAATGTTTCTGTTGTAAATACAAACATTATAATATTTCCTGTTGGCGTTGTAACTGTATCAGGATTTGGCAATAGGTCAGCTGTTAATCTCATAATGTGTATCTGAGCCTGTATTTAAATTAATTGGAGGACTGTAACAGAAAATACTGCTCTTAAATTATTTTATGTATAACTAGCAGAGGAAGAGACAGAAAGAGAGAGAGCATAGATGCTGTAAATACAGTGTGCTGATGAATACTCAAGTGGTAAATAGAAATATCTTAGAAGTCATTCCTGACAGTAATAAAGGCAGCAATTTGATTTCATCTGTGGATAATAAACTGGTTTCACATAGCAATAAACGTGGTGCTTATGTTTTATTAATATTTATTAGCACTTATTGATGTTAGGGTTTAGTTGTTATCTTTTCTTCACATCACAGCCATTTTATAAAAAAAAAAATCAAGTTAAATTGCTACACAATAAGCAATTAAAACTGTTTGTATATGTGAGTGAGAGAGAAATAAAATCTGTCTATGGAGATACTGCTATATGGAAGGCCAGACCTTCAGTGCATAGGAATCTACAGAGTTGTGCTCAAAGAAATGGAGTTATGTGGGTTTATAGCAGCTAAAATACTTGCTCCCTGAATGCCTGTAAGCATTGTTCTGCTTTTTATGTCATAATTATTTGTATGGGATTCCTGTTATTTATATATTTTTGAATTCATTGACTCTGAGCAGTGTCTGAGATCATGCTTAACATTCAGTAGTTTTTTGTGTGACGTGTGAAGGATTGGTACCTTGAAGGACATTGTGAGTCAGAGAGGGATCTGATCCAAATTTAACCAAATTTGTTCTTCTCTAAATTTAGAGATTAGCTGAATAACAAGACAGATATATTTCAGTTTCCATCAGTGACAAGGACAGTGTTGGCGGATGGCTGTTAACAGCTAGATTGTGTATTTTTGATACTCATATGTGTATGTGTGTGTGGGGGGGAAAAGACTAGCTACTAACTTTTATTTATCATAAGCCTGTTTCTTCTTTGGCTGCTTTTAAATCATTCTTAGGTTTGATCTTGCTT
This sequence comes from Excalfactoria chinensis, assembly GCF_039878825.1. Taxonomy (NCBI): domain Eukaryota; kingdom Metazoa; phylum Chordata; class Aves; order Galliformes; family Phasianidae; genus Excalfactoria; species Excalfactoria chinensis. The sequence goes on along the minus strand of NC_092825.1, from coordinate 66,918,349 downwards.
TGGTACAGATAATGCTTGTGCAGGAGGTGTTCTGTAGATTAGCATCATATTTTTTTGCTCTCCAAGTAGGAAGGCTTGCACTGAACTTGGATTTTTATCAGTATGAACTCTGAAATGTAAACGCTTTTTAAATAGGCCAGATACCAGACAAGGTAAGAGAAACTCTTTTGTTGATCTTACAATCAGGTTTCAGTATCCTAATTTCAGAGAACAGGTTCAAATCTTGTCCTGCAGCTGACCATGACCCCAAGTTTAACTTTACCATGTGTATAATTTGTGTCTTCAGTAGAATTAATCCTGTGCTTGTAACTGAGTTTGTATATTCCTGCATTTCTCTGCTGAGATCTTAATCTTTTTGATTATTCTAATTCATTGCCCAAATATTGTCCTTAGAGATTTGGCCAGTGAAAGCAAGAACAGTTAATTAATTAATGGGGATAACTGTTTTTAACTCAGTCAGGTCCTTATTATAGACTTCTGCTTAGCCTGTTCCTTGTGTTGATTTTATTAAGACTCCAGTTCAGCAACTGTCATCAGATTTGCACATACAGTGCTGGATTGTGATATTACAAACAATTTGATTGCTGTGTCCCTCGCTGAATCAAAGATGACTGGCTACATTAGAAATAAGTTAGTTTTTTTTTACTGAACTAGCAGTGATTTAATTGGTAAATGCTAGAAAGGGGCTGACAACTTTGATAAAATTAAAGTAGCATTGTATTTCCTGTAGTTTGCTGAAGTGGTAATGATGATTTAAGGATCTCATCTGCATGTTTACCCCTTATGTGCATAAAATGATCACAGCAGTCATCCTTACTTAATTTAATGTGATACATTTTTCTCTTTCAGGAGCGAGTTTGCCAAAATGTTAAGAAAAGACAGCTATTTTAGCATAACAGTAATGAGAATCTGATAGAAATTTGGCAGGGATACTACAAGATATGACCAGAGAAGACTCTATGTGGTGATGAATTAGCAGTTGCTCTAATAAAATCCTACTACCCTACTTACTGATTTCACAGTGTTTACTTCAGAATGAAGCATGACATCACTCACTTTTCCCTGCCCTTATCCTTTCAAAATATCCAGACAACAATCTGTAGTCTACTGGCTCATATAACTTCTTAACATTTCTTGTTGTGTTGGATATTGGACACTCCATTTGTTAGTATTGCTGGAAAAGTCCAACCTTCCTAAGAAGGACAAGCAGCTAAGAAGCTACGGGTCTCTGCTGTATCTGTATTCTTAATGTGGCTAAAAGCCAAAGTAGGTGGCTTTCAGTGACACCACAATGTTCAGAGTGCTTACTCTTAGTTCTCAGGTCTTGAGGGATATGGGATCAAACTGGTTCCTTGTCCAACATGTTTCTGTATTTAGAAGTTATTATGTAGTATCAACATCAATGTGTGTCTTGATAGGCAATCTTTTCTCATTACATGCTTTAATAAGTTGCAGTTCATATGTCTGTTCACGAACAAAATATGATTCAACAAATTCTATGAGTGAAGGAGTGTGATGTGGAATGTCAGTCAGCCTGAAAAATTAAAATAAATGATTGGTAGTAAAGTTAGCTCCCTGGCAGTTTATGTGGATTTGAGATACCATAGTCTAATTAATTAATTAATTAAATACATTTCCCCCTTTTGCTTTTGGAAATGACTGTGGATTGGAGTCCTGATCTCTGCAGTGATATCCGTGTGGATACACACACAGACCTTCACTAGACTGAATCATGGTTTGTAGATGTGTTCGTTGTGCTGCTTTTATGAAGACTTTGTTGGCTAAATACATGAGCTGAAAACACAGGACTTACTTTCTCCCTTTTTCTTTTGTTTTTAACAAAACATTTATACTGGATCTTCAAAAATACCACACTGCTGAAGTGAATTGAACTGTCTTGAGCTCAGAATTCAAAACTCTCATACATACAGTGTATAATATATGTTTCTACATGTATGTATGTTCATTCATGTATGAATTTGCCAAATCCAGTTACTATCTGTACAAATCGACATAGAAGATCAGGCTTTCTTTTTGGATCCTTGAAGGATCACCTACATTTTTAAGTGAATTCTATAGAGTTTATCACCTTCCAAAACTGAAAAATGTGCTGTATTCTTTTCTTTTTCTTTTATTTACTGTAATTTATTTATTTATTTATTTTAATGAGAAGAAGGCACCTAAATAACACTACAAAGATTTTGCACAGCTGCAGTCCCTGAACTGTGGAATACCTAAGTTAAGAATTCAATAAGAACAGTAATTCAGCCATGTTGTACTAAGGCAGTATTTCCCACTGGGTTTGTTGATGGGCAGGTGGCTCAATATTGCTGAGAAGCCTGCCTGAAAAATAAATACAGCAATCTTATGGGATGTTATGTACATTCAGATGAACATTTCTTGGTAAAGTTATTGCTTCCTTTCTTCTAACTATTTTAACAGTAAAATTATAAGATCAGTCACATTTAAGCATGCTTAATGTGGATTCGGGGCAAAGACTTAATGCTCCTTCCCCAGGCTCATGCTCAAAGAGGTTACTTTTGGTAACAACATGCAGTCACGATAGCTGAGTTGATCAAATAGATTGCTTTCTTTAGGAAGGTTGGCACTGTCAGGCCATTTCTCTTTTCCCCTGCTTTTGTGTTTCTTATTCCCCCTCCCCCTCCCTAAATAGGAAACATTGCTCTTCCCCTTGCCTTCATTTTGTTGCTTTCTTCCTCACCTAATTCAAACAGCAAAAAACTTTCTTTAAGCTGGTTAGCAAGCTGAATTAGCACTTCTATGGGTCTGACAAAAAGGACTGTGTGGCAGTGAGCAATAAGATCGTCTCAAGCTGTCACTCCCCTCGCGTTTCCAGAGTGACTGAAGAATGCATAATAAAAATCAGAGCCTGAACTGCTAAAGCGGCTCGAAGCCCTTTGGGTGGAATGATGTGGTAGGCACTCTTCATTTCTCCTAGCTGCTGAGAGCCTGTGTGGGCCATTCCAACAGGCAGGGATTCTTCAGTAAGTACAGAACAATGGTCATTTCTCCCTTTATTTTTCTTCCCACCACCTTCTCATCCCAGCCTTTATATCCTGCAATAGGGATGCAGTAGCAGTGCCTTTGCTGCCGTGCCTCTGCTGGAGGTTTTGTTCCTGCTCGAACTAGCTTGAAAGAAGCAAGGCTCTGCTGTACCTACACTTTATCCTTTAATGAAAAAATACTTTCAGAGACAGTGAACAGAGAGTAAGTGATTTGAAGGCATTAGTCATTAAAAACAACATCAACCTAGAACAGTTTTGGAGTTTAACAGCAAATCCTATGAATAAACTGTGCAACATACTCTAGGTATGATCACAGCAGCAGAGCTGTGTAGTGCAGCTCAGTTTACTCATTTGTGCAGGAGGTGGAGACAATTAATTGGATATGATTTCTGAATAATGCTCTAAGCCACAGAATAGGTATGTTCATGTTAATGCAGTTTGCATAGCTTTCTTTTTAAATAAACTTAGATTATTATCTAATGATTAAAGAAAAATGCTGACTGTTTCTTTTGATAAAAATAGCAGTGTCTTAAAAAAAAAAAAAAAAAAAGATGCTAATCAGTAAATAAGGTGATGGAAGCTGTGTTTAAAGAGAGGTATTTGGTGCAGCTCTCCATCCTCTTGTGGAAGGAGGCATGGAGCTTCTAAAGCAGGAAAGGCATTAATTTCATGCAACATATTTTTCCTTTGCCAGAACACTTGTCTACAGTGTTGTCAAACTGAGTTTGTGTATCCAAGGGGATGTGCAAGTGGCAAGAAGTGGAAAGAGTTCTCTAAGTCTGAACACTGTGAAATAGCAGTAGATTAAGTGGTGCCCTGAAAAGCCTCAGAGCTGTGGTGACAGCAGAAAATTCTACTTTCCCTCTGCATATGCCTCTCTGATATATCCAATTAGCTCTGCTACCACCTGTGGACTTCCTTGCTGATGAGAACCAATGAAGAATTTGGTTGCATGGTTGTGCTCACAACAGATTTGGGATTTAGAGAGATGCCATGGCTGGTGCTGCTTGGTCTGGTTATTGGGCCAAGAATTAGGCAGTGGAGCAGTTGCAGGCTTCTTGGGAACAAAAGCATCAGGCATGGCCTGAGTCACTGTTAATTGGCTGTAGTGGAGGGTGGGTTTTAACGCGCTGAGGTAGTGTCTCGCTCTCACTGTCTAGTATAAAACAGTAAGACCTGTGCGCACGTGTGTGAGGTTAGTGAGTTCTGAGTGGAGAGAAAGGAAATGGGTAAAATAAACACTTTGAAGAGCTGGAGAAGAAATCTTTGTATTTCTATGAAATTCCAGTTAAATCGCTGCTTACACCTAATTTGTGCCTGAAGTGCAGTATCTGGAATACAGTCCAAGTGTGAAACTAAAGCATGTCATTATTTCATCAGATTATTGGAAATACCATAGAGAGAGATTTCACTATACTTTGAACATCATGAATGATTCCCATGAATTTTTGCTACAAGTTTGGTCCAAAAGGGAAAGAAAAAATACTTATGTGCATATATCTTGCAGAAATCTCAGTTACTTCTAAGCACACAGTGCTTTTACTGGATGATTATATGGAAAAATAAAAGTGTTCCACTGTTTAAGTTAGCTAGAGAACAGTAACTATCCACGATTATTGAGCAAAGGCGCAGTAAGTTTGAAGTCAAATGAACTTGGAGGTTGCATACCGTGCTTGGCTTTTATATAAAGCAAGCTCAAGGTTGAATGCAGCATTCAAGTTGTAAAATGGATGTAGAACGGGTAAAAAAACCTGCAATTACTTCAGTGACGATCCATTCAGGTTAAGAATTTTCATCTTTGCAGTTGCCATAGCAATCTGTTCCCCTGTCACTACCACATTAAAAATCCATTCTGTAAAACTGTTGTTGCCAATATTGAACACATAACAGACAAAAGCACTTTTTTTAATAGCTTAGATATCTTATTTGCAATGGGAAGAAGACCTAGATCTTAAAAAGATGCATGTGTACCTAAGGAAAAAAAGAAGTATTTCTGTAGTACATTGTAGGAACACAATATTTGCGCTGCAGTATTTATGTCAGTATAAAATAGTTTGCAAATAATACAGTAATGCAGCGTCAATTGAACTCAAATAATTTGAACTCTTCTGCTAAGCTACAACAAACCCATATGTTCCCAAGTTAAGTATTTATTTTGGTAACATGCTGTAGCAGCAGGCTTTTGAAACTACATGGCTATTTAACCTTCTGCGACTCACTAAGTCTGATTCTCTTCAGGGATTGATTTCAGAGATTTCATCTGTACTGGCATAATTCAGGAATGTGAGTGGAGTTGTGTCTGCTAACAGTTCTATGTCTGTGATCTAAGCTGAAATTACTCCTCTACCTAGCTCATAAATGACTTTAGACGGATGTTGAATTGTAGGAACAGGTCCTTAAGCTTTTGTTAGTGCATCCAAATGAGGGGGAAAAAATTTGTAGTTCAAAGCTAATATATCAAGAGATGATCTGACAAATCTATTTACCAAAGCTGACTAAAATTTAAATATATTTTGGTAAAAAAGAGATACATACCTGTGTACTCATATGCAGAAAGACATTTATATGTATTTACTCAGGGTTAAGGTGCAGAAGTTCACTAAAATCACAAAGGAGCTCAACTGTGAATGTAAAAACTCAGGAACTGACTAAGTCATAAGATAACGAGTAGTAGAAAACTGAACATACAGCCCTTAGTCTGATCACCAACAATGTAAATCTCACCCCTATTTCTGGCTCAGCATCTCTAGTCTTTGTCCTTTAAATTTTTTATGTTCTGTCCGTACCATACTTCTTTGTTTTGTGTTTTATATCTTCCACTTGCCAATGTCCCTACACACTTCTGCCCCTCAGTTAATTCTGAGAGCCTGGATCAAGGGACAGTGTTGATTTGATTCACAAGAAGCATAGGAGGAGAAGATACAGCAAATAGATGCAATGCTGCTGAGCAGTAACAGAAGTAATGGTGAGAAATGATTTTATTTTCTAGCTGTGTTTGGCAGTATCTTCTAAATTTTCCTTTTTTTTTTTTTTTTTTTTTTTTTTTTTTTTTTTTTTTTACACAAGGTTAATGTGTTTTTTGTCCTTTAATTCCTTCACTTTTGAGGTATGTCATCTGAGGGTGATGCTGATGGTATGGCAGTAGAAGCTGAACCTTCCCACGAATACTCCATTGCATTTTGTTGCTGTGTGACAGATGGCAGCAGAGAGGCAGTCTGACAAAGTGGTGCCTGACATGGAAGTGTGTATGAAGCAAAGGCATGCAACTGAATTCCTCCATGTGGAAAAAATGGCATCCACTGACATTCATCAATGTGTGTTAAATGTTGATGGTGACCAAACCATGGATCTTAGCACAGTGAGGTGGTGGGTTATGCATTTCAATACTGGTAACAGTGACATGAAATCTAAGCCACATTCCAGACAGCCATGGAGATTTTCACGGACACAGCATGCAGGCTCTTGTTCACTGCTGACAAAAATGCATGGCTAATGGCAGTGACTATTTTGAAGAATACTGTTCTGTAGCTAAGAAATGTGCTCTACCAAATACTGTTATTGTATTTGATATAGTTTACATGGAAATAAATAGAAAGCATTGCTTTTGGAGCAACCTACATCCATATTATTTCACTTCTTTCTCTTCACCTGTTTTTGCAATTCAAAACGTGACCCTTCGGAACATTGCTCCTGGGTAACATTTACTCAAGAGCTTAGACTGCAGGTCTCCTGCTCTGTGAACTTGCTTGTTTGTAGGCAAATAGAAACTTGGCTCTTAATTTCCCCCCATCACTCCTCATTTTGGGTCTCTTAATACATTGTAGGTATTCCAGGGGTCAGCAGAAAAACCCAAGCAGACTTAGATAGAGGAAAGATTTGAAGTTATCTTTGACTTTTATAGACCTTTTTTATTAAAATGCTCAGAGCTGTAAATGTAGTAATAAGAAACTCGTTTATCTTGACAAAAGTGCTGCCATAAACTATTCAGCACTCATAAAATAACCTTTTAAATTATTGTTTCTGCTGGTATCGATAAATTCATACAAAGTGCTTAAAGGTCAGGCATTGCCAGAAAAATGTCTTTTCAGCTTGTTAATTAAAGGTTTATAAGAATGTGCACCAGCTTGCTCTTTGGACAAATTAGAAAAAGGGAAGGAGAAAATAAAACCCTGCATGGGTGGAAATTGAGGTGTGGAATTAGTGAGTGATGATTGTTCGATCCTTCTGTCTCAGCGTGGCAAGCCTGAACAATTTGGGAGTGAAAATAGTTGTCACTGACCTAAAAGACAGAGGAGTCAAATGTGACTCTGCATCAACTGATGAGATGACATTAATCAGCAGTGTGGATGAGACACTAGAAATAGGAAGTCTGACTTGGATTTCCACCTGTACAAAAGTTTAGCCCTTACAACATTATTTTGCTTCTAAATGTCTTTTTTTTTTTTCTTTTTTTTATCACTATAAATGGAGACAGTAATACTGAGTACCGTGAGATAAAAGATAAGATGTGTAATAGGAATGGTTTGGTTTTCTGTTGCTGAGTTCTGCTTCTACAGCATCTTGACCTATTTATTGTCCATGCTGAGAGACAATAACAAAGTAATGCAAGCAGTGAATATTAAGATAGATTCTTAAATAGACTCCTGTCTGAACTGAGATAAAAATTTTGAATTTCCCCTCAGCCATGTGATTTATGCACTGACACTGCTTGAATATTAACTAACAGGTCCTTACCATAAAAACATTTGTAAACAGTAAGTTGCATCTTTGTCACTGAAAATTTCATAACCCGAGAATGCCATCATTTGTTTTTGCTCTCTTGAGATCGCTGCAGAACTCCTACTTCAGAAAAATAAATCTGAAGAATTTTGTCAGGGCACAGGTGACAGAAGTAATGATAGTTCATTCCTCTGATGCCCACAGACAATGCATCCTGCCTTTGTTTTCAGGTGAAGCCAAGAGAACAGAGTAGAGCAGTTTTATGGTATTTTTTTGTTTCTTTTCATTCACATTCACAGCTCCATTGCTGTGTGTTTTTAAACACAGCAGAACTGGCACAGCAATGCTCCTAGAGGCTGAGATGAGCTCCTTTCTCAGAGGATAGAGGCATTCTATTCCTTTTTTCTCCTCCTGAGATTGATATTTGAAGTAGTACAAAAAAGGAGATTTGTTATGTGAAGTTTTTGTGCATCCTACCAGTTGATAACCACATCTTATCTAACTTCTGAGTAATTTGATTCTTATCTTTATAGTCAATTCCCAGTTTCATTCAGTGTCAGCACTTCTGATTTTGATACAAGGTATTCTGTTGGACAGTTTGAAAATGCTTGCAAATCCAGTCGTATCTGTAGGAATATGAATATCTAAATATGAGTTTTCAAGGTCTATGGTAGCATGTATAGGGAAGGTAAGCACTTAAGCCACACTTTAAGCATGACCTTCCTGAAGGAAGAACTTCATGTTACGGTTTGCAGTAGAGGGCTATGCTCAGCCCATGAGTAGTTGTGGTGTTTACAGGGAAAACTTGGGCTCACTTTATGCATTAACGGTGTTGAGATGGAGGGAAAATGTACATCATATTGTGTGATAAACTTTCAGATTATCTAATTTGAGTTTGTAAATTCCTTTTTGTTATTCATCATAAAAGCAAAACAACTGGGCTGAATTAATGTAGCCCATGGCAATATAAAGCAGAGAGTAGCGCTACATCTACTAAGAGGCCATACAGCAGATGGATTCTCAAGTTCTTCTTCCCACCATGAATTCCTCATGTCATCCTTCCCACTGTGTAAGGCCATTATATGGTAGACAGGGCAAACAAGCTGTTCATGCAGATACATATATTTTTTATATCCTTCCTGTTTTTGTCCCCTATGTCACTCTCTAGGGATAGCTGCAAGGAAACTTCCCCTTCTCTTCCTCACTTTTTTGACTGTACTCACGTGGGAAGGTAAAACTTACTAATTTTTGTGTTTTCAGGTAGAAATGCTTTGTGTTGTTTTTTTTTCCCCTCTTCGTCTCAAGACAAATTTTGGAATATATTTTTACATGGGCATGGACAGAGGGGTAATGATAATCTATGAGCACTCTGGAAAAATGATCTTGCATGCTTATAGCTATACAGTTCTCCTTGTTGGTCAACTCTGGCAATTTTTAAAATTTCTTGAAGATATAAAACCACACAACAAAATATCTCAAGGAAAGAGTAGCAACGTTGAAAATATAAACTGTGTGACAGGTTTATTAAAAATATTCTGCATGAAAATGCGTGGTATTCTTATCAAACACTGTAGTTAAAATGAAGCAGGGTATTTTATGACACTGATGTTGAAGTTTGAGAAGAACTCATCAACACGGTCCTAACACAGCCTCTCTTTGCTTGAGGTGACTTCATTATACTTTCATTTTTATTGACAAATTTCATTATCAGATTGCGATAACATAGCATATTTTATTTTGCTGGCTGTGATCCAATATCTTTGTTCTGAGGAGGCTTACATTCAGGTAAATTCACTTGAACTTGTTTTTCTTTTGTTATTAGCCATTTCTAGCAAACAAATACATTTTTTCAGGTTCGTTTTGTGTTTGTTTGTTTGTTTGTTTTTCCCAGTGACTATGTCTCCCATGATCTTACAAATGACAGCAATTAGGAAACATTGGATAGAAGTTATACAAACTTGTCTTAAGAATACTGGCCAGTTAACTAAAATATGAGCTGCATAAGAGGATCAGTGAGCGGAAAAAAGTAAAGGGAAAAAGGTAGGGATGTTCTTTAGATCTAAGACCCACCATTAAATTTGTGAGTTATCTATCCTTTTTGTTGAAGAAAATAAGTACAAGCTATTTACAACATTTCAGATCCAGTATTTCAGGAGCATTTGTGGGTGAGTCTTGAAAATGATCTACCATTCAGACTGTCTGAAATAGATATCATGCCTCTATCTATATCACTATAGATGGATGAAAAGTCAGCAAAGGAGTGGGACTGAACAGTCTCAGAGAATTTTTAGGGGGAGAGGGAGAATTTATGTGCATTTGATGGTATTACAAAAGCATGTTTTACTTGTTCTGTTGGTGTCCTTCTCTGTTCCTAAGTGAGAAACAATTTATTGGGTTTACAGGCTCTCTACTTAAAAAGTAAACTTTATGATAAATACAACAATTTTTATTTCGTCATTGGAGGAGCTACATCAGATCTCTTAAATAAGTTTTGAAGAAAATTGTTTTTGAAGAGAAGGGTGAATAAAGGGGGATGGTAAGCTGCTGCACCGGATCAAGTGGATACTGTCATAGAAGCATAGAATGGCCTGGGTTGAAAAGGACCTCAAAGATCATCTAGTTTCAACCCCCCTACTATGTGCAGGGTCACCAACCACCAGACCAGGCTGCCCAGAGCAACATCCAGCCTGGCCTTGAGTTCCTGTAGAGGTGGGCATCCACAGCCTCCTTGGGCAAACTGTTCCAGTGCGTCATCACCCTCTGTGTGAAAAATTTCCTCCTAATATCTAACCTAAACCTCCCCTGTCTCAGTTTAAAACAATTCCCCCTTGTCCTATCACTGTGTAAACAGTTGTCCCAGCTGAATGTTATATTACAGTGCATTAAAGCAGGTTTATAAATAGCTTTCCATTTTAATAATTCAGTACTTAATGTTTACTACAACCCAGTGAACTTCTCTTATGACCCTGGCTACCGTGTAATGCGTCATTGTTCTAGTGCACATTTTGAAGTCTCGTGATGGTGCCTTTCACCTTTCTTCGCATCTTCTGAAAACAAACCTAGACTGCTTCAGTTGCTGCCACCTGGTTGTTTGTTGTGTGTACCAAAAAGAAGAAAAGAAAAAAATAAGCACAATAATGAGGCACACCCTTTGCACTCATAGTTAGAAGATGCTTCAGGAAGGCACTGGCTTTAATGAACAGTTCTTTGAAGTGAGTTAAAGAGAAGGGAAAGTAACTCTTTACTCCAAGTGGATTGGGAAGGGAACCTTTGTGTAGAACAGATCCTGGGCAAGCTATACCTGTATTTTAAACTTTGTTCTACTGTTCTGTGTTGTTGTTTTTTTATCAACAGACTTTGGGAACTATCACTGCAGTGCCCATTAAGGTTCCTCAGGTCAGCTCCTTGCAGAGGTTGGCAGGACAAGGACCAGCAGTGCTACCTCAGGTACGAAATACAGTTCCATGCGTTGTTTTATATGTATTCAGCTGTGTTCCCATCTGGTGCCAAGGCCTGTGTAGGTTTGCACACTTGTTTGACTGAACAAATTTGGTAGATCCTGTATGTTATTAGGCAACTCACCTTTAGTGAGTTGAAAAGCAGAGCTATGATTTTCTCCAATTTGTGAAGAAAAGAAATACCAGATATATTTTGGGAGTATACTGTTAGCACAATGAAAAGTCATAAGAAATAAAAACAACTCAGACTCATTGTGAAAGAACAAAATACATATGGCAAACTGTAAATTTATGCTTTATAAAATGAATCACAAATCATAGATGCAAAAAACATGCAAATCTGTGATTGAAAATGGAGGTGGAAGTATTAACCTTTCTGTTCAGGATTTAGACTCAAACATTATTTTACTAACTTACTTAGTTTATCTCTCTTTATCCCAGTATAGTGTTTTGTCTCAACTAACCTGGATACCAGACTGAGAGTCTGTGTGAAAGTATTAGGCCATTTATGCTCAAAGTCTGAGACCCGAATTTTCTTTTCTAAATATCCAGCATAGTTTTTCCTTATCATTCACTTTGTTCCCCATTTCAGCCCTTCTCCTTAAAAGCATTAGATGTCATTTTCAACATGTGTCTTATTGCAGTGGTTATCTTTTCAGAGTCATGATTATTAAGTGCAGATGTATTTCTCTTTGCATAGCCCTCAGAGGTCTATTTTTCATATTCAAACATTTTTCTAACACTGAAGTCAATGTTAGGTCTTCCTATTGTTCCTTTATTTATTTATTTATTTTCCCAATATTTTCTTAGTGGCAGAATCTAGTAGCAGATCTGTGAACTAAGTCTGCCTGGAGGAAGGAGTATTTGTATTTTCAAGATAAAGTTCTTAAATTCTCTCTTTAAATTACATTTTATAGAAAACAAAGCTGTGAACATAACGTGAAGGTCATAGTTTTCTTATCAAGTTCGAGTCTTTGCTTTTCAGCTGTTCTTATGGCATAATGACGCATTGACTCTTTGCCATTTTGGGGTGTCAAAGATGAGCAGATTATTCCTGGAAATAGATGAAGTTCAAGATCAGTGGAAAGACCCGTAACAGGGACTTAAATTATTGTTAAGGTTATGTTCTAGCAGTGGTGATGGCATTGCAAATGCTGCACTTAGAGAAGCATCAATGTTCTTATACTTCTGTTAAATAGAAAAAATTTTCCTTCAGTGTTAGATTCAGTTTTGAAGAGTTGAGAAAAGTGGAATGATATGTTTTCTTTCTATCTTTCTCTTGAACTCATGGCATTATTTGTATTTCTCTTTTTTCATTTGTGTTCTAGAACAGTCTTTAATTTCATGCCTGTTTATGCAATTTCACTTTGTATTAATGAAATATCAATGCTTCTGCAGCAGCCCTGGGCCATAGTTTACTAGATTTTCTTTTAACACAGATAACATTGGAAATAACCACACAGCAATCTCACTTCTATCAGAACTAAAACTAAAGTATGCAGCTGCATAGAAGACCTCATTATCAGGAGTACTTGTGTTCTATGTGTTTTCTGAGTTTTCGCAGGCCTAGATCTTGTTCAGCAATAGCCTCCCCCACTTGCAAGCTGTCTCTTCTGCAGCTCATCGTGGTCTATATGTTCATCTCCTGCTCAAAGCCTGCAAAGAAGTTTAAAATTTCCACACCATTTCCTGCAGGAGAACTCCCCCAGCCACCAAAACTTTCTGCTTGATGTTTAAAGAGATCAAGTTTTCATTTTGAAATTGTTTTAGAAATGAAGGAATGTTTAGTATCTTCCAGGAAGAGCTCAAAAACGTGCTGAACCAAGTCCTGTCACAATCCATATCCCCTTGGCTACTGTGCATCAGTTTTGGTTACAGGGCAGGCTGACTACTAATCTCATTTTGTCCCTCTTGGGTGACCTGCATAGCTTGCGCACCTTGCTCTGAGTTAGTGGTGCAGCGCTACCATTCTAGGGCTGATTTTCTGAGAGGCAGCTTTGTCACTGTCGCCCAAACGTATTAACAAGCAGGGCTCGAATGAGTATGGTATCTGCTAAAACCTTTCTCAAGTGCCCTCGTAGCAGCAAATTAAAGGGACAGCTTTCTCACAACAAATCAGAATTCATTATTCCTCTGGAATATGGCCTATCACACAAAAGACTGAAGCAGTACAGTGTCCAAATTCATGCATATTATCTGAGGCTGAACATTGTTCTGCATCCTAACCTTCCCCAACCTCTCTCTACCTGTGCAATGATGTCTGGCTTTTCTAATGGGTAACGAAGAGCTCTAAGAGCAATGAAATCATGGCAGCAGAGGTTTCAGTAAGCCCACTGGCATGTGTACCTGCTTACTCAAGCAGCTAAGTTTAACTGCAGTTTGTGCTAGTGTAGCATCAGGTACAGGGACAATCTCTTGAACTGGCTTAATCATGTCTATATGTGCCTCTCTTCTTATCTGTGGAGTGGCTGAAGGACTGGATATGGCCCTTTATATTTATATTTATATTTTGATGCTTTCATTGTTCCTCATCAAGGCTCTTGATTTACCTCAATGCAGTCAACCAGAAAATCACCGTACAAGTAAACTGAGGCACTTAGCTATACTTACATAAAACAATACATGCAGCTTTCTCATTTTCCACATTTGTATGGATACAAATTACAAATCTATTTTGATCATTTGAATGGGTTTATGATATGACCCCCTGGGAGCTCTTCCATATGGGGAATGAAGATTCAAAATCTGCATATTCACAAGTGGCAGCAAAATCCCATCACTTTGTGCAGTACTGCTATTAAAGAGAGAACAAACAAACATTAATTACAACTTCATTGCACAATACAAACAATATTTCTTTAGGCATTCATTATTTGCTAAAACAAGATTCTTTGGCAGACTTTCTATTATTTTTTTTTTCCAGAATACGTGGTTATTTTTGTTTTCATCAAATAAATACAATTTCTGCTATGAGTTGCAATGTCTGTGATTTTAATTCCATAGAATAATAGAATATCTCAACTTGAAGGGGATTCATGGAGGATAATCAAGCCCAGCTCATGATTCCACACAGTACCACCCAAAACCAAACCCCTATATCTGAGTGTGTTGCCCAAGTGCTCTGGCAGCTTGAGGCCATACCCACTGCCCTGTGCAGCCTGTTCCAAGGTCTGACCACCCTGTGGTGCAGACGCTGTCCCTCACCCCCATCTGCCCCTCCCCTGGCACAGCTCCATGCCGTTCCCTCGGGCCTTGTTGCTGTCACACACAGCAGAGCTCAGCGCTGCCCCTCCACTCCCTGTGAGGAGCTGCAGCCACCATCAGGTCTCCCCTCAGCTCCTCTGCTCTGGGCCCAGCACACCAAGGGATCTCAGCTGATTCTCATACATCTTCCACTCTAGACCTTTCACCATCTTTGCAGTCCTCCGTTAGATGCTCTCTAATAGTTTTATGTCCTTCTTACATTATGATGCCCAAACCTGCATGCAGGACTTGAGGCCACAAAAGCGTATGGCAAAACAGGACAATCCAGATCTTTTTCATTTTACATTGGCCTTTGAGGCTTCCAGTTCAGTGAGATGTTTTTAAACTGCAGACTCTCCGCTTCACTCTCAGAAGCAAGTTGTGGAGATCTTTTACTAAAACACAAAGGTGATGCACTCTTATTCTCAAGATGTTCCTCTGCTCGATTGCACCCATTAACTGTAAGGAGGGATGGCCCCATGACAGGCTAGGGCTCCAGTTTTCAGCTATGGTGCAGAAAATGTGTGTGGTTTGAAGTTTTTACACAGAAACATCAGTCACTGTGTAGCCACCTGAAGGCGGATGAAAAATAAATTGTAGTTCTTCCAGCGGAGCATTTTCAATGAAGCAGTGAAAGTACTAAAATAAACCTCCCGTTTTGTAGTCTGTAATTTGGGTCCAATCCAATTCTTGTTGAAATTAATGGGGAGACTGTGATGATTTGAAGAGCAATTAGATCAGATTATAATGCTATTTCCCTGACCTATTTTTCCACTCTTGGTTGAAGGCAAGGCTTGAGATTGCTGCGCTCATTGCATTCCTGACTAGAATAGTGCAGAGCTGTGTGGCAGAAGCCCATGGTGGAACTATCATGTAGATTAGTGGTGAACAGAAACAGGAACTGTTTTACATAAAATGTGTGTGTTTTTCAATAGACCCTAGCCAATTCTGCTGTCAAATGCTGCTTATTTTTTCTCTTCTGGAGTGATTTTACTGTGTGTCATTCAATAGGATCTGCATTCAGTCACTAGGCTGCAGGCTGCTTTGGGGCAGGAATGGCTTTGTTACCATATGTTTTTTCATCACAGGTACAGCATGAGCCCAACCAGAGGCTGTGGTCTCTACATGTTCCCATAACCTAGAAGAACATTTGCATTTATAACACTTCTTGTCATACTTATCATCAGCACAGTTTCACTGACAGCTGCTACTTCTCTTCACATGTGTACCCAAACCAACTCCTGGCTTCCTTGGTGTCAGTACTTATGGAATATTTCTTGAAAGGAAAACAACCCTTCTAGCTAGCACCTGAGCTGCGCAATGGCAGGAAAAATGTTCTTACAGACTGGTCTGTGGCAAAGCATCTCTCTGCTTGTATCCTAAGTCTAAAACAATCATTATAGTCGTGTAATATGTGAAGACTGTGCGTAGGCATTAAAAAAAAAATGGAAAAAATATAGTTACTAAATGTGAGTTGGCCTTTGTGAAGCTGAGAAAGAAGCTGGCTGATATGCATGTCTGTATCAGAAGTTAAACTGAATTGTTCAAGAGAGACAAAAGTGCTTTATTGTTTGTTTGAGTATGGAACAATCGAATTTGATGAAGTCATTATTACAATGTCAGAGGAGAAAAGGACTATAATCCCCTGAGGGATGTTGTGCACCTTTCTGCTACATAACCCTCTGCACTTCAGAGGGGATGTGTTGGAATGCTAGTGGAAAAAGAGGCATAATCTAATGTGTATAACCTAGAAAAGGGTTTTCCAGTAATATTTAATATTCACTGACTGTATGCATGCAGAAAACAGAAACAAAATTGCTTTTTCAAAGGGAAGGTTTGCTCAGGTCTGGCTGGAAAATGTAGCCCTTAAAAATATAGCTGTTAATCTGTTTTATTCTATATAAGCTTTTATACTGTGCCTGTCACTGTATTTGGAACGCCTTCCAGTAATGTATTAAGCAGAAAGATTAACATCTGTTGTAAGCTATTTCTTCTCTCATGCTTTCCCTTTGGGAAGAAGCATGTGCAGCTGAGTGTTCTGGTTAGCGTTTCTTTTATCAGTTTGCTTATTTTTAATGGGCATGTTACTACTAGCTACATGCCTCTGTATACGTCTGTCAAAGAAGAGTAACACAGAAAATGTTTGTTCTCAAAAGTGATCAAGTTTATGTTCTGTACTTTTGGAGAAGGTTGAATCCTCTCTCTGTGTAATGATGCATCATAGATGCATGGCCTCCTCCTCCTTTCATACTGAGAGTTTCATGGGAAGCTTAGTAAGATAGGATGGGATAGTGTGTCCAGTTCTGGGCTCCCCAGTACAAAAAAGACAGGGATCTCTTGGAAAGAGTCCAGCGGAGGGTCACAAAGATGGTGAAGGGCCTGGACCATCTGTCCTATGAGGAGAGACTTAGGGAACTGGGTCTGTTTAGCCTTGAGAAAAGAAGGCTGAGAGGGGACTTGATCCAGGTTTATAAATACCTGAGGTGTGGGAGCCATAGTGGCGAGGCTGGTCTGTTTTCAGTAGTGCGTGGGGACAGGACTAGGGGCAATGGGCTGAAACTTCAGCATAGGAAGTTCCGCACGAATGTGCGCAAGAACTTCTTTACAGTGAGGGTGATGGAGCACTGGAACAGGCTGCCCAGGGAGGTGGTGGAGTCTCCTTCTCTGGAGATATTCAGGACCCGCCTGGACGCCTACCTGTGCGACGTGGTGTAGGGAGCCTGCTTTGGCAGGGGGGTTGGACTTGATGATCTCTAGAGGTCCCTTCCAACCCCTACAATTCTGTGATTCTGTGATTCTGTGATTCTGTGATTCTGTGATTCTGTGATTCTGTGATTCTGTGATTCTGTGATGGGATAGGATGGGAATAGAACAGAACAGAACAGAACAGAACAGAACAGAATGGAACTGAACAGTTTGAAGGGACCTTCAAAGATCATTGAGTCCAGCTGCCTGACCACTTTGGGACTAGACAAAATTCAAATCACGTTACTGAGTGCATTGTCAAAATGTTCCTTGAATGCTGACAGACATGGGAACCAGCCACCCTGTAGGAAGTCTGTTCCAGTGCTTGACTGCCCTCATGATGAAAATATGGCAATTTGTGGGAATTTTGGTGACTTGCTTGTGGACAGGTTTGATGGGCAGCCTGTGTTGCTGATAGAATCACAAATTTTCTGGAGCATACAGAGTGCTTCATGCTAGGTATTTTACATTACACTAGTGCAGCCAATATGGAAGAAGATATAAATAAGGTGCTATGATTAGAACTGTTCCTTGCAGATGACAGCGTACTGGCAGTTGGCCCTATCTGATTTTTTGTTCATTATGAGAGAGCTGATCTGTGCTGGTAGTGAAGGAGAAGAACTGGACGCTACTTGTCCTTGACTTCCTCAGAGCTAACCAGCGTCATGAACATTTTGGCTGATCTCCATGATAATCTGCAAGTAAGAATCAAAAGTATCCATACAACCCCCAGGAAAAGATTAAAGCAATTCTAACATTCAACATTGTACCTCCTCCACTGGTGAAGTCTCATGCTTCTCCAGATCAAGCTTTTTGGTTTTGACAAGTCAGGACTGGTCAGATCCTTATAATGTGACGTTATTGTCTAGAATCACAAAAAGATTTTAGTGTGATGGATGGCATTAAACTGTGATATCCCCATCCTTAAAGTGACACCAGAATGCCACTTAGGGAAACCCAGCTGTGTGGGATGGTCCGGAGCCCGACCATAAATGTATAAGGATAGAAAGAAAGTAGACAGATGTTCACTGGGTTGTGTCTAAAGGCTTCATGGACACTTTGTATTTAAGTTGAAGCAAGTTAATCACAGATGAGTATCTGAGGGAGAAGCAAGCTGGCTTGTAATACTGAAGAGAGTAGAAAAAGCAGTGAGTTATTGACTGGTGTGTTTAATCACAGTCTAGCTTTTATATTTCTATTGTAATCCTAACAATAAGGATTGCACTCTTTTCTCAGAGGCAAACAGATAACTGTATATTCAAGGACAGGATCGCTGTGCAGAAGGAAAAAGCAGAAATCCTTGTCAACTTCAACCCGTACTTGTTATTTTTTTTGAATAATATTGATTTTAATTTGCTGGTTTAATAGTAGTTTTCCCCTTTGTAAATGGAAAAGAGCTACTTTATGAATCATCAGTTCAATAACTCTGATACCAAACCAGAAAATACATTCAGTATAACTGAGAAGAAAATGTGCATTTTGTTAGGAAAAGTCAGTCAAGTTCTTGTGGAAATGCAGTTTGTGTTTGAAATACTGATAATATTTTTATTAAAGAGCTTCCACCTGGCTGCTTTCCACCAACATCTGCAGAAAGCAGAGATGGCAGATTCCAACACAAACAACACTCTCAGCAAAACTTCCCTTTCTGTTGCATCAAGCAAGGATGAAGAAGAAGAAAAAATGAGATGAAAGACTTTCATTGACCTAAAATTGTGTGGGGTTTATGTTACCTGCGTGTTCCCTTGTCACTAAAGTTGCCTATCCGTAACTAACAAGTTGAAATGCCAAAAAACCAGTATGTGTGTGGTGCAGAGGAAATTATCCAATGCAGTGCATGTGATTTGAAAACAAAAAACATAAAGGCAAAATATTACAGAGTGGTTCTTGGGTTTTTCATTTGCATGGCAGGTGGGATGAGAGACAAGGTTTCATTCTGAGGTGCTAACTGTGGTTCTTCCCTGGTTCACCCTTTCCAGAGCAGTGAGGGTAACGGAAATATGGGCTGCACAACTTCCTTGAGTTTCCCCCTTCATTTCATATGGTTCTTCTCCTATATCAGGGATAGATGAAGACACTAAAGAGAGGCTCATAATTTGTGGGGATGGGGTTCTTTGAACAGAGCCATCTTGCTCAGCATTTCCTCATGGTGCACACTGAAGAGATTTTTATTATTATTATTATTATTTTGCCATTGTGGCAAGAAAATAAATGGTGTTTATTTTGTCTGTGATCAGACCAATCTGATGTCAACAGGAGCTAATCAAGGAAGACACTAAAAATCAATGAAAATAGAAATGCTTTTATTTCAGTCTGTTGGATGTTAGGGTGTATCATTGCCGTAAAGTTATGAAGAACCTGTTTTTCTGCCCAATTTTTATTGATTTAGAAAAAGATGGAGAAAGTCGGTCCTCAGCTGGCATAAATAGATGCAGCTTTACTGAAGTCACTGTGCATCTGTTCATTCTGGTGAAGGTTATAATTACCCCATATTGCAATCATTTTATCAGCCATAGCTAATGTTTTCTGCGTGATCCTCTGAAGCTTTTCAAGAATGAAAGCTCTGTCTGCTGCTCCCAGCACTTTGCCTCTGTGACATATGAATTGTGCCAAATGCATTTTGAGTTTTTGTTTTTAAGCTCCGAGTACAAGGGTGAAGTGAAAATAAAGTGTGAATAATGGTCTTTCTCTCAAAGGCAATGTGATATTGCGTTGAGCTGAAAAATTTGCTCTCATACATATCGCCGCTGCCAGTATGAAGGGCTGATTGATGCTGAGCACGATCCAGCTTATATCTAGCACTGGGAAGGGGGAGGGCTTTTCAGCGCTGCTGACAAAGCTATAACAAGATCCAGGACTGGAGGCTGAACTTAGGCAAATTCAACCTTGCAATAAAATGCCAGTTGCAAACATAATTATATATTAGAAGCTTTTTGGGGCTGGTGATGAATTCATCATTAAGAAGTCCTTCATATTTTCTCTTAAAATCAGACCAGATAAATTCTGTGGCCATTTTGTGACTTGGAGGATCATGATGATCT
Organism: Excalfactoria chinensis; assembly: GCF_039878825.1. Taxonomy (NCBI): domain Eukaryota; kingdom Metazoa; phylum Chordata; class Aves; order Galliformes; family Phasianidae; genus Excalfactoria; species Excalfactoria chinensis. Next base: position 66,898,120 of record NC_092825.1, on the reverse strand, counting down.
CTTTTGATTTTGTAATTGAAGTTCTCTTGTTATCTTTCTTCTCTCAGTGGGCTGCAAAGACAACGCATTTGCTGGAATTCTCAGAGAACCTGCAGATTTGCACAGAGATAACTATTCTCATTAAGTCCTGTCCTTTAGGACTAAGTATCGTTGCCCACAGAGACGGGAGGAATTCTGTTTTCTTTCTCATCTCCCCCGTATTTGCTTGGGTTGGGTCTTGAGGACTTGTTTTGTAAAGGTTTTTATTTTTGAACTTTTACTTTACTATAGCACGGGAGTGGTTTAGCTGATAGGACATAGATTGCCCATGATCACAGTTGATTTTGTCAGTGTTGACACATACCAGACTCTGACACTGCAGCCACTTAGCCATTCGTGCACCTCTGAGGTATGCAACAATTTCTGCTCTTGAGAGCTGGAACGATGTTTCAGTGTAATGGAAGCCTTTGGCTTCACACAGGGGCATCTGGATGGAGTTTAATGATATGGGATGCTCAAGAAGACATGGTAGTCACAAGAGCTGATTTCCTTCTGAACTCAGACTCTTTAAAATACATGAAATTAGAGGTTGCTGAACAAAAGAGCACTCTGCACCTCTCACTGGATCAGGCTCCCTGTTATTTGCCAGTCTGAAAAGCAGACAGCCACCTTGTGAATTCCCAGTTCTGGGAATATCTTCTCTTGCAGGTTGCTTGAGAAATACCATGGGTGTCTGAATGCTGCCGCCTACAATAAAATGTTTTTATTATCGTGGTTATTGAGCAAACTTGAGAACAACGTGGCATTGTGAAATCACTGTATTCAAGAAGCAGTTCTCCCTCTACTACATTTATAGCCCCGGTAGTATCACATTCTGTTTTGACAGCTGTCAGAAGTTAAATGAAAGATATTTGAGGAGAGGAGGGTTGAGCTACAGGAGAAACAGTTGCAGTTTTGTCTCTGTGACACACATGCTGTCTGTTAGCCTTCCCCTTAGCTTCTCCTCTTCCAAACTTAGGCACCTTTTACTTGTCATGGCTTCTAGTGGGGGCTGGTACTGTACAGCCTGTGCTACTTGCAGTGGAAGAGGATTTTTATCACCTTGTATGTAAAATACGGTCCATACTCTGCTCCCATTTTTTCTCCAGTTCCTTGGTGACTGTTAGGAGACAGCATTGCAGTGCAGGGAAGGAATTCGTTAGCTTTCTTCTTTTCCTTCCAAACTCACACTGTTTATTCTTGTTGCTGTAGCAGTTCATGTGAAACTTCTCTAGAGATCTTCCCCCTTAGCACTATTGAACACATACACTCACTGCTGTGATTCATAGGTGTTAGATCACTGTGGATGGGAAGAGGTTTCTATGCATGTTTTCTTTATTCGGATTCATGTATGTGGGCTGTGGAAAGAAATACTGTTTAAACTTTTATTTATTTTCACTTTATTTTGTGCTAGGAGCACCTTAAACTTTCCCGTTATCAATTCTTGTTATTACTCTGCAATAAGCGTGCTTTCACAACTATGAACTTGACAGGGAATTCGCAGAGCGTTAGGATTGGAAGACCGCTATACCTCCTTTGTATCACAAGGTGGCAGAAAATGTCCAGCTTATATTCTTCATAGGCTCATAGAGTAGCTTGGATTCTCGTGCTGTACCACTGAGAAATCGTATTGGATACATAAATACACAGGCGTTTTTAGGGAATAAGTTACTCTGAAACATTAAGTCTGTATGAATGGGCAAGAAGATCTTATTATATGGGAGAGTCATATGCACACGTCCATAACTTGCAGAATTTGCATAATTGCATTAAAAGCATGTATAAAATTTGTAGAAGTGTTACACTCACTGATATATATATAGGTAATGGTGTAGAAAATATAACTACAGAGTTAGAGTATCTATAGCAGTATAGTTTTCAGTAGGCTCGATTAAATATAAACACGCTAGTGAGAGTGACAGATAACAGTAGATCTATATAGGCTACCTGACAGTTTTTTGGCTAAAAAAACACTACTGAAATGATTTGTTATCAGATTTGATTTTTTTTTTCTAAAGATCTCAGGGACTGTTGCACTGAGTCTTTGATCAGAGAGCTACTATTTATTTTCCCTCTCCTTCGGTATATATGCTAATCTGCTTGTGTGTCTGCAGTATTTCTGCTGGTAGCTGGTGTGATGTTAATGTACAATTAAAAAGCATTCAAGGAGAAATAGCAACATTTAGAAGTTTGCCAAACAACTTAGAATTAAATTTCAGTTTTGTTGGCCACGGGAATACATTTTAACTGTGTTTTGCCAAGCATCTCAGACTTGTTCTGAATAATGACACTATTTCTGTGAACGTGTCTCTGAGCACACAGGCATGAACAGCTTGTTGAAGGCTTACATATGAGAGACTTATATAAGGTACAGGAGAGAAAATGATATTGTTATGAAAGTGTAAATATAGATATCGCAATATCTGCTTGTATAATTGACTGATCCAGACATGAACAAGGTGCATTAAGTGTCTGTCTCTGCTTCATGCTGCTATTGCACTGGGCAGTTTTTCATGTAATAAACATCAGTTTTTGTGATGGTTTAAAACCAAACCTCCGGGCACTGCTTTTGAAAATTTGATCACTATGAATTTGTCAATATGAAGTTAGTTAAACTCCCTTCTCAAATATCTTGGACAAGATGTTTGTCTGGTATCTTGACTAAGTAAATCAAGTGATCCTTATGTTAAATATGTGAATCTGAACTCACAGAACAGAGGAAAAATAGCAAAAATAAACAAACAAATAAATAAATAAATTGGGTTACTATCTTGAATGTGGTTAGTCCTAGTTTAGTACAGTTTTGAGTCATTTTGTGCTGAGTCTGAAGGGCCTCTCGGTGTTAATCTGAAGTTGTGAGGTAACATCCTGGCTCCCAGCTTTGTTGCTTATCTGTTGCCACACCTTGGGCAAGGCCTCCAGCCTCGCTCAATTTGCATTTTCACTTTCCATTTACCTTAATTGCTTGTAGTTCATACACCCCCAAGAGGGACTGTAATTCTAATGCATATTTGTCCTGTTCATTTGAACTTAGAGCCAAGTGGTAACTGAGGGCCAAGCTATTGAAATACAAAGAGCTGAAATACACATGTTGCAAGTGTTCTTGAAATGTGGGTATGGCTCTTCCTTGACAGAAGTTGATGGCTAGCCCTGAAAGATGATTTTCCCTACTTCAGTACATCCCTGTCTTTTCATTCAGTGGCGTACTTAGGCTGGAGGTTGGAGGCAACAGCACTGGAAGGGTACAGGCAGCTGTTTCCAGTGCCTGTCTGCTGCAGCTTGTCATTTTGTTTCACAGTATGGAAGGTGCGAGAAGTGACAGGATGAAATAAGCACACAAGGAGCCAGCTGTTTTATGTGGCCGTGTTAACGAATGAGCCAGGAGTGAAGTTAACTTCATGTGAAGCAGTTTAAATTATTTATTTTCAGTTCTAGAACTGTACTTACCACGTTGTTCAGTCAGAGCCCTGTTGACAGGGTGACATTAATTACTCCACTGGAAACATATCACATTAGTTGGAAACAATTGTTTTCAGCTATCATTCACTGTTCCATGTAAAGGTGCAGCCTACACAAACTCTGGCAAATGGCTCTCCCTCCATCCGTGGAAGTGCCTTCTGTGCTCACCCACAGCAGTGAATCAACTCTTTACTTACAGCAACAAGATATTAAGTCCAGCAGTTGTGGGCATTTTTTTTTTTCTTCTCCTTTTGTCTCTGCTTTGGCTGAAACATCCTTACTGAGAGCCAAACGTGGCTCAAGTAACAGTTGTATGGATGTGTGCTAATAAGAGGGAGGGACTGACTTTTTTTCTCCCTTCTTGTTCAGCACTGCAATGAGTTAGGAACTGCAAAATGGCTCAGTTGAGGAGTGGGGGGAATACATCTACAGGTGAATGAATGGCTGGCAACCTGGAGTTGCAACTTTTTGTTTCTGTAGATGCCTTTATTGCATGGCAAATACAGTTCTAGTCAATGGGCAGAGTGCGTGTAAGCAGCTTTTATCCATTACAGTGCTGGATTATGCCTAATAATGTCTAACTTTGTTTTCAGGTTAGGCCAAAGACCCTGATTCCAGACAGCCTCCCTATTTCCCCATGCAGAGACCAACCATCCAAGCAGCCTCCAACCTTCCAAAAGGCAACCGTTGTCAGCATCAAAAACCCCAGCCCTGCCCTCCCCACTGCCAACAACACCGTCAGTCATGTAGAGACGCCTAACAGCCAGGCACAGAGCGTCACTGATCCTACCCCTCTCTCATCACCTCTGAGCAGTGCCGGAGTGGCCTACGCCATCATCTCCACCTCCCCCAGCAATGCAGCCCCTATCAGCACCAGCGCTACTGTCTCTGTGGTCAATGACAGCATCAAAGTGCAACCACTCCTCATCAGCGCCGACAGCAAGGTAGGTTCAGATTCTTGCTGCCTTCTAGTTGCCAAACACGGGAATTATGATGCAGATGTGGGCAGGATACTCACAGAATCACTGAGATGGGAAGGCAATTCTGCTCCATCCCCTGCTCAAGCTGGGACATGCAGAGCAGTGTGCTCCACATCCAAATGGCTTCTGGAGATCTCCAAGGAGGAGTCTCCACAACCTCTGGGCAACCTGTGCCAACCAATGCTCTGTCACCTGCACAGCAGAGAATTGCTTCCCAGTATTCAAAGGGAACCTCCTCTGCTCCAGTTTATGCCCATTGGTTCTGATTCTGGCACTGGGCACCACTGAGAAGAACCCACTTCTGTCTTCTGTCCACCTTCCCTTCATGGACTTGTACATGTTGAGTAGATCCACTGAAGCATCATTTTCTCCAGGCTGACAAAGTCCAGCTGTCTCAGACTTTCCTCAGAGAACTGCTAGAGTGTATTGATAGCCCTCAATTGGAGTCTTTCCAGTAAGTGCCTGTCCCTCTCATCCTGCACAGCCCTGTACAGAATAGTGCCAGTAGTTTCTGGGAAAGGAAATATTCAGAAAGCAATGGGAAAATGTCCTTAGCCGGACTCATGATGCCAGTAGACATTTATCAGTGTATATAGCTTGTTTTGAGTGGGATTAAAATGCATCAGTATATAACTTGACATTATGATCTTCCCTTTTCTTAAACTGTTTCTTATTAATAATATTCCTGATTTTTGTGCAGGCTCAAATTTCCTATGGACTCCCTCTTCAATTATATAGCGATATCAGTTATATCAACTGGTCCCAGGGGAGTGTATCAAATAATCAGGCATTCCCTTCTACATTTCCAGGGGCAAGCCAAATGAAATGAGAGATCAGGGTTTCAAAACTGATCAACAGACCAGTAGGAAAAAAATCAAGTTATAAATTTATTGTTTCCTGTTTGTTCAGTTTTTCAGCTTTGAAATACAAGAACTTCACCACTCACGTACCAGAAATAGATTCAATAAAGTCTGCCAATGTACCCAGCAGACATTCATTGTAATTTGCTGCTAGGATCCTGCTGCTCTGGATATTATTGGCAACACAGGTTCTCATACAGTACTAACATAGAATTCAGGATGCAGTATAGTTTGTGAATAAATAAAACTAAGCATCTCTTCCATACTTCTCTAAAATTATTTCTTTTTCTTATACAAACTGGCTACTGGTTTGAAAAATATCTTTGTATGCTATTGAGTCTTTTAGAGTGACTGCGTGGAAATAAAGTACTCATATTTAACAGTTATATAAATTGGTTGAAGGTTAGCAATTAGATGGAAGAGACTCCATGTTGAAATCCAATAGCTTTCATCAAGAGGATGACCTTGGGAAACTTCCATACACCTCTATGAAGCTTCGATTATAGGTGTGAAGTCACACATGTAGTTCTGGGATCAAAAATTGTTTTCATTCCTTTTAATTTAATAGCTTCTGAGGTAATGTTTTTCCTAACATGAAAATTCTTATGAAGTAAATCAGATAATAGTAGGTGCATGCATAAGAGATCTGTGTAGTAATTCCTATAGCTGAGGTTCTAAAACTAAATTAATTTTAATTTTAAAAGTATATTTTACTTTGTTTATGCAAATCTGGATATCCACCACTCAGAACCCATAAATACTGAAGACTCAACTCTGATCTCAGTTACATCAGTATTACTGAAAAGTGACTTCCCTCCACTCCACGTGTACTTACTCTGAAATAACACTGGGATGACTGAGGTCAGGCTGCTACTTTGAATGTGTAGTAGTTCCATCTCTTATGTGTGTCTGTGAAGTGAATTAAAGGAAAACAATTCAGAATCACTGACAACCTTGATAGTAAATTTAGGCCACTGAATCAGCTTCAGTAGCACTCTGAATACGGAGCGTCCTGATTTTCAGAAATGTTAATGTCAAATGGCTCCCTTAGGCTGCTGCTAGTTTATGATGCATCTGTAAGGATTAATTTTTAGAAAGCTTATTAGAGATTCAGAGGCCTAAGATAGGTATCCAGTTTTTTATACTTTTGACTTTTGATTTGCATTTATTGTCTATATACATATCAACTAACCATTCTGTGTAGAATCAAAGTTTCAGGCAGAAAATTCCAGTTTCAGGTAATGAATTCTGTTCTTGTATTTGTATGTCGTCTTTTAGGTTATCATTATTCAGCCTCAAGTCCAAACCCAGACAGAAAGTAAAGTGGAGACAAAGAAACCTCCTGAAGAGTCAGCTCAGGGACCCACTGCTACCAAAAAGAAAAGGGAAGAAAATCCAGAGGTGATTTATTTTATTATTATTTATTATTATTAAAAATGTGTTACAGTATGGTTGAATTATAGGGACCATTTCTAAACATTTTTCTGCGTGCATATATAATTACTGTGTTTGTGCTTGCGGTTCATTGCAAATTGAGTGATTCCTGCCCTAGAGAGCTGCTCTGGCAGAGTTGGTTTGCATCTTTCAGCGCTTCCATTGTCACAGAATGTAAGAATTGTAGGTCTTACAGTGATCCAGGCATCTTGCATGAGTATGGTTGTATTTCTTCTGAAAGGTTTATGCAAGTTGATAACATTTTATTTATGCTAGCAAATAACTAACACTGGCTTTACTGGCTGGATACGAGATCAAATTAATATTTCTTTTTGTAAGCTGATCTTTTGCATTTTTGTTTTCTTTGTAGTGAATTTTGCAATCTCTAGATTGTGCGTAGCAACGTAGTTCCTTGCATTTGCTATGTGCTTGCCACCCAACATGTACACATTCTTTCTCTGAATAAAGAGCAAGTCATAGGGTTAAATCTCTTTCATGAACTATATTTACTATGTAGATTAAAAATACAAATCAGAAGATGTAGAAATGAAGACTATGTTTAACAGGCATTTTGGTTTTATTAGATATATTCAAATTAGATTGTGTGTAATTTCGAGGCAATTTAAGAAATTATACAAGCTGAATTTCCTTCTAATGTCGAAATACTCAGATCACATGACATCCTTATTAGTCTTATATTTGTAACAAGAAGGCATTCTTGGAGCTGTAGGTTTAAGAGGACTATTGCAATATAAGTTTTTGATGTTATGTGGGCAGCGTGGGTGGTGTTAGTTCCTTTTACCATTTTGAGAGGCTTGTATACTTAGAAGAGTGTTAAGGAATAAATATTGTGACTTCTGGCCTGAAATATCACAGCTTTATGCAGAAGCCCTGCTGAACTGCACTTATGAAATCTCCCCAGTTTAAAATCTGACTTTTTGTATGCATCTTCGTTGTCACTGAATGGTGGGACCACATGAATCTCTTCTCTTCAAGGAAGTATTTCCAAATTATTATTGTGTGCCCCCGGTGGCGCAGTGGTATAAAGTGCTGCTTGCAGCACTGGAGGGCCCGGGTTCGAATCCCCCCTGTGGCGCAGGGGGTAGAAGTGCCGCTTCGCTACACAGAGGGCTCGAAACCCGGGAGTTGGACTCGATGATCTCTAAGGTCCCTTCCAACTCACACAATACTGTGATACTATGATTATTATTGTGCAGCACCTGGTAGGCAGAAAGGCTAATAGATTCTGCTTAAAAAAGAATTCTAGAAAAAGTATCATCTTTTCTTTACCTTTAACTGCAAAAGTATATTGAGGAATACCTTCCAGAGGGATGCAGGAAGAGACCGCGTGACTGCAGACACACGTTGGTGTAGCATTCTTAAATTTAATGAGCTTGCTGTTAAATTGCTAACAAAGTATATCCTTGTGTCAAAGGTCTCTTTGGTTGCCTTTTTGTAACCAACACCGTTGTTCCTACAGTACATAAAGGAAGCTTCAGCAAGCACATTTTTCTGGGTAGGTAGGATGCTGAAGTTCTGCCCTTAAGTAAGACTTTTTTTTCTCTTCTTAGATTTGATTCACAGCCATAAATATGTAGGTTTGGAGTTAATTTCTTTTGTTCTTTGTAAGTAAACTTTAGCTGATTATAATGTATTTGAGCAATTAGTATAATTAGAGCTAACAACATAATTAGTGTAAACACATGTAATGACATAAATAGAACATGCAATTATAAAATGAAATGGTTTTGTAAAAATCTTTGTTTTGCTTCATGAAAAGACATACTTCATATTTCTAACCACACTCATGGCTGTCTAACAGATGATTAAATTTGAGACAAAGAGTAACAAAGATACTGTGAGCTTTTCTTAAGGAAAACAAGTAACTTAGGCGTTTCTCTCCACACCTTTATTTGTCTTCAAAGCACAAAACTGAGGAGGGAACTGAAGTATGTCTCGACATAAATGTCTGTTGTGATAGACTGGGACTGAACAAATTGCATTTAAAACTTAAAATAAATAATCCAGAAGTAACCAGACCTTCCAGTAGCCAGGAGTTCCATCTGCAGTTCCTGAGTTCCTTAACAAACAAGAGATTGAGGATGTTTACTGTCTTTCATTCTTGACTCGATCTTTGTGCTGGGAAGCCAACTCTAGACACAGCTCCCCAGCAAGAAATTAAGGAAGCAGTTCTTCTAAAAGTGCCTGTTATTTTTTTTTTTGTTGTTATTTTTTTTTAGTGTTTTTTGCTTGTTTTTGGTTTACTGAGTTTAGCACAGAAAGAGGCAGTCAGAATTGCATGAAACATCTTGCATTTCATTTTGTGTGTCAGTAAAATGCTACGTTTCTGGTACACTACTAGCATTTTTTATTTTTTTATTTTTTTTAAGAAAAATTAATGTCAGAAATGCTGGTTGTTTAGCTAATGGGGATTTTAATCCTATCTAACATGGACAAAGAGATACTCATTGCTATTTTGGACTGAATGCTAGTGAGTAAAAAGCTGGAGAAACTAAAGGATCAGTTTTGTGGATTCCTGCTCAGAGAAGACACAGCATTGCATTGCTACTACTCTGTGGTACTTGAAAGCAAAGCACTCCAGCGGAAGCAGTATTTTGAGTAGAATCCAATGGGTTGCATGAGCATGAAATAGCAAAAGCCATTTTAAAAATGCTGTTAATATAATATGCTTGTTAAAATGAATGCAGCTTTTACTGGATCCTTTAAAAAGATACCATATTTCAAATAACTATAAAAGCTAATGCTTCCTTTCTTTAATGCTGAGATAATTATCAAGTCCATTTATGAAAGCTCTTTGTACCTTAAGCAAGTATGCTGTCATTACATTTAATTAGATATGTATTTGAATATGGTTAATATAAAGAGAGACAATTGTTAAGTAAGTGTTCCTGTACTCAAATAATGTTAGTTTAGATGTCAGAAAATACATGCTCCCTGTACAGCCTAATCTTCAGGTAAAACAGACAATCTATGCTCCACTGGGAAAATACAGTTTCACATTAACCATTCCAACTCTCTGACTCTGTATTGCAATGTTGCTATCACTTCTGCTCAGAGTGCTGACGTATCCTGCCACAAAGTTACTTTCAGTAGGGGTGAAGAGAAGCTTGTAATTCTATTCAATTGACAAATTTCCTTCTCAGATCTTCACAGTGGGTCTCAGATCAAATATTCATCTTTCCCTTCACATGTGGAATCCCCACTGTGTGTAGCTGGTGTTTTAGACATGTAAGGAGTGAGCATTAATGAAATCAGGGTGTGACATGCATATGTACATGTGCTTGTCATTACCAAAGTTATGGAGGGTAGAAATGTAGCATGTGTCCCATCTAAATTGCTGGTGATTAGTTTTTAAATTACCATATATATATATCTATAGGAGGAATTACATACTAGGGGATCATGGAATGACAGTATTCCTGTCTTATGGCTTTGTTAGTTCATCTCCTGAATGTAGATATTTTCGCAGATGGAAGAACAATATGGATATCCAATGCTCACCCTCTAATTTTTTAAGAACCCACCTCTTAAGTAGATTCTTCGTTTCTAAAATGAGGATGTGCTTACTTTTACTGACCCACTGCACAAAAGTGACTTACTAGTTGATTTTATCCTGGGCTGAAAGTTGAATCATCATACTTTTCATAAACAAGAAGGTTAAATTAATTTTGACTTGGGACTGTTAAAATGTGTTCTCTTGACAAATCTCTGGTTGAAACAGAATGTTTTGACCTTGTACTACCTAAACATTCCAGTTAGTTCAGTCTAAACCTATTCATTTTATTTTGGGTGAGCACAATGATTATATCATCCCATGGTCTTTGGGTGCTTTGCCACAGTTGGATTGTTAGTTTGGCTTGCCTGGACTCGTAATAGCTTGGGTTTTCAAGTTAGAACGTTTCTCTTGTGCAGTAACACCTGGTGAAAGTGCCACTTGTGTAATGTGGCCCAACGAGGCTGTTCAGAACAGCTTAGAAAGGTGTCCTCGTGTTATCCCAGATCTGACTCAAAACCAAGAGTTCAGTTCAGTTTGGGTAGGAGCTACATAGCGGAGTTTCAGTTTTCCATTTAAGAAAACAGAGTGAATAAAAAGGAATTTCTGATTCAGCAGAACTTTTTCTATCAGGAAGAATTCCCCAAAGAGAAATCACTGACACAAAATGTAAGTCCGCACTAGTACTTGCCCTATAACTGCACAGCTATGTTTTGAAAATTAGTTGATATCCAAATGTGCTTTGTATGTATTCAATATACAAGAATTATGAGTCATATTTTAGATCATATTCCCCTCTGTCAAATGAGTTCATTACTGTCAGTGCAAGGTATTTGTTCACTCCCCAGTGGGGGAAGGTATCAGAGTGCCTATTTGTAGTTCACGCATGTGGTATTTTTGATGTAACTTGGTAAGAGCAATTTCTGAACTGTTCTGTTGGGAGGAGGGGAATTCACTATACTTCAAATGTCTTCTTAATTATTAACAGATGTATAGTATTGTAAAGTTCAATGAAAGTGTGTGTCATATTTTCTTAGTACAGCTTGCTCATATCCAGTAAAAAATGCCAGGTTCAGACAGTGATAATACACAATCACTTCTCCAAAAGGTAACAAAGCAACTAGCAATATGAAACTGAATTGACTGGATTTTAGTCATGTGCTATGTAGCATCAGTACTCATACAGCATTGGCCTTATGTCTCTGAACACTACTTATAGTTCTACAGATAGGGCATTACTGACCAGGCGTATCTGAAGCAAGCCTTGAATTGCTTTTTCATATGCATTTAGGTAATAGACATTTCTAAAAGACCTTTATTGGGTTTATTCCATCAGTGCAAGATTACTTACTTCTACCAGTATTGTCACAGTAGAAAATCTAACCCGTTTATTTTTTTTTCCATAGAAAATTGCCTTCATGGTAGCGTTAGGACTGGTGACCACAGAACATTTGGAAGGTAAGATGGCACGTGTTGTTTCACTGTTCAGATTTTGAGTGATATTTTTTCTCTCTGCTGTTCCACAGCTGAAAGAAATTGGTGGTTTTGTCCTCAGAAGGGCAAGTAAAGATCAGATAAAATGTTGCTTATGCACAGTTGTGCTTTTCAGCCTCAAACTAATGGGTGTCTGTGTTTTGCTCTGCCTCCCATCTCATCACACAGCTCATGGTGTGACAACTGGCTCTTCAGCCAGCAGCAGCATACCTGGCATGACCTGGTGTTGGGGCTCATTCTGTCAAGGTGGTCTTTTAAAGTCAATTACCTGCCAAGGAAGATAGTGAAGCTGAAAGTCTGCAAAGACTCTGGCCAATGCTGGTCTGCCTGAAGTGTCAGCACGAATCATTCAAAGATTGAAAGTTTATCGCAGTCTTCTGTAGCAAGCATGCTCTCCCTTCTATCTTCATGTGGGAAGGACATGCTCTCATTTCTTGAGTTAACTGTCTATCATCTTTAGAGTTCCACAGAATAATGTATATGACAGTAATGAAATTCTGCATTTGCTTTATGCATTTTTAAGTGAATTTAAAAACTACCTCTCACAAGTCTTCCTTTTCCCACTCCTTTTCATTTAGGCAAAATGAACAGACTTCCATGAGCCTGATCTTGCTCTTGTGGGAGAGTTGCTATCAAACCTTCCTAGGTCCCTGAATATGTGTTCAAACAGAATATAATATATATATATATTAGAATATAATATATATATATATATTAGAATATAGTGTATATATATATAAACAATAATATATATAAAAACAAGAATATATATATAAACAATGATATATATACATATAAACAGCATATAATCTAGAAGCAGCCATCACATACTGTTTGTTTTTCTTTTCCATTCTTCCAAAAAAACCCTTGCAAGAGTTAGCAGATTTGTACCTTTCTTTGCTTCACCTTTGTCTTTCTGAATAGGGATATAGATGAGAGTAAAAAAGAACTTGTTCAGCCAATGGTGTTAAACGGGTTTGGGGGTTTCTTGGCAGAATGGGCATATTCTCATAGAGAGAGAAGCTAAAGAAAAAATCCACTGGTTTATATGTTTTGCTTCAAGTTGGTGAGATTCCACTGATATATGGAGTGCTAAGCTGGTGTCTAGGCCAGCCAAGAATGATAACAGAAATGTTATCCCGATAACAGAAATGTTAATTGACACCTACTGCCCATCCCATGGATGTAGATGTGCTTTAGAGTTGGCCACATTCTTAGATACTTGGACCCTCAGTCCAACTTATTTACAGCTTTTTTTTAATAAGGTACTTTGTTCTTCTCTTGCCTGGTTTTAAGAGTGGCTGTGAATTCTGGAGAAAATAGAGCGTTAATTATAAAGCCTTTTCCATACATACATTCTGGGCTTTTTAATGTTATTTATTTATTTTTTTTTAATTTTTTCTTCTTTTCTGTCTCTTTCCTCTTTAAAACTGCATTTCAGAAAATCATTTGATGTCCCAGTGACTGAGAATTTGAAAGCAAAAAACTTTAAGCCATCAGCCTTTTTAATGCCTTAATGGTAATGGATTGAAATGGAAATTAAAAAGCCACAGCAATTCTGGGAGAAGATTTTTAATCCTAAAAGTGCAAATGATGACTGGTTCTTGTTTTCTTTGTCTAGGGAAAATACGACAACATTTGAAATTATGCTGAAGTGCAAATTATGCTTGCAACAGAGTGATTTTTGTTTTGAATAATTCTTTGCTCTTTGATTTTACTGGAACTAATAAATTGTTCACATGGATTTAATGCTTATGTTCAAAATGACAAGAACTGCTCTGTTCTGTTTGCGGCACAGAACAGTAAGTGCAGAGATGCACATTTTGAACCTAACTACTACAATACTTATTTTCCAGAATCAATTCTTGCAGATAAATTCACTTTTATATTCTCACTATCCTGAAATAAACAGCTCTCACCAAGAGCTGTTTACTATGGAAAGGGTATTTTGTCGTGACTGTTGGTGACTGCAGCTCTCAAAAATACCCTGATAGCTTTCACAGGCTAAAGGTTATTATTTTAGTGCTGTGTCATATTTATGGTTATCAGCCGCTGTGCTTTATCAGAAGGTAGTGCTCATTATGCGGCTCTGTTTATTTTAGTACTTCTAATGTATTCCTCAGTTTTACATTTTTTGAATTAGACTGTGTCAGGACTGAGTCATTAAAAGCCTATTCACTCAGTATCATTAATTCTCAGTGTTACTGATTTTCTTCATTTTCTTCATTGATTTTGTGATGAGGAGTGGTGATACATTTCTTCTAAGGGTTTCTCTACCAGCCCAGCAGCCTTTCCACCTGACTTCCAGAGGAAGTTCTTTCCCCTTGCTGGGAAAAGAGCTCTGTTCTGCATATCCCCAGTCCTAAGCAGTAAATGATCATCAAAGCCTTTTCCACTGATGTTTTGCAGGATACAGAATGCAACGAAGAGAAACTGTCATTACAGGCTTTATTCAATAACCACACAGAGTGTTTTTTGATGAAGGCAGTAGCTTGTGGAAGCTTTGCTTCTGACATAAAGCTACCTTCAATTTTATTCACCTCTGACAAATGCATTACCACTTAGGTTTCCTTCTTCCTGAAAATTAACAAACTGAAGAAGAAATCTTTGCTGCAGTGTAAGATTGTGACATTGAAAGTTCTAAGAATACTTTTCAGCATTGCCACTGTGTTAAAATAAATAAATAAAATTAAAACCTAGATAGAAGGAAAAAAACATTTTAAATAATTCTTTACCTCAGGTCTTACCAAAAGAAAAATAAATAAATAAAAGCTGAAATATTTCCATTATTTCCATTTATATTACTGGATTGTTTTAATCAATTAGAACAAACTATTTATTTTTACTTCTTTAAGCCCTGTTGTGAAAGAGGTAGCAGAGAAAACATGCTCAGTACTTCTTAGCAGAAGTAGCAGGCAGCAAGCAACAAAAGATTGTATACCAGTCTCTGCCTCTGGTCTAACTGGATGTGATTACTTATAGAAATGTTCCTGGATGTATGCACTCCTTCATTCTATAAATGAAGTGCTGACATTGTGCCCTCCCTCCCTGATGGCAATACAGGGTGGAGTACATCCAGTGCCATTTCAGTTCATTAGTCTCTCTCTATTTCCTTCTATTTCCATTATGATTACATTTCCCCCCCAGCCAGCTTTTATCTCTTCACCAGAGCGATACCTCTTCCAAAGCTGTGTTCCAGGTCTGTACCACATGTGTCGGTCAGGCTCCAGCAAATATTTCTGTTGCCTTGGTGAGGGCATGTATCAAATAAATTCTCTCTTAATCCTGGGACCCAAAAGGGCAGAGAGCTACAGATCCATCATGGGCTTCTCGTGAAGATACTCAGCCTAGCTGTGCACTCTGACACACAGAAATCTCTGCCGTGTTAGGTCCTTTGTCCCAAACCAGTGCTCTTGCATCCCTGTGACAATCTTTGAGTAGCAATCAGTCCGAGCAGACCTTGCTTCAGCTTTTTACCTACACTGCCATGAGAATACTGAAGTGGTGCAGCCCCTAGATTCACTGACTGTTGGGTTACTGGGGCTGGCTGCAGAAACCACAGCTCTTGCTTGTACTGCTGGAACCAAAGCCCAAAGTCAGTGGTTGCCCACTTCCTATCTGTCTACTAACATCATGGCATACAAATTCTTCTTCTAATACATCCCTGGCACTTTTGGACTGGAGTGCATCCCCTTTGTAAGATCAAGACCACGTTTCTTCCTGTGGCTCTGTGGCAGATTAATGGATCCACATGTAGCACTCATCCAGCTGCTGATGCCATATTCCCTTCATGATGTGGAGTTTAGAAGCTTCAGAATGATGATTTCTTCATAGCCAGGTAGTACTTTAATGGTAGGACAGAGCTATTACCCACACAAGAGCCTCCTCTTTGCGGGTCTCATAGTAGTGGGGATGTTAACAACATGCTGGCAGGGTTTGCATCCAGGGAGTCTATTGCACATTTCTGCACAGTTTTACATCACGTTTCTTCACAGTGAAATGCTTCATAGCTTCAGGAGGCACATGGCAGCATATGTCTATCCCATATCAGTCTGGGAATCAGACTTGCCTTGAGCTGTGCTAGAAAAACCCATCCAGAGCATGCAAGTGGTTGTTCCTCTGTTTTTCATGACTATATGATTTTCTTCTGCTACATCCATCACCCCAAGAAGCGTCAGCTTAGCCAGTAGCTCTTTGGGAATGAGAAGTTTCAAATCAATATCCTGGAACCATAAAAAATCCATGCAGATTGTTGGCTTCATTCCTAGTGATACTATGTTCAGGATGTGACCAGTAATACTCACACCATATACTATATAACATGGCCTATTTTTTACTCATGGGAAAAGGTGCTTGCAGGCCAGAACTGTGTGTCAGGAATCATCATAAGCATCCTGACAGCTGGACTGTATCATACTGTTGGATTGAAAATGAGAACTAGAATTCAATGTTCCTAATTTTGTGGAAATTCTGAGATGGGACTCTACTTCAGACATATACAGCGGAGACCAGACCTTCTGCAGATCCAGATGGTGTCTTGTAGGGTGTGCTCCTGGTGCTTTAATGGGCTGGTGAGTTAGTGTTCCTGCCAGTTCTTCTTCTTGGACATGTGCTCAAAGCAAGACACAGTGGAAGTGTCAAGACTATAGGAACATTCGGCCTAACAGGATCTCTCAGTGCAGAGTATAAGCTTTCCTATAAGATATTCATTTGGTATACGTTTTGAAATGGAGCATCAGGCTAGCTGCACACACTCCACAGAATCATAGAATCTTTTGAGTTGGAAGGGACCTTTAAAGGTCATCTACTCCAACTCCTGTGCAGTGAACAGGGACGTCTACAACTCCATCAGGTTGCTCAGAGTCCTATCCAGCCTGACCATCCACGTCTCCAAGAAAGAGGCATCCACCACCTCTCTGGAAAATCTGTTCCTTGACTTACTACCCCTATTGTAAAGTACTTCTTCTTTGTATCCAATCTAACTCTCCCCTCTTTTAGTTTGAAACCATTTTCCCTTGTCTTTTTATTGCAACGGTCCCTGCTATGGAGTCTCTCTTCTTTCCTATAGCTCCCCTTCGGATACTGAAAGGCCACTCTGGAGTCTCCTTGGAGCCATCCCTTCTCCAGGCTTAACAGCCCCAGCTCTCTCAGCCTGTTCTTGGGGAAGTGTTCTGTGCCTTGCATAGTTTTTGTGGCCCTCTTCTGGACACTCCCTAACAGGTCCACATCCCTCTTTTACTGAGGGCTCAACATCTGGGTGCAGATGCTGATGAGGCCTCATCAGCACAGAGTAGAGGGGCAGAATCATCTCCCTCAACCTGTTGATCATGCTTCTTTTGATACAGCCCAGGATATGGCTGGCTTTTCATGCCATGGGGTGGATGTTGGATGTCTTTCCTTGCTAATATCTGCTCTTACTTTATTAGTGAAATAAAAAATAGGCTTTAAAATACACTCTTATAATCTTGCTGTTCTGAACTGACATAAAGAGCTGGAAGAAGAAATTCTATGTGACAGAAATGAAATCCTAGCTCAGATGAAACAGCAATAAGCTTGCAGATTTCAGTGGGCCAGGAATTCACCCTTCCTTTCTGTGCATGTTTCCAGAAGCATACACATGACTAATTTTAACTAAGTGCAGTCCTGAGTAAGTGCCATCTTCAATAGGTGTTGCCTTATAGTGGGAGAGAGTTATGTGTTTCCTGCTTTTCAAAGCAGGACCGCAGTTCAGTGAGACCAACTATGTGCTGATGTTTCCAGTGGCGCAGTGCCATGTATGGCTTGCAGCAACATTTTGCATACTCAGGACTGTGAAGCTGTGTGTTTTGGATGAATAAGTCATAGTGCCCTAGTTAGAACTGAGTCTAGCCATCCTGTTCTGACTGTGCTTTTTCTAGCCTTTGTGGAGGAAAAGTAATGTCAACAAAACTTAAAAGGATCTCAGTTCTCTCATCTGATATGACTTTCAAGGCTGAACTTCTTTACATGCTCTGTTTTGTTAATAGCAGACATCTTAAAAGATCTCTGTTGATGATTGCTAAATGTGTGCGTTGAGGGATTATCACAGAAAATCTTGTAGAGCAGTACAAGTCCGCTGTGAAGGAGGAGAAAAATAAAGAAAAATGACGTGTTCTGAATCTTAGAAGGAAAAACTTATTAACATCAGGCCTTGAACTGCAGCAAATATCAGTGCTGCCGCAACCCAATTAACACTTTAGAAACTGAATCTGAACATAAAGCCCGAGGGACTGAGGGTAAAAGCATCTTGCTTAACAAGTTAGATCTGAATTTTTCCCTGATGAATGAGAAATACACAATTTATGCTTCTTTCTGTGCCATCAGAAATCCAGAGCAAACGTCAGGAAAGGAAGAGAAGAAGCACAGCAAATCCAGCCTACAGTGGACTCTTGGAAACAGAGGTACTTGAACATTCACTTTTTTTTTTTTCTTTTTTGCCATTGTGCTCATGTCAATAAAATGTTTAATAGTGCTTCTTATTACAAATGTAGATATGAATGCAGAAGCACGCATTCACTTGTAAAGAGATACTGATGTGGAAAAAAAAAAAACAAACACACAGATTTTCATCTCAGTAGCTAAGCAACAAATTTTCTCCCCATAACATCCCTTGCTTGAGACTAGAACTCATGTTGGTTTTAGTAAAGGCCAAAAGGACGAATTTCATGTGGAATCTATTTGAGATCAGACCTGAAGAACAGAAGTGTTTTCAAACATGCATTTTGTTTTTGAACTGAGAAATACAGATTTATTCAGCACATTAAAATTCCACCTTCAACATTTCACCACAGTTTGGTGGTACTCTTTGAACTTCCCACAGAAATAAAACTGATTCGCAGCCAGCCCTCCATTTAATTAAGATCCCTTTGTTTTCTAAGTAAGTTTTTAAAGCCCAAAGAAAGTGATTTTTCTGTATGTGGGTATCAGCGATGTGAAATCTTTGGCATGCCAAAATTTCAGATTTCTGTGTTTGTTGGCAGACAGCAGGCAGATAAAAATAAGAAGAAAACTATCAGTGTAGTCAAGCTTCTTTGTGAACTGACTGTTCTTTTTTAAAGAACTGGAGATTTTTATTCTCCAGAATATCTCTGGGAATTTAATTATTCAGAACTACTCAGTTTTTCTCCAGCCACCTCTCCATAGCAAATACTGATGTTCATACGTACAGTGTGTAACACAGTAGAATTGTAGGCTTGCTAGTGCTACCTTTGTAGTGTCTTCTCTAAAACCTTTTTGTCTCAGCAAGTTTATTAAGAAGCAGCAGTTTTGTAGTTGTATTCTGATCAGTGATCAAGAGAAACTCAGCTGTCTTGGAGCAGGGATAGAAGGGGTGATGGAAGAGGCCTGCTACACCTTTAGTTTGTTCTTCACATTATATCCTCAAAAGCAAAGTGAGGGATAGCATGGAGAAAAAAATGTCTGTGAAAGAGTTCTATGGCTGATCAGCTGTGTCCTCATTAGGAGCTGTCATTAAATACTGACCATGGGGAATGCTGTTCAAGTAAAATGGAGGCAGATGGTTTTTCTCTGATCAATTAGCTGCTCAGATTGATTTGCTAATCAGTGAGTTGAGATATTTTGTGGCATTTCAGACATTTTGGTGCAGTTTAATTTACGGTTAGTCTACAGAATGATCTTTAATTCATGATTGTTTAAATTGGAATTGCATATAAATTAGACTTTCATTTGCCAACGCCCCTCAAAACTGCAGGAGCTCAACCTCTGTAGTGGTGATGTTGACTTCCTTGATTACAAAAATGTGATCACATTCTTGTGTCTTCAACTGAATGTTGTGAATGTTATGCATATCATTTTTGAGGCTTTTTTTTTTTTTCCTAAAAATGTTTTTTAAATACCACATTATTTTCCCACTGTCAGCATCTGGGTTTGTTTTCTTTGGTTGATTGATTTGTTTGGTTTGTGTTTTTGTTGTTCTTGTTGGTTTGGTTGGGGTGTTTTGTTTGGTTGTTTTTTTTTTGTTTGGTTTTTTTGCATTGGGAAGGGTTACGTTTCAGTCTTGGTATTTTTGAAGAAAGAAACATCAATTTAGAATTCATTAACAGGCTGCCATGTATCTATATATAAAAGAACAGTTTATGCACCACAAAATAAATCATTTATTAGCAAAAACTTTCTAATTTTCCTTCAAGCAGAGTATAACAACATCTTATGGTACTGTTTGCAGTCCTGCTGTACAAGGATGGCATAGAGGAACAATTAGGGGTTATGTAGACTGTTACTGAAGCCCAAGTAACTATTGACCAACAGGTTTTACAATCTGATAAATTGGTGATGGACTGCATTACATCTCCATTAACATCTCAGTCATGTTTCCAGTGGGCTGTGTTTGCAAATTTGAAGTTCTTTGGTGACCTTAGTAGTTTGAAACAACTACCCACTCCTAGAGGACCTACATATTAACTTCTGAAAGAGAAATATTTAACTTGGACATTAATGTATTGCTTGCAAGCAAAATATATTCCAGTTAACTGTGGGCAAGTGTCATAGAAGGTAGTAATGTGTTTCTGCAGGTGGGAAGTCCATCGCCATTTCACCACATGCAAATAAAGATGTCATCTCACAGCAGAAATTTATTATGCAGTTTTTCCTTTATAGACATTGTTTATTTGCTAGGTTTGGAGTTACTGTTGCTGTTGCCTTCAGCCTCTGCAACATAACCTGAAACGCAATCAATAACATTCGCAATTTGCATTTCTCTTGTTAATAAAATCTAATGTACATAAAACTGCTCTATGAAGAAACTGTTAGAGAGGTAAATAAGGCAATCGTTTATATAGCTGTGTTAGGGGCTAGCAATGAATAATCTAAAACACTAAACTGGCTTTTGGATACTTTGTTATGTATGAGAGAGCTCATAGAAATTATCTGCGTATAACGGTAAGAGACAACTAGAACACTTCTGAATAATGCTATGATATTCTGGTTTCTTTTCCCATCCAGCGGAAACGTCTTGCATCAAATTTTTTGAATAACCCCTTGTTCCTTTCAACAAGAGGTAAGCATATTTTTAAGTGAATATACTACTGTTCTAATTACGTGTTAAATATTTATTGGTAGGATTTCATATGAATTACTGATAGGATACCATGAGATATTACTTTGGGTAAGAACCCTGAACTTTTTAGTGTGGAGTGAATATAGATGCTGTTCCCCCCTTCCCCCCACAAAAAAACAAAAAAACAAAAGCAACCAACCAACCAAACAAAACAAAACAAAACAAACAAACAAAAAAAAGAAGTAGAAGAAAAAGATAAGGCTAAAGGTCAAAACTGTGTAGAAATGGGTCCAAAGTCCCTGCAATCAATGGTAAATATGGTCTCTAGCACTGTAAGCACCAAGCAGTGAGAGGACTGATTCAAGAAGACAGCATCGCCAGCATCAAGTGCTTAAAAACATGCATTGAAAATTGGATCTAAATGTAATTGCTATTCTGGACTTTTCATTTTCTTCATTTTGTCAGCTTTAAGAAACTGCTATCTACTTTCAAAGGCTAGAAATTTACCTTACCATTTGCCTTAAAAACAGTGGCCAAAACCCACAGTTTTTCTCATTCTAAGATCTGGAGCAATGAAACTAGATTTGATGGCCTTGAAGATACCTACTGATCTTGTACTTACAAGAACTTCAGATGCTGGAAGTTTCATGGTAAAATCCTTGAGAATCAACAGCTGAGAGGAGCCACTTGAGATGATAATTAGCTCATGTGAAGAAGCTCATTCCTGAAGCAATATGCAACTTGTAGAGAAGGCAAAGTATTGAGAGGTGGGAGATGAAACAAAGAGAACGCTCAGTACCATTTAATTCTTTAGTTGACACCCATATAGGATTTTAAAAGGCAAAGCAAGAAGCTTGAGCTGCATTTCAAAAGAGCAGAGAAAGCCAGTGGAGGAATTTTTGTATGTCCTTGCCCTTGCCCTTGTGTTGCCTTAAGTTAGGTTTTATTGTGCATTAGAGGTAAGGGACAGCAGGGGTTTGTGGTTTTTGTTGTGTTTTCTTTTTTTTTTTTTCTGATCCAATTATTATTTCAGATTTTAGAGCATTTACAATAGTAATTTCAATTAAGATTCCAGTCAAGACATCTTTTCAGGGGTTTTCTTGGTATACCTGTCAAGTGTCATGTTTAGAGCACCTTTTTGGCCCTGCCTTGAATTCCTGCGCCATGAGATCACCAACTCAAATGCTGTGGTGCTTCTCTGTATTAAAAATGTAATGTTCTAGATGCAGACAATTGGCCTACTTTTTGTATTCCTCTAGTGCCTGAGGTCTCAGAGGACCAGAGAGATTATTATGCAATAAGCAGCCACGATGACATGCCTCTTAGCAGGAGCCATGCTCATGTGAGCCCAAGTTGAAAGAATGTTATCCCTGGCTCAGTTTCATTGTAAAATCAAAACTATTATTTGTCTTATCCTGGCACTTGCTTTTTTCTTGTAAACATGCACCTGGCATTGTTAGCACTGGGTGCCGTTGTGCAAGATGAAGTTTAAACTCTGATCTGAAGTCAGTCACTGTCCCCAGACAGCTTTGAATAACAGAGGTGTAGATGTCTGCCTGTAGTGGACTGCTGATTTCCCTGTCTGCTATAAAGCCCTCCTTTAAAACATTCATCTTCGGTTTAATTGGACATATTTAAAATGTCAAAAACTTTACATCAAAACTGAAGTGAAAAGAGAAATAAACAAATGAAAAAAAGCAAAGAATCCCTTCGAAGTACAGGAAACAACTGTCATTTCCAGAAATGCAGAGGAGAACAATTCTTGTAAATTTCCAGCAAAATGTCAATTAATCAAGATTCATTTATCTGAAAATGTCTTACCTGAAATGAGGTCGCATCCCCTGACGTACATCATTTGTAGAAGAGACTCTTCAATTACCAAGCCCTTGTTTGTCTGAATAACATTTATGTCCCCTGAGTAATCATGGTGTCATAGAACGAAGGATCTGTGTGTGTGTTTTTGCATATGTGAAGTGACATCTGCAGATTTTATGGAACTCATTGCCAAAGGATGCGACAATTGTTGGAAAAAGCTGACAAATTTATGGAAGGACAATCCTTCTAAGGCTGTTGAATATAAAGGTGAAGATGCAAACTTCAGTTTAGGGAAAGCCATAAACTTCTGTTAGCCTATGGGAGGATACTTCTCGAGAAAATCAATTTATGCTGTGCATGCCCAGTTCTTGCACTCTAAGACTTGGAAGCAGCAACATGGGATGCTGTTAGCAAAGGACCTTGGTCTCTGTAGCCTTTGGTCTAACTTAGCTGAAGCTGTTCCATTGTTCTTATGTTCCTGTGTTTGCATATGTGTGAGCACAGTGTGTGTCTTCACCTGTACACGTACAGCTTCCAGGCTGCTTGGTACATGTGAGTGCACACTGGGTCAGCTGTGTTCCTAGCTGTGATCAGGGAGGGAGCTGAAGAAATTAGGGACAAAATACTAGTTCGGCTGTCACCACATCAATCTGAAGAAAGGCCATCAGCTGCTTGCCACTGAAACA
Source organism: Excalfactoria chinensis (assembly GCF_039878825.1). NCBI lineage: Eukaryota > Metazoa > Chordata > Aves > Galliformes > Phasianidae > Excalfactoria > Excalfactoria chinensis. The sequence continues at coordinate 66,874,826 of NC_092825.1, read as the reverse complement.
CCGTGTCAGTTCTCTTATGAGTCAGCAGAAAAAATCACAAACCAATGCATTTCCCATAAATGTTTTAAAATTTTCTCAGATTTTATTTTTGGACTAAAACATAATGAATTTCACAAATATTTTTTAATGAAAAAATATGAGGGTATGGGCTATGAGTCAGCTGAACATCTATATAGGTTTAACAGTAAGTTGGTAGCACCACTTCTGTTTCCCAAGTTAAACAACTGCATAAGTGCCTTTCTGGTGCACAGCCAGGCAGTACATTACCCAGCAGGCTGAGGTCCTTAAGGAAAAGGCTTCCAGACTGATGATGTATGGAGAAGAGATCCATAGGAAACTTCTTGATAATTTCAAGTAGACTCTGTGCTTCTCATACAATGGCATTTTAGTATCAGACCTTTGGGCACAGGGCTCCAATGACGTCAATTTGAAATTCTCAATTGGAAAAATACTTTCTGGTGCTGAATTTTGACAATGCCCTGATCTCCTGCATCTCAGCTTGACTAAAATCCTTTCCTTCCCATAGCTGAGAACTGGCATTCATTTCAGCAATGTGTTATTTCCCACTAATCTGTTCTCTGCACTTTTTCCATATGCTAGCAAATGAGGATCCATTCTGGAAGGTAGGTGTAGCAAAATTTGTGTAATACAAGTGTCTTTCTTCGTCACTGTGTAATTCAGTGCTTTCTTCTGATTACTGTAGTATCCATCAAGGTACAGGATTGTAGTGTTCTCTTTGCCTTTCATACTGTTCTTGTGAGACATTTCTCATTTGACTAAATCTTTGAGCCTCTGAGATAGAATTTGAGAGGCAGGATCTTGTGGGCTTGCATGAGCAAGGGTGGAGTTTAATCCCTTTGTAGAATCACCCCAGAGAAATTGCTAGTCCAGATTTGTGCTTTTAATGCCCATTTTAAGAAAAAATAAAAATAAAAAATGAGTGACCATTATATGTTGTATAGATTAAATCTCTTAGTCTTGAGTTTGATGTTTTTGAGTAGGTAATCTTAAACCAATAGTATTTTGGAGAGCTGTTTCTTTGACAGGACTGATTTAGAATTCAAGGTGTAAGTCTGACTAAAGTTATCATGAAACATTATAAGGAATATCCCTAAAAATGAAAAAGGGTTGCTTTTGGAATTAACAGAGGTGCAACATTATTCTTCCTTCTGGAAAAGTACTAGAAAAAGTTAGATTTTTTTATATAATGATTCACAAACCATGAGAGTTTCAAAATCAGCCTCTCCTTTATTAAAATGCACTTAATTATACAAAGAGTAATTAACGTTGCCGCTACATTAGCATAGCAATTTACTACATGACATTGTAACTTTGTTGATGAGTCTTAGTTCATGTTATATATTGCTTCAGACAAAGTGTTAATCAGTCTTGTTGGAGAAAGGTTGTCAGATTATGAACAGAAAACAATTGACTACAGGGAGAATAGAGGGCTGGAGGATCCACAAAAGAAGGGTACATAGGAAAAGGCTGTTTTCTTAACTGCTCTTCGAGGCAATGTGCATACAACATGGAACTGTGCTTTTTCCCCAGAAACTTTTGCTTGCTTGCTTCCTTCTGCTTTGGACTTGAAGGACAAGTGATCCACACTTTGACCCATGCTTCAAAATAGATCTACACATGGTGATAAATGAGTCAGATACACATTATCAAGAACAAGTGAAATAATTCCTGCGCTACAATCTGACTGTATTAGTTGATTCTCTGCTCTGTTTGATAATTTGATTCTTATTTTTTTCTTTTATAAAGTATGGAACTTGCTTCTGGGTCATTTGTTTGTATTTGTTGCTTTCATACACCATTATTTCTCTTGTCTTCTAGAGCCAGGGTGCTTCTGACAAGTAGATAAGTCTTTGAATGAGACTGGCTGCTGTAGTACTGTTTGTGAGTGCTGCCCAGGGACAAGCACCTGGTGGGTTGACTTGATCCAAGCCATCCTTTCTTTTCTCTTGCAGAATGAGATCCACCATGATGAATACTGCACTGCTTGCAAGCGTGGCGTTAACTTGCAGCCCTGTGGCACATGTCCCAGGGCATATCACCTCAACTGCTTGGACCCACCCCTCAAAACTGCCCCCAAGGGGGTCTGGGTCTGTCCAAAGTGCCAACAGAAGGTAAGCACACCAAGAAGAGAAAGTAAGAGAAACATCAGATTTGTATACCACCAAACTAAATTAACCTACATCGCAGTTTTGGGGACCACATTAGATAGAGTAATACAGAGAGTTTGCAGCATTTATTTCTGTTATTTTTATTGTACCAGACTTAAAACGTACAGCGAGTGCCTAGGCTCACTATAATCACATCTGCTGAGATTTGTCCCAGAAAAAAAATGTCCCTCCGTTTTCTTTGTTTCTCCTTGGCACCAAAAAGCCACAAATATGTATGTTGCAAAACAAAAAATGTAGGCATTTTGGGTGTGGGAGACATTGCCAGAAACAGAAGCTTCACCAATAGGTCTGAAAGCTGTAAGGAGACCACATCATGTTCTTTAAATCATGGTTATTAGGTGATAGTTATTGATCATAGCTATGATCAGAAGTGCTAATTTATCTAATTGCTGTGAATAACGCTGATTGCAGGAAGAGTAAAATAATTACTAAAACAGCACAGTGTCACTAAATTGTAGAGTGGGGGCTTAGATTTTGTGCCTTGGATTTCTTTGTGTTTTGCACTGGGATTACTGTTTGTTACCCTTTCAAAATATCAAGGGGAAATTCTAGCATGAAGCTGTAGAAAACAGAGCGGTCCTGTGTTAGATCTACATAGTCGTATTTTCATGTGAGCCGACAAGCTCTCCCACATTACTCCTGACAGCATGAAGGTCTGCTGATCAGGGGCTGAGAAATATTTTCTGGTCACGGCAACAGGAAGCAGAGGCTTTGTTACCTTCTTTAGTGCTGGTTGATCAGTTTAGGGATGTGGAAAGGAGTAAGGCTCAGTGGAAACTGCTACATAAATTACTATCTCATTACTTTTCATCTTGTGAATTCTTAGACAGGAGCACTAGAGCTGGTCCTACAGACCTATGAGGCTGAAGGGAGAAAAATATTAATGTGTGTCTTTGTAAAGTCCTAACTTTTTGCTGTTTCCTGGGCTTACAGGTGTTAAAGAAGGACGACAATGTGCCATGGACTGGAACTCTAGCTATTGTTCACTCCTATGTCACTCACAAAACAGGTAGGGATTGACAAGGCTTTTGAGAAGGGATTCTCTGCTCATGATGGTCGATACTATTTGAGTTCTTTGCAGCGCTGATACTAAAGCAGTATTGCAATACGACCAGTTATCAAAGCGCCATAAGGAGCCATGGCTGAGAACAGCAGGTTCTTGCTTTCTCTATCTCTGCTCCTTCTCCATCTTCTCTCTTTGAGGAATCTGAGATCAACCTCTGAGAAATTTCAATGAGTGAAATTTCAAACAGGCTGCCATGAAAGTGGTGCTTTCCTGGTAAAAGGGCTGAAAATTGGATTTTGAGGCATGATGTCAGGCTAGGAGGCAGAAAGACACGATCAGGCTAGGGAGGGATGTACAGTTGGATCTGCAGCACACTGAAAGACTAATATCTCAGATATTGTAGTAATACCAGTCTCTAATTATTTTGATATTACTTGGTATCAGAGTCATTAGTATCAAATAATGTATGATTGTACATTAATGATTGCTCATTTTGTTCCCTGTTGCACTCTTACAATGGGATGTTTTGGGCATTACAGTGTATCTGGGAGGAGCTTTGCAGAAGTCTGGCACTGTTATGGTCTGTGCTTTTCACTCAGAGTCACTGAACCTGAACCATTCCAGGTGGCTGACCTGTCCCTAAATATCAATCACCTTTTTCTTGTACACTTTGGGGCCATATGTGGTCCAATCATTAATTCTAGTTCATCTCAAAAACACCTTGTAGCTTTTTGGATCATCCTGTGTGCTAGCCCTTGACACAGATGCATCCATTCAAACAGAAACTCCAGGTTTATTCAGCTGTACCTGCAAACAAAAGGCTACTGATATCAGAAACTCACCTTTCAAAAAAGATGCTTGGTATTGGCAAGCACACAGTTTTGCTATATTACCTTTTCTTAACTTGTACATCCTTAATGTTATTTTTTCAGTTAAAGAAGAGGAGAAACGAAAGTTATTAAAGAGAAGCAGTGAGCTGAAGAGTGAGCACAGGCAGTTAGAAGAAAAAGATCGACTTCTCAACAATGCAGTGAAGGTAGGACTCCTGACTGGGGACTCAGTCTCCTGCAGAGATGTTTATAAAGACTTTATGCTTAAAGAACTGATATTTTGTGGCTAGAAGGTTATTTATGCTCCCAAGCTACAAAAGTTCAAGCATGTTTGCTCTTCTGACCGAGGAAAAACATGGACTTCCTTTATGTGCAAAAGCAAGCTTTTAGGGCAGCATGAGGAGAAGAAACCACCAGTGACTGAATTCCTGCTGTAGACATAAAAACACAGCATAGGTGTACCTGTCTTCCTTGTGGTGTGGCACACAGCTCTGATCTGTCCAATGATATTAAGATACTTCCATCCTCCAGATCGGTGTGTGCTCCAGTGGTAGTGGCTTGTCTGTCAGTTCCAGAACTGCTGAGATAAGGTAAAAGTAGCAGTCCTTATTTGCCTTTGAGGTTGAATGGTGTAACAACCTCTCCATGAGTGAAAATAGATTCATGACTGTTTTCTCCATGATTTTGTTTCAAACTTAATGTTGGCTGGAGATGTCTCCCATATGTACTGTGCTATGAAGGCCAGCATCTGGCAGTTATGACAGGCATAATCCCTGTCCTCCATAGATGAAGCTTATTTGGTACTGGCTCACCACATGCCCACTCTTAAGGGGTAGCTGTTAGTTTGTGTTGCAGGCCCAATAAATATTTGAAACTTCTTTACACTGGAAGAATCAAAGTGGCAGCTGCAGGAGTGACTGGTCACTACTTGTTTTATCACTGCAGTTAGCCGGAGGAAGCATGCTAAAATATTTATCACATTTAAAATAGAATTCAAAGGAAAGCAGTAACTTATTAAAAGACATCACAGTGGGGAGTATTCCCTCTAAGTGTGCATAGACACCATCAGTACTAATGGAAACAAACATATATATGAAGAAGTAACTGGGGTATGAAATATCTTCTGTGGTTAGGAGAGTGAAATGGCATGAGGTTTTCATTGAAAAAAGGGCATTTGGGGATGGATTCAGTTACCGGGCTTATGTCAGTACTTTCAAAGTCAAAAGATTTCTATATAGGCAGAATTGGGTTCTTTCAGTGAGAAAGAATCTTTTTAAAATAGTAAATTATTTGTATTTACTGGAGATATGTCCACTTGAAAGGAGAAAAGCAATTAAAGGTATTTCAGTGCAGAGTAATTAATTCCTGACATTTTCCTTGACAGAGATTTACATTAAAGAGAGAAGCTGTAAACATACCCCAGGTGGAATGGTATTATTTGTTCAAAGCAGAATGTGGTGTATCTTTCACCTGAGATTTCATTTGTCTAACCCAGTCACTGAGCAGCTCTACACAGTGTCTTTTTGAACAACTTGACTATCAGGTGAGCGTTCCTCACTTCCCCAGAGCTTTAGACTCCCACACTCCAAGTAGCCAAAGAGGAGGAGTCTACAGGTAAATCACTGCCAAGACTCTAAGACCAATGGGAGAAGGAAACCAGGAGGTGTCAGATGTTAGAGGCCACCGTCCCCTTCCACCTAGCAGACAGGCTCAGCTGTTTGGTCAGTCACTTAGTCCCTTGAAAGCCAGATGATGTGCAGTGGATGAGATGGCAGTGGCAGCAGTACAGAACTGGTGAGAGAAGGGAGGTTTACAGATTCTTCCTTACTCCCTCTTGGAGAAGTGGCAGATTCAAAATGCTTTTGTTTAGCTCCTGCTCTAATTCTCATTTTTGTGTAGGTTTGCATGAAATATTTCAAATGATGGTGGGGTACAGTTTGGACACCCTGTAGGTAAAAGAATTTCTTGTGACTGTTGTGGTACAACAGTAGGGTCTTAGCTTAAGTTTTCTGTCAAAATATTGACATCATAATGTTTGAAGAGAACAACTTGTCTTCACAGTACTGGCTCTGTAATATCTGTAGCAGATGCATGATGGTGACACTTGTTTCCTCATGATGCTATCAGTGCCGTTGTCTAAGATGTAGAGACCCAAGCATTTCCAGTAAAGCAGCTAGTTGTGCTCCCCAGGGGTCAGTATTGGCTCCAATCTCATTTAACATTTTAATTTGGATCATCTCCTGGATGTAGAGAACTCCCTCAGCAAATTTGCTGATGATATGAAGCTAGGACGAGTGACTGACATGCCAGAAGGCTGTGCTGCCATTTTGTGAGACCTGGACAGGCTGGAGAACTGAGCAGAGGGGAACCTGATGAAGGCAAGACAAGGGCAAGTGTAGAGTCCTACATTTGGGGAGCAATAACCTCATGCATCAGTACAGGTTAGGGGATAACTTACTGGAAAGGAGCTCTGCAGAGAAGAACTTGAGTGTCCTGGTGGACAACAGGTTGACCATGTGCCAGCTTTGTGCCCTTGTGGCCAAGAAGGCCAATGGTATGCTGGGACGCATTAGAAAGAGTGTGGCCAGAAGGTTGAGGGAAGTTCTCCTCCCACTTTACTTTGCCAGGTGAGACCACATCTGGAGAACTGGGGTCCTCAGTTCAGGAAAGACAGAGATTGTCTGGAGGAAGGCCACAAATATAGTGAGGGGTCTGGAACCCCCTCTATCCCTTTTGAGAAAAAACTGAGAGCCCTGAGACTGTTCAACCATGAGAAGAGAAGGTTGAGAGGGGCTCTTATCAAAACATAAAAATATGTAACAGGCAGGGGCCAAGTGCATGAGGCCAAGCTCTTTTTGGTGATGCCCAAAGACAGAACAAAGGACAGTGGACACAAACTGGAACACAGGAAGTTCCATATGAACGTGGAGGAAAGCTTCTTTACTTTGATGATGACAGAGCACTGGAGCAGGCTGCTGAGAGAGACTGTGGATTTTCCTTCTTTGAAGATATTCATTGCCTGGATGCTTTCCTCTGTAACCTGCTGTAGGGAACCGGTGTTAGCAGGGGCTTGGACTTGGTGACCTCCAGTTGTCCCTTCCAACCCCTTTGACTCTATTTCTGTAAATCCTATGCTGATAACATCTCTGAATGCGGGAAGCTTGTTACAGGGTGCAGTCAGAAATGTTCTCTGAATGCATGTGGACATGGGTGAAGGCTGTTACCTCAGACAGCTGCTGCAGTTGCTGCAGTGCGTGTGATTGCCCTGTTTGTTTCACTTTTTCCTTCCTCACAGGAGAATATAACTTCATTTGAGGAGGACATGCACTCAAGACACAAAAGGATGTTTTGAGAGATGTTTGACACCAATCTGAACGCATTCTCAGCCTTCTCTTCTCTCTCTTTGTTTGACAGAAATGCTTAGAGCTAAAAAGCAACCTGTTAGCCCAGCAGAAGGGGACTCAGTCATCACTGGAACGTCTCCGAACCCTCATTAGACTGATACAAAACGAGCAGATGATTCAGGTTACCATGACGACCACAACCACCTCGTCCCTGCTCACCATGCCATGGATCAAGCCCTCCTCAGCCTCCGCCGCCATGCACCAGGCCTTGCAGCACTCACAGGGCCACAACTGACCAAGCTGCCATGGGACAGCCGCAAAAGGGGGACATAGTTTGCACCCAGGCATGAGGAGAGAGGGGACAGACACAGAAGAAGGAAGGAGCGGTCTCGGGCTTTGTATGCATTGCAACTTGCAGGCCCATTGGTCCCACTTGTAGTCGCTGTGGCGGCAGCTTCCCAGGGAGCGCAGCGCACTGCAGCGTTGTTTGCCGAGATCTTCAGTGCTTATGAGATTTTTTTTTTGTTATGTTGGCCTTAATGTACTTATGGCAGGATGAGCAGGAAGGAGCATGGCCGATAGAAAGGAAGTGGAATATCTTTTTAGTGGGGAGCAGGCAGTTTTGCAGTTCTGCTTTAAGGGGGGAAAGAGTTAGTGAGCTAGTGGGTATGTAGTTGGGCTGAGAGCTGTTTGTGGGAGGGAAACCGGTGATGTCAAAGGAAACTGAGCTACTTAGGACCTGACATGGATTCTTTATCAGAGGAACAAGGTTGGCCTCATTGACTCCACTGACTGAAGCTGGGGCCGCTTTGAGCAGAATGGACACTCACAGAGCCTTCGAAACAAAAGATCCTTTTTTTTTTTTCTTTTTCCAGTATTATTAAAGTTGAGAATTGCAGATATTTAAATAAAGAAACTGTATGAAGTTAGCGTTTCTAGTAAAATATTGAAGTATTTTCATGCTGATGCTTCTGTATATGCGTTCCGAAGTATTTAAAGAAGTATGACTGTAAAACTCCTTACTTTTTTGCAGGTCCTTTTTACTTATTTTGCTATTGGTGTATTTTTCTCATGGAGTTTTTTGTGCAAGATTTAGCATAAACCATAATAGTGGATATCTTTGGCAGATCGGGTTTCAGTTTTTAAACTGATTATTTTTTGGGTTTTTTGTTAGCATTTGGGTTTTTTCTTGTTTTGTTTTTGTTTTAGTTTTGGGTTTTATTTTAAAGAACAAAGCAAATAAATATTCTGCTTTCTGTTTCTTACCAGTACAGATAAAATGCCAAAAAAAGATAACTTCCCATTTTTTGTACTGCGTTTTTATTGTTAAAAAAAAAAACTGTTTTTGTTTTTATTTTGTTTTTATTTTTTTCTTTCTTTATTTTTTTGCTTGGGGAACTTATCTGCCAAAATGGAACAGGAAAAAAAAAAAAAAGAAAAGAAAAAAAAAAAGTAATAACTGCCTCATGGGGTTGTTTCACGTACTGAGTAAATATCAAGAGCTTTGGGGGAGGGACGGGCTGTGGCAAATTATAAGAGTTTGTTGGTTGTTATTTTTTTTCCCCTCTTCTTTTGGAAACTTGACTCCTATTTAAGGTTCTGTTGGCTCACAGCACACTGGGAAGTGCGTGGCATTGGCCTGGCAAGCCCTCACACGCCTGCTGTTTCACCTGTAGTCTTCCTGACCCCACGGGTCCACCCGTCTTCCCCAGCCTCGTGCTGGATGGGGTGTGAGACGGGCACCCGGTTGTCTCAGCTTCACCCCCACCAGCTGCCATCGCCTCTGTTGCTTATGAGCTCTTCATCAATTAGCGCAACAGGTACTTGAGGAAAGCAAGAAGCCACCAGAGCACGGCACAAGGCTAGTCTCTCACATCAGCATATCACATGGTGCCGAATATCTTTTTTTATTTCTAGAAAAACAAAAACAAACCACCCACACTCGAGGGACTGGCTTTTCGCATCGCCCATCACCAGGCAGCACATGGTCCCTTCAACCATTTTCACAACTCCGGGAGAAACTGTGCAGTACTATACAAATCTATTTTAATACACAACACTCGGTTGAACAAGATTTTTATATTCTTTTATCGATGAACAAAGTGAACTAAGTAAAACACAATTGTTATACATTGGTTATTGTATGCCTATTATGCATTCTAACGTGGCTTGCAATGTAAATGTTTTCAGGTATAATGATTTTTCTTTCTTTCCTTCTCAGACAAAAAATAAATGAAAAGCGTGAAAGGTTGAGTATGTGAAGAATTTCTGAAGAAGTGTCTTGGACTGTTAAAAGTAGTTATTTTGAAAAGGGGACTGTCCAGTGGATAGCGTGCATAGAAAAAAAAAAGTGTTTGTCTTAAATATGCCAATGTAGTTTTACTTCTTTATGATGCATTAAACTCGATTGACAATTTAGCAGTCAATGATGTGCTTATTCATTGCTGATTTTCCCATCCTTCTTCTATCCATGGTGCACATGGCGTTCAGCACAGCCCTTGTTCCTTGCAGGCTGCTGGAAGGAGGCATGCTGCAAACCAAAGACATGTCACATCTCTAATTGCAGCTTGGCAGCTTTAGGCTTGGACCTGTGCTTTCAGAGCAAATGCTTGGATGAGAGAAGCAAGCCCATTCTGCCAAGCCACTTCTAAATCCCTGAATGATAGATTAGATCCCATGCAGGAGTTTTCTGGCATCCAGCAGACGAAAGGGGCAGAATTTCAACAAAACAAACAAAATGGAAAGCAAGCCAATGTTAAAGTCCCATAAAACCCACCATGGTGGATAATGCTCACATGGAGCAGCAGTGCCTGTTGGGATTTGCAATAGGAAATTGTTGTCGTCATCCTGCCTCCATCTTAACTCATGAACCCTGCTCTGTGCTGTAGGACAGGAGTCAATTACAGAGCTCTGTGTGTTGCCATAATGATTAATATGCTAATTGCTAAGACTTGTAGGCTAATGCCAACCTTTAATGTTAGAGAGTAATTTAAAGTAAGTTTTTGGGGGAGATTTGTACAAATGCTGATGGCTGCCATGCTCCTTGCTGCGGCCCTGGGCTCCAGCTTTGACAAGAATTGGGAGCTGTGGGGTTCCCGTTCTCTCCTTCCGAATACAAGTTATTTCTGAAGATGCACCACACTTTAAATCTCCAGAGCTCTTTCTTTTAACATGACAGACTGTTTTCTGAGCATGGGACCTTTTCACATGCCATTAGTTATCTCGCGGAGGAGCTGCTCTGCAAATAGCTGTTGGAATGAAACGTGTTGTTGCTGAGCTTGTCACTTTTATATTTGCACCTCTTCAAATGTAATTTTGCCCACTCTCCCCCTCTCTCGCTGCTGCCTTTTCCTCAGAAATGAGAGGAAAAGGAACTCTTGGGAAGCAGCACGGAGCAGTGTTAGTCCTTTCTGGAGAACAGAACAATGAGCATCAGCAATTTTAGGCCATGCCAGGATGTCTCCAGGTTGTGTCATTGCAGGAGAAGCCGCTGTACATCTGGATGCCCTAAATCCACAAAAATTATGGGGCGAAGTCACAAAGACACATTTTTATTATATTTATGCAACAATCAATGACAGCATGTGTCACGCCCTAGGTTTAACAGGAGTGCCAGGCCAGCTAGCAGCTTTGCTTCTGTTCTTAGGCCTCCACTTGATGATGACAGAGCCAACTCCATAACAGCTATATAGGAGTACAGGAGTACATTCTGCATAGGAATTTGTCCTACATAGTTTATTCTACACATTGACGTACTGTTGCATGCTGGTTTCCAATCAGTTTGATGTCCTATTAGTAACACTTAAATTCTAGAAGGGTGCATTATAAGCTGATGCATACTTTTTGTTCTGTCTTCGGCAAGTCCTCTGTAGTTAAAGCGAGACGTTACGCTGAAGTGAGTGGCAACAGCCACATCAGATGAAACTCTGCTCCCTTTAATCAGATTTTGCCAGCTGCAGCTTATTTTGCTCAGAAAAATGAAGCCTGGCTCCCAAGATCAATCACTAGCAACTGACTGGCGCAAACAGAAATGCCAGCTTCTGCTTCTGTGAGCCACTTTCAAGTTCATCATGGTGCGTATCATTAAAGCAAAACTTTTGTGATTTTTTTTTCCCCCTCCCTTAAAAGAGCAAACAAAAAATTAAATTGTCAAGATGGAAAAAAGTACTACAAAGCGTACACAGGTGTGTAGTGATGCTAGCCAGGGAGAAGAAAGCAATTGCTCTTTGAAGTTGTTGTTTGCATTTGTATGGCGGCTTGCAGATAACTTCTATGTTGTTTAAATGCAGCAGAAACGCTACACCCCAACCTTTGATTATCAGCCTTGCTTATTAAGCATTTACCACACAAAATTCCCTTTTGCATTTCATCTCCAGGATGGAGATGTGGCAATAGCCTTTTCCCTTCAGGATCCGTACGGGAAAAGAACTGACCGCTGCCAGCAGTCCGGTTGCTGCTGATGAAGCAATCTGCTGAGCTATGAGCTTTGACATGACCGTGTCAGTGTTTGTGCTTCATCCACTCTGTGTGGAGACAGCTCTATCTCATTTGCTCTTGCTCTGCTGTTACCTACCAGGATGCCGGGCTGGAATCATGGCCAAAGCACTGCCCTGAAAATCAGTGCCGCACATGGCTTTGTTACTTTTCATTTGAGGAGTTCTGCAGGAATCGTTTCACCGGTGAGCCCAACAGATCATCAAGAATTACATCTGTCCCTCCCTCTGCCTGTGCGCACTGCAGTACTGAAACCCAGGGCTGTGGCTTAAGCTGTATCTGCTTGAGAAGAAAGGGCTGTGCCGTGGTCAGTCAGATACAGGGCTGAGTATCCTTCACCTGGCGGCTGCACATCCCCACATGTTGCACTTCTGTTGGCTCTATCTGCCTTCTGGGGCCACTCCTGCTTTGTTTGGCTAGGGAAATCTTGTTGCTTTGTCTGAGCTAAAAGAAAACAAGCACACGGGTGGTGGCAACAAACTGAGAACAACAAAGGTCTGGTTTGAATTTGGCGTTGTCTGAAGTGCACGTGTGTAACTCACAGACATTTTGTCATTGTTTGAAATTGCCTTACAAATAAACGCGTTGAGTCACTGGCTGCGTTTTACACCTTTCTCCTCTTTTTTGATTGCTTCATGTCTGCAAAGGGTCCCACTCACCATTGAAACCATTTCCCTTTGCCTGGTCGCAACAGAGTAAAACCTGGAAAATTCTCATATTTGGAGATACTAGACTCTAACTTTGGTTGCCTGCTGTGAGGGAAATGCACTTATATTTACCTGTGCGCTCAGTCTAATGCAAGAAGTATGAAGAATTTAATACATTATTGTTAAACTAGTTCTGTACAGATCATGTTTAATCCCAAATCTCCCCACCCCACAACACAGTGATCATGAGACATCATCTGTGGGTGCTTCCATCTCTATTACTGCACTGTCTTCCATAGTACAGCTGTTTCCTATAGAAAATCTCCATTGCCTCTGCAGCAGCCTTCAACCACTCACTCATTCTCCCAGCTTGCACTTCCAGGCCCTGTGATGGCTGCGGACAACAGGTAAAACACCGTCAAGCAGGGAGTAGGGGCCTGTTAGCTTTCAAGTAGTAATTATACTGAGAAATTGAGATTCTGTGGCAGTCACAGAATGGGGTGTTTATTGTCTTTCTGGCAGGAGCATGCTGAGTGTCATGGCAGGTGAGCGAGCGCTAAAAATATTCTGATTATTTTCATCCTCTCATTTACATTACTTTGTAAAATCTCTTTTGGTGCAGAAGACAGTGATGTTATCTTCCTGAATTTAAACGTTATTTTGAAATGGAAGAAATACATTTTGTTCTTGTGCTGAAGCCTTTTACTTTTACTTTCTTTAACACCTGGGCTGCTCACAAGCACCCTGTACCTGAGAGCCTTCTTCTGCAGCACTGCCCAGAGTTCAACCACAAGCCAGAGTAGAAAGATCTATTCAGACTTCATAGAGCCATGGAATCATTTAGGTTGGAAGAGACCATCCAGATCACTGAGTCCAACCAGCAATCTGATTTACTGAGTCTAGTCAATAACCTAAGTTCCCCAGTACCATTTCCATACATCTCTTGAATAGGTCCAGGAATGGAGACTCCATCACCTTCCTGGGCAGCCCAGTCCGATGCTTGATTGTCTTCCCTGTGAATAAATTCTTCCTAATGTCCAAGCTAAACCTTCCCTGGCAAGACTTGAAACTGTTTCCTCATGTCCTATCACTTGTTTCCTTAAGTAAACAGACTGACATCCTCCTTGCTGAAGCCTCCTTTCAGATAGTTGTGGAGAGCAAGTTCTCCTCTCAGCCTCTTCTCCAGACCAAAAAGTACCATTTCCCTCAGCCACTCTTCAGAAGACTGGTTTTCTAGTCCCTTCGCCAGCTTTGATTGCTCTTCTTTAAAGAAGATTTTCCCCTTGTAAACTCACGTTGTCTGTGACCAATAACTGCATTGTCTTTCAGGCATTTTTTAGTAGCTCCAGAAAAATCCATAATCCAAATCCATAATTTTGCCAGGCACTGAAATGAGACTGACAGGCCTGTAATACCAGTATCTTATTTCTTTTCCTTCCTGAAAATTAGAACTTTGGCCAGCTTTTGGTTGTTTGGGACCTCTCCAGATTTCCAAGACTCTTGAAAAATAGCTGAGAGAGGTTGCACAATAACATCAGCCATTTGACATTAGGTGCTGTAATCTTCTGCAAAGGTGGCTGTGATTTGTGATATTCCATATTTGTTTTGTATATTTGTTTTGAGGCAGCAATGAAGCACTTCATGTAGAAGAGACCGTGTGAAGGGATCTTGGGGGTGCTGGCTGCTGCTGTTTGATAACCCAATTAGTTGGCGGAGCTCCTGTACTGAGACAGATGATTCTGATTGTTTCCCAAATGGTTTTTGTGTTCACAAAAACACAACAGAGGCCATGTATGTGGGGGTAAAGGCTGACCCCCAGTACATGTAGACTGCTTCCAAAAAAAAAAGACAACCTTGGCAGGTGAAGTTAAAGAGAATTAAAGAGAATGTGGGATTTTTGGAAGTTCTTGAAATAGAAAATTAATCAATGTTATTATTTCTATATTTCTGTGTCAGGTGAAGGGATGGAAAACCACCCCCTAAAGACTCTTACATGAGTGCCACAGACATTTAGTTCAGAGATTAAAGATGATGCTGGTTGGTGTGTTTTACAATTGCTTTTTATTGTCTCATTAATTAAGTGGATAATTTTCATGGCAAAAGAGTTACAGGCTGTAAAGTGCTTTCCTGGATGATTAAACAGGGAGGTGAAAAAGTCATCATTGGAGAATTCAATCCATGTAATAGAAAGGAAAACCAAAAGGCCAGAAATCCCGATTTCTAATTAGCTTTGAGAAGGTTGATGTTGGTGTCTGGGCTAACAGTAGCTCAAAATGAGTCAGTCTGAGGTTTGAAGCAGAAGAAAACCAACTGGTTGGCACATGGGCTCTGTTTCTGAGGGGTACACTTCCCTTTGGCAGAGGAAGCAGCTTTGCCACCTAAGCATTCAGGTCAGGTAGCAGACCTAGATGCTCTAAACTGTAGGTACAAATCCTCACCCTATGACTCATGCTCTGAGCAGGCAGACCAACAGTCATTAGGGCAGTTTCCATAAGATGATTACAACACGGAGAAATCAGGATCACAAAAGTACTTACCTTTAATGCTCACTCAACTGTGTGTGCCATCTCTACTGGCTCCAGAGAGCTCCCTCCTTGCTTCTGAACAGTGACTGCAACACTGCGCATAGCCAAGTGATGCCATCCCAAAAGAGATGGTGATGGAAAGTAGCAATGCACAAAAAATAAGAATTGGAAGAAAAACTGCCTTTCTGTAGGTAGCAGGGCTACCATCTTTCCATGTGCAGTTACCGTGGCTTTCACAATGCTAAAGACAACAGATCTGAGTTAGGAGTAGGAGGATTTACGTGCCGTTTCCACCATGGGTTTGTGCATCTCCACCTCTGAGAGGCCAACCACAGCTCTTTCCACAATGTGACAGTTCTGGGAAATGCCAACAGGACCATTATGGAAAAGGTTATATTTTCTGGCTGTATTTGGAAGTTTAGCTCTTCGTCTCCAGGACAATTAACTGCTGAAGCCACCAAAGAACAAAGAAATCTCCCTGGTTAATGGAGTGCTTTCGCAGGCTTTCCAGCTTGAGAGCAAGAAGGAAACATTTGTGGCGTCCCACACTTTCTGATCCCCTACTGTTCTTAGATGATGCTGAAAGACATTGGGATTCTTTGATAAATTAGGTGCAATAAACTGAAGCAGTTTTCCTGCGTGTGCACGGATAAAGACAGAAATCAAACCACTCTGATGGTGACAGTGAGTATTACTCCAGTGGGAAAGGCAAAATGCCAACTTTCATCTGCCAGCCACACGTGTAATTGGACACGTGACTCTCACACATCTCACAGTCACATCTTCAATGGAGATGTGCCTACATCGAGGCAGATGCATTGGCTTCTGACTTCTGTTTTATGGGTAAAAATATTCGGAAATGAATAGAGTAAGGATGGGAATGTGAGGTTCCTATAGATCTTCCACTAAACATGAGCTTCTGATTTAAGAAATCATAGGTAACTCTGATTCCTCCCTCCAGCACCCCTGTTGCCATTTGAAAAATGGTGCATCTGCCATGGTAATGAAGACAAACTATTCAGGCAATAAAGGGGGATGATTACACCTTCAATCCCACTGTAAGTTCAACTGGACTCCTTAATTAAGCACAGATTTGACTTCAACAAAATACCAGGCTTGTCAGTTATCAATATCATAATGACTGGATGAGTATGTTCCAGGCTGCAAGGCTCCGAGAGGTTCTCTGATGCTCACAGAGTGCAGAATGCACTTGCAGATCATTTGCACACATGTAAAGGATATTTACGTACCGAATTTTTTGCTAAGATCTGCAAGGACACCCTTGCTTAATGACATATTGTTCAATCTTGCTACACTTCTTTATAGATTCAGGATAGAAAAGTACATCCTTCCCCCTTCAGTGCTCATTGCTAGAGGCACCGTGATAATCAGACTAATCTTGGGACCAATTTTCAGCTCCTAACAGCTCAGTAAACTAAAATGCTTTGGCAATTTATTCTCTGTATATTGTCAGCTTGGTAACACTCGATTTCTCATTCCATGACTGCATTTTATTGTTTTAAGCTGAAATCCAGCATGTGTGTTTCCAACAGATTATCTCCATAATCACTTCCTTTTTGCTATGGAAATGATCCGAAAATTGTTCTTTGATATGAGAGAAGAATTCACAAGGCCACACGGTACAAAACCTCGAATCGTGCAATTATCATTTGTAAAGAGAAACTGTTATCAAAGTAACTGCGGGGGACACCTCCAGGACTCCTCTTAGAGTCAGGAAATTTGAAACATACATTTCTCTAACATGAAATTCACTCCAAACCCTGCTGAATAATTCATGAGAGCTGATTTAATGTTGTAGTTACATCTGGCTCTCAGGATGGAGATGGGGAGCTTCTGCAGCAGATGTAGGATATTGCCATTTCCTTTAGGCTTGGAGGGATGGAGTTGGGACCCCATTGGGAGGGTTTGGTACTTGATTTGGAAAAGTTCCTCCTCTGTGATGGACAAGCTGTCAGGAAAAGGTGAGGGTAGAAGCCACTGCCATACTCACTGCTTCTCACTGCTGCCTTCCAGGGAAGCAAGAAGGTGATGGGGAGTGGGAGCACCCAGTCCCCTGGCTCTACTTTGCTCCACCAGTGCTAGAGGCAACCAGAACTATGGTCTCTATTTTTCCTGAGCAGCATCAATTTATCTTCACCAAGGGATAACAGATGTTATCTGTTCTTTAAAGAAAGAAGCAACCTTAAAAAGGAGAAATCGCTGTTTTGCTATTCGTTTGGTAAACGAGAGGAACTATAAATCACTAGGAAATGATTGTTTACAAAGTGCCCAAAGGAAGACTTACAGTTTGGAGTTCATGGCCAATACCCAGGGGGTGACTCTGGTTCTGCAGTGTGTCTGCAGGCAGGCATATTTTCTGTAAGGATGCTCACTGCTCATAGTCTCAGTACCTGCTCTTTCCCTGCCTAGGGTAAATTGGATAATTGTCTATCAGGTGCACCCGCCTTTCCCACCAGGCAAAGCTGGCTTCCAGGACCTCAGTATTTCATACCACAGGGTATGTTAGAACTATCCAGTACACACATTCACATATTGCAGCACAACTTGAAGACTACTACATTCAAAATGACATTTGATATTGCTGGAATTTTGGAATAGAACATGGGAAGCGGAAAATAATAATTTTATAATGCTTGTCAGCATTTTATCCCAAAGCAGTTTTCTAATGCCAAGTTTTTCCTACTTTTACAGACAGCAAAGCTGTGTTGCACATAGGTATTTTTACCAAGGACAGAGAAAGGGAAAATGCTCAAGTTTTGATGATCCTTAGCTTCAGCCAATGGCTCAAGGCAGAATTCCTCCTCAGTAAGAACACACTGCTTGCTCACAGAGCTGCGCTGCCAAGCCATTGCACAGCACCAAGCAGAACTGTATCTGTTTTCCATAATACAAGCTATGATGCTGTCACTGATAACTCAGGTATAAAACCGAGAGTAGCTGAGATAAAAAACTCAAGACAGTTCTGTCCTTTGCAATATCCTTTGGCTGAAATGCAACAGACATGAATACGTGTTAATTATTCTTGTATTACGCAGTGTTTTAGATTTAAATAGAGTCATCATAAGCGGTTATTACTCACAGATATTCAAAACCCAAAAAACTGCCTTTAAGAGCACTTGAGGACATGGGGAAAATACACAACTATAATGTGAGATTTGGCCCTAATATGACTTGCCCTAAAGCCTCAGTATCTTTCAAATTTTAGTAACTGTCTAATGCTAATAGATGACATCTACTGGGCAAAAGAAGGCCTGGCAGATCCGGCAGGCCACAGCCTTCTGAATGCTTGGTTATTTGCCCAAATTCCTGAGAAGAACAAATAATCTTCATGCAGCAAAATAAGGTCTGGTTGCATTTGTTACATAGGGAGGAACCCCTTAACTGTTGAAAGGATGGCCAAACCCTCAGCTAGCAACTAGAATTTTCAGGACAAAAAGAGGCTTTGTGCTTGCAGAAAAGAGGGTGGCTAAATTGTTCTCCAGAGATGATTAGCTTTATTGAAGTCCCTCTATTTCTGTGGTTCTGTACAGGAGCAGGAAGATCTGAACCTTAGGGAAAATACTGATTACCTTTCTCATACCATTGGTTAATTCGCTTTTGCTTTGCAGGAAAATACGATGATAACTTCATTACACCAACCCACTACTAATCAGAGTTAAACGATGAAAGGGTAGTGCTTTAGAGTTCATCAAATACAAGCAATATCAATAGCACAGTTAGAAAGGAAACACAGCCTTTTTGTCAGCTAATTATTCACATTGAGACTAAGAGTAGACTTTAAAGGCGTTCAAATGGCATTAGGTATGTTAGCCAAGTTGCTGTTGTTAATGCTCTGCAGAGAAATCAATTTGAAGAACAAATTTCTATTAACTTAAACTGCAAAAGCATGCAGCCTAAACATTGAGAGTACTCTTCTGCATAAAACAGGGCACTTAAATATAGGGAAAAATAGTTCTAGAAATGTTGGCATCTTAAAAATCAATTCAATCTTTATTAACTTATTACAGAAATCTCTAACAAACATGTATTCAAGTAATAATATTAATAATAAAGAACTGTACAGTCAGGAGTGGTCCAGAACTTAGTTTTGCATGGTCCCAGTAAATAACATCATATAGTGAGGTGTTCAGATCCTTAAACAAATAACAGCATCACCTACTGCCACAATTGTGTTGTTTTGTTTTGTTTTTTAATGTATTAGAACTGCTGAAGTTTAATGAGGGGTTTCACTTTAACCTATCATATTTAACCTGTACGTGTTCTCTTAGGAGAGGAGAATATATGCAACAGAGTACTTCCCTCACCATCTTTGGTACTTGGAAAGGTATAGGATTGAAAATGTCTTTTGCAGGAACTGCTCTGGCAGTTGAGATGCTCAGACCTTTCCTTCAGGCAGCCAAACTTCATTTCCCTTTCTGGGAGCATTAAGGTAAAATCTCACCAGGCACTGTTCGGGAGTTGAATATATTCATGTAGAAATCAATTAGTAGTTCAGTGAAGAGATTCAGAGGCACCAGAGCACTCAGAGAGGCTGTTCCTTTAGATGGCCAGATCAAATTCAAGCCAAAGACACAGGCCAGGCTGGATGCTGTCATTCTGTTATATATGCTCTCCTGTGACACCTGAAAAATAAAAACATAAACTATTATATTGTAGGCACAGACCCTGTGACCAAGAGACAGAAGACCTGAGCATATCAAGAATAAGCCAGTGATGAGCATAGACGCTAACCACATGTACATCACTGGCTTCTTAACTGCCTGAGGACTGACCACGCAGCTGAGAGGTAATGGGGCCACCAGGGTCTATATCCCTCAAGTACAATAAAAGATGTCAAGTCAAGCAAAAAGCCTGCACTGCTTCCTTATGCTAGGAAAATTAATTGTGTTGGGTTTTCTATATGGAATTTGTTGTTTTTTCTGCTGGAGGGCAAGGAAGGATAGCAGAAACATCTATTCCATCTGCTTGTGCTATGTCCTTTACAGAAAAAAACTCCAGAATTCTGAAATTGTTTGCAAAGATTTAGAAGTTTGTTTTTTTTTTTTTCCCACTGATGCATGACTTTCACTTCCAAGTACGCTTCCACATCCCCCTAGCTCCCCTGATGCAATGGAAGTGAAAATGAATTGTAGAGAAGACATGCAGCACTGAACTTTGCTCTCTACCTGAGCGATGTGTCCTAAATATATCTGTGAATGTGCAATTAGGTTAGTAAGAATTTTTTTACTCAGAGGGTGGTGAGGTGCTGGAACAGGTTATCCAGAGTGGTTAAATGTGGTTGCCCCATCTCTGGAGGCATTCGAGACCAGATTAGATGGGATCCTGGGCAGCCTGATCTAGTGGCTGGCAAACCTGCCCATAGCAGAAGAGTTGCAACAAGACGACCTTTAAGGGCCTTTCCTCTAAGGTCTAAGCTACTCCATGTTTCTATGACATTAGTAATTCAGCCAGTTCTTCCCAGGCTGACGGCTGCAGTTGCTCATCATCAGTAAGAATATGGTCTGTAACTGTAATGCGGTCTAATCTCTGATGTACAGGTTGCTCTGAAGTTGACATCCTAGAATAGAATGGGGAAGTATCAGTTAAATATTCCTGTGAACTACAATTTGGAGTAATTTACAACAGGAATGAAAAATACTGTGCTTCTCAGAATCTCTCCATTTCTGGCTTTTCCATAGTGTCTCCCAAAGAGAAAGCTTAGTAGCATTATGGAAAGTCCGATGGCACAAGAGGAAAAATCTAATGAATGCTACAATCGTGTAAGCAGATATATACAATTTCCCTCTACTCTGTAACACAGGTTTTGTTTCCCTCTGTCTCCAGCTGCTCAGAATTCTACCTAGCAAGAAGCCTGCTTGGTCAGCCATGAGGGAATATCAAATCCCTTAGATATGCATGGAGGATGCTTTTTTTTTTTCCTTAGGAGACATGAAGAAACACATAAATGCCAAAAGATTAGCGTTTTCTTCCTAACCACGTTATTTTTTTTCAGTGAGAGGTATTATTTTTCCTTCCAATCTTTGCCTTAACCACCTAGACCGTTAGAGATACCACAGCACTACAAATATGAAAAGATTCAATTGATTTTAAGGTCACGAAGCAGGGATGGGTAAAGGAAGGGAGTTTTAATAAGGACATACTGTTGCTATAATCACCTTTTCAGAGGACTGAGTTCACAATGTGAGAATAAGGGTCATCAGATTAAACAGAGATGCCTGCTCTGTGACCTTATGCAAAACCTACATCATTCTCTCTCAAGTATGAACCTCATAGAGCTTGCTGACCTTCACATAGTGCTCTCAACACGCTATTTAACTATATAGAAAAAAAACCCAGCAAGCTACTTTCATTCATTTAATATGCTTCAGATGAGATCAGCTCTAAGAAGAGTTCATTGTACTACAGCAATGTAGCAAACACTAAACTGCTACCAAAGTAACTGAAAAGGGAAAATAATTAGAACAACGATCATCATTCTGTTAAAAAGGAGACACAGACATAAGTGTAATCCTGATGAAAATGGCCTTTGAATAGAGCTAAATGCGATAAGGTTAAGAATGTGTTTTGGCCCTAAGGTCAAGTGTCTACATCCATAGAGGGTAATGTTCTGCTAAGCAGCCTCTATGACTTAGAAATTATTTTTGGCATTTCTTTCACTAGGAAGTCTCAAAAATAATGTGAGATCTCTGCTGCAGCCCCTCACATTGGTGTTTTTTATAGCATAAAAGCAAACACATCTGCTGTATACCCTAGGGGAGGTACTTTAGGTATAGATAAGGCAAGTTGCAGTAGTGTTTCCCCTGGTTTATAGGGGTGTTCCCTGGCACACTATCCTGCCAGCTATGCGCAGGCACTGTCTTGGTGTGCTAGCTGAAACACATTCAGCACAAACTAGCTGCTTCCTTCAAATGCCAGTTCCTCAGTCCAAAGCAACAGCACTGCATCTTGCTGATAGAACTAGTGTTGTGTTTTTTGTTTGTTTTTTTTTAATTCTCAGTCAGCTGTCACAAAGAATGTTTCTAACCCCAAGATGAAACCACCTCTTTCAGTTCAATATCACTTCATGAACATTTCAAGGAGGCAGACAATGTTGAAACAATCAACAAAAATACCCATGACACAGCCTCTCCCCTGAGAGTGAAAATACATAACATAAAATGAAACAGTGATTATATCTGAGGCAGAGCTACACTGTCTTGTCTGTGAGCCATCAATTAGCCTGACACTCAGGAATTCAAGGAAGACACTGCATGTTGTTCTATTCCAAATTGCAGTACAAACCTTTCCTCAGCAGATTAGAGAAAAAGAGTGCAACTGAAAACTACTCTCTCTCCACAATAATCTTGCTGTCTCAACAAGAACTGCAAGCAAAGAAGCCATTTCAAAGAGTGATATAAATTCTGAGTTGGAAAGGATTCACAAGGATAATCAATTCCAGCTCTTAGCTCCACGTAGGACCACACAAAAATTCAAACCCTGTACCGAGAACACAATCCAAATGCTTCTTGAATTCTGTCAGACTGTGGCAATGACCACTGCCCTGAGGAGCCTGTCCCATCAACAACTCTAGTAGACTTCTTAATATGCAAACTGATCATATCCTGTTGCATCTCCATGCTTTTCCCTCAGGTCCTGTCACTGTCAACAGGTCTGGAGCACCTCTCCTATGAAGAAAGATTCAGGGAGCTGGACTTGTTCAGATTGAAGAAGACTTCTTTGCAATCCCCGAATATTTCAAGGGAGCTTATAAGCAGGAGAGAGAGACCAAATTTTCACATAGTCCAATAATTATAGGATGAGCAGGAATGGCTTTAAACTAAAAGAGGGGAAAATTACATTGGATGTTAGGAAGAAATTATTTGCACAGAGGCTATTGAGGCAATGGAACAGGTTGCCCAAAGAAGTCATTGATACCCCATCCATAGGGGCATTCAAGGTCAGGTTGGATGGGGCCCTGCACAGTTTAATCTAGTGGCTGGAAACCCTGTCCATGGTGGTGGCTGGAACTAGAAGATCTCTAAGGTTCCTTCCAACCTAAGCAATTCCATGGTTTGATGATTCGAAGAGATCAGTCTTTCCCTCCACTCCCTCTCTCCTAAGAAAGCTGTAGGCCACTATGAGGCCTCCCCTCAGCCTCCTCTTTTCAAGGCTGGAGAAAACAAGAGACCTTAGCCACTCCTCATACATCTTACCCAGTAAGCCCTCCACCATCTTTGGACATCCTGTAATAGTTCGATGCCCTTCTTGTATTGTTGTGCCCAAAACTCCACACAGTGCTTGAGGCGAGGCCACATCAGCGCAGAGCAGAGTAGAGCTTGACCAGCTAGTAGTGCTGTGACTGATGCACCACAAGGTACAGTTGGCCCTTTTGGCTGTCAGGACATGCTGTTGACTCATGTTCAACTTACTGACAACCAGATCCCTTTCAGCAGAGTTGCCCTCTAGACTCTCATCACCTGTTCATAACAATGGTAATGGTTTGCCCCTCCCTGAAGGGATCTGACTTCAAGTTACTTCAACTCCTCGAGCACTCCAATGCTATATTTCTTTCTCAAACATCACAGTCATACCCACTCCATTGACAGCACTATCATAAGTAGTTAGTATTTTCTTCCCACACAAGACCATCCAAGATCAGCACTTTTTGGTCTCTTCTAAGTAGCTCATAGTCCACAGACATGCTCTAAGAAATACAAACGATATATTTAACATTTAGATTAACCCCCCAGGCTCTTTCTTTGATTCCATCAAAAAATTACTGTCGCCATTTCAAGTGAGAATATGCTTGCTCTATCAATTTCATAAGCTAATAGAAGACAATTCTCTAAGGATCTACATTTTGTCTTTGAAGGAGACATCTGAACATCAAAGAAAAGTGTGACGAGAAAGACCTACACAGTTCCAGCCTGTTGTTCTCTTTAACTACGACATGTATAGAAAAATCATTAAGTAGTTACAGCTTATACTGAAAATAAGACATTTAGAAATCTTTTTCCTAGCCTTCAGATAAAATCTGCAAATTCCTACGCTAATACTTGAAAGTAAACACTGAAGATTTCTGCCACATCAACAAATGTAAAAATACCTGTCCATCATGCACAGAGTCAGCTTCCTGAAGCAAAACTGTATCAGTTTTTGGATTCAACATAGATTAATTCAAGCACCCTCATGGACACTGCTGGAGGGAGACTAGTCTGCCACTATTTTACATAATAAACTTAAATGGCGAAATGATAGAAGGCAGGAACATCCAGTTACTATACATTTTAAAATTATAAGGACATCATCACCTTTTAAACTTCGTACTCACAATCATCAACGCAACCCCAAAAAACATTTTCAGAAGAAAATTACTAGATATTTAATATCCCCCAAAACGTACTGGAAATACAAGTTTCTATCCCCAACTCACTTCTAACTGTGCAGAGGTGCCAACTGCTTGTGTCTGCTTCATCAGGCTTAGTCATCTAATCTGTCCCAAAGTGACCCATTCCCCAGCCATCTCCAAGCTTTACTGGTGCTAATTACACTTTTAAATTGGACAAGCAATACAACACTAATTCAAAGCAATTCTGAGCTTTTTTTTCTTTCCCCCACTCCCTCCTCCAGCTTGTACTTAGCTTTAACCATGGTGCTTCAGTTTCAGATCTGAAATGTAGCTCACAGGCCACAAAATCTTGTTTCTTTATTTTTTTTTTTTTCTGGTTGCTCCAGATTGACATTCTGAATTTGGCAGAGTTTCACAATAGCTGCTTGAGGCAAGTCAGCCACAATTATTCTTCATCAGGCAGGAATAAAAGGATAGAAAGATACAGTAAAGAAGGAAGTGTCTAAGTATAGAGATGGGGAATATATGAGCTGTTCTGCCCCTCACTTCTAGTTGTCTGATTTTGCCTACAGACCTCAGTTCATGTTGGAGCTGCAGATCCCTATCTAGCAGCCACATGCACTGCAAAGTGGAGACAGCACAGACCTTTCACAGCATACTGGGCTCATTACTTGCAAAATAACTGCCAGTCTAAGGTTGAGAAGTGTGGACCTATTTTTGAAATGCAAGTCTTTTACTTCTGTAGACGTTGCACTCTCTTGCTGTAGTGCCCTTGGAGTAAAAGGAGTCATTTCATTCAGCTGGGGGGGCTGAGACTGCAGAGAAAATATGTTGTTGTTTTTTTCCTTCTTCCACAAGCCTGTATCAAGCTTACAGTATTCAAAGCCTACATCCAGTGATTACAATTCATTCCACTTCATGAAATCACCACAAGTACCTCTAGCACTACTCACGGTTGATCTCATGGAAGAATTAAATTGGCTCATGTATGTAAGAAGGTTGATACTTGCAGGTAAGAACTAGGATTAGTGGTAGAGCAGTCTACATTTGAATTGTGTCAGCTTGTGCAGTGCACTAATCTGCAGTGAATAGAAATCTCTAGCTTCAAGATTGCTTCACATTCCCTTGACCTTTCCACATGCAAATATTCCCCAAGACATTAAAGAAGAAAAGCTATGGATCAGCAAAAATTGCAGAGCTGAGCACTAACATCAATTTGACATGTTGCCTTATATAACAAGGAACACTCAAAAATAATGCTATGTTCTGTTGCCCAATTACAGAAAACACTATGTCGTACTTTTGCACACCTCATTAACATCTCAAGTGCTCAGCTCTTAAGAAGTGCATCAAGATGGTCCATCTATTACTGGAACAAAGTCACTTACACAATACTGAGGAGATATATCAATTGCTAAAATAATAGCAAATGACACTAGGATTTTCTTAACAGCAATAGAGTTCAGCTAAGGAACAGTAAATGAACATGTAGGTATTACAACAACCTTGCAAGTGCTGTCTGTGCAAGGGTCGTATCAATGTGCTTCCTTTGTTCTTGATTTTCTGTAATGTTTCAGTACAAAAATAAATAAATAAATGAATAAATCCTTCTTTCTGAAATACGCTAATGGCTAGAATATGTGCAAACATAGTTGTAACCCAATAACAATTAATGAGGGGGAAAACAAATGTCACTCCATATCTGTCATTACTCTGGAGGGCTCTTCAGTCTTCTGAAAGCTAGATCCTTTTATTTAGACATTAGCTATATCAGAATTCTCAATTTTAGGCACCTGGGCTTGAAAAATGCAATCTGAAAATGGCAATACATTGAATTAGGTGGGAGGGAGGAAAAATTACACTCCTATTACTGTCTTTTTCTGCACGTAAACTGGCAACAACAGGATGTTATTAGGTTGACTGCAGAATGACTATAATTGAGGTTCCCCAAACTCCCACACTTGTTGGAATATGAAAAACAAGTTAAAAAATAGTTCATTTATTCTGAAGTACTCCAAAATGCTGCTAAAGGACACGATGAAATATTTTTTGAGAACGTACTAAGTTACAGAATTAAAGGCTATTTTAAACAGGAAAATGTTTTTAAAGTAAAATATAAAATATTTTGCTGATTACTTTCCTAAATGTCGCCAATATTTTTTTATAATTCTCTAAAGTGACACAAATACATACTTAATGTTTTAGGTGCCAAAATTTAAAGTTTAGGAAAAAATCATTTTATGTACTTTGTCTGCGGCACTGAAAGTTACACAACTACTATTTTAATATTCTTCCACTCCAAAATAGGAAAAAAATGTCCCTAAAACATACATCAGTGAATGGGTAATGGAGGAGAGCGGACTTTTAAACATTCCAGAGAAGGCAGTTTCACTTACATTCACACAGTAGCACTTCTTACATGTAAAGAATTTCATGGTGTCTGTATGGCTAAGACCACTGTTTAACACCAAGCTGGATTAGATTTAAAGAAATGATTGGCTCTACTTTTGGATTTTTTTTTCCTACGTACTCACCATATGGAGAAAGCATATCAGATATTTCAGAACAACATAATTGTGTTCAGGAAGTCCTTGAATGATTTGTTTACATCGGGTTACTCGTAAGCAGCTCTCCACACCTGCAATATCAAAGTCAGTCTTAATTTAACCCAAAAGCATCAAATTATTACCAAGAAATAACACCTTATTTACATCAGCTGGAATTACTTCAGCTATTTGTCTGTATAACTGACCACAAAAATCACCTTTATCAATGTCCATCCCCATGACTGAAGATTGGGCTGTCTCTTAGAATAAGCCTATCATATTTAGTATT
This sequence comes from Excalfactoria chinensis, assembly GCF_039878825.1. NCBI lineage: Eukaryota > Metazoa > Chordata > Aves > Galliformes > Phasianidae > Excalfactoria > Excalfactoria chinensis. Next base: position 66,847,607 of record NC_092825.1, on the reverse strand, counting down.
CTCATACATAACTTCCAGAATACTTCCCCACTCAGTGAAATAGACAAGGTCTTGTTTTGAATCCTGTTATCTCTTCATGCTTTGTGTCCGGATCTCTACTTTTATACTTTGATTTTATTCTTGCTGAGACTCAGTCCTGCAAAGCTCTCTTCTGTCACTCTACTAACTTCAAACACACTTCTGTGATGCTGCAGGACACTCTTCTTTCTCAAAGATTAATGAGTTGGATGTTTGGGTGAGTAAGAATTTTCTATAGATGAGCCAAAGCAGATTCATTAACACATTTCTACAGGTGGGCAGAACTGGAACCAGTCCCCAGACTCACTGAGACAGTCTGGGTGAGAATTAAGCTAGCACTGCAATACATTTTGAACGTTGTTCCAAACGATTTTTTAAATTATTGTTATTTTTGTTGGAATATTTTAATAATGTTAGTACTGGAAGTTTAACACCTAGCTGGGAAAAGGACTCATGATTACAAATCTGACCTAACCAGCTCATTTGTGCTAATGTTTTTTCTCCATTTGTTCCATTTTTCTCTCTCTTCCTGACGTAGCTAGAGATTCATATAAGTATGTCTGTGGGCACAAAATTCCAGCATGTTAGAAGGTCCCTTAAGCTCTGATTTAAATACATGAAGCTATGCCCTGGTGAGCTGTGTTGATATTTTTACTACTGCAGAGCTATCAGTTCCAGTAAGACAAAAAATGTGAGTCACAAGAATTTTCTTGTCAGCCTTCTGCAGGGTAAATAATTCAGGAAGTGCAGCAATACTGGGCAAAGGAACTCATTAGCAGCATTCACAGCCCTATAAGAAGTTCTTTGAAAACTATGAGCTTCGAATTTCTATTCTTTTATTTTTGTCAGTCACTTGGCTAATTTATTTCCAAGCTCCTGTCAATAACTCTTGTAAGAATGCTTCAGGTGAGACACTGAAGAGAAAATCTTCACAATAATTTCAAAGTATTGTAGAGCAGCAGTAGTGTATGCCTGGGTTTGCAGGTTAAGAGATATAAGAGATACATCACACGCTGCTTTCCAGAAGTCAGAATGAGAAATTTCAAATCAACCCAACACAGCTGCCTGCGTTCACACCTCTTCAAAGCTCCCTTCTGCACTGTATTCACAGAGAATATAACTTTGCTGTAGTCCAGAATGTCTCTCAGGCTTAGCATCTTTAAAAAGTAGGATGTCACCATAGTATCAAGAAATGATAGTGGACAAAACACTACCTAACAAAAAAGCCCAAAGGGAAATTCTCTTTAACTGCATCTTTCAAAAACATACTTTGCCAACATTTAACACACCAATAAACAAAAATAACATGGACTGAAAGCTTCATAGATGCTTTTCTATGCAAAAAATCTCAGCGTTACTAGGACAATGCATCATTCTCAGATTCCTTTCAGATGTTTTCTTTCTTCAGTTAGATCTAGCAAAAGGTAACTTAGAGTAGAGAAGGACAGAAGATTAATTCAATAAAAATTCTCATTCCACTATTGCTTTTCCAAACTTCATCTATTCTTTACATACTTCCAAATGACTATCCTTATTCCCTCAGTTTCTACAACCAACCTGTGAAGAGACTTGTTTGTTATTGTTGTTTTTTTAAACATGCTGAGATAGCTACTCTGTAGATAGACAAATCTTTGATTTTAATGAATTTTGACAAAATACTTCATATGTGCAAATGCGCCTGATTTTGCCTGCCATAACTCTTTAGCCTTCAGGGTAATTTGAGCTATATTTGACAAGAGGTTGGGAGTCCCAAATCCAGAATGCATTAGGTTATCTTTTAATTCTTGCAGATAGTTACCAAACTTCTAATCACTGCATATTTAAGTATGTAATTCCTATATGACAAAGTAGTATTCAAAATGGCAATAATATTCATAAAAACTTTGGACATTTCTTGTTTGAGCAACTTGGACTTTGAGAAAAGATCTTTCCAATTTACTGCAGGGTTCACAGCTCTGACCCACAAAAGTTGTAACAAAAGTAATTTCAGAACAGGAACTTTTGTGTGTGTGTGTGTAAAAGCAGATTTTTATTCTCCCCACCCTGCCAGCAGGGAGAATTGATTGACAAAAAAAAGAGAGGAGAGCAGTGTCCAAAGGACTGATTTTTCAAGTTGCTTTCCTATAGAGGATAGACTTCTGCTATTGTGCTATCTGTCATCCATCTGCTGGTATGCACCAACATTTAAACTGTTGGTACAATTAGATCAGATTTGAGAGAGGAGTAGATCAATGTCTATTACATGCCTAAGCATTTTGTGGAATTAGGTAACTGGGTAGAGAGAGCAGGTCATAAAAATGCCCTGACCATGAAAAAAATGCTGCAGTGTGACATCAGTTCTTGCTAAGCATTAGAGAAGACAAAGGAAAGTTCATGTTTGGGGTGGAAATCTGTGCAAATCCAGGCTTCACTAGCTTTGCTAGTCACAGGACTATTTGTTCTTACATCCCTGCGAATGCACAGAGTGAAAAAACAATGAGAGTGAACACTGGTATCAGGGTATCAGGCAGTGTAAATACAGAGAATACAAGAAGAATGATAGAGAAGATAACAACTTATTTACCATAGTTATAATAGAGTCTGTAACATCAACAAAAGCATTCTCTAACAATATGTGTTTGTACTTTTGTACTGAAGGTTAAGCCAAACCCCAAAAAAGAACAGTGAAGGTGCTAGGTGCCTTGTATATCCAGTATGGAGCTACATGTCAGCTTTCTGAGCCTTCATGATACTCAGCAAAACAGCAGAAATTCTGACCCGGAAGTTTCAAACTCCTTGACAAGATACTTTGTGCACCTCTTCTGGGTGTAGTCCCACCTTGTACTAGTAAAGGTGATGTTGTTGTCTATTAATCACTGCAGTGAAGGCTCTAATACAGTTTTATACGCACAACTGAGCCATGGGTAGCAAACAACAGTGAATTAGTAAGGTTCAGTGTAATTAGCTGTATGAATTTTCCTAGAAATGGATTGATACTCACTGGTAATTCCAACAATAGAATCATAGCACTCGAAGGTGAGCAATGGCTGAGGAAGTTCCCTAAGGAAAGTCTTTAGGATAACAGCAGGAATATGAATATCATGGTAGTCATCAAAATTTACAGGCTTGCCTAAAAGGAGGGAAAAAAAGTGTGTTCAATCAGATGTTTTACTTATTCTATAAACTACTGTACAAAAGCTTTTTCACACCACAAGTAGATACTCACTGGCTTTCCATAAGCTGCTAACTCCTACAATTTTCTCTTCATATTTTTCAGTGCTTTATTAATCTTGCTGTAAGTGACCCTCTCCATAAACGCATACCATAAAATTACTTCATGGGGAAGTCACTGACTTTCAAAATGACTTCATTACATTTCATAAATTATTATGTAAAATTCTACTCCTTTGCCATAGCCATGGAAGAACACCAGAGGCAAAGTGACACAAAGGCATGATACTTGGCATTCTCAAAATGCACAGAGGTAACACAAATGTCTGAGAAGCCAGACCATTTCTGACTCAAACCTCAACATTCTTCAGTTGCTACAGGTTTTGCAAACTCTGACATCAGTTGATGACTCGCTATTCAGTAAGCTTTAAGCTATCTTTTGAGCTTCCATTCTAGTGTTCTTATTATGGTATTTTAGGTTTCAAATGACTTTATCGTTAACTAATTATTAAAAAAAAATACCTAACATCTCTGCTTCATCATTTGAGACAAGATCAATAAAGCCCTCATGCGATTATTAACCTGTGGCAACTTTTATAATGGTATCTTACCCTGATTGTAGAGCTTCTGAACATCTTTGATAGTCTGGATGCTGGCTGACCTTCTGAAGAGGCCCTCTACTTGTAGTCCTGAAAAACACAGTTAACGTCCCATCAGTCACAGATGTCACTCTTGTTTTACTTCACAGATTCAGTTGAAAACAGAGCAGAGGAAGAAGGTTTGGGAACAAACCCGCTTGGTACAGTAACTGTACAAAATATTGTAGCAGTGCCTAAAGCATTTTCTTTAATGCCACTCATAGAAGTACTACCACCTTTCCATAAGTATTTTATGTGTCACATCAATTATATTTTTTTTCTTTAAAAGTAGTTTTCAATTGTGCCTCCTGACACAGAAACGAATATTAGGATTCTCCAGGCTGCTTACGTACCTCACCCTCAGTTGATTTATCTACAAACAGCCACACTTGCTGTTCTGCTGTTCTAATTTGAGCACCTTTAAAGCCTTTAGTAAGCTAAAGAGAGTATTTGCAAGAATTTCCTGAGTTCCTACTACTGTCAGTGGGTGAGACAAGATGTAAGCTAGGGGATGCTTTACATCATCTTTGGATTAAAGAGTCCTTACCAATGGAGGGATATTGGTCTCCCCACTTTTAAGGTACTTCAGAGCAGACCACTGCTTCTTCTACCTCTCTCTGGAAATCAATGGGACTTCAGAGACTCCCTGCCCATGGTATTTTGAAATACGCAATTCTAGTCTTTCTAGGCATTTCTGAAATACTCCTTTCATGTCTTTGACTAACTGAAATCTGCTTTCAGCTGCAGACGAAAAATATCAGTAAACCACTTACAATCAAGTACTGAAATTGAATAATAGCTTTCAAAGTAAGTTATTCAATTCATAATGCAAAACAGTGTTGGGACAAGGAGTTTTACTTTTTTGAGACATGCAGTACTTCTTGCTTTTGAGTTTGTTAAAATCATCCTTTCCTTCTTTGCCTCCCTCTCTGGTTTGTATTGCTCCTTCCACTTAGTAGGAAATACAATTTGGTTCACACGTAGTTTCAATTTGAGATTCCCACTGGAAACACAGTCATCTAAAATATTAGGCTTTCTGACAAAGCATAGCAAAAATAGCAGTCTTTTTGAGAAGGGTGGCAGACCACCCACTGACTTGAAGAGTCTGTCGTTTGTTTTCTTTACATGAATGTGGAAGAGCAGATGATTGACTTCATTATTTTTTCATGCTAATCTTTCAGCAGCTAAGTAGTCAGACTAAAAGTTATGCTTGTGTATCTCAACTGAATTATGTGCACATCTATTTGCATCATCAGGAGTTGTTATGGTGTTTGAGAAAAATCTGGAATCATGCACTAACATGCACCAACATACTAGGACAGAATCAGTATCACCAAGGTTGGAAAAGACCTCTAAGATCATCCAGTCAAACCATTCACATATCACTGATATTTCTTATTAACCATATTTCTCAGTACAACATCTAAATGTTTCTTGAACACCTCCAGAATTGGTGACTCCACCACCCACCTTGGGCAGCCTGTTCCAGAGCCAGACCACTCTTTCAGTGAAGCAGTATTTCCTAACATCCAACCTGAATCTTACCTGGCAAAACTTGAGGCCATTCCCCCTCCTTCTATTTCTAGATACTGTCATTCTTGTAAATTCACCCAAGTTGCATAGAAAAGTATATTTTGTACACAAAAACTAATAAATGCAAAATTCCTTAATCAACCTCCTCCTGATAGAAGGGCATTAAGCACTGTTCATATGAATTCAGTTCAGTATACTAAAAGGATTGATAATGTACTACTGAAGTAAATTTTTGAACAGGTTTCTGATACTTTTGCAAAGAAACCCTAGGTCTACTTAAAAGTGCCCCATTCACTAGAATTAGAAGTTTATCTGGAACTTAATATGGCACCTTATTATTTTTTTTTTTTTCTGAAGATGTATGTTCCCTCTTAAACTCCAGTTTAAATATTAAAACTTTAGCTCATGCCTTCAAATCTGGAAGGTGTCTGAAATCTTATACTACATGAGGAAGGGTATGTGTGTGCTTACTGAAGGAACCTAATGGATGGTGATTGTGATCTATTTGAATGATTGTTTAACTCTCCACAAGATCATATTCAATTGAATAAAGTTACTACAAATGATATCACTGCAGTAAAACTGTTCCATTAGATTTATAGAGCAACCTGTCTAAAGGCACGGCTTTGTAAGTGGCAGCTCTGAACAGCTAGCTTGTCAAGACATTGCCCTCAGCAAACAAAAAATGTAATAATTTTCTTAGAAAGTATTTTCTTACAAAGTAGAATTTTATGTTGGCTGTAAGTGGACTGCAGGTTTTCTGTAGAAGCCTGTCTTTCAGAAGATGGACATTATAAATGCTTACAATTTGGTTTGCCAGGAATTGGTTTAATAGTTAATGCTTTAATCTGATGTTAGTCTCGCTGTATAAACTAAAGTGTAATAAATATCCATTTTTAACAAGTGTATTCCTTTATTGGCTGTACTTTCAAGAGTCTAATTAAAGACATGAATCTCTAGTGCAGACAGCAGCTGTACTTGTCTGGTCCTGCATCCCATCAGTGTTACTGTAATGGCACATAACAGCAAGATCTTGCTGGATATGTTGTTTGGAAGTCTTTGGGAGGAGAAAACAACTATTTCCTCATTTGCAGAAATGTAGGATACGAGTGAAATTTGTGGTAATTTCAGAATTAAATTTCCAGAACAGCTGAAACCGGATCAATATGCTGTAATTTGTTTTGCCACAGGTGGTAACAACTAAATACCAATGCAGGTATTTCTACTGCTTACATTTGTGGATATCTACATATACAACCTATTCAAGTGACATGACTAATTAAATGTAAGTAAGAGCAACAATTGTTAGAGGTAAATAAAGATGCACTTTCTCAAGTAAAAAAACTACTACTTGCTACAGGTTTTTTTCTCATATAAAAATGCTTAAAACAGAAAATAATGTATTACAGTGATTTTTTAATAAGTCACAGGTAATACCCTCAGCCCCCTAGTAAACAGAGATATGAGTCATCTGCAATAATGCTACTGAAGGTGGAAAACAATGAGCTTGTGTAGAAAGGCCTTCTGCAATTATTTTTTTCTTACTTTGTGATACATATGGACTGAGTGGGATTCCTTTTTAAGAAGACTGCAAGCCTGTTATTGGCTCTCAGTGCTTTCTGCACTTTGGAAAGGGCCTGGCATTTGAATGACAGTGTTGCACAGCATTTCCCACATCATCTAATCCAAAGTATATTAGCATATGCCCCCAACTGCAGTCTCCTAATAAGGGATGGGAAAGGGTAAAGGGAGCTGAAGCCTTTTATCAGTGATTCAGTTGTGCAGGGTAAGTACTCAGCCTGACACACAACTAGGACATACATTTGCCAACCCTGGCTTCAGCTCCTCCTGTTCAGCCAATAGCAGGGAAAAATCAGCTCATGGTACTACCATAATTAAACACGGTTTAGTACCAGGTGCCCCCAGTAAAGTGGAATTAATCACTTTGTCTTCTTTTTTGCAGACAATATTCATGTCAGAGCCACCAGCATTAAAGGATTAGGAAACAAAATTGACTGAAGACAATCCTGGTCATTGCACTTTAAGACACACTTTTTTATCCTTTCAGGAATGTGTTTTGACATAGATGACTCAATATTATGTTAGTAGAATTCTTCAGTCAAATTCTATTTACAGCCCAATTCATATCAGCTACCTCTTCATTTCAGTCGAAATAATATATATATATATACTTGTGTACAAGTTGAACTACTGTGCAGCTAAAAGCATGAGTAACCAGTACCATAGAGAATACAAAAATCAGACTAACAATCAGACTAACAGTGCTTGCCAGACCACTGCTAGCTGATGACTGGCGTTAATAGTAGTTCTGATAAACATGCAGCTGCACATCAGTCAAATATTCCATCAATGCTGCAGAACTGCTATTGAGATAACACAAACTGCTCCATGTCCCTTGTGCATAAAAACAGATAAATAGATGGACAGATAGGTGGACAGACAGATAAAGAGATTAGTGGAATTTTGCTACCCTGCCCTAAATACTCTGGACGAAAGTGAGTAAAATTGTATTTTAAATATTAAATGCTAGAGAGAAAACCATAATAATATGACTAGAGAAGAAGCTATCTGTATTCAATGAAAAGTGATTCCGAGATTGAGAACTTAACTGAGTAATTATTTAAATGTCAGTAATCATAAATGAAAACAGACAGGCACTTCATTCCACACTGAAATAAGATGGGTTTTACCATAGTAGACAAAATTTTACAGTGCAGTGACACAATTGTGTCACACTCTGAATTAATAAACTGTTGCTAAAAATACTTAACCCCCTTCTGCCTCTCCAATCAGTTGTTCCAAAGGAAAAACACAGAAAATCAAAACAGATAAATTAAAGCAGCTCATGCTGACACATCGCTGAAAACTTGTCAAAGAAAGAGAGATGTGAAAATTGCATTCTTTTTCTTTCAATCATCTGGCATCAAAATTCTTTGTTAATTCATCTGCTTTCACAAGGGAAACAGCAATGAATGAGCATCTGAATTCTTTCTATTGAAAACTGAGTTTGGAAATGTTTCTTCCAATTGTTGGTCCTGCCAAGTTTCAGAAAGAGTCCATCCTGATTTGGAATTAGTCACAGATTCAGGCTTCTGCTTCCACATCACCCAATTCTAATAAGAATCCCATTTAAAAATCAGAACTAATTTACTTCTACCACACAGGCTGACTAATATATATCATATTTTAACTGTCCACATTCACTGTAATCTCTTAGTTGTCTAAAGTGGTAGGAATTAAGAATTTTTATGTTTAAGATAAATTTGGGATATATGTTTTTTAAAGTTAGAATACATCACAGTCTCATAGTGGGTTACACAGTCTCCCTGTACACTAAGCAACAAATATGGAGCAAGTGATCATGACGTCTGCAGCTTGTAAATGATTTGCACTGCAAGATGGTACAGAAACTCAAGGATAGAGGGAAAGAGAAAGTACAGTTCCAGCCCTATGGCACAGCTGTAGCAGCAAGGATTTAGTACAGTACATACTTCCAAGAATCCAAAGTGTGTTTGCGTCCTTGCAGTTTTGAACAGCACAGTCCAGCCTTTGGATTTATGAATGAATATTCTCAGTTTACACTTGGCACCTCTGAACATAATTTATTTACAATGTTTGAGCATCGAAAACACAAAATGCTTATTACATGGTTCATTTTTATTTGATGACACATGAACTGGTCTCGAGATGTATATCATCTCCATGATCCCTAGGTAAAGACTCTCTCATCAAAACTGAAAGGGCTAAGAACTCGGAAATGTTTATGTGACCTATGTCAAGCTTTCCTAGTGTTGCATTTTTTAAAGATATTTGATTGATTACAAGAAGTGGAGGCCAGGAGGTAAGCTTGCTAAGTTGCAGCAATCCAAACATGTTCAGAATGTATAACCACCCATCTCTACCCATTCTGACTCACCATTAGGACGCATTCATTTACATTAAAAAACTGAACCAAAATTTTGTCCATCAGTAAGATTTGTTGTGTTTCATGAAGAGAAAAGGGAGGAAAGATTAATTGCTGTTTATCACTGCTTTTGCTGTCTAACAGATGATGGACAGCTTTATTTGCCACCATAATCATACTACAGGACATTTACTACTTCATTATTAAACTTCTACAGCACAGTTATTACCATTGCATTTGGGAGTCTTTGTCATCACCCAGGACTCTCCTGTGGTACTATCAGAGAACACGGAACAGAATGTTTGTGCTGCAAAACATTAGCAGTAGACGAAAGAGATCAGGTAAGAGAGAAAGACTCAGTAATGTGTCACAATAATGTATCACTATTGTGATATTACTTTCCTTTAGGGGACAGTTATCTATTTTGTTTCTATAATTTTGCAGAGAAATTTCTTCACCATGACTTTATTGGTCTATTCCATTACTTCCAAGCTGCTGCTCATCTCAAATGGTCTCTTATGTTTCTGTGCAATTTTCTGTAGCCATTTCCTTATTTGCCTACTCTTGAGAACATAAACATTAGCAAATTTTAGTGGTTAGTTTTGGTTTGAAATTGTTTAGAACACAAACAAGGACAGAGTTTGCACCTCTGCAAGCTTGCATTGGAAATAATAATCCTATCTTTACATTTTAAACTGGTAATATGTATTAAGTCAGTAAAAATGGCAGTGTATTACCACTTCAGATAGGCTTTAGGAATATTTCTGCCCTTTGTAATCTATTTAATATCTTCATAAAGGTCAGAACAGTACAGGTTGCACCCACCTTTATAACAAATCAAAAATTCCTTTAAAAACTGCTCTGTGACCTCCAGATGTAGGGGTGCTTACTCACAGAATATGGGTTTTGCCATGCATCTTCACTTTTACTGTGTATCAGTTAGTCCCTTCAAACTGTGGCACAGTTTAAGAACTAAGAGAATATAGTGAATTGCATTAACATTGTTCTAAACAAGACACCAAACCAACACTCACGCTCCACCAAGCTTTTAATATCTCATGATACGTTTAAATAAAGAGTAAGTTAACTACATCACTAGAACAAAAAGATACATAAGTAAAGGGCATGAAAGGAAGTGGTGAGACACCTAACTAAGCATAGAGGAAAAACACACATCTGAGCCCTACAGCCCCCAATGCACTTGGCTGTGAGTCCCCTCTGTCCTGTGAGTCCCCTCTGTCCTGCCAGGATGCTGCAGGCAGCACCAGTGGCTGCAGCCACTCTCATATCCAAGCATTATGGTCATGTAAAGGTGCAGCCTCCACAGCACATTATTACTTACATCCCTGCTTACAAAAACAGCCAGTTAGAAGAGACAGCTCCCATCAGCAACACATTTCAGAACTAAGTAGGTTGCTGAGGACATGTGGAGACATATTAGCCACAGAAAATATGACTGCCATGTGACATAAACTGGGTTTGTCTGAGAAAAGGACCTGTGGGCAAAGCATGAAGATTATATCCACCAAAGGAATGACACCAGGTTATGAACACTTATGAACTGTTCTGACAAGAGAGTGAATATTTCATTAAGCAAGGTAATTTCTCAAGGCACAGTAGAGATCGGGTAGTACACAAAAATCTTATTTAGTGTAAGCTCAGGCCAAACCTAAACTAGACAGACAAGCAAGTTTTTAAGAGGTTGAGCAGGAAAGAAACTTTTCTGGTTTGCTGGTTACTATGAAGATCTACTCACAGATGAGCTCTTTTAAACCTATCTTGCCTTTAAGGCCTAACTAAATCATCAGCTGGCTTTTGAAATTAAGAAAACTTCTTTCTTTTTGGTCCAGAAGATGACCAGATGCAAAGGTTTTTGTCTGCTAAGCTTTTGTAGTATTGGGTGACTTGCTTCATAGGTCACTCTGAAGTAATGCACCCTATTTATTTCCATGGAAACTACAACAGATACAAAGACCACGATAATACTATTTGATAGAGCAAGCTCTCAGCTACAAAACCAAAAACCCTTGATAATTCTACAGGGATGGAAACTATGCCAATAATCGAATGGAAAAGATAATGACAGTGAATTTCTGCCACTTCTGGAAGATGAGCTGAAGTTTTCACTGCACTCACAGCTGCGTCTGGAGTGCAAAGAATGCTGCCAGTCAGCCTCCAGGGCTGTCAGCACCAGAACCAACATGCGCTGAGGCTGATGGCAGAACTGAGATATTCCAGATTTAGATAAAGAGTTTAAATCAGAGCAGACAGCAAGTACTACAGATACCTGCACACTTATAAACAAGTGCAAAAAAATGCATGTCTATCACCTACTGCTAACAGTCTTGGCATGGCAGGTACTTGGCTTTCAAGCATTAGCTGGCTGAAAATGTCAGCACATGCTCTACCTGACAAACCGTCTCCCTGACTGAGAAATCTGGCTAAGGGATTGTCATGGAGTTATCTAGATCAATCTATGTCTATGACAGGGGGACAGTAGGCCTGTGGGACCTTCGGCCCCAAAAAATGGAAAGGGAAAAGGGAGAGGGGTAGGGAGATGGGAGATGGGCTCAAAGAAACAAACAGAGCAGCAGCAACAATCTAAGGAGGAAAACTTATTTTACTAACTGTGATATCGGAATGCAAGATAACACAATATAATATAATCTAGTTGAAACTGAGGCTAATAAATCAAGTAAAATAAGAGAGAGAGAGAGAGATTTCAAAGACTGAGAAGCCTACTTTGAAACTGAAGGTGTATGGCTTGGAAGCACACCCAATACCTGCTGCCAGGCAGTGAGAGAGTGAGCGAGCATCACTTCCGTGATGTATTTCCCTCTCTGACCATGAGGTCCCTTGGGACATGTAGTTCTTCTCTGTGCTCCACATGATATTATGATGTGGAATACCAATAGCAAAAATTACCAAAAAGAAGGGGAAAAGTGAGACAGGCTGGCTAGTGGAGAGTGAGACTGAACTACAGATCAGTGCTCAGCATCACTGTGCTACTAACTTGCACAAATGCACAAAGTAGGACGAGGGCTTTTGTTCTGAAATATCCTCAGAGACTATCCTTCACAAACTGTGCTGATATTGCACTGAATAGATGGAGTTTTAGCCAAAAAAAAGAAGATGTTTTGAGAAAACCCAAGGATTACTGCTTTCAGAATAACAAGCCTTCCTCTCAGTGACATTCTGCAATGATTAGTTTGAGCCAAATCTTCTTTTTAATCACAACCATGAAAACTGAAACTTTGTTGGTTTTTTTTGTTTGTTTGTTTTTTGTTTTTTATTATTATTATTTGCTTTTGTTTTGTTTTTATTTTAAATTTCTGTATTGTGTGATAGGAATGGTGGCTTCAGAAAACTAAGCTGGACCCAAAAAATGATGGGATGGAAGTATCTGATACTGCTGTAATTGCTGAGGCAAAACATCAAGAAAAACATCAATAATAACAAGAAGTAGACCTTTTTTGATCAATCATAACAAGCTACTAATGAAACTTTGGTCATCAGCAAAATACAGCTCCTTTAAAATCTTAAAACAGGTGCAAGGAAGTGCAAGATAAGCAAACTGTCCTCTCTCTACAAAGAAGTTTAAATCAATTGACATGTTTAGTGATTGAACTTTCACTCAATTTTTCAATAACAGCCATAAGAAGTAGTGATATCAGTGCATGCTCACCCTTGTTTTTGCTCTCCTGACTCCTGTGGATTAGTGAGTAAGAAGTGTTTGCTTATTAAGATAAGCTAAATGTACGTAAGTATGATTGTTTCATAACAATCTAAAGCATGAAAAACCTGGCTTTCATCTGCAGATGGGGCATGCACTGATCCACTAGACACATTCTAATTATCCACTTAGAATTATAATTACAGGGATTGTCTCAAGCTGCCAGTCACTTGCCTTCAACATTCTTAGTAGTGAACTATTTACATTCCACACATCTAACAACAGTGCATTTGAAACAAGCTACATCTGAAAAGTTTTCATCTTTAGGGTGCCTGAAGCAGCACAAACAGAATACCAGAACACATTTATGAGCTTTAGTGGAACGCTGAATTAGGACCTAGAGGCCTTCAACTAAGTCTTTTAGGGACTCTTCATGCACCGCTGATCAGTAGATACCTTGAATAGCAAAACTGGCGCCACTCCAATCCTTGGCCTTTGGTTGGTACAGGTATTTTGAAGATAAATCACCAATTTCAGTAGGCTAGCAGCCGGCTGTTCTGTACACAAGGAAGCCTACAAAAGCTATGCTCCGCTGTTTGTGAACTGAAAGCAGGTATCCACTGCAACGGATCTCCCTCTTAACCTCCTATACACATAATTAATCTTCATGCAAGGTATGAAAAACAAACAAAAATAAAATGTGCAATAAAATGTTCTTATTTACTACAGGAGAAACTAAAATATGGAAGAGCACAGTCCAACAATGAGGGAAAGATGCTGTGTAGTTTGTCCTCATTTAAACCAGTGTGATCTTGCACTGATACAAATGAAGCCAAGATTTCTCAAAAGAATCTGCAACACAGCTGAAAAGTAATGTTTTTCTTCACATTCCTTCCTCTCTCTTTTCACAAATGTGAAGCCTATTCAGTGCATGTTTTAAAAATGTTTGATATTTCTCTCTTAAGGTTCAAATAAACTCAAATCAAACTCTAGTGACAACAGTTAAAACAAACAGAAATCAACACCGAGCACATTCGAACACGTTTAAACATATTTTAAAAGAAAATATACCTTGTCAGAATAGCAGCTCAAGAATGCAGTTAAGGATGGGGAACACTGTGGGGTATAGGTTTGGGACTCTCTATGGATGACAATAACCTACTCAAAATTTGTGTTCTGTATTTGTGCATTGTCAATACAAACAGTTCTTTAAACAAGGAAAACCTCAGATGAAACTACCAGATACAACAGGAATATAGAGCTGCGAGCCTGGTTTCTGTCTTAAGAAAAATCATGTTAGTCCTTAACATTTGTTTAAACATTGACCAAAAATAATAGCATGTTAAGGACTAATGATGTTCAATTAAAAAACAAACAAACAACAATGTCACCTGCATCCCCACAAAAAATTCCAGAACCAAACATTCTGATTTTCTTCACTTGCCTCTACTGACACATCTATTAAAAATTCACACCGTACTTCATAGGAATCAATCCCAGTTTTAGCACTCAGTAGTGTTGCACCAGTCATATAGCTGTGTTGTGCCTGGTTTCTTTCCTTTCACCTGTAACATAAATGCATCTAATATTTGGAGTTGGTACTGTAAGATTTCATGAACATTCTTGAAACTCTAACACCTTGGAGTAGGAAGAAGTATAAAAATGTTACTCTTATCACCCTCAAGATTGGGGATGAAAATGTGAAATCATATTATATAGAAAAAAAGAAGGTCAGAACAGTAGCCTTATCCCTTTCTCCCTGCCTTGGGAACACAGCATGATTGCCCTACAGATAGAACTTGATACTTCCTTCCTCCGTTGTGTTGGTAGGGTATGCACGAGGGAGACCACCATATAGACGGCAGTACAAAGTACATTCCTCTTTTCCTTGTATGCGAAGGTGATTTCTGAACATAAGTTTTGAATGTTCTCATTTTAAATAAAGGTTGCTGTAAACTGTATCCCTATACATTGAAACCATAGATATGACTTGCAGTCAAAAGGCCTGAAAATGCCAGTAACAGTCTTTTGTGAAGGGAAGACTTCCCGCTAAATGCCTACAACATCTCCCCCCCTCCAAATACAACAAGGTTCTGCCCCATTAATGCCTACAACACTCCTACAAAGTGCATTATCTTCAATGAGTTCCATAAATACAGAAGTTCTTATTGGTTCTTACTGAGAGTTCTATTTAAAAGCCACAATATGAAATGGGTTGGCGATGTGTATTTCAAGACATCTTCTCTCACTTGCTATTCCATAATCTTTTTTTTTTCTTTAATTATTTTTTATTTTTTGTATTGAGACAATAACCTGACAATAAATTATTCTCTACCAATCAAAGCTCTCACGGCAATGCTCAATTGCCACCCAGATCTTCAGGATTTGAGTACATCCTTCATTTTGAGCTTGCAGCTATAAACTTTGCTGAATCAGGCAGTGAGGATTACCTACTGCTATCTTTGTTCTGAAAGACACACCCCTTTTTGACAGAGAACTCACCTTTTCTTTTCAGGTAGGACACAGTTTCCTTCATTACTGGGGGAATTAGTTCTCCGCTGTTTTTGTCCTTGATACTGTTAGAAATAAAAAATAAAAATAAAAATAAAACAGATAAAAAAAGAAAAAGTAACAGCCTTTAAGTAGTGTTGGCAGACAAAGAATCAAACACAAGGCAGAACAGTCTCAGGAAGAAACTAAGGGACTTTGAAAGCATGCATTTCCTTCCAAAAATCAAGGAGCCCACTTCTTGGTGCCTGCACCAAACACAATAGTCCTCCACAACTGCAAGAGGTGCAGAAAGAGCCAAAGAGATTTATTCAAAGAGCCATTCCTAAATGCTTTATTCCTGCTAGAAAAACTGTACAACCACAAAGGCAACGCATATAAAGAAGGGCTGTTTGCTGCACCAAATAGGAGCAGAAGGCAGAGTGGCAGTAAGATGTTCCAGTCAAGGTTGGTTTCCTCTTTAGTTTCATTCCCCTGGTTGGTGCCCAGTGATGGGGTGGTGACACAGCAGTGACGGTGCTGCCTGCATTCAGTTGCACACTGCTGCTGCTGGAAAGTGGTTTGAAAGCAGCTCAGAAGCAGACCAAACAAAAAGCTTGCATGGAGTGCTTTATAACAGACTTGGGGAAAGCTGCAAGTTTAAAAGCCTTTTATCATGCAGATTTTTCTTTGTCATTTCTCCCTTTTTAAGTCACAGAGTATGTATAAATAAAAGGATATTGCACCATTTATTTTGAAGGCAAAGTGATGCAGTGAGACTGAGATTACAAATGCTTTGAATGACTTTCACAAATTAGATTTCCTTTCCTTTCATGAGGGAGCAGCTGAGGCAAAAAATCGAACATAGTGTTTCCTTAATCTAGAAAGCACAGAAAAATTCCACAATTATCTAAAAACATGTCTCTAGTAGTTTCAAAAGTATAACAAAAAGACAGCATCTGTCGAGCATTTTGCAACATTTTTATAGGAATCAACAACAAAATATAGGATGAATCTCAGATTTTAACGTAAAAATCAAATATACTTGTGTGAAAAAATTAATGTCCTACTTAAAAGGTGACCAGCTTCACTGTTGAGCTCTAAAGCACCAGCACAAAACAACACAAAGGCTGCATTATGAGAGGCTGCAACTGCTGTGGTTATTCCACAGAGTGCGCAAGGTGCTCACACAAAACGATACACACAGCATGTTAAACACACCTAGCACTCCTGGATGTGGTTGTGACTGTTGAGAGGATGAGTCTTAAGAGTTTTTCTTCTCAAAGCAGTGTGATTTCTTCTCTTTCTGTGTAGGCTCACTTAATATTTTATTAATATAAAACAGCTGAGACTAACTGACCTGTATTAGATACAGTTTCACAACACTTGCATGGAATGAGCCATCAATGATTTTATTTTGCATTTATATTAGACGTAAAAACATAATTTGTAATAAATGTTACAGCAACATCAGTGTGAAGGGGTAGGGAAATTGTTGAGTGAGGGGCCCTTGGCTCTTCTACTTTGTCTTTGTTCTCCTTGTGCCTAAGAAGGGAGGTAGAAGAAGACATGCAGACTGTTTAGTTTTGAGACTCATCTGAGGAGGATGGCCACCCCAGGCTCACACACAGGGCTGGTGGGGGAGCTCCTCGCAAGGGAAGCTTCAGGATCCTGACTTAGTCACCAACTTGCCCTACGGTTTTACCTCTCTTACTCATAAACTGACAGGGGAATTAATACGCCACCAAGCAGTTTGATCTCACTCATCACTGCAGAGGCACAGTGTTGAGCCATCAGTGCCATTTTTTGTACTACTTCGAAGACCTAGACCTCCCTGCTGTTGGAAAGGGAATAAGTTGTTCCTTCAGCTGCAGAACTAACAAAGTTGATAAGCTATGGATTTGTAGCCTAAGTCCTCTGTTTTCTCACCAAGTAGTCCTGGATCATTTTCCCTATGTCATCTCAATCTCTTACGTAGTACTTTCACCTCTTCTCCTCACCTCTTTATCTCAAATTTCCTTATAATGTTAAGGATAACTCATAATTAATCACCATCCAAACTCTCACAGGTGCATCAGCAGATCAAAAACAACACAAAACTGATTTTATGCTTTAATTCTTCTCCTTCCAGGCAATGATTTCTAAAAGCTTGTAGCAGTAGTTTTTCTGAGTAGCAGTAGCATTTCTGAGAGCCCTGTTCCTACGTAAATTTTGTTGACAGAAGTCCATAGCTTCCCTATAAAATATGACTAAAAATATCAATCAATTCAACATTTTTCCCCTCTCTTACTCAACAAAGTATCTATACCAGACACCGAAATGTATAAAATTCCATACCACTCTATGCGTATTAATACTAATTTGTGGAAACATCACTGTAAGTACATCTAACAGAAACTATTTAGGAAAGAGGGATTTTCTTTAATGTAGGCAGATATAGGAATTCTGCTAGAAATTACAATCCAGTGTCACATACTAAGTTTGTAACAGAATAGTTTTAGTCATTTGACCAACATACTGGTGGAAGGTAAAAGACCAATGGCAAGAATTGAGTTTAATTTGGATAATCCTGAAGTTTGACCTTCATATATTAGAAATTCTCATAATTTGCTATAGTTTACGAGTAGGAGCTTCAGATTGAATGCTACAATTTGCTGTCTTTACACGCTGGCAAAGTGCCATTAATTTCAATCTAAAACAGTACTGGACTAGTTGGAGTAATCACTCTCTGCTGTATCATAATAACTTGGCAATGGCCAGAAGAAAGATTTATGACCTGGCTTATAAGACAAAGGCCAATGTCAGTCTTTCTCATTATCACAGACTTCTTATGAGCGCTACTCCAAAGGCCATGAGCATCTTAGGAAAAAAAATCACTAACTAGAGACAATCATTGTCTGAAATGCTTCTAGGTCCACATCTATGGCCTAGTCCTCAGTGCAGCATCCTCGTCTTCCCCACAGGGACAATCAGGTACCTCAGTGAAATTACATCCCAGTAGCAAAATCCTCCCAGACACTTTCAGGATACCAGTTTTGTCACTCCCAAAGTACCACGCTTCTCCTGCTCCCTCCAGCTCCAATATTACCTTCAGTGAGCTTAGAGCAGTCTCACATGTGCTGGTGACACTTCAGAGTGGAAAACCAGCCTGAGTGCTACAACCATACATTTTTGCAGTGCTCTAAGAACAGCTCTGAAACCTGTGTTATGCTTCTCTCTGATATCCATATAGACCACAGAGAGGAAAAATCTAAAAGCATCTGTGCTGCAATGCCGTGAGCTCTCATCCCCTACAGAAGGAATGCAGACATCTAAGCACAGAACACATGAGCCATGTGCCATGGTTGCTTCTTTCATGACTCATTTATTCTCTTGTTTGCAGCAGATTGCTATTGCCTAACAAACCAAACCCAAAATAGAAGAGCACAGGCAATTTTTCCACAGGCCACTAATAAACAACAAGGAGGTTCAGAGGGTTATTTGCACTGCATGCAAAGTTGAAACTCCCAAGGTTGAAATGTTAACCCCCAAAAAGTGTCTAAACAAGAAAAGGATGTGGGATATGAGGCCAATTTCAAGGTCAAGTTTGGGATACCACTAAAAAAAAGCTTGCAGCAAATCAAGACAAGAGGAAAAAACACTATAGCTTTTGTAATACGGCAGTTAAGACACATTCCTTGTCCATCAAATAATTTTGTTTTGTGTGTCCAAGTAAGTACCTTAAACTTATAGGGCAAGTTTTATTAAAATCAGTCAAAAGCTTAAATCACTTCAATGGGGACATCATCAAGACTTTAATTTGCTCGGAAGCTGTTACATTTTTATTATTGACAATTTGAGCTCATGGAACCCATTCTCAGCCTCTCTGAAGTTGTACTGATTGGATTGTTTTTGCTTTCTTACAGCTGCTCACTCCAGAGACAACAAATAGCAACCCAGCAGATTTTTATAAATGTTTTCTAATTATTATTGTTTCCTATAAATGCATTTCCTCATTTCAGTGTATAAATAGCAAACTGATTATTTACAGCACTTTCTCCTGCTGCGCACTAGCCTATCTGTCAGAGAGGTGAAACAAATAACTGAGCTATGATTTGTAATAATAAAACCTATGCATCATTTTTCTTTCTCTAGGAAAAATAAAAATCCAGTTTCTGCACATTTGCTGTTTTTGGCAGCATCCTTTTCTCTTGAAGGAAACATCTCAGCACATGAAAGAGGATCTCAGGATAAAGTGTGCTTTAAAATAGAGTAGAAAATTCACTGAAAATCAAATGCAAAGGTTTGTTCTGCTTTTTCAACATCTGAGAAAGCCAGAATGTGTATTTTCACAACATTGTATAATGTGGGACATACTGTTCAGCTTACTGGACCTAAGGTGACAGAAAATAATAGGGGCATTACCTCAGTTAATGTAAATCAGAGCAGCCCAGAGGTCAATGAAATTACACCTCTCTCTTCCCTTTTGTGGATCCTGTCAAACAACCTGCATTTTTCTTGCTTCGTTCAGGATGGTGTGATGAGCAGCTGTGCTCTGTGATGGACAATGCAAACTGCTTTTAGAGATCAGGCAGTTTGAAATGAGAGATCTCTTATGCTTTCTTCTTAAGAGAGGAAGACAAAACAGAGCATTTCAGTGTACAGTATAGTCTTCTGTAACTGATTCACAAATCTGAATCATATTGCAACAATATGTTAGATTCAAGAGGGATATATTTCAGTAAACACAATGGCTAGAAAGAATGAGTACTCTTCACTGCAGAATATGTGATCAGTTACTGCAATGTCATACATTCAATGACTCATTTTTAGACTGTGGACAGTTATCACAAAAGGCCTCTACACATTGTTCTGAAGTGCCATTAAGTATTCTTGGTTGATAATCTCTCTCTCTCTCTCCTCTTCCTCTCCTTTTCATTTTTTTCCCTGCTGAGACATGCTGAGATTCAGTTTCGAATGCATTCTTCCTCCGTGGTCACGCATGCCCAGCATGCACAAGCAGAAAGATTATGCCCAAAAGAAAAGCTCCCTGAAATGTTTATGACAACAATTTAACAAGCAAAAGCTGCACAGTTGTTGCAGTTTTGTGCATTTTCCTCTGCCCTCTCTGCCCATCCATGGCAATAAATACAAAAATAAAGCATTCCTTGTCTCCCCACAAATGATATTTCATTTTAGATTTTAAAACCAATCAGAGAAAACAGAACAATGTCAACAGCTAGTCAAGGTCAGCTTTGTGTTCCATGCCGGAGCTCAGCTGTAACCATCCTTGATTACAGAGGCAATAGTGCGCAGCAACAGAGGTTCACAGGAGCTCACTGCACATACAGAGGAAGATGGTGATTCAGCTTGGCACACACAGTCAATTGTTAATTCTTTTTAAGTTTTGCACATGCAGGAAACTTCATTTGTGCATTTGATCCATATTTTTCTCAACACCACAAGTAGAGGATGTCCCAGTTTTTTTCTTGCCTTTTTAAACACAACATTTTACAAATGACTTTTTTTTCTTACCTTGACTCACAGTGCAAAGTAGTGAGGATGTACTATGAATAGCTAATTCCTGCTGCTCTTCATTTTTTGTGTGAAGATAGCCAGGCAGAACGAATACAAAACTAATCCTGCTTTATGACCACAACACATGAGCACTTCTTTAAATGTCTGGATTCATAAAACTTATAGCTACTGGTGAGCAACAAAGTAATTTTCATAGCTCTGCAATGCTATTCTCTGTGAGTTAGGAGTAACTACAGACTACAGCATTATAGCAGAGGGTGCATCCCTGTACACTTGCCCTTTTCTAACACTACTCCTTGCTAGCTTCTGCTATTACCCTCTGTTGGAGGCAGGATGTGAGGCTTGATAGACCTTTAAACTTTTTCCTCATGGTTCTTTATCTGCTCTCTCTGCACATGAGAAGCTTGAGTTCGCAAAAGGACATAATTAACAATAAACACACAAAATATTTTACCAACTGGTTCTTGTCAAACAGAAGCATGGTTTCCCATTAAATTATGACTGAAAAAACAAGGGTGGGCAAAATTTCCTCAGGAGTGTTCGCAAGGTATGCCCATGAAGATGAACATTAGTATCAGTTGCTTTATTTTACATTTTTAAGAGGATCACATGAGATCAAATATTTAAATGTATTTTGGACCACTGAAACAGGCAGAATTCGGCACTCAGAGAAACCAGGATGGAGGCAAAAAACACCCTGGAAAGACATTCAGCCAAGTGGACAAGTCTGCTCTGTACACATAGACACAAAGGATTAACTCAGAAGAGCACCCCCTTTTTTTGTGTGTCTCCCATTCTTTAAATAAATCTTGTAGCCACCTCTTAATTATCTAACTGCCTTTTTTAAGCTCATTTATCATGAGCTTAAGTTCCAGTTAAAAAACAAACAGTTCCAGTTAAGAAGAACAAACAACAGAATCCTCACAGGAGCTCACAATAATACAGGCATCAAATTCACATCTCCCAGTAACAAGTTACACACTGAAATTCCTAAACTGAAATAAAGTTGGGTTAAGATCTTTGCGGAAGCACAGTGTGAACAGCTGGAATGGGATAATGAATTCCTGTGACTCAGCCCAGAACAGATCCCTGATCTACTGCATCTGTTTCATATCTTATTGTCCTGCTCTCCTAGGTAAGGTTCAAACATACCATCTAGGAACAGGCTGAGAGAATCAGTGGCATTTATCATAAAAAATGTTTCCCTTTAAAAACAGTTGCTCTAATTAAGTCCTCTCCTGCACAAGATCCAGGGTTCCTTCACAGGTTTCTGTTAATAGGCATTCGTAAAATTGGGACTACAGGCAGATAACTATGTAATCTATCTTCCTTTCTGCATATAGCATGTGTTTGATCTGTGCCTACAGAGAGTACCAACAGTGATTTGACTGTTCAAATTCCTCTCTGCACATGATTCAGAGCTCCTCTTTAAAGCTTCATTTATTTCACTGCACCATGCAACAACAGCACCTTGACTCACAGAAAAAGCTCTTTTAAATGTTTTCATTTCTAAAGTTCCCTCTATTGTTCTACAAATATAATAACCAGAATACATAAAAACTAGTACACACAAATTTTTGAAACACCCTGAAAATGTCTAAAGTATCTACCTGACATTATGAGACAGAAGTTAAATGCCTAAGAGTGTGCTGCTATAAAGTCACACACACACGATTGGAATGACCAAATATTCTTTCTACCCATACTCCTTATGAGTGGCTGCTAACTGTGGTCCAGACAACAGCATTGCCTGATGTTTTCAGAGAGGAACATTCAAAAGGATATGGGTTTTACTACTTTCCACATCCAGAAGACATTGGGATAACATTGTCTATCATCTGATCAAAATTAGGCTATTGGATGGGTAATCCACTCACCATCTTTTAACTGCCTAATTAAAGATTATCATTCCAGAGGTGCTGAAACTGATGAGTCTTAATGTTCTTTTTTCTTAAACTACAGAAGCCCACAAGAAATAGTCCTTTAGTGGCAATAACTTGCTCTCAATAGCATCACTGATAATACTGTTTCCATTTGACAGTACTGATATACATGTCACACAGCACACATATTCCCATAAACCCATACAAAACAAAATCTGGGTCACTCTGCAGCCTTTTCAGGAAACAGAAAGAGCCTCACCTACCTAAGAGAAGGCTTCAAACCTGTATCTTTGCTAAATACCTGGGATGTCATTCAAATTTTGTCATTACGGTCTATCGAACTCATAAAAGGAGAGGGAACAAGTAAAAGCAACTGTTTCATCAAGAGAATAGTTAATACTTCTTTCTGGTTCAGATTTTAGAAGCTTTCAACACATATCATTCTCTTTCCTCCATTGGCTTTACCTTCTTCATAAATATGGCATATATTAATTCATTTATTTCTCATTTTGAAGTTGTAGAGGATTACCATTCTTTTTATACTCAGGAAGGCTGAGGCATATGAGAAGGACATTGTTTGCTGTGAAAGGTTAGATAGAACTTACTGGACTTCAAGGATGGACTGGAAGCAAGAAATTACATGCCCTGATGCCAGTAAGCTGTCCGACTTTTACAACTGGAGCAGCAGCATAAAACATTGTCCTTCTTAATGACCCAGTGGAGTCCACCTAAAAGATATCTTCTGAATTAAGGAAGCGAGTTACTGATGTCTCAATTGTTAGGTTGGATTCTAAAGAGGTATCATAAAAGTTAATGTCATAGCAGCTCTTATATGATAGATATTGATCGTTCTAATATCAAGCCTTCCACAGAGGACTAATGTTTAATGTTTAACAGGGGAAAATTATATTTTATATCTCATTTAAAGCTGAATCATTAGCACGAGATAAGCAGACTTTTGGGGTGGGAGGAAATCCAAATGTGCATAAGTCAACCAGACTAAATTGTTTTTTTCTAAATGTGAACATTTGCCAGCTGCTCTTGAGAAAGAAGCCATAGCGAGATAGCTTTCCATGTCTTTGACAGAAATGACTTAGTCGGAAGCTAGAAGATTTTGTAGTTTTCGTTGCTGTTGTTACTTTTCATGTTTCTTCATTTCTTTGCTTTTTGTTGTGGTTGTTGTTGTCTGCTCCTGTGTTTTGTTCTTGTTGTTTTTAGCAAAATTGCCTTTTGAAAGTATATTGCTATTCCATTCCTTGTGTTAAGTAAATCATTTTTATACCAGATACTGTGCTGTAATTTACATAAACAGCTGTGAGGGCCCTTCTGTAAGAGTGTATTTATTTCATAGAGCTCTGATCAGAATAATACTTGGGCAACAAAGCAAAAATATATAAAGGCTAACGCATCCGTTTTAACTTTCTGCAGCCATTTTTTACTCTGAAGCTTTGCTATCCACCTCAGTATCTCCAAAACACTTTCCTATCTTTCAGCAACCACTGGCAACAGGTGAGCTTGGGACTGTCATTTATGAGCAAATTTCTGCCCACGGAGAGAAAAACTGCAGCAGTAGTAGCACTAATTACCCCAAAGATACTGCAAACACGAAGACCAGGCAGGTACCAGGGACTGTAAGACCTGTCCCAAATTCATAAATATTACTGCCTAACCCCATAGCTTTATGGCTTTCAAAGGTAATGAGAAACTAAACATATACTAAAATAAATGTCTGCATGCTTTGTGTCTAGTGAACCTGCACATTACAGAAAGCTGCAGCATATAGAAAAGTTATATTTTAGAAATCTCATGGCTTACTATTGCAGGCTGACTCCAAATTGCTGAGTAGGTAGAGGTGGTCTTGGTGGAGGAACCTTAACCACAGGTGGCGGTTTTCCTTTGTGTTTCCCCCGAAGATTTTCATCATGTCTGCAAAAACAAAAAGTCATTGATTTTCTGTGCATCACAGCTGACAAGTTACATATATGAGCAGCTACCAGTTTTGTTTGTGATGCTGAACTCCTGACAACAGTGTATATGCTACAGGCCTTACAGAATTTACGTTTACTATAATTAAAGTAGTAGGGAAATTTTTAAGCAGTATTTGTTGAAGAATTCTTAAGCAAGACAAAAATGAGCTTTTTTGTTTTTTTTTTGCTGTAGCCAATGGAGTACAGTAATAAATGTGTCCAAAAAATAGGAACACTCTATAATTTAAAAGCAAAATTCTAGCTTCTTTGCTACTCATAATACAGTTCTCCTCTCTTTTTCAACCATGCAATATAATTTATAACCTCAGAGCTCTAAGGTATTTCCAGTTATTCCCTATTTACTCAGATGGTGTGTAAAAACCCACCTGGCATCGGTAAGTCATAATCAAAGCTTCCAGTTACTTTCATTCAGCACTGACATAAAATCATTTCCTGTCAGTATATCAAAGCATTTCCATGTAAATAGTAGTGTCGAAAAGACTGTTATTGATACTAATACTGGCACTTGATAATCCCAGCCCAATGTACTTCTTTATCTTTCCTTCTCACACCTCTCTCCATTACTCCTCCCTAGCACACATACACATATCACATAAAAGTAGTGGATCTGATAACAAGACATATCCATAGAATTCAAAATCAATTAACTCCTTGCTGACTGTGAAAGCTCTTCATAAATGGAAGTCACTCAATCCATTACAATATGCAAGCAAAGAAGTCGTGACTGTATTTTTGCCCATGACCATTATGCAATACACATAAGAAGCAGCAACACGTGGATTGGTTTTGTTAACACTCACACTGAGGCTGCAATTATATAAAGTAAATGTTCCACAACTGAGATGTGGAGGCTTCAGACCTGTAAAAACCTACATAGGGTTCCCCTGTGCAAACATGTGACACACTCCAGGACATCTTACATGGCAATACAAATTTCAGAATTAAATCCAGTCAATCACGGAAGGTAAATTAAACTTTCAAACACTGAAGAAATGGGATTAGATTCTGCTTGGAATACAGCGAACATAACACAAGTGTACCTGAGAAAACGTGAGACAATGTATTTGAAACTTGCCACGTACCGGATGACTTCTTGAGGAATATTAAGCTGGTCATATTTGAGATGTTCTCTCAGATCGCTTAAATAGTTCAAGTAGGTGACTTTTTTCCCAAATTTATGGCTAAAAAAATTACAAAGAAGTGTAAAAATCAGCATGGGAGAAGCATTTATGAAGGCTTTAGTTTCTGTTACAAAAATGTAAGTGCTGACGCAACTCAAAATTAGACTGTAATTGAAGCAGCAGGAGACATGAGATGTATTTCATTTTGTATGATCAAACATATACAGTGCATGCCTGAGAGTCTGATTTGAATAAAAATAACTGACTTTAGTCTGAATGTTTTTTGATTTGCATAGATATGAAAAACACTGCTTTAAAAGCCACTGAAAAACAGCTTTCACACAGCATTAGGAAGCTCACTAAAATAACTGTTAACTGGAGAAACTGTTGCCTGGCCAACACAATGGTTATGTTATTTAGGTACCTTCCTACCAAAACACAAAATAATGGGACTACAGACACAGACCATAATGTATCAAATGACAGGCAAGATATTCAAAGAATGCATAGCGTATGTCCTTGAAGTGCAGGATCATCACATCTATCTGTTCTGAAAAGAGCTGGATAGCTGCTGAACAATAAAGCTCTCTTGATGAGCCGAACAAAATGGACTTCCAAATTTGATGCAAGGAGGATCGCAAGTTAGGTTTTGAGTTTCAGTTAGGCACAGTCCAAACTAATTTCATATTTTTCTGCTATACAAAGCGTCTGTCCTGTAATGAATTGTCAATACAAATAGTAGGCGTTCCTGATTGAAACTGTACTTCGCTGCAGATTACTTTGAGAGCAAAACTGGAGAAAAAAATCTCTCGCAGTAATGAATTCAACAGTAATTTGTCAAACAAGCATACGCACACTCCCTCTAGTGGGCAATGACACAAATGCAAGTCACTTGGGTATTTTGGAAGCTCTCAAGTCAAAAGTGCAAAACACTGCCAACAGACAAGTGCTTTTGTGACTGATAGATATCAGTCCACTTGCATAGAACTACAGATTTTTCAGCTTGTCTTTCTTAGGGGTTTTCAACATCACACGTAAGCCATGAGCTAATGAAGAATTCTCTGTAATTGACTTAAAGACCTTTTCAGAGTTAATTAATTCTTTCAATTATTTTGTCATAATAATACTAGTTATTATTATGCCATAATTGCTAATACTATTATTACCAATGTACAATTTTGTTTCTGTTGGACACAAAGAAGGAGTAGAGTGCTATCAGGTTAGACCCAAGTATCCAGGTACGCAGTACTAAAAGTCAAGTACGACACAAATTGCACATTGCTATGAAAACAGGACGTTACGAAGGACAAGATGATCATGTATCTAAGATGACAAATGTTGGTTTCAATTTTCTGTGCTGTATATGCATGCTTAAGTTTATCAAGGGCACCCATTTTTACATCCAAAAGAATCACAGAATCAATGACCCAGGTTGGAAGGGACCTCAAGGATCCTGAAGCTCCATCCCCCTGCCTGGAAGGGCCACCAAACTTCCACATTTACTAGATCAGGTTGCCCAAGGCCCCATCCAACCTGGCCTTGAACACCTCCAGGGACGGGACATCCACAGCCTCCCTGGGCAGCCTGTTCCAGGACCTCACCACTCTCCTAGTAAAGAACTTCCCCCTAACATCCAACCTAAATCTTCCCTCTTTCAACTTAAAACCATTTCCCCTATAAAGTAAGGATTTAAATGCCAGTGTATCATAGTGTTCCAACAAAAAAAAAAAAAAAAAAAAAAAAAAGTATCTACATTTCTTAAGAATTAGCAGCAGTGTTTATCTGCCTTATAGCCCTGCAAAGATCATGAACACTGAAGGGACTCTGAAAGTTTGAAGTGCAAGGAGGGTTACAAGTGCATTCGAACTCTGGAGCCAGCACAGATTCCACATCACAGTATGATCAGAGGCTGACTACACTCAGGCAATAGCTGTCCTTCGCTATTCCACTTCTTCCCTTGGCCTGAGGCTGACTTCTCAGCACCCCACAAATCACTGTCAACTGCCTCTTAGAAAAAAGTTGGCTGTGCCTGAGTCATCTTCAAACAGGTCATGACTGCTGGTTTGTTGTGGTTATGGACTGTTGGGTTGTTGTTTTTTTTTTTTCTGAAACCTTCTACAAAACTCTTAGTAGCCATCCTACAGCCAACCAGGAACAAAGAAAATCCATACAGTTCCTGAACTGCATGGATTCCTACTGCACCTCCTGCTTCTGTCACAGTTTTCTCACCAGTGGATGTCTTGGATTATTGACACTTATCTTACTTCCAGTTACAATAAATATCTACAGTCATTCTTATTTTAACGAACGAGACGTTACAGAATGAGATCTAACTGCATTTCCTTAAATTTCACATGCTTCTTGCATGTTCTGATCTGTCTAAAATTTAAAATTCCCCTTTATAATTAATTAAACAAATAGTCAGAAAGCGTGAGTTAGAATAACTAGGTATGTAGGAGTTGATGAGGAGATGACAGGAGTTGCTTTATTCCTTCAACTCTGAGGACATTCATAATATAATCTGCAATACATTAGAATTACTTTGAAAGTAGAATTACTTTGAAGTTCAGGAGCAAAAACCTAAAGTCCAACCAACTTCCAGTCCATCCATCATCGCTGGTTTCTTGTAGCTACCATTAGTTTTTAGAATGAAAAGAATCCTCTAGTAAAATATAACTATCATTACACTTCCTATCTCAAATTCATATGAGCACTTCAGGGCTTATTCATTAACTTTGAACACACTAGTAGTATCAATCCTATTCATCTCAACACTTGAGATCAGACCAAAGGTTACCCATTTATTACTTGCTTTACCATATCACCTAGTAACTCCAGTCATGGACTGGTCATTCATGTCCACAGAATAACTATGTTTGAAGTAGTATTTACTTTAACATACCACTGAACCTTTTATCAATTAAGAATGCATTATCTTAGAAGGAAAAAAACCCTCTACCCTGTTATGCATACTCAAGCTTGAGCGCATCATACAAACTAGTTCAAGCCAGTTTAAATGAGTGTTGTGCTGTAACTTGATATATTTTAACTCAAACTTTTTAAAAGCAACCAGTAAGAGAACATATCATCTTTAAACTAGACAGGAAAACTGCCAAGTACCTTATAAGAGGTTTAAAAATATTCCACAGAATTTTGATGAAGTTGGTTGGATGTACAACATAGAGTGCTTTAAGGTTTTTCTTATACCTAGGAAAAGAAAAGGAAATTGTTAGAAAATTTTCGAATATCATAGACCATAGAAATGAATAGATACAACTGAATGGAAGGTACTGTTACAGGAATATCATATACTGTTTTATTCAAATACATTAAAAAGACAATTCAGGAGAAACTCAACATAAAATGATTTTTTAATTAAAAATAATAATAATGTAAAAAAGGTTATTTTGATGATACAACAATATTCCAACACTATTATAAACCTAACCAATATCTTTTGTCTTAAGGAAGAAAATTATGAGAAGAAACAACCTGAAAAAGAATTGAGAGAATAAGGAAGTCTTAAAAACAGACTCCATCTCTTTATTTTCTCCATAAAGGAGCTTCATACAGGAGAAAATGTATATATTTTCAGGTGTGAAATTAAGACCTAATCTTCTTTCTCACTACTTTTATGTTGTCTTGGTAGTCGTTTCTAAAGTTGAAGCCATTGTTTTATATCAGACGGTCCTCTTTATTTAAAACAAAACCTTTCTCCATTGCTTGATTCCATGTTGTTATATAACAGAACATAACAGATTCTAGCAGGCTGAAACTGAAATGGAAACTAGGCAGCACAGGAACACGCTGATCTTACTCAACCTTACTCCAAGATGAAACTGAGAAAACCCACAATCAAGTGTCTCCATATATTCTGTATAAAAACTGTTGCTTGGTGCTTTGCAAAGTTAGCTCCAAGCAAATAACTCCTGCACAACAGGTACTGCTGTAATAAGAACTCAAATTCAGTGATAAAAACTAAAAAGCCAAGCAACTAAGTTACTTTACTGAAGTCTTTTTTCATCTCAAAGCACAAGGCATAAGCCTGTACGTCTGTGGAATTTTACATACTTCATATTTTCTTGAACTACAACCGAATGCCCAGAAAACTTCACTGAATTCCTGCAGTAAACCTTAAAACCAAGAACTACTACCTTGAAATTATTCCAGTTGAACATTTCCTTTCATGATACTATCTAATTGTAATCTTCCTTTGTATTCTCCTCTTTTCTCTGACCCTCAAAATACACAAACAGGTCTGAAAGGTACTATTTCTTGTGTTTGTGGGTGTGTGTTGGGGGGGGCGGTTGTTTGTTTTTTTTTCTCTCTGGCTAGTATAGCTAAACATATATGCTGGACTGTAAATACTGCTGTGAGCTTCTCAGTGACTGCTTGCTGTGAACTCCAGCTGTGAGTAAAATGATGGGTGCGAGGTTGCCTACTTTTTAAAGCTACGTGCGATTATCTGATCGTCTTTGGTTCTCTTGCATTCTGGGACAGAGTGAAAACGAAGAAAAGAGATTTCTGATGTAATTGTGTGCTTGAGATATATGCAGGAGAGAAGGCAACAAAACTGAGGAAGATATTGCCCCTCATACTGCCTCTCCTATACAGCTACTGTAAATTAAGCTTGGGATTGTCCCAGAAGGAAAATAATATGATACGGTAGGCTTTCAATTCCACAGAGTGATTTATTTTCAGGAACAGTCAAAGTACTGCAAAAAACAGTATTATAGCCCAAACTTTTCACTGAAGACAAAATATAGGAGATCCTTTGTTCTTTTTTTTTCCTTACTCTGTCCCACAAACAAGAAATGCATTATAGCAAACATATACAGAAGCCTACTAGCAAAAACAAGCTTTCTTTATCAGTTGTTGAACCAATATCAGTTTCTCATTAAAGCAGTTAGATACCTCATATGACAGCTCATCTCTGCAGCTCGGATGGCTGCTGTTTTCTTGCATAGTGTGTTCTAGGGTTTCAGGATGCTACTGGGTGAAATTCAAAATACTCTGAGCTCAGGCACTAGATAACCAAAAGTAGTTTTGCATATTTGAATTTCCATTTTCAAAGCAGGGTGGTACACAGTTCTGTTACATCTTGTGTGTTTACACTGCACTTTAATCTAGAAACACCCATTAACCTCTTCCACAGTGTCTTTTTGGAGATTTTCTTCTTGTTCCAGCTCCCAGATTGGAAAAATCAGGCACATATGATTCATCCCCCCAACACACACACACACAGAGGCACATCTACACTTCCACTTTAGGAAAAAGCCATTTATGAATGTTTCTACTTCCAGTTATGTCATCCTTTTTTGGCCAACTTACAAAAACAAGTGAAACAACTAATAACTTGTCAACAAGTAAAAGCCTAACTGATTTCAATAGAAACTTCCAGCTCTACTGATGAATGCTTGTTTTCAAAGAACAAACTTCAGAACTCAATTTCCTCTATTGAAAAGCTATATATCTAGGAGTTCTGGCCTAGTCAACTACCCATCCAACCACATATTAGTCAGCAGCAATCATTGTTACCCCAAAGGACTGGCATATACCAGCACAGGGGTCATTT
Source organism: Excalfactoria chinensis (assembly GCF_039878825.1). Taxonomy (NCBI): domain Eukaryota; kingdom Metazoa; phylum Chordata; class Aves; order Galliformes; family Phasianidae; genus Excalfactoria; species Excalfactoria chinensis. The sequence goes on along the minus strand of NC_092825.1, from coordinate 66,816,099 downwards.
TCGTGCTTCACATATAACAAACAGCGGATACTGCAAGTATTTTGAGAAACCGTCTGCTAAGATCCCCTATTTCATATACAACCTAGAGTTGAGAAGATTTAAGGTTCAAAAAAAGAATTGTGAGATAATCCAGAATGATGGCTGGTAAGGTGTCACAGGCTTCTTGATAAATAGCGCACAGAGAGATGATGGCTCAGTTCTTGCTCCCAAGTCTTTGTATAACTTTGGATAATCATTTCAGCACCTACAACACTCATTAGTAGTGCACAGAAGACACTTATAAGAGAACCAACAGACTGAGGCCATTACAAGAATTTGTAATGGTAAAATTAACTCAGCCATTAGCTACAGACGTTTTACACACACACACCAACCAAATATTCTGGAGTCATACTTCCTGTCAAATTCTTTGTAGGCAGTTTGTAACCATTTCAGCGATGGTTTATTCAGACTCTTCAGGCCATAGTGAAAGTAGACAACAGTATAATCATTTTCTACATACTGGTCCAGAGTATACTTCAAGTACCTGAAAAGATAACATTTTAGTTTTAAGACCGTGTATTGGATGGGGATTTTTAACTGAGAAAGCAAATGCACTGTTTTTGCAATGAACATTCACGACTGAAGATTCATGCTTTCCTCAATCTATTTATCAAATGAGTTCATCTTGTTTTAGAGGCAGCGTTACCAATAATTTCACCACAGTTACAAAAACAATGGTACTCACAGATCACTAAAAGATGAAGGCAATACGTGACTGTGTTGTTCAGCAAATATTTTAAAGGATACATTTTAACTGACAGCAGCTTTTATTTTGTTTTCTTCTTGTCTTTATCAATTCCTTTCTATTAGCCAAATAAACACAGTCATTTTGACCTTTCAAAATAATAAGGGATACATCGTCTTTTTTATTCTCAAATTAAAAGATTTTAAATTCTTGGAAAAATCCATTAACTCTAATTACTGCCAATTACAACTGGCTACTGTAAACTTTGCTTGAATGTGTTCACCTTTCTCTTGTTTGCTTTGTAGGGACTACATTCATAGATCATTTCCTTTAAAACTAATTTAAAGAACTACTCTAGTTATCCCATCTTGAAATAAAAGTATATAAATAAAGTATATGTTTTATAAGCAGATTTCTGTGCATTGATTCTTTTATGGTATAGTGTAAGACACTTTTCCTTTTCTCCTACAACTGAGAACACTGTATGGTCTATTACACAGCTCAATGATTCAAATAAAGCAATGATGGAGGAGTACAATCTGGCCTCATCTCTCGCTGTGTCAGATTTCAACTTTCTCATGTCATTCGCAATGCTATCTTATTATTCTGCGACAGATCCCCAGATATTATTCTTCACTCATTCAAGTAAATAGACAGTTTCATGTGACACTTACTAGGCTGTGGCCACCTGAAAGCATCAAGGCCACATTGAGTATTCACCTATGCAAAAGCACATAACTTCACTGCTATGCTGTACTCCCACAGTCTTACTGATCTGCTTACTCATCTATCATACTGAAAACCTTAAGGCTGCTGATAGTCTGGGACAAGGAATGCCATTGCTATTTATATAATACTATTTTGATACTCAGATTGAGTATTAAACAGTATTTTAATGTTATTACCATCAACAGTAATTCAGGACTTTCAAAAAGAGTGTCATCAAAATATAAATATATCTAAACGGATACTTTGACATACAGAGAGCCTCATGTTTTATTTTACAGCATGCAAATTCCTTGGCACATCGCCTACAGAAAGCCTTTACTTCTAAAAATAATTCAGGGTGTTTTGAAGGAACCAATATTTTTGTACAATCAGCTGCTTGTTACAAGGTGAGATTTAAGAGACTTAAACAATAATATTGCACTTGATGTAGGTTGTTTTATAAAAAAGGAAACAGTAACATAAATAACAAAATGTTATTGCTAGGTGATTTAGGAAATGAAATATAGCAAACTAAGTCAAACTTGTCATCCATGAGAGCATATATAAATAGCGCTAAAATACTAGAAGTCCTTTTCCATTGGTCTTCATCATAAATTCTTTGTTTTAAAACACCAGAATTCATAAATAAAATCAAAACAACAAGTTAATTTGAGTACACAGTGAATTACTTCCTCTAGTCAAAATTCCAGATGAAGTAACTGACAGTTTCATCCACATCTCATTGACTTAATATTAACACTAGTAAGTGCATCATTTTTCCATTTCACTCGCTGCCTCCTGCTTCTCCCTCTCTGCAAACTCATTCATCTGGAAACAAGCTAAAGGAGGTTCACATATAAATGTGATTCTGTGAATGCAAAGCAGTCCACACAGGAGATTGAGAGAAACTTACTCCAGCAATCTGGTGTGATTGAGCTGGTGGGAGGGGGGCATACGGCAGCAACTGAAGGTAATCACCTTTCTTCCAGAATTGTCATCACCTGGTGAACAAAACAGACAGTAAATACAACACTCATTTATTCATGCAGTGAGACTTCATTGATCTGAGGGAGCAGTTTATATTTTCTGGTATTTGGAGTAATCTTTGTGTTTCTCATCTTTACACAAAACACACTGTGAAACTTCATAAGCAAATCACATGCTGCCTACAGAAATAAATTTGGCCACTGTGGCAGTAAAATGATGTGACTGCTGAACAACTGAGGCCAACTAAGCCGAGAAAGGCCTATTCAAAACATGGCTGGTAGCGTGCAGTTCCTGAAAAGGAATGTCTAAATCCTTCTGTAGAATTTAACCATGGAAGAATCTAGGTCTTTCTTTCTGGAGTAGTCACAGAAGTCATGCCTTGCTGTTCCACAACAAACAAGTTCTGTGTCAAACAGTCAGATTTATTTATTTATTTATTTTATCAGCTTAAGCTTTCTTAGATAATTTTCCAAAAGCACCACTATGCTCAGATCTCATTTAAAACACAAGAAACAGGGCAATCACCTTTGCTTTTCATAACCTGAAGATTCACCAAGATTGCATCCCTTAATCCCTTCAGCAAAGCATGTATTGTGGCACTCAAGTTCATTGCAGTCTTTGGCTCATGACACTTTACCCACTGCTTGTATGGACAAAGCTGGTGATGACGCCAGTGCCCACCCTATGAACAAATGCTGCTATCTAGAAAGCCACACTCAGAAGTATTAGGATGATCATATTGAGGGTAACTGCACTGAAGACTGTGAGATGTTAAAATCTTAAAATATAGGTATCTAGCTGGAATGAAAAAGCAAAGAAGTGAAAGGAGGAAAGTTAAAGATTTAACAGAGTAACTTAACAGATAAAACATATGAACATTTCTATGAAAACTGGGTAGAACAGCTTCAGCTGTTGGAATCAACATCAGTATTATCAACTAGATCAGCTGAAGATGATCAAATTATACAACCTGAATGAGAAAATATTTGCCAGCTTGGAAACATGTATTTTTTTATGAAAATCCACCAACTATATAAATATTCTTTGCCTTATGTTGCTTAGGAAAAGACTGCTACTCTCAGCTAATAGATTCAACATCAAGAAAAAAACATTCTTGCATTTGCTTTACCCAGTTTCTATCCCACGTACACAGAGGTCATGATGGTATACCATTGTTTTTTGTTTTGTTTTGTTTTATATGGGAAGAAGGATAGAAGAGACAAGATTAACTTTCAATAACTTTTGACTTATGAATATTGACTGGGAAACATCTTCTGCATTACCAGTTCCAAGCCTGAGTCATCACCAGGAACTGTGCCCACAACCCTTCCTGACTTGTCAGGCTCCACCTTGAAAACCAGTTAATTTTTCCAGCTCTTGTTCCCTACTGCTCACTGCTACGATAGTTTGCAACCTCCTTTCCTCAGTTCTGTTCTAAAAGTTGTAGCAAGTTTGTACCAGCTTGTTTGTGTGACAATGTCATCTAGCTGGAACCATTCTTCTCCTCCATTACTATTTAAAACTCTGATGGAATCTCTAGGCAACAATCACTTCTCAGCCTTTATTTTACTGCTTATGAACATGTTACATCTTCTATCTCTTTTAAAATTTTCCCTTCTCCAATCCCACTGTTTTCTACACTACTCCAATCTGAATGCCTCTTTCCTGAACATGGGTGACAAGAATTAGATAATGAATCGCAGATGAACATCAGAAATAGGACTCAAAGATTTTCTAGTATCATCATATCATAGTATCATAGTATCGTGCGAGTTGGAAGGGACCTTAGAGATCATCGAGTCCAACTCCCGGGTTTCGAGCCCCCTGTGCAGCGAAGCAGCACTTCTACCCCTGCGCCACAGGGGGGATTCGAACCCGGGCCCTCCAGTGCCGCAAGCAGCAGCTTATACCACTGCGCCACTGGGGGCACACAATATCAACACCATCTTTACTGAAAACTGGGATGAACTATTCATTTAAATTGACAACTATAGCTGGATTATCTCTAAAATCCACTCCACTCCGATTTCACAGATCATTTATCTCCTTTTTCTCTCTTCATACAATCAAAGAACCTTTTGCTATTTGCTTTAACATCCTTCAAAGATTTAACTCAGCTTGTCTTTCAGCAGTTATCACTTTAGTTCTGTATTTCTTACTTCCAAAATGTATCTTTCTCTGCTGGCTGCTTCTTGTTTTCCATTCCTTTCAGGCTTACTACTTATTCTTGCTATCTTTCTTGAACATGCTTTTTCACTCACCATAGCTTGATGCCCTCTTACCACATTAATAATAAATTCTGATTCCCACATTAAATAAGGTGCTTGAGCACTGCTAAAGGAAGGTTATGCACAACAACATGATTATACGTACTCAGGTAAGTGTGTATATTGTTCTTCAACAGGCAATAATTTCATTTCCTGAAGTTATTTAAAATGTCTTATTTGATGTTCTCAGAGCACTTACAAAGGCATTATAATTTGAAAGGCATTAATATGAACAATGTACTAAAATTAAATTAAACCATTAATAAAAGATTGTTCTCTAAATCATGACTTGTTTGTGGAAAAACTGATGTTTTACAGTACACTGTGGAATATTTTATTTGCTAGGCAATCATTTTTATGGGCAAAATAAATGTAAAAATGTTTCCAGTTAAATTACTAAATGAGTCACTAATTGTTACTGTTGGTTACATTCCACTGCCTGATTTAAAGGGCAGAATAAAATAACTACCTTTATAAAAGAAGTGTAAACAGATATGCTTAGAACACATGTAAGGTTTTCTAGTTCTGCTAATCACAGCTTTGCCAAAACTAAGAGAAGAGCAGGAAACAGAACCTTATTCTGCAACTCTATATACCTGTATGTGCAACAGCCACAATAAAAAATGGTTAATGAGAACCTCAGCTCGACTAAAAGCTAAATAAAGTAGTGCTAGCTTCCCATTAATGATGACAACTGATAAAAGAGGGTGTTCTTTTCACATAGGCATCAATAATTCTTTGATAAGCATAAAAGTTTTTAAATGGCACATGTAGTGCTGATCCATCGCTAAGTAGGTTTGCCTTGCCCTCTACCAGAAGGGCTGTGACTGAGCACCCTGCAAAATTCACATCACTCTAGTCCATTTGCTTCACACTTTGAAACACGCTGAAGCCCAGAATTTTGAGGATACAACTTATGCCCAAACACATGAAAGTGTAATTTGAACCGTGGGAAGATCAGTTATCTACACATTTAACAAAGAGCATTACTTAAAGCATGTTGATTTTAAATCAGCATAGAGCATGCATGCATATATCCCACAAAACAAACAAACAAAACAAACAAACAAACAACCCACAACAATTTCAGTTTTGCCCCTTGGGGATTGACTTTCAGGTAAAAAATGTAGTTTCATATTAATATATTTTATTCCAGGTTACTGAAAAGCTTTAGACGACGACTTGTTCCATGCTTCTGTGTTCTCCTCCTTATCTTTCTACACTGCTTTTGTGTTCCAGCTGTCCCAGAGGCATTCCCAAAGACAGAGTTCCTTAACTGATTGAGCACCTAAACTCCCCCAGCCCACTCTATGTTTGTGCTCTCATCTTCTTCACACAACCTTTGGCTGAAATCCTTCTCTCACAGACAAAAACTGTCTGATATGTCATTTGCCTATGGGTACAAGGATATTGCCTCACTTGGTATCCAGTAGCCACATTCATAGGTAAAGTATGTAAATAGAAAGATGACTTCAGCCTCAGCATTATCAGCTGTGCTCTCTGCTGAATCACTCCTGTAAGATCATTTCTTCCAAGCCAACCTCCTTCTCTACACCTCATGAGTAAAGTGGGGTGTGTGTAATGCAGAATCCAGAACAGGATTTATGCCCATTAAAATACAAAATACTGGAATATTATTTGTGTGCATTTCTCTGAAGCAGATATGATTCATACATCACTTCTGATATCAAACATTGCATTGCCAAGGGAAAAAAAAAAAAAAAAAGATATGGTAAGAAACAGAGGGCAAGTGGGAAAATGAATTGTTCTGCTTTTTAATTAAGAATTTGGATGGCACAGCACTTACTTCATCTTGCAAACAAAAAGTTTTTTCTAATCATACAGTTCATTCCAATTTAAAAATGAGAGATTTTCAATGCTTTAATTTTATTGTGAGTTTTTAAAAGCCTTTCTTCTAATGATGCGAAACATCACTATTTTAGAGAAATTAAATATATTATTTCACTGAAGCTTGTCATTATCACATGAAAGCACAGAATGATCCTACATGAACAGTGAATGAACTTCTGCCTTTGGTTTCAGTGAGAAATGGGAGTAGAAGCTGCATCAAAATCCAGGGGACTTGCAACAACAGTGAAAAGATTTACTCCCATACGTTTCATTCTTAGAATTTAAGTTACTGAAAATAAGCTTAAACTTCATTTGTGCTGTGTTAAATGGTGAGATAAACTGTGTTTTCAAGGTCTCTCCTGTCCTCTGTGACTTGGGGAAATCAGGGGTTACAATAAAGCAATTACTAACATTCTATGTTTCGCACTGTATGAGTAATGGATAGTAAATATGCCCACAATTAATGATATGTAGGTCTCTGCCCATCCATAATGGCAAAGTTCTTAGTCAGCAAAGAAGCACATAGCCTTGATGACACAGCTGAGTCTCAACACTAGCAGTAGAAGCTAATGTAGAGATCTGAGTCCTCTTTTTCTAGCACTGATTACCTTGACTGATCATATGAAAGCACATTACAATGGATATTTTAATACTTCAACATTAAAGTGGCGAAAAAATGTGATAATGAGCTGACTGATTTTCCATTAGAATAGACATTAGATTTCCCAAATATATAATGGGAGTGACACCAACTCTATGTGCCAAAAGTCAACCTGTTTTGATTTCACACCGTTTTCTTTTTGTGTTCATTACTCGGTTCCCTTCCTGTTCACCCAATAATTTAGGTACCAACTTTCTGTGAGAGGACTGCACCCACACTGCACCTCGTTAATTCTGGAAGGTGCAAAAATTGTAATTAAAATCAAGTATATGATCACATGATTTCCTTAAAAGAAGAAATTGTATTTCAGAGATTTCCTACATTTGCACCTTCCCTTCAGAAAAAAAGACAACCCAACAGAGATTCCTTCATGGACTCTCTCTCTCCTCACTTTTGCCTAAGATAAATGCTTTGCCACAGCACATTTTCTTCAGGCCAGCTGGCAGTGAAGCGACAGCTTGCTTCTGGTGTAATAAAACATTTACATTTCTCTATACTTTTCATTAAGTATATAAAATTTGTTGAAATATAGCTCAGTTAAATTCCATTCCTGAAGCCAACCGCTAACTTCAAGTATGCCTGGCTCAGTCTGCATTTTCTCAGACTCAACATGAAAACACCTCCAGATACTTTGATGCAATTAACCATGTCCTGCCTTTAAAAGTGACACTATTGCTTGCAGCCTGACATTCAAAAGCAAGAAATGCCATTAAGATCAATACATCTAATTTTACATTCTGAAGAAAATAGTTGGAGAAAGAAACAACAGGAAAACTGTCTCCAAGGGGAAAAAGTCAACTTCAGTTTTTACCTGGAGGATTTGAACCCATGTTTCTAAAATGACAACACCCAAATGGTTAGGACAGGCTTCCTAAAGTGCAAAGCCCACATTAATGTCTGCTCTTGAGCTGCAAATAAGTTACAGAGTCCTCAGTTTTCTTCTTGAAAACTGCCTTCAGTCCTTCTTGAGAACCTGGAAGTCCTAGGTCTCTCCCCTTGTTTCCCACAAGAAGGTATAATTTATGAAATAACACCAAACCTCCTGATTACAGGAACATCTTTTGGAAATAAGACTTTGTCCATTTTATTTTCTTTCAAGAATAAAAGCCGTAAACCTTGCTCTTTATTTTGGCACTGCAATTTACACACAATGGGTCTGCTCCTGGAGGTATTGCAGGAAGTGAGAAAGCTGTCACTGAGATGGACTGAAAATTATAAAGATTTGTGACTTTAAGAAGAAACAGTAGTGAATTACATAATGACACTAAGACACAAAAACTACATCATCACTCTTTCTTCCACAGTCTAATTGACACAACACGATTTTAATCAATTTCTAACACACTGGTTGGAAATCATAAATGAAAAGGAAATGAACGGAAGCTTGAAGAGCGTGGCCAGTCCTTCTCAAAGAACCAGTCTTTCAAATCCTTGGAGTAGATTGTTTTGAGGGAGATCACACAGCATGTTTGGGACAACCAGGGGATCAGGCCTAGCCAGCACGGGTTCACAGAGAGCAGGTCCTGCTTGACCAACCTGATCTCCTTCTATGATCTAGTGACCTGTCTGGTGGACGAGTGAAAGGCTGGTGATGTGGTCTACCTAGACTTCAGTAAGGCCTTTGACACTCTCCCACAGTATTCTCCTGCAGAAGCTGTCAGCCTGTGACTTGGACAGGTACACTCTTGGCTGGGTAAGGACCTGGCTGGAGGGCCAGACCAAGAGGTGGTGGTGAATGGAGTTAAATCCAGCTGCTAACCAGTCATGACTGGTGTTCCTTAGGGGTTGGTGCTGGGGTTTGTGCTCCTCAATATCATTATTGATGATCTGGATGAGGGAATTGAGTGCAACCTCAGTAAGTTTGCAGATGACGCCAAGTTGGCTGAAAGTGTTGAGGGTAGCAAGGCCCTACAGAGGGATCTGGACAGGCTGGATAGATGGGCTGAAGCCAGCAGGATGAGGTTCAACAAGATCAAATGCTGGGTCCTGCACTTTGGCCACAACAAACCCAGGCAATGCTACAGGCTTGGGGTGACTGCGTAGAGGAAATGGACCTGGGGGTATTGATTGATGCTTGACTGAACATGAGCCAGCAGTGTGCCCAGGTGGCCAAGAAGGCCAATGACATCCTGGCTTGCATCAGAAACAGTGTTGCCAGCAGGAACAGGGAAGTGATTGTCCCCCTGTACTCAGCACTGGTGAGGCTGCACCTCGAGTACTGTGACCAGTTTTGGGCCACTCACTGCAAGAAAGACATCGAGGCACTGGAACATGTCCAGAGAAGGGCAAGGCTGGTGAGGGGTCTGGAGCACAGGCCTTATGGGGAGTTGCTGAAAGAGCTGGGATTGTTCAGTCTGGAGAAGAGGCTCAAGGGAGACCTTATTGCTCTCTATAACTACCTGAAGGGAGGTTGTAGTGAGCTGTGGGTCAGCCTCTTCTCTCATGTAACTGGTGATAGGACTGGAGGGAATGGTTTCAAGCTGCGCCAGGGGAGGTTCAGGCTGGATGTTAGGAAATAATGCTTCTCTGAAAAAGTGGTCAGGCAGTGGAATGGGCTGCCCAGGGAACTGGTGGAGTCACCAACCCTGGAGGTGTTCAAGGAATGTTTGGACATTGTGTTGAGGGACATGGTTTAGTGAGAACTATTGGTGATGGATTTCACACTGTATAAGTACAACACAGAAATCTCCTTTGCATATGGTCGAAGCTATTGTTATAGAAAGCAAGTAGAAGTCAATTTATGAGAAGTGAAGAGGAATCATTGTTTTTTGTTTTTTTTTTTTCCTTTAAATAAGTGTTGGAAATTAGATCACAGAAAGAGATGGGTAAATCACTGCCAATATTTTCACCTAAATTCTTTTTTCTTTTTCACTTCAAACAATAATCTCATTGTCTTTCAATCACAGAACCAAACCTGAATGAGCAGCTTTCAGAATTCCTCTAAAACAAGCATTCAAAGTGCTGAAATTATACTTTATCTTATTCAGAGATTATTGAAATCATTATAAACTAGGTACAAATTACCTTAAAGTGACTCATGTCAAAAGCATTGTTTGACCTTTTCTAAGATAAGAAGGAGATCTGAAGAACTCATCTTTTTTTTTCTCTCTTGAATGTAAATCCAGAAAGCATCCAAACCTGATTCCACTCGTTAACAGTGGGGACAAGGAGGTCTCCTTTTGCAGAGGTGAAGCATATCTTTGGATAGTATTTTACCTTTCTTATATTCTGCATTCATGTGCACACCTCTGTGTTCCCATCTTGCACTCTACCATCAGAATTATTTTAAATGGGCACACACTGCATTCTGAAGAATGGCTCCTGGTTTGTGCTTCACATTTTAATTGTCCTGTAGGTTTGCAAAATCCCATCACTTGTTTCTGACTGAAATGGCAGCAAAAGTCACTCTTTTCTAAGCTTAGACAGAGGCTGGAGGACATTTTTTCCCTACAAAAGACTAGAGTAGTAAGGAGAAAACCAACACAGATAAACTAACATTTCAGCAAATTTAGAATACAGCTAGAATACAGTAGTAGAAACAAACACTGTTACAGAGCAAGTTCCAAAATGATCAATGGATGCTACCACTACCAGAAGGTCTCTAAAAACCACTGTGGTTTCCACTCCAGACTGCACTGAAGCACATTTCCATTCTCTAATACAGGATTAAGGAGAAGGAATATACATGAAATGAAAGCAGATGAGACTGTTTGGGAAAGGACAGGGTAATTATCACTTCGTCCCCACCATGTGTACTCTGTTTCACCAGCAGTAGAAGTGTGGAAAAGATTAAAAATTGCTGTTCCAGTATATTTCACCATCTAATTAAAAAATGAATGAGATGGTGCATTTTGAGTTCCCCTACTGTTTTAGCTCCTCTGAGACAAATGGTAGTGTAAGTCTAAGACTATCAAAGATACCGGTTTTGAATAGCACAGTATTCAAAACTATTTGAATATATATTTGAATTGTATTCATATATATATGAATTGTATTCAAATATATATTTGAATTGTAAACTATTACTTATTTTCTTTTCAAAATCAGCAGGGTTGGTGATTCAGGCTGAGCATATTAAGGCTACTAATTTGCCCTCTTTTCCTCCAGTATAGACCGGCAGAGAAAAGGAGCTCTTCCAAAATACAGACCCAGGCTTAGGATTGTCACCTGGCAGCTGCAAAAATCACAGTGATTACTCCAAGCACGATAAGCACACAAAGACCCTTTAGAATTAACACTAGCTATGATCATATAGAACTGCCTGATACAGCAGATGGGAGAGGTTCTTAGATGGACAGTTACAGTAACTCTGGTGTATCCAGTGTGTCTGTTATCACATCTATTTCGCACTCTGTCAGTTTGATTTCAGTGACTTTGTTACTAACTTTCATATTAGTATTTCCTTCATCCCCAAACTTGTGCCTCAGTGAGAAACATCCTACTGGATTAAAAGGTAGCAGCTATTGAGTTGCAAGAATGTGAATCTGTTATTCCCTTGTTTATGGATATTAATCTTATGTTGTAGAATTAGTTTTGATGAAGGTAAAATTTAATTGTTATCCTGTGTATAGCTAGCTTTGAGACATTACTATGAGTAAAACTCTCCTATAATCACAAGTAATTTACAACTCTTTGCACAACCCTATTCAATCAAACCTCCTCTGAGAACTGGTTTTGCTGAAGTTCATATTGACCTGGATGGCATCCTGTTTACGGTTCAAATTCAGGAAGGTAAATACATATAACCAAAGTTCACCATTTTCCAGAAAAATCAAAACCTAGACAAAAGCTGTGCGTGATATAACACAATCTTAGACTTAATTAGGATAAGCCATATTAAATATTGTTGTTTACATCTTACTGTGCAATTTAATTGTATTTGAGTATTGTGATTAATATTACATTAATAAAAGCATTAATGCCAAAATGAAATCAAATGGGTAAAATGACATGCAATATATACTTACAGGCATACACTTCATACATATGCATTTTATTTCATGCATCTGCATGTTCTGTGTTGCCAAAATACTCTAAATACAAAGAACTGTAAAGACCAAATGAACCAATACTCAAATATGTTATCTAACCATAGTTACTTTCCATATCACAACAGAGTCTAGTGATAAATGCAGTTAAAATTTTTGTCAGTGGTTTTCTTTTTGCCTTTTATTAGCTTTTATGCAGTAGTCCATATCTCTTCAGCTGCATGCCCTTTCCTGAGCAAGCTAGAAAAATGATTATGTGTGTGGCCTCATAACACTTCAGGTTGTTTAAAAAACAAAACAAAACAACTTATCACCAAAACAAAGTACAGCTCTGTTGCAGCCACAGTTAGGCCTTCAATTATGGTATATTTTTACAATTATATTTTAAAACAAGATTAAGCTCAAGCATTTCACTCATGAGTCGTCTCCAGAAAAGCCAGGGATCACATTTTACTATTCAGCTGCTTTTCAGGATGAAGACTGAAACCATCAGTACAATTACAATGCATCACCTTGAGGAGTACAGTGAGAAAATATTGTTAAGGGGTTTACTGTGTTGAAGTTATGCTTTTTGTCCAAAGGTACCTGCTAACTGGATGATGCCATGTCTTGCAACATCATAGTAGGGATGACTGATATCTAGCTCAGGATCCTCAAGTGGTAGAGGTGTAAATGTTTTATCTTGTCCCGACTGTGTATCTTCTGCTTCATCTTTCTGCAGTTCTAAAGAATCAAGGAAGAATGTGTAAGTGCTAATGAACAAAGAAAAACTTTTGACTCTGATTAATTACTGAAGGCTTGAATTTTAGCTCAGACAAAAACACCAGTTGATATATTTTCAAAGCAGTTTCTTCTTCCTTCCCCACTTTCATGTGTGGGAAAAACAACCCTTTAATAACTCAAAACAACCTTCACGTCTTCCTTAAAAATAGTATCTGCTGTGATAGTCATAAAAATCTTGACAACGGCTGAACAGCTGGCATGCTGTGACCTTGCTATTCACGACTGCTAGTGTTGTCTTGTCATTTCTTACACTCTCACAATCTGCTTTCTTTATCCATCTACATCATCCCTTATACTTCTAGGGTGTCCTAATGGGGAAGTCAAAGTTTCAGTATGCTAATGTGCATTGATAGCTGTTCCATAACACTCTCTGAAAGCAAACTTGCATGAAGATACCTTGCACAAAGGTGCTGAAGAACCAACAAACTTCCATCTTAGTTCCATCAAAATCTACAATTTCCTTGAAGCCAGTGTGAATTCAACGTTCCAAACTTGCAGTAGGTGAGACAGTCAAATCTCTATCCATCACATACGTTGGCTAGAGGCCAAGGTTAGATATAAAAACCAGCTAAAAAACCCAATGAAATCCATGGACATCTTTTTATTTCTGGACTAGATTCTCAAGTTAAATCTGTTTCACACTAAAATTATCAACTCATTGTTATTCAGTCTTGATCCAGAGCTTGGTTTGGTTTGTTTTCCCAAAGCTTTTTCCAAACCATTGCTCAGTACAAATAAGGAAAAAAAAACAAAGTACCAATCCAAACAAACAGACTCTGGGACAATTGCTGTCTTTAATGTTGCTGAACTACACAAGTGGATATTTTCTAAAAACTGACTGAAATAGCATTATACTGTCACACTGGCACACAAATGACTTGATGTCTTATGAGAGGAAAACATACATGTAAAGAGAAAAACTAATGTTCTGATAGGGTGCAGCTCCCCCTGTACATCATCCACCTCTTATATATATATAAATGTATACTTTCACCTTAAAGAAGGACTTCTATTTCCTTAAGAACCAGGATTAATAATACAAACACAACCCATACCCAAATTTTTATTTTATTTTATTTCATTTTTATATCTCTAAGGTCACACTACAAATCTGAAAAAGAAAAATGCTGTTTTGCTTAGTAAATTTTCACTTCTGGACACTTAACCACTTAAGGTAAGAAACAGCAAAAACAAAGAGAGAGAAGAACATAGAGAATGTGGGTAGGTGGGGTTATAAAGCAAGAGCTGTGAACTATTCACTAGAATCCAATGAAACTTGACAAGTTTTATTAAAAGTGAAATGCGCATTTACATTAAACAGCAAAAACAACAGAAATGCTATCTATAGTCTTCAGTGCAGAGAGGCTGGGGGCAATCCCTTCTGTAAAAATTCATTTTGTACTATGCATAGCAATAGGCGTGCTTCCAGAAAGTTACCTGCCTTTGAGATGCAGCAAAGAGCTAGGGAAGCAAGATACTCATGCCCATTTCTACTGCAGTTATTCACGGGGACTAGAATAGTCACAGCAGCAGTCACTAACCATTGAAAAGCTAGTTAACACTAACCTAGTAAAATAATTCTTTATTCTTTTTCTTTTCCTCCTCTCCACATGAGCAAATGAGAGGACTGAAGCTCAAGAGACAATTCCTAATATACACAAATAAAAAAGAAGATTCAGTGTTCCAGACTGAGGGAGACCTGAGCTCCATTTTTCTCACTCAGTGCCAGGAGTTTATTGCCCTGCTTCATGAGCCATAGCAGAGGATCATCTGTTACCACGCACATTGCTACTGCTGTTCAGCCCTGGCTGGAAGAGATGACAAAGGGCCTGACTGAGAGCTTCCAAAACTGACTGGAAAATTGCTTGTTGCTGAAAGTTGTGGTGTAGAGAGATCAGAGTTAAGTAGAAGTTCAGGAAACTGAGGTGGAAGGGAGGGAAAGAAAAAAAAAACAACAACACAACGATTCTTGTTCTGGGATTTAGCCTGGAATCCTCCAAAACTCAGGGGGGAAAAAATAACCCAACATACACAACACCGATCTTTCAAAATGATACGCCCTCTAATGCCACGGCCATATTGCTCATTGCAACTAACATCTTTGGAAATAACATGCAATACAGCAATCTCTATACCCATTCAATACTTGTCTCTTTGGAGTAATGACTCCCATTTGTGCCACAATATGTGAAGATGGTGATATTCCAATAGCTTAGAATTGCACTGGGAACATCTACCAATAATTCATAAAAGCTGCATGTATTAAACTAACCTTCAACTCTAATGGCTTTAATAGGGTACACATGAGTACAGTGGCTGTAACTCATATTGGATGGCTTCAAGAAGCATTACAAAACGTTGGTGAAGCCTCTTCCTTACTCAAGATGCTCTATTAAATCACCTGTGACTCTACACAGAAACCATTTAAAGTATAATAAAAAATATCTACCTATTTCGGCTAACTTCTCATAGTCAATTTCAGTCATGATTCCCCTCAGGAAGAAGCCTGTTTAGATCCTGCTAGCTGATTCTTGTGGGATGAAACCGTCCTCGGGTCAAGCCTAAAAAAATAAACAAAAGAAGCTGTCAGCACAGTGTGGTGCATTTTACACAGTACACAGATATAAAAGAAAAGAATAAAAATGACACAAATCCTCCTGCCCAGTTGTTGCTGAGGAACAAGGCTGTCTGCATTAGTGCACCTTTATATATGTGTATATATATATATATATATTTATATTTATATTTATGTATAAATTTTTTTATTTTTATATATATATTTATATATAAATTTTATTATATATATAAATTATATAATTATATATAGATAGATTATATAATTATATGTAATGTGTTATATATATATATATATAACACAGAGCATTAGAAAAGTATTTTAAAACAGCAGTTCAAACCAGAAGGCTACACATAATAAGACTTTCGGCCACCTGGGGAGTGAGGGATTCTTCTACAAAACGTATTTACACATTTTCATGACTAACAACAGAATTTAGGATTACCTCACTTCTAGAAACAACATGAATCCTTCTATCTTCTTTATTTCTCTGATGCAAAAGACATATACTCCATCCTCTCACACCAAAGTCACTTCTATTGCAGGCATGTGCTTTATTACAGGATAGTGCTGCCTACCTCACATTGCACACGCATCGGCTTCATGAAAATTGCAAGTGAGCATTAACATACATAAAACTGAAAAAAAAACCCACCATGCCAGCACTTCCTGTACCTAATCACTGCTCTTCATCACATACTTAGATAAGCATTTTGTAAACAGAATAATAAGTAACCCAAAGAGTGCATCAGGAGCTAAGAATACAACTTAGGTCTGTTTTCCCAAGCAGCTGCTCCAAACAGACTCAGATATGAGGTATGAGAGAAACTGAGCTTTTCAAACTCATCAAATTTAATTGCAAAAACCTGTTAAATACTAGTTTGATTCCATCTAAGCATGTTAAAAGGACCATAGGTGAATTTATGGCTTGGTTGTTGAGAAAATGCATACACAAATACATTCTTCTCAGTCAGGAGGTTATGTATTGCACCACTGCTTCAATGAACTGAAACTGGGAAATCATCCTAGGCCAAAAAAAAAGCACACCAAAACAACAAGGTTGGTCTGCCTGCCTGCCCACTCTGTACATCCTTCAGCTTAAGGATGTTTGTTCCAGACCCACCAGCCTGAAAGCTAGATGACAACCATTTACTTCTAGCCAGAGAAAGGATATGAAAGTAGTTTTCAAGAAATAAAATAGACGATTGCATCAACAAAACAAACAATCATCTGCTTAACAATAGGGATGCTTTTATCTATATGGCTGAAGAAGGATCAGTCTTTTGAGTGACCACAGTACATGAACTGGATAGAATCTGGCTTTCACTATCTAATTCTATCCTTTGATTTTGGGTTTCTAAAAAGGAAATGGATTTGCATCCTGTATATGACTGCAATTTGCAGTTACTACAGTAAAACAAGTACCTGTTAGCCATCACAATCGTTATGAGAGCTTATAATGGTTAGAGGAGCTTTTCTATAAATTTTGAACACATTTCACAGATCCAATGTAATTACACTAATGCAATACTAATAGGCAAGCGTGCATTTCCATAACTTTTTTCACTGTAGATAAAATACGAATATGGTTCTATCACTTTGACGTTTTAAAACACCAAGCAACTATTTTATACTACAGTTATTATTTCTTATTGAAAATAATTATCCTCACTTACAGGAAATGCTCAAATTAAGAGAACACACGCAGGAAAATCTCCCATTAAGTTCAAGAGAAATTTTTGCATTTTCTCACTGAAAAAAGAACTTTCTCGAAAAATGCAAGAAATTTTGGGCCAGATATATTTTATTTCATGTTAATTTTACCACATGACATTCAAAATGACAACTCTGTTGTCAATTTTAAATTGTGTTGCAATTAAATACTTTGTGATTGATATTCCAAACAGTGATTAATGTGTTTATTGCTTCTTGAAGTGGTATTTAGACATTACTAAAATTAAATATTAGTAACTAGTGTGAATACTGTGTGTTTTGTTTAGCAACTAACTTGTGACAGGCATTTTAGATGATTTAGTAATTAATCCATGCAGTTTACGTGTAATTGATGTACCATGAGGGCTGCTCCGAAAGTAATGCGTCCTACATTATTATGTTAGCCCATGACACCAGAAGCAGATGTTGGTAGCATGGCAATAGAAGTCGAACCTTCCTAACAGTGTTCTACTACATTTTGTTGCCATCTGACGGACGGCAGCAGAGGGGCAGTTTGGTGTCTGACATGGAAGTGCATATGAAGCAAAAGTGTGGCATTTAAATTTTCTGTGTGGAAAAAAATGCACCGATTGACAATCATCAACACTTGCTGAATGTTTATGGAGACCAAACAGTGCATGTGAGTGAAGCAGTGAGTAGTGCAATGCAGCAGTGGTGACAGTGACGCTGGATCATCTGCTGGTGCAGACTTTTATGAGCACAGTATGCAGGTTCTTCTCCACTGCTGGCAAAAATGCATCGCTAATGGTGGTGACTGTGTTGAAAAACAGTGTTTAGGAGCAGAGAACGTGCTCTATCAAAGTATTATTGTAGTTTTTGCATCTGCTGTATTGTCCATGAAAACAAGTAGGAGGCATTACTTCCAGAGTGATCTATGTATCTGATCAGATTTACCAGTGCTGGCAAGGAGCAAATGGTACATCAGTATATAATCTAACTTAATAAAAATGTGTTTTTGGAGCAAAATACAGTTGCAAAATATGGTCAGGAAAGTTGAACTTTTCCTTGTCTTTTTTTTAATTTTTTAAAATTTATTTTTATTATTATTATTTTTTTAACTACGTTACAAAGGAATGCATAGTATCAACACAGAGAAGTTTTTAGGAGGCTCCACATTAAAACCACAGCCCACATTCCACTCACTATTCCACTCATCTATGTCCTCGAACTCCAGCCAGCCTTTTAGCACTTTGTTGGAGCTGGAGCTTGACCACAAGAAGATCTTTGTAACAACACAAAGGTTGTTACGTTTTGCCATTCCTTCTTCACAGACTCACACACAGACAAACTTTCAGAACAAAGAAAACCGTCATCACATTTTAATCTTTGTAGTCCCTTAATCAAAACCAGATATACTCCAAAGCCCTAATAACACAATGGATCTCTGCATTACTTCTGTAGTATTTATGCCAGGCCTTTTCATTCTTTCTAATATTATCCACAAATCATAAATAAAACAGTAAGTGACAAAAATTTAGGCTGTATCATTGGCGTTAGGATGTTTTCAGATGCCACAAGTATCAAAAGTCTCAATGGATCTCAATGGAAAGAGTTCGGTGGAGGGCCACAAAGATGGTGAAGGGCCTGGAACACCTCCTCTGTGAAGAAAGGTTAAGTGGACTGAGACTGTTTAGCCTTGAGAAAAGAAGACTGAGAGGAAACCTGATCCAGGTCTGAGGTGTGGGGGGCAAAGTGGTGAGGCCAGATTCTTTTCAGCAGTGTGTGGGGGCAGGACAAGGGGAAATGGCCAGAAACTGGAGCATAGGAAGTTCAGCACAGATGTGTGCAAGAACTTCTTTACGGTGAGTGTGACGGAGCACTGGAACAGGCTGCCCCAGGGGGGTTGTGCAGTCTCCTTCTCTGGAGATATTCAAGACCCGCCTGGATGCCTACCTGTGTGACCTGGTGTAGGGAACCTGCTTTGGCAGGGGGGTTGGACTCGATGATCTCTGGAGGTCCCTACCAATCTCTACGGTTCTGTGATTCTGTGAACTGAAGGGAAAAAACAAAAACAAAAACAAAAACAAACAAACAAAAAAAAAAACAGCAAGAAATAAGATGTAACGTTTCTGCTGTGTAGCATGGAATAAAACTTATTTTCTCCTTCGTAATAATTACTAATGCTACAGCTAAGAGTAGAGGCTCCATCTCCCAGAACTTGCAGAACAACATCTGGCTTCTGAGCAGCAAAGTTACTGTACAAGTGAGAGCAACTAAGATAGCATTAAGCATTTGCAAACGTTTAATTCACAAAGTTACTGAGAAGCTAGAAGTAATTTAGGCAGAATCAAAGGAGGGAAAAGGAGGAGAAACCATCTGCTTGCTTTTCAGCTTACTGTTCCCTTGGGGCAGCAATTAGAAAGTTTTCAGTTACAAGACAAATTTACTGTAGCACCCTCGGAAATTGATTTCCCGTTGACCACAGCATTCTCTGTTCTGGGGAGATAACGTAATCTCCTTAACAGCCCTTCTCACAAGGCCTTCCCGTTCCCAGCAAGCTGTCAGATTTAGTGCTTTCCCTCATCTCACCCCACCAGAAAGGCAATAAAAAAGCCCCCCAAAAGAACCAAACTACAAGTACTTTATTAATAATAGAAATTCGGATGCATTTTACAAAACATTGGATCCTATATCCCTCCACAGGCAAGTTTTCTACTCACTGACAACCCTAAACGAGCATCACTTTATCCTAAACGAAGGCAGCCACAAGGAAAACTGCTTGGCAATGAGCTTGCTTCTACACATAGCCCAAACAAAGGTGAGGGATTCCTCACAACACTTGACAGTGCACAGATGCCTTTCATGCTCATACTTTTTGTTCATTCAGCTCTCAGAAATGTTCTTCAAATTTAAATAGTGGAACTTTTCTTCATATTTTTCCTGATGTTCCTTCCTCCCATGGATATTCTTTTTTTATTTTAAAAGGTGTGACACAGCACATCATGTAACATCAGGATGCAATTTACATTTTGATGAGACAAGACATATTCATATGCTAGTATTTGCTGAGAAATAGAGCCTACAAAACGAGGTGAAGTCGTGTCAGAAGGTTATTTTATTATTTATAATGCTGCTGTAACTTTGCTATGGAATTTATAAACACAAAACCACAGGAACTGAGTGCATAATGTACTTGTGGAAAGCGTATTCAAAACATTCTGCTTTCCTTCTCATATGTTATCTGCACTGCATATTTTCTCTTAGTGTGCTCCTTGCACAATGTACTAAACTCAAAGTCTATATTTTTCATCAGCAATTAGTTACAAGTATTTTGCATTTTAATTTCATATTTTTTATCTACCTATCATTTCTCACAGGCAACACATTGGAGAAATTCAGCACACAGTTTAAAAATACCACTTCTTAACAGTGGAGTTGAGATCTGTATTGCAGGTGAAAATACAGCAAAATCCAACTGCATTGTACTAACCAGAGCAGAAATGGGGAGTATGGAATATATTAAATTAAATAAATAAATAAAATAATAAAATAAAATAGAAAAACAAAAAGAAAAGGGGGGGGAAGGGAATAAAAGAGAGAAAAAGAAAAAAGAAGAAGAGATGGCTGGAATTGCTTTTAAAATCACTTAAAGTAAACTGAATCTCCTGCTCACTGCAGTGACTTCTTCCACAGAGACAGCAGAGATTCACCCTGCAGCTGGGCTGCAGTGCTCTGCTAGGCTGCCAGATGCACAGCCAGCATTACCTGCAGTGAACAGAGCCTCCTAGTGGTGTCTTGGGCTTTGCACAGCACTGAGATATTCTGTGCAAAGTGAGCATAATTAGAAGCTGCGAAAGGCAAATATGCTGTTATTACTTCCACACATCAGAACTGGTGAAAAGGAGTGCTGAACCCTGAAAATCAGGAAAATTTAAACAGCTTTCATTTATTATGTTTTCCATTTGGATTCTATTCCCAAATTAATTTTACTGTTGTAATATGTTCCATTGATTTTGGTGAAGAGAGGATAAATACATACAAATTCCAAACTTTCCATTAAAAATTCATTCGAAAGGGAAAAAGCAGTTCAGAAATTGGAAGGAGGGAAGGAAGGATGGAAGGGTTCAACACAGCCTTGAAAATCAGAAAGAAAGGAAGACAGTCATGCTGTCACATGTCTCTGTGCTCTATCACACCAAGTTACATACTGATCGAACAGTGCTGATTTCTCTGAAAGCAATTTTCTACTAGTCTCATTCATTCAGTGCCTTGAAAATAGGAGAATGGTGTTTTTTTGTGATGTTAAATGTCCTAGATTTGGAAAGAAACACAAGTTCATGCAGCTACTTTTTTCACTCATTCTTTCTTTTTCTTCCTTTCTTTTTTCTTTTCTTTTCATTTCAGGATTTACTCTGGGGTAAACACTGAAGCATTATTCTATAACTGTCTAAAGCCTCCATGAACTGAACTGCTTTGTTTCTTTGGATTTTTAATGCCACCTTGACAGTAAGACTGTGCTCTAACACTCAGAGTACATCCATGCAACTGTCCTGGATCACAGAAAACAACTCCACATAGCAGAGCCCCCAGCACAGCACAGTTCCACATAGGAATTTCAGCTGACGTCCCATCTTGGCATAGCAAATAGTGTGAAGAGTGTGCTTATTATTTGACACTTTGGTGGTCCTCAACTCCATGGTGCATGACACACAGTCACCTACAGTGCCTGTGTGTGTTCAAGTTGCTCTTGATTATTTTCTTTAGCTCCCACCATGCTTTTTTGTCTTCCCATCCACCAAGATCCTCATTCTTCCTTCTCTCCATTCAGCCTTCCTTTTTGCTCATCCCTGTTTTCCCTTCTTTAACCACAATCCTTGTTTTCCACATTTTTCCTAGATCCTTTATCCTGGCCTAATTCTTCTCCACAACTCACTCTTTTCTCTATTGATGTGCAGGTTCTTCTGCCTAAACTCCTCTCTCCTCATCTCTCCCAGCACAGGCAGACTTTGAGTTTCTGGGCTGTACATGAATGAGTGAACTACCTAAGCTGCAGGAACAAAGGGGAGACAAGCCTGTAACCACAAGTAAAATATTTCTCTAGTTCTCTACATCACTTACAGTTATCCTGTTATCTGCTAGAGCAGAATTCACCCTGAAGTTTGCAGGAAGATCTTCTCTTATTTTAGAGCTTCTTGCATGTCTGAAGCTTAAACATTTATCCCTCTATATTTTCATTACATCACCTGCTAATGGTGAAACCTGACTGAATGAGTAAATGCATTTGTTTATATTTCCTTAGCACTTACAATTATACTGGCTGCCACAGCTGCAATTGTCTAATCAACAAACAGTTTTCATTTGTGATATAGTGTTTGGTGACACTTAATGGCTCCATAACCTGATATGCAAACAGTTTGCATCTCTTATTAGCAGAGTGAATATGAAGCTTACTCTACATTCATCCAGTGGGTGTGTAGCAGTACAGATAGCAGAGACCAGTAACTGAATAACAGAAACAGTAAATATTTTCATCAAATATGGTAAATGTAAACATTTTTATCAAATATGGCAAATGTAATTTTGAAACACTCTTAACCCCAATTGGTTTGACCTTGTTTAGAACACAAACGTAATCATGTTGAAGGTGGGAGATGCTTACGTGCAATGTTGCACTTACTTCAGTGATCAATCAGACTACATGTCTTCAGTGTGAAATATTTAATAACACTGCATTCATTTACAACGATCATCCACTCTATACAAAACAGATAAAGTAAAATTGTTACACTGTGTAAGAAAGCATATTTCCAGCTAGGAGGATGATAAATGCAGGGTAGCACATTCCTGAAATGAGAAGTCCGGATGCTGTTGGCAACAGTTTCTCCCCTCAGACAGAACCCTGTGGGAGAGCAAAGTATTTTTTTTTTTCCTACAAATACACACACACACAAAATTAGAACATAATTACTGAATACAGTACAGATGCTGGAGTAGGACAGAGATATGAAAGCACAGGGTTACTGCCTCATGCAGGACAATCAAGCCCCTACTGCAGCAATGGTGCAACTTGGAACATCCTTTACAGGTTGTTCTGGGACGCAGACTGCCCCATTAGCTGTTAAAACAACTCTGTTCCCTCCCGTCTTTCCTCCAAAATGGGGAACTATTTATAGTTCCCAATTAATAGTGAAGGATGTCACATAGGTCTTGCTAACTTAAGAAAACATCTTCTCACAGATCTACACTAGGGATAATCCCAAAATGTACTGCAAAGTGCCTGCCCGTATAACACTTGCTGTGACCATTCCTTTGCAAAGTCTTTCCTCCCCTACCCTCCACCCTCAGCTTCCCTGCTGGGAAAAATTAAGCATGTCAGAGAGAAATATAAATTGTTTCTCTACTGAGTAGAAATATCTGCATGTATCAGCTATTCCCAGTTCTAAAAGCACTGAAGTAAAGGGATTATTTCTACCCATTACTAGCAGGGAGCTTCTGGAAATGCTCTTTTGTGGTTGAAACACTGCAGCTATTTTCTTATCGCATCCACTCGTTCATCTGGCACAGAGCAAGCACATGGAAAAAAAGTGCCTAATGTGTAACCAATTAACAGAAAGCCATGTATGCCTGCTGTATTGTTAAAGCAAAATTATCTGAACATGGATAAGTGGTTGCAACGTGACACACTACAACACCATGTTTTGATTCAGTGTAAATGTTTATTGACTAAACAAAATTACTGTAATGTAATCATAATAAACATTAATGATCAGTCATCTATGGAACTTGCTTTCTGAATTAGTAAGTGGTAATGCACGCTAATGTGGCAGAATTATGTTGGCTGAACTCATGTTTAACCAGAGCTTCTGTCTCGAGGGATTAAACACTTTCAATTGCAGACAAGTATATTTTTAAGACTGTATTCTATAATTAAATTAATCTGACAACTTACTGGACAAAGGGTTGGTGTATTATGATAAAAAGGTTTTGGTTTTTTTTAATTGCATAATTATTCACCAGGGATTTCTCTAGCTGGAATAAATTAGGGCTTATAAAATAAATTAATATTCTTCCTGTTTTTAAATAACACAGAGCCAGTGTTTCCAGTCCTTGTCAAGATGTGGTTGTAGTTCACCCAATTTACCACCATCCCTCCCATAACCTAGATATCCCAAAATGAAACAGGACTTTACAGCAAAGGAGAAGAGTTCCAAAAGCCTTTTTATTTGGGGACCATGTTTAGCTACAAATCTCAATTCAAAATCAAGTAAAATGATGAGAACAGCATATAACATTCCTCTGTTTCGCTGTTTACACTGGACCAGCTCTTCATCTGAGCACTAAAGTGCTGGTTTTTTGTTTTGTTTTTTTTTGTTTGTTTTGGTTTTTTTGCCTGAAATAATTATTTCTCCACTAATTCACAACTAATAAGATCAAACACTTTCTTCCAAGCAGATTTGTAAGTTATCATAACTACCTTTGAAAGGCAGGAAATTTAGAACCATAAAGCCTGGTAGTGTTTTATCAAAGGTGTTCAGTGCTTGATGTCAGCACAGTTGACCAAGCAGCCTAGCAGATGTTACTAATGAGAAGTCACTCATTGATCAAGCTTGTGCAAAGGAAGGTTATAGGTCTCAGACCAGTTTGCATATTCTATAATATCAATATAATCAAGCTGCAAAAATAGCTGATAAGTTCTACCCTTGATCCCCAACTCTTTCTGTAACTTTCATTTTTAGTCCACCTCAATGCTCCCCTTTACTTACATCAGCACATCTTACCCACATAATCTTACTTTTTAAAACATCTCCCCTGCTAGATGTCTTGGAGTTATAACTGAACAAAAAATGAGAAATAATTTTATCTCTCAAGAGTTGCTACTGTTTTTGTAATGTTGGAATTTGAAAGACAACGTTAAAATGTTTACTGAAACTCACTACAAGGTCACAAATACTTCATTTGCCAGTTTTTATGAGCAAAGCTATTAATTTGTGAGAGGTGACACTTATGGAAGAACATGAAGAATTCCTGTAGGTGAAAAACTGCAAAATAATACATTTATCAAAGACTATGAAGTACAGAAAACTAGAGGAAGAAAGAGAAATATAAAAGGAAATGGGAGGGAGTTGGGGAAGTCAGATCTTTCCACAGTAAATTGTAACAGCTGGGTAAAAAATATAGTAGGTAACATTTGAAGTTTGAAATGTAGCTAAAAAGCTTCCTGTTCATTTTTCCTTCTTATTCACTATGTCTATACTTTATAGAGATTTAATTCCCTTGCCTGATATAGCATACAGACCTTCGAAATCCTAGTTAAAATCTGCATGGCAAACATCTCATAGCACGGTTCAGTGATGCAATGTGACCTTCAACTTCTCTGTACCAGATCAGAAAAATTGAGGTCACATGAAAGAAAGAAATTATCCAGCATAAATGAACTCTATGAATTCAAATTTGCTCAAAAAATTCTGGCAGGTTAGCTTTTCATCCAAAAGATTTATTTGACATCTAGTATCTCCTGCCCTCCCGATGCTGACATAAACAAGAATTTATGTCTTCTCGCTGCCCCCGTGTACTTTGACTAACTTGACAGCAATGGGATTGTGCATCACTGCATAAGCTAGATCAAATTTTTATTGCTGGGCAGTTTGCTTGCATGCATATTTGGTAAGAAATGATTGTGAGACCACTGCATCATTATGAAGGCTTCCACCCTGAACACTTCATCACCTTATCTAAAGGTTTTTTCTATATCCATATATCTTTAGCTGCACACCACAAGCATGCACAAAGCATCATCCTGAGACATAATCAACATTTTAAACATCTGGAAGATAAAAAATCCTACTTCTAATGTACAAAATCTAACAACTGTATGATACTGAGGGAATGAGGCATGCTAGTCCATTAGACTGCATGAAACGCTACTAAAGGATCATAAGATGGACTTAACAACATTGGTACCCACATCTTTTTGAATTACGTTGGTATCCATATCTTTTTGAACTTTCAAGCATATGTGTGCTAACTGCTACATAAATCTAAAGATACAAATGCATCAGTTTTACACACACTTACCCAACAAGGCCATACTGTTTATTTATTCTTCTTCCCTGTAGCACATCACAAAAATTGAAAACTTTGAGAAATTCTATATTATTTCTATGTTGAAGTATTCATTTGTGTTGCTACAGTATAAAGAACTACTGCAACAGTAACGACGTGAAGGTCTGAAGTGAAGCAAGGAATAGATGGAAAGATGGATTTTTGCTTATGTATTTGTTGTTGTTGTTTGCTGCTGTTTATTATTACTGTTACTATTGCTATTATTACTATTAGACAAAGAAAAAACAACCTGGTAAGTTTTCAGGCTGTAAGCCCTTCAAGTAACCTCAAAGAAAAGTTTGTGCACCCAGAAACTTATCATTTTATGCACCTTCAAACAATATTCTCTCTGATATGTTTAATAAATATTTGATAAGAAGTATATAAACAAGAAAGTGCAGAGTTTGAGAAAGATTTGAGAGGACAAAGCTAAGTCAGCTGTGGAAAGCAGAAAGTACATACAGTAGAGAAGAATATACAAACTACAAATAAATGCTACGGTAGGACATAGATAATGTTGTCAGACAAGAATTTTCTTCTATAGCTGTCATAACTTAATATAGCTTAAAACTTAATCTTTTCAGTAAATCTCCATTTTTTTCTTCAATAGTCTTTATTGAAGATAAATAATAGCTCTTCCCAGCAATGCAAACACCTAACTTAAATGCTATGAAACAAAACCAACTTGGTTGGCAAGAAAAAAATTTGTTTAGATTGGTATTTGTGCTGTAATTAATTGTAAACAATATTAATTGGCCACAATTAATAAATTAATAAATTAATAGTTAAAGAATTAGCTATTCTAGATGTCTCTCAAACCAGCTTTACCTTTTTTAGAAGTGGCTTAGATGTCAATCCTGAAAAGAATTCAGAGCCAGCATGAAAAGTCCTTCCATTCTCTCAGAAGGTCAACTAAAAGTATGCAGCACCAAACAAAGCAAAATACAGAACATTCTCACCCACTTACTAGGTAAGTTTTCGCTTACAGTGACAGGCAAGTGTTAACTCTGGAAATCCCATCAGCATAGCAAAACATTTGACAGTGTTTACTGCCCCTTCCAATTGAGCATAAGATTTTTCCTTAGTTTACAATTATTTTTAGGTGATACTTCTAATGGTACCTAGATGTTACTATTCTGTATTTAGACATCCTCACTGTCTCTTCAGTACATAACTAATTCCTTTGCACTGGTCTTACACAAAAGGAAGATAAGCTTTTTTTTAAGTGATAAGAAAATGAAGCATGCCAGGTAGTCAGAGGGAATAAGAAACAAATTTGATATGTGAAGCTAGTTATAATTGATTGCTTCAAAATTACTCATTTTTTTGTTCCTATAAATGCAGTTCATCTTCCCGATTTAACTGTAGTGTAACACTAAATATTTATAGATGGGAAGCCATCAGGTATCAGCAAACAATCAGTGAGGCCACCACATGCAGAACAAAACTTATGACACTCATAAAAAAAGACCTATATCACTTGAATTTATATAACACTAGTATGCAGTATGATACTACATCCAAACTCTACAGCTCTACTTGCAGACACCTATTGAATTAAATGGGTTTCTTCTTCTTTTCCTTTTCCTCTCTCTCTCTTCCCCCCCTCCTTCCATTTTTCCTTCGGTATTTTCCTTTGTAGATCTTAACAGCATACCTTTTATCATGACTAGTAGGGCTCTGACTGCAAAGATAAGGTTACAACTGTGAGTTTGTCAAGTCCGCTTAATCTTTCTGTCAAGCAAAACAGTATGTATAATAAATCCAGATGCTGAGACAAATAAAGCTGCAAACAGAACCGCAACTTATTCTGCTACCCAAACTGTCTCAAAAGAATTTCCTTACCACCAAGCAAGCTCAAAAAAAGAAAAAAACAACAAAAAACACTCCCATCACCCAGTGGACACACTGGAACAGGGAAGATAATATTAAGCCTTCAGGCACTGCTTTTTTTCCCCAGCTTACAAGTTTAACCTAAAAGCTCACCTACCAGTTTAGTGACATTCCTGCATAGACAACATGAGGTTTCATCCCCAGGGAAATCAGTCAGCACCATAACTCACACTGACCTCAAGCTAAGCAGGGATAGAATCACACATTCAACGTTTTTTTTTTAGGTTGGTTTTTGTTTTTGTTTTTGTTTTTTTTTGTCCCAAGCAGAGCATCAGTTCTTACTATAAAATTCTCTTCTGAAGTATTCAAAAGTTGTCCACCTTCTGTTGTGAGTCACCTTTCTTTCCCTGTGGCACTCAGCCTCAGCAGAGGCTGAAACTCATTTCTCAGCTTCTAAACACAGGGTAAAACCCAGTAAACCAATGGAATAGTTTTCAGGAAAAAACAACAGCAAAATTAAACAAAACCTTGTTTTCTTCATTTTTCATCCAATAGGTCACAATAAGCATGATATCCATGCAAAGGTACATAGCAATATTAAACAGATGTACATCTAAAGCTACAGTGGTGTCCAGATTATCATATATCGAAGCCAGAAATAAATGAGAAGCTGGGACCTTCAGTATCCTCTGAAGCTGTAATGATCAGCCTGCATTGTAAAAACTTTGCTCAAAGCCTCCTTGGAAGAATACATGCCAAAATTAGGAATTTCAGCCTCAGACTCTAGCAAGTGGCTTCTCAAGTTTGGGGCAGCTTCCAGAATTGGAGCCTAAAGTGACACTACAGAACACTGTTAATACAGAAGGGGGAGAAGGAGTGGGAGTTGGGAATGACCTTGTACCATTTTCCTGGGCATCCTTTGTTTGAACCTACCCGAAGTTTCACCTTCTTATCTGCATGAGCATTGTGGTGGCCAGCTGAGTGGCACCATAAATGCCTGAGAATCACAGAATCATTTCTGTTGGAAAAGACCTTCAAGATCATCGTGTTTTGGATAATTGTGGTGAGAACAGACACCAACTATCCCCTACAAGAAATTCCTGGTGAATAATTCTCTTGAAGCTCTGGCCCTTATGAGCATGATCCTGCAACACTGTGCCAAAGGCAATATAATCCTCAATGGTTGTGGCAGCCAGGGAAAAGAGGAAGCCCAAAGCCTCCAGTAGGCTTGATTTCAGAGTTTGAAAAGCCTAGAGAAATACAAGCACTGCACAGCATACATAAAATGTAAGGCTAAAAATTTACTGTATATAAGATATATTTTTAATTACAGGCTTCTGCATAGGGAAACATTATCCACGGGCACTGAATAACCACCCCTCCTTGCTGGTGATTGCCCTTCCCCCTTGCTGTACTCACAGAGACAAGGCTTGTGCACAGAGGTGAGCAGAATGCATTGTCTCAGAGCTAATATCAAAGATCTGAAATCTATTTTTGCCTCTGGCAACAATTTCCAATGAGACACTTTGTAGATCATGAAACAAAGCTTTACTTAGACAATTTCAAGACTACCTACAAGTTTACTGAGGGACAATCTGTAAGAAATTTAACAGGATGGTTCCCTCAGAACCAATTCTAGCTTACTCCCTTTCACTGATAGATCTGCAACACCTTTGACATGGTCCCACACCACATCTCTATCTCTAAGTTGAAGAGATTTGAAGAGTTAACTACTCTGTGGATACAGAACCGGTTGGATGGTTGCAGCCACAGTGTTGTGGTCAATGGCTCTGTGTCCAGCTGGAGGTTGGTAATAAGTGGAATCTCACAGGGGTTCATCTTGGGATGATTGCTCTTCCAACATCTGTATCAACAACCTAGACAGTGGAATCAAGCACACTCTCAGCAAGTTTGCTGATGACACCAAGCTAAATGGTGCAGCCGATACAACAGAAGGAAGGAATGTTATTCAATGGGACCTGGGCAATCTTGAAAGTCTAGTGAGATTCAACAAGGCCAAGTACAAGGAGCTACACTTGGATCACAGCAATCCCAGATATGTGTACAGGCCAAGGGAATGACGGTCTTTAAGATCTCTTCTAACCCAAGCCATACCATGATTCTATGATCTGCCATGTTCTTTGAATGATTAAAACAAATACAACCTTCATTTCTGATATAGCATGAGAAAAAGATCTCAAGGGAGTGACTATATA
Organism: Excalfactoria chinensis; assembly: GCF_039878825.1. Classification (NCBI taxonomy): domain Eukaryota; kingdom Metazoa; phylum Chordata; class Aves; order Galliformes; family Phasianidae; genus Excalfactoria; species Excalfactoria chinensis. The sequence goes on along the minus strand of NC_092825.1, from coordinate 66,785,727 downwards.
TTTAGGGTTTCCAAAAGGCAGAGAGGGAGAGATGATTTTTTCTTCAAAGGACTAAGAATACAGAGAGTAGCGTGACATAAAGAATTGGCTTGAGAATCAAATAAAAATGAGTATAGTCACCACTCTAATGAAAACACAGAATAATTGCTAGAAGATAGAATTCAGTGCAGGCCACTAATTCCCAGAGCCTGTTGGACACACAGTCCCAGATTCTCAGAGGCACTTGCAGTCTCTGGGATAGTAAATGGCAGCACTCACTGGATCCTAAATTTCTTATGAATGTGTGCTTTGACACATCATATTCCACATTCGCAAGATTAGAGGATTGCTATTTCTCACATGATCATCTGCTCTTGCTATTACTCACCATCTTTAGTCACTGTTTGCATATGCTGTGAAAATTATTGTCATCATAGATCAAAGATTATGCCTCCAGAAGACAGACTGTGGGAAGAGGAAAAGAAAATCTCAAAAAATATTGGTTGCATCAATATCACATAAAGTGCATTCAGTAATAAAGAATGAACAAGGTAAGACTTCCAGAAAAAGCTGAGAAGAAATACTTTCCTTCCTTGAAGTATTCTTGTTTCTTACATCAGCTTTTGTAAGTCAGTTATTACATTTAGGTCTCTTTTAAACATACCTTATCTTTTATAGCATTAGTGGAAGAGCTTATATTAGTTTCAGTCAGGGCATACTGGTAATACTGACTGCCAGCCCCTCTTTTGATGAATCAAAAGCTTTTATTTTTTCTTTTTTTTTTTCCTATAATTTTCTCTTTGAAAAGGCGGTTGCCAGTTTTTAAAGTGTCAGGCTTAAGTAGTGTATATATTGAATAGAATTTGTGCCTTATTACAGTAATTTCCAGCAATGATTCTAAAATGAAGGTCTTTTGGCATTAGTTTAACAATTTTTCTGCTCTCTTATTGCCTTTTGGTTAGTCACTGCTGACTCCAACATTTCTTTGGTCGGTACTTTCACTCACATATTCTGAAGTTATTCCTTTATTTTTTTTTTTCCTTACAAAACAACAACAGCAACAACAATAAAAACAATAAATCAAAGAGTAAGACCCACATTTTCCAAATTAATTTTTTGCAGTATTTTTTTATCATTAAAATGTTCATACTGCCCCAACAACTTTCTTCTTTCTTTTTTTTTCTTCCCCCACAAAAAATCTTAAGTTTTTTCTTTTTAATTATAAATCCTACCTACACTTTTTCACATTCCTGGGCATAAAAATATCTGGTTCTTTTCTGCAGCTCAGCTGCACCAATGAAATCAGGAGATGCGCAAGAAAGCTGCCAGTTACAAACATCGTTTATTTTTTCCTTCATAAGCAAAGGGAGTTCCAGCTTGTGTGACATGCCTGGCTCACAAGGTTGTAAGAGGTGTGTCTTGCTATAATGGCTGCATTGTTTGCCTGGAAAAGGGTTATGTTGGTGCAGAAGTTGGCAAGAAATGATGAAAGATTCAACATGAGCTGGCAGTGTGTGCTTGCAGTCCAGAAGGCAAACCATATCCTGGGCTGTATCAAGAGAAGTGTAACCAGCAGGTCAAGGGAGGTGTCTCTGCCCCTCTACTCTGCTCTCGTGAGACCCCACCTGGAGTACTGCGTCCAGTTCTGGAACCCCCAACACAAGAAAGACATGAAGCTGTTGGAGCAGGTCCAGAGGAGGGCCTCAAAGATGATTAAGGGGATGGAGCTCCTCCCACATGAAGACAGCTTGAGAGAGTTGGGGCTCTTCAGTCTGGAGAAGAGAAGGCTTCAAGGAGACCTTGTAGTGGCCTTCCAGTACTTGAAGGGACCTACAGGAAAGCTGGGGTGCAACCTTTTGTGAGGGTAGGTAATAATAGGACAAGTGAAAATGGTTTTAAACTGGAAGAGGGTAGATTTACACTAGATATCAGGAAGAAATTGTTTACTGTGAGGGCGGTGAGACACTGCAGTGTGAGGTTGCGAATGCTCCCTTCCTGTAAGCACTCAAGGCCAGGCTGGATGGGGGTTTGTGCAACCTGGTCTAGAGGGAGGTGTCACTGCCTATAGCAGTGGGTTGGAACTAGATGTTCTTAAAGGTCCCTTTCAACCCAAACCATTCTATGACTCTAAATCCGAAACCTCAACTGTAGACACAGTGAACATTAGGCTGCTTGGATCCCCTCTTTTCCACCTCTCTGAGGTGCATCCATAGTCACAATAACATTTTGGTCTATTACTTGCACAGTCTGGAGGCAACATTATTTATCCTGTCTTTATTTTCATCATTATAAGAGTCTGTTAAGTCCCACAAAAACGTGAAACATCTGTAATTTTAAGAAAAAAAATACATTTTAAACAAAATTGGAGTTCTAATTGCAATAATGTCTACCAAAGAATGAGTGTTCAATTATAGCTGAATTTCAAACTCAAACCAAACCAGTCAGAGCAGTATAAATGCTTACAGCTATACTACACACAAACACTTTTTATCAAGGTCAGTTTTGACTTTGAACATTGAAGGAAAAAATATAAAGAAACAAAAAAAAAAGGGGAAAAAAAAAAACCACAACTACATTACATTTAAAATCCATGTAAGCATACAGAATATATACTCAGCTCTACCAAACAATGACTTCAATCCATATACTTAAAGAAAAGCTTAAGGTTTAGTAAGAGCAGTATAAAAGTACCGCTTACACGTTTTCCCTGTAGCTGTACTACTGTTAAACATTTATTCAAACCAGAAGAACTTAAAAGCACAGTTTAGATCTCACTGTGGCTATTTACTTTTTGAATTCCTGCTCTAACAATGAAAAAGGGAAGTCACTTTCATTTCACATTTCAAAGTCAGTTCTACTGCTATGTTTTTTTATCTGAAGCCACTGAAACAAACAACTTATTTGTGTTAAAGCAACTTTTAAAAGGAACTTACTTTGTTACAGAATCTTCGTCTGTTTTAGTTCTTTTTAAAACCCTCTTCAGCAAAGCACTGAATTTGAGATAAAACGGCATGTTCTTTTAGAAAACATGCCAAAGATTAGTAACAAGTCTGTGAGAAAAGTCACACTTTGATCCTAAAATGCCTTACAGAAGCACAGCTCACCTCTCTTCTGAAGAGGTGTAGGGACAGAGGAGAGCTCCCTACAGCCTCTGGCCCCTTAGTGCTGCTCAGGAAAGAGCTTTCACTCTTGTACCCAGCCACATAGGTTGGACTTACAGCATGGAACAGACCAGACCAAAGCAGCTCAGTGATCACTCAGCACAGGGACCGAGTAACAGACTAAGAGCTCATCAAAAAGGACACACAACACACATCAAAAAGGACAGGAGACTCTTTGATGTGCACTGCAATGCCTTGGTGGTGTCATCTGAAATCTGTGGGAAGGGGAAAGACATCCACCTGGAAATGGGCTTTTCCCTCAGATTTGGGGCAAACTGTTTAGTTACAGCACAGGCACAGGATGAGAAGCTTGGCCTCTTTTGTCTGCGCTGAATTGCGGCCTCTGGATGGATGACTTCTACCAGGGTGCGTTCCCAAGGGCAGCTGTAGGGGAGGAATTGCAGGAATGCTGGCAGCAGCTCCCCGCTGGACCAGCTCCAGACTGCACTCTGGGCTACCGCAGCTCCTGTGAGCTTCGGTCAGCCTCAGCTAAACCCTGCCCTGCTCCTACCTGCAAATCCAACCAGGCAATAAAGTGGCAGGACCACCAACTGGGACAGCTGGACATGTCAGAATGGAAGTTTCACGGACAAGAGCAATTCAGCCCCTTGTGCACATGCACAATGATACAGATCTTAACGGCATATCATGTTTTTTGGTCACTCAAGGCTGCAGCCTTTATGGTTTCGTAGAAAAATATGCTGCGACACTGAAAAATCAAACAAATCATACACATTTTATGGTAGCAATGAAGAAGAATCAGTTTTTCAATTGGCTGGTAGAACGAGGAGGAAAGAAAACCCTAAAAACGCAGCATATACAGCTAGAGACATCCTGTATGAGATTTTATGGCTTCTAGTTACAGTGCTGCAGGTTTCTACACCCACAGTTTAAGCGGTATCCAGACAACCATCTGACGCTGCAATCTTACCAGCGCTTTCCCTTTCCCAGTGATGTTTTACAGCAACGTGAGCTTCAGGCTTGAAATGGGTCTCACATGCAGAATGTTTGGTCCTCCCACAAAATCAGCAGGCATGACCACGAGAGCACAAACTCACCCCCCAACCATCAGACAACACGTTCTGGAAGTACAGAATCCTCCCAAACTGAGTCATATCCCTGTGTAAACAGCCACAGAGCTCAGTGCTGAGACCAATGAGCCAACAGCCTCATATATTGCTGGTTAGGGCATAACCCCACTGGAGGTTAGGGCATAACCCCCCTTCCTCATCGTGACCTTTGAATCCTATTACTGTGAGAGCTTGTAAAAATGAAAGAGCCCTGCAGAAGGGATGTGCTCAAACCTCCACTTCAGGCTGGCTCAAAGTCAGCACTTCCTCAGCTCCCTGGCAGAGCTCTCACTGCAAACATCCCCTCGCGTGTCCCCGAGGGGCACATGGGACACTGCACAGCACACACTCATACACATACACACACACACACAAGGAAGAAGGCTGGAAGGAAATCCCAGACCAATTGGCCGTCGATCCACCTTCTGCCGAAGAACAGCACATTCACTTCAGGTCCTTGGGAAGAGAAGCCCACCCAGGGATTGGTTGAACACACATATACCCACATGAGGCTCCACACAGCTCTCCGCGGATCCTTACAGCTCGACGCGAACAGCCCTCTCCCTCCCGGCTGCTTTTGCCCTTCCCGGGGAAAACCAGTGCAGGCTCCCGAGGACAGGAGCCAGGCGGGGCCGCCGCTCAAAGCCTCTCTGCCCACGCCTCCTACGATCCCGGGCGGCCGTGCCGGCCTCACGTACCTGGCGGCGGCGGTGGGGCCGGCGGGCACTACAGGTGCTTCTCCAGGCCGGGACGGGACGAGGCGAGCGGGCGGGCGGCAGCAGCAGCAGCAAGAGCAGCACCGCCCCGGGGCCGGCCTCACCTGCGGGCGGCCGGAGGAGGAGCGAGGCCGGATCCGGGGCACGGAGCTTGCAGCCCCCTGGAGGAGGCGAAGCTCGAGGCGGCCGCCCTCACCTCAGGCACGCAGGGCGGGAGAGGCCGGCAGCGTGCCCCGCGGAGGTGTGCGGGGAGAGAGTCTGCCCGGGGCGACTTAGAGCCAGTGTGGCCGAGGGGTAGGCAGAGGTACAGCAAAGTCTCAGATCCGCCCTGGACTTTCGCTTTCCCTTCTTGTTGCGGGATTTGGCAAGAGGCCTGAGGCTGAGGTTGCTGCTGCCCCTCAGGGTCAATCACCGTACTAGATCCACACTCACATAGCCTGGAGTTTAACTGTATTAGTCCAGAGGGGAGTAGGAGAATAAAACGGGATGCAAAAGCAAGATATGGAAATTAATCTCATTTTAATACCTCTGTTGTTGAGGGGAAAATAAAAATCAGATATTTAGTTTTTGGGAGTTGCCATCTGAGTACAGTAGGGAGCAGTGAATGTCCAAAGAAGGGCAACAAGGCTTGTGAGAGGTTTGGAGAATATGTCTTGTGAGGAGCAACTAAAGGAACTGAGGCTGATTAGTCTGGGGAGAATGCTGAGGGGAGATGGGACCTTACTGCTGTCTTCAAATACCTGAAAGATGATTGCAGCAAGAGCGGGGTTGGTCTCTTCTGGGGGTGTTCAAGGAAAGACTGGATGTTGTGTTGAGGGACATGGTTTAGTGGGAGCTATTAGTAATAGGTGAATGGTTGGACTGGATGATCTTTTAGGTCTTTTCCAACCTTGGTGATTCTATGATTCTATGATTCTCACTGGTGACAGGATGAGGGAAAATGGCCTCAGGTTGCAACAGGGAAGGTTTAAGTTGGATATCAGGAAAAACTTCTTTATAGAAAGGGTTGTTAAGCACTGGAATAGGCTTCCTGGGGAGGTAGTTGAGTCACCATCCCTGGATGTGTTTAAAAACCATTTGGATGTGCTCAGGGTCATGATGTAGTGGAGGTCTGTTAGCCATCTAACAGACATCTCTATGCCATTAAGATACCAAAGTACCATTAGCATCCTAATAAAGATAAAAGACTTAAGCTTAAACTGTCCCAGTTTTGCCTGAGCCATTCTGTTTTCAAAGTGCTTCCTCGTACTCATGATGAGAAGTGGTCATTGCCAGAAAGAGGGTGGGGTTTAGGAAGTGAGCTGAAATACATCAAAGGAGAAAAAAAAGACACAAAAAGAGGCACCAAGACACCACTTGACTGAGTCACAAATTTCCAGATGCTTCCATGATTCCAGGAAAATGCTGCTGGACTCCCCTTCCTTGCTGCCACTGTAGAGGAGAGGCTGGGTACAGCCAGAGCAACATCCCCCTATGGCTACAGCTACACTGTATGTCCCTTCTGCCACATTTCCAAACAAAAAGCAGCTCGCTGTGAACTCATATCTGCCTCTCAGTAGTCACCCCACAAAGTTAAAATTATTGTGAACTTCTGCTAAGTGTGCAACTTTGTATTTCTGCCATTAGATTACATATCATTTCTTTCTCTTATCCACAGATTCCTAGAATTCTTTCCATGGGGTATTTCAGTCATTCTCTGTTGTAACAGTAGGTCTTGGCTTCATGTCATCAGCAAATTTCATTAGCGTTCATTGGTTTTTGTGCCAAGGTCACTAATAAAATTTTAACTAAGATTAGTTCTGAGATCGGTCCCTATGGAACTGCAATAGGAACATCCATCCAGAGCTTCCCTTTCAGCTCACACTATTGTCCTTACTTTTCATTTCTTACATTCATCCACATCTCTTCATCTTAATTAATATTTTCTCGCATGGCATCCTCTCTAATGTTTTATTGAAGTCCAGATAGATTCGATCTACTGTATTTTCATTGTTTGAAAAAATGATTTATCAGAGAAAGATATGGGCTTAGTCTGGTATATTCTTTCCTTGGTGGAGTCCTGTTGCATTTTAACAAGTTTTGTGTTTACTTCCACATCTTTAATTAGTTTTTCATTCAACATTCGTTCTAAAGCTTTGTGTACTAATAAGTTCAGATAAAAGAGCCTGTAGTTGCTTCGATTGCTTTCTTTTCTCACCAGGTCCCCCCAAAAGTCTCCAGACTTTTCCAAGTCTTTCCTGAGCTGTTGTGTCCTCTAGGTCTGACCTAAAATTAAAGCTCAGCATGCTTGTGATTGATTTTGGACTTACTCCTCGGGCTGAAAAAGCCAAATGTTATATATGTTTTTTGCTTCAAAGACAGCCTCAGAGGTCTCTTTTGCAAAACCTTGCATTCAAATTGCATGGTGCCCAGATTTATTTACCATCATGCCTTTGTGGATTTATGCATGCAACCTGAATGCCCTAAGATTGCTTTGCATATGTTTCAAATGCATAACATTTTGTCTGTAATCACAAAAGAGCAGCTGAAAACCAATGCTTCTAGTCTCTTCTTTATGAACACCTCCAATTAATAGATGTGGAATAAAACTTATTATTTTAAAGCAAATCATTTTGCTTGTGTCCAATTGTATCCGACTGCTGTCACAAAATGTGGTGTGGAAGTGAAATTCATGGGTAAAAGTATAGTTTGTTTGTCCTACAGAGCCCAAAGAGAGTTATTTCTCTTGCATAACTTTGGTCTTAGAGATCTCTTTCCATGGATTTTACACTTCTGAAGTTACTTCCCAACTGACATGAGACTCCAGGCTGCTTTCTTTCAGATGATAAAAACCATCGTGAGGTCCCTGCTGGGAGTGATATTTAATTCTTCAGAACTGTAGTACAAACAGGATGGAAGGAAGGCAAATACGGACATGTATGTATTCTCCTCTAAGCCTTTTTGTGTGTTTGAGTAAATAGGATGGTTAGAGAGAGCATCAGATGGGCACCCACCTCTGAGTCTGAGCTCAATTTTAGAGAAAGATTATCTAGAAATTTTGAAGAGGGGAACTTCCAGTCCCTGAGATCTCCTGAGCAGCAGAGTTCAAATCAGAGCAGTGATAACTGCAAGGATTATAGGATCATCACTGGAAGACTTTAGTGTTAACTCAGTCGTTCATCATCTTCTGCTGGCTGAATGTCTTTGTAAGGTGTATATCACTTGTGTTGCTTTAACTGCACTAGTAGGTGATCAATATTCTGTAGCCAGGATCTAAAGCAAAGTATAGAATTAGTTTCATCAGAGCAGGCAAATTTGATGATATATTGTTGTAATATCATACTACAGGGTTCTACTTGGTAAGGGACATCCTCGGTTTCCTTTCAAAATGTAACAGGTTTGCATTGTGAATCTCTAAGATAAATCTCAGCCCTGAGGGCATCTGACTTAACGCCAACTGAAGGAAAGATCAACAAAGCCAGCAAAGTTATGTTTTTGAGTATTGCTCTGACATCTTACCAGGCTAAGCTTACTAAGTCATACAGTCTTTTTTTTTTCTTCAAAATAAGGGAGTATGATAAGGGTGAATGTAACCAATGTGACTCTTAAATGCATATATACACCCCAGCCTTTTAATTCATGTGAACAAGAACAAAATGTATGCTATTTGTCATCTGTAAATCTATAATTTATATACAAGTTCACTTAAGGAATATAATTCACTATTGTTAAAATTTCCTTTAGAGACTGTTTCAAATGAGAGCCTTCCAACAACAAAACATAACTTAATACAGGGCACCATGTCTCTTATTGTTAGCTATTTATGATGTGTATTGTGTCAGTTACCACAATGAATGCAACATAAATACACAAATTCCATATTCAGCAGTAATCTTTGTATTTATCTGCACTTTCTACAATGGCAGTGCAGCGCTACTGTAAGAGTAATAAAGCAAAAACATAATTTGAAAAGTGAGAAGAAATTCCCATTATATCACTTAGAGTAAAAATAAAATACACGTCATTAAAAAAAAGTACTGCTTGTTTTCAGGTTTTGTTTCTTTCATACTTCCCCCTTTCCTGCAGCTTGTCAGAGCCTTTCATTGCTGCAGAACAGAACGGAATGCAAAAAGAAAGCTGCAATTTGAAAGCAACGTTTAAGCGACTGAAGAGTTGTCTGAATCTTGTTTTTCCTCTCCATTTGCTTTCACACATGTTTATGAACTCACAGTTGGATTTCCTCAAACAGGAAATTCCATGGTAATTAGCACTAGTGAGCTATGGTGATTGCAGTTCGGTGATTTCACAGGCTCTTTTCAGTATCATTCCTTTTTATAGGAGATAAATGCTAATGTGGGCCAAATTCTCAGTTGCTGGGTTAGCGTTACTGAATTAAGCAGTAAAACTATTTATTCTGGCAAATCATGCATGGAATATTATGATGCATAGAATAACTGCAAAGTAGTGCTGGATGACCCACAAATACTGCTGAACTGCTGCTGTACAAATACATTTGTTGTTTTAGTAAATAATGTAAACAAAAAGTGAAGTGAGCAGCGCTGAAAATTCCTGGAGGGAAGAGATAAATAACAGCCGATGAAGAAAGATCACAGATATTGATTTTTATGAGAAATTTGTTCTGCAACCATAAGACTTCTGTAAGAAGCACATTGGTTCACCCAGCCAAGGCACTGACTTACAGTGTGAACCTGACGCATCAAAACAGTTGCTCACTTTTTGGTGGGAAAACATGACAGAATCTACCTCTTATGAAGATTTTAATGGCATCAGTGAAAGAGCTGGTCTTCTACCAACATGTGAGATTTAAATCCCCTTCCAATTTTTTTCAATGGCTGATGAATGTTCTTGAAACCAGATTTGGTTTATCAATTTCTTCAGCACTTGTTCAGAATCCTATGAGTTTCTTCTACTTCGTATTTAACGCCTTTCTAAATTGTATGCAAGGCGATGACTTACACTTTACTTTCTGACATGCATTCATTAATCAGAATTTGTTCCCAAGTTATGAACCATGAAGATCTGGATTTTTCAGGTCATTAACAACTTGGATCTGAATTTCTACCGAGAGCTTTGCATCAGTTTGCATCAAGAGCTCTCTAACCACAAATTAAAAGTTCAACCGTGAGCAGAATCTCTGTTTAAAAGGACTTTATCATCAGAACAGAACTGAGGATGGAGTTCTTCCCAAATCAGTTTCCAATGCAAATAAAACAGCAAACAGTAGTATCAGCACATATGGCCATAGATTTTTATTAATTGGTTAACAATTCCAATAACATAGATGCCTACACATCAAAGTCATGTAAACAGTGCTCAGTCACCATATGGAACTAGACCAAGATAATAATGGGCAGCAAAGCAAGGCAATCCTATTCATGTTCCATATGGCTTCTGTTGACTTGTATTTATTATGCTGCATCTTCAGTGTGTGCTATCATGGAGTATCTTGTTTTGCTTTTTAGAGTGGAATGTATGAAATTAGGAATACAAGTATATTTTCAGTGGACCAAAAATTCAGATCTTGTCTAAAAATAACCTAAATTGAAATTTACAGACATAGATATATATATATCAATATATATATCAATATATATATCAATATATATATCAATATATATATCAATATTGCGCTTGTTTGAATCCTACCCTTTTTTATTTATTTATTTATTTTTGCTGTTTGTTGAGGATGGTGAGTAAGCTAAATCTTATGCCACAGCCAGGACAGACCTGAGAAAGAGCCCTTTGATTAGCTAAACTAATGAAAGATGTCCTTGTACTATAGAACAACTATTACAATAACAATCCTCAGGAGAGAAACACAGCAAAGCCTACAGCAGCAAATACAAGTATAGGTATCTGTTTACAACTTCCTTCATCGGCACCATTCCTTACGCATACTACAATGTAAATTATTTTCCTCCCTAGCGAGACAAAAGAACATAGATTCTTATTCCCATAATCAGATGGATAGACTCATTAAGGAATTCACTTGAGAGGAACAAATCACTGTTCTGCAAGGGCCAGAGTTTTTCCTGTTTTCAACCTGCATATATATTGACATCATTCAGAGCTAATAATTAACAGATTGGATTTTTCACGTAGATGTGCTAAGTACACCTTTTGAAAATCAGTTGGCCCTTGCAGAGTGAGTTGTCAATGTAATGTCAGTGCTTTCCCAAGTGACATGGGTGTGCAATCAGAGCACAGTGGATTTCAGGTCTGAGCCTCAGTGAGTAGAGGGAAGAGATGAGGAGAAAGAAGAAAGAAGAGCCTTCCATCTAGTGGAAGCTTTCTTGTTTACAGCTGACTCAGGACTGCAGCCTTAACAGTGGATTTAATCTGATCACCACTCACAAAGGCCTGTGCTACTTACTGTATATTGCAATGTTTAACTTCAGATTTGACGCTCCACTCAGACAGGGCTCAGCCTTAAAGCAGCTTCTAACCCTCCTTGGCATGCTCAAAACTCCTACTAAACACTCAGTGTGCAAGGTTAAATTACTTCAGAAATGAGGTGTGGGGAGCATGGTGTTGTCTTTGTTTTGTTTCCTTAAATAGGAAGGTGACTTGAGCAGCAATGCTTGTTTGAATTTTGAGCTAACTGCCCTGCATGTAATTCCTTTCCTCTTTCCTCTTTTTTCATAAGGTCAGATGATAGTAGTAACATGATTCCTTGGAAATCTTGTAAACCTGAAGCATGTACATGCAAAATAAGCTCCTCTTGGCTAGGCATGAAGGAGAAAATTAGCCTACACCATAAAGCACATGTTATTTCTCTTTTTCCTGTCTCACATCCATGATAGGCTTTTGGACAAAAGACAGCAAAGGACTTGTGTGCTTCATTTCCCTAAACAGATATATAACCACAGCATCACCCAAGCAGGTGCTGAGGTTTGAAGCCTCTCATTTGCCTTTTTTTTTTTTCTTTTTCCTTGAGCAAAGACAGCTGGTGAACTATAGGGAAATTGCAAACTTTTAAAGAAAGGGCTTAATCCACCATCTGAAATTCACAGAAGCATTAAGTCATTATTCAAATGAAAAGCTGCTTTTACCCATTAACATATTTTTGTCAACAACAAAAAAAGGAAGATGCTGATATGAGAGGAGATACGTGCATTCTTATTTATATGGTAATTGAATGGTCAGGGAGTTTGCCTGTGATTTTCCTAAGACATAGTGTGCGTCAATTAAAACTATGTTGTGCTACTGTTATAATGGAACCTGGCACCATTAAGAAATCTTTTCTTCTTCATAAGATGTGATAGAGAGAGAGGCATTGAAAGTCAAGCAATTTATGCAACCTACTTTGTAACATGATTGCTGGCTTTTGCCTTTCCACAGACAAAGCAAAATTAATAATTCTTCTCTGTAACGAGTGACAAGAGAATTATTTCTGTCTATCAAGCCCATCCTAAATAGGAATAAGAATATTGCTTCCCCTCCCATAAATTTGCATATTTAGAGTGTTCTGAATAAAATCTGTTGCTTTATAATTCAATGGTTCATATACTTTGTCAATCAGGCTTCTTTCAAGAATGAAAATATTTTTAAAAGGCAGTGTACAGTTGTGATTCTCTTTCATCCAAACAGCGCATGCTGTAAATGGTGGTGTAAAAAACTTGGCCTTCATTTATTTCGGCAGAGTTCCATCGAAACTTATGGGGCTGTGTTGACTGAAGCAGGTCCTAAACATCCACCGCACTTCCCTGCAAATGCATCCCTAACAGCAATATCAGTCAGGGCTGAAGAGGTACCCTGGGAGCACGCATCTTACTGTTCTATAGGAATCGATTTAACACCCCAGCTTCATCACTCAGGCTGAGATTACTGCTTCGTGTTCAAGCCAGGGTATCCATTCATCACCATTTAATGCCTACCTGTCTTCTCTTCATGCAAATTCTTTAAGGCATCACCAAAAAGAATGCAAAAAGACAAATTGCTACCCAGTGGTATTGATAGCATTTCTTTCTGGACATGCTTATGCATACGGAACTAGTTTTTTTAACTACGCATCCACAAGCTGAAAAGAAAGGAGTTGAGGTGCAGGAAGAAAAAATCAGTACTCTCACGAATTACAGAGAGCAGAAGCATCATTTAGAAGGGAGTTGAAGGAAGATGAGGCAGTTGTAGAGAAGATGTGAGCCACTCCAGAAATTTCTAGAAAGTTGAATTACCATACTCTTAAATTGGTATGCTTAGGCAGCAAACATCATACAAAAGGACAAAGCTGAGACTCAGAAGCTGCCCAACGCCCCATTGCTCCACTCAACTCCTCTTGAGTTTCCAGCATCCCATGAAGAGGGCACATTAGAACACAAGCATCAAGTTTGGACCTCATCTGCAATGCCCTACATCACGCTAATTTTAAATTGATTTATCTTCATAAACAAACAACAGGTTTCAGAAGACAAGAGGTATTCATAGACCATTGGAATACATATACTTTGAATACATTACAATATACATATACAATGGAATACATGTATGTATCCAATACATATACACTGAAATACATATACGGTGTTCTGGACAAGAACAGTGACTGCAACTACACAGCTTGTCAGAGCACTGTGGAGTGACCCTATTCATAGGAAGTCTGGGGAGATGAAGAAGACAAAACAATGCTATAAAAGAACTGAATGTTGGAAGCCAAGACTTTAGTGGGGTTATTTTGTTTGTTTGTTTGTTTTCCCATGGACTTTTATATTTTTCATACTTATTTTCTCTCTAATCCCTTTCATGCACCAAGAAATCTGTAAAGGAAGTAGAAAATAAAATCAGCCCCATCTTCCCTGCTCACCTAAAACTGAGAGAATGTTCTGTCCCTCCTACTGGTATCCCAGGCTTTCCTGGTGACTTATTTTTCTCATTTATCATGCACACTGTTCTGCCTGATTCAAGTTCGCTTACATGTCTCGTTGCACTGCACACCTTCTTGGACCCAGAGGCTGCCAAAGTGACAATGCATATTTCAAGGGTGACAAAAGAAATCATTCACTTGAATAACACTCTAAACCTCATGCTGAATATTCCCAAACATGTCAGTACTTAGCAGATAATCATTCTTCTTGACAGTTTCTTGCTAAGGATGCATGGAGTAAAGATTATTCAGAGTAGCCTGCAAATGCAAACTGAATTATCTTTGAGAACCAGCAAAGAAAAGGCAGCTTGATGACATATAGTTTGGAATTTCTATACTTCTATGGCCCCATGGATCAATTTTTGGAATGCCCGACTCCATTATAAATTCAACAAGCAATATTCTGCTCCTGGATGTTAACATGCTGAGTGAGGCAAGAAATCAGTTTACAGAAATCCCTGCAGAGAGAGCAGTGATATTACAAGCATCTGTTGTATTTTCAGAAGTATTACGCTGTCTTGTCTCTTAGGGCTTATTACCATGAACAACCGCTGTATCTGAAAAAGGCAAGAGCCAATGAAAGTAAAGCAGGAAAAACTAAAAAGAAGGTATGTAGTCCTTAGAAATTCTCTGAAAATTACAGTGGTTAGACAGAAACTTCTTTCGGAAAGTTTCAAATCTACAAGGGAAATTGCATGCTCTGTAGATGCTGTTAATCAACCCTGGGCTGTAGCATTTTACTCCTTTATATACACTGTAGGAATGCAAGCCTTGGGCTTCACTGTGCTAGAATTTTCACAAATGTAGAACAAGAGTGAATTGGCTCCCCAGTAACTTAAAATCTGAGAAACCTGTTAAAACCAGGCAGTAATGCAGGGGCAACAATGAGTTAGACAACCTTACTAGGAGGTCTTCCTGAGAGCACAGGCTGAGTACAATCTCCTGTGTCACTGCCAAAAATCCACAAGCCAATACAATTATGATCAAATAACTTGAGCATACCTTACAGCCTAAAGGAAGCCTCATCCATGTGTCATTCTAACATTCCTTATCCTGTCTGCATGCCTGCATTTTAGTGCGTGATAGCAGTTTCTTATTTGTTGAGTTTGATTCTAGCAATAAAGACATCTGAGTTTCCAGCAATATCAGATAACAACAAATAGCCTTCCAGGTAGCTGAATAGGAGGCTTGATGAAGATCTTTGCGCAGAAGAGAAAGGATTTTGCAAATCTGCTTACTGCAATTAATGGTGGCTTTAGAAGCCTTTGTACACTATCTTTGAAAGCTGTAAGCTAGTAAGTTCCTCAGTACTCAGGAAAAAAGGCTGAGACAGGAAGCACAGCTTCAAACTTGCAAATCAGTATTTTGCTTTGCACTAAAATCTCCAGGCCCATACATATATTCAAACATTGCATGGTGAATTTCATTTAGATTTTCATTCAAGATTTGACGAACGTGCTTTGATATTTGTGTTGTTTTACTTCACGTTTGATCAGTTCTTGCCAAAGAGAGGGAATTTTGGGCACAGTTTGTAGTTAGTACACTTCTTTGTAAACCCATCAATCAGCATCTATTGTGTCTGCTGCCAATTGGGTGTTACTGCTAAATAATATATGCACATAAAATTCTCTGCTCAGGAAGTTCATTAAATCTGAGATGATCAAAACCCTTCAAAGCAGACCTGTAAGTTGTGCTGCAGCATGAGTTGCATCAGCAGAACGGAACTGATACCTTGGCTATCTAGCCATCTCATACTGCCATAGGGCCAGCACTATGTACTTCCACACAGAGTGGTTGAAGCCTTTTTAGAAGTAATTGGTAACTTGCCAACTGAAAGCTAAAGTCAAAATCAATGGCACTGCTTGCTTTCTAGGAATTGCTGTTATCCATTGCTGTAAATTATAGTCAGTCACCATTAGAAATGCTCTGAAACTTAAAATACGAATCAAAAGCCTATTTAAGTAGTCCATCATCAATTATATGTTGACCAAAATGAACAAACAAACAAACAAAAAACCCCAAACACCATCCTGTACTGATTTACCCATCTTTCAAGTACATTAGGTAATTATGGGCAGAAAGAGACCTGTAATCATAGACACTGAAGTGGATCCATCTTTCATATGTTACACAAATTCTCTTGAAATTACAATTTTTGTCCCATTTGCTTATGTTAAGTTTTTGTCACATATGAATGCAGGACAAGAATGCCATCTCACTGGATCTCTTTTTCTGTGGTAAAGAAGAAATGAGATTTGTTGAGGACTCCATCACAAGAAAAGAACACACAGGAGTAGAAATGAGTCTTTGGCAAGAGAAGAGAATGCTATCATTTCTGTGCTATCATTTTTGTACTAGCATTTTCATTTAGCTTTGCTGTTTCTTGGCAAGACACAGGCATAGCTGAAACAACTTGTTCCAGTATGTAAAACATTGATCTCTGTTCGCACATTGAAGTCCCTGGGATACTTGTTCTAGAAAGTGATCTTTAAAAATAGTATAGTGTGCATCACGAGTGGCAGCATTATTCTAAAACCTATTTAGGAAAAACAAAATTCTCTTCTGGAACTCATACTATATTATTATGATGATCAAAAGTTAGGGGATGCTTTTTGATGATGTTGCAAATGCATTTGGCGGGTGTGAGAGGCTAAGCAAAGTTGCGCAAAGTGCTGTTACACTCAAAGAGAGAGATTCTTCAGCATCTAAGACTGATGAACATCCTCATGTCAAGCGAAGCTGGCTGAGCTATACACCAATTAGTGCTAATAATAATATCCTCAGCTGGCACAAAGTTTTTAATGAACAGTGGGATTGCAGTGCATAACAAGCACTCGGGGACAGATCCTTGCCTTGCAAAGCGCTCTGTAGAGTGCATCTGTAGCCCAGCAGGCTGCACAGAGAAGGTGCTGGCAAGCATCAGTTGTGTGATTACTACCTTTTCTTCTCATGGGTTTACTCTGGAGGTGAAGTGTTATGTGGAAATTAGAACAAAAAAAAAGAAAGTTTGTACTGAAGAGGTGAGTTATGTAGCTGAGGTGAAGAGGACACAAGTACACCGCATTCAGGCTGGCAGCATTTCATTTCAGCATTGCAATGCAGAAAACATCATTGCTTAAAATAAAAAGCTTTCACTGGCAGCAGGAGGCTCAGCATCACGTTGTAATGAGCCTACTTTTGCTGTCTGCCAAAGCCAGATGAAAGAAGAGGTTGAGCAGATCTTGGCCCCCAGGGTAACCAGACAAAACAGACTATATGCGTTTTGTGCTGCAATAGCCAACAAAAACAAAAAGGATGGTCAGCTCATAAATAAGTGAGGAAGCAGTCTCCAGAACTGCACCAAGGAACTGATGCATGGATTTCCAGGTGCCAGAAAGAAAAAAGATTTACTAAGACTTAATAACAAATTTTATGCATTGCATCTCCAGATCATCAAATCACTACCTAGAATTCTAAAGTTCTAATAAGTTTTTATCCTTCAAGAGATGAACTTTATTTCATGTCATCATTGTTTCTATTTCAGAATCAAAACCTTTAGGCTAACTGAAGGTTTCATCTGTCAATGCATGTGATGCATTAAGAACTATGTCTGGTCTGAGATTATTTAAGCACACAGAATAGGGGTTCAAGATTTTGTGACTGGTTTTCATCTTCAGTAATTTTGCTTTTGGTTGTGTGATGTAGTTGTTATACTGAGGTGCTAATCAACAGTGTGCAGAGAATGTCACTGTGACTGCAAGTGTTGCTCAGTGTCCACTAAAGAAATTCAGAAACACCACACATTGCTATCCATGTCAGGTGTCAAAGCAGCAACCTGAGAATCCCAAGTCTGACACACATTAAGAGCCTTTACTCCTCGTGGGCATGAACTGTAATCACAGCTATTTGCTTTGAGAGGAGAAAGAAATGACATGCTGCTCTCAGCACTGAAGCTCATTGAATTTCCTCTCACACACACGCATTCACATACCCACAACCTGACAAAGCAGAGTGAACACTGTGTATTTATTAAACAAAAAGATCAGGACAATCAAACTGATCACAGAGTTGAAATATGCCATAGCATTTCTATGTCTATAAAACTTGTGAAAACAAAGCTGAAAAGATTTAATAGCCCTGAATTCAGCTATTTACACCAATGCTAAAAAAGACTCAGCTGATATTTTCTGAATGCAAGATCACAGGCACTGGGGCTTCAGACAAGGAAAGAGGCTTGCAGGGGTGGGAAGAAAGAATCAGTGAGTTGCAAGTCAGAAATATATAGAACATCTCTGATAGGAAAAATTGTTAAGATTAAACTACCAATAGTTATTTAATTAGTAAATATGTAACCTGGATCTTTTCATTTTCATTTTCTTCCAATTTTACTATTGCATTTTTAGCTTTTCTATCTGAAATCCAGAACCTATCCTTGGCTCAGTCTCCTTTGGCTTATAAGTGTCTCACATAAGCAAGGTCTGCTGAGATGGATGATTTTAAACATATTCAGTCAAGCCTGTGCAGAAGACTGCCAAGGTGATCATTTTAATTGAAATCAAGCTTATTTTAGTTCAGCTGATATCAGTTAGCAACAGTCTGCACTGGCCTGGTGTCAACTGAAATAATAAAATAGAGCCAAATTCAGAAGTTTATGAGGTGGAGGAAGAAAAAAAAGAAAAAAAAAGGAGCTATCTTCAAAACTGGAAAATTTTATCCCAGTCTTCAAGATATTGAAGGTGTTTGATTAGCAGGTGTTTGTAGAAAAGCATTTGTATATTATCATTATATGTATAACTAAGCCTTATATAAAGGGTATAGGATTAAAAAACTGCAATGGCAAAATGCCTGTAGAAGGCTGTTTAGAGGTGGGTAAGCAATCCCAGACACACTCTTGAATGTATAGAAATCTGCATGTGTAACAACAAGAAACTGTTCTGTTTTCTATCATTTTCATGCTGCATACGCTTCAAGGTGCCTCAGTATTCATTAGAGCAATTAGGAAAATGGTGCTCTTTCTTCGTTTACCACCAGAAAAGGACTGTGGATCCTTTTACAGTCTTGAAAAAAAAAAAGTTAATTCAGGCCAAAGAAATTGAACATCCATTTTGTGAAAGAACAGTTTCAGAAATGAAATCTACAACAACCCCATTGGTGTGACATACAGGAACGTAGCAGGCCTCCGTACTGTGAAGGCTTTCTGAAGGAGACTTCAGAGACTCCTGCAATTTTCTGTAGTCTCTTTCATACCTTCTCTTTATGTATTTCTCTTGAGGGTAAAACAAAATAATCATCAAACTTGTTTGCAAGATCTCTGCTACTTTCTTATTGTGAGAAATGCTCTGCTTTCTGGTTTCCGTCCTCTGTTCTGCAGGTGCTGCAGGGTGTGGGCCAACACTGTGCAGTATATATTTGTCTTTGTGCTCCCCACGAGCTGAGCACAGCTTTTTTTATCACGGATATTTTGAAATTAGAGAGTTTACCCATTTCCTTTCAGGAGTCAGAGGCATTACCAAGGGCAAAGAATTTCCCAACGAAGTTCTGAACAACACTGCTACTAAAAGGGGACTTTTTTTGCTTTAATAAAGATGAAGTGAGGGAACTATAACTAGGGATGGAAGATGAAAGCACCTTTCCTCCTTTGGTGATGAAAGGAAAATACAGCTTAAGAAGTTTTTTGGAGAGGAAGAAGCATATTAAAATAGATAAATATTTCTTTACACATAACCCAAAATGTTGTCGTGCTTCAGTGTAGAGATCAAAATTAGTCCTGCCATTTAGAAAATAACAGGAACAGGGCCAGGCAGGCAGGGAGCACTGCACCCTCATCTGAGCACAGTTTGGGATTCTTGTGTTAGTGCTGGCATGTTATTAGTGCCATTTAGATGGAAGTGGGGACAAAATGGAGTAAGGGACAAGGTTTTCCAAATTTCATCCCTGGCCTGGGCTTTTTATGTGTTTCTTTAAACAAACACCACAAAATGTGTTTTTTCTTCCTCCGCATGGTGACTATTTAAATATTTTTGGTCTCAAGAAAATCAACATAGGATAAAAAAACATTTATTTTTTTAAAACTTCTACCATTGTATGCAAAATATTGTTTTCCATGTTGATAATGTAGTGCCTATTTACAGGCAGGACAGGGGCTTAATTCAGATTTTTAGGAGAGCTTAACGAGAATTTCTCCTGGCTTAACACGGCAATTTACTTTTTCCTCTTAACAGGGCAACATAGTCCAATGCTAATTGTTGTTTGAACCCTTTTCTCTTCGTGGTAATCCTTTCCTAAAGGCTAACCTTGACCCAGGGGTGCCACATTTTCTTTTTCTGATACTCACTGTCTGGAGGATCCTATGAAGCTCTTTATATAAAGATCTGTTGAATGGTAAATCAGTCAATTTCACAGAACCAGAGAATCACAAAATCTCAGGTGTTAGAAGGGACCTCAAAAGATTGCACAGCTAGGATGGGTCTTGGATATCTCCAGAGAAGAAGATTCCATAACCTCTATGAGCAAGCCGTTCCAGTGCTCCATCACCCTTACCATAAAGAAGTTCTTCCAGATCTCAGTATGGAACATCCTCTGCCCGAGTTTTAGATAATTACTCTTTGTCCTATCACTACACATCACCTAGAAGAAGCTGGCATCATCCATTTGCCTCCCACATCCTTTTAGATATTTATCAGATCCCTTCTCAGTCTTCTTTTTCCCAGGCTGAACTGACCCAGGTTACTCAGCCTTTACTCAAAAAGGAGATGCTTCCAGGCATCTTTGTGGCCCTTTGGTAAAAAAACAGTAGCAACAATCCCTTGTCCCACTTCTCCACATCCCTTAGCATTAAACAACCTGCTAAATATATTCTCTGAAAGATGATGGGCTGAAAAAAGCACAGCATAGTTGAGCTGTTGTGCTTTTCAGCACCACCTACTTTGGTGATGTAACAAGGCACAATAACATGGAGCATTAAACACAGAGTTGCTGTTTCATCTGCAAAGGCATGCAAAGTACATCTGGAGACCTTGGTGTCTCCTGTCCCTTAAATACATAGGGCTGTGTTTGAATTACTGCATACAACTCATTTGCATCAGGAGGAGCTAAATGCGTCAGAACAAATCAGACACTAATCAGAAAGTTACACTGAGTTCATCACTTTTCATGAGAAATTATTTCATTTGATTTTCTTCGTCTCCCATGGACAACAGAAATGAGGCTGTAAAATTCAGACTTCATAACGAAAGGGCAAAAAAGAAAAGAAAAGTAAAAGAGAGAGAGAGAAAAGAACAGATAACCCTATCTTTTTATTTTTATGGTTTCATCTTTTATGCCATATAAGAAGTACTTAACACTTTGTTTCTGGTTAAGAGAGGGTTAATTTTAGATAGGATAATCAGTGTCAAGCTAGAGTAATGCCAGTAGATTGACTAACTGGTTTAAGGAGCAAGCTATCAGATCTTGATAGCTGTACTAGCAAAAGCAGTGGTATAAGGGGGGTGAGAAATAGATGGTACATCTGAGGGCAGTGCTTGAAAAATGGATCAGTTTCTTTTACTGATTGTTGGTGTAGAACTGCTTAGGACGGTCTCAGTCTCAGTCTCAGTTTTGCATTTTAAAGAACTGTCATCCAGAATCCTGGAAGAACACTCTTAACTCCAATGTGGTGTTAGAAAGTGGCATTCTTTTGTTCCTCATGATAGGTACTGGGCGACTTGACAAGTAAGCATAATCCCTTAGAGTTCAAGTTCT
The DNA here is from genome assembly GCF_039878825.1 of Excalfactoria chinensis. Lineage (NCBI taxonomy): Eukaryota > Metazoa > Chordata > Aves > Galliformes > Phasianidae > Excalfactoria > Excalfactoria chinensis. Next base: position 66,764,222 of record NC_092825.1, on the reverse strand, counting down.
ATGTTTGAACAGTTAAGACACATATGCAGTACACTGGCATACATATTCACGCTTTTTCAAGGACTCATTAATACATGTTAATGTCCCTTTGGGCATACTTAATCGTAAATAGGGTGGATGAATGCACACCTACTTCTTCCCCATTTCCCACCATTAGCTTCAACAGTGAGATCTTTGCCTAATTTTCAGTTGCTTTTCCCCAATTTAGATATATTCCATTACTTCTTAGGCCAAAGTGAGCAAATTTTATATATATATATATATATATATATATGTGGAATCTGAGGCAGATGTACCTGCACCTATTGAGTACAAATGATAGAAGTATTCTATTGTGACTCCTGTGTTTCTTGTGAGGCAAAATCATTGAGGCAAAAGGGAAAAGTGAGGAGAGAAGGTGATGGGGACACCTCATGGCAGCATTCCAACACTGAGAGGGAGACTGAGCATGGGAGGGAAGTGAGCATTTGACCAGGGTGTGTAGGTGATAGGATAAGGGGCACTGGCTTTGAACTAAAGGCAGGGAGATCTGGATTCGATGACAAGGGGAAGTTTCTTGTGAAGAGGGTGGTGAGATGCTGCAGCAAGCTGCCTAAAGAGGCTATGGATGACCTACCTGTCCCTGGTGATACTGAAGGCCAGGTTGGATGGGGACCTGAGCAGTCTGATCTAGTAGCAGGGAGGCTGAACATTTGTGATCCTCAAGGTCCCTTCCAACCCAAGCCGTTCTATGCCTCTGTGATTAGGAGCATCTCTCCCAAACTGTGAGATGTGCAAATGTGACCCAGTCTCTTATTCTACAGCAAAGAATTTATGCAGAAATGCTCAGAGAAAAGGATTCCACCGCTGTCAGAAGCAGTGCTACTATTGCCTCTTGTGAGTCAGAAGACAAATTCCATTTGAGATTTCACCATGAAATAAAGGGATGACTTTTAAAAAGAGCAAGGCAAGTGAAAGGATTTAATATTCAAACCTTTAATTTCCAGAAAGATTAAATGAATAAATACTGGAATACACAGACAGAGGGGCACAAGAATGGAGAAGACTAATAACTACAACATGCTATTTCTGAAACTATGCACCTATGAGCTACAAAGTAGGGACAAGGAAATAGGTGCAGCTGAGATACTGCATGCAATGTGTCCAGCACGATGGGGCCATCCTATGGCCTGCATCTGCCCAGTGCTGGCTGCAGGTGCATGTTGGGCAGTGCGGGGCTGCCTGGGGCTGCCAGTCTGGTGTCACTGTCATGGCTGCTGCCCTCATGGCCATTGCAAAGTAGGAGCCCAAGAAAGTCAGGGCGGCCCAGGGAGCCTGCAGCTATGGTGTTTCTGGGTGCTGCGGGAACTCCTGCTGAGGAGGGCCAGGTGTGAAAGTAGGGACTACAAAGGGCAAGGTGCCCTGTGGTGGAGGAAAACAAGTGACAGCCAGCTTCAGGCTGCTGGTTAGAGACAGCATGGAGTGGAGGAGAGCCTGGCACTGTTCCTGTGCTGGTGCTGCAGCAGGGCCTGGCAGGATGTGAGCATCACCTCCTTGGGCTTACAGGGGGTCAATCTTAAGGAGCTTGGCTGGTGGGTGCCCCAGGGGTGCTGATGCCTGCATGCCTTGTGGCTCCAATGCCTGCAAACTCCTCTTTGGCCTGCCAGCCGCTCCCTGTGTGGCCCAGGCACATGGGCTGCTATTCTGGGGGCACTCCTTCAGAGCCTCCTACAGGGCAGGGCCAAGGGGAAGCCACGGCTCTTCTCTTCTGGGCTGCTCTATGCTTGCAGTGCTGCAGCAGCCGTGGGTAATCTCTCCTGAAGAAGGGGCTGGAGTAGATGAGTAACTGCAGAAGGTCAAGGAGGAGAGTTAGGTGCTGTCAGTGTGGGGCTGAAGGACAGCAGTGTACAAGAAATAGGGCTTCTCATGGCTCAGGACAAATGTGGGCACCAACAAGGCTTACAAATGTCTTAGTTTCAGATGGGATGGAACCATGTTCCTCAGAGTGCTGGTATGATGCTATGGTTGGTTCTGGGAGTAAAGCAACATTGACAGCACAACGATGTGTGTAGTTGCTGCCATGCAGTGGCCAAGGACATTCTCAGAAAAGGGACCAAGGAGTTGGGAGGGATCGGAATGAGGAGAGCTGACTTACATTGGTCAAGGAGATATCCCATGCTATATGACATCTAACAAAGGGGTCTGGAAGGCAATGGGCATTCCTCTGGTTCTCTTACACCACTAAGGAGCGAGATGGGCTTCAGTCAAGGGATGGTGAGCAATTGCTTCCGCATCACTCGTGATACATGTTCTTATATACATATTCTGGCATAACCATTGTCCTTTGTTAGTAAAAATTATATCATCACAACCCAGGAGCTCTCCTTTTTTTTCCCCCTACTTCTGGCCCCTGAGGTCGCCCTGGGAAGGGGCAACAAAGCGACTGACTGCGTGGTGCTGAGTCACCTGCCGGGTCAAACCACAGCAACCAGTTACTTCTGTGCTACAGTTCTGGTTGACTGAAACAAGATATCTTGTGAGTTTACTGTGAGAGCTCTTTTGCAGGGGGACCCATTGATGCACTTACCCTCCTATGAGCAGCAGTGGCTTCTTCCTCAGACAGAAACTTGGGAAGGGATGGAGATCTTTCCATGTCCTGTGGCACTTTGCAGAAGCCATAGAGGTTGAGCTGGAGAATGAACCTTTTCAAGCTTGTATATCCAAATGGTTCTTCTCTGCTGAGCAACGTCTCGAGGGAAGGCTTGATCTGACATTTATCATACTTCAAAATGCTGCATGTTGCAGTGTAGCAGAACTGACCAGAAAGCATCAGACTGTGTAGGAACAAACAAAAGGACGCTTGCTCCAAAGCCTGCACTGCACTTGTGCAAAAGCCATGGGGTTGGCTGGGGCTCATCCAGGGCAGGACAGCCTGGCCTGCAGTCGCTCACATCACCACGCAGCTGTTTGCTCACAAGGATGCTGTCAGGGGTCCAAACTTAGCACACTCTCTGTCCTTCCGTGTGTGGGGAGATGTGATATTTAAGAGCAGTTTCACTTACTGAGATGCTTGGCACAACGTGGGGTTTCTAATTGAGCAGAGCGATTAAAGAATACCCCCAAACTGATGCATGGGTCGCTTACACTTACTGAAATGCAGCAGTGGCAGCACACAGTGGGGTCCCAATGTAAGCACAGCGTGCACTGTCATACTTTGCGCTTGCTGTTGTGGCTGGGCACTCCTGGCTGTGGAGCAGTGCGTGGGCTGACAGCAGCTCAGAGCCCTTAGCTTGGATTTGTACCACCAAACCACGAAGTTCAGCTGGGTGTTTTATTCCCACAACGCTGCACTACCCTGGCTGGACGCATTCTTGGTGGGAGCCTCACCTAATCTAAGGCTGAGTTTGCATAGACTTCCATGTGAGTAGTAGTGAAGGTGGGTAAACATGTATCCCAAACCCATCGGATACTCGTGTCAAGGAATGAAGACTGGCAAAGACCTCCAAGGTCATCAAGTCCATCCCCCCCAACAGCCCACTGCATATGTCCCTCAGTGCCGCATCCGCATGGTGCTGGAGCACCTCCATGGATTCTGACTCCCCTAAAGCTGCCCACCTCAGGAAACGCAGAGAAGAACAAAACTGACAGTGGCATAAGGGAATTAAGTTTTATTGAGATGGATTTAGATGACATTGGATAGGATTAGGGTTAGGGTTTAGGATTAGAGACTGGATGGGAGCTTGCAGACGGCTGCTCCTACCGCATCAGCAGGGCCGGCCGGTGATGTGCTGGGCCCGACGTGGTACCCGGGAGCGGCTCCGCCCCTGGGCTGGCCCTCGCCGCCTGGACCGGCTGGTGCGGCGTCTTCGGGGCTGGCTGTCAGTGTCCGCAGCCCGGCGATGGAGAGGCGAGCGGCTGCGAGTGCGGGCCCGCCCCGGATCTCTGGATGGGCTTCTATGGGCTGTTGTGGAAGCCCTGGAGGACCCCGGTGCTGCCGGTGTGCAGGAGCTGCGGGTGCAGCTCTGAGCACCTGGGGTTGCTGTCTGCCCGCTCCCTCGGTGTCTCTGGGGCCGGCTCGGAGATGCTGGGGCCCGGCGCCGCAACGGAGAGCGGCTTCTTGTCCGGGCCCGCTGTCCCTGCCTGCACCTGCGGTTGTATCCAAGTGCAGGGCAGCGCCTCGAGGACCGAGATGTCCCCTGGCTGGTAGAGTTTGTGCTGCTGCTCCCGTAAATTGGGGCAGCACTGCGGGTTCTCCCACGGCATCCCTGGGACTCATTAAAGCTGTTTTCAGCCCGGCATAGACGTGCAGTGATTCTCCTGCGATCTGTCCTGCGCTGGATGGACAGACCGCTGCTCTCAGGCACACAGGATCGTTCAGCTGGCTCTGATGGTGCCTGGCTGGAGGTGCCGGAGCTGCTGCCCTCTGTTGTCACAGAGCTCTCAGACGGCTGCTGGCTGGTGGTGGCGAGGCCAGCAAGACCTGAGCTGGTGCTGGAGGCTGTAAGGGGAGGCAGGAAGTTGAGCAGGATGGAATTCCAGCCATGGGGTGGAACTGGCTCCCGTTTGTCCTGGGCTGGAGGGATTTGAGCAAGGCCGCTCTGAGCAGCCGCTGCCAGGCCTCGCCTGGCCCAGCCCAGCAGCACGTGGCTGTTTGCCTCTTACCGGTGCCCTCTCCAGCACAGGCGTTGCACTCCCATCTGGTTGTGCTGTCGCTCAGGTGGGAACAGAGGCGGTGTGTGCCTCGTGCAGCACAGGAGCTGCAGAGGAGCAGCTCCCAAGGCCTGTGGAAAACAACGGGTTGTGGCCGTGAGCACAAAGTGCCCTGAGCCAGGGAGTGCCCGGCACAGCTCTGGTGCTCAGTCTGTGCTCCCCCAGCCTGTGGTGAGGCTGCGATGCCACGCAGAGCCCCAGAGGGCAGCTGAGCTCACTCACCCCTCTCCTGAATGCAGTCTGCCATGGGGGTAATGGCAGTCGCTGGCCACGCAGCGTCGGTACCAGACTGCCAGTCCTGCATAGGCGACGTTTTCCCACCATATTGGAATTCTACCAGAGAAGGGAGGGAATGTGATGAGCACTCACTGGCCCAGGACTCAAACTAACCCATGAAATCCATCCATCCCCATCCACCCTATCCCCGGTTCCAGCTTCTCACTGACACATAGGCCAATGTAAATGGCTGCCAAGGGCCAGGCCTGCCGGGGCAGTCCTTGGGCAGGCACAGCTCTTGTGCCCTCACATCTCAAGAGCTGGCTGAAGGACACCAACCTGACTGGGATTCGGATCCCCAGAGTCAGCGTGTCTCTCAGAAACGTGTATCCGTCTCTGCAGTTGGGGCAGTGGAAATGGTGAAGCCCACAGCCCAGGGCCATTCTCTGCAGCAGAAACACAAGCAGTGTGGGTGTGAGCCAGGCCTGGTGCTGCTGAGCGCCTGCAGTGCCCGCGAGGTGAGGGGAGGGCTCCTACCTGGACGCAGGCCCGGTGCAACCAGGCGTGTCGGCAGGCTGGGCACACCATGGTGCCGTACGACCTGCTGTCATCTACGGTCTCCATGCAGATGAGGCAGGTCGTTTCTGGCTCTGGTGCTGCCTGCACTGCCTGCTGCGGGCGGTGCTCCCAGCAGAAGGCCCTGGGGGAAGATGGAAGGGATGGGCGAGGTGAGAAGGGCTGCGAGGAGGGCAGAGGAACGGGAAGGAGCCCCAGGCCTTGGCTCTGGCTCTGTCAGGCTGCTGGGAGGTTCACAGCGCGTTCCTCGCTGCTTTGGCTGGTGCTGACAGCAGGGTTGGAGGCCACAGGCCACACCTGGCAACTCTTACCTGTACAACCCAAAGTACTGTGTGACACACTGTCCTTCATAGGCACAGGGGAGGTGGAAGGACCGCTCACATCCCGGGTCTGCGCAGGTGATGCTGGCCCCCGAAATGTCACAGACGAAGCAGAGCTGGAAAGAGCAGAGCAGCCCCCATCAGCTGCAGGTTCAGGGCCTACGCAGCGGGCCCCGCACCTCTGGGCAGGGCGCAGGATGCGGGCAGGGCTGGGTGGCACTCTGCAGAGCTGCCTGGTGAACAGGGCTGGTCTGCAAGAGCAGGAATGTCTCCTGGAGCTGGGAGGAGGGGCTGGGATTGCTTTCTTGGGACCAGGCTAAGCTCTCCTGGCACCAAGCTCCCTGTTCCGGTCCAGTGCTCACCTTCTGCTCTGCCTCCGCCACTGTGCGTGTCAGGTCTTTAAAACAAAAACGTGCCTCGTTGTTATCTTGCACGTTATCACAAAGACCGTTGGCAAATCGCTGTACAGGAAAAAAGAGCACGGTCTAGTTAGGGCAGAAAGGAGGGAATCACTGGTTGGAGGAAGGTGGCAGGAGCCACCAGGGAACTCACCGCACAAAACTCGTGGTAAGACAATCTTTGAATCCTATGTTTGTGCCCAAGGATGCCCGAGTCCTCATCCTCTAGGCCACAGAGCACGCATGCTGGAGAGGAGAGAGTAACAGCAGTGAGCGCCTTGCGGGGCCAGGTGCCCCCTGGGCTGTCCCAGGGGCTGCTCTGTGCCGGCTGTGCCAGCTGAGGGGCAGGGCTGCAGGCCGCGCATGCAGGGATACTTGGCTCTCACCTGGCTCTTCAGAGCCGGCAGCCTCCTGTGTCTCCGCACACTCCGTGCGCGTCGACCGCAACCACTTGCAGAGTGTCTGTCCCATCGCTGATGGGCTTCTTCCTCTGCGTGCAAACCTATGGGAGAAGAGGGACGAGGCTGAGTTGGCGGCTCAGGCCCCCGAGCGCTGGGGAACCGGCCTCCCTCCCTCGGCAGCCTCAGGCAGCCCCTTCCTCCCTGCTCACCTCACCAAGTCGCACTGAGCTGGGACTGAGCCCCGCAGCCTCAGCTCTGCTCCGCAGCCCGCGTGTCACAATGGCCGTTCCATTCTGATGTCATTCTTGGGTGCCCTCAGCCCTGGGAGGTGTGATGGCATCACAGAGGGTGGCACAGTTACAGCAGCACAGCTGCAGGCTCGGCTTGGTTTCGCCTGGTTGAGCTCCGCCAAGCGCCGGTGTGGGTGGTCATGCACCATGTCTAGATGCCCTTGGCCATAAGGGAATGGTGCTGCAGCTGTAGATGGAGGGGCTGCAGGGGGGAGGCGGCTCTTGCAGCCAGCGCACAGTGAGGGGCCCGGTGCCGGACACAGCCCTGCTGGAACCCGGCGTGTTGGTGCTGCCGAAGGCACTGGGCGGCACATCCACCCTCCTGGCCCCACCTGAACGCTACGGGGCCTGTGGCTCCAGCAGTGTCCCAGTCGAGCGTTTACGTCTTGCCGTGATGTTCTCCAGGCTCTGCCTGTGGGCTGTTGCCCGCTGATAGTTGTACCACTCATTGCAATAAACGACTCACAGAATCACAGAATATATCTGGTTGGCAAAGACCTCTAAGATCACCAAGTCCCACCGACCATCCCCCAGCTGCCCACTGCCCACGTCCCTCAGGGCCACATCCCCACGCTTCTGGAGCACCTCCATGGGCGCTGACTCCCCCAGCTCCCCGGGCAGCTGTGCCGGTGCCCGACCGCTCTTTCAGCCCAGATGTTCTTCCTGACATCCAATGGGAACCTCCCCTGCTGCAACTTGAGGCCGTTCCCTCTGGTCCCATCGCTGTTAGCTGGGAGAAGAGGCCGACCCCCACCTGGCTACAGCCTCCTTTCAGGGTGTTACATGAAGTGAGGCTTCCCCTGCGCCTTCTCCGTACTGAACAATCCCAGTTCACTCCGCCGCTCCTCATGGGACTCTTCTTCCAGACCCTTTCCTGACCCGTTGCCCTGGCACAGTGCAGGGTGTCCCCCTGTGCTCCTTGTTCCAGTGATGTTCTTTTCTTTTCCTGAATCTCTGGAATCATCTGCATGGAAGGCAGACTGGAGCTTCCCATTGTACTTTATCCCAGTAGTCCTTGAAAAGCAGGAGTGTACCTGTAGAGCAGAGGGAGCAAGGCTTTGAGATTATCTGGTCCTGCTCTGATCTGGAGGACAAGCCAAACTGTTATCTCCCTCCTGGTCGTAGGTGTAGAAAACTTTTTTTGTGTGACTGTTTATCCAAATGTCCTGTTTAATCAGTTATCTGCTGTATGATTCTGTTAATGGATATTCTCACATAAGGATTAGGGTAAAACAGTTGGGAAAGAAGGGAAGGAATTGCAGCAGGTGGTGAGAAGGAAGGAAGCACAAACAAGCTGAGCATGACACGTCCTTATGAAGCCTGCCTTTTATTTCCTGTGTTTAGAGAAAACAGTTCTCACTTTATGACTTTTGTTCAATCAGAGAGAAAATGAGCTATAAAAGCAGAGATAGGAAGGGGTTAACCAGCTTCCAATTCAGTGTGTTACAATTTGCTTCAGTAATAATAATAATAATAAAAAAAAAGAACAATCCTGGGAAACATAATTTTTAAAACGAAGACTACTAAATCAATAAGCGCTACATGACTAATCATTTGCTGCTTTCTTGGTGGAGGAAGGTAGAGCTGTGATCAGAAACCAAAAGCGAGGCCCCCAGCTTCTCTGCAGTCCTGACAAATTCTGCTTTGCTGTAATCCACGAGAAAGGAGATTTCCACAAAGAGCGTAAACTAATGCTGGTAAATGGCATTAGGATCTCTGCCCGCTACTATCGCCTCGTTTTGTGGAAAGAGAATGAAATCCATCTGATGTTAGAGGAGTTAATTCTTAAAAAAGCTGCATTTGTTGGCAACAGAGTGTTTCGAGCTGAGATGCAGAGGTTGGGGGTCCCCAGCTGTGGTGGGACTTGATGTAACAGCTACCTAAGCATGGGTTTGACTTGAGGCTCGTGGGCAGTCCTGTGGGCTTCAGTAAGAAAGGCAGGTCCTTCCGTGCTGCTGCTGTGGGGCTCGCGCTGGAACAATTATGGGCAGCCAGAAATAACACACAAAAGCTTTTCCTTCGTAAGCACATGAGCATCTTACCTGGTGTGGGGAGCAGCCTTAGAGCCTGTTGCACAGATACGGAGGAGGAGGCAGGGGCTGTCTTCTGTTAGGGAGCAGAACCGGTTGCTCTCTCTCCTGCATAGCTATGGCCAACACAACAGCTTTGTCAGCTCTCATATGCTGCAGTTCACAATCCCCTCTGTTTCACCAGAGCAGTTTTTCAAAGGTCCATAGTGTAAAACACATCACCCAAAAGATACAGATTCACCTCTTTGAAGAGTTTTGTTTTTCACATGGTCCCGTTTGCACAGTTCCCCACATGACAGCAGGCTGAGCGGTGCTTACCATACGAGTGATGCTATCTAAGCACATCCAAACCCATGATTGCTTCTGAGCAGAGATGGAGAAATGGACATCAACAAAAGCAATTCTGGTTTGCCAGGAAGACCTGGTGTGTGATTGCAGGCAGGAGAAAACAAACTCCAGATTAGCTGAACTCCTTCTGCAACCAAACCTGTGTTTTTGAAAGAGCCTGCTTCAGTACCCAAGCGTTTGTGGGCGATTGGTCCCTATTAACTAATAACCTTTGATTATGTTTATTCCCACAGCTGGTTTGCTCAGGTGTTTGTCACACTAAAGCAGAAGTATGCTTTGGTGACACAGCTTGTTCATGGCTCAGCCTGCAGTTCTGTGATTTCTTGGCACCTGAATGATGGGTTACTATTTTCTGAACGAATCTCTTCTCTGAAAGGCCTTCCATGCAAGGACTCTGGGGTAATTAGGAAAACAATAACCTTGGCATACCGCCTTGATTTGTTTTTAATGAAATTAGGTGTGGGGAGGGTAGATGCTTCGTCCAGAGTCAAATAGTGAGTAAGTGGCAGAACTGACAGTTCTTGTTTCTGCTCAGTGCCTCCAACAAGCAGTCCAGTTGGCTTCCCCTGCCCTCCAGGCTATTGGGTGGCTAGGATTACTAGCGCAAAGACACATCATCAGTAGGGTAAAACTAACCTGTCTCAGGACGGTCTAACATCTTGTGTGGGGAAGCCTTGCACTGACACAGACTGGATCTGATTAATTAACAGAACGCACACCGTGTCCTCAGCCAGTGCTCAGCAGCTCAGCTGTAGTAAACTGAGCGCATCCCAGCCATGTATGGATGTTACCTTTAGAACAACCCTGTGAAAGCATCATCTCCATAGGGATAGGGAAATGTAAGCAGAGTGAATGAAGTTATTTGCCAAATCCACAGAGGGAATCTTGGACACAGCTGTGGTCTCCTCTCTGTTAGACTGCACTGCTTCTGGAATTAGCACATCTCTGCCTGGCTGCTAAAACCAAACGGAGCTCCTGGACAAATGAGTGAGGAGCTTCCAGGACCTCAGCCTTGAATTTGAAAGATTCACATTTCTAAAGCTGTTGCATGACTTTACTGTTCATAAGAGTTCACCTCTCAGATTCTCAGAATCCCACCTCTGTGACTCAAACCACCATTTTCCCACTCTTATAAAGTTGCCTGGAAGCTCTTTTCCACTTAGACTAACGTAGTTCATCTCTGCAGTGGTTACTCGGAATTGTGACATTCTATGAGAGAGCATTCCTTTCTTCTGTGCAGCATCAGCTACCACTTCAGTCCAAGGCAGACTGGCACTTTCATCCTCTTGCCTTGTAAGAGGACCGGGAAAGCCCATCTCATAAATATGTGGATGAGAGGCTGGTGCAATTGCAGGAATTCCAGGGTTTTTTTGACACGAGGTGATTGAATTGGCACCTGGCCTGATGGCTGCAGATGGGTTCCATCTGTCTCAAAAGGAAAAGTGGATCCCAAGCCCAGGAGCTGGGGCTTTAAACTAGGTATGTAGGGGGAAAGGGATGAAACGAGGTTTGCTAGATGAGCCTGAGGGAGCAATGATGGGTTTGGGGGGGAGGCCAGTGACTCAGCTGAGTCCTCTACACCAATGCACAAAGCATGGGCAACAAGCAGGAGGAGCTGGAAGCCATTGTGCATCAGGCAAACTGTGAGTTTGTTGCCATTGATGAGACAGTGTTGGACAATTCCCATGACTGTATTCCTGCAGTGAAGGGCAATAAACTCTTCAGAAGGGAGAGGCAAGGAAGAAGGGGCATAAGGGCTCTATAAGAGTGTGTTGCTGAGTTTGGGCCTGGGAATAATAAGGTTGAGTCCATGTGGATCAAGGGGAAAGCCAACAAAGCTGACAGCCTTGTAGCGGTCTGTTATAGAGCACCTAACCAGGATGAATAAATGGACGAGGCGCTCTATGAGCAGCTGGCAGAATTTGTTCCCATGGAAGACTTCGACTTCCCCGATCTATGCTGAAAATACAGAACGGTGCACAAGCAGCAGCCTGGGAGGTTTCTAGAGTGTGTGGAAGATGTGTGCCCCAGAACGGGGCTGCAGCTGCCAGCCTGGCCTCCTCCACTATGTGCGTTGGAAACGTTGTGCCCCGCTGGAGTTGGGGCCAGAACCCAGCTCAGCATGAACCGGGCTGCGGGGAGGAAGGAATGGGTTGGGTGCTGGGGAAGAGGAGCCCATGGATCCAGGCCCTAAAGCTGCCCACCTCGGGAAAGGCAGAGAAGAACCAAACTGACAGTGGCATAAGGGAATTAAGTTTTATTGAGATGGGTTTGGATGACATTGGATAGGATTAGGGATGGGGTTTAGGGTAAGAGGTTGGAACGGAGCTTGTAGATGGCTGCTCCCACGGCTTCAGCAGGGCCGGCCGGTGATGTGCTGGGCCCCACGTGGTACCCGGGAGCGGCTCCGCCCCTGGGCTGGCCCTCGCCGCCTGGACCGGCTGGTGCGGCGTCTTCGGGGCTGGCTGTCGGTGTCCGCAGCCCGGCGATGGAGAGGCGAGCGGCTGCGAGTGCGGGCCCGCCCCGGATGTCTGCATGGGCTTCCGTGGGCCGTTGGGGAAGCCCTGGAGGACCCCGGTGCTGCCGATGTGCAGGAGCTGCGGGTGCAGCTCTGAGCACCTGGGGTTGCTGTCTGCCGGCTCCCTCGGTGTCTCTGGGGCCGGCTCGGAGATGCTGGGGCCCGGCGCCGCAACGGAGAGCGGCTTCTTGTCCGGGCCCGCTGTCCCTGCCTGCACCTGAGGTTGTATCTTAGTGCAGGGCAGCGCCTCGAGGACCGAGATGTCCCCTGGCTCATAGAGTCTGTGCTGCTCTCGGCCATCAGAGCAGCACTGTGGGTTCTCCTACGTCGTCCCCGGGACTCATTCAAGATGTTTTCATCCCGGCGCTGACGTGCAGAGATTCTCCTGCGGTCCGTCCTGCTCTGGATGGACAGACCGCTGCTCTCAGGCACACAGGAACGGTGATCGGGCCCCGATGGTGCCTGGCTGGAGGTGCTGGAGCTGCTGCTCTCTGGTGACAAAGAGCTCGGAGATGTCTGTAGGCCTTGCTGGCTGGTGGTGCCAGAGCTGCTGCTCTCTGTTGTCACAGAGCTCTCAGATGGCTGCTGGCTGGTGGTGGCGAGGCCAGCAAGACCTGAGCTGGTGCTGGAGGCTGTAAGGGGAGGCAGGAAGGTGAGCAGGATGGAATTCCAGCCATGGGGTGGAACTGGCTCCCGTTTGTCCCGGGCTGGAGGGATTTGAGCAAGGCCGCTCTGAGCAGCCGCTGCCAGGCCTCGCCTGTCCCCAGCCCAGCAGCACGCGGCTGTTTGCCTCTTACCGGTGCCCTCTCCAGCACAGGCGTTGCACTCCCATCTGGTTGTGCTGTCGCTCAGGTGGGAACAGAGGCGGTGTGTGCCTCGTGCAGCACAGGAGCTGCAGAGGAGCAGCTCCCAAGGCCTGTGGAAAGCAACGGGTTGTGGCCGTGAGCACAAAGTGCCCTGAGCCAGAGAGTGCCCGGCACAGCTCTGGTGCTCAGTCTGTGCTCCCCCAGCCTGTGGTGAGGCTGCGATGCCACGCAGAGCCCCAGAGGGCAGCTGAGCTCACTCACCCCTCTCCTGACCGCAGTCTGCCTTGGGGGTAAAGGCAGTCGCTGGCCACGCAGCGTCGGTACCAGACTGCCAGTCCTGCATAGGCAACGTTATCCCACCATATTGGAATTCTACCAGAGAAGGGAGGGAATGTGATGAGCACTCACTGGCCCAGAACTGAAACTAACCCTCAAATCCATCCATCCCCATCCACCTTCTCCCAGGTTCCAGCTTCTCACTGACACATAGGCCCATGTTAATGGCTGCCAAGGGCCAGGCCTGCCGGGGCAGTCCTTGGGCAGGCACAGCTCTTGTGCCCTCACATCTCAAGAGCTGGCTGAAGGACACCAACCTGACTGGGATTCGGATCCCCAGAGTCAGCATTTCTTGCAGAAACGTCTCCGTGTCTCTGCAGTTGGGGCAGTGGAACCGGCGAATCCCAGAGCTCAGGGCCATTCTCTGCAGCAGAAACACAAGCAGTGTGGGTGTGAGCCGGGCCTGGTGCTGCTGAGCGCCTGCGGTGCCGCAGGTCGAGGGGAGGGCTCCTACCTGGACGCAGGCCCGGTGCAACCAGGCGTGTCGGCAGGCTGGGCACACCATGGTGCCGTACGACCTGCTGTCATCTACGGTCTCCATGCAGATGATGCAGGTCGTTTCTGGCTCCGGTTCTGCCTGCACTGCCTGCTGCGGGCGGTGCTCCCAGCAGAAGGCCCTGGGGGAAGATGGAAGGGATGGGCGAGGTGAGAAGGGCTGCGAGGAGGGCAGAGGAACGGGAAGGAGCCCCAGGCCTTGGCTCTGGCTCTGTCAGGCTGCTGGGAGGTTCACAGCGCGTTCCTCTCTGCTTTGGCTGGTGCTGACAGCAGGGTTGGAGGCCACAGGCCACACCTGGCAGCTCTTACCTGAACTCCCCAAAGTACTGTGTGACACACTGTCCTTCATAGGCACAGGGGAGGTGGAAGGTCCGCTCACAGCCCGGGTCCGCGCAGGTGATGGTGGCCCCCGAACTGCCACAGACGAAGCAGAGCTGGAAAGAGCAGAGCAGCCCCCATCAGCTGCAGGCTCAGGGCCTACGCAGCGGGCCCCGCACCTCTGGGCAGGGCGCAGGATGCAGGCAGGGCTGGGCGGCACTCTGCAGAGCTGCCTGGTGAACAGGGCTGGTCTGCAAGAGCAGGAATGTCTCCTGGAGCTGGGAGGAGGGGCTGGGATTGCTTTCTTGGGACCAGGCTAAGCTCTCCTGGCACCAAGCTCCCTGTTCCGGTCCAGTGCTCACCTTCTGCTCCGCCTCCCTCACTGTGCGCGTCAGGTCTTCAAAATGAAAAGGTGCCTCGTTGTTACCTGGCACGTTATCACAAAGACCGTTGGCAAATCGCTGTACAGGAGGAAAGAACACGGTCTAGTTAGGGCAGAAAGGAGGGAATCACTGGTGGGAGGAAGGTGGCAGGAGCCACCAGGGAACTCACCGCACAAAACTCGTGGTAAGACAATCTGCGAAAGCTCTGATTGTACCCAAGGATGCCCGAGTCGTCATCCTCTAGGCCACAGAGCACGCATGCTGGAGAGGAGAGAGTAACAGCAGTGAGCGCCTTGCGGGGCCAGGTGCCCCCTGGGCTGTCCCAGGGGCTGCTCTGTGCCGGCTGTGCCAGCTGAGGGGCAGGGCCGCAGGCCGCGCATGCAGGGATACTTGGCTCTCACCTGGCTCTTCCGAGCCGACATCCTCCTGTGTGGAGCGAAACCAAGAGCAGAGTGTCTGTCCCATCGCTGATGGGCCTCGTCCTCTGCGTGCAAACCTATGGGAGAAGAGGGACGAGGCTGAGTTGGCGGCTCAGGCCCCCGAGCGCTGGGGAACCGGCCGCCCTCCCTGGGCAGCCTCAGGCAGCCCCTTCCTCCCTGCTCACCTCACCAAGTCGCACTGAGCTGGGACTGAGCCCCGCAGCCTCAGGTCTACTTCACAGCCCACGTGTCACAATGGCCGTTCCGTGCCACCCTCTGTGACGCCATCACACCTCCCAGGGCTGAGGGCACCCAAGAATGACATCAGAATGGAACGGCCATTGTGACACGCGGGCTGCGGAGCAGAGCTGAGGCTGCGGGGCTCAGTCCGAGCTCAGTGCGACTTGGTGAGGTGAGCAGAGAGGAAGGGGCTGCCTGAGGCTGCCGAGGGAGGGAGGCCGGTTCCCCAGCGCTCGGGGGCCTGAGCCGGCAACTCAGCCTCGTCCCTCTTCTCCCATAGGTTTGCACGCAGAGGACGGAGCCCAGCAGTGATGGGTCAGAAACTCTGCAAGTGGTTGCGGTCGACGCGCACGGCGTGTGCGGAGACACAGGAGGCTGCCGGCTCGGAAGAGCCAGGTGAGAGCCAAGTATCCCTGCATGCGCGGCCTGCGGCCCTGCCCCTCAGCTGGCACAGCCGGCACAGAGCAGCCCCTGGGACAGCCCAGGGGGCACCTGGCCCCGCAAGGCGCTCACTGCTGTTACTCTCTCCTCTCCAGCATGCGTGCTTTGTGGCCGAGTGGATGAGGACTCGGGCATCCTTGGCTGCAAAGTAGAGATTGATGGATTGTACATCCATGAGTTTTGTGTGGTGAGTTCCCTTGTGGCTCCTGCCACCTGCCTCCAAACAGTGATTCCCTCCTTTCTGCCCCAACTAGACCATGCTCTTTCCCCTTGTACAGATATTTGCCAATGGCCTTTGTCAATACATGGAAGGCAGCAATGAGGCACGTTTTTGTGCAGAAGACATCACACGCACAGTGAGGGAGGCAGAGCAGACGGTGAGCACTAGACCAGAACAGGGAGCTTGGTGCCAGGAGAGCTTAGCCTGGTCCCAAGAAAGCAATCCCAGCCCCTCCTCCCAGCTCCAGGAGACATTCCTGCTCTTGCAGACCAGCCCTGTTCACCAGGCAGCTCTGCAGAGTGCCACCCAGCCCTGCCCGCATCCTGCGCCCTGCCCAGAGGTGCGGGGCCCGCTGCGTAGGCCCTGAGCCTGCAGCTGATGGGGGCTGCTCTGCTCTTTCCAGCTCTGCTTCGTCTGTGGCAGTTCGGGGGCCACCGTCATCTGCGCAGAGCCGGGATGTGAGCAGAGCTTCCATCTCCCCTGTGCCTATGAGGGTCAATGCGTCACCCAGTTCTTCGGAGCGCTCAGGTAAGAGCTGCCAGGTGCGGCCTGTGGCCTCCAACCCTGCTGTCAGCACCAGCCAAAGCAGCGAGGAACGCGCTGTGAACCTCCCAGCAGCCTGACAGAGCCAGAGCCAAGGCCTGGGGCTCCTTCCCGTTCCTCTGCCCTCCTCGCAGCCCTTCTCACCTCGCCCATCCCTTCCATCTTCCCCCAGGGCCTTCTGCTGGGAGCACAGCCCGCAGCAGGCAGTGCAGGCAGAACCGGCGCCGGACACGACCTGCATCATCTGCATGGAGCCTGTGGGTGACAGCAGGTCGTACGGCACCATGGTGTGCCCAGCCTGCCAACACGCCTGGTTCCACCGGGCCTGCGTCCAGGTAGAAGCCCTCCCCTCGCCTCGCGGGCACCGCAGGCGCTCAGCAGCAGCAAGCAGCACTCAGCTCACACCCACACTGCTTGTGTTTCTGCTGCAGGAACAGGCACTAAGCGCTGGAATTTATTGCTTCCGATGCCCCCACTGCAGAGACAAGGAGTCCTTTCTACGAGAGATGCTGAATGTGGGGATCCGAATCCCATTCAGGTTGGTGTCCTTCAGACAGCTCTTGAGATGCCTGGCCCTTGGCAGCCATTAACGTGGGCCTGAGCATCATTGGGAAGCTGAAAGCAGGGATAAGGTGGATGGGGATGGATGGATTTCATGGGTTAGTTTCAGTTCTGGGCCAGTGAGTGCTCATCACATTCCCTCCCTTCTCTGGCAGAAAACCAACATGGGATGACAACTATACCTATTCATCCCTGGGTGTTCGGTACGAGCGCTGCGTGGCCATCAACTGCCTTTACCCCCTTGGCAGAGGGCATTCAGGAGAGGGGTGAGTGAGCTCAGCTGCCCTCTGGGGCTCTGCGTGGCATCGCAGCCTCACCACAGGCTGGGGGAGCACAGACTGAGCACCAGAGCTGTGCCGGGCACTCCCTGGCTCAGGGCACTTTGTGCTCACGGCCACAACCCGTTGCTTTCCACAGACCTTGGGAGATGCTCCTCTGCAGCTCCTGTGCTGCACGAGCCACACACCGCCGCTGTTCCCAGCTGAGTAACAGCACAACCAGCTGGGAGTGCGACAGCTGTGCTGCTGGAGAGGGCACCGGTAAGAGGCAAACAGCCGCGTGCTGCTGGGCTGGGGACAGGCGAGGCCTGGCAGCGGCTGCTCAGAGCGGCCTTGCTCAAATCCCTCCAGCCCGGGACAAACGGGAGCCAGTTCCACCCCATGGCTGGAATTCCATCCTGCTCACCTTCCTGCCTCCCCTTACAGCCTCCAGCACCAGATCACGTCTTGCTGGCCTCACTACCACCAGCCAGCAGGGACTGCGGCCATCCCGAGGATCCTCAACAGAGAGCAGCAGCTCCGGCACCTCCAGCCAGGCACCACCGGGGCCAGCTCACCGCTCCGGTGTGCCTGAGAGCAGCGGCCTGTCCATCCAGCGAAGGACAGACCGCAGGGGAATCACTCCACGTGCACGCCGGGATGCAAACAGCTTTAATGAGTCCCGGGGACGCCGTGGAAGAACCCGCAATGCTGCCCCGATTGCCGGGAGCAGCAGCACAGACTCTGCCAGCCAGGGGACATCTCGGTCCTCGAGGCGCTGCCCTGCACTAAGATACAACCGCAGGTGCAGGCAGGGACAGCGGGCCCGGACAAGAAGCCGCTCTCCGTTGCGGCGCCGGGCCCCAGCATCTCCGAGCCGGCCCCAGAGACACCGTGGGAGCCGGCAGACAGCAACCCCAGGTGCTCAGAGCTGCACCCGCAGCTCCAGCACACCGGCAGCACCGGGGTCCTCCAGGGCTTCCCCAACAGACCACGGAAGCCCATGCAGACATCCGGGGCGGGCCCGCACTCGCAGCCGCTCGCCTCTCCATCGCCGGGCTGCGGACACTGACAGCCAGCCCCGAAGACGCCGCACCAGCCGGTCCAGGCGGCGAGGGCCAGCCCAGGGGCGGAGCCGCTCCCGGGTACCACGTGGGGCCCAGCACATCACCGGCCGGCCCTGCTGAAGCCGTGGGAGCAGCCATCTACAAGCTCCGTTCCAACCTCTTACCCTAAACCCCATCCCTAATCCTATCCAATGTCATCCAAACCCATCTCAATAAAACTTAATTCCCTTATGCCACTGTCAGTTTGGTTCTTCTCTGCCTTTCCAGGCATCGCTGTGTTCGTCATCCTGCACACAGATCTGGTTACTGGGGACTCTGCTTTTATGGGGTGTCTGGGACCCCCCTCTGCTGCACGCACCTCGTTGGGGTCTTCCTGCCCCTCGGTGTGCAGCAGCACCACGGTCACTCCGGGCTGGTGTGGGTGGTCATGCACCACGTCTAGATGCCCTTGGCCATGAGGGAATGGTGCTGCAGCTGGAGATGGAGGGGCTGGAGGGGGGAGGCGGCTGCCCTCTCAAAAAGGGGCCACAAAAAGAAAGTTTCAGAAAGAAAACTAGATCAGTTTTGTAGAATAAATTTGAATAATGTAACTCTGCACTTGGTTTCTACCAGCAGCATTTTCTAGGGTGGGACTCCATGGCTCAAAAGCCAGGATTTCATAGCAGTGTAAGATTAATGATTAAAGTGTGTAAGTCACGTGAGCAGCTCCAAAGGAGGAAGCACCCGCCTTTATTTTTGGCATTATGACAGCCTGATATTAAAGACCTGTGAGTGTCAGAAGATGGAGAAAATCAACTGTCCTCTCTGGCAGTTTTTACAGCGTAGTGTCTGTGCTGTCAAGACAGTGAATATGACAACCATGAGAAATGACAATAATAGGAATGTTTAAGAAAGGGAACAAGCCTAATAGTGATGCAGCTGTTGACAATAACATGCTTATGTTAGAAGTAAATTCTTTGAGTTTTGTAGGCATTGAAGAATTTATGGATCCTGTGTTTCTATGCCTGGTTTTTCTTTTTGTTTTTGTACCCTTACTGTCTGTCTGTTTTTACTATCGTGGTAAAATTCTGCTCAGTTGCAGTGTGGAAGAAAGAAGCTAGTCACTCTATAATGCTCTGTTTCTCTTCAATTATTAGGGTAGTGCAGGCAGCATCTGAAGGCTCCACTGTACTAGATACTGGACAAATACCAGAAAAGAGAGGGTTAAAAATCACATTAATTTGGGAAAACTCAGAAAGAGATGAAAATAAGCCAACTTATGAGTTGGGAGAGCTGAAGTTCAAGAGGCTTAAGGATGGTGTTGAACTCACCTTTCTGGTTAACTAAAAGTGAATGAAGTTGTTGAGTCTGGCCACGGGGCTAGCTGTGGAGCCTACAGAGTGTGGATGAACCATCAGGGAAACCTCAGGCTATGTGAGAGACTTCTGGGGAGGGGAAGCATCTTGTTGGAAAAATATCATCCTCCAAGTTTGAAATAATAGTGATAACAACAAATGAGCTTTTAGGATGTAATGGAAGTATTTTCTGATGTTATTTGCTAGGAAAGCCTGATGAAATCTAGAAGCATTAGGAATCAGTTTATCTCCCAACTCAGGCTTATTGGGACACCAAATTTCTGGTTAAGGAGCATTTTCAGACATCAAACATCTGTGTCCAGTTCTGGGCTTCCCGGTTCAAAACAGACCGGGATCTCCTAAAAGGTGTGGCCCCTGTGAAGGGCCACAAAGATGATAAAGGGCCTGGAACATCTCCCGTATGTGAAAAGGTTGAGTAACCTTGGTCTTTGGTCTGGGGAAAAGAAAACTGAGAGGGAATCTGATACATATTTACAAATATCTAAAGGGAGGTGGGAGGCAAACGGATGAGGCCAGGCTCTGTGGTGTGTAGTGACAGGACAATGAGTAATGGCCTTACACTTGAATGTATGAGGTCCTATACTAACTTGCAGAAGAACTTTTTTACGGTGAGGGTGAAGGAGCGCTGGAACAGGCTGCCCAGGGAGGTTGTGGGTTTTCCTTCTTTGAAGATATTCAAGACCAGCCTGGATGCCTACCTGTGCAGCCTGCTGTAGGGGACCTGTTTTGCAGAGGGGTAGGACTTAATGATCTCTTGAGGTCCCTTCCAACCCCTACAATTCTGTGGTTCTGTGATTCTGTGATCTCAACTACATTTCTTAGTGTGTATATGTGTGCATGCACTGAAGAAGTTCAATAAAGATTTCAAGAACAAATTCTTGAAAATGAGAGGAGTACTTGGGCAACAAGAAATGGCCATTACCTTGCAAAGGACCTTAGAATCATACACAGTTATTTTTGCTCACAAGTCAAGTTGCCCCATGCCTCCCTAAGACTTTTGTATTAGCTGAGTGAAAGCTTACTGAGCTTCCTCTGGAGAATTCTCTCTGTACAACTGGTTGCAGTGCAGGGCTTCGGGCAAGACAGATAAAACCCAGCTTTGTTCTATGATCTTTGTCATCAGGAAAAAGGTCTGGCTTCATAGGATTTCACCTCCCTCCACTAATGGAAGCTTGCAGCTACTTGAGAAGTGTCCTTTGGTGTTCTCCATTCTCATTTGCATCTCCCAGCTATTCCATGCCTGAACCTGGAGGACTGGTTGCTTAGTGGATGATGAAACAATCTCATCAGTCATGAATTCAGACTGGACCTCCTTATAGCCTTGGACAAGCCCTTGAAATTCTGAATCATTTCTGCTGGCTGTTTAGGAGGAGTAGCAGAAATTCCCAAAGGACATAATATTAATATTACAGCGTACCTAAGGTGCAAGATTGTTCTCCCTATATACCTCTAGCTACTGCAAAGTGACAAAAGAGGTCTACATTTGTCCTTGCCTTTGTCTATTCCTTCCTTCCTCTTGTAATTTAAGAAACTGAACATGATATTCTCCTTCACACTATATAAAAAGTTGATTCAACAATGTCAACGTTTTAACTATAGTTTTGCTTCTCAAGATAGATGCATGAAACAGAGCTGCTGTTATACATATTAGTGTATTACTGCACTAATGGCATCTAACTAAAAGAACAAGAACAATTATCTGATGCTCTAAGATATATATTACATTTAATCACTCATGAAACAACTATTGGATATCTTTCTTTGTATTACTGCCAGGAACTCCAGCGTAGATGTTTTGGCAACAACAAACTGTTAAACTTTCTTTCAAGCCAAATTGAAATAATTATCTGGAACCCACTGAACCATCCCAAACATCCCTGAGAACAGTCTGAACAGTTACATATATTGAGTAGTCTCAAAGAATCACAGCTATTTGGCAAGTTATAAAACTAAGTCATTTCCTATCTATGTTGAGGATATATTTTTAAGATGCAGATTCTTTTTGAGCTCAGCATTTCATAAGGGCATCTTAAAACTACAACTCAATGACTGCAAAGTACAACCTTCATGTTCGCAAAATATATCTGTTTTTTCAGTAAAATAAATGCGTGTTCTACCCTTATTTCTGAAAATAACAGTGTTGGAGTTTGCCATACAAGTAACAGTTTTTGGATTCTCAGTACATACAAACATCCCACTGACTTTCATTATAGTGAGCAGTTTCTTAATTTAGTCAGTCTTGGGGCGCAGTGTCAGAGAAATGAAGATGTCTTGCTAGGCAGAAGTCAGCCTGGCCTTCAGACGAGCTATATACAAGTAAAACAGCAATGGTAATCACTCCCTTACTTCTGTGTGAAGGGAACAGGTGTCTCTTGGCTGTGTTGGCCAACTGCACCACCTGAAGCAAAGCAAAGCTCCTCACATGTTTCCACCTCTTCTTCAACTCCCACAATCATACTGATTCTGTGCAAGCAGTTTCAAGGCCTCCTCACCTCCCAGTGAAGCCACAAAGGTGGATCATCAACTTGAAGATTTTCCTCATCTTTAAGCTTCTGATCAGTGTGGCAGGGTCTGTGGTGGAGATTTAATTATAAAAAATGGTTTACAGAGATGATATTGTAAATTTCAGACACAGACAATCAAGTTAACACCTGTAAGAGAAGCAGTTCTACCAGAGGAAAAGAGGTAATATTCTGTACTGAACTAGGAGATATGAGCAAGGCATGAATGAGACATGAAGACACAAAAAGCCCAGCCTAGGCAGCCAGAAGCACAAGGGCATCACTCTGGCACAGGCAGAAAAGGAAGGGGAAAAAAAGAAAGAAAAAGAAGAGGAGTGAGCTGGAGTGCTCAGTCAGACAGAAAGCACGATAACGACCACTGATCTCACATACAAAAAACATTCATAACTGCTATATATGAAACTATGGGTTCTGGGCAAAGATATTGTGAAACAAAGAAGTCAACCACCTTGTGTAGCTGAGATTCAAACCTATGCTTTCCCCTCGTCATGAAAGCATGCCATTTACGCCATTTGAAATCAGGGAGATCAAGAAAAACTCCCTCTTAGTTGCAAGGTACCTTTGCACCCTGACGTCCTCATGAAATAGAACTTGCTGGGGACATCTGGCCCTCAGCTCTTGGCCCTGTGCTAGACAGAGCATCCATACATGGAGATTGGTACAATTCAGTAGGAGGTTCCCCCCAGACCACCCAACACTTCTGTGGAAATGCACCATATGTTCTTCCTAAACCTTGGCAGCTCCTTGTCTCAAGGCACTGGCTCCTGGGCTGAGGCACAGGGAGATTATCAGTAATTCCAGCCATGCCTAGGGTTGGAGAGGAGCCCTCCAGAGGGGAAACTAGACAGCTTGTAACAGCTATTCTCTCTAGTTCTTCAGTAGAGCTTTCCATAGCCCAGCTCTCTGCATCCTGGGAGCTGGCCATGCTATGATGGCTGTGTGGGTCAGCCAGGGCTCTCGTTGCCTTTCTGAGCTGCCCCATTCACTTTTCTTCCTCTCATCAGAACCTTTCAGAAGAAAAAAAATAACCTCCAAGTTTCTTTATCTCTTCAACCTGGGCACGAGGTGAGTGGCTGAAATGGAGGCGTTCAACTGAAACACTACATAGCAGCTCCCATGGATCTCCACACCAGAGCCTCTGGGAATGCCACAGAAACCGAGGCCTGAGGAAAACAAAGTGTGGCTGATTCTTGGCCCTGTCAGCTCACAACTGAAGACATGAATTTGATCAGATTGATTATATGGCAAACTCGGCCCAGAACAGCAGTTTTCTCAGAGGGACATAGGGAAGCGAGAACACAAACAGCCTTTTGTATGCAGAGCTGGATCCTCAACTCTCAGGTGCTTTTATTTGGAGCAATGGTGCAATCCAGTGGCCAGTTAGGATATTAACACTGTAACACTGTACAAATCAATCCACTGCAAAAAGGGAGGATGCAAATAAAGGAAGCTGCAATGCTAGTGAGCCTGGACAGCAGCAATGATGTCTATTGATGAATGATCTTATGTGACACACAGAGCGTCCACATTTCTGCTGGCACCAAGCCCAGCATCACGCTGCTCAGAGCAGAAGCCTGGAGTAAGCCCTGCACAGCAGGTCAGGGAACACATTTAGAGTGTAGTAACTTCCTGAATGCCAACAACCAGAGGCAGGGAAGTGGGTACATTGGATCAGATGCTGCGGTTCAGGTATGTTCACCTGGAGAGCACATTTAGAGGACACTTTCATCCCAATAGAAAGTGCTGCAGGTAGAAGGAACAAGAAACACAGCTATTTTGAGTAGTACCACCTTCATTTATGTCTCCATCCTTAAATTTGCAGCACAGCCACTGGCACAGGATGAGGGAGCACCTCTTCACATGCAGACACAGGTATCCTGGCCAGTTAGCTGGCAGTGCTACTATAGAGGAAAAATGAAAAGGGCATAGTCATTTGTATTGGAAAAGACCACTTAGCTAAAACTTTATGCTATATTTGAATGCTCCTGCCCCTGAACAAAGACTGATACATCCGCCACAAGCATTTACTACTAATCCTTTAAAACTGCAGCATGCAAGGCAAAAACCCATTCACAAAGCTCAAAGAATAACTCCTGGAAGGTGCAGAAGGTAGAATACAACAATTAGCTCTTTATTCTGAGCAAATCATTGAGCAGTTCATGCTGACAGGAAGTTGGATTTGCTCCAATACACACAGTAACCATGCACAAGGTTCTTCCGGGTTGCACTTGCCAGCTGCAGGCATCACCATGTTGTTTCTTTCTTTGTTCAGTGTGCCATCAGTTTTGTTCCATGTCATCATCATATACTCCCTGCAGACTATCAGGGCCAGATTCTTGCAGTCTCCAGTTACAGAGGCCTCTCTCTGCTGCTCCACATATCCGTGGTAATGTCGGATGGATCCATACACTCTGGACAGATCTATAGTATTTTCAAAGCCTTGAGCTGCGCAAGGCCAATTTCAGGCTGTTGGAGCTGTTTGCCACTAGAAGAATTTACTTTTAGAGGAAATAGAACAAAAGAGGAGGTGGGGGACCAGCAATGCCATAGATGCGTTTGGATGTAGATGGGTCTGACAGAACAACTCAGCTCTGCAGTTTTCTTCTCTGAATAACTTTGCCTTTTTCCCTCAAGGAGAAAGAAACAAGATTTAACAATAAGGAAGTTACAATTTGAAGCTGCATTTGAAGTCGCTTCAGTTTTCCATTAGAAGTTTCTCATCTTCAGCCCGTTTACTACCCAGATACCACTCTGCTTCCATTTTTGGGGTGCAGTGTTTCCACTTCACCTCTACTTTACCACGCAATGAGATTGCCAGCGAACATCCCAGGAGGTGACCAGCTGCAGCATATCACTGTTCCAGATGATTGCACATCCATCAGGTTTATGGTGCAAGTGGCTAAATAATTCACAGTAGATGAAGTCTTATATGATAGACAGCCTCTGTGCTGGGGAACATATGCACCTTACCTGTGCTTTATCACATGCCAGAGGTTATAAGCCAGGCACTTACACAGGAGCAAGCTTCACATCTCTACCTGGCAAAAATCTGTTTGAGCGATCATAAGGAATATAATATTATGATCTCAATTTTCCACAAAACTACTGGAAGTGGGAAGATAAATTTTCCTCTTCGGAAATCAAGCCTAATGCCTTCCTTTATTTTTTCAGCTGAAAGAGATGGATGAAGCATGAAGCAGAGATATTTGCTCCTGGGAGTCACTGAGGATATTCAGGACAGAATAGGGACCTAATCTATTTAGAAGAATGTACAGCAAGAAGCTTGATGTTGCTAACAACAAAGTAACATGTATCCAAGGGGGAAAAAAAGAAAAAGTGAAGCGATCAGAGTTCACGGTATTTTATAGGTACATATATATCCCTTTACAATATTATATATATATGTATATACATACACACATACATGATACTGTGAGCTCTGAGCACTTCACTTATATATATATTTATATATGAAGGGATATGTATTTATAATATACATATATATACATTAAGGGATAGGCTTAGGTTAGATGTTAGGAAGAAATTTTTTACTCAGGGGGTGATGAGGCACTGGAACAGACTGCCCATTCCTGGAGGCTTTCAAGGACAGGTTGGATGGAGCCCTGGGCAGCCTGACCTAGTGGTTGGCAGCCCTGTCCATGCCAGAGGGATTGGAAGTAGATGATCTTTAACATCCCCTCCAACGTAAGCCATTCTTATATCTCATATAATTCTATGATGATTCTATTATATACACACTATTGGGTAAAGGAACAGAGCTTAGTGCCATTGTAAGCCTGTCAGCGAGGATTGCTGTTAAAGAGGAAAGCCAAACAATGCATCGAGATAGACAGGGGATGGATCATAAGTAAGAATTACTTAGCCTGTATAGACCTAATTCAGTGGTGCAGCTCCATTAAAAGGATATGATGGCAACAAATAGAGAGAAGTTGGGATCGCACTGTTAATTTACACTTAATCATTGCCTAATATGCTGTCTCCTCTCCTCAAGCACGCTTTATTATGAAACGCTGGAGCAACAGACAATACACTCGACAATTTGAAGACTGATAAGAACATTATCCGCATGTTCTGAATAGGTAGCTGACATACAGAGTTATTAAGTGACTTAAAGCCATATGAAAAGCCTGCTGAAGACATGGAATTAAGCTATTTTGCTCTCCCAGTTCCAGTGTGGCAATTTGATCCTGAGACTAATCTTCATTGTGAAGACACTAAGAGTGATTTAAGTATTCCCTGTGAATCCCGATTTCCAAATCAAAATAGGGTTTGTAAAGGGAGCGTACTTTGAAATCTAGCTAAATGTCTTCCCAAAATTATTTACTTTGAAAAAATAAAATAAAATAAATGACTACTTCATCCCCAAATAGTAAAAATAATAATAATAATAATAATCTTGAAGACTTAGCAGTCTTCAGGGTGAAAGCACTGACATAGACTCTCCGTATTAGAAATATAAACTTATCCTCAGATACCTGATTCTCCAAAGGCAGCAACCATACAGTCACCAGCAGCCCTGTGGCCACTCATTGCTCACCTTTCCCTTCTCTTTGGTTTTGGCAGAGCTTGCTGGCAGCCCATCCCAGGTCAGTAATCCTGCTATGGGCAGGCAGCAGCCAGCCTGCTGCTAATCCAATTATACTGTGCAAGACCCGAGGGTACAACACGTGAAATAGGGGGCCATTCCAATTATTTAATTAGCAGTCACTTTAACCTGCCTGAAGAATATTAAAAATGCCAGTGTAATTATGACACTTAGACAGTAGGTCAGTGGCGTGCTCCACCAGCCCCAAGGGCCATCATTTCCCTTTGCACAGAAATAGGGATCCAGAAACTGTACAAAGTGCATGAGCTCAGCTTCTCATGGCAGGACACAGGGGTATAAAGAAGGCCATGGTACTGATGGGCCATGGAATGGGTCCAGCTACCAGGCACCTGCACTTCTAGTGCTTTTTGCTCAGAGTAGATAGGAATTGCAGCATGCAACTACAGCAATCGGTTGCTTGGTCCTGTGCTTGCAAACCATTGAACACAGCAATTTGGAGAGACAGCAATGTTAGAATGCACTTCCAGGCATAGTACGTTCCCATTTAAGATTTCCTTTTTTGAGAGATGCAAGTAAGACTCCATTTGTTAATAAGCATTTTATTCTGCCAGAGGAGGTGAGGATTTATGTATTATTAAAATGGCTGCATATGCTGTTTGCAGCACTGCCAGCTCAAGCTTTATCTGGTATTTTTCCTCAAACTTTTGCTGCTTTAAGAAAAGTTCCTGGATGGATGGAAACAGATTTCTAGCAGCCTTTAAGTGCTTCTGGAAGCACTGCGATAAGACATACACAAACCTGTCAGTTGTAGAGTTACCAAGAATTTTGTGTTGCTTCACACTGCAAGACATCATTAAAACAGTTGCTGCCAAACCTAACACAAAGGCCTTTCTGATGTCATCATTTTGGAGATTCTCTCACAGGATATATTCTAATAAAGGGGCAATCCACACACCTCTATCTAGAACTTTGGAGACAGACCAGATATATTCACATACTTGCATGCCTATAAGCGTATAGGCATGCAAGTATGTATACTCAGGGAAGTAGGAGACGGACAGCTCCAAGCTCTTCCATTGCTGAAGCATGAATGCCTCCATGGCTTGTCTCTAGGAATAGCACACCCCTAATCTGATCACATTTAGATTACCAGTAGGAAAGTCACAGGTCACTACGGTCCCATATCTATGTAGACCCCCACATTCAGTTTTTCAGTTTGCAGTCATACTTGCCTGCATGCTTTGACACTGAAGGAGTGACAAAAAGCCAGCCTACCACCGCTGCAGTAAGGAACTTCATTCTAGCTTCATATTTTCAGGCTCTACCTTGCAAGCCTGCTGAGCCCAATGCTTCCTTTAATTAAGCAAATAGTCCTGAAACTGCAGCTTGAATCCTTAGAGGCAGAATGGCTTTGCTCCCTCTTTAGTCATTACTCCACTAGAAGCCAAAACGGGCTTCTCTGAATACCTCATTTACTAAGAAAGATGCCAGTTTAGCTCAGCTAGCTCTAGACCACAGCAAGAGCATCATTCAGTTAACGTACTTAAATGCAAGCCATTTGAGATCCTCTCCATCCTAAAAATGAATACAAACACAATCCTTTTTGCTCAGCACGAGAGCTTACAGTACACACCACCACCCCTAAGAACTAATGGTGAAGCCCAACAGCCCTGCACTCAACTTCCTTAAATAATCATTCAACACAATTACAGCTGGTAATCAGAGGTTTGTGTGCTGGGCTGGGCTTTAGCTTTACTTTGCTTTGTTTGGCTTTGCTTTGTTTTATTCGGTCCGTACCTGATGAAGAGTCTACATGCCTACAGAAGATCCTTCTGCTGCTAGAGCTTTGACCCTAAACAATCCATGTTAAGTGTAAGAATTAGGAGTGTAAAAGCTCAATTCAAACCACATGGTTACAAAGACAAAATACTCTGCAGTAGCAGCTGCCATCTTTAACCCCCTCCTTAAATATCCCCTCAAAACAGCTGAAGGAGGATTTTCATGTGCATGCAGAGTGGGAGCAGCTAGTTCACTTCCAGCACAGCAGGGGATTCAGAATCTTCAGTCATGGAGGAGGGCCCTAACTGTGCAAGAGGCTCAGGTGGGAAGGCCCCTAGCAGTCTCTTTCTTTCTGAGTTGAAATGAAGTCTAAGTATTCCCTGGTGATCAAGTAAGCTTACGACTCTCATTACATTTAATGTTTCCTAAAGGAATAAGGTGTGCAGAGGCCTTGCTTCACTGTTTTTAAAATGTTCTTGTAGGGACTCCAATCCTTTGCTCCACCCTGGATCATGTTCTTAGAAGAAGACAGTAGATACTCTTTTTCTCTTACCTGAACAGTAATTTGGGAAACAGGACAGCATTTGCCAGAAGGAATGAGGGCAGGTGCTGGGGGCAGTAACATGGGAGCTTGTGATGGTTCGGGAGGATAAAAGGGAAGAAAACTTGAGCTCTCCACTTTTGGTAGTCACCAATCCTGTGATACCAGATCAAATTACAGCAAGACCTCCTGTCTCTCCTGCAGTTCATACAGAGACAAATATGGCCTTGAGACTGTAGCCTTCCTGCACTCATTGAGGACAGCATAGGCAAACACCTGTTCGCAGCACCACCATCAGTTGGCAAATGTACCAATAGTTGGTAGGACCCTGAAAAGCCTCAGATAAGAGGGAGCTGCCAGCTTGCTCTGCTTTGTAGGAGTAAAGTGCAACTGGGTGTGCTCCAGTGCAGCACCGTAGGAGGAGAGAGGCATTGCCATAGTCAGAAAGCAGCTCATGAGTGCCCAAGGAGGTTGCGGATGCCCCATCCCTGCAGGCATTTAAGGCCAGGCTGGATGTGGCTCTGGACAGCCTGGTCTGGTAGTTGGTGACCCTGCACATAGCAGGGGGGTTGAAATTAGATGATCATTGTGGTCCCTTTCAACCTAGGCCATTCTATGTTACTATGATTCTGTGCGCAGTGTGATCACCTGTTGTTTTTTACAGTACATGCATAATGGAATTCCTTTGAGAACATAAATATATAATGGAGATGCCCACCGAGATGCCATATTTTTATTTGCTTAGTAAAAACAATTAAGTTGAACTCTGCTGGAAACTCTCCCTTCAATGGATGCTCCAGGAGTCAGCAGCGCACAGATTTCTTCAAAGTGCCACGTCTTAACACGGTCTTAAGAACCAGTTTCAAGACAACCCTCTCACAGACACAAAGCACCAACCATGAAGCAGAATAGAAGACATCAGGCATCGCATGACACCAGGTAGAACATTTCCATTTATTTGCCTTTCTTTAAGAACTCTTAACTCACCGATGGGCAAAGGAGTGCATACAAGATGTACAAGAAAAGATTAAAAGAGACTTCTTTATCACTGTATTCTGTGGTATGAAGGACCACAGCGTCTGTTTTTTTTCTGTTTTTCTTTTTAAAAGGATAACTTTCTGTGCTCCAGCTGATGTGTTACAGTCCAGAGAACAACCTGCCTTTCTACAGGAATCTCTTGAGTCATTTCCTAAGTGGCATTACTGAGTAGACGCTGCCCGTTGTAGTAACAGCATTTTACCAGACACCTGTTAGTTTGTGAATCCCTAACTTTAGAAAGACAGTAAGAAATCAGAATGCAGAGGATGGAGACAGGGAGAAATCATCACAGTTTCTCCCTCCAGGCAGCTGATTCCTGCCTGTTGTAAACTGTTGCGTTTCTGTACTTCAACACAGCTGAGGTTGTGCCCTAGACACATATAGTTTCTGCCCATGGTCTGACTCAACATGTTAGTAGCTTTCTCGTATAATACTAAAACCCAAGGCATTGTCCTTCACAAGACGCTCTGTCTGTTCACGTCCACATTGTAGGCTGATGATTTGGAACAGCCTCGGCCAAAATCAATAAAAATGCCTTCAGAATCAGAGTCAATTGACTCTAAAATCTGATCCACTATGTTTTCAGGGCTAGAAGAAGGAACGGGAATCAAGGAAGGGTCCCTGTCCAGCTCAAAAGACCTACGTGAGTCGTCCATCGAGTGGAAGTGTCCTTTCTGTTGTTCCACTGTGCTGAGTTTGCCAGAGCACTGTGCTGACCCAGCACTGGACCGCTCCTGGTCTGACAGCAAGTTTTTTGTGGCCGTCATGGAGCTCTTAGAACCGTTGTCCATGATGGTGGTGAGGTTGGAGTAGCCCTGGAGCTCCAGGCAGGAAGTCATTTCTGAAACGGAGTGTCTTCGGATGCTTGTCCCATTGGCAGCCATACCTTCTGTTTCATATTCAGCTACTGGTGTCAGCAGTGGATTATTGTAGCTTTTCGATCGCACCACGGGGTTCTTGGCGAGGATGTCACCTGACTTGGAACGCCTGAAGAACCGCTTCTCTGTAAGTAAAGAAAGATCCAGAATAAAATCTATGAACTCTCCCATTTTTGTGGTATTCATAGTGATGAGTGTTCAAAATACAAGTCAAGGCCCAAATACCAAGAAGCTGTCCTTGTGTGACAGAAACTTCTTAAATATATTATATTTTGCCGGTTTCATAGATCCATAGCATTCAGATTCCTAGCTTTCTTTATCATACTGAATGCCTCACATCTATTTAAAAAATAGCTGGAATTTCCTTGCAGTCATTCAGTTTCAATGGCTGCAGTAAAACAGTAAATATTGCAGGAGACTCGATGTGTGCTTGCAAATATTTTCTTAAAGCTGCACCAGAAAGCCAAGTTCTGTTCTTGTTCTGCCTGTAAAGATCATCACTGATTTCAAGTATTTGAAAGCTAACTTTTGAGACTGGTGGCACTGATTTCTATTTAACTTCACTTCCCTTTGTGCCTTCAGATTTTCATCAATTCAGTCAAATCCCAAAGTGCACTGCAGAGACAGTAGAACCAACCCACATAAGAAAGCAGGGAACCAAACACCCACCCTGGGAAAATATGATCTCTTCATATTTGGGGCATACAGGATTAAGATACACACGTTTTGCTAAATTACTTTTGGAAAAAAACTTTGATTCAAAGCATTACTTGGAGATCACACAATGAGAAAACACCAACAGCCTTTGGAAATGGTCATCGGATGGCAGTGCCCACAGCACCTTACTGGGAAACAGAGCTGCTCTCAGCCCAGCAGAAGTTATAACGACGCCGGTGTCAACGCAGCGTGTTCTTTCCAAAGAATGAACGGCAGGTGGCAGCAAGTGAGCACGGAGATCCTCCATCAGTGTTATAGGGCAGAAGCGTTCTCTGCAGCTAGATCAAAATTCTCCTCCTGCAAATGTTTTGCCTGTTTCATTGCTCTGCCTCACTTGTGCAACAAATAAAAAAGCGGTGTATCTTCTGAAGTTCCCTCCCTGCCACTCACACTTCCCATCCGCATGAAAAGGGCAAGGCTGGAGGAGGGAATTGGGTTATAGGCTGGATGTCAACTACAGCCACTGAAAATAAGTAAAGAAATAACCATGCTTGAAGTTAGGATGCTTGGAATATGTTCAGCTCCGAACTACGAGATTCCCTGTAGCAATGCCTTTCTTTTCTACCGTTACACTTTCGTGCTTACCTGGATACAAATGCTAATCACACAAATTAAAAAAGTATCTGTAATTAAGATCTCAATTTACAGCTGCTTCAGCTTCAGTAGTAAAATCAACTGAGCCAAGCTCATTCAGAGACTTTTTCTTTAGGAATTTTACCTGGCACACAGAAAAGGGGCAGCCTTGCTACACGAACTCTGACTTCTTGGTCACACCACAATTTGACTGGAGGGGAAGGCTGGGTATGCTCACTAGATGGGAAAAAAAACAGCTGGACAAGACTAGACCTAAGCTGGACTAGACTATTCTCTTTGAGTGTATTTTCTCTGTCCTGATGTATAAGAGCCTTTATTCAGAAAACAATCTGGGGCTCTGTTTAATGTCAAGAACACAAAGTAGTAATCCTAAACCATTTTCCATAAATAACCGGCCTCTATTAACTCACATAAAACATATTTGTTTCTTAAAGGCATACTGCAACACAAGTGTTTTTCCATTCAGCTTCAGAGAAAAATTAGCGTCCAGACAAAATGGACTGCACAGAAATCATGCAGTTTAACTTAGTTACACCTCTATTTTCTCTATTCAGGTAGGCCATCACAGTATTTACATCAAAATATTCAGTTTCCCACATTTCCCTGTTGACTTACGCTGGTAATATCCCCTTTGCAATTTCAACAGATTGCATCACTCAGAGGGATTTTCAAAAGGCCTTCCTTTTGGCCTAATCTTGCCTTCACATAACAGAGCACAGGGAACTCCAGACAGTAAGTTGGAAGGGACTCTGCCATCAGGCAGGATCATTTTTAACCAGTTTGTGGTGCCTATGTTTGTGACAAATAAAGAGCACCTCCAGCAGTAAACGTTCAACAGCCTACACTGACAATGTACTCCAGCACCTAACCAATGCAATGCTAGAGATCTTCCCTCACATGTAATCTGAATTTCTCTTGATATGTGCACTACTCTTTTTATCTTCCACTCTGCAGAGACCTATTACGTATTTGAAAGCTTATCACTTTGTCTCTTCTAAGACAAATTCTCACTTTTCCTTGCTTTAAATAGCCTTGTAAAATCTTTGCTTGCTAGTGAACACACAATATTCAGCATTCTAGTAATTGCTTCTTACTTCTTCCTCTCTCTGTCCATAAAGCATCCTGTGTGAAAACTCACTCCCTAAAAGGCAGAATGGAAAAGCAAAACACACTCCAGATTCAAAGCTTTAAAGCAGTAAGTGATGGTTTCATCTGCCACTGCCAAATCATCGTGACTTTGCATATTGCATGACCTCAGAAAAACAGTGTGATCATATTGCTCAGTCTCACAGAACCATAGAATTATCAAGGTTGGAAAAGACCTCCAAGATCATCCAGTCCAACTGTCCACCTATCACTGGTACTACCCACTAAATTATGTTCCTTAGTACCACATCAATACTTTTTTGAACCTCCAGGGTCAGGGACTCCACCACCTCCCTGGGCAGCCCGTTCCAGTGCCTGACCACTCTTTCAGAGAAGATTTCCTAATGTCCAACCTGAATCTCCCCTGACACAACTTGATGCCATTCCCTTTAGTCCTATCACTGTTACCTGGGAAAAGAGGCCAATCCCCACCTCACCACAACCTCCTTTCAAATAGTTGTAGGAGGCAGCATGGTCTCCTGAGACTCCTCTTACCCAGACTGAACAATCCCATCTCCCTCAGGCACTCCTCAAAAGACCTGTGCTTCATTTCCCTCAATATCTTCATTGCTTTTCTCTGTGACTCTGTCTCTTTACATGCAGGCCCTGGTCCTGCGTGGACTAAGCTTTTGGTGATGCTCTCTGTACTGTGTCAAACCAAGCTGCAGTTATACTTACCCAGAATACAGGAAGAGTGTGTGAAGGGTCCATCACTTGAATACAGACCATAGGTGCCCAAATAAGGTGAAACCACTTTCTGGATCAGAGATTCCAGTTTCAAATAATCTTCAGTCACACCTTTTGACTCATGAACCCCCTGAAAGAGAAACACCAACATGATGAACACCATCTTCTCCAACCACAAGCTTTCCTTGTTCACCACAGCAAGCAGGGAGGCAGTAAGCATGTTCAGTAAATTGCACAGCCAAGGTAAACTGTAAAGTGATACTTTTTTTCTACAGCTGCTTCGTCTGACTATAAAATCAAGAGATGCAAATTGAACCAGAGAATCACCATGTAGCACTGCACAGATTCTCAGAAGGAGGCAGTAACTATTTTGAGGTGTTGAAAATGCTGGCTTTTGGAAGTGGCCTGGCTAGCACAAGAGCACTCTGGGATGATGGAGGATGATGTCTGTGAAGATCGATTAGACTAGCCCCAGAGTTCTTGTTATTTGCAATCCTATACCAACTTCCTGATGAGCGCTCACTATCAAACCCAGCACCTGCAGCTGGTGCCACACGGTGGCACTGCCGTGTAAGTAATGCAACAGGGTAAAGGAAAAGATGAAACCAACTCTTAAGAATTATTTCTTCCACAATATTGATTAAAAAAAAGCCACAAACAACTCCACGTCTATAGTGAAGGGGTTTATATCTCTTTCCTCCCTCCTTCCTTTTATTTAGAATCACAGAATCATAGAATCACCAAGGTTGGAAAAGACCTAAAATATCATCCAGTCCAAACGTTCACCTATTACCAATAGCTCCCACTAATGGGAGCTAATAATTCACTAATTTGTGAATGCAAGTGAGGAAAAAATCATTAAATCCAGGCAAAATTCACATTAAAATTAGCAACTGCAACAATCCCCTAAAGACAAAACCCACTGCCCTTAGATCTTAACTAACTCCGCACTTCCACTCACAAATGGGCTTATAAGGCTGAGGAGGTGACAGGCAAACTCTATGGATCTGCAGTCTCCTTTCTACTTAGTGTGTCTGCTCCTGTGCTGAGCACAGCTCTATTTACTCACGTGTAGGATTCCTCATCCTACCTAACGTGTACTCAGCTATATTGTACATGTGACAAATCTTGTTGCACAATTAAGATCCCAAATGTCGTACCAACAGGAATTCTTCTTGAATTGAGTTGGATTCCAGAATGTTGTAAAAAGACTAAGAAACAACACATTGGGATAAAAGCTTCCTGAGAACCAGATGCAGATCAAATGCTTAAAATTGCAACACTTCCTCCAGTACGTGATAGAATCCTGATGTTCTGGAGGTATTAGCTGCTCAGCATGGTTCACCAAACAGTATCCACAAATGGGCATCAGCCTGCAGTGTGTTTGTAAATGTTTGCTTCACCCCTTGGCTGCTGCAAGGCCTGAATGCCAGCTGGCACTCCCTGACAGGAGCTTATGAATGGAAAACAAATACAATCCAGCAGAATCTTGATTCCAATTCAGTGGGTTTCAGATAATGAGTAACAACCTTTGGAGATGTGCTATGTCCTGTAAAACTTTTAGAGATTCACAAATACAAATATGAATGCAAGCGCACATGCTGTGAATCTGTAAGCCTGCAAACACCAAAATAACTTCAGGATAAACCCATAATTACCTAACCAACTAAAACCAGACAGAAATAACACAGGGATAATTCAGAAGGCTTAGTGAAGATGCATGTACTATTTGTAAGTCACTGAGGCCTGCACCAGAGAAAAGGTTTCAAACAACAGAAGGAAGGCTACTCTTTTTGATAGTGAGATCTGCTCCATCTCCTGTCTTGGCGGGAGTTAGCCAAGATCTTTCCAGTCCTCACAAAGGTAACTCGCCTTCTACCCTAACATTCATGACCCCATCTCACTCATAACACCAGCTGACAAAGATCAAAACATTAGGCCACTCACTCCAGGTGCCCGCTTCAGTTACCTCAGGAGCCAATTTCCTAAATGTGAAACATAAAACTGGTGGGAAAGGTGAGTGATATTTAGCATTGCCTGCAGCCAGAATTTGAGTAGTAGGTATTTTTGGTGAAAGAAGGAAGCTAAAACATGAGCTGTGGAGAAGGAAACCCAGTAATTCGCTAGTACCACGCTGTCCACAACATAACCCTGAACACTAGAAGAACTGAGATACTGTGGGAGTGATAAAAGCATCCTTTCTCAATGGTATCTTAATGCTGCCAGATTTGCTATCAGTTTCACATGTCTGAATTTTTGGTTCCCATGGCAGCTATTCATAGAATAACAGAATGACCTGGGTTGAAAAGGACCACAACGACCATCTAGTTTCAACCCCCTGCTATGTGCAGGGTTGCCAACCACCAGACCAGGCCAGCCTTCCTGAAGGCAGCTCCTCCAAACCACAGATCAGAAGCAGTCTGTAGCTTCTATGAGAGAACATGCAGTGGAGTTCACACCACAAACGGAGCATGTACAGAGCATGTCAAAATGGTGTTTTTCTAGCATTTCTTTCTGCTGTGTTATTCAGCAACAAACTTATACCCCCAGGCCTCCATTTAACTTCTGATGGAGGTTTTAGGATGGAGCAAAATATTTTTATAAATGCTTCATATATCTATACAGATTTCTATACATACATATAGAAATACCAATACATCTGTCTGCATAGATATGTATACCTACAGGAAGATCTGTAAATTCTACTATAGGCCCTTTGCCACATGTGTAGGCAATTGTGCTGATAATGACAAAATCAGCTTTAGATTAAAGCCGGCTTGTGATTGTGATCCATTTCACAATAGTTTCTGAGAAATGGATAGCAGAACTTCCAAGTTGTCAATGAATATTTTCCTGTTATGCTAGCAACTCATGGTTCTTCTTACATGTATTTCTTAATGTCTTAGTAGACTGTCATGCCACTAAGTAGCAATAATCAGATCTAGCAGGACGGCTGCTTAGCTTGCAGGAATTCTATCATAATTTGGAGGAAAAAAGAGAACTTGGAACATTATCAGTAAAACAGGGGCTCTAGCCTTATCTTTAATGCAGTATTTGCTCTGCAGTCATGCAAAAACTTACTTTAGAAGATAACTCTGCCCTTTCGTGAACTCAATTTCATCTTAGCAGGAGAGTTTCATGCTTCTCTGAAAGCATTAGATGTATCTATTACCTCATTATCTTTGGAAGGACTGCAGTGTACCATTTTGACAAGCTCGCCCTACTCCCAAGGCATGGATAATGGGGATTTGAGTCTTGAATGTCTGAATAGCATCGCAAACAGGAAAAGTTTGCGATCAGCATCCAGATGAAGACATGTATTTTGCATCTAATGCAGTATCCAAATCCCTGACTTCATCAACCTACAATCAGAACATTTAGAAACAGAGAATGGTATACAGTAGTTAAAAAGCATTAACAGGACACTATGCACTACTGCTTTTGATACATGAAAATATATCCATAATACATCCTTCCAGAAGGGCCATATTCACAGAAGACCACTGGTCATTGGTAGCTCTCTTAGGAAGTTCCTGCCCTTCCTGCTGGAGCTTGCCCCATCCATGTGCTTGCAGTGACCAGCAGCGACCATGTCATCCCAGTGGGGACAGAGGCACTGAACTACTCAGGTTTCCATTGCTGCCAGTGCAGCAAGCTAGTCACAACTCCCACTGCCTTTTTAAAAGACACAAGGACTTCATATGAAAGCACAGGGGGACAAATAGGTGATAAACTTACCTTGGCACTGCTAATAAACATTCAGAAGAACGGTGTGGGGTTTAGTAAACTAATACAGTAAACTCAGCCTCATTTTTAAAAACAAGAGTACAATTTTAGGCTTCCCATATTCCTGTAAGCAGATGCAGGACTTCTTTTGGAAAAGAGCTGGTTTGAGATACCTGATGTGCATCAGAAAGGGAGAAGCTTTTGTGTCTATCACTTCTCACCCCAACAGCTGGATGCAAAGCCGCATGTCCCCTTTTTAATGGTATTAAGGTTCAAAGCGATGCCAAAATCTGTGCTGTTTATTGGCAGAAAGTGGTAACAAATCTCTCCTATTGATAAGGAAGACTGATAATGACATACAGCCCCTTAGGACTAGAAGCCAAAGAGCAGGTTGTGGGAATTTCTGCACTGCTGCTCCATGAATTGCAGCCTGCTCACACATCACTGCTGGCACAGCAATAAGCAGAACAAAGATTTAATTTTCTTCTCAATTACTTCTATTGGGCAGAGCAACCACAAGCAGAAGTGTGGTCTATTCATCACGTCATCCAACTTTCTTGAAATCTTGGGGGTTGACAAATTATTTTGGCTCAGAAATGGCTTATCCTAAAAATCCTGCCGTGCATCACCCTCTTGATGGCAGGCAAGGTAACAGATCAGAGAACTGAATATATACATTAGAATAACTCGAGTCAAAAATGCTACTGCGAAAGCTGTCATGTCCTCTGCTTATCTGGCACACCTGAAAGGAATGTCTCATGCATGCCAAGATGGTAGGAACAAAGCTAGCTGCTGGCTGCCTCCAGATTCTCCTGGATGGTTTTTTTTTGTTGATGCTTGGCTCATGTTATTCCACTTTGGTATCTTAGCTGGATTTCCACATGGCCATCACTCTCTCATACCCAGCTCCTCTCGATTCAACCCTTAGTTTCATCCTATTGCCTCCACACCCTCCTAAAACCCCACATTCATCCTTAGCTCCCTTTTCAGACCCTGCACAAGCTCCCCACCATCTGCTGGGCTTCTCTGCAGAGACCTTGGTATTCATCTTGACTGCAGGCTGCTTCAGTACTGGACTACTGAAACTTGGCCCACGTAACTCCTCACTCATCTGTGTGTGAAAACATGCACAAACAACCATGAACACCAAACCACTTCTAAGTAACCAACAGAAACTGAAGAGTTTTGCTCAGAACTTTTGAAAGGAGACAGGTCCTTTACAGTTTCCAGTTCTGACTAATAATTTCCACAGCTAGGAACACCCAGAAATGGAGGTCTCAGTCAGTTGCTTTTCATTTCTCTCTTTAGCACAGAGTATTATAGGACCATTTACCTAACAAATTATACATGAAAATATACTTCCAGTGTCTAAGTGTATCCTAACAACTGGACATAATGCTGACCTAATGGGCTGACTACCTCAGCCCAGCATGCAAATGTAGATATGGTCAAGTGTACGCTTGTCATTGATTACACGACTATAGTACTCTTAAGTTCAGATTTAATGTTTCAGCTGATCAGCACATTTACATGACTAAATAGTGGTGTGGGAGATTGCCTTGTAATTAAACTGCTGGGCAAACTGCTGGGCAGCAGCACTACTGCAGGGGACACAAAGTAAAAACAGCCACAAGCCAGATCCTACTTTACTGACTTCTGGACTCCAGAAATGAAGCAAAAACCAGACTTCTGGGTTAAGTAATCATAGCAATCATTACTCTTGGTGTCTTGATGATCCACAAGAGTGAAGCTCCTGGGGAGGAAGCTGTAGCAGGAACTGTACATGTCTCAGCTTATGGCCAAACAACATTCCCTGAGAATTATGCTGCTGGGGCATCCTCAACCTGGATCTGCTGGGGCATCCTTACCCCTACCAATAAAAAACAGCCCTGCCCTTGTCCTGCATGGAAGGAAACATGCGACCGGAGGTGCTCACGGCATCAGGCCCAAATACAAAATGAGGTCCCAGCCTCGTAAACCACCCTGTCTCAACCACACAGGAAAATGGCTAAGAAATGTTGCACTTTTCTGCTAAAGCCCAGCAGATACTTTGGAGGAAAGAAAAATGCACTAAGAAATGCATTTCTCTCTTTCACTGGCAAAAGGCCACATCAGGATGACTGACATGCATGAAACCTGACAAATATTGGGTAGTAATAGTTGGCCAGATACTCCCAAGGAAAGCTGCAATTAAAAGTCACAAGTCATACCACAAGGCAGACACAGAACAGTATCTACAGTGAAAACATGTATTACTCAGCCAGTCCTGCTTGTGGAGAAGTGGTAAGAGTGCACAGACTGCAGTGTACACCCGGGTGACCACATGACAGCAAGATCTGCCTCTTATTTCCGTCAGTGAAATAGCAGGAGCCTTGCTACTAAGACATGAGTGAAAAAGTGCCCTCACAGGCCATGACTGCTTCTCACCATGCTTGAGCGTAACACTTTTCATGGAGCCATATATAGCCTTCTCAGATTTGAAGCAACACAGAAGCAATCATGATTCAGAGCAGGCATGAAATCACTGCAGGTGGGGCGTGCGGACTGCAGGCCGCTGGGCTGTCCTCCTGTGCACAGCTGTTCTTACTGCATAGTGGAGCACCATATCAGCCCATCCACCTCGCACCTCCTCCATCATCTAACTTGCACAACACTCTACTGAAAAACTCCCTCACCTTGTTCTCACAACTGCCTGGGGCTCCCATCAGAATCAGGATGCCCTAAGCTGGATACACTGTGCTTTCAACTGCCCACCTTATGCACAGAGAATCAGCCCCACAGAGAGGATTCCCCTGTGCTATACAAATGGAATTGTATTCATGAAACAGCATCTGCCTTCACTGACACATGGAATAAAGGCAAACTCATGAGTAAGCTCCTGCAGTATCAAATGTGATAACTGATTCTTCTCAGCTTCCCCAGTCTTGACACTAAGGGCAATGCAGTACATAGAATTTACCGCTCAGTGTCAGACCAAAAGTTCACTAAATTCAACATTTTGTCACTAACAGTGACAGTGTGTGAAGTGCATGGAAGAGCAAAAAAGGAAACAGTGTGTGCATGAAGGCCTTTCTTGTAGAAAATACCGATGCTTCTAGGAAGCAGTGACATAAAAACCCACTGTATGGCAATTTGCAGAAGCTCCTAAGCAAAAAGAATCTGTGCTAGATACTATTTAACCACTGAAATTGAGATGGTGAATAATTGATAGGATTATAGTTTCTAAAAATAAAGGAAAAAAACAGATTAACTAGTGAATCCTCTGAGCAGGGGTGAGAATGGCTTTCTTCAGCACTTTTGCAAAGCGCTTTTCTTGAGTGGTTGCACGAGTGCAATGCTGAGCTCTTCTGCTGTCCTA
This sequence comes from Excalfactoria chinensis, assembly GCF_039878825.1. Taxonomy (NCBI): domain Eukaryota; kingdom Metazoa; phylum Chordata; class Aves; order Galliformes; family Phasianidae; genus Excalfactoria; species Excalfactoria chinensis. Next base: position 66,723,442 of record NC_092825.1, on the reverse strand, counting down.
CTCATCTGCATTTGCCAGCCTGGACCAAAAATTCCAGTTACTTCCTCCTGGGTTTCCCCAATGATTCATGCTACTTGCATGCCAAGCAGATAAATTAGACAGTTTTAGCCCTTAGGAAACAGACACAAAAAAGGATCAAAACTGCTTCAAGCAGAGACTACATTCTGCTTTGAATCTGCGTTGACAATGCTGAACCTGATCCACCTGAACTATGTCCTTTCCAACCTTGCGATTTTAGGATTCTATGATTCTATGTGTGCTCCTTTCCAAGGGGGTTCCTCTGCAGCAGCCCAAAGGCTGCTGGACTGGGAAAAATAGAGAGCCCATTTCTGCAGATGAGAGCGAGCTAAAAGAAAACTGCTTCCCCTCTCTGATACAGCCCTCACCCCTGGGGAGGAGGCCAATAATTCATGTCTAACACAGGATAATTTGTTTTCAGTAGTATGTGTGCCCAACCAAGTATACCAGGTGCCTGGAAGTAATGTGAAAAATTGGTCTTGTGCATGAATCATCCAGAATCAGAACAGCCCCCATTATTTTCATGGTTTCATACTGTTTTACAACCACTAAAGGCCATGCTCCACACATGACATGTCCATTTCTGAGCAGCAGTAGCTTTTTCACATGTGCTGAAAGGATACATCCACACAAGTGATGGTCGTATGCCTACGAGTCCCTGTCAGTATTGCCTCAAATCATTTCCTCCTCACACTGCTCTAGCTTCAATCACTGGCACCCTGGTAAATCCTCAAATATTTCAAGGGTTAAACACATCTGATCTTATCTCTGCCTCTCGCTTTTCTCATAGCAACAGTGCTCGCAAAGGGAGAGGCAGAACGGCTTGCCAATGCAGCATTGACAGAAGTCAGCACTTCAGATCCCTCTGACTGCCTCAGAAATAAAGATCTTGTCATATTCACTTTAATCTCCAGCAAGTGCCAAGTTCTGTCACTGTCAGCGTGAGAAGCAGCGCTGTCTCTCTCTTCCTTTCAGTGGTGGCACTCAGACATAGACAAAAGATAAGGGAGACAAAGCAGCAGACAGTGGTTTGTGTTAGGCAGCTCAGAGTTTTTCCAGTGGTTCATCTGTACACAGATAGCAGTGGGATTTTTCTTTCCAGAAAGGATCAAACACTGAGAAGAGGCTAGTCTTCCTCTGACCCACAGCAACCTAATACACTGCTTTTCTTGAAAATGTTATATGAAATTGCAAAGAAAGAGAACAACCCAAAAGCAACCAAAGCAGAAGATAAAGACTGAAGATAAGCAAGTGATATAAAATGATTAGAAGTAAGGAAGTCACTTTGAGACTTTGGGTTAGCATCCTGCAGAAGCTGAGCAGCCAGTCTGCTAAAAAAGATCCAGCAAAGAATAATAATATTATGTATTTCGACTATCATAGTTTTAGGGCTGGAGGTCGTTTGATTCCCAGCTAAGTGTCTCCTCTGGGCACTGATAAGAAATGCAATCATTCCAGTCAAATAAGCTAATTAATGTGACTTTGACAACACATCAAATGAATCTATGCATAAGCGAGTGTCTCTGAAGAGCTCTTTATGGAATAAACTCGAGCTGGAGTTAGTTTGTCTGCGTTTCCAGATGCTGTGGCACTGCCACATAAGACTCAGAGGCAAACACAGGCATGCACAGAACAGCAAGTGCAGCCCCACGCAGAGATCACCCTGTGCATCACTGAATAATGAGATGTGACATTCAATGGCCAAGGGAGTGAAACCTCTCATTTCTTCCAGGTTCCCTCCTAAAGTTCTCTCTGAACTGTACGCGTTAAGCTCATCTCACCTTGCTGGGGAATTCACTACTTTTAACTCCAAACATTCAAGTCTTTTACAGAGTCTTGTCTCTGAGTTTCTCCTCATTGAACATTTATTATAAGAAAATCCATCACGCATTTATTTTCTGGTGGGGACTTGAACAGACAAAAAGATGGTAGAGCCCTCCCTCAGTGCATCCAGCCTCTTTTAAAGAGACATCTAAGAAATGCTTTTGAAGCTCTGCACACACTAACTTGACTGCTGTTACCTACCTGTGAGGGTTTCCGATGCTGCCTTTCACAGCCACTCTCCTCTCTTAAATCATTAATGGGTATTCATCCCTCAGCACCCTCCCTGACACTTCAACCTTTCCAGGGGACTCAAGAATAGAATTAATGGAGAACAAGTCAACTGTGTCTTCTGAGGGTTTTTTTCCATGTTTGTTATTTCTGATGGTAACAATTTCCATGCCCACCAACTCACCCTCAGGAACCAGGAGGCAGCATCCTCCAGAAGCCCTATCTATCCTAAGCGGCCAGGCAGGCTGCCCATCCTTTCGTTATCCTAGCCACCTGTCACACTGACGACTCCACGTTGCAGCACATCAGTGACAAAGCAGCTCTCGCAATAACTGCGGTAGATTAATGTGGGGGGAAAAAAAAGTGTGGTTGACGTCAATTGAACCTCTGATGTACCTCTTGAAGATACAGCCCTGCTACTTAAACGAAAGCCATTTGTCTTCAAAGCTGTCTGATGCTGGAAGTTAATCTGCATAACCACGCGCAGCTGCCTGCTGGAACAATCCTTCTACTTGCTTCTGTTTTAAATGTTAGCAATTCTGAAAAATACATAATCGTATTATACAACTTTTCAGACCACACTGCTGCTCAGTTTTGCCTCTAGAAAAACGGGGGCTTCAGTCAAGCTGCATTAGTTTCTTGCTGCCTAAATAGCCAGTCTCGTGTGATTCAGACACTAGGAGAAAAAGTGGAAATACCCCATTGCTTCTTCAAGGCTTTTGTTCTTTGTAGCTGAACAACGAAACCACAAGAAAGGCTCATGAGTGATACAAGGAGGAATGAGAGATTTATCTTCATTCTCGGAACTCAAAAGGCGACCTACAGCCTACAGAGGACAGTGACCTCATTACCCTCTCTATATGACATTTGGATCACTAAGGACAACAAGGAATTATGTGCCATAGATCAGTACAAGTAGGTGTGACTCCTTGTTTTGTTATGTTATCCATTTGCCCATCCATATATTTCCCGTCTCCTATCAGTCTGTGCAATCTTTATTGCAGAGAGCATATTTCCATCGTGTTTATTCAGTGCCCTACACAAGAAGGCTCCACCTATCCATATTGGTGAGAAGCTTGGAGATGTACCGTAGCAGCAGAAGCTGACAGCTCTCAGCTTTACAAGCAATAGAAAGTAAACCGGTGTTACGTGAGAGCTACTCCAAGCTCAACAGCTGTATTTTGCAAAGTATCTTCCTAACAGACTTGAGCCAGGTTAAGCTGTGACTCTTTGGCCAGTGTCTGCTCAATTCCAGTGTGCTTGCATTTTCCAAAACTGCACTTGGATTAGAAAACACTAAAAAGCAGCAGTTCTGGAGGGAGAGGCGGGCAAGGCAGCCTCCCCTCCTCACGCCTCTTCTCACTGCAGTTCCCATCCTGTTTCAGACAAATGGTCAAGTCTCACTAAAACTGTGCTTCAAAGGCCAACCAGCTCACTCACAGCCTCAGCAAAGCTGCTAAGTACTGGGGCCTCCCCACAGTGACCAGCTGCCTGACCCCAGGCAGGACCATCCCACCCTGCACCCCAGGAAGATTTGTGGCAAGGAGTAGGCAGCTCACTGGCAACAACAGATGGCTGGCAACAGCGAGATTTCAATCAAAGAGCATAATCCAAAGCCTGCATAGTCACATGATTAACTGTTTGCCTTTTAATTGCTTGTAATTACTGGGTAGTGGCAAGTTAATGAATTTCACAGTACGCGTATCGCTGTGCCATGCAGTTGTTACTTCTGCAGCCACAACAGAGCTCAGGGTAAGGCTGCAAAACTCCTGACGGAGGATATTTCACACTCCCCACTTGCCATGAGAGAGAGGACAACTCCAGGAGACTCACTCAGCCACTCCTCTATCTTCTGCAGATTACAACGCACAGCCCTTTAGTTTGGAAGAAATACACCACAAACCTATTACCCCCCATACAAGCCTCCATGTCACCAGCCTGCAACACACTGTCCCATGGACTACTGGCTTTAGCTACCACACAAGGGGCAAGAGTAGGCCCAGGGACAGGCTTGGGTAGCATTTCAGTGCAGGAGCTTCCATATCGTTCACAACTCTTTGCCTTTTGCACAGCATCTTCTAGGGAGATTTTAGAGGCGAGGAAAATCTGTGCAATTTGTTTTACGCACCCTGTCGGTTTAAATGGAAAATTATAGCTTCCCATAACTATAAAATCCTGTAGCATAGTTGAAGAAACAGGCAAACAACGAAACCCCAGGAGAAATCATTCCTGAAGGAAAGCAAGCAGCTGTCAGAACTGCTTCCAAACAGTTCACACAGGAAATGATTTTTTTTTTTCACTCTTTAATTACATATGTGGGATTTTTCCACCATACTGCCATTCACACTGGTTCAGGCAGACTGCTCCCACACTGCCACTGGGGGACAGCTGTGTCTCGAACTGGGAGTGCTGGCCAAGCTATCTGCCCCCAAACCACCTGGCTGCTCACTTCACTGTGCCTGTATTTCTACTGCCTTCCTGTGACTCGCTGCTGCCTCTGGGAGGGCAGCATTTTGGGCATCACCAAGAGATGTTCATCAGTCTTAAACACCTAATGGGTCTTGCTGTGTGTCCTGGCACACTGCAATAGGCTGCTCCCAGAGCCTGGTCCAGTTTAACATCATGATTAAAGATGGGAGAGGAAAACTGAGGTCAGAGAAAGAGCTTCCTGCAAGGACAAGCTTCCAGCTGGCCTCTACACTGCCAGTTATTTCCCTCTCTGACTTTCTCTCTTCTATGGGAAAACAGGATGGGGTCAGGGGAAGAAAAGAGTCAGGAGGTCATGTATAGATAGCCTAGTACTCACAGATCTAACTGGAAACTGTTGAAGAGTTGTCCCTGAAAACCAGTGACCAAGTCCACATACACAATGCTACAGAACAACGCTGTGCGGTCAGCTTTTCTGCTGTGGGGAATGCAACATAAGCAGACCTCGTTGTGAGAAGTGCCAGGTGAATCCAAACAAGAGATGCTACCCGCAGAGGCCTTGCCCAAAGCATCAGTTGGCTTTGTGACCTGCCTGAAAACACCATGTGCATGGAGATCCCGCTGTCCTCCTTCACATAGCGCCTAGTGTCACCACTGCTGCAGCTGGCAGGTGCCACATAAGGTCTGGTGTCATTGGGCAGCTCACAGCTCAATGGCTGTGAGGGCTGGGAAGTGACTGATGCTTCTGGGAACCAGCTGCTTGTTTGTCTACCTGGAGGCACTCAGGAAAGTGAAGAAATAGTCACTGAGAACAGGAACCTGTTTAGATAAGTTGTGCACTGGCCGCTGAACTAGAATTAAAGTGTCATTCATTTATCTTGCCATTCTTCCTAGTTATTTAATTCTCAGAATTAGTATCCATACGGGGTTTTAATGAGGTTTAATTAATCTTCTTTAAAAGGCAGCTAAACTTTCTTACATTCCCCCTGTAGACAAGCCATGAATTGCACTACTAAAGCACCATGCCTCAAAGGATTCCTGCACCGTGGGAACACTCCCTGCTCAGTTGTCAATGGTAAAAATTTCTATACTGTCTTTTATACTGTGTTTAGTCCACTAGCCTGAGTCAGTCTACAAAAGGCATTTGTATGAACTAACGCAATTAGGTAAAGCATTCTACCTCTCACTTGATAAAATTATGGAGCTTGCAGGGATGTTCTAATTCAAGTTAAAAATGATTTTACCAATTTAACTCTATTTTATCAGTTCATGATTTGCTTACAAATAAACTTGCACTGGTTTTAATAGGCTGGGCTCATCAATGGAGGCCAACTCCAGGGCATAAATGTATTTTAGTAAGGACTGCTGGGTGTAGCTTAGGTTAAACATGTACCAACCTGGCTTGAGCAGTTGCATCTCCATCTTAGGATAATGCCACAGTGCAAGACAGGGTGCAGGCAGTCACTGCAACTCTGGAAGGATGGGAACAGTCTAGCTCAGGGCAGACAGCTTCAGAGCCGTGCCTTTGGCATTCCTCACAGAAGTGACATTTTACATAAAGCAAGGTACTTTCAAAATGCATCATGAGCACACACCCAAAGGGAGTTTGCACAATGCAAATTGCCTTCCAACAGAATAATTGTGTTTAATCAGTAAAGGCAAGGCTATAGTCATGTTGTCTTGAACTGACTTACACTGCCTTTCTGTTAAGATGATGGACAAGATGCACGTTTGAAGGATTATGCCATGGTATTCATGAGACGAGTTCATATGCAGCAAGCCAACAGAACACTTTGTGCTGCTTTCCTTTTTTTTCCCCACTGCTTACAGTGAGAAAAATGGCAACACGTAGTGCTGTCAAGTGTTGACAGCTAGTTTTAGTGAGCGCTCAGTTTCAACATGCAATCTGTTCTTTTCACTTATTGCCCTGGACTTTCACCACTGTGGTAATAAGGAAGATCCACATGAGCACTCACCTTTCCAAGTCTGCTGTGTGGAAGCAATTACTGAGCTGCAACTATGGTTGCAGAAGACCATTGTAAGACAAACTTATGGCGTGCTCAGAAGCATCCATGCCCACCTCCCTGCCTCTTCACCTAAAGAAAGCAGCACTGTGGCAAGCCTCAAACTAAGCGCAAGGTGGAAACTGAGCTAAAAGCATTAGAAGGGAAATATGCTTCTGATGTGGTTTCTCTCTTTAACTACAAATCTACAGCTAGAAAAAGGATAGCCCTCAACTGTCCCTGGCTCATGGCCTTGTCACTTACATTGCTGTATTCCCTATCTATGGCAGGGGAATCACTTTTCACTGACATGACACATGGTTTACTTGGCACTCCTGTCTTTGCACCACGGTGCCCACAGAAGTGTCAGCAGTACTATAACACACATTTAGACCTTTTTGGTTCCTCTGCGTCACACTGAGGCTGCTGCTGATGTTTTTTTTTAGAACTCTTCCATCAATACTCCCAGCTCCTCATCCCAGCCACCACAGCACAGCACGTCCAAACCTGCTTGAACTAATACTCCAAGACACAGATGAAATAACTGCAGCATTTTTACTGCTTCCATGTAGAAATATATCCCAGCATCTGCAAACTAACACAGCAATAAAAATCGTATGAAGAAAAGCAAAATCAAACATGAAAAGTACTCCTCACTAGCAAAAACACCAAGATCTGCTTTCAAAAGAATCTTTTTCCTACCAAAAATGAATGGTATGCCTTGAAAAAAATCATGGTCATACAAACTCATTCCAACATAACAAACTCCCGACAATTTCATTGCTACAAACTGCCCTTTCAGAAACAACAGACTCAACAGAATAAGACAGAGAACATTGCTTAGAAATCTCAGTTTCCTTTATATCAATATAAAGGAAACATGTCTGTGAGGTTGATGCAAACAACACAGACAAAGCATTTTTTCACTGGGAAGGAGGAAGACACATTCTTGCACTACCTTGGGGGAGCAGGGGTTTTCTGTCTGTTGATTCTGTAGGGTCTGCAATATATTTATTTATAGCTTTCCTCTTGTTTTTATTTTTGTCTTATAAACCAGAAATTAAGGGGAAAGTAGAGAAATGTTGTGGTTTAACCCAGCAGGTGGCTGAGCACCACCCAGTCATTTGATTACTCCTCTCCCTCTTCCCAGTGAGATGGGGGAGAGAATTGAAATACACAATGTAGAACTTGTGGGGTGAGATAGAACTGCTTATTAAGAGAAAAGGAAAAGGATAATAGTTAAGACTGTGTGTATATAGATATATACACACATACATATATACACATATATATGCATCTTATACCACTCACCATTCACAGTGAAGGGCCCAAGGAGCTGGAAGGGAACGGTATTAGGACAGATGGCTTAAACTGGCCAAAGGGATATTCCATACCATGTGACATCATGCAGAAGGAGTTTTGAAGGGAGTGAGAGTTCATTTCACTCTCTTCCACTGCTTAGGGGGTGAACAGAGCATCAGTGAGAGGATAGTGAGCAATTGCTTGTGCATCACTTGTTATATATTCACTCATACATGACGATGTCATGTAAGGAATATCCCTTGGCCAGTTTAAGTCAGCTGTCCTAATACTATTCCCTCCCAGCATCTTGGGCTCTTCACTATGAATGGCTTTGGCTCTGTACACCACTGCCTAGCAGTAACTCTAAACATCGGTGTGTTATTAACATTGTCTTTCTCTGAGGATAAAAACAAAACATCATACCAGACACTCTGAAGAAAACAATTTTGTCCCAGCTGAAACTAAGAAACAAAGAAAGTAAAGGTATGCATAAATCACACACCCACAGCTCTTTGTTCACCCTATGCTTCAGGTCCAAAAGATGTGGTAGGACAAGCTCCCAAAAGCTATCACTGAATTCAAAATCCAATGGCCACAGTGACTTGACTCCCATTTACAGACACCACGGTCTTTTAGAAATTCTACTTTTCCTACAGTCAGACCCCTGCAGTTTTCCAATAGAAAAGGGTATTTTGTTTTTAACCACTGTGCTGTCTCTGGTTTGCTGTGTGGTTGCTGAGATGGAAAAACAGCAGTCTTTGTATCTACTTTCAGGTCTTGCAATGTGCTTTTCCACCCCTTTTTAAGTGTGAGGAGTTGCATGTATGTTTAGAACACTCTAGAGATAACAAACAGGTCCCAGTGGGTGATTTTAAGTATTTAGACTGTCTCCTTTTACAGAGAGCAAACGAACAAGGCATTTCAAATGAAGCTCAGAGAAGCCAAAAAGGAAACCACAGGTTTTATTTTTCTCTTTAGATCTTATGTTCAGTGAGGCCTCATCCCTCAGCATGAATTGTTATGCTATGCTTTTCTATAGTTTTGAAATATCTCTTGGGTGACCTAGAGACATTCCGTGAGCTCAAATAATCCTGATGTCAACCAAGAGATGCAGGTAAACACTCTAATTCTCCACTTCTGACCTTCTCATCTCGAGAAAGATACCTGGAGATGAGATGTTCCAGTTTCAGTAGCAAACGTCTTCTTTGACAGTACGGGTTTTGGGAAATAAAGCAGATTGTTTTCCCTCTGGTGAAATACTCTGGTGGTATTTTTGCTCTCTTTGATTCACATAATATACAGGAGAAAATCCTTTTCTGATCTCTTGCTCTGTTTACGCCTCTTTCTCCACCTTTCTAATTCCACCCAAAAAGAAAGGTCACTGAGGTGAGACTGGTAACACAGTCTATTGACATGAACTCCAGTGCATATGTATGCAAAAAAATATATATATATATTTTTGCATATGTATGCAAAAAACTGCTCAAAAGCAGTTTTTAGTTCTTTTACTTCCCTCGATCACAAATCTGTTCTTGAAGGTTCTACCAGATAAATAGGGTACATCCTGGAGGCGCTTTAGCTTAAGTGGCCACAGAGGATTATCATTTCAGTTCATGCTTTGTAACTGGGTCAGGCCATGCTGGCAGCAGAAAGTGTCAGTGGTACAAGGCGCTTCTTCCATACTACAGTATTAAATGCATAGCTGGTAGACATGTTTCCAGCAAACAGTTCACTCTGGATACGATGTAAGATTTGATGTAAAGAAGGCAAAACAATCACTCAAACAATGAAGCAGGGGGATCAACTTCATCTCAGTACCTTTTATCCAGGAGGTCTTCATCAGAGACTGCTTTAATCTCCTTGCTAGAGTGGGGCCAGCTGAGCAAGCAAGGAACATGTGTAACTTGCAATAGGTCAGTAACCACATAGAGGCCAACAAAGTTGCTCACGTGCTGAAACCAATGAAGCAAACCACGTTCAGATAAAAGGATTGCTCACTGGGCTTTGCTTGATCAGCAACCTGCCTCCTGAATAAAGTTCAAAGATTGCTGCTGCTTCTATTTCCTCTTTAAAAAGCTTCTTTCTCTCTCCATAAGGAGAGCGGCTTCTGCCAGACTGACAGAGTTCTGCCTTTACACTGTGACAAGATAATGCATGAGCAGTATTAGATGGACCCTGTACTAGTTACCAAACCTCTGCTTTTTCAATTGAGTCTAACAGGCCAGACTGGTATATGTAAGCACGTGCATTTGTCAAACTGTGAACTTCAGCTGACATTACTGCTTCTGTCCTGAAGAGTATGATCTACTCTTTAATTAGGTAACATAACAGCAGAACACAGTCAGGGACAGAAATGGGGAAATTTCATGACAAGTTCAACACTTTGTCCAGGGCCAACACCACTAGAATTATCTTCCAGCCATGGGAATCTGCTGCAGTATCACCGGGTTTCTTATGAAAGTGATATAGATAGCAGACAGAATAGGGATTAAACAATGCCTACACCAAAGCATTTTCTCTCAGTCTGAGATATTTATACACACAAGATCACCATGTACTTTTTGGGCAGCTGAAGTGTTCTCTCGCTTCCAGCCATGTTCACATATTGAGTTAATCTATCTCGAGGAAATTCCATTATTATGTCATAAGCATATAAAAACTGCTTTTGTTTAATGTGACTTTGCACTTGGGAAAAAGTCTTTGCTCTGAAGTTCAATTATTGACCAACACGGCTAAGCATGTAAATAGCTCTTTCCCAGATCTTCTTCTGATCTTTTCCTGCAATTTCCATTAGATTTTAAACCACAGGTTTGGCAGAGCCATTGCCAATAAAGAACTTTCACCATCCCCACCACAAAACTGTAGGTAACACATGCAGAAATGAACACCCAGGGGCAAATCCCCTCTCATTTTTTTATTGATTTCCACCAATATTTTTGCAATGGGAATGGATCTGTCCTTTCACCAGGCATCCAGCTTGTTAACTCTTTTGGTTGTTGAAGGAAGCAGATTTGTCAACAGTTTATTGTAGCACTGATCCTCACAAGGGACTCCGCAAGAACTTTCTGAATCAGGATGTTGTTCATTTCCTAGCTCACCATGGAATTCATTTGAAGCAGGATCGTGCCCATAGCTAATGCGGATCCTTTAAAGAAGAAACCACAACAAAGCTAGCAGATCTGTCAGTAATAACACCTCTGAAGCTGGTTTCCAATGGGCAGTTTACCTTACGTCTAAGAGAGGAGGCTTGGTAGAAAACCTTCCTGCGATTAAGATTTTCATAATGGTATTCTCTCATGTGGAGTCTCTGGTGTCTATTAACACAGTTGGGTTCACAGTTTAATTATGTGAATTCTTTGAAGTCTCATTATGCAGTTAAGCTCATACTCCATTTTTTCCCTGAGGTTCCACTCCTCTCTCCAGACATTAATTTCCAAGGAACTCATAGGAATCTTAATATCTCTGATATCAATGTCAGTGTGTCACAATCAGCCTGTAGTTTCAATAAACATTTGGTGAGAGAGGTAGTAAGCGGCAACCAGGCTGTCCTATCGTGTAAATACCTTTTGTTGAGAAAACTAAGTTAAAACACCATTATACACCTCAACAAATGCACTCTGTAATCAGCTGAGTGAAACACCATTTCTTGACTAAGTGAAGATCATCGTCCTTCTTGCTCCGTTTTCATCATTAGCCTTTAGGTTATCAAGCCCTTTAAAACCATTCCGGATGCAGTACTAATTCATAGCGGTGAAAAGCAAAGAATAATTCTAAGTGTGAGAAACCATATCCTTTTGTTTGCTGTAAATCTATTTGTTTATTAAAAAAATAACCAGTCAAGAAAATATAAAATTCTCCCATTCCATAGGAAATCCACTCCTGGGTCTCCCTCTCTGTCTTGCCCTCCTTCTCAACACAAGGCCATGCCTTTCTTTAATTAAGAAAATATATTTTATACACTTGCCTTTTGACCTGAATTCCTCCTTGTGTTTCTATTCACTACTAAAAACCTTTTAACACAGAAGGCAAGTGCCAGTATTAGGTCTTCATGTTACTGTATTCACAGTTCCGATTAAATTTCATTCTAGTGACCAAATATGATTGTAAATTGTGTATTTGTTTTGTTGCCTACTCCAGATGTGAATCTTCTTATCCAGAACAGCTAATGCAGTAACACATTGCACTTCATTAAAGTCATGTTATTACTACATACGCTGGCCTTCTTGCAAAACTTCTTATTTTAAGCCTTATGGTTTCAAAACCACTCTGTATTCTTGGAGCCCCTGAATTTTAGGCATGCAATCTGAGACTCTGCAGTTCCAGATATGATCAAGACTAAATTTAATTACATAGAAGCTATGGAATTTTGGGAAAGAACATTTCAGTGAAGGATTAAAAGCAGAAGCCACTAAAGCAGTCTTGAGCAATACAGTAAGGAAAGACAGATAAAGAAAACAGTCAGAGAAATAATTGATGTACCTGGAGTATTAGCAGCATTTGAATAATAGAAGGTGGAACTCTTGCTCTGGAACGTGATAATGCATCTTCTAGTTTAATGTTGAGGGTAATTATATTCCTAAAGTGCAGAAGAGCCAGCTGCCGAACTGAGGGTTCCTTCCCCTTGGAACAGAAAGAAAGAAAAATGAATAATGAATGTTGTGAAAACAAGTTTCCATGTCTTTCCTCCACTTCTGAAGGATTACAAGAATGGTATGCCTGAGTGGAAAGCAGAGGAAATACAACAAAGGACACGGAGCAGCCCACAAATCTGCACAGTGAATTTGATTCAGAAGTTCTGAATGCTGCAGACAATGAATGAGTACAGCTATATATGAAGATCATGAGATATGGGGGAGGAGGTGTGGAAATCTTACCTGAGTGCAAGATATATAATAACATATTGTACTTTAACATCAAGGAAACATATGGTATGTTAAATAAAAGAAATTAGGGATGGAAAAAGCAGGGCTGGATTTCCAGTATTTCTCAAGATTTTGAGTAGTGGCTGGGTACTCTCTTCAATTTATGGTATAATTCCTGACTGTGGGTCCAAATTGACCCACCTGTGGGTCCAAATGTTCTCTTCAGTTTTGGAGTTTTCAATATAAGGCAAGAACTGAGCTGAAGTCTCATATTGCATTTTCCAAGATACCTTTTTTACAGTACAAGAATCACACCTTGCTTAGAAAAATCTGATCTGAAAAATGTGATGCTAGCTTTGCCCACAAAGATTAACAACACATCTTTTATGCCCAATGAGAAGTTGTAAAACTGTTTCAGTTGCTGGGATTAGGACTTTTTCCTTGGACATATGTAGCTGTACATAAATAATCTTGCCTGTAGTTTTGAGTGCTGCCACTCAAATACCAAACCTTCTGAAAAGTCTGGTTTTCAGTTAGTATTGACATAGCTTAACTTAGAACAAAGGCTGACTCCTCCATACCTTTTTATTTTGTGTAAGTATTTATACTAATGTAAAGACAGTCCCCAAAGCTGCTTAAATTCCCAGTGAATAGAATTACCAAGAGCACATAAACATCAGCTAGGTTTTTGGAACCTAGATCTATTTGAAATTACCTGGGACCTAGGGCTTTTATCCCGTTCAGGCTTCTTTGAAAATTAAAGTTATTATTTCCTTTTGAAAAATGAAAAGTTTTGCATTGGGAGATTATTCTCAAACGTCTCAAGAATACAACACTGAAAAGAGTTGTTTGGTGCCATCTTCAAATACATCTGAGTTCTAATTTAGTTAAGCACTTTTCAAAATCAGGTTGAGAACCTACCTATACTACTAGGTTCCTAAGCACTTTGGATTTAGCTTATGTGTCACTATGTAAAACCACGCTGTTCTAACAGATTTTAATATCAGCTTCTCTCAACCACTTTAAACTCTCTGCTGGGTAGACACAAGTCTGTGAACTAGCACTATACACGATTTCAGAGCACTTCTCTTTCAGAATCAAATTTGCTGTAAAGTTGCAACTCCCCCACTGAATTCATATTTCACGCCTGCAATTAACTCAGTCAATTGCAAAATGGTAATACTGATGACCTCTGCACAATCACTTTAGGCATCATGTCCATTCGGCAAAATTAAAGAAAGCTTCCTAAACCTTCCCAAATATGTTTAGGCACTGAACTCCCAAATAAAATCTATAGGTATCCAAGAGTAACTCTAGAAAGTCACTTATAACTATCTGGGACACATTCCCCTAGGACATCAGTAAAAGCACTCTTTTGACCATCATTAAGTCAGAAGTTTGAGCCTTCATTCAAATCAGACCAAGTACCTAACATGGATTTTAAATTACTGGAGTCAAACTCTTAGCTCAGGTTAACTTGTCTAATTTTACTGACTACTCTTTTCCATTTTAAGTAGTATAGAATTTGACCTCCTTCTCAAAAGTGGAGGTACTTCACAGATATTCTTATGGCAGAGGAGGAAATGTGTGTATTGAAGTCCACATAGCTCCACTTATTTCCCTGTGTGTGTATTTTAGTTTATCGTTCATGCCCTTTGTGGACTTCTAGTGTGAGCTGACATGAGGACAAGTCATGCTACCTGTACTGTATACCTATTTTCAAAGTTCCCCTTCATCGTTCTCACCCGAGCACTTCAAATCTCTGTTTGCATAAGTGACTTATTTGCATAACTTGTCTATACAGAACAGCTGTAATGGAAGGTTGGCCTGAGGAGAGAGAGTTTAGGATTGCATCAATCTGTTGATGAACAAGTAGGGTTGCTTTTTCTGGTTTTTCAAGATTCTATAGTAACAGTGTAATTTTTCACCTGCACAGGATAGAAAATAGCCTGAAGCATGGGCAGGACATCACTGAAGAAAAAATCCCAGGTTTCAGCTAAGGTATCCAGCAGTTTCTGCCCTGCAAAAACATGAAACAAATTACTCAACTGTTTTGGTTTTAATCAGCTAACTGAAAACGTGACTCTGCTAGCTCTATATGAAGACGAATCATTTATCAGATACTTTCAGTAGCAAAGGATTTGTAATCCTTTCAAAACATCAAATAATTCAATATTTGGGCTCCCAGATTTGTGGCAGGTATTTTGAGAGAGGCACAGGGTCACCAACTATGGGATGGACTCTGCAGCGTTGCATCTCTGATGCTAGGAAAACCAGATTCCAGCTCTAGAAACACACGTTGACCAGAAACTCAATAAATAAGGTAACATAAAAGTTTCTGCCTGAAAGATCTCTGCCTCTGAATTAGATTCCTGAACTGCAGCTACCTTCCCATATCCTTTAGTGACTTGACATTTCCATGTATTTTTTCCAAGCATGTGTTTGGTCAACTTAATAGTTACCAGCAGTTCTGATCATATTTTAAAGAGAAAAACACAAAATGATTCACCAAATTAAAAAGAAAAAGATAAAAAAAAATTAAAATATATATATATAAAAAAATTCCAGCTTGCTGAAATTTTGTATTTAATAAAAACACTCCTATATTTGAAATCCACTTAGTGGTCTTACATTCCACTTTATTTTTTTTCTCAGCACAGACATCAAACATCAGTGGTATTATTTTTTTATTTTCAAGCTAGTAAAACCTTCAGAACAAGGGATTGGAGTTCGGTCGCTCTCTGCATCTAATTTGCCAATTTGATCCTTAAAAATGACTTTCTTTGTGATTTACAAAGCAGCTACAAAGACCTTGAAAGCCTTACAGCTCTATTTGTGCTCTCCAAGCTGTTATTTCATATAACTGAAGAACTCAGTGTTCTCCTCAGAAGAGTCGGAGTACTGTAATGTGAAATTTGTTCTCCTTCTGTTGTGTTCTGGGCCATAGTCTTTTTATCAGAAAAGTTGGATCCTATAGCACCATCTCAATCCCATCAACTGTGCTGCCAGTAATGAAAGGTCACATTTAAGATTTACAGATAGCTGAAACAAACGGAAATGGATGTCTCCAGGCGACTGGTAAAACAGTATATTTATATTAAGTGATATTATGACTGCAGCTTTGCTTGAGGAAAGCCACATTTCTTCAAAAAGACTCTTCAAAGATCTTCAGACAATTTACATATTGAATAATCCTTGGAAATATTCCAAAATCATGTCACTTTTTGATGCTGTAATGCCTAGCCGATTTCTAAGACAAAACAGCATATTGAATAACACATCTAAAAGCTGCAGAATAGCACAGGACATGAAATGAAGGTGGTCATCAAAGGAAGCATTGGTTGAAAGCTGACAGGACAAACCAAGCCCTGGCTGTGTTTTTCCTATGCACTGCCCCTAGCACATTGAGAAGGTACCTTTCTTTCTGTATTCACATAGATTCATTCAAAAACTACTCTGGCTCAGGTTTTCATTGCAGTGCTTACACTGAAAGGAAAGAGAATGAGTGGACCCAAAAATGTCCATTGGGCGAAAAATACAATTGTATCAGTGGGAACTAATTCTAATGGACACGTTTCTCTAGAATTGCATAGACACAAATGAAAATAAATAAATAAATAAATAAATAAAGCAGAAATTGTTTTTTACTCACAAATTCATCCCCTGCCTCTGTACTCATCTATTTTAAATTTGGACTTGACTGTTCCAAACATAAAAGAAACCACCTTGATGTTTACTTCCACAAGGTGACACCTCCAGAAGGTGCAGGCAGATAAATGGAGCCTTGACAGTGAAAAAGAGACAGCGTCTGACCTCATTTATGTAAGCATGAATCCAAAACAACTCTTAAAGCAACCCACAGCACTGCTCTGCATTTTGACAGGTGCTTCAACTTATTTGCATCCCAAAGTTTAGATTTTTGTTTATTAAAATACATCTTTCTGTCTTTCCTCTTTTCTTTAATGTTGAGTAGACAATAATTGGAGAAGGAAGTGCCTACATCTGAGGTATTAATTCTTTGCTCTCTAGCTGCTCTGGGTGGTCACTTCTCCCTGATGAAGGTCAACGGGAATACCATCGTACGTCAAAACAACATACAGGAGGAATAGACTAAATCCTCTTAATTCACAGTACAAGGGAATTTGCAGAAAGAACTGAGCTGCCTTCAGGATGCATTGCTAAAACTCCTCTGACAGACATAGATAGCTATACTAAAATTCAAGATACCTTCATAAAACCGGATCTTGTCTCTTAGGATCACCATGCCTTTTGTGAGCAGCTGATTCTGTAAAGAATAAAATAGAGACTAAAGTTACTCAACTGTATACTTCCCTCTAGCCACCATATTTCATAATTTGATTTTTCTTAATTTCTGACAGTAGACAAGGTTTCATTTTGATGATCAAATACAGGAGGACTTTTCCTGCCATGTCCAACTCGCTTGGGACGCATTTCAAATAACGCTCCAATCTCCTACTGCTTGCAGGACGCAGCACCCACTTTGTGCAGTGCAAAGTGCTCCTTGAATTCAAGTGGCTGACTCACACTGCATATATTGTCTTGTAAAAGAATACTGCTTCAATACACAATAGGTACTTATTACTAACTGTCTTTCCTAGGAACCATACTTACAATGAAATTAGTTGCTTTATTCAGGAATTTAAATTTTAAGTTACGAGTGAATGTCTGAAATCTGCTGAAAGATGGTAGTGCCGTACAAAAACACTGACTGCACAAGGCTACTACAGGCACCGGGGCTTTCACTATCTAATGTGTATATGAACCCCAGATCTCACTTACTCATAAATATCAACAAAGAAGTCAATGGAAATCTCTAAATGGTTTCAAGTGACTCCATATTGGCATTTAGAGCAGGTGAAAGGATTTTGCTCAGTAGTACAGAAAAAAAATAATCTGATTTAAATGAAAGAAAGCACACACCTACCTGTAAATATTCGGTGAAGAAGGATCCCAGTTCTGTTTTCAATAACTGCCTGTATGAAAAGAATAAGAAAAGGACCTCTGTAATCAACAAACTGTATTAGCTGCATGCTGCATGGAAAAGGGGAAGATACTAATAACAAAATATTTTCATACAGCCTGTCAATGATGCTTAACTAAAATTCTAACAAACAGGGCCAACAATACTAAGACGCTTAACCAGCATTTCTGTGAGGTGCAAAACACCTGCTGTTCTTTTAGATGGTTCACTGCATGAACGCATATGAAAAGAAACTGAAAGAGGATGCATTCCATCCCACATCTAACCCTTTTTTAAAATGCCTGAGCTGTTCTCCTTCTGTACCAGGGTTGGACTGGCATCTGACATTGCAAGTGTGGGAGAAGTCTTGGATTTCTGTCAATGTGGCTGAGCCAACAAACAGGCACATAACAGAGCTGAGGTGTGCTCACAGCCAGATAATCTGTTCTGTGTAACTCTCCAAAAAGCGCCATGACAAAATGTCAGAGAGAAACCTGAGACAAGATGATCTACAGGTTTTGTTGCAAGTATGAAATATGGCGAGTTTTCTGAAAGGGGTCATGATCTTCCAAGTCAGGATCCATTTAGCTGAAGTTTCATGTAGTTTCAGCAAAAAAAGCAGGTAGAAATGTAACAGTTCAACTCTGTGTTGCAGGAGTCCTCTGCACTAAAACCTACAAACTCATCTCACGGAGCAAACCAAATTCACATTAAAAAACAAAACAAAACAAAACAAAACAAAACAAAACAAAACAAAACAAAACAAAACAAAACAAAACTACCATAAACAAATTCCAGACCCACGAGCCCAACATTTCCATCCAGACAGAAGTCACCACAAAGCTGAAGAGTTGTATATTGTTTAAGTCTCACATACTCAATGCTAGACATTTAGCACTTCTTTGCACTTATGTCACTGTTCAGATGCACAAGCAAGAGGTCAGACCACTTTAGAGTTTGACTCCAGCTGGAATTTCTGAGCACTTGCCAGTCTGGCCTTGACTTGACCTCTTATGGAAATCTGCCTTTGTGTGACCACCTCAGGTATCCAGAAGAAATGAGGTAAAATTCAACTCAAAATCTAAAGACCCACATCAGCCTGGCAACTCAATGCTTTGATCACTTGTGTAGTTACGTAAACTACACATCTGGTAGCAAGTTATCATCCATCCCTTTGGGTTACATCTTTAGTAAAGAAATAAGTAATTAAATTATTATAACTAATAACAATTTTATGTTAGAATAACAATAAAGTTGTGGCTTTAAATTCTACTATTCTAGTGACAATTTATTCCAATGTATATCTTTGTGCTGCTGTTTCAAGAAAGAACTGGTACTTCATGCTGACGGATTCTGCTTAAATTTCTACCCTTTCCTCAAGCTAGCAGCTCTTTGAAGTCTAGTCCAAGTTTCCTCATAGTCTTTAACAGGTGATATGCAAATACTTTCTCCCTTTTATTCTTTAGGTTCTACTGATAATTCTTGGCATTTAGAGCAGGAAATACAAAATGATGTTCTACTTATCTGATAACTGGCCCTCTGATAAAACAAAATCCCACCCCATTTCCAATTTTCAGCTGTGAATGAACTGAACAAAAAGCTTGTGGTTAATTAGATCATAGAATCATGTTTAAAAGAGAAAAACTTTTTTTTTTTAACAGCAAGAGGATCTAAAAAGAATTTCCATCCATTACTGGATGCTGCGGGGGGAAAAAAAAACACTGAGCATAAGGAAAAGGCTGAGGTTCTCAATGCCTTCCTTACATCTGTCTTTAAACAATTTGAGACCTGCTACTCCACCTGGACTGCCAAAAGTCCATGGGGTGAGGTGGGATCCACCAGAGGGTGCTGAGGAAACTGGCACAGGTGATAGGCAAGCCAGCTTCCACCATCTATCAGTGTTCCTGGTCAGTTGGAGAGGTCTCAGAGGATTGGAGACTTGTCAGTGTGACTCCCATCTACAAGAATCATCAAAATAGATCCAGGGAACTACAGGCCTGCCAGTGTGATCTCAGTGCCAAGGAAGGTTATGGAGCAGATCATCTTGAGGGAGATCACATGGCATGTGCAGAACAACAGGGCGATTAGGCCTAGCCAGTATGGATTCATGAAGGGCAGGTCCTGCTTGACCAACTTGACGTCCTTCTATATCGAGTGACCCGTCTGGTAGATGAGGGAAAGGCTGTTGATGTGGTTTACCTAGACTTCAGCAAGGCTTTTGACAAGCCCATGGCTTGGGCATGTACACTCTGCTGGGTAAAGAACTGGCTGGAGGGCTGGGCCCAGAGAGTGGTGGTGAATGGAATTAAATGCAGCTGATGGTGCTGGAGGTGTTAAAGGAATGTTCAGATATTGTACCGAGGGACATGGTTTAGTGAGAAATATTGGTGATATGTGGGCATTTGTACTGGCTGACCTTGTAGGTCTTTTCCAAACTTGGTGATTTTATGATTCTGTGATTCTATGCACTGGACTGCTTCACACTAATCAGCAGCACAGTTACATTAACACCTCTGGTTACAGGGTAGAAAAACTGACAGCACAATTAATGCATCTTGCCCTTTGAATCCCTAATAATACAGACACTTCACACTGCTTAATTAATTTCTAGTGAAACAGTGAGGCCCTCAGGCCACAACAGAGCACTGCTCTTTGAAGTTCTCAGCACCACATTCATCTAAGAGATCCACAACAAAACTGGACAGAAGATATTGCTTGCTCTTTATTCTTCAATCTTAATTTAATTTCCTTTAACAAAAATCAATTAGATCGTCATCTGTCAGAATCTGGAAAATTCAGACTGCTGAGTAAATTTATCTAGATAAGTGGATGTCATGGTGGAATCCAGGTAAAAAAACTGATTAAAGCTATAAGAGATCACTGACCAGACAGAAGAATTCAAGTGCATCTGATTTTGCTGACAGTCATTAAGCAGTTTTATGATGCTTGTATATCATTATTACCAGACTTTCATTGCCTGTTTAATGACTTCATAAATTAATACGATAGTAAAAATGTGCATAAAATACACTAAAATAGCTCCTGTCTTTTTTTTTATCTTCCTGTTGCTGCTTCCTTGATTCATTTTGAGATTCTCTTGAAACACTACTCAGTCTAAGACAGTATTATAAATGATTACAACTTTCATAGCAATTAGACTATAAGAAGCAAGTATAAGGATGTGATTTTACTGGATTTGAACTTTTGCTACAAAAGAGGAAACACCACCAAAATGTGCTGTTTGCATCAAACCATTATCTTGAAACTCAAAAAAAGGGAGCTATAAATGTGTATTAACACAGGATATTGTGCTTTCTCTGCATTTCCCTTACTTTAGTAAGTGAGACTGTACAGACTCGTACCCATTGACCCTTACTAAGCAATCAGCACATAAATAATCAGAGTACAAAGCCTCTACATGTGTATTCAGGCTAGGAAGCTGTATGTAAGTATTTGCCCAGGTACATGATACATGGTAATTGGACACTGTGACACTCCCGAGTCAAAATGAAGGTGCACAAACAACACAGGTGTGATGAAAGCGCTCAAATACTAACACTTAGTCTGTGAGTCAATTGGGTATTCAAGGTTTAACTATGAAAATATTCCAGAATCTGCTCCAATTAAAGTGTCAAAACAAAAACTTATTTTACCATTCAGTAAATGTTGAAGAAGTTTATGGACATTAGGTTAATGATAACCCAAACACTTCCATACTCAAATTTTTCTCCATGGAAGTAAGGGTGATGTGTTTCATTTTGTTTATGTACTTCTTAGGCAAATGCATCTAAAACTGTCTTAAGGCAAACACAGACTTGTCCCAGTTTTGAGGTCATATTTATGAACTAGATATCTTTACACTGAATACTAGTATTAACCAAAATAAAGCATTTTGAATTAAATACCAATAATAGTAACCCAGATTCCTTTTGTATTTGTGAAGTTGGTAGTTTCTTTGTTACGGCTTGAGCTAAACTTAATTGAAGAGAAAGGTTTGAGTTGCAAGTCAGGAGGTCCCACAAAGTAAATAACTGTGATCAGCAATAAAATGAAGAAGCCAGCAGGAGTGCAGCTTCAAGAAAGAGGCCACATCTGGACTTATACACAAACAGGCTCAAAAAATACCACTACCATGCTTTCTTCTATAGACAAAGCTTTCTGCACTCTTAGTCCATTTGCTGTTTTCTCATCTCAGAATGCCATATGAATGAACTGCATGCAGGACACACACCGAGAAGCTTCACCAAGAAGTCCAATCAATCAGTGAAAGAAAGGGTGGAATTTGACAGTGAATTAAAAGGATGTTCAAATCAAGTAGAAGGTGAGAGGGAACAACCTCTAGGCTGGGGCTCCTTTAAGTAACCTGCTCTTCCTTTCCAGGCTATAAGGAGAAGGTCATACATTTACTGAACATGATTCTCTCTCGGGGCTGGATTTTATCTGCTGGGAATCAAATACCTGTGGCAGGGACACAACTATGCGAACCAGCCACAAAAGCCATGCTGCAGACCATCACACATTCACTCACATCGCAAGTGATGCTGCTGATGTCTTGTTTATGGCAGCACCTTTCTAGATTGGTTAAATTCCATTATATTTTGTCCATCAGTTCAGTTGTGAGTCACCAGACACAGTTCCTCCCAAAACAGAGCAAAACTGAATGATCAGCCAAGATGACAATGCAGCAGCATTATTCTTATGCTAACAAAGGAAATGGGCCTGTCATGCAGCAGCATAATCCATCACAAACAGGGGGAAAAATACTGTTTGTAGTCAGTTTGCCTGTTCTGTTGCCTCCAATGTTGCAATTAAACACAGCTGTATTAGCAAGTATCACAGGGCCTACACTCAGGTGAATGAATGCAAAATCTGGGTACTGTTCAACAGGTAACAGCTATTTTACTTCTGTTTATTGGTCCATGCAAGATTATACTTGTCTCATCAGCGGATAATTTCCTTTTTCTCTTCTGTTCCTCACCAGCAGACAAGCATCCCGAGGCAAGTGCAATGGACCGGGAAATCTCAGCCCAGAACAACCATCTTCTGTCATTCAGATGAAGCTGGAGAATCCTAGCCTCACTTACAGTAATGATCAACCATTATTCCAATAACCAACTCAAAATGATTGATGGATCATGCTAACTGACAGCCATCCTACAAAATCTATTCTTTGCATGTCATTTTCTCCCCAGTGAAATAAGAAATAACTGAAGAATAAGTTTATTTTAATTTCAGAAAGACAAAGAAAGAGGAAAAAAGTGAGAGCTCATTGGCCAAGTGTAATCTGCCCGGACTTCTCTGAAGATATTCCCACAATTATCCATACTGGGCCAGCATTTTCTGGATATTCTATAGATACTGTCACACCATGGTGCACAGACAGAGCAGGAATAATTATTGAATGATAGGGAGTCACTGAGGATTTATCTGAAGGCAGAGAGGGAATACAATAAGCTGTCTGTCTTTTGTAAATGCAGCTTGTTTTCCACTGCTTACTCTTCAAAGCAATGGGACACGTTTCTAAAAGGAAATGCCCTACCTTGCTCTTGTCAGTGAGACTGAGTTTTGTAAATAATAATAGATGCTGTAAATCCATGTTATTAGCTAATGGGTTGGTAGATTTTTCTTTGTAACAAAAACTTAAATGACTAAAATGATGCGATTTTCACCTTTTCTTTATACAAAATAAAACCCAACAACCTACAACATTATACACTTCACTGGTCTGTATTTAGTCTATTGCAAACAGTATCAGCACAGCATGAGGGAGAAACAGGAGCCCTAAGTTGTGTTACTCATGTCGCTCTGCTGAAAAGACAGCAGATAAAGATGAAAAGATAGCATGGAGGAACTCCCAGGCACAATGTCTTTTCTTGTCCTGTTGCATCAAGTCCTTGGAGGTTTTACATCCTCCATGGATGCAAAGGAAGCACCTTAGAGATAGGCTTAGCACCAACAGCACAATTGCAGTGGTACAGAGCTGCATTGCTATGCACTCAGGATGGGATCCTGTTTTTTCCTTAGTTTCAAACCAACATAACAAGACTCTGAAATGATCCATTCTCCCCATAAACCAGCCTGCCCTCTGCAGAAGGAGGAACCCAGCTGTCTCTACCCATCAAGGTGCTGTACATCAGCACATCTATTCACCAGTCCTCAATGGATTGTACTGACTGAAATGACTACTGGGAAAAAAAACAAACAAACAACAAAACAAGACAAAAAAACAACCCACAATATTTCTGTAGAAGATTTCAACTGCAAGTCCTAGCAAACCGTACTGTGCGTGCCAGCTAATAACACCTTGTGAAGAGCTGAGTCACTTACCTGACTCCTTCATTGAGGTTGTAAAGTTCATGATCGGGGAGACCCTTACGCTGGAACACGGCTATTACTCCATTGTGGATACTGAAAGAGGACAGGAGGAGTCATTAGCACCCAATCACGTTTCAGAAAGGTATCGCTTCCACAATAAGGCAAACTATTCTGCCTAGATACCATGGTACCATTTTTAAAAGTAATAGATGACTGCCGGTTATATCTCAGATGCCTTAAAATGAATTATTCTCTAGAAAACAAATGACATTTTTGAAAAGCATCTCTTTTTGATCTTTTTCAGTGTCACAACCTTAATAGTTACACACCTGAAATCAGCTTCCAGCATTGTCAGCATCTGAGTTATGATTACTTGATTTTTTTTCTAACAAACAAGCATTTGTCAAGTCTGGACACTGAACCTGAAGCTTAATTCATGAATAAAGCATTCATTTATTAGAGCAGGGTTATTGGAATCTCAAAAATGATTAGCTCTTTAAAAAACATAAAAGGCAGAGACACTACACAACTATAAATTTTGAGGCAATTTAATCTATCTCTCGTTCATTTTCAAGAATGGAGTGATAGAAAAGGGGCAACATTTACAGTAGTAGCGGTTACAGAACACAGTTTTGGTTCTCAAACATTTGTGCTCTTGCTCCAGCTAAAGGAAAACCAAGGCTGCATAAAAAGAACAGCAGGTGGAGAGTTTCTGAGGCAGACAGCAACAAACGGAACTACATGCTAACCATCTGTCCTACAGCAATGCTCCCTTTTCATTTTCATTGATGTATGTAACTGTTCCGAAGCAGATGTTTCTTAGTGGTGGTGATTTTCTTCTGCAATCAGCCACAAGTGAAGCTATGATTGAGAGCGTCAGAATTCTCTAGCTCAACAGAGAGCCACATATCCAGCACTGTCTGTAAGTGGAGCACATGGCCACCATCCCCACAAATACTAAGATGCTGAATGGCAAACCCCTGCAAAGCGTTGCACATTTTACAGAGCAATCCACATGTTTGGCAGAGATGCTTACCAAACCCATGAATTTAACAAGACCACACCTCGAAAGGTTACTGAAATGAGTTCAAGTGCTTCAGATGAAGCTCTGAGATGCTCCTGAAACACTCAGAATGCAATTAGTGTGATGACACATCAGACTAAATCACTGAGCTGAGGTCTGAGGGCAAAGGTAAAGAAATGCTAGTGAAAGATGAGACCAAACCTGTTCCAGTACTAGCAGAAGGAAGGTAGAAGTCTCCTTCCCTTTCCCATCCCAATTCCATCTTATACTGCTTCACAGCAGACTTCATCTTTGATTCCTAAAGAAAAGAACACTGATACCATCTTCCCATCTGTTAGCTAATCCCCACTCTTGTAGATGCTTGGCAGTTTTTGCCACATTTAAGCGTGGAGCTAAAATCCTCAAAATACTAAGGGCTTTTAGGTTTCAGCTGGGATGGAAGGACCACCTTCAAGCAATCTCATTAAGGTTGAATTTAGCCTTTACTTGACAGGCACACAGATTTGTCTAGCCAGGATGTATGAGGATTTGGGACTGCCCTATCTAGTGACAAAGAGATGAAGTGAGTTCTCTTCAGAAGGTCTCCAGACAGAGACAACCTGATTCTCACTGGCAGATGATCTCAGGAGGATTTCCAGGCGCATTCAACAGTGTCCTGCAAGGCCAAGGGATCACTGCAGTGTCATAGCAAGGCTTGTAGTATTTGCTGCTTGGAAGAAGACGCAGAGGGTTTGTGAGAATCTCAGAGACCCACATCAAACTTCCTCAGGTCCACAATAAAACAAGCCCTTGCTGGAAGCAGAGCAGTGAGCTGGCAGATAGAACTGCAGACCCAACAACATGAAACAGCAAAGAGAAGCTCAGTCGCATTCATCTGTGGGTAAAGGACATCAAAAGTGGCAGCTGAAGGATACAACACACTGTGGAGAAATGCACAAGCAGATACAAATAGGAATTGCTATTGTCTTCTTTCCCTTGGTGCTAAGCACACCCATACACGCAGTGGTCACCCTTTCCCCCATGCACTTATGTGCACAGACACAGACATACATGATAATCTAACCCAGTTTATTTTGGCTGGCTCAAGCAATCACATTCCATTTACAACTATCTGAAAATTGGCAGCTAAATGTCTCCAGTATATAGTGAGGTGACTTGGGTATTTTAATATTATGAGTAATATGCGAAGCACAATTAATGTAGTGAATAAAACAAGCAGTCTTTACACGCTCTTCTGATTTGGAAATGAACTTTGCAGTTCCTGCCATCCTTCTGCAGAGAGGAAAGACTAAACCTCTCTCCTAGAAGCCAGTATGCTCTCGCTTTCTCTCTGGCACTTTTCTAAACGAGGGGGAGGTTTGCTCTTTCCAGCCTAGCAGGTCCATCATAATCCCTCAGAGAAATAACACAAAGAAAGGTTTTTTAATGAGAACTATGAGTTGCAAGCACCTATAAACATCCTAGTGATGACACTTCCATCTCCCTGGGATCCTCCTTGCAGTGAGGGATGGCTGCCTAACCCACAGGACAAGTCTTGGCCCTGCTGCCCTGCCTTCCCATCTCAGCCAGCAATGCATTCATGCAGGATGCAGGGATGCACTTACAGTGTGGGCACACCACTGTGGTCTGCCCCTCAATGTTTGCTCAGCATAATACAGAGGAGTCAGAAAAAGAGGAATGCTATTGATGGCGTAAGCTGGTGTCAGAGTAATAAAAAGCCATCATAAATCCTCTCGGTAAACGTAAGCTAATGAAAAAAAAAGCCAGCAAATCCAACTGTGCTTAAAGTAATGCTATGGTTTCCTTAATGAGTGATTGTTTAAAAGGGTTTAGTCAGATCAATACAACCTTTTGGTGAAAAGAAAGCCTGAGCTGCTGCTTACACACAAGAGTTCTGCAAGATGCTTGAGGTGGGTGGATCACTTGTGCCTGCAACCAACCTCCATTGAGGTTTAAGTCATGATGTACATAATTAAACTTACATTTTAATGGTTATGCTAAATTGGAAATGCTTTGTAAACTGCCTTCTTTAACTCTTTTACATCATGAAAGTTAATAATGGGTGTACTCATGCACTGATATTACTGTGAACACCTTCCCTGGAGCTGCAGTGCATGTAAATGTGTGCAGCACAGAAGACAAAATGGAGCCAAAAAGAAACCAATGGATCTGTTCCCAAGTTACCCATACTCGGTACCAAATAAGGCTGGAATCTCCAATCAAGACAAGACCCCATATGATTTTAAGTCCAAGGTTAGGAATGTTTCTGGTTTGCTGTGTTGTACTGATGGACGCGTTTTCCACATAACTGCCCATGCAACCTCCTAGTCCTGCATTACTGTGCTTTCTCCAGTTTAAGGAAATGAGCAGTTTCTAGCAGAACCCAATCAGTATCTTCTAGTAGAGAAGGGGACTGGAAGGCACTGTGCACCCGAGCAGTAAGCACGTGAAACACGCCACCATACTGCAAGAAAACACAAATCTCTGGGTTATGGGATTATTGCACTTTTTGAGAGTATAGTATTAATTCATATGCCAGCCCCTCAACTAGCAGGACCTGGGGCAAACTGATATGGCTGTTATTTAACATGTGCTATTTAATGTGGATTAGTGTCCATGCACTGAGACACATTTTGCAAGCACCTTTCCGTACAAACACAAGAAATGAGCCATTTTTGGGGTGAAGACTACGGCTGGTAACCACAAGAAGAAATCATTTTGAGAAACCAGCAGTGGAACAGGAGGAAGTCTGGGAGAAGGCATCAGCCAGTGTGTGAGCAAGGAAGAGGTGAATACCCACAGTAGGCTGAGCCCAAGAGTGATAATCTGGATCAGAGAGAACTGTGGAGATCACTGTTGAGTAGAAAATGAAAGTCTACAAAAACTTTAGAGCTTTGTAGAGCTGTGACAGGTTTTCACAGCAGAAAAATATCAACCCAGTACACTAAAAAATTTCAGCTCCTTGGAGAGGTCACTCATTCCAGATTTGCCTGACCCTGCAGAGAAGGCAGCAGCAGCAAAACTAGAGCTGCAGCACACAGCACACAGCCCTGGCTTCCCCACTGTTTACGTTAACATGGAGGGATATGGAAGATGTAAATCCCTTTGTGCTTGACAAACTGTTGACACTCTCAACCACCCTAATAGTATGAGTGCCAACGCAGGGAGGGTGGGGCTTATTTTTCTGATTTTTAGCTGATAGAAAGCCCTTGCCCATGCAGCTCACTATCACCAACACATACACATTGTCTGAGTCACTAGCTGAGCACCCAGACAACACCACTGCCTTTTGCCCCACTGATAGCTACTCCAGCCCTGAAATACCCCTGCCATTTTTAAGAATCCAAAAAGGAAAAACCAGCGATCAAAACACTGTTTTCTGTCTCCCATAATAACCTCATAAGGAAGCTTCAAAAGCGTGGGATAGATGAGCGGACAGTGAGGTGGACTGAGAACAAGCTAACCAACATAGCTCAGAGGGTTGAAATCAGTGGCACAGAGTCTGTTTGGAGGCCTGTGGCAAGCAGTGCTTCCCAAGGGTTGGTACTCAGCCTGGTCTTCTTCAATTATCTTCATCAATGACCTGGATGAAGGGATGGAGTGCATGCTCAGCAGGTTTGCTGGTTATGAATCTGGAATGAGTGGCTGACACACTAGAAGGCTGTGCTGCCATTCAGTGAGACCTGGACATGCTGGAGAATTGGGTGCAGAGGAATCTGGTGAGGTTCAACCAGAGCAGGTGTAGAGTCTAGACCTCAGGAGGAATAACTGCACACATCACAACAGCATAGGAACAGACCTGCTGGAAAGCTCTGCGGAGAAGGACCTGGATGTACTGGTGGACAACAGGTTGACCAGGAGCCACCAGTGTGCCCCTGTGGTTAAGGAGGTCAATGGTATCCTAATATGCATTAAATAGAGTGTGACGAGCGGGGCAAGGGAGATGATCCTTTCCTTCTACTCTACCCTGGTGAGTCTACATCTGAAATACTGTGTCCAGCTTTGGGCTCCCCGGTTCAACAGAGACAGGGAATTTTGAGAGAGTGTCTCACAGAGGGTCACAAAGAACATTAGGAGTCTGGAGCATCTCCAGGAGGAAAGACTGAGAGCCCTGGCTCTGTTCAGTCAGGAGGAGACTGAGATCTTACCAATATTTATAAATATCTAAAAGGTGGGAGTCAAATGGATGGGCCAGTCTCTAGTTAGCATGGCCCAGCAAGAGAATAAAGAGCAATGGACATGAACTGGAACTCATGAAGTTCCATCTGAATGTGAGGAAAAATTACTTTGAGGGTGACATGGAGTCTCTTTCTCTGGAGATACTCAAAACCATCCTGGACACTTTCCTATGTAACCTACTGTACCGAACCTGCTTTAGCAGAGGGAGTGGACTAAATGATCTCCAGAGGTTCTTTCCAGCCCCTACAATTCTGTGATTATTTGACTCTATCAGATCAGAAGCAGTTTGCCTGCAGAGCTGAGAAACAACTGCAAAATGTGACTGCCTGTTTGGTCCAACCAGATCACAGCCTCAGGTTGGGACCACCTGGCAAAGCACGTGGTGTGGCCCAACATATTACTTGTGCAAAGCATACAGGTGATTTTTGTTCTCTAAAGCAGTCATTAGCTTCATATGCAAGCAGAACGTGTGAAAATATCACTGCATTTTTTATTCAGGGTTTGCAAATTTCTTTAGGTGAAATCAATGATTATAAACAATATGACATAAATAATCACTCTCTGCTAGCACCAAAGAGTTAAATGGAAATGTCTTTGAAAGGGAATAAATGACTGAGGGCTCCTTTTCCTTTGGACAGTATATGGAATAGCTGATTTGCAATAATTAACCTGATAAAACTCCTTGAGGACACCCCAGCTCCAGAAGATACACTCATTTTTCTGAATTAGCTTAATTCAACCTGGACAATCCCACTTTCAGAACAGCTTCAGTCCAGCTGGAACTCCACAGGCTTTGTCCTTGTCAAAGTAACATTGCATCTGCTAGCCCACTGATGTCTCTCAAATTTCTAGCCAAGGTAAAGCAATCTGCAAAGTGGGATAGGCTGTAATTATTCACTGGATCACACAACTGAAAGTAAGCTGGTTCTGCAAAACAGTCTTCAAAGAGTTTTGGAGACATTAGTTCCCCGACTTCACCAACTCTAAATACTGCTCCGAAGTATGAAAAAGTTGAGAAAGACAGGTGAAGGGACTTCCCTGAGGCGTCCCAAGATTTCATACTTTATGGAGTGTAAGATTATAGAGATTCTGGCTTCCGACCATCCCTGCATTCAAACAAGTACAGATGAGTCTGGAGAGCTCTGGGAAGCAGTGTCCACCACCACTTCCTAGAGCAGTAGTTAAGGCTGGGCATGCTGCTCTAGTGTGCCAGGGGCTCGGCCAGATGGGAAGTCCCCTGTCCCTTTCCCCACCCTGCAGCTTGCCTCTGGCTCTCACCCATGTAAGCAAGTGCTCTCCAGAGGACTCCCACTGAAGGGACAGGAAAAAGAAGCCAGTCGTCCTCATACAGGCAGGAATATTTCAAAATATTTCTAAATAAATACTAAATACTGGAGGAAGGAAGTTTTCCCAATAGAAGTACTTATTACCATACAAACTATATCTATTGAATATGGAATAGGCCTGGAATGTTTTTTCCACTAGAGAAGCCTCACTGTGATCTGAAAAAAAAAAAAAACCACTCACATTTAATTAGGAGATGAAATATGGTTCCTGTGACTGTAAAAATTACTTTACAGGAAGTTACTGCACACATTACAACCCTATAAAAATTACCCCAAACTATAAAACTCTGATTCTGCATGTCTGCTTGGCTTTACTGCTGGCATCACTGCCATAACAGGCATCTCATGTTTGTGCTCTTTGCCTTTCCATCACCACCTCCTACTCCTTTACACTCCCCTTGACTTCCCCATTTTCACACAGCAAGAAGACAGAAGCACCTTCCACTGGAGGTTCTTCCACCTTGGAGCCTGGACAGCAACAGCCCTATCTGGGCAGTCTGTGCTGGCTTGCTCAGAAAGAAAAACTTGCTGCATTTTATTTGCCCCATTAGCAAGCTCAGGATTACAAACCCTGGGTTTCTTGGTCCGATTGGTTTAGTCAGCACTCAGCCCTCAGCTTTTGCCTGAAGCAGAAGAGGGCGGGGAGTGGGGGAAGGAATTGCAGACAATTCTAGTGAAAAAATCTGAGCTATTTTAATTCGATGCAAATTCTGTGAGCTGTAATGAAACTGCATTGTTCCACTATGTTGCTGCGGGTTGCTAGTTAACATGCGACCTGTGAGCTGATGCACTGATCTTCTGCGGTTCGTGGGAACACAGGCTCGGAAGAAGCTGTGATACAAAGCCTGATTTGCAGCTCATCCCCAATTTCTCATGATCCAACAGTGCCAAGAATTTTTACAGCATTTCCATTTGGAGGTGATGGAAAGGTATTACGGAGGAAGAAACTGTCCTTGCCCTCAACAGGCACTGCATTCCCCTCTGCAAGCCCTGTCATTAGACTTCAGAAGGCAGCAGTCTCTGGGCTCTGAGGCAGCAAAGGAGATGTCTCTGGGCAGCCAGGCTGCAATCACACAAAGTCTGATGGCCGAAGAGGGACTGCAGGTGCTTGGCAGAGATGGCCCACCATGCCACAGAAGGTCCCACCAGTGTGACTGCAGTTTGGACTTGCTCCATCTCAAAGCACGACACCACCAGCCCCACGCAGAGGCAGGGCCTGCCATGAGGCTGTGCATTCCCCCTCCCTAAAACCATTCTGATGCACTGGGTATGGTGCCTTTCTCCAAAGCAGATACCCGCATGGCACGCCCAGGCACAGCTGCTCCCAAGAAAACAAGAACAGACAGTGCATTTAAATATAGCACAGCCAGGACTGGCGAGAGGGGCGAACTCTTCTGGTGTGTCCTGACTTCCTTGATCAGCAAGATCTCGTGCTCAGTACTGCAAAGAACACAGCAGCACATGCAGTTTGTTCATGCTAGCTCTTTGTTGGGGTGTGCTGTTGCATCAGAAATAAAGGGCCTTCCCTTCATCCCTGCAGCACAACCTGCTCACCATCTGCACAGCTTGCAGAGAGTTGCTAGTGCAGGCACGGAGATGCCTGCTTGGTTAGCAGGGCAGCACCAGGTATCTTAAGGCCCATGCCACCAAATGGTGGGAACACATGGCACAGCCACCAGTGCATGGGGAAAGGCAGCCCCAGTAGAAAGCAAGGCCAGGCAGGGTTCACACAGAGTAGTGGCATGGCGGCTCACAGACACCTCCACTTACACCTCCCCTCCCTGCTGACTCCTCCCCAAGTACCACCACCATCAGGACACAGGAAGCATCTCTGCGACATTCAAACAGCACATTTTTCTGGGCAGGTACCCAGCCTCTTCTGTCACCAGTAGAGTTTCAGCGCTCACGTTTGTCATAAGACACAGTGATGGGTGACAGGGATGGGAGACATGATATTTTAAAGTCTTATCATAATTGCTCAAAACTAAAATACCTTTAAAAATGTGTCTATGGTTCCCCAACATTTTTCTTCCGTGACCTCCAGACAATTATAAAACGTGAGTGAAACTTCCCATGCAGAGACACAGGCCTCAGGACTTAGAGACTTACACTCATCTCCATTCTTCATTCATCGAATCTCTACGCTCAGTGGCTCATTCATGATCAAATGTTTGCAAGGTCTTTACCAAACAGCCATAAAATTCAAACATATAAGAACACAACGTGCCCAAAACGCACGTGCATGAACACACATGCAAAGAGAAACAAACACAAACAGCTTTTTGCACTGAAGTGAACAAACTGCGTACTGCATCAGCCATCAGCAATACAGTCAC
The DNA here is from genome assembly GCF_039878825.1 of Excalfactoria chinensis. Classification (NCBI taxonomy): domain Eukaryota; kingdom Metazoa; phylum Chordata; class Aves; order Galliformes; family Phasianidae; genus Excalfactoria; species Excalfactoria chinensis. The sequence continues at coordinate 66,690,597 of NC_092825.1, read as the reverse complement.
GTGGATAAAAATAACGTATGTATGATTTCTAACAACTGTATATATATATATATTATATATAATGTATATATACAATTGTTTATATATATATGAATGTGTGTGTGTATATATATATATGTATATACATATATGAATTCTAGTAATTGCATATATTAATTTTGAGTAAAATAAACCAAATCCTCTTTGAATGAGAATATCCAGATGGACTCAAGGACCTATATGCAGTCGGATCCTCTGCAAGGAGTCCTTGCCCATCACAACAGAGGGGCTGAGCCATCTGCAGGAAGCACTGCTTGCTATCAGCCTGCAGAGAAAGTCTAACAGCAAGGTGAATACAAGCTGCTCTGGTCTTTTGCTGGAGTGCACACCCATGGAATACACCAAGGCAGAGCCCAGCCAGCTCTCACCCATGCAGGGTGCCAGCAAGCCAGGCTGCCTGTGCCTTCTTGGCACAGCACGGGGCAGCACAGGGATGGCAGGACACGGTGCAGGAGCTTACCTGTTCCAGGTAGCGTTGGAGCAGGCCCGTCGCTGCTGGGTCCCCCGCTCATCCAAGGCTGCCTGCTCTCTCTTGCCCAGATCACTGAGGCTGGGCGAACTCATGAACTTCAACCTGCGAAGAGTCCTCATGGTCAAATGTGTGTTTGTGCGTGGCAGCTACAGATACACCATCCTGTTTACACACACACACGCGCAGCTGGAGCAGCAGCAGCAGCAGCAGCAATGCGAGCAGTTCCCTCCGTTTGCTGTTCAAAAAAGAAACTTAAAAAAAAAAGAAGAGAGAACCAGTCTCTACGGAGCACACCTCTGCCAGCAAGAAAACAAACCTTTAATCAGATCAACTCTGACGTCATGAACTGTGGTTAATAATTTCTCCAGTCCTTTTAAAAAACAAAAGCCGAGCTCCCGGCTGCGGCTTAGGCACTTTGAAGGGGCCCCTATAGCCCACGGCCCCCAGCACAGGGCTGTTCCCACCCCAGAGCCAGGACCCAGAGCCCTGGGGCGCTCCACCTGCCCCGGGACCTGCGCTCCCCTGGGGCCCAGCCCTGCCAGCACTGCTCAGCCCGCCTCTCTGCTTTCGTGATGGAAATGAAACTGGAGGGCAACAGACACACACACACAAACAGAAGGAAAAAAAAAAAAAAGAAAGTGAAAAAAAAACAACACCCAAGCGACCAATACTGACACACTGAGAGTTTATTGGAAAGTTTCATAACTGCCTGTGCCATGTTACAACACTGCACTCATGCGCTCTCGCTGCCTCACTCATACAGACATACATACAGTACCGCGGCACCAAGAGCGGTCACACGCAGAACAGCTGCAGGATGGAAACTGGAAGCGTGGTTTTGCTCTTTTGAGGAGTTTTTGGTGAGTCTGATGCCTGGTCTTTCTGTCTCTTCATAGAATAAGGTAGCAGCTGGATGACTTGGGGCACAGCACCTTCCTATAGAAGCCCCAGGTGCCTTATCTGCAAAGGAGAAACTTCTCGGAGCACAGCACTGAGGCTGAGGCTGTGCTGCTACAAGATCCCACCACGCTCAGTTTGCTGCCGCTCACTCCAGTTTCTGCTCTGTGCCCAAGGGAAGGAGCCAACAGGACTGTGATATCTCCCTCAGAAAAAGTAAGCAGGCTGCAGCAGAGTGAGTTGCAGTGCAAAGACCCCCCCTGTTGCTGCAAAGCATCTGGTGAGAGCTGCAATTGCTCCCTTGCAGAGAAGGGGGCTGCAGTACAGAAGAAGTTACTTTCTCCTTTTCTGTTTTCATCTGTGATTACTTATTGTCTAGATCCAGGCTATAAGTGGATTTCTTTGTGCTCAAATAGTATCTCAAGGCTGATATTACAGGAGAACTGATTTTATTTATTTATTTATTTATTTTATCATGAGATCTGCCCTCTCTGCATCAGTTATTGAAATATCTTTTTTACCTTGCATGAGTTTTAGTAGCAGTAGTCTTATCCACTGTTTGGGTCAGTGCTAATCCTCATTGCCCTTTCCAACCCAAAAATCTGAGTACACAAACGGACACTGCAGCAGACAATATGTAACATTGCACTTTGGAAGGGACCTGAAGCTCCAAATCTGACTTACGGACAAAGGCACTGCTGTTCCTGGTCTCTTCCAGATGTGTGTATCCCTCAGACAAACAAACAACAATCTACTATGTACACAGCCACTAAGGGAAACAAACACAACAATATACTGCTGTGTTCTGAGGAATGAGACAAATCAGACACCAAAAATAGGCACGGCAGAACATAGCTTTGTTCACAGAGGATGAAGGGCACCCAATTTCTGTGGACAACACAACCAGCAAGAACAGGGGAGCATGACTCAGCCTGAGCTTCAGGTGAAGCTTCAGATAAAAGTGCACCTACGCCTTTAAGGGACACAACTAGTTAGACAAACCAGTGGCAATAGGATTCTATCTAATTTCATTTTCCACCTAGCTTGGTTGCTTTTGGGCTGCTCACGTGCTGTGAAGCCTTTGCGAATGTTATTACGTTATTAATGTTATTAAACCTCTGGAATCTTTTAACTCATAAAGCACCAAGTCCCAAGAGAAGAAAAATCATAGAATCCTCATAGAATCACAGAATGGCCTGGGTTGAAAAGGACCACAATGATCATCTAGTTTCAATCCCCCTGCTACGCGCAGGGTCGCCAGCCACCAGACCAGGCTGCCCAGAGCCACATCCAGCCTGGCCTTGACTGCATCCAGGGATGGGGCATCCACAGCCTCCTTGGGCAACCTGTTCCAGTGCATCACCACCCTCTGTGTGAGAAACTTCCTCCTAATGTCTAACCTAAACATCTCCTGTCTCCCATTGTCCTGTAAAAACAAAAATAAATCTTTTTCTCTCTGTATGTTGAAATGCTGCTCAGCAGTCAGACTGTTTTCATGCTACCCCATCTTTAGCCAGCACTAGACTCAGCATCTAGCAAGCACACAGCACAAAGGAAAAGCAGCATTCCAGTTTCCTGAAACGTTTCTGATGGTGGTAGCAGAGGGCAGGCCTGGTCTATGCTTCCTGCTCCTTTCTATGACTCCATCTGATCAAATGTTGACTTATGATAAAATTAATCACTCCCAACAGTTACCTCGCCCATAATTACAAAGCAATACTTCACATTTACATTGTGCTGTACGTCCTGGCACATCTTTGACTTCATGGCATTCATTAATTCAGCCTGAAGAGCTCTGGGTAACTAAGACTGAACACAGGATTCGCACTTTAGTATTCCCAGTGAAGAGGAGAAAGGTGAGGTGAACTGCAGGGCCACCCAGAGAGCAGGCAGGCAGCAGAGATGCCAATGGAGCCTGAGGCTTAAAGCACTTGTTCCAGCAAAGTTCCCAGGGGATGCTGCTGGGCCAGGGTGGCCAGAGTGTGATGCAGGATGGAACTCCTCAATGGGGTCTGTAGTGCAGCTGCTCCTCTGGAGTTACTTGTGAAGTTGTCGCAGCCCAGCAACTGAGGGAATGAATGGCAGGGAGTGCTCCCTATTGGCCACCAAGAGGGCTGAGAGCCCTGACCACGGTGGCTGGGGGGCAGAGGCTGGCAGGCAGGGTCCTTCCATGGGCTTGATAACAAACTTCTTAAACAGAGCAACTTGGCTCAGCACACTTGGAGAGCTCTAAAGCTCTATTCCATTAATTTAGTTGATCCCTGCACACAGTACCCTGTGCTAATGCCATTTTACTTGCAAGAAGCCTGTGGCTCAAAGGTTAAGTGATTTAAACAAAGCCTCAGTGCAGCAGGAAGACCCAGTGGCAGCACCTGCTCCCACCCTTTCCCCCAGCATCAAACCAAGCCTGTCTCTACTCAGAGCTGCTTTCTTTCGTATGGGGGCCCACACTCCATGGGGTCCACACCACATACCATGACTGTGGTACATGCCCCAGTCTCCACACTGCCTGAGATGAAGCCAGGAACCCTGCAGGGCAACATCACTGCTTGTCTGACACTGCCTGCTGCCTGCAGGTCTCAACGCACAGAGACACCAATATATATTGTATACGTATAATGACCCAGCATAACTCTCCAGTTACTGCTGATGTGCCTGTAATGCCTGAATCAATCCTGTTGGGAGCTGGGGCTGAAAAACAGCACTGCTGCCCCTTGAAACTGTCAGCAAATTTCCAGGCAGACCTCCCCAAATGCAGCTTCAAAAAGAAAAAATAAGAAAATTGCCTAAAAAAAGAAAAACAAACCTATTTACTTAATACTATACCAGTCTTTACAGTACAATCTTGCTGGCTTCTCACAAGTTTCTTATGTACTGGGATGAGAAGGGAAAGAAAGCAATAAATAATGTTCGTGAGCAGGGACACTAGGAAATCCACAATATATCTGAAGTCCTTAATAAAGTTGCCAATGCTGTGACCACTGTGGGTCAGCTGTTCTGCTGACAGGTTAGCACTGCAGAAGCAACGGCACAAGCGTGGGGTCATAATGAGGAAGAGAATCTGCCATGTCAGCTCTATTCAGCACAGCCTTGGCACGTAAAAAGCAACTGAGGAAATACAAATTTTAACTGGAGAATATATATATATATATATATATATATATATATATATATTTCCCCATCTCTTTGGGGGAAGAGAACAGAAATCTTCAGAGAAATACTGAACAGTGCAAACTCTGCAAGCAAAGAACAAGGAGGAAAAGCGCACCTATGGCAGCAAGGAGTTAAAAAGCTCCCCACTGCAGTTCTTCATAAAGCACACCACAAAACTTGGGGCATGCCTCAGCACATGCCAAAGCTCAGGAATTAGGCTTTGGAAAAATCACCCTTCTTAAAGGCACAGCACGGAAAGGCAGAGGGAGATGAGGCTGTCAGGAAAAGAAAGAAGAGTGGAAGGGAAAACGAACCTTATGACTCATCAGTTCCTTTGCTACAGTAGGCACATAAAGCTTCTTTATGGTCAGAATACAAAGAATAAAGAGAATAAAGAAAGTATAAAACCACCTAGGGTCTATTTACACCCTACCCCCTCCATCCCACTCATTTTGCAGCCCCTGAAGATAAAGGAACTCTCAAGGGCAGTTTCTTCCTGGCATTTTTAAGACTGGTCATAGGACATCCTCAGCTTTTCTGGCTGTTTCTTTTACTTCTGCCCTCATCACAGCCAAGCACTGATTTATAGGGGGCACCTGGCCTTACTGGGCCCCCTAAGCCTCTGAAACACCTCCTGTGCCCTCCTGAACTGCTGCATCCTGCAACCACCAGTGCCACCCTTCTGAAGTGCTGCTCCTCCAGCTGCACATGGGGCATGCACAAACAAGGTTTCTTTGTATGTTACACTGTTAGAAAGAAGAAATGCTGGACAACAGTATCTCCTCCCTAAGCAAGCAGGAGAAGGAAGAGCCTTTTTGGCTTCTGCTAGAAAAGGGTGACCTGTCCTTCTTGCCACTTCTGCACTAACACCTGGAAGTGCAGTTCACCCTACAGAACTTCAGAGCCAACCCACAGGAACTGCTTGCCTTGGGGATAAACCAGCTTACTCCAGCTAAGGACAACCACAATCACTACAAACCACAGCAGATCAGGGCCAACTTTCTAAGCATTCCCTTTGCAGCTTGAGCAGCAAGAATGATCTTAGGAGACTTTCTTAGCAGAATCAGAGACCTCCACTGCGAGCAAAGGACTATCTGAACTACAGCAAACATCCATGTCCTCCCACACAACGGTCAATGTCTGCTAGACATAACCCGCTCACTGACTGTCCCTAGCTTGTTCCCTTCCTGTTTCTCCATCATCCTTTGTTGCCACGGTCCCTGCTTTCTTGGTTGGCTAACGCATCAGGAAAAGTTTGAATACAGACAGGAAAAAAAAATAAAGGGAGACTGAAATGGTGCTAACACAGTCCTTGCAAATGAGTCTTCAGGTGGATCAAGAATCTATCAATACTTAGATGAACACCTTTGCTTAGCGCATCCACAAGATCCCTCCCCCTTTGACAGCAGAATTTTTCAGTTTACTAAGCACAACGACATAATCAGTTCTTAAAATACAGAAAATAGCTACATCTTTTATCTTAGTCCTTCAGGAGAGTGGAATTAGGAGACAACTGGAACAGGCCCACTACACCCTCTTCTAAAATATCAAGATTCCCATAAGCAGGCAGTTCCTCCAGTTCATATTATTCTAAATCATCTAAACTATCATGTAGGTTCAGGGAACTAAAGGTAATGTTGCAATCTAAACGAGCACAATGGTCAGATGCTCTCGATTACAGGACCTGTGCCAGTATGGTGTTCCATTCACATCTCCTCCAGGCATGAGGTGGGCTTCCAAAGAGCATATGTGCCCATGTCAGGTTTCACTGTTGCCTACTCACCAGTCACAACTCATTGCAAACAGCATACATCATACAACTGATATGAACTCCAAGGCAAGCACACAACTTGACCATTAAATGCAGTCAGCCTTGTAATTTTGATTTAGAAACTGAGGTCTTCAGAGTTCTGATCAATAAGCAAATCAAGTGTTTAAAATACTTTATGCTTTTATTACCAGATCATGAGATAGTGAAAAATTAATCTTACAAAGTAACTGAGCTCATAACGCACATGACAATTTTTCTTCCTGGACTCTATGTGAATTCCTTCCTAAATTGCTTATCTTGCATAATTTTAATTGGATCCCAGAACGCCATGACCTTGATCCAGCAGCTACAGTATCTCAGTGCTGTCATTTACAGTTATATATGGTACAGTACCTTCCAAATCTGTGAACCCTGGGAGATCAGAACTGTGTGCTGTGCAGGGCTATTTTTCTTCTACCCAAACATTTTTTTATTCAAGGTCTTCCAAGAGGTCTCTGATTGTCTTGGAAGGTCACCAAGATAAAGAACGCACTCCGGTAACTAGCTGAGTTCCTAATAAACTGCACTGCTGGCCGGCAGTTAGTTACAAGTGATATCCTGGCTTCACTATTAGTGTATGAGAATGCAAGCATAGCTGGAAGCATGAAGCATGCCTTGAGATTACTGCCACCTCCTGTGCATAAGTTAGGAAGGTCACTCCAGCACTAAGCAGTGCAAGAGACAACTCTGCAAATGCAGAGGATCTCTGACTCCAGTGGTACTGTGTGGCTGTTACTTTAATGGTGCCATAGATCTCTGGAACAAAACTCACAGCCCTGTAAAAGTCACAAAAGCCTAGTCTTCGGTACAGAGGATTCTTAGAGAAAATTGATCCTTCTCCCTTGGGATCACAAGAGTGTATTTTTTAAATGAAAATCTGCCAGTTTTTAGAGATAGCAGAAAATTGTAACATTTGGCTGAACAGTGGACTCTGTACTGTTTAGTGCGGTAGAGCTTTCACGAGGAACTTAAAAATAGTGACCTTGTGCCTTCTTTTCATATACACACGCTGAAACAGCCCCTGCAGACTGAGATACTTGGCCATGGAAACAGCAAGGATACAAAAGGCCTTCATCACATAAATGCCTGAGCCATCAGGCTTGCTGCTATAGGGCCAACAGCTTGGAAGCCCACACAGACTGAGATCCCAACTCCTAAACAGAAAGCTGGAAGGACTTATTTCAAGCACTGCTCTCAGACACTTTGCCAGATAGCTGGGATCCCAGTTCTGAAAGCCCTGGGACACACTCCTATGATGCACCGCTCCTTCATGCAGAAAATCCTAGGCCAAATGGTCCTGGGCTTGCAGCCAGCAGTTGCTTCAGTCTCTTCCTGTGACAAATGCTTCATTTTGGGTACATCAATGGAAAGAAGGATAAACTGAAGACCTCTAATGAATGGAGCTGTGGTCAGCTCCACACTCAAACCTGCGTCTCACTTCCTTTTAAGATATTTTGGTCTTTGGAAGTAGTCAGGCACCAAATGCCACCAAGCTGACGTTTTCAAGGCAAGAAACATCAATTGCAGAGGGGAAGACAAAAGGAGAATGCACAGAGTTTTGCCTCACTGAGAAACAGCAGCCTCAGCCCACCTTCACTCTTATGAAACAAGCTCTCTTATGTTAGCCCAAGATCACAAATCTGCCTGCCAAGCTTCAGCCTGACAACACCAGCAGACCCAAAGGAACAATGCTGTCAGGCTGGGACATCTCCTCAGCAGTGCATCCCAAAGCACTGCAACTCAATGGGCCCAGATGCATATGTATAAAACTGCAGGCCAGTGCCCTCTGCCAGGCAGCAGCATGCTGTGCAGGATAGGCAGCATTACAGAATAGCAGCCAGGATCCTGGCCCACCATGACCCTCACAGCAAGGCTGCCTGTGTAGCCCACTGTGAAACAGAGTGTGGCCTCCTGACTGAATGTCACCCCTTGATCATGTTTACAGTTGACCAGAGGCAATTAATGCTTTGCCCGGCTCCTGGAAAGGGGTAGTAAGGCAAAAAGCAAAGCAGCTGGGATGGCAGCTGTGCTCGATGCTTCTATATGTCACTCCATTTTTGGAGGGCACAGAAATTGCACGCCCCAATCCAATGAACGCCCCCTTCGCTACATCTCGCTTTTGCCCTATTCCCCGCATCTCAGCACTGAACTTGGAAGGCAGAATACTGTGATGCTTTTTTTAAGTACTGCTTTTCTTGTTCCAGCCCACTCACCATCAGGGCAACAGACTTTGACCTGCCAGGAAGCCTCAACAGTGGCCACACAGGCTCCTCAATCACCTTCATCATATCCTCCAGAGAAAGCCCTGGCAGCTCTGCCTGCACAAAGGCCGCAGGAGCAAGCTCAGTGTCAGCAAACCTTCAATTTTTGTTCTTCATCTGTTTTCTGCCACAACACACATCCATAAAGGTTTAGTCCCTGCTGTTTTATTTTGGTACTTGCAAACTGTAGGACACCAGACGGGAGATAAATGGAGGCAACCTTTCCCCTCCGCTTTTTCTTTTCATTCTGAAACTCAGAAAAGGTCAGATTTGGATTTAATTTTGTCCTGCGCAACGTTTTGGCTCGGTTCGTATTTATTCCAAGTGAGTTCACCCATTTCTGCTGTAGAAATAAAAGGTCATGAAACCACTGAGTTCTCCCCTCCTTAAAAGGGGCACTCCCTTCTAGGGAGCAAATCACCAATGAAACCAAGAAGAAAAAAAATTAAGCAAAAAATGTATTTTGCTCCTGCTGGGTAGGTGGGATTGTAATCACAGCTGAGTGTAATTAGAAAATGTGTAAGGATGCACTTTGCATCCATTTTTAACCAATTTGGTTGATGAACTCAAGATAAGAAAATAAAACACCCAACAAACAAGGTTGTCTTTCTGTAGTATTTATTTGTCTATGCAGCACTAGGAGCCGGCTAGTTTTGGAGACTGGAAGAACAGAGGACAGAGAAAGGAAGGCTGGATTACTTCATACATAATATCAATCTATAACAGCCCTCAGCTAATACACACGTTAAGAACTAACACACAGGTTAAGAAGGAGATGAATGCATGCATATGTTTGTGTGTGTTATGTGTCACCTTTATTGGTCATTTAGCGATTAGCTCCATTTTTTTTTCAGCTGAATAACTAGAGGAATGAGAGCATCCAGAATCGAACTTTTAGCTCTGACTGACATAAACAGCTCTTCAAAGCCAGGTTTTTGGTTCACTGACTCCACATGAGTTTTCTTGCTTTGTTTAGTACATGAATTTACTGTGTCATTTGAAACGTAAACATATCTGAACTTATTCTGCAGGAATAAGACAGCATTCTTCTGTGTTCATTTTACTGTAACACACTGCTTCCCAGCCATGCTTTCCAACAGAAAACTGTCTTGGTTCAAATGTTTTAAAGAATTTCTGGAAAGGCAAAATGCCTTGCAACACTATTTAAAGAACTCAATGGTAATGAAAAAAGGTACAGGGTTCTAAATGCCTGAAAGATGAATCCTTAATGCTGTGCAACTTTCCTTAGGAGAGGGCCTAAACTTCTGTTAACAGCTGCTGTGTTAAATCCTAGTTAAGACGTTTAATGAAACCATGACAAATACCCACTTGCATTTATCTACATATTTCTACTATTTTATTAAGAACTGCTATCTCATCAAAGCCAAATGCTGAAACAGCTGAAGTCTCAACTCAGCTCAACAACAACAACAAATTCCTAAAGAAATAAAATAAAATAATAATAATAATTTACAAGCTGAAATCATTATTTTTTATGACTGATTTTGACAACCCTCATTTTTTATCTTTTGGAATATTATTAAAATCTCAGTGAGGCGACCTGCCCTCCACTGAGGTAGTCTGAGTTGCATCTATGTGGATATGGGGGAAAAAAAAAGGAGGAATGAAACTTACTATTTTCTTCTCTATTTACTTAAAGCAGAACTAAAGGTAATAAATGTAAGATTACAGCTGTTACATAGGTGATGCTTTTATTTTAGATACGGTTAGATAGGTATATCAATAGATTGAATATCTGCGCATTTATCTGCACTTTACTATGTCTACACATCCTACCAAGCTATTTGAAACTACTGAGGTAGGACATGCCTGTTCTCTCCCCTGACTGCAAAGAGAAGGTAATGTGAATCATTCAAGTACAGATATGGTATTCCAAGTTGTAAATATATAAAATTAGAGGAGATGAATTTCACTCCCATCTCTTACTGCCTCATTGATTATGAAACTAGTGTAAATAATTTGGCACCCATCTGACGAACGCTTCACTTCCTCAAGTACATGCTCCAACCCTGGATGAACATACCTTTGGGAGCTATCTTGTATTCACAGGCTCAGCTGGTGTTTCAAAAAGAGAGATACTAAATTAGGAGTATTTCCAGGAGAGTCTTCTGTTGGGACTGATCAAAGGCATAACAAGACACAAAGGAAAGGGTCAAGTAAATAAGCCTTCTTGGGACAGACAGGACAGAAAGGACACCCAGTTTTGCTATTAAAGAGCATCTTCTGGAGAGGGAATCAGCTGAGATTTTTAGGGAAGAATTAATCTGAGCAAAACACCTGCTTGGGGAGTGGACAGGAATTAAACAATAAATGAAAATAATACCAGATTTTCCTCTTTTTATTGAAAAAGGGGGAAAAATAAAAGGTGCAAACGAAGCTACAACTTTACTAGGAACTTCTCATTATACTAATTATGAAAGGACTGGTTTCTCTCTCCTTCTAAGCACAGCAAATACATCACCTTGTTGTTTCTAATTAGGCCTGTCATGTCAAGACTTCTGCACGTGCTGGATTTGAAGCATGGGATACTTCCACTGACTCCTATAGGACTGGACACATTCAGAAAGTTAAACGAATGCACAAACATTTACAATGGCCATGGCTCGCAGATGTAAACTAATGGGGTCCTGAAACGTTACATATGTGCTTCCTATGGTCTCTGCAACAACAGAACCAGAATCCTAAGATATTTAAATTATACCACAAGAGTAAGTAATAAATACAGCTGTGAAAATATACACGCTGTTGAAATATCAAATTGGAGTACAATGCTACACGTAAAGCCGTATGCATCACTTAAAGTCTAGTATACTGCCAGCAAGTGAGAAGTTACGGCTTTTGCAGTGAAAAAAACTAAGTGGTTATAAAATACTGGGTTTACAGTAGGCAGGCACGGTTTTTTCATGAAGTACTGGCACTTCAGTTAGCAAACATTCTCTCAGGGTGCTGGTGAGTTGCTCGAGGCACTATGTCTATTATTGCCTTGCATGGTGGGAACTCCAATCAACCTGTCCATCACAGTAAGGTTACAGACTGCACAGTGTTTCATAAACAAGTTTACAGCAGAAAAAAAAAACAACACCCAATTTCTCTACTAGGAACAGAAGCCACATGCACGTGCAATTGTTTGTTCTGAGATGCAGATATTTACAACAGCAAGAAAAAGAAGTTTAACAGTGAACAAACCAAAGATGGAGCCTTTGCTGCATTTTATTAATTACATGTCAGTTAAGCGTGAGGTCAATGTTTAGTTCTGTTTGCAATGACTGAATCCTCCTAGTAGCAATATTTGGAGATGCTTATGGGAAAACTCATGTTTAATAGCAGATCAGTTGGTAGATTACTAACTTAGTACACAGCAGAAGTGGGTACTTGCTTTTGAGAAGGCTGCAAAGTGCTGGGGCAGAAATTTCCTGAGCACACTTGAAATACCATGGGCATAGGTTATAACCAAGGAATACTCTGATACTTCTCTTAGCACTTCCATAGGAATTCAGAGTAATGCCCACATGCACATTTTTCATGGCCTGAGATCCATCACAGCTGCCAAGTTGCCCTCTCTGCTACTTGTGCCCCTAACTTTCTTCTCGAGGAATATATAAAAACAGCCTGGAAATCCTTGGAAAACAGATGCAACATGAGGGAAAATGATTTATCTCCCTTTTATCACAGAATCATAGAATGGCCTGCATTGAGAGGGACCACAATGATCATTTGGTTTCAACCACCCTGCTATTTGCAGAGTAGCCAACCACCAGACCAGGCTGCCCAGAGCCACATCCAGCCTGGCCATGAATGCCTTATCATCTGTGTCCAGTTTACAATGAAGCTAAATTCTACAGTGGGGGTACATTGACTACAGCACAAGTTCCCAGCAGAGCTGCAGGATGCATCATTACCATGCTACCCTGGTAGCCCGGATTAAGACAAGGTAACCAATGTAGCAAAATCTACTCTTACTCCACGGTAATGGAGTTGTATGGAGTAGACATTCCCACCCTTTAGGAGTTGACAGAAATTTGGAAGAAAGTGTGCGCTACTGCCCAGTAAATCAAAATTGAAGTTTTAAAGAGCAAACCCTTTAGAAAAGACTTCTTGGCTTAATAATCACATTAAGGGGGGGGGGGGGGGGGGGGGGGGAAACAACAACCCAAACAACAAAAACCTGAAGTAATGGCAGTTTAACTCCTGCAGCTCAGTGATAAACTAAATAATTATCTAAGAGGAAATGACTTCCTAAATATGATCGGAAAGAAAACTTTTTTGCAGGAAGAAACTGGTAATTGCTTTCCAAGAAAACTTAAAAGTTACTTTGAAAAAATAAAAGTTGCCATATGTGATGATAATATTAAAGAAAAACAGAACAACCTCAAGGACAGATTAAGAACATTTACTTTCCTTTCACATAAACACACACACACACACTCCCATACACGCTCTCCATTCATGACTGATTTTACTGAAAGGTATTTCAATAAATCTGTAAAATGTCTTCCCTCCCGATCCAAAAACTTTGACCCTCAAATGCAAACCCAATTCTAGCTCTGATCATTCAGGAATCTGAGATGGCTGTGCCCAAGCACCTCTGCAGAAACAGCTGCAGCTGTTTAAGATACTATTACTACTACTCAGCTGTTTGGTGCTGCTTCTCACCCCACCCACACTTACATATATGTATCTATCTGTATATAACTATCAATCACATATAGGTCATTTGGGAATTCCTTGCACACTTCAGTGCACAGGCAGCTGGGGTGGTGTAATCTGCTTCTGCAATGGTTGTCTGGCTGTGCTCTTGGTGAGCAGGATCTGACTCATTCAGCTCATGGTTGCCGTGGTGGGGAACACTGGAGCTTTTGCACCACCAGTGCTGACTCTCTATTTCAAGGTTTTCTTCCCAAGGAATTATTTAGAGGCTCCTCTCAGAGAGCAGAAATTAAAACAATTTCCTATACTTCTTGCTCATAGCCCTTATTCAGCTTTACATAAGCAGATTCACAACAGAAAGTTCATGCAAGTCATTTTTTAAGCTGCACTAAAGCTAGATGGGACAGATTGACAGACACAAGCTGATGTTGAAAATCACAGAGAATTGCATCGTCATACAAGTTGATCTGAATAGCAATGAAACACAGTAGGATCTGCATGACATATTGGAAGGGAGATGCTAACCCTACTCTGTCCAACAAAAGGAACTCTCTAGGTACCCAAAACTGGAAACATTTTCCCATCGCAGAGAGCACTGCAGGATCTTTTGCTTACCTGCTGAAGGGAGAAGAAAACAGGACTGAATAACTGATAGTGAAGACTCTGTAGCAGGTTTCCAAGAATCACATGAAAACTCTTGACAGATGACAGAATTTGGTTAAAAAATTCATCCCCTTGTAAAATAGGCAGCTCTGCAATAAAGAGATGAACAAAAAGTAGCATTGCACGCGCTGTTATTCTAGGAATTGTTACTCCATCGTGCACTAATAACCTCACACACAATGCAAACAGAAGTGAAACAACTGCGCTACGCACAGAAGTGAAACAACTGCAATACTCAGCTGCTACACATATCATCACTGATACAAGTAAACGTTTCTTTGATTTTCCTTTCCATGATTCATATTCTTTAAGATGGAACCAACTCGTTGACACCAGCACTAAGAGCTGCGCTTATCACTGAAGTGAACAAGACACTTTCCATCAGCACGCACACAGCAAGCAGATCTGTGTCCCAAAACAAAAGGAAGGTTTGAAATAAGCTTCATAGTCTTCAGTGATCACCTTTGGAGAGCAGCTGTCCTGTAAGACCCAGAAAAGTCTTGAATGCCTCATTTAAAAATAATGGAAATTTTCTCTTTATGGCTTCAAATAAAGGTTGTAATGTCACTGCCTGCCCACAGCTGGTCTTGAAGTGCCTCTCTGAGATGCCTACAAACATAATAAACAACCCTAGTCTTCCTGCAGCACAGAACTTATTCTTATATGACTTCTATCCCAACACAACCACCTTCATAATTATTATATTTATTACTTTTTTTTAAAATCACTGGCCAATATATATCAAAAATACTAAAAAAAATAATTTAAAAAAATCACATATACACAGACACAGAACACACACACACACACATTCTGAGTTTGGTTCTTCAGCACCTTGTGTGTAGCATAGTCACTTATACCAGTTCCACCACGCTGCTAAATGTAACTAGCCATAACATACAGAATTCCTTCTCAACTTGGTTTATCTTGGGCACAAAACAGCCCAGCTTTAGTTTTCTAGCATCGCATACACACTTTGTAACTAACTTCTGTGTTTAAAAAAGTTGTACTCTAATCTTTTGTGTCTTTGAAAGAACTAAATAATTATAGAATCATAGAACGGCCTTGGTTGAAAAGGACCACAATGATCATCTAGTTTTAAACCCCCTGCTATGTGCAGGGTCGCCAACCACCAGACCAGGCTGCTCAGAGCCACATCCAGCCTGGCCTTGAATGCCTCCAGGGATGGGGCATCCACAGTCTCCTTGGGCAACCTGTTCCAGTGCGTCACCACCCTCTGTGTGAAAAACTTCCTCCTAATATCTAACCTAAATCTCCCCTGTCTCATCTTAAAACCAATCTCCCTTGTCCTATCACCATCCACCCATCCTTAATCCTTAATCACTTTATATTCCTACCTTCTGTCTGCTCTAGGGGTGTGCTTCACTCTTTTACCACTTGTTTTAGTCCAAGTCAGAGGCATTAGTTTAAATAACTGTGCACAAAGCCAGAGGTTTTACACTGCAATGTGTTAAGGAGTGCACACTCAAGCAGCTCAGTACACAGTTTGCAGAACAGGAGAAATTATCTAAGCTTGTAGGCTACAGAGCCAGGAAGTGGCATTCTGAGTACGTGCGGGACAAGGCAGAGAAACCAGCCTTTTCAGCAACGCTCATACATATTAAAGATGACAAATAATGAACATATTTCATGTGAGATATTTCAAGTAAATGCCTAAAAAAGGTAAGAACACCATACACTGCTTATGAACATCCTATGCCAACAAAACTCCTGCAAACATAGACAGGTGTTGTCCAAATACATGAAAAAACGCTGTAAGCAAAGGGAGCTGTATCAGGGCAGAATTTTCTTGGTACAGCTGGCTTTGTACTAGGAGCACCTGCCAAAACTGCCAGAGTGGTCAGGACACAGAGGTCCTTCAAAGCCATAAACAGCTCAGCTCTGCTGAAAGTGGATGTCATCAAAGCACCTACCTACAATAATAGGTGTTGCCATGGATTTTGGTTTTATTTCCACCCTGATTTAAAGACAATTTGGATACACACACACACACACACGTATATATATATATATTTATTTATCTCCTTTCTAATTTAAAGTATATGAGAATTCCCACTGAGACTGGACACAAAATGCAATAAGAGCTATTTGGCTCGCAGATTAGATGCTTATGGGTATGAAAATACTCTTGTGCATGGAGATTCTGCTTTGACACTTCAATGCCAGCAAGTAAGAACATCTTCCACTTTGCCTATAACCTGTGGTAATTTGATTAGCTGGAATAACAAACCAAAACCACACTGCAGTTTTTTAGGATTATGGGGGAGGGAGTACTTCAGGGCAAGGATCCTCAGCCATTTTTACTGCAATTGATCTCACTTTGATGATCAAAGCTCAGCCAATCCTTATATGAAGCATCACTTCTTTTCAAACCTGTGAATTATATTTACCGTTCTCACATCTAATATCCTGTACATTTCCACCCGTTTGTAGGTTTGGAGGAAATGGAAAATGAGAATGTATGAGGAAAATAAACAAACAAACAACCAAATAGATAGGCAGATCAGCCCACAATGCTGTAGTATGGAAGTAGGTCATTGTAACTAAGTGTATTTCTCACACCGTTGGAGCAATCAGTGTATAGTCTGGGCCAGTAGAGCTGATCAGGAATCCATACAGCCTTTTGTAACCAAGCATTGACACCATGCATGAAATCCAGCACTTCCCAGAGGTGAGTTTTAGAATCATTTTTGTTTTCTAAGGCACAGCACCACTTACAGGCCCTCACGCCTTGCTACAGGGAAAGCAGCAATAAAAATCACTGTGGATGACCCTAGACACTTTTGCAGACACAGCCATCACTTAGCAGCAGGGCCTGAGATCTCCCAGTCAGCACAGAAGGAAACTTGAGCCCAGGGGAGTGCAGATCCCAGAGCACGCTCACAGGTGCAGTACAGACACAGACTAATGTAACTGCCCTCCTTATCCACATGGCTAGCTTATTTGGGAGTGTGGGTGAAACTCATTCTTTTCCAACAACAGGAACTTGTTCGGCCAACGGAATGCCGGCTCCTACTCAGGACTGACAACAGGGGCTGCAGTAAATCCCTGTTTCAGTTGAGCTGCCGCAGTTGCCCAGTGATGCCCCTGCATAGCCAGCCGCAGTCAGAGGAATCAGTCACGGACCAATTTGTGATATTACTGTGCACGTCATTCAACTCAGCTATGAGTGACTGTCAAATAACCCCCAACATTTCAGTAACTGGTGGCTGGAAATGCAAAGGTTGGGTCACTGCTTCAGGTCTGTAAGCTCAGCTAAATCGACCAGAAGTGCGGAAATAAGTGCATGGAATGAAGCAAGAAGGCACTGATATAAAAATACAGTTTGTACTCTCCACTTTATCCATGTGTGGGTTTTTCTTGGTGGTGGATAAGTAGCATTTCAGACTATGAAGCAAGTGGCATTTGTGCTCTCAACATTCCCTTCCTTGGCTATTTAACAAACCAGCATACAGCTGGTTCCAAGCATCTAAACTGCACGGTTCAACATATGCTATAGCTGCTACCCAGGCACCCTCACTCACTGTTTTTTTTTTCAGACTAATGCAGGATTTGTAGGTTAAAATTATGTGTGTATTTCTTTTTGCCAGAGATAAAAGATATCCGTACTTCCTCTGTACTTTAATTCAAGATTAATTTTTTAAAGGGAAAAAAAAATGTCACTTTAATCGAGCTAGAATTCAAGCCACAAATTCAAATTATAACAGAAGGCTGAATTATGATGAATTCTGGCTACAGAAATCAACAGGAAAACCCTTGTTGACTTTCCCTGGGGCAATGCTGTACCCCAGACAAATAATGATTGTTTTTAATACTGACTTCTTGTAGCTGAAATCTTTCTGCTGGCCATCTGTTTCTGTTCCATGTATCTCTCCGAGTTTTCAGCTGCACTAGTGACAATCTGCTTGTGCATCTCCGAGGACATCAAGCTTACAAAGACAGAAACCCAAAAGGAATAACTACTCCTCAAAACCCTCGGAGTGGTGTTACCTTTACAAGAAGATGGAGGAAAAGTCGTAGAAAGCTCTGCACCAAAATGTGTCAAATTTTATTCCACAGGGACAAAGAAAAAACTAGAATGTGTACCACAGAGCAAGAACAAAATTTAAGGGGCTATCAATAGAATTAACCTAGTCCAAAAACACCAAAAGATGTCCTCTCTTTCCTTAGATTACAACGTTCTCTATCCTCAAAACTCCTAATTAAAACCTCTTTCATTCCTTGTTTGCCAGCCATTAAACCTTAAGCACAAACAGCACAGACCCAAGTGGTGTTTTCATGGGGTTCTGTCTGTTACAAATGGGACCAATTCCACAGGAAAAGAGCCAGACTGCTGAAATTGAGCTGTGCAGTAAATCCCTTGATTTGTTACCCAATAACGCAAATGTTTCATCGATGTTACTTAAGCAAAAACATTTCATAAGTGGAGCTGAAAACGCAGCTGCACCACTGCCAGTGTTCTCACGCTGCCAGTGAGAGTTGCATCACAGAGGTAAAACAGCATCACATTTGTGAAGAGGTGACTGCCACTTGACAAGACAGTGCAAAAAAACCCCACAACCCAACAGCAGTGCTCCTCAAGATCATAAATGTCCCTGCAGACTGCCATTTCTAAACCCTTCTGTACTGCTCTGGTTTTGCTTTTAGTGACCTCTATAGCAAAATACTTAACAGTGTCTGCAGAAAAAGACTGGAAAATCCTATTCATGTGAATCTTTTCCATCTATGTTCCTATTTGTTGTACTACTGCTTAGGTTTCATCAGTAGCCCGTTTATAGAGCTCCCATCAGAAATTCAGTGTCCCATGATTCTAATACAAAAAAATAAGCTTCAGGTAGCTCAGGGTGGAGTTCTTGTGGGAAACACCACATAGCTAAACACAGTGAGCTCCCTTCAGCTTTCTAAGGTGAAACAGAAAGATCTTTCCTCTGCTTCCATTAAAGCACTCAAAAGTCATGAATTTCTGACACAGCATTGGAATGGTTTTACTGAGAAATGATGCAGTTGAGTGTATGCAAGAGAATGTTCGGGAAGGATTTCACTTGAGTACCTGCTGACTCAGTCACTTGGGGTAATCTCACCAATAGGGACCATCACCTCATTTACCCCTTTATCTGAAAACTGAGCAAATTCAGGCAAGGTCCAACATTCTCCTCAAAGTACAGAGGCACACTGCTTCAGCTGCGTCTGCTTTTTAGTAAAGCATTCTTTATTCACCTCCATCCTCATTCCTAAACACTATAGTGAGGTGGAAAAGCAAAAGAAGGACATTTTCATTTCCCTCAGCTATTCATAAGCCATTCTGCCCACAGCCCACCTCACCATGGCACCCCTGCAAACCCCATGCTCAGCCTCCAGCTGCAGAAGTGCCAGAGCACATTTATAGCAGCTGCTCCTGAAGCACGTGCAAAAAACAACCACAGCAAAAAGCAGCTTCCTATGAGAACAACAGCAGGCCTCTACGGAGGGATTAAGGGGCTGATAGATCCCAGGCAACTGAGAGTCATGAGCAGCTAAGAGGAACAAATCACTGCCTTCTCATCCATCTCATGGCTTCTGGCAATGAGCAAGCTTTGGAAGAAGCAAAACGAGAGGCAGAGAGAGGCATCTGAGAGCAAAACAGAGCCAAAAGCCACTTTCAATGCAGTAATAATACTGAATCTGCACAGGAAAAAAAAAAGAATGACAAGGTCACAACCTGTGATCGCCCTTGACAACTTTACTTCTCTCTTTTCACAAATCCATAGTCCCTGCTGAGTATGCTCTATGGGCCATCGACATTAACAGGAACTTCTCCAGACTGCTGGAAAAAAGAGTCCTGTATTTGCATGGATAGTACCCCACAGTCATGCATACTCAACAATACATGCATTAAAAATGTTTTTCATCTGGAAAGAGAAGTTTAAGACATCAGAACACTATCATCCCTTCCCCTCCTCTACCAAAGCAGAGATTGCAGAGGGGACATGTCATGTGGGTCTCTTTCTGTGCAAAGCTCTACCGTTGCAGGTCTGCTGCCAAGGAAAGTGAGGCACCGGTAGTGCTGCCAGATGCAATAGGGAGATGCTTTCTGCTCTACGAGCCTTGCTGATTTTGAAGAAGGGTAACAAATAGCTGAAGGCAGTGACTTAAATTTCCTCTGATGTTTCTACTATATGTTCAGTAGACTTCTATCAACACACAACAAGCAGATGTTTAGTCAAAAGCTTCTTGACCAAAACCCATATAAGGAGAGCAGAGCTCTGCAGTCTACACTTGCTGCTGCGCTCAGAATGCATACCTGAGACCCCAAAAAGCCTTGGAGAACAGATGGAGAAAATGATACGAACTAAGTTTTCTACTAGTGAGGACAATATACCTGGATAGCAGAGTGTAAAATAGCATCAGGAGGAGATAGATTGGATCTCAGATGGCTTTATCCTTCCTCCTGAAACTAGCCAGAGGCTGGATGTGCTGCAGCTGTGTCAGGACAGGGTGTGGTATAGAGGGAAGGTCTTTGTGGGAAATGACATCAAAAAGAGAAACAAAAGTACAGTTACAGGACCATCATAAAATTCACCTAGATTGAAAGCAGTCATAATTTCGTGCCTTTGATAATTTAAAGCAAATATAAGGGAGCTGTAATGTTCCCCCAACATCACCTCTTCAGACAGTGAGGGAACAGGCACACAGAGCCCCTAATAAATATAACTGTTTTCACTAATGATTACAGTGTGGAGATGATATTCTTGGGCATTAACAACTGCCTGAGAGGTGCTCAGGCTCAGGAAGGGACACTTGCCAGTGACTCAGTGATCATTAGTAACACCATGTGAGGAAAACCAGAAATAGTGTTGTGCTGATTTTACTTTTTCTACATTGGGTACATGAGGTACTTTTTATTGCCACCAAAAAACACTGGGTCAGGAGCCAGGGTTTTTTGAGACCTCACTGAAGAGTGTGTGGCTCCAGGGAAGAGAGGTGGACTCCTCACATCTGAGATGTCAAGGAATGTATCCAAAGCCATTCTCAGAAGCACAAACACACCCTGAGTATTTTTGTTTAGTTCCTAAGTATTCACCACCTTGAAGGCCACATGTGCCTGTCTCCACAGTAGTAAATACAAAATACAGCTTCACAAAGGACTAGGAACATGTCCGGAGAAGGGCAATGAAACTGGTGAGGGGTCTGGAGCACAAGTCTTAGGAGGAGCAGTTGAGGGAGCTGGGATTATTCAGTCTCAAGAAGAGGAGTCTCAGGGGAGACCTCACTGCACTCAGTTGTCATGTGGTAGCAATAGCAATGGGAGGATGGTTGGACTAGATCATCTTGTAGGTCCTTTCCAACCTTGTGATTCTATGATTCAATGAAAGACAAGGAGTGCTTCTTCCACATGCCTAGGACAAAAGTGGTCTCACTGCAACTACAGCTGGCAATTCCCCTATACTTCTAGACAACCTCTTAATGCTCCAAAACTGATTATGATGTATTCAGAGGCACAAGATTTGATCCTTTCTGGCACCTGTAGTGGAAGAACATTTGGCTCCCAAATTCTGGGCAAATCCCAGAATGAGGGGTAGAAGAGGATACTGAAGGATTCAGAGCAACCAGAAGTTGTGCCTTTGGGTTCAGTGCAATCTGAGCAGGCTGTTTATCAACCTCAGCCTCCAGGGCCTGGAGCTGTCTGCACAGCCCCCATGGCCATCTCCACTGGATGAGGAGAGTGCAATCTGCCAGCAGCAGATCAGCTGAGCAGCTCTAGGCGGATGGATGATGAAAACAGCAGTTTGTACCTTTCCTCTCTTGCATTTCACTCCTATCATTTGCTTCCCTTTCCTGTGTGTGGGGGGAAGAGGGGGAGGGACAGCTTGTCGGACCGCCACATGTTCAAAGAGCAAATGAGATTCGCTTTATAATTACTTCCTGATTCTCTGCATGAGCAATCTGTCCTCACTCAGACAGATGGCAACTGCTGCTGCACAGCTGCTCCAGCACAGGCAGGGCTGGCGGGTGAACAGCAGGCTGGTGGGATGTCCCTTTGGCTCACCAACCCCACAGAATCCAGGAAGGAAACCCAGACTGTCAGCCAAAGAGAGCACAGTCTGTAAGTCATTCCTGCAGGATGGCTGGTGGCTCATCAGAGACTAATTTAAAGCATACTTGTTCGTTAAGACATAGACCATATCAGTCAACAATGGGAACACATCAGACAATCAAAGGGAGCTACAGCATTCCCACCAGTGCTACTTGTGAACAGCCTCCTCACCAGACCTCCTACTTTCTATTAACTGGGAATGCATATACATATATATGTGCATGTATACATGTACTTTTTGAGTATGTATTTTTGTGTACTTAAATAAAGCCTAACACTGTATAGTCCTGTTCATAAGTGGCTTAGGGACTATCACCACAAAGTAACTGCAGGAGCAGTTGTAGCACTGTTTGCCTTCTGTCACTCCACAGCTAAGATACAGCATCACTTTGGTCAACCATCACAGCACTGCTTTGTCCACTGCTGTTAAGGGCATATGAATGTAACAGCCTTTTGAGTGCTAATAAAAAAGAAAACCAAACACCAAAAAAAATGAATAAAAAAGAGAGAAAAAAGCAAGAAGTTTTCCCCATTCTCTTCCATTCCATAAAAGCAATGAGTTGTCCCAGACAACCAGCGGGCTCCTAACAAGGCTCAAGTTTTACACAACTTCAAAAGAGAAAGATACCATCACCCAGAGTAACATAAACAAACAAACAAAAACCCCTCTTTAATTTGCCATAATGTGTTCCAGAGAGATTTGACCCTTGATTGCAGTGTCACATTCTTACCAAAATTTCCATGACAGTTAAGATTTTTACACATGAATGGATGGATGAATTTGTTTCCAGCCAAGGAAGACATGCTGCCTACCTACCTGCACAAAGCTTCATGAACTTTCAGACTGTGTACCAAAATATGTGGTAGAAATACAAAACAAATGAAGCTCCCAAACATTAGCTTTTCACGAAGCAGAAGGAAAGAGCTGTTAGAAAACCAACGCTGAGCGTTGAGAAAATGAACATTTTGCCAACGAATGCATTCATCAGGTTCACAGCATCACTCCAGTTCTGCCCCTGCACAATTGCTACACTGGTGTGAAATGCAGGTACTGAAATCCATCCAAGCTCCTGCTCAGACACTATGACTGCAAGGGGGGAGCAAGAGGCAAGCGCGTCCCCTGGCAGATGCAGGTAGCAGGGTTTAAGCAGGCACCAGCTCCAGCAAAGCTGGAGAGCAGGGCAGAAGAGCACCCATAGCTGAACTGGGTTGGAGAGTACCATCCTCTCCAGCAATACAGGCACGTGCATGAATAACTCATGACAGAGGAACAACAGCAACTGTGTGGGGAAAAGAGGGGCTCTGTATTTAAACTGTCTATAGCAGGCTTGGACACGTCTGACCACACAGTGTACCTCCCCTGAGTAATCCAGCAGAGGCTTCCTCGTACCACTCAAGAGTTGCACCAAGATTGCAAAGGTACAAACCTGAATATAACACTGAGTGCTCACACCTTTCCACAACTCCTTCGTAACCAGGTAACAACCCTGTGCAAGCAGCAGGAGTCACTTACATCCAGAACAAATGCTTCTTCAGCAAAAGGTGGCCCAGTTGGAGATGAGTTTTAGCTGGTTACTTTCATGCTTCCACGAAAACAAGAGGAGATACAGTATCACAAGTCGTTGAACAGCAACACAATTCAGATCTCAGATCCAACAGCACAGCTCAACCATGGCTCTTACAGCACTGGCAGCAGTTCTCTTCAATAAGCAATGAATACGTATGTTAATGGGAAGGAACTGCAACCTGAAGCTGCTCCAGCTGCAGTCCCGAGCCTCTACTAGTGCTATCACTCAATCTCTGCTGAATTAGCAGTGAAAGCGCTGCTCTACCCTTTCAGAGAACAATGCTGGAAAGCTGCCAGGGGTTAACAGGCAAGGAAAGTGTCAGGGAAAACCCCCCAAGGAACACAAACCCCAAACTTAAAAGCTATTCAGGAGATTGGTGCAAGCTGAGGCATTGCATTTGGTTCAGGGAAAATCTCAGGCACTTGCAGCTCAGTAAAAATTAACTACTAGTTGGGCATTTCTTTTCCTCCAAGTTTTATCAAGCAGGCTCCTAAGCATTCAAAAAACAGCGTACGAGTAGTCGTATTTATAAGTCGTATAATTAATGTTTGGCATTAAACTGTGGGGGTCTCAGCCGTAGAGCAAAATCTCCCTGAGTTAGGTGATGTGGGAAGGCAGCACAAAAAGAGATTGTTTTAGCAGAGGCAAAAAAACAGAAGCATATGTTCTCCCAGGATATGTTCTAGGCACAACCGATCGTGGGTAATTAGAGTAGCAGAAGAGTTTCCACATCATCTCATGGCAGCAAGCTAGACAACATGGAATTAGAAAGGAAAAAATCTTCCCTGTATCCCTGCATTTTCAAACAAAAAGTGAGAAAAAAGGCTTTTGCCAGGCACCAGAAAAGACCAGCGGACCCCGCTTGTTTCGCACTGAGCCAACCTTCGGCTCTAAAGACCTCACCAATACAAATGGTCTCATCTTCTACACCTCTACACATTTCCACTCAGTAATTCAGTAACATCAGCCACAGATAAACATATCTCCTGAGAGTCACAGGTTTACTGTAGTAATTTACAGCTCTGAAATAGACAAAATTGAAAAGTAATTGGAGAAGGTGAGAAAGAGGACAGGATAGGAATTAGGACAGCACAAGAGTTAACTGTCA
This sequence comes from Excalfactoria chinensis, assembly GCF_039878825.1. NCBI lineage: Eukaryota > Metazoa > Chordata > Aves > Galliformes > Phasianidae > Excalfactoria > Excalfactoria chinensis. The sequence continues at coordinate 66,665,863 of NC_092825.1, read as the reverse complement.
GTGCTGCAGGCATTAGTTACAGCACAAGACAGCAGTGTTTGCATACAAATGCCCCAAGGAAAGGGTACACAGTGCTGCCCTGGACACAATTTATACCAGGAAAGCAGTGCAAAAAGAATCAATACCTTTAGCTACTCTACACGTGTGAGTGTTACTCACCTTCTCAGCACTTGCTCTGACAAACTCTTTCTCAAATGCTTCCCAGACTTCAGCCCAGCTGCTAGCACAACAGCATACATAAGTCCTGCCTCATCACATTCTGCTCAGTGCTACAGAGCAAGCCACCAGCACCAAGACACATCTGCATCTGCCAGCCCCAGAGCACAACAAAACATTTGGGTTCCTTTTCCGCAGTAAGCAAAGAAGTTGTAAATTCACAACTAAACAGACTGCTGCCTGGAAAGGATCTGCATCAGGCTAAAGGTGTTTTATTTCCCTTTCCATGCTGAGAAGATAGGGGCTTTGCTGCAGAATCAGCAAAACAACCAGTTGTTTTTAAAATCTAAGCGATTTGCTCTTAACTAACTTCAAATCTCCCCTATGACTCTGGCCACCCTGACCACTGGCACCATCCAGACTTTATTTGAGCACACCACAGTATTCCTCAGAGGTCAAAACTGTCTTCAAATTCCACTAAATCCACTGTTATTTCCTGTTCTTTAATCTATCATCTTAATAAATCTGCTCTATTATTGCCTCATTTGCAGAGGCAGGCAGGAGACTGCGCGCAGCCCAGCAGATGCAGAGAACTTTATTAGAAACAAAAAGGATGAGAGAGAGAATGTAAGCAAATGATTTGGTTTGTATCTGAGATCTCGAAACACACGCCCAGAGCGGCAGGAGCCAGCCAAAGTGGTGGCAAAAATTGCCCTTAGGTCCCTCCAAAAGCACTTCTCATCACTGTGGCCACCCTAAACCACAGCACGCCACACCTCTAGCCTTTATATATATCATACAGCAGTAGAGCTGGGTTGCACTCAAAGATCAAACCACAGGTAATCTAGCCCCATTGTATGTAAATATAGCTCAGTAGAAGACATGGATAAACGCCACTCTTCAGGGCTCAGCCAGATGTATCTAGCCAGTCTCTGGAAAGCTCAAATTGAAAGACTAGGAATCCCAATAGATACATATGTCATCTGTCTCATTACCTGCATTTCTTTAAAGAGTCCAAAGCAAGAAGCATTAAAGGGTACATCCCTTTACATGTGTCTAAGCCATGTCCACCCTTCCTGGCACCTGCTGGCAATGGGAATGAAAGGACAGAAGATGCCAAGGTCTGTCCAGACATGCAGGTGAGGGCCCATATAGAAAATCAAGGGGAAAACAAAAAATGTTTTGGGAAGAGCCTGGGTTCAGCTAACTGCCCTCTGACACCCCCAAGCTCTGCTTTAAACCCAAATGCCAAGAAAATCATGGTCCCACCTCAAGTCTTCAGAGGGTACTAAGTATTATACATAGAGCGCATTCTTCAGTGCCACAGTTCCTAATTTCAGTAGGCTTTCATCGTTTTTCTTGCCATTACAAAAGTTAGGTCCAGCAAGGAATCTCACAGTTTGACCATTCATGCAGGAAACAGAATGTTCTTTTTCACAGGATTAGGTGAAAATAGAGTATCTTTATTTTTAGCAGTGATTCCCTTCTCCTGTTGTTTAATACTGAATAGAGAAGCTGTCAAAACAAGCAAGCAAATAGGAAAGACAATAGGAGGGGCAAGCTTTGCCTAAAGCATTCACTTTGCCTCAGCATTTGTCAGCCCCTTTATGTGAATGAGGAAATGCAAAGCAGAGAGAAGTGAGAAAAAGCATCATGTTTCTGCCTAAGCACACAGATGAAATGAGGGCTTTGTAAAACCTAACTCCTTGCAGCCCTCAATATCCATAGGACACAAAGCTTGTTTTTGCAACAGTGGTGGATATTCACTCTCTAGGATAGCTAAATGCTGCTGAAGTGTCAGCTGAGAATTTGCCTCCTGTTTGTATACTGCCTAACGCAGGGTGGTCCTAGCTCCTGAAACCAAGGGTTTAAAGACTCAATAAGAAAATGCCAATAAATAATAGATACAAAAACAGATAAACAGGGATTGGAAGCATTTGTTAAATAAGCATGATGAAGACTTCCAGAATTAGTATGTACAGGACTCCTCATAAGCCAAAAAATAATTACAAGGGACAGGATTAAAATGTGAGGGATCAGAAAGCCTTCGCAGGACCTCAGGAGAGACCCCAGTGCATTCAGGGGGAGAATAATAGCTCTGCAATTCAGCTGCATCTCTCCTTAAACAACGTTAAAAACTCTATGAACGGAAAATAGAATTGAAATCAGCTAATAGATATTCTTTCGGATACTTATTTTCCCAGCAAATAGAGTAAAAAGCAGCAGTGCCAGCAGCGTGTTGCCAATGTTAAAAACTTGGTCCTAAAAACATCCTATCTTCCATCTCTTTCCTTACAGGGACCATTCTTCACATTACATTTTCTGGAATATGTTGAGAAACCCATCATGACTGTAACAAAGTGTATACAGTGCTGTAGACAGGGAAAAAATATCTTACAGCCCTGTTTAATACTTTCTGCCCCGTCTGTATAACCACAGACAATTCTGGTAGTCATGCAAACACACCCTTAAGCCTGAGCGGCCCCAGGAAATTGCTTAATAGTGATGAATGAACAAAAGCAATGTAGAATAAAATGGAAAGAAAAAAAACAAAGCAAAACAAAACCTGACCGATGCTAGAATTGCACATTACAGAATTAAATTTGAAGCATGCTGTAATGCCAAATTTGATCCACACAAGTAAATTTCACACACGAGAGCCAACCTCTGGCTTCATATCTGAACTTTCCAAGTGTTTCACTTACACAAAACCAGCTTGGATATTTTATGAAAACAGACTCACTTTCAAATTTTCCATAACTTCCTATCTCCAAGGGTGCCAAAATTACCACAAGAATGTCTTTTTCCTGGCATTCTGAATAGGCCTCACTGATAGGATACACCGAAGGAAAACTTAGGCCAGGAATACTGCCTTATTTAGGATTAGCTTTTGTTATAGCCAGCCAACCCAGACATCTACTTAGTCTGATAACCCACTGTCAGTGGCTTTTGCTGAGTACTTCAGAGATAACTTAAAAACCAAACCAAAAAGTCCTAATGGCCTTTGACAAGTGTTCAGTTCTGATAACACCTCCATTCCTGCACAAGCACAATGCCTTGTTGCCAACCAGTGGAGCAATTAAGAGTGAATCAACGCTCTCTGTATGCAATCAGTAATGCCCATATTTTAATAGCAAATTAACACTATAAATCCAAATCACATATATAAAGTAATGCAGACAATAATGCTGGCAACAGTGGATGTTTCTCTTAGAAATGTACGTGAAATTAATTTATTCATTGGAATCGACAAAAATTGCCACATTCAGCCAGTTTGATGGTGTTTTTTCTAAATCAGATACAAGGAGGTAATCAAAGGAAGAGAAGTCTTTAGTCTTTCTCGAGAGGTCCTTGAAAGGACATTTTATGGCAAGAAAAATTGAAACAGTAGTAAAAACAGCAGTACTGCTTCATACAGGGGTTGGATAAGCACATCCAAGCTGGATTAATGCACTTTCTGGAAGAATGTTCAACTTTTCTAAGCCGCCTGATTTCCTTTGAAACCAAGACAAAAAATAAATTTAAAAAAATAATAATAGTAATAATTTCATTTCTTCTTACTTTCCACTTCAAATGGACAGTGCAGGAAGCAAAGAACTGGTTCGAAGTCTCCCAATGAGCAAAGTCTGGGACTCAAGTTACACATAATTAAAGGAGGGTCATCTGTAAGCCAGTTCTGTAAATGCCATTTGTTTGTTTTTCACTCTGCCTACATTCCAATAAACCATTCACGGTGAACACAGTCAAATGATCTCCAATTTTTAAAGCAGCCAGCATGAATCAGAATAGAAACACTTCTCCCTATCCTGCAGCAACATACCATCTCGGAGCATTTGTGACTTGCAGTAAGAGCACATCTAATTTATACAACCCTAGACTATTCCAGGATGGACAAGAAATGCAGTGGAGAAAAGATTACATCTTAAAGACACCAAACCACCTGAGAGTGGTACGTTATTATGCTAGTTGGCCATTCAGTTTTCTCTGTCCATTAACAGATCAGCTACATATCTGAAGAGAGGAACAGAATAACAACTTCCATACAGTAGTACGACAAAATTCATTAGGTTTCTGTTCAAAATCACAATCCTTTCATATTCTTGGAACCATCTTCTAAATAACACCTTAAACCCAAATAAACTGATTAAATTCAAGCAAGCAAAAATAAGATCTTGGACTGAAAAATCCCTGGCGTTCATCCAAAGCAGCCATCCCTCCCCTGACTGCAGTGTGTTTCGGATCACAGCCCTCAGCCCTTCTGATCTGTTTGTGCATTGCCCAAGATTCTAGAATAGCCCCTTTGAAGTTGCTTTTCACACTTCAGCAAGCACACAATGTTGTGTCTATTACAGGACTCAGCAAAGAGGTAACTACATTCCAATAATATCCTTTTTTTTTTTTTTTTTAAAGCAGGAAAATGCCCCGAGTCTTTTACTTTACAGATTTTCCTCAAGAGAAAATAACACAGATCCAAGAACACAAAATAGCAAAATCAGTGTAAACAAAGCAACATTTCTAGCCTGACCTGCTGTGTGCACCACCAGAAACTGCCCCCCACCTCCTTCCCCCTACTAGCTTTCCTTGCGGTGTGATCAGCAAGGCCTAACATATGCTACAGCATTTGTTTTACAAAGTAATGGCATACATTTCAGCTGCCAGCAAGACATGCATTCCTATATTTCCTGGACTGCAGGCTCCTATGAGCTAAAGATGGCACAGGGTCTATCAGTACATCCAGTTCCCGTCCCTCCCCACAGTGCCTTGCCTAGGTTGGTGGAGCGGCCTGTCCCTCTCAGTAGGCCGCATGGGTGATCTAGGAGCGGGCTCTAAGCAGAGCAGTAGGTCTCTTAGCTGCACACTCTCATTTCTGACATCTCCATCCCAATCCCCAGGCAAGGCTCAGCCAGGGAGATCATACTACTGAGCTGCCAGCCCCGCAGAACAACTTCCTGGGCTCTCTATAAGCTCTAAAAATACCCAAACCAACAGCACTACCAGGATTTTTTTAAGGAAGACTATATAGAATCACAGAATCACCAAGGTTGGAAAAGAATGTCCAGGATCATCCAGTCCAACAGTCCACGTGCCACCCGTAATTTCCCACTAAATCACATTTCTTAGTACAAAATCTAACCATTCCTTGAACACATTCTAGGACAGTGACTTCACTATTTTGAAGAACAAATTTTTCCTAACATCCAATCCATATCTCCCCTGACACAACTTGAGACCATTCCCTCTAGTCCTGTCACTAGTTATGCAGGAGAAGAGGCTGACCCCCACCTCATCACATCCTCCTTTCAGGTAGTTACAGAGAGCAGTAACATCTCCCCCGAGCCTCCTCTTCTCCAGACTGAACAGACCCAGTTCCCTCAGCTGCTCCTCCAGACCTCTCACCAGTTTTGTAGCCCTCCTCTGAACACATTCCAGGGCCTCAATGTCTTTCCTGCACTGAGGGGTCCAAAACTGACACAGTATTAAAGGTGTGGCCTCACCAGTGCTGAGTACAGATGGACAATTACTTCCCTGCTCCTGCTGGCCACACTAGTTCTGATACAAGCCAGGATGCTATTGGCCTTCTTGGCCACCTGGGAAGCCTTGCAAAGGCTAAATGATGCTCTATGAGGTATCTACACCTTAAATCAACACTAAGCATTTCCTCTGTTTCCTGGTCAGTTTTTTCCCTTCCCTCCCAAGCTTCCAAAACACAGGAGTCTTTCTGTTTAACCCAGAGAGCCCACTGCACCCAAAGCACCCACATTACTCTTTTATGTGCAACGAGAACACCCCAAATGCACCACCTTACATTGCTGTTTTACTGCCACAGCCCTTCATCTGTTTTAGCCCCGTGACTTTCAGTATGCCTTCACACACCCACTGCACACACTAGCCTTGTTCATTTTATTGCCCTGTTCCACTCCCCAGACTACTCATTCTTCGCTGCTCGTCTGCCAACACTGAAGGAAGGTTCACATCCAGCAGCTGCAGGCACTGAAGTTTTACATGTTTGCAGGTAAGATGCACCAAGCTCTTCTGAAGTCTTTCATGTCCCTTTCCTGATTGTCATCATACTGGCATTTACGTTACACTAGCAGTGAGCACAAATGTACTTTATTCTCATCCACACCGGGTTTCCAAAAAGAGCTGCAGCTTTGCCTGCTCGCTCAAGCAGTATGAAGAGCATACACATGATACCTAGTATCTTTCAGTCCAGTGCTGAGCCCCAAACTGCTTTTAAGGCGGACAGAATTTCAGCCCAGCCAACACAAAGGCATATACTGTGGCTAGCTGATAGGCAGGAAGGGGTTTGGGTTCCTGAGAGCCTTCAAGCAGTCACAGGATAATGTGACAGAATGTAAACATCTTTGAAATGAAAATAGCTTGGAATAAAATGGATGTTTCATTTTCCCCCTGCCCCCCTCAAACATATCTCTGTTTCAGATCAATAATCGTTACAAGTAACAATCTTAAACTCAAATGTCTGAGCATGGGAATGGCCAGGATCGTTATATGGCATTTTCTGATTTAGAGGTCAGGTTTTGTTTAGCATTCTGCACCGGTCCTACAGTTTAGCTTGCCTGAAAATGTTTAATGCAAATGTATTTGCAAGGTGGCATAAAAGAATATCAGAATTTTACCTTACACCACAGCTTCTAACTCAGCTCCCTCTTCTTCCTCCCATATATGCATATATCACAGCCACTAAAATAAATACTCAAACAGAAAAAATCTTTACCTATTATATTTTTCCCTACTAAAAGACTTTCATCGGCCTTTCTGCTGAAACAGACCTAAACCACAGTTTACGCAACACTTCAATATCACCAACAGCTTGAAACGCACAATTTGAGTAATACTTAATTCAGATAATTCATAAGCTTCGTAGTAGTTCCCATCTTCTCAGGGCTAGATATGCACGAGCTAATTAATCACTCCTTTTTCCACACCCCAAACTCACCATTCTTGTCCTAAGAAACCATGGGGAAAGCAAATGGTAGCAGGAGGACAGGTTTCTGAACAAGCATTAGTCATTTTCCTCTCTTCTTTTGTTCAGTGTCACTGAGTCCTGGACCACAGACATAGGCAGCCAATTACCAGGTCTCGTAATTCAACAGTTCTTTCAGACTCTATGGTCATGGCTAAAGAACTTTAAACACCATTAGATGACCAGAACCATATCTAACCTTTCTCCTCTTGGTGTGAGGATGCTCCTTCCCATTTACAGGGTTAATCTAGGTACAAGTCGAACACAACTCAGCCATCCCACACTGAGTTATGAGAGATCAGAATACACTTCAGAAATTATAATAACACTATTGTACAGCCAAACTAACTAACTAACTAAATAAATAAGCTCCAATCTTCCCCTTGGAGAACAATTTTTGCTTTGCTTTTGTGGTTTATCATCAAATACACACGCAAGAATGATGCTTTAAAGGAAAACAAAGAAGTAGGCCTGCGTGTCAGCTGGCACAAATTATTGGAGCCTTCGGTGCTGAACCAATATTCCTTGTTTCAGCTAATATCCACTACAATATTTAACTCTATTGCTGAAACAGGAAACGCTATTTTTAGCCATTACCTATTGTTTATCCTAAAAGATTAATTCCATCTTTGACTTCTCTTACAGATCTTGCATTTTATCGTGCGTGTTTATGGAGTCGTTCATTAATCCTGGTGGTTTTTACATTAAGTTTTTGTTTTTTCTGAAGACTCAGAACTTGACCTGCACTCCTGGTTGACACAAATATGTTTCCATCAAGATCTTCTGAAGAGCTCTAAATACAACAGCTTGTGAACTAGAGACTAGAGAAAGCATCGAGAATAGAACAGTTTATTCTGGAGCACAGGAGTGCTAAAAATCCAGCTCCATCCTGGGCATTGAGTTCTTTCAGATATTCCTCTTACACTGCTTTGCACTGCCTGTTTGCTGCACACTGTCTGGGAACACGTCTTAATTCCACACTCCTTCCACAGTTTTCCCCTAGTCAGATTATTAGTAAGAAAAATGAAGCATTAAGTCACTCGATCAATAGCGTGTGTTACAAGTATGAAATCTCTGTCAATACGTGTTTCTAGGAACACATTAACAGACTAACATGGAATAAAACAACCAGAGTAAAATTCATTTGACTCCTAGAACTAAGCTTTAGAGGAGTTATTCTTTGGCTAAGGGGGAAGTTACGACCAAGGAACAGTTCTGCAAGGCAGCACCACCGTCATAAATCCACCTATGTCCTAGATGCCAAGACTGCTTTCTTTCACAGCTGACCTATACAGAACAACTTCTATTATTCAAACTGTAAGAAGGCTGCTTTATCATCACCAACTATTCTTTCTGAACAGCTAATAGATGTGTGAGACATAGCGAAACAGAAATCACTTACTTTAAATGAAGCATCAACATTCTGTTTTAAATGCAGGTTTTGATAATTAATCAGCATGCTGATAAATGCAAAAATGGATTATTTCCTGTGATTTGAAATGAAACGCTCAAAAGAACACTTGCTGGGAATTAGAAGCAGTAGAAAAGCTAAATCATCTCCCTGATCCTCTTCCTCAGGCTGCCTGCTCTTGTTGCCTCTCCAATATTAAGCGCTAGATTGCATCCAACTTAATGTATTCTTGTAGAGAAAGGAGGCACCGGACCTTTATCAACCATCAGCAATAAGCTGCCAAAATTATCAGCACCTGCACACGCGCACACACACACATACTGAAACTGAAACACGCGAGCCCATCTTCTGCAGAAGCTATCAGAGATGATTACACGCTTCGGGATGGAAACATGCAAAATCATTCTGTAAAAAAAAATCTTACTCATGCATACAGATCTTACTTGCGTGAATAAGGCTCACAGCAGCCAACCCACAGGAATCACATTTAGAGCCTCGTTACCTGAGACAGCTATTTCAGACTGCAAGAGAAAGGAGATGAGCGTCTGCACAAACACTAACCCAAAAACCCCGCGGTGTGCAAGAACTGCGTGCCCGAGGTCTGGAACTAACAGAAGCACCACGCTAGGGGGAAACGTGGCTCTGCTTCCAATGGAACGAACAAAGCCCGGAGCTGACCCACCTCGCTGAGAGCCCCAACATCGAGGGGATACCCCGCTCCCCCCGCTGGGACCGGGGCCGTCCCCCGGGAAGGAACAGGGACAGATCCGGACTCGGAGTCAGACCCAGACCCTCCGCGCTCACCGTGCTCCGCCGCGAGCAGCGGCTGCGCTCCCGTGGCCGCTCAGTGCGGGCCGCGCCGCGCCGCACAATGCGCGGCCGCGAGGGCGGAGCGGGGCGGAGAGAACCGCGGAAGCGAGGCAGCCGCCTCACCGCTGGGAGGGGGGATTAGAAAAAGCCCTAAACCCCCCGCAACCCAAATCCGCCACGCCCCGACCGCGGCCCCGCCTCGCCGTCCCCGATGCCGCAGCGCCCGCGGGGCCCTGCTGTCGTTCATCGGCCGCCCCTTCCCGCCCCACCGCCCGTCCGGTGCCGAGGATGCCCCGGTGCGATACCCCGTGGAACCGGGGAACAGCCGGGGCTGAGCTCCTCAAGCCGCCGAGCCGGACTGCGGGGCAGCTGCCGCCCGCAGGGTAGACACCCCTTCTGCCACAGGCAGCTGTAGGCAGGACTGAAATGGCAAAAGGAACGAACGCTGAACCCCTGCAGGGAAGATGCGGGATGAGCCGCGCCCCACGGACTCGCGTGTGCAGAAGCGCCGGACGAGGCTGTGCGGGAGGATGCGCCCGAAGCAGGGAGAGCAAAACGCTGCCAGGCTGGAGTGTGCCCTGAGGATCCGGGTCACAGCTTGAGGTTTTGCTTGGTCTGCCGTTGGTAATTTTGATCTGAGTTAACGGGGTTTAAACCAAAGCAGGTGTTACACAAATCGATCCCAGCCCCGGTTTCACTGCATCAGATGCCAGCTCGTTTCGGGGAGCTGGCGGGCACACCTCTGCTTCACACCGCCTGCAGCTCAACTGCACAGGGAATGACTGTGCCATGCAACAGACCCAAAGGGTGTCAGGGTGGCCATGCTTACAGCCCATGTCACGGCTCCATCAGCTTCATGCTGCCTGCTCTTCCTCCTCTCGGGAGGAGCTGCTCACATGTTCTGCTGCCCAATTTCTGGACGTCAGTGGCTTGATGTAGTGAACTGAATGGACAACTGAGGCCATAGCAAAGTTGTGCAAGAATCATGTAGCGTGCAGAACTGTATTCATGCGTGGAAGGAAGCCATGGTTTCTCATTAGCTTAACCAACCACAGAAATCTGGGTAAGGTAACATTGCCCTTCTGAACCTGGGGAGAAAGAATCATAGAATCATAGAATCATAGAATGAAGACTATGAAGGCTATGACATGTCCATGGGGATCGTGAAGCAGTTTTTCTCCCCAGAGCTGATGCTTTTTTTCCTTCAATACCACAGGTTTATTTATTTATTTGCTTCATACAGAAGTCTGTAGGGCAAACCGAAAGCCTTGGAAGAGATGCTTGCATCAGTTTCATCAGTTGTTTCCATTGTAGAAATGTAAACCAAAGGATTTAAAACAAAACAAAACAAAAATCCACCAACAGTTAATTCAGTTAATTGACATGCAAAGGAGCCTGAACTGGGTGATTGTTCCAGAACTGTGAATAACCAATACCTCAGGTTGTTGGGTTTTTATTTTGTTTGGGGGTTGGGAACATGTATCTGCATTTGTCATCAGAACTCTCATGTACATTCACTTGTTTAAGACAGCAAATTGTACAAGATGCATTCTCTGGAAGTTTTCTGAAAGCTCAGCTTAGAAACTGTATACTCCCTATCAAGCATAAAAGTGGCACTTAGAGTTGATTTTGAAGGTGGCTACGTATCAGGGTCATACCTGATGGTCATCCAAAGTGGTGGCCCCTCTGCATCTCCCTACAGCCTGGATGAATCCCATCAAAACTAGCGTGGGCACAAATGCCCTCAAGTAGGAATCTCTTGCAGGGTTGGAGCTTAGTTTTCATGTGAAATTATCCTTCCAGTACTCCTTGCTGGGTGGAATATCAACCACTCAAAATGACCAAACAAAGCACGCACAGGAAGGCAGCAGAAGGTGAACCAGCAAACAGCTGAACTGATCTCTCTGCTCCTTGTGTGTCATCCATTGCAAGAGCCAGCCTCCCACCTAAAAATGTGCCTCCAGTGATACTGAGGTCTGGAAGTCCTTCTGTGTCAGGGAGTTTGCCTGGCAGAGGAACTGCACAAATCAGCAAGGCAAATAAACATCCCCCATAAGAGGTTCCAGGTCTTGGGGCCATCCGAGGGGGTTGCACAACATGAAATGTAGGCACCCATATGCTTCCATAGGCTGCCTGCATGAACATCTTCAGGTTGCCAAAGGGTGTAGAGGTTGGTAAAGTTAATTTTAATCCAATGTTTCCTCGTGCCTCATGGGGCGTTCTTTAAGGTCTGGAAGCAGAAAGAGTATGTAGGGCTCTTGGAAATGTAGGGTGTTAATGGTTAGCACCTTTTTTGTGCCCTCAGCAGCTCAGCAGTTATCAAAACGAGGGCAAAAGAGTTGCCTCCTGAAGTAAAAGCTGTGCAACAGAAATTGGAAAGAAATTTGCACTAGAACAAGCACAGGAAACCACAGAGCTGCAAAAAGGATGAGTTAATGGAAAAAGGTTGATGTCCTGATACTGGGTAAGTGCTGTGGAAAACTACCAGCTCAGACCATCAGAGTATCACTGCCACTATGTCCTCTGCTCAGCTGAGCATGCCCCGCCAGGCAGCTTCACACCACAGGTATTACTGGAAGCAGATATTTCCCTCTGTTGGCAAGAAAAACACCTCTCCAGTCTGGCATTTTCCTCTAAACAATGAATTGTGAGCAAAGAGAAAAGCTCAGTTTTCATCAGCTGATTAAAATTAATACAAGACTGGAATCACTTTATTGCCCAGAGTGACAGATTTTTGTGCCTACTCAGCAGAAGCAAAGACAAACCATCATCACAGTGCTTGAAATAGGGCTTGTAGCACAAAGGCTATAGGACAGACAGCGGAAAAGGCAACTGAGGCTGGAGTAGATTATTAAATAGCTTCTTCAGCTACAGGACAGCTGGGATAAAGACCTTTCATTTCTGATTCTTAATTCAGACACAGGACTCTGGCTCTCTTCTTCTCTTAAGAGGCTCAGAAATGGGATGCCTTCTTCTCATTCCCACTGTCTAGCCACAAAGCAATTATGCCCATATAACTTAGCATAAGAAGCCTTTTCTTTGTTTCTTGGCTAGTGAAATTGTTCATTGTAGATGTCTTTTTCACCTGAAAAGGAAAGATCTTCTGATTAAAATGCCCCCAGGCAATTGTATCTTACCTTGCTTTTTTGTTTTGTTTTGTTTTAATGAGCTTGTTAAGGTTTGGTATCAGCCTTAGATGAAAGGAGTATTTAGGAATGGAGTGGAATCTGATTCACAACATAAAGCATAGGAATTTATTTTTCTGTAGTTGTTTATCCAAGAATACCAAATGCTTTACTAACATTAATTAATTAGCTCTCTCAAAGCATTCAGTTGAAACACCGATAGCTATTTTATAAAATGGAAATTTAAGAGCGTGTAAGAGTTGCTGAAGGGCATGTAACAAATAGGCACTGTACTTCTGGCACACATCTTAGACATCCTGCATTCCAACTCCCATTGCTTTTTGGTGGTCAAGAATCCTACCAACCTTTAAGCTTTGTACCAACCACGTATTTGTAAGTTAAATGTGACTACTGCAGTAGTTCTTCACATGAAGATGGCCGCCACCAAGCATTTATCATACAAAGATTTGAACATTGCAGTCAGTTTTCATTTTGCAATTGTTTGGGCCAACACTGGCGGATACATGAAATAAACCAGAGGCTTCAACTTGGTAGTCTGCAGGGAAGGAAAAGGAACTGCCGTTGAGCTGACATTGCAAAAACCAGCGTGCTTGATGAGGCAATTCAATGCAATGTAAGCTCTGAGCACAATTACTGGTAGCAGTCCTGCAGCACTCTGCAGAGATGCCAGCTGGGATCACTGCTCTTTTCATGCTTAGCATCGTTCCAATACACAGGGGTGAAATTTAGCAGAAGCTTGCCATCTTAAGCCTATCATCCCACAGACTAGGTGGCTACAAACTGCAGAGGGAGAGAGACTTCCGCTTTTAGCAGAAGCTTTAGATCATCTGAGAAACCAATCAAGATTTGGTACAAAAGGAATTTTCAAATTAAGCTATGATTAGGAAAAGACTCTTGAATCCAGACTGCAACTTTTGTTTCAAATCAATGAGACTGCACTGAGAATATGCAAGGCACCTGAGGACTGAGAAATGCTGAGAATGCCTGAGACCTAAGCTCTTGCTTTGGTTCCAGTGTTGAATTTGCATGCAGGTCTTCCACAGCTCCTGTGGAAGCAAACCTATCACCATGATTTTGGCTGTTCTAGGGAGCCAAAGTTTCTTCCTCTGCCTCACCTTTGAACTGTTCAGTTGTGTAAACTGTTCAGGATGAAGTGATCGAAGAAACAGGCTTTTTCCTGTGGCTCCTAGTGGCCATCAGAGAACCTCACATCAATGACTTCAACTACAGCAACACCTCAAGCCCCAGCATCTGAAATTTGCTGGCAAAATGAATCTAGCAAAAAAGCTATTGCTGCCCACTCATCCTGTTCCCATCTCTACTGGCAAAGGCTGCTGAGGACTTCACTCTCCCTTCCCAGGTAATACATCAGAGGACAGCACTGTCCCCTCTGTCCCTCTGTTTCTTAAACCTCCCTCACACTCCACATGGGCCTGAAGTGCCACTGCTACTCACTGGCTGACAGATACCAGGACTTTCTCAGTCATGCTGAGTAACCGATGATTTCCTCAGAGCAGAACAGCTGTATCAGGAGAGACTAAGGAAGGTTCTGAATCTTGAGAAACGTTGCAGGAAGTAAATGCTATTTCTGCACTGCTCTGCCATAGACACTGTGGGGAATGTTGCAGGTGTTTCCTTGATCAGCTCCTGCTTTTCTGAAGAAATAGCTTTCTTTGGCCCAGAGAGCTGTGCTATATCACAACTCTGGACATCCTTCTAAAGACTTTTGGTGATCGTCATATTAGGACCACTTCTGATTTCACCACAGGATCTACTTCAACTGATCCTTCCACTCCTCCCACAACCGAGATGCTATATAGCATGGCTGTCCCTCTACTAAGCAGTTGCCACTCTCCATCCCAGCTCTGACTGCATTTCCCCCACTGCAAAAGTTATTCTCATACCTTATGAGCTCTAAAGTTTGTCAAGTGCCGAGAGTATCTTTCAAGGAAAAGGTGGAACATAATTAATTTCTTCAGAACAGTGAGCTTCAGAAGTGTGTAACAACAGAGGCTTTTGAAGAAAAAAAAGTTTTGCTATCATATTAAATGAATTTAAGTAACATTACAAATCTGATGCTCAACTAAATGTGATAAATTATAATCCATACACTTCTTTTTCCCTTATATCTACTGTTGTAACATTTATTGTTTAGAAAATGTTACTATTGCCAGGAAAAAAACTCAAATTTCTACAGTACTCATAAAATATAACCTTCTGTTCTTTGTACAGCCACTGCTATTTCCAAATAAAAGATAGGTTATCTCTTTAATGTATCCTGATACATTACTTGCCTTACTTGGACAGTTTAGATCAGCTCTATTTCATTTATCATTTGTCTAACACCTGTTTGCAGCAGCATCCATAGCTGATACCTCCCCAGCAACAAATACAATTGAATTCAAATCTTGTATATTCATGAGTTAGGAATTGCTTGTGTTTAAACTTCCAGCCTTTATTGGCTACACAAGGAAGGGAGAAGTTAATACAAACATCTTCATACAGCTTGCTTTGGGAAAGAGGACCAATAGATTTAGACTGAGAAGGTTCTAGCTATCGGTGAGCATCATATTCTTTGGGAATGGCTGAAGACTGTGGGAATTATGTAAAAACCAAAATGACAGTGGTGGTTTGCAAGGTCCAAAATCTCTAAGTTCTGTATTTTCAAAGCATCAGATGGTGTACTTATGTAGATGGGTGTATACTTAAAGGTTTAGAAGATGTCTTGTTCAAGGGCATCTTTTCTATCATGAACAATTCTGCTCCCCTGTTCACAATAATAGATTCGAACATTTCCAAAGAACAGCTCTGTGGAAAAGGATTTGGTTTGTTTGTTCTGTTGGATGATTGGTTGGTTTGTGTATGTGTGTGTTGTTGTTGTTGTTTGAAAAAGGCCTACTAAGAAACAACCTTGATCAAGGAGCAATGCATAGTTGTTTAGGAATTTCCTGTTCATACCTTGAAGGGAGACAATTCAAGGAAGTTTTAGAGAAAAAACAAACATGAATCGGTATGGAAAAATGAACAGCCTAGGCAAATAACTGGAAGAAAGGCTTCTGCATCACCAGAATGATAAACACTGCCTGTGTAATTCAGTTCCTGTGGAGAATGTCTGCTCTGACAGGATCATTATCAGGTGGCTAAAACAGGCAGGCAAAAGTATAAGAACATTTTCTGCTTTCATCTAACTTAGGGTTTTCAATCTTTCTTGCTGTTGAATTGTAAAGCCTTCCAAGAGACTCTATATGCCAAACATAAGCCCACCTATCAACACAAATGGGCTTTTTTGTTTGTTTGTTTGTTTCTTCCTTTTTTTGTGCATTTGGGTGGACCCAAAAAGGTTAAGACACCTAGAAGCCCATGAATCAGTGTAGAAAACAGCTGATTTAAAAGTGTCTTTCAGGAGCAGCTGAAAGCCCATTGCATGGAATATTCAAGTTTCAGCAGAAAAATCAAGGTAGAGGAGCATACTAAGAGCAAGTCATGTATGAGCAAAGGGTGTGAAAATGATAGTAGAGCTTTTGTTGGCTCCTAACTGTTCAGACAGTGGAAAACCTTTGTGCAATCCTACGTAATACATCATTCCTACCTCAGAAGTAGCAGTAAGTGCCATTCACAAAAGAAATACTCCAAATAATGGTTAGAGCCTCCCCTCCCTCTCCTTTTTTTCCTGCACTAGAGATATTGTCTATCCCAGGTAACACAGTTTCTGCTCTAATAAATACCTCTGTTTCATGAATAATATGTATGAGAAGATTCCATGATGGAAAAGACCAGTTAGACCAGCTACAAGCCTACTAAATAGCTTCAGAGTGACGTTGTATAACATTTTTTTTAGCTAGTTGATGATGCTTTTCTTTTTTTTTTTCCCTGTGGGAGGTACCTATTTTCCTTTTACTGAGCTTCTTTCTCACATGAACAGTATTGGCCTCATATATACCAGCATGCTTGTGAATACTGTGCAGAAAAGAGTTTCCTTGTTCTCCCAGGGAAATCTTCCTCTGCCTTTGCAAAAGCTTAGGGCTAGTATCTAAATCCAGAGAGAGAAATGGTGCACCAGTGTCTTAGGGAGTACCATGGTGATGCTGGGCCAATTGTTTTGCAGAGATAATCTCATAGCTCTGCTGACATGTGAAGAAGGAGAGGAACATGTGCCTCTGCCCGTGCTCATGGCAGGTTCAGTCCTTAGAGAGCTGAGGAGGAGGGAAGTGAGAACAAAGCTACAGAACCAAGCAAGACAAAACTACTAGTGTCCAAAGGAAGGCTACAAAGACTATGAAGTGTCTAGAGGGCAAGACGTATGAGATGTGTCTGAGGTCCATTGGTGTGTTGTGCTCAGAGCAGAGGAGCTGATGGAGGCCTGATGGCGGCTGCAGCTCCTCACAGGGAGCGGAGGGGCAGCGCTGAGCTCTGCTGTGTGTGACAGCGACAGGGCCCGAGGGAACGGCGTGGAGCTGTCAGGGGAGGGCAACTGGGGGTGAGGGAAAGGGGCTGCACCAGAGGGTGGTGGACATAAAACTGGATTTCCAGGGCAGTAGGCACAACCCCCAAGCAGCTGGTGTTCAAGGACTGTTTGGACAACGCTCTCAGCTGCTTGGATTTTGAGTGGTCCTACATGGAGCAAGCAGTTGAACTCACTGAGCCTTGTGAATATCTTCCAAGTGACTCTAACAAAAGCCCATTGAATGTTTTGTTGTTCCAGGTTTGGTGAGTGCTTCTGCCTCACAGAGTTTATATTTCCCAATGAGTGTCTGAGAGAAGGCACGTAGCTAACTAATATCTTTGTCTGGGGCGACACAACTGCAGTGCGTCCTATCTACCAAAGTCAGAGAAGGGAAGTGCCCATCTCTCCTCTTCAGATCATCTTCCAGCAGCCTCAATGCAGGGCAAGACCGTCAATATACATTTTACACAGTATGGGACAGTTCCTTCCCCAGAGGCTGTCAGCTGAACATACAGGCAGAAAGAGCCTCACAAGCACATGTTACTCTTCCTGTTTAAGCTCCTACAAGTGCCCTCTACTTCCCAGAGTGCAGGACTGCATAAAGTAACTTCAAACTGTTGGGAAAATTGGATATGCTTTTTTTAGGGGGACACATTTTCAGTATTAAGAATGTCCAGTGTTCTGGTTAACAAGAGAACTGAAGTGCCCACTACCCTGAAGAGAACATCATCTACCCAGTCAGAGACAAACCAAATGCCTCCACTCTACTATGCACCTCAGAGGATTTGCAGAGACCCATCACTGAGAGTGAAAAAGCACTTCATGATGATCTGATGATTCATTCTCAGGATTTTCTGAGAAGTCTAGTATCAGGAGAACAAAATGTCTGTGTTTTTTTTTTCACTCTGATGATTCAGCTCAATCCAATCCAGGTCAGTCTGCTAATTCATTTTATGAAAGCCATCAGATTGTGTGATAGGATGCCAGGTTGGCCAAACATTTCATATGAATCTGTCAGGACCTTTTCCTTCATAGGAAGCTCCTCAAAAAGGACCTAAGCATTCAGATTTGGAAAGAGTCAGTCCTTATTAGACTAAAAGCTCTTAAAGTTTAGAAGATGACAACTGACTAGTTAAGATAGGAGCAGTTAAAAGGGTTTATGAACAAATCTGCCCTCACCCCATTGCTTCCTAGAGAAAGACCAGCCATCACTCTCTGTGTTTTGGAATTTCCTTTGGAGTATCAGCTATCTGAAGGGCTCTCAAAGAAATTTTCTCTTATACCAGCACAGGGGTTTGGACTAAAGTGTGCTCACTGCTTCTCAGCAGACTCTCAGTTCCTTGCTGTGCTGCAAATTACTGCCTTGCTAAAGTTTTGCTGCTGCTTCCTCTGATCCACATTGTAGTCTGGATGTCTCTCCCTTCAATTGCTCCCTAAGGGAAGGAGCATTACTTCTTCTAAGGCTTCTTCACTCAGCTACTTTCTTCCTACAGGAAGATAATCTATGAAATGAGGGCAAACCAAATAGGTCCTGTCTGCCACCACTGTTTGCCAGCAGATGGCAATTAATATTTGTTACTCAGAGCTGTACTAGGTGATCCAGTCACATCACTTCCTCAGTCTTTGCTTCTTGTAGTGACACGAGCACTTTTGCACAAGTTCCTGCTCACAGGACTGAGACAGAAGGACTTGCTTCCCAGCTTCATTGGTGCGTAGAGGCTGGAGGCTGTGTGTGGTGAGGAATCAGCCCTCAAGTCTGTAGGGTAGGAACAGCTGATATGCTGGAGATTAAGTTAAAGAGAGACGACGTCAGTAGATCCACCCACAAGCTAGACTTCAGTGATTATGAACAGGAAGTTTCAGCAAGCAAAATTTGGATAGAGGACATTTCTAAAGAAAGCCACTTGCTCTGTCAGAATTTTGGGGGTGGTGGGTGTGATATTCATAGTGTTGAGACACTGAATTTGTAAAAAGTTTGAGAGGATGCTTTAGACAAGAAACTCCAACAAACATCTGTTCCAAGCAGATTCCTTGTCAAATCTGATTGAAGCTCTCAAAGAATCATAGAATCATAGAATTACCCAGGTTGGAAAAGACCTTGAAGATATTCAAGTCCAACCACAGCCTAACCAGTACCCCATTTCTAAAAAACCTCTGCTAAATCATATCCCTGAGTACCACATCCAAACGGCTCTTAAACACATCCAGGGATGGCGAAGAAGTCAACTTTAACATGCTAGTGAGTTTTCTGGGAGAGTATGTAAAACCAAAGATGTGATTAAAAGTAAAGGAACACAGGACTTTGTCAAAATGAGTTTTTTTATCATGCTGGGCATCAGAGAAGGCTGCTGAATCAAATATCAGCACAATCCTCATCACCATAGCCTCCCATCCTAGTTGTATAAGTTCATGGTCTCTGTGTGTCATGCTGCCAAAATAATTGCCAACAAAAGCTTGATGACAAAGGTAAGAGGCTTTTTCTTGTTCTGCCTACAATTCAAGTTGCTTTATTACTTCCAAGCCCGTTTTTGTCCAGTGCTGTCTTTTTGTTGTTCCTTTGTTTGTTATTTACCTATTCTGTAGCTGGATACAAGGAAATTATTCATACCTAAAAGCCACATCTTCTCCAGGACTTAATTACAGTAAGATGATCCCTAGCGCACCACCATATAACTGCAAAGTGGCTACAAGTTGTTCCTTATACACTGTGCTGTGTTACACAAAATGTAAAGCTGAACAGAGCTGTCAGGAGTTCTCCTATTTCCTCTCTCCTCAGAAAACATCACCATCCACCAGTAAATCCTGCTCATGAAGAATTCATGTTGCCCAAGGGAGGAGGTTCTTGCTCATTTGGGACTTCTGCAAGGTGTTCTTACAGCAGGACCTTCAGACCTGGCTTGCAGGAGTTTTGAAGACAAGTACCTTCCTTGGCCTGTTAGCAGGCACAGCTGGACTTGTACCCTGATGCTTGATTTCAGTCTCTGCTAACTGATGGCTCCTTCTGTCATCCACAAGGACAGTGTTACCAGGCGTTTAGAACTAAATAGTTCTTAAAGTTTCTTCCAACCCAACTGTTGTATGATTATACTAATGCTGTAGGTCAGGCAAGGTCAGAAAGACCTGAAGAGCAAGATCCCTAGGGCACAGATTGGTGATAAATATCTGCTGCAAGACAGAGGCCGGGTTTCCTTTCTGTGAAGATTTTTTTTACACTACAGTAACACCTCCACATGGAATCAGTTCTCAGAGTTCTTCTGTTGTAGCATGTTATTAACATAGGCAACTAACTCCCAGTCCAGCCAAAGTGCTGGGACTCTCCTCCTTTTGCATCTACTTATACCCGATTCATCCATTTTGTCTCCTATGGTTGTCCTGCTTTCCACAGCTTGTGATAAACTGCACGCAACTGTCTGCAGGTCTAGAGTGTGAAAACCCTACAACTAAAATGAAAATAACCTATGCCAAGAACTGGGCACACCCAAGGCCCAGGGAGGCAGTGGACTTTCCTAAGTTCCACCCATTATGCTCTTTCAGCATTTCTGCCCAACAACACTAAATGAATTAAGAAAGCTTCAGAAAATAAAAAAAGATCAGCAGGGCAAAAGTGCACCACAGAAAACTTGTTCCTCACTCAGCAAAAAAAGAAAAGGAAAGTGAGTAAAACAATGTGAACGATTTATACCACTCCTCTTAAACAGCTTTTCAAAAGGCGGTGTGTGGGCACACCACAGTTATTCATTTTTAAGCTGTATCTCACCGCTGTTATGAAGTGGATTCTGCAAACTTGCTTTCTGAGGCACTATGGGACCAAACTGCGACATCTTCTCTAGCCCTGCATTCAGGAGAGGGAGGGATTTTTCTCCAAAGAGCCTGTCTGAGAAGAAACTCAGAACATCCCTTCAATATGCCATCACATTCACAGCAAAAATTGTTTCTATCCCATCTAGCTAAAACAACAAGCTGCAGGCACTGACTGCAAAAATGCCTCAGCTCTCTCCATCAAATTCAGCTGTATGCTGAAAATACAAAAGATGACTGTAAGACATAGGAACACGAAATGAAGCTCATACTTTCAGAACTACAACAACATACCGTGCACCTAAGAGACACAGCACCATGGAATAATAAGAAAAACATGGCCATGAGTAGATATATTAAGTAAAGCTTGACGTATTTGATATGGTATCACGACGATACAATTAAACATGTATGCAAGAGGGTAGAAACTAGAGAGCTCAGTTCTCAGTTAAATACCCAGAAGAGAACTTATGCACCCTTTGGAGCCCCTCTCCAGTCTGGATCAGTGTTTAGCAGACCCACTGCAAATAAAATTGTTTTATTTTTCCTTGAACCATGTGGGCAGTAGGTCACAATTCATGTTATGTGAAGGGTTCTGAGTATTACCTTTTCCTACATAGTCATGGGTGTCACACATGGGTCTCTGCTTCATAATCTGGACTTTTTGTCAGCACCCTCTAATGAGCTTCTCTCCTAACGCAGAGCAGTTTTCAAGCTTACATGAAAGAACTGATCTGATTCTTACATCTTCGCATGAGCTTTAACTGATGTTTTGCTTAATTAGAGCATTCGTTCATTTTTTATTTATTTATTTTTTCCCCAAATGTCAAAGCTGGTTGCTTCAAAGGATCATTTCAGTCACCCCTGCAGGAAGAGAGAAAATTGCTCAGAAAGATTAAAGAGCGCAAGAGAGGGAGGTGCAGACAGAGACGGAGTGCAGAAGAGAATATCTATCAAAAACCTGATCTTACTCCCACTACAGTGAATCTGCAGAGAAAGCAGGGAGATCAAATACAATTTTTGCATCTAAGATACATTCATGACAATATACCAGAATAGTAAATGCAACTTTTGTGACATTTGTGAGAAACATTTTTGCTGAATCTCACAAGAACAGCTCCAGAAAAGCCACTGTTAATCCTGCATTCTCGGTTCCTTTCTTCTTCCACCCAGCAACTCAAATTAAATGGGATAGGTCTTAAGCCACAATACCTTATTTCCTCCTAAATGCACATCACAAGTGTTTAGCCTTGGTGATTGAACTGCATTTGACATAATTCTGGAATGTTTTCATTCTCTGAGTTCACTTCAGTGTTTCTTCTGCAGATCATACCAACAAACAGAAATCTGTAGATGTAGAATTCAGGAGAATGCAGTCTGACTGCATTATGCATGTCTAAAATATCCATCTCATTTCATTCTAGGTCACAGTGACATGCCTGTATATTTTGACAAGCAAAGTGGAGGAAATGATGCTTCAAAGGATCTGTAGATACAGAAACATTGACTTCAGTGCTTGGAAATAGGGATATCTTTACATAGCACTGCAGCATGCCACATGGATGTATTCAGAGGGAAAAAAAAAAGCTCGCCACCTTCTTCAGGCATTCAGCTTCACTATTGCTCAGAATATGACAGAAGCTTATACTGCCTATGTAGCCAATGAATAATGAAGGCTACTTTTCCGGGTGGGAGGAAGGGAAGAACAAAATTGCTGAGATTTAATGCCAGAAGCAGATGACTTGATTTGGTTTTCCCAGATGTATTCAGCTGAAGTTCTGTGAAGGACCAGGATCTTTTTAGCTACTAAATAGAGACAACAGACATCTCTCAGTTTTTGGAGAAATAGCTTATCCCTTTTTAAAGATGTTCTTAGAATCTAGACTGTATCAGAGACCAATAAATCTAAGAATAAATCTAGGATCTTTCTAGCCCAAGCCTGGTATTATCAAAATAGATAAAGAATCTAAAAATCATTCCGTGGCAAAAAATGAAAAAGTTCAAGGATCATTCACTTCAGTCTCCCTTTCCAAGTTAGATTACCTGCTGGTATCCATGTTTTTGAAAGGCTGAAAAAGGTGTAAGAGTGAAATGGATGTCTTAGGAATTAGAAAGACTGCTTTCATTTCATCACACGGGGTAAACATGTAAGGAGAACTGATAATGAGATCTCTGATTATCTCTGATAATGTAGATGCTCTACATAGAATATTTTTTGCTATTAGGTGGATGATATGGATAATAAACTTAGTAGTAGAGTAATAGAATATACACTGACAGGGAGTTTGAAAAGTCAGAGTCAGATGAAAGACATCCTCAAACTGATAATGGAAACGTTACTTGAATGGTTTATGATAAACTGTATCAATGTGTTAGGTGCCTGCAAACGTGTACATCCAGTAACGTACATAGGATTGTTACATGAATGTCACAAAAAGACTGCTTTTCTTGATTGATTAGCCAAGGAATATAAGGCAAAGTAATTAATCCAGCTAAAATCACAGGCAAGGGTTTGCAACTCAGGGAATTTTTTTTTTTTAATTCAGTTTATTGCTTTAGTAATAACTCTTCACCCTACAAGCCCAGCTTAAAGATAAACACCTCCCTTCTCTTCCTTATTCATTCCAGCTTCCCTAATTTTCACACTAGGTCATACTCAGTTCATTCCAATTCCTCTATTGAGGTGTTGGACTGCTCTGGAGGTTTGGGTTACACACTTAACACTTCTTTTGTGCCTCATGTCTCCTTTACTCTTCTTCCTCATGCTCCAGTATGAGCCGTACACAGCCACTGTGCCCTCATGGACATCACTGCTCTCATGGAGATCTCCACTAGCATGGAGGTGTTCCTGCTATTATAAACTCATTATAAACTCTCTATAAATATTCTGATGATATTTGCATTGTCTTTATATCTCCACTCTTTGTCTCTAGAAAACAGACTATAACCATCAACATCTCCACAGCCTGAATTTACCACATATCCCACTCTCCCCTTGGCCCTGCAAACCATCATATCAAACCCAGTTTTTATCCACTGAACTTCAACCCCTTGCCTCTGCAGGTGGGTATATGAGTGATCTGAACCTATATCCTTTGCACACTCTGTCCATTGCACCTGACAGATAGATCATGGGGGTTTTCATAATCTGAACACATCATGCAGGCTTCTCTTCTCTGCCTCTGCAATGCATCCAAACAAGAGCATCATACCAGTTTAAGATATATACTTTTCATGCTAAAATATAGTGAAAAATCATTACAGACAAAGATTAACACCACAATTGGAGGTACCAGTAAAGTTCCTAAGGTCATCAAGGCTTTATCCAGACACCAAACTGTTGGTGGACACTTCTCCTAAGTATGAGCCTTTCCCCATTTGGGAAGTAAAGTAATGCAGGGTACAGCACTCCTGGAGCTTGCTCTATGTCCTGTAACATTGACTGAACTCTGACCTTTCCACAGGGCCTGCAGTCCCTTAACCTTCACCGCTTAAACTCTGATGGACATTTTCTCCCACTTCATCATATTCATACCCGACCCCTCTTCCTTCAGAAACCCATAGTAGTCCCTGCATGTGAACTAATGAAAGTAAAAATAGTTAAATATTGGCTTGCTTTTCCAGTTCAAAGCAAAAAAGAAATTTGACAGTGAAGTTATGGTGCTCTATTTTATTTCTCATTATTCAGTATCCTGGGCTCTGTCTCATTTGATATGCTTTCAGCAGGACGTGCACAGTTAGTTAACACTGCAGTTAAACCAAATGGGATGTTGCAGACAAAGCTTTGTAGAAGGCTATCCACGCAAAGCAATTTGATTTAATTAGGCTTACAGTGGGGAAAAAGAAAAGAAAATGTTTAGAAAATGAATAGGAAATGCAGGGATGGAAGGATTGACCAGGGTAGGGCTGGGGTCTTCTCTAGCAGAACAGTACAGAGAAGGCAGACTCATTCTGAATTATTCTAAGGACACATTAGAGCCTAACGGTACACAGAAGCAATATCTTTAGCTCTTCAGTGAATTCTGGGCACAGGCTAAGGACAAATTCCTGACCAGGATTCACAACACATGGCTAATTTCTACTTCTTTTTGGCCTCAGAAAACATTGCACTGAATGTACAGGACAGTTTTGTAAGGTTCCCCCCACTTCCCATCTGCTAGTCTGAAGACAAAATGCATTTCACAAGCCATCAAAAATTACACAGGAGAAGTGGCTGTGTATTATCTATGTAGAAGCTGTGAACTTTTTAAAAGAAGTGAGGCATCCTTGAATCATTTTCTCACTGCAAAACTTAGGCTATTTTATGGCCTTTAGACCTGACACCATTAAAAGCCTGAGTGGATAGTCTAATGATATATAAGTGAACTAAACATTATTTGCTCCAGAGTTAGCTGCATTTGTTTCTGTTAAGAAAAGAGACAAGTAATCAGTGGGGGCAATGGGTCTCATAAATCATTTTCTTTCTAAAACCTACACACCTGAAAACACAGCGTACCAGAGGAAATGCCAACAAAGGCATTCCTCCTAACAAAACATGGCTGAGAGAGTGCAGAAATACTCCGCTCTGCATCTCTACTTGGCATGCACATATGGCAAATGAAAATCCAAGTTTTTGCCACGTATTCCAGTTCTATACTTAATCCAGCATTCTGCTTTTTCCCTTTATTTATAGGATCTCTAAGGCAGCCTTTTCTGATGTGAGTCTTTTACGGGGATTTGCAGATGAGAGGTTCACTGTATTTTTAGGATATGTACATTGCTTCGTGCAGGGCTCCACTATACTCTCAGTCAATGCATTCTTCATCTGAGCTGTTTTTCATCGGATTATGTGAAAGTCAAGCCCAGAAAACCTATGAAAAAATACAATAATGACTGGGGACACGGACTTTGATCTACTTGCAATGTTTGTCCTCAAGGAATACTTGCATGACCTTAGAACATACCTACCTATCTGAACAGAGGCAAGTTTGAAGAGAGCGAGATCAATGGATCTGGATTGTGACTGCAACAGAAGGAGCTGATAAAACACACTGAAGATTTGCAAAAGAAAATTGCTTTCTACAGAATGGAAAAATCATTTTATTTCCTGCTTGGGATGAAATTCTTCTGAGTACTCATTGCAGTTTATCCATATACATTTCATACAATGAACCTTCCATAAAATGACACATATTTTACACAACCTTTCTCTATTTGTCTGCTTGTAACTTAGACTTTAGATCACATCCTGGAAACCACTATGAGAAATAATTAAATGAATAACTTTGTACTAAATTAATCACTTTGTATTAACTGTTTTTTCTTTGCTTAGTCTCCCATTCCAAGTCTTAGGAGCAATGCAGAACTTCCTTTAAATCTACAAAATTATTATCATTATTATTTATTAATAATAATAATTTTAATTAATAATTATTATTAATAAGAATTATTAATAAGAATAAACAATAATATTAATAATGATAAAATTAATAATATTATTGGACTCAATGTATTTTAATATTGTTCACAACTTTGTCTAACTGCAGCTGCTTATCTCTTTCTTCTCCCTTGACTGGACTCTTCCACTATTTCCATTACATTGAATACAGATATTTTCTTGCCATATGCTGAATCAGATTACTTTTATTCCCGTGAAAGAACAATATTTCCACCTGGAATTTACATTCTGTGTAAACAGGCAATAACTGAACCATAATCTGGAGAAGCTATTTGCTGAGCAGTTATTGGGTGAGAAACAGCAGGCTGTCAATCTATTTCCAATTATAAACTTATGATATCCAGTATATCTTGCCTTATTTAAAACAGAGCAGCGATCATGCTATTAGCTTTCAACAATACCTGAATGATGACCATGAAACTGAAGCAGTGAGTAAACTAGACAGGAATAATGATAATCAACAAAGAAATAAAATAATGGCATGAGAAGTGTAAGGGCAAAGCTAAGGCATGGATCCGTCATGTAAAATGCCAACGTTTTAAAGGGGAACAGCCATAGCATGCTATATGACATTGCAATAATGAGAAAGATCAAATAAATATTACAGTTCAATAATGCAGAAATTTAACTGCCAAGTAACAGTAACACAATCTCATAGTGTGCCAAAGATGATAAGTTTTAAGAATTGAGGACTTCAGTCTAGCAAAGGCCATAGGGAATAGGAATACCCTTATGCATGTACTAATACTGTGTATATTCTAAAGTCTTTGTCAAAACGCAACCTGTGACTGAAACCTGTATTCATTAGGATGCCAGCCTGATCTACAGCACACCAGCAAACACACATATGAAGACAACAACTTCTATAAATAACCATTAAATACCCATTTTTGGGCCACAAATCGTGGTTATGATGAACTCACATTGACAATTACATTTATTTTCAGTTCATCTGTAAATTGAAAATAGTCTTGTGTCTGTTATTTGGAAGAGATGCATTCAAAATGAATTGCTGCATCTGTTTTATGAGTAATGAACATGTAATGAATGCAGTTTATTTTTTATTAAAATAACTAACTTTATATAATTGCCTTTTTTTTCTTTAGATAGTTCACTCTTACCATATCAGGACAGACTGGAAATCTCTGTGTAAGCACAGAGACACCTAAACAGACACATATCAACCTGACAAATGCCTTATAATTAACTAGTTTGTGCCTGGCATTAATCCACTTATAGCAGATGATTGTTTTGTTTGCTCTGGAAGATTTTCAGCTGCACAAAATTAGAGTTCTGAAGAATGCAAAGACCAGGATTCTGACATTTTTGAATGGGTGGATTGTCTGCACTGCACAGAATAACAATACTGCATTGTAAGGAATGTATTCATGGGGCATGGTAACGTATGAATAGCACAGCAGTACACCTGTGACTGAATCAGCTACATCAGATTATCACTGACAGATCTTTCCCAAGTCTGTACCCACACAGAGGAGTTATCTGTGAATATCAGCTCTGCTAGAAATGTCTTGGCAATATGAGAGTCTGTAGAGTATGTATAAATTTATCAGAGGTCAAATGTGATGCATCACACTTTGACAAGTGGTAGGTACCTGGGAGAATCTCAATTCTTATTTTAACCTCATCTATTTCCCAGTTTCTGGATGCTACGTGAAGACAGTTAGGTTGCGGATAAAAGTTTCAGCCCTCTGTTGAAGTAAAAAAAGTATGTAGAGGAACAGTAGACTAAAAATATTTAACCCAGCTCTGTTTACAAAGAACAAAGGTGTCGGAAAGAACTGAAATTCTGGGGAAGGGTTCAGTAAGCCAAGTGAAACACATTACTGGTGATGAATACCATGAATACAGTATAAGTGAACATCAAGAGGTAAGATTCAACTCAGTGGAGAAAGTGAGGAATGGAGAAGGCCAGGAGGCAGAAAAAAAGGATTTCAGTTGTAGGCTAAGTAAGGGCCCAAAATCCTGTGGCAAAGCACAAGTCTTAGCAAAGGCAGTGATTTCACACCACCCTTTTGCTCTCTTCAGCACAGCATTTCTGTTACTTCTTTCAGCACCCTCCCTTTTCTCATATACGTACTGTCAGTTACTAAGCATTCTCAGCATTTGGCTGGATGGAACATTCTGCCTTCCTGAGGATGTCTCTGACAGTCATTGGCACTTCCTTCCAAAATTGTCTGGAACAAGCATTTGGCTAAGCATCAAATTTTATGTCTGTCATCATTAAGACAGTGCTGCGGCTGCTGTTTTCACTGCTTTCCTTGACTCCCATTGTTTTGCATGTCTACAGCTGACCCCCCTACCAGACATTTGATCCTGTTACTTGCAAAACACAGATGGATTCACTTCATCTTATTAAGCATAAACAGTTATTAGGAAGGTAAAAATGAACAGCAGTGGCAGGAGAAAACAGCTACATTTGTATGTATTTGCACAGAAATGTCATTTGTTGCAATAACGTTTGTTCTGATGGAACATTTGGAAATTGAAGATAATATCTTTGCATTGTAGCAACATTAATAACTTTGGTACCCTATAATTACACAGTAAAACACTTAACCAGGATGAACGCTACTGAGTCAGCCATATAAGATTTAGTCAGCAATATTCAGCAGAGCTGGATACAGCACAGAAATAGGTGTGGGAAGGGAGCAGGATAAAGCTACAGCAGTGAAAGCACCTGATAAATTCATGACTTAGGTGTTCATCCCTTCTATTTTCTAACACAATAGAAAGTGTAGGATGCTCTGAAGTCTCACCTGGCCACAAGTCAACATTTGCAGAAGCCATCAGAGCTCAGTGAATCCTCACTGTGAAATGACAATCCTATGTAACACTGGGAATCGCACAGTGATTCCCTGGAGCCTTTTCATACACAAAGGTAGGAGTCAGACGCAGAAAGACTATATGGGCTGATTAGTATATAATTCTCTCAGCTGGAGATTTTGTAGGTGATAAGTGGGAGGTGCATGCCTGGCTTATATTTGCTTCACTTGGCTACCCTTAACATTCTGGACCATTTTTTTTCCCCTATATAAATTATTTAAAAGCTTGCCTTAGTCACTGTCAAAATATTTTCCTGAGGGGATTTCTAATTTTGGAGTAACTTTTCTAAACTGTTCTCTTGGTATACATATACAAGCTTTTTGCCACCACTTGCCTAGCATCAGCAGCTGCAGATCAAGCTTTAAAACATCACTAATAACAATGGGCCAAGTTTCACTAAGAGAGCGGCAAGAGTTAAGATAAACATTTTAGTTTCATTGAGCTATTCTGATGTAAACATCGTGATTTTGTGTTCCTTTTTTTCAAGAGTATAGGTGTCCCAGAGTGCTCTCCTCTGGTGAGACGGTTTCTGTGACCATTTCACCAGTCATTTCCTTTCCTAGTCCCTCCTGTGTGTACCACTATGTGGTTTGAGAATGCCTAATGTTAGCTGGTATCAGGACCTGACCCAAGATGCTACTGATCTGGTGGTCCTCATGCTGCTATCCCATCTCCTCTGGGAACATGACCAGATGCTCCCTGCTTTGCTACTCACCATTCATCCTTTCTTGCACACCCACTTGCTTGAACAAGACACTGCTGCTCTGATGACAATTCCTACTACAGCAGCTCTCAGCAAAGAGCAGTTAAAAAAGTCTCTTGCAAGCAGTAGACTCAAAAATAGTTTCCCCCACTTCACAGCTTACAAAAGGCAGTATCTCATTTTCTTCTGCTCGAGGCTGTGATATTTGCATTCTAGTCTGAACCCAATGACTTCAGTGACAGACTCTGAGCATATGCAAGAGTTCTGCAAACTAACACAATTAGAAACATCTCTCCCTTAAGTATATAGGCCTGTCTTTGCCAGAAATAATCAGAGAGGCCTCAAGGAAGGTGAGCCACAAGCCAAGGGGGGCCTCACAGGCATCAGGGAGAGGCCTTAATAGGCATTACCCATCCCACAGTGACCAAGTCCAACCGAGAACCCAGAGGCAGAATCAATCTGAGAAGTCAGCCCACGCGCCAGGGCTAGGATCAGGTTCAGTGATCAACCAGCTGGAAGGTCCCAGATTGAGCTAAGAAACCAGCCCACAGGCTGAGATCCCTATCAAGTAACAGTAACAGTGGCAGTGGATTGGAAGCATTTTTCCAGCAGTCTTCAGTCAGGAACACAAACCGCAGGCCTGAGCTTAAACAGAGCCCCAGGATCTCTGGGCATGATAGAGGCCCCAGATGACGCTGGACAGCATCTATTTATTAGTACCCTCAAGGCCCTGACAGAGATTCTCTAAAGTGCAATAAAGCCATAAATGCTATTTGTACCTTCCTGGCAATCCTTTCATTTCTCAATTCCCACTCTAACCAGAGCACGGCTCAGTTTTGGGCACAGAAAGAAGACATTACTTGTTGTTTTTGGTGTTTGTTTTTTTTTTTTGTTTGTTTGTTTTTTTTTGTTTTGTTTTGTTTTGTTTTTTGGTGTTGTTTTTTTTTTTTTTTGCTTCTACTGAGAGCTACTGATGGCTTTTTCCTAATCTAACACATGCTCAGTTGTAATCGTGTGTTTTAGAAATTACTGGTACTGCTCAGCAGTAGAAAGGTAACTGTCACAGAGAGAATCATAGAATCACAGAATGGCCTGGGTTGGAAAAGACCACAATGACCATCCAGTTTCAACCTCCCTGCTATATGCAGGGTCGCCAACCACCAGACCAGGCCCAGAGCCACATCCCAGAGCCACATCCAGCCTGGCCTTGAATGCCTCCAGCGATGAGGCATCCACAGCCTCCTTGGGCAACCTGTTCCAGTGTGTCACCACCTTCTGAGTGAAAAGAGAAAAGAGAAGATGGTCTTGAAAACATTTCCCATGTTTTGGTCCCTTGCAACTCAAGAGACTGGTTCCATGACGTGAATTTCCAAAATGATGATCTCTATGGTACATTCTTATCTGAAAAACTGCAAACTCATTGCCTCTGAACATGAAGCATAAGAACAGCTGAACCACACTCAGGATGGCTAGTGGGCACCAACTCCAGTTTCAGCACAGTTCTTTGGGTGAGAAGCAGCAGTCTCTTTTCCTTAGGGACAGGTACTGTTCCAGGCCTGGACCTCCATCTGTTAACAGGACTTCTCAGAGAATATAGCATAATTCAGAATGTGGGCAAAGCATTTGCATGGACTCCAAACAGAGCCAAAGGCAGTACAGAAGGCAGCATGTTCTTCCACACAATGTCTCAGTATGATTTTACATCCCTCTTACCTAAACATTATGTGCAGACAATTGATTAAAGATGCTTCAAAATAAAAGTGCTTTTTCTATTCTTCTTTTCAATGTTCTGCCTTTTCTGTTGCAGGAGAACAGAAAGTGAGCAGTTTTAGGTCATCATCTCCTTCATTCTAAATCATATCTTTTGCAACATTGTAATCTTTCTCCCCTTGTTTCATTCCTTTGTTATACCTGCATGCTAAGACTGGGAAGGGATATATGGTGAGACAAAAAAGTATACAAAAGGGGGAATATTACAAAGGAGATGAAAGAACATTTTGTATGAAAATGTTTGCAAACTGTGTCAGACACACACAATAACTTCCTTTCAAAACCTGTAGACTGAAAATGACTTAAAATTAGCCAATCTTTTTTTCACTTTGAATTTTTCTACCAATTCTGTTATCAGTGTTTCCAGGGACACCTTTGTGTAATTATTACTTTTCAGGCGACAAAAGCTTCAAAGAGACAGCATAGCCTGGAGCAGGACACTACCAGAAAGACAACCAAGCCAGGTAGGTAACATGCTCTGGTTCTTATGTACTCAGCTATCAATTGTAATAAGCAACTTTCAGATCAAATTTCACAGGTTGTGATATAAAGTAATCATAAAAAAAGAGAAATTATCACTTGTGTACTTATGAATATAATCAACGCGCATGAAATATTGCATTGCAACAAGCAGAAAAGGCATAAAAGTAAGCCAGTTGCATTTTAAAAAATAAAATGGTATTACAATACATGAAAGCAGTATGAATTACATTTCAGAAATGCAGAATTAAGTAATGAATTCCAAATATATATTTCTTTTCCTCGCATCAAGCTTTGCTCAAAGAGGATCTGTCATATGAAGCTTGATTAAATGGGCCAAAACCTCAAGCAGCCTAAAGAGAGTTGCCTCGTTGCAATTAATAGAGCTAGATCAGATTTTACCACTGAATACATGGCCTCAATTTTTTATGAGCTATTAAGGCAGGAAATCACATTAAAATGTGAATAAGTCCAAACAAACAAAAATTTGCCTTTGTGTCTCATTCTCATGTATTAAAATAGGCTCATAAAGTTGGATTTCATTTTTAAACCACAGCGTTTCCTTCTGGTTTTGATACTGAGGCATTAAGACATTCATGGCCTGAATCTCCACTGTCTCCCCAGGGATTCTGGCGGAGTGGAGCAGCCAGGATGCAGCATCTCTGGAAACAGAGACTGAGCTGCAGCTTGTTTTCCAGTTGCCAACAGAGAGAGGAGCGCATAAGGGATCCAGTGTTTCTGTGTCTTTTCTGCTCCACGCATGGATACTGGAGAATCTATTCTAAAGCCTTCTAAAGCCTTTTGTTGCAGACTCCAAAAATATTGCCACAGTTCTCTAAGAAAGGAAATCTAGCACCTGCATGTCCACTGCAAGAATAATCAGAAAATAAATCAGAAAGAGAATAAAGAAAACTAAACAGCTGCTGGGGGGGCCCACTAACAGAAAAGGCAAAAAGTGTTTATTACTGTGCTGCTAAACTTTCATTGCAACAGCAGCAGACAGACATCCTCGTGACTGGATAGAGTAAAATTTTCTGTCTGCAGGCAATGTCATGTTACCATAGTATTGTCTGACGTTACAGTTCACAAGATCCAAGCTTTCTGAAGAGACGTGAAATAAAGTATATATTTTAATATATAGCCTATATTTGCCACTAAACTATTATAGATTCCTCAGCAGAGAGTCTTCTAGGAATAAAGAAATGAAAAATGGACTCTGCTGATCTTTGCAGGTGAATAAAAAGCCAGCTAAGGAGTAGACAACTCCAATATAATCTGCTGAGTATCTGCAGAATGAGCTTGCCTGACACTGGAATTGCTACTGTAAGGGTGACTGGATATTTGAAATATTATGTGACTGGAAGGAAAATCCAGAAACCTTTCAATATGGATTATTGCCATTCACAGAGAATTGCATAGAAATGTTTTGGAATGAAAGCTAATTGAAGTTAAAGGGAGTAGCGGAGTTAGTAAATAAAAGTAGTCAACTTAATACCGAAATAGCTGTTCATTTTTTTTCTCAGTACAGTTCTAATTCAAATTGTTGTTTAATCCCAACTGTTACTTTTAAAATGAAAAATATCATAGAACAGTTAAATGGCCATGCAAATGTTGAGTTTACTTTTTGTGTAGAAGAAGGCCAGAAGTAACACCTACTGGTGTTGAAAGCAACTCAAACACAGAACAGTCAGATATTTGGCTGTGACAGAACCAGATGCATATTGTTAGACAATTTTGGATTAGAACTCTTTCCTCCAGCTTATGGTAAAGGACACCCCTATATATTTTTCTTTTTTTCCCATAGTAGCTCCACACTGATTCAACAGACCTGATTTGTGTGGTGTGGCATTTGCTGGGTTTGGCTGCAATTCCTTAGCTCTGGGTCCTGAGGATTTTGAGATCTCACTTGAAGGTGTTGGTTTGTTCATCTTTGTGTTTGCAGCGTGGAAGGCCAACTATATCCTGGGCTGCATTAGAAAGGGGGTGGCCAGCAGGGAGAGGGAGGTCATTGTCCCCCTATACTCAGCTCTTGTGTGGCCCCATCTGCAGTACTGCATCCAGGCCTGGGGCCCCCTGCACAAGAAAGACACAGAGCTCTTGGAGTGGATCCAGAGGAGAGCCACTAAGATGATCAGAGGGCAGGAGCACCTCTCATATGAAGTAAGGGTAAGGGAATTGGGCTTGTTTAGCTTGGAGAAGAGAAGCCTCTGGAGAGACCTCATTGTGGCCTTCCAGTACTTGAAGGAAGTGTATAAACAGGAGGGGGTATGTCTGTTTATGAGAGTGGATAGTGACAGGACAAGGGGGAATGGGTTTAAGACAGGGGAGGTTTAGGTTAGATATTAGGAGGAAGTTTTTCACCCAGAGGGTGGTGACACACTGGAACAGGTTGGAACAGGAGGTTGTGGATGTCCCATCTCTGGAGGCATTCAAGGCCAGGTTGGATGTGGCTCTGGGCAGCCTAGTCTGGTGGTTAGTGACCCTGCACATAACAGGGGGGTTGAAACTGGATGATCACTGTGGTCCTTTTCAATCCATTCTATGATCCTGTGATCTTCTGACACTCGATGTTATTCTGGCGCGTTCAATCAATTCAGTAAAATCTGACATTACTAATTTTGTTCCCCAGTTCTGACTCAGTGGTTTTGCCCTAACCAAGATGTTTCTCCTGCCTCGTTCCTTGAGGATTCATAATTTTCCTCACCTTAGTGGCTGATCTTCGGGTGTAATCTTTGTAGTAATAAGTTCCTCAGGTGCTTCTCCTTCTGGGGATAGTGAGTGGATCAGTGCATCAGCAAGCCTGTCCTCTCAGGAAAAGTGAAAGCATTATTGAGAGTGGGAAAAGTGACAAAAAGTATATACTTGAGAGAGACATCATGGTTCAATCATGAGGTATGCTGAAGTTTTTCTCAGATTTGTGCAGTATATAATTCATCAAAACACAGTCATGCGTTTATGTAAGAACAGAGCACTGAGGTAAGAAAGAAAGTTTTTTGTCCAGACTGAAATGTTTCAGCAAGAAGGGAAAAGCAAATGAATGAGACATGTGAGGAGATATAGGATTTTACTGCAGACATAAGAAAAATGTAAGAAGCAAGAGTTATTACATTACAGACTACAGAAGACCCACAGGAATGCTCATTTTATCTGGACTTTCTTTAGGTCTCAAAAGAGTGCGAGTGCATGAGTATTATTTTAAATATGACCAGTGTGATTAGTTCTGTGCTCAGCCAATGCCAAACTAAAATGAACAGAAAGTTGAAATAAACATAAATGTGTGGGACAGTGTGGCTCTAGACATTCCTTTTTGTTTTGTTTGTTTGGTTTTTTTTGGTCATTTTATATAAATGTTGAGAGAGTTCAGGAATAATTAAGATCCCAAATAGTCATCAGGTGGGCTTCTCTTTCCAGTTCTAAGAAGACCATTGTCTCAGTCAGACATAGGTCAAGTCTTGCTATCAGCCTGTGCCTCTGCCTAGATTCTCCTTTCCTAGGTGCAGTTTTGATAAGAACAGGACTATCTTAAATGTATCTGGCTTTGGATAACTCATCTGCACAAGCTATTGCAATGTATACATAATAAGGACAAGTGTTAACGTTGACATAAATATGAGCTACTGTCATTACAGTTTTACAGGGGCACATCCTGCCATAGTCAGGATCCATCTTTGACCTCATAATGTGAAAGGTTCAAGCTTGTGCCATCCTATTCAGTTGAGGAAACCTCAAATTTGTTAATACAGGTATCACTGCTGTCTCTAGGATGTAACACTGAAAGGATAAAGCCAATAGGGAAAAGGCTTGCAGCTTCCTGGCATGAGATCTTATTTTGAAATCCCTTTCAGTGCTAGAAATAAACTGGTAGCTACTGAACAAAGAATAAGGGACTGCAGAGTAGTACCAGATAGCTACTAGACAATGTGCTTTCTGCAGAGAAAAAGAAACAGGCATGACAGTCACAGGCTGTTGTAGCTGAGTGAATGAAAGCCTGCCTGAGAGCTAACAAAAGGAATTGTTCCCTATCAGACATCAGCAAAGAAAACAAAAATGAAACAATCCCAGGACATTTTCTTTAGGAACAGAGGTAGAATCTTCCACATTCGGTGGACCACTATCAGACTTGAAATGGAAATTAACTTGATTCATTTCCTACAATAATTTGGTGCTACTGAAACAAGTTTATTTGTCTGTGCCAAGTGCTTATGTTGTTTTCTTAACCCCATCAGCCATCTTTTTTTTTTCCTCACTTAGGCACGTCAGCAGCCTACCTACCTTTGGTTCTTCATTAAGGGAATACAGGATACAAACTGCCGCACTCTGAGGCAACTGCCATGCTGTGGAAGAAAACACAACAGCATTTCACAAACATTGCTACTCTGAGTACCATCACAACAACTGAATCTCAACTAAGAGATATGGTAGGTATCTTCTCTTAGATATCAGAGCTCTGTTATCTATGTAAGGAATGCATCTTCTTGGCACAAAGTTGAGTTACCTTGAGGTCCTTCATGGGTTATGTGCACCCACGATAACAAACAGGAAACTGCCCTATAACAGAGTAGGGGCAGGCAGCAATGGAAAAGCATGGGGTCTATCAGGGTACAAACCTCAGCAGAGCTGCCTGGAGCTCCACCCTCCTTTCCCTAGTCACACTGAGTGGGTACAAGAGGGGATCCTTTCGGATAAGACCTTGGGCCATGTGGTCTTGGTGGAGCATGGGGATGTGTCCTACCTTGTGGATACCAAGGTAACTGATGCTGACTGTTTCTTCCTTCCCTGATGTCCAGCTCCAGAGTGAAACACTTATTCACCAGGCCATTTCATTTTCAGATGAGATGACATTCTTGAGAGATCAGCCTCAATACAGATTAGCCCAATGCGATATACATATATATTCAGGCTGAAAACAAATACCAAAGAGATGAAAAAAAATAATCTGAGCTCCAGTGGGAAAAGTTTTACATCTACCACTAGAAACAAAGACACACTATTCTTTTTGAAGGTAAAGAACATTCACTTTTGGAAACAAAGAGATCCTCAATAAATCATTTTCTTGTGTTTGCAACCTTTGAAGAACTCTTTAAAATGCAGGAAGTGCTAACAGGGTATGAATTGCCACTCTCTTCTATGCACTCCCACATGTGACTTGTGACTTGTACAAATAATTTTACATTGCTGTTCAGTCATTCTGATTTCCAAAAACAAAAAACCCCACAACAAACAGCATTTGCAGACCTATAACCTCCACAAATTTAAACCTATTTTTCCTTTCATTTGTATGCTCTTTGCTCTTACTTAGTACAAGGTGATCAGCAGGGTGTAGGTTCCCATGGGGAAAAGCAGACTGTCAGCTGGGACAAGAAAGAGCAGGGCAAAGCTGGGAATATAGCTAGTTATTGTAGATTTACCCGTGTCTTTGGACCTGGTAAAAAACGACTCTGAAAACTTTGACACACAGAAATTTGTGCCATCAAATTAAATTTCACTGAAGCTTACAGAGGACACTAATGAAGGTAAACCTGGAAACATGTCTTGGGCTCATGAGAACCCAGAAGCCTTGACAATGATGATGAAGCCTTCAGAGCAGTAGACTGCATCCCACTGAGTGAAGATGCTGATGGACACAGGCTTTGTTGCTCTGTTTTACTTCAGTTATATAGATCTGCTCCAAGCTCAGCCAGAATTCACAGAGGAAAAGTTCAAGTAATAGTACATTTTTCATTATTTTTCAAAATTTAATGCCATCATTCCCTCCTAAACTTTTAAACAGTTCAATTAAAAATAATAATAATAATAAAATCAACACTGCAGTTGCTGGAAAGCATAAAATCCAAAATGAGTTTTGTTTTCTTAGTATAAATCTGACACGTAGTAAAAGCAGACTCCTCTAGTATTTGCTTCTGCTTAATTTAAAAGTATTTCTCTGGCTTGTATCATACAGGAAGATGGGCTTCAATCAATGATAAGAGTCTTTTCAGAAGAATGTACCTAATTACAACTCTTTCAACTAAATCAACAATGCAGTTGGATAATTACAGTGTAGCAGAGCTAGTTAAATCAGAGCCTCTAAAAACAGTACTTTTCAAATGAGAAAACGGAGACAGTTTCAAGATACCTCTTACTTGTCAATTAAAGACTAAGTGTGTGAAAACCACGGTTTTTCTGGGCTCAGTAATCAGTCATCAAACACAGCCCTGAAGAAATGGTTGCTGACTGTAGTAGTTGGTTGCCCCAAACCAAGAAAAAGAAAAAAGGACAGAATTCAGCAACTTAGAGTTGCATGTACATTTAACAAAGAAAAGCTCTTATCTGGTGTTATTCCAGGAATGAATATAACATAACAAAAAGTGGAATTTTTCTGCCTTAAGAGGTAGATATAGCAACTTGAACAGGCATTTTCCATCATTTTTATTCTCCTTCCATTGCATTTGTTGATCAGAAGCCTCACAAGTGATGGAAAAAGGGAAAAGCCAAAATAAAACCATTGTTTTGGAGAAGTGAATGAGTTGCATGGTAGCAAATAGCTTTACTCCACATTAGATGGTGGGTCTGGATATAGAAAAAGAGATTGTGTTTCGTATCAAAAGCCCCACACTCTTGTCTCAGGACTATGACCACAACTCAGCAGAGCTTTGGATCACATCTATCAAATCTATGTGATGAAAGGTACTGATGCAGCCTTTCATCACTATCTGTTTAGCCTAGTACTACATGTAGAATTTAGGATGTTTACATCTACGGTACATGATCTCTAAGATTTTGGATGTGTACTGCTCAGAACTTAATACTCCCAAATGATTTATTTGTGGTCATTTTGGATAATTAGATCCAGGTCTTGCAAAAGCCATTTCATACTACTACTCTGCAAAACCTTCCCACAGGTACGGCTGTAAACTGCTCTGAAACCTTACTCTTCTGCTACATAATAACCATTCAACTAAAAATGTAACTGGTGTCACCAGGGTACTAATGTTCCCCCATTTTCTCCTAGCCAAGAGACTGAGGAGATATTACCTGTCCTTTCTGTACTGTTCAGCATCAAAAGCACAGTCATAAAGTTAACCTTGCAGAGGATACAAAAATGTAATAGAAGTCTTCTTTCAGTCAGTCCCACTGACTGAAACAGACAGGTTCTCCTGGTTTCTGTATAAGTGTGGTATCCGTGAGTGAGGTTCCTGCAGTTGGAAATTGAGAGGATATCACTGAAGGCATGAAAATCTTCTTGGTTTTAGTACATGATATACTAACATGGTAGTTAGAACTGAAGATCCTTGCAGATCCCACCCAGCTGATCTATTCTTTTCTGTTGTGTACTGTTCTATCATGACTTGTGTTCTGCATTTGGCACATTGTAAGACCGTGGACACAGATCATAGTTCATTTAGCGATTGCCAATCCTGCCTACAACAGGGAGTTGGAACTAAATGATCATTGAGGTCCCTTCCAACCCCAGCCACTCTATGATTCTATAACTTGAAGCAGAAATGATCCTGGATATTTGCACTGTACAAGATAGATGAAAACTTGAGTGTGTTGCTCAATGTGATGTGGACACTGTCAGTATCAAAGTTAATGATACATAGCTTTTGTTCATGCCTACAAGATAAAAGGAGCAAGGAGGAAGAAAAAGCTCAATTTGACCCTGTCCAGCAACAGAAATTCTGTTAAATTCAGAAGCATGTCACAGTAGTACTTAACTTTACTGTCGTGGGGACAGGACTAGGGGCAATGGGCTGAAACTCCAGCATAGGAAGTTCCGCACGAATGTGCGCAAGAACTTCTTTACAGTGAGGGTGACGGAGCACTGGAACAGGCTGCCCAGGGAGGTGGTGGAGTCTCCTTCTCTGGAGATATTCAAGACTCGCCTGGACGCCTACCTGTGCGACGTGGTGTAGGGAGCCTGCTTTGGCAGGGGGGTTGGACTCGATGATCTCTAGAGGTCCCTTCCAACCCCTATAATTCTGTGATTCTGTGATTCTGTGATTCTGAATTTTGCATATTGCACTAGACTGGGAAGAGTCGGGAAAATACCAAAATTAGAGATGACAGGAAAGGAATGCTAGCGACATGTAAGAAACAGGATGGACTTGCCAGCAGATACAATCATAATCTGCAAGCACTTGAAACACGTAACCATTAAGAGTAAAATCTTGCAATCAAAAGATATTTCTCTGCTACTGGAAGTGAATTTAATTCCACAATTTGATTCCAAACATGATAATTAATATTCCACAAGGCAAAGAAGACTAAGAAGGTAAGGGAAAGAGAATTTGCCTACAAATGCTGGGATTCAATCAGGCTAAACATCCTGCTGACATCATGTGTGACACAGCATTAGGATCTGTCAAAGGGAATGTTCAATTCTATTAAAATGGACTGGACTAGGCACTGGAAAACATGCTGTTTTAATAAATTTTTCTGGAGCAACCCTTTGGTTTCAGAAGTTGAATTAATCCTTCACATTTTAGAACTTTGTTGTTTGTTCTTTTTACAAACATAAACCAACCGAAGTATTTCTAAGAATTTGTTTCAGAGTTCACATACAGACTGCAAAATAAGGGGCACAATTTTCATAAATTGGTGTTTACGGTACTCAGTCAACTGAAAAGAAAAGCAAGCAATTAGTTTTGTATACTGAATTGCATCAAATTCTTATTTGGGCTGAAAATTTAAGATTCTGGCTTGTCCACATTTATAAAAGGTGCTGCTGTTAAGCCAGGTAGGATTTGGTGCTTCAGTTCATTGCTCCCAGACAACTTAAGTGGTCATTCCTGTGTGCAGAAGAACGTTCCATGCTGAGGATAGAGATCATTAGCAGATCTTTCAGAGTAACTTAATGGAGAAGTCAAAATGAATGGGAAAAAAATCTCTTATGAGATACAAAGCAGTTCATAGAATCATAGAACCACAAAGTTGGAAAAGACCTACAAGATCATCTAGTCCAACCGTCTTCCTATTACCATTGCTACCACTAGCCACTAAACCATATCTCGTAGCTCCTCATCCGGATGCCTCTTGAACACTGCCAAGGATGGCGACTCCACCACCTCCCCAGGCAGCTATTCCAGCACCTGACCAATCTGAGAGAAGTTCTTCCTCATATCCAATGTAAACCTCTCCTGGTACAACTTGCAGCCATTTCCTTGGGTCCTGTTAGCTGCATGGGAGAAGAGACCAAACCCCTCCTTATAACAGCCTCCCTTCAGGAAGCTGTAGGGTGCAATGAGGTCTCCCCTGAGCCTCCTCTTCTCCAGACTGAACAATCCCAGCACCCTCAGCCACTCCTTATACAATCTGTGCTCCAGACCCCTTACCAGTTCCATTGCCCTTCTATGGACATGCTCCAGCGACAGAATTCCATCTCCATTCTACAGCAAATGTTTACCAAGCCATCTTTTCTATGCCTGTGATTTGTATCTACTTATTCTTCTTTTACACATTTTATGTTTCTTCCTACGGGTATTGTGGATGTTTGCCGTATAGAGAGTTTTAGTACATGGCTTATAGGACCAAGGATACTGATTGCATTACTGAACATACACAGGTCACTTGAAAAGTAATGCCTCTTATTTATTTTCACAGAAACTACAACAGATACAAAGTGCATAATAACAGTGTTTTGTAGAACAAATTTTCAGCTACAAAACTCTGCTTTTCAACACAGTCCCCTCAGTTAGCTATGCATTTTTGCCATTGATGAACAAGAGCCTGCATGCCATGCTCATCAAAATTTGTACCAGTGGAAGTGACCCACTGTTGTTGTCACTGCTGAAATGTGCCACCCACTGCCTCGCTGTGCTCACATCCACTATTTGGTCTCCATAAATATTCAACAAGCATTAATGAATATCAATGATGACATTTTTTTTTGCACTTGGAGGAACTCAATGACACGACTTGGCTTCATATGCTCTCCTATGTCAGACACCATTTTGTCAGACTGCCCCTCTGCTGCCATCTGTCACACAATAAGAAAATATAATGGAATATTGACAGGAAGGTTCAACTTCTACTGCTGTATTGCAAACACCCACCTTTGATGTCATGGGCTGACAGAATAAAATAGGAGGTATTATTTTTGAAGCAGCACTTGTACCACTTTTTTCCTTTTACTCCACTCCCCGCTCCTCCCCTCCATTACATAAATCAGATGAAAAATGCACCCAAAGTACTATCACATAAGCAAACTGATTGTTCTCTGGGAAGTTACACTTTCTCAAGCTAAACAGCTGTATGTCACTGTCATTACATACAATTTACCAGATTTCAAGTACTTGTGGCTACATTAGTCAAATGAGAAACAAAGAATGCTATACTGAAAATGGTCACGATAGTCTGCATCCTGAAGTCCACAAAGTCTCTTCTGCTGAAACTGACTAGAATAATGCTTTGTTGTACTTACTGCTCAATGCAGGACTTCATGTTTTATAAAAAGGTATATATCTTTAATATTGAAAGAAAACTCCATGTTCAGAAAGAAAGTAAAAGTAAAAAAGGAATTTCAG
This sequence comes from Excalfactoria chinensis, assembly GCF_039878825.1. Lineage (NCBI taxonomy): Eukaryota > Metazoa > Chordata > Aves > Galliformes > Phasianidae > Excalfactoria > Excalfactoria chinensis. Next base: position 66,623,374 of record NC_092825.1, on the reverse strand, counting down.
ATATTGTCAAGGGGTATTTTTTGACTGACAGCAGCTCTTCGATTCTGCTGCTATAGCAATTCTGAATGAAACACACTGAAGTAGAACTGCATTTCCCTTCTGGCCTACTGTGAACTGATTAACTTTTGCTGCTTGGATCAAGGTTCAAAGAATTAGGAGAAGGCACTGAAGCAGCGCAGAGGCTTCATACTTGCAAAACTTCAAATCTAGTTATGGCTAACATTACAGGTGAACTGACAGCATCTTTTACCCATTAGGTTATACATTCATATATACAGGTCTAAACTTAGAAAATATGCTTAGAAAGTCCACCTTCAAATTTGCAAACCTCAGCAATGTCTTGAGTTTGAATCACTCATATGAAGCCATTCCTTTAGTTTTATGTACCTGAATACTTCAAGGATTTTGGAAATTTTCCATGTTATCTCAACTCTTGTCTCACTGAAATCCATTAACTACTGAAGAATTTAATGATTAATTCACCTTAGCAAGCCAAAGTTGTTCACATCTTAAAATCCCTCTTTCCTCCTACATTGCATGGAAACAAAAAACACAAACTTATTTTTGGAAATAAGTGTGTTTGAACCTGACAGATTGGAAGGTTATGAGCTGTGTAGCCCAGCAAATTGGAACTTGCATGCAGAATAGTTTTCTTGATGACACAGTGTCCAAGTACAGCTGACTTTGACTTCTGTGAAATTTTCTTCCCACCACATTGTGAAAAGAATGCTTTCTATTCTACTGCTTACAGAAAGGTATTCATAGTTGTGTAATTGAAAGTCATATCTAAACAGCTACACTACACTAAAAAGTCGGAGCAAACCACAGGGAACCACGGTTTACGAGATCTGGAAGGGCACCTGGATTCTGTAGAAAAATGTGATTTATTACTCTTCCTTGGATCATACAAGTCCCTTGTGGTTAATATTGCAAAATATTCTATATTTGTAAACTCCTGTTTTCCCTTCCCTAAAACTGTCTCCAATGAATCAGTTTCACATTAAAAGTTTGTCAGGTTTATGGAATTTTTTATCACCTATCTCTGAACTTGTGCTCTAAGTGAGCTATACCTTTAAGCAATGTAATTTCTAAACTGAAAGTGATTGCCGAACCATGCTAAGATAGCGACCAGTGACTATGAGAACGAACTCTCAAACATGTTAAACATTAAAAATAAATGGTTTCCACTGCTTGCTTTAACTGTAAAGCACTTGCATCATGTTAGAACACAGGTAGATGGACTCTCCTACCCCATGCTCCTTAACCAAAGTGCAGAACTGAACACTGCATGGAGATAAAAACTTTATGAAGTACATGAAAGGAATCGTCCAAAGATAATTAAAAATGACAGAGATGGTAAAGATATTCGTCACTTTAGCCAAGTCTGGTGGAGCATGGACAACAGAAAGCAGCAGCATGCAAGCAGGCAGGATGATGAAAGCCAAATACAGTCCCAATATGCAACAGTCTTCTCCATCAGAATGTAAAAGATGAAAACAAAATGTATCCAAGTGAAGTCAAGCTAAAATGATGAGATGAAGTGCTTCTTCTAGTGGTGGTTTAAATTCTAAGCAGGCTACCTGGAAAAAAAGACTGAGATTTCACACAGTGCTTACACCGAAATTAAGGACAAAGCTAACAAGGAAGTTAGTGATGACAGCTAAAATAATTCTTTAAATTAGTGGCAATAAACCCAATGCAAATGAGTCATAGGATGGATGTACACATGAAACCAAAACATAAGCTCACAACAGACAATGCACTGTCACATCTTTGTAAGAGTTGCTGGAAGATTATCCTGATGTTTTTGCCTAAAGAAGATAGTTTCCAAATATGTTTCAACTGGGATAAGATGATTCAGATGGTAAAAAATGCTGCTACTGAAAATAACAATTATATGCAAAGAAGTAAGTAATGGAAGTAAGAAAGACAAAATAATACTTGGAAATCTTTCCTAAAAGACCTGTCATGTTAACAACATGTGAGAAACTGAGGAGTCAAGCAGGTTCATGTTTGCAAAGATCAAGCAAACCTGTTCCCCAAAAAGAGATCTTTTCCAGAGGACTATGAAAAAAGAGTACTCTACAACTTGGCTTAATGCAGAATATTTCCAGGATTTCATGCCAAAGTGAGTTACTGGAGGAAAAATGCATTTCTACCATCAGATTTGGATACTGCTGTGTGGATACATATAGCTGAGAGTGTTGTTTGGAAATCAAGTTGACAGCAGAAGACTATCAGACTTACCAGGAAGATGCATTAATAGTCCTCAGGGATGAGGATCATGGTTTAGCACAATCGTCTATAAAAAAAAACATGGGAAAAGAAAGAAAAGAAGCTGTAAAAGTTCACATTCATAGTACCATTCCTCCACAAAGAAGTCCAGGGGACTTATAAAAAGCTAAACAAATGAGAGGTAAAACTGTGATCAAACTGTGCAACAAAGCAGTTCTGATTGACTTTTAGAGGTTACAACTTAGACCCCCAAATTAAAAATAAACTAAACTAAACTAAACTAAACTAAAATAAAATAAAATAAAAGCAGAACATACATCTGTACATAGCAAAACTAAATTAGTTTAGAGACTACTAGGGATTGTATAGTATCTGACATTTCTCCACAGATATATGTGATGACATAGCAGTCCTTAGACAAAGGTGCTCAGACAAAATTAGTTTAAATTAATGCAAGGGCATGCTAACAGCAATGAGCTGATGGTAAGACAGATTCATCAGAAGCCAAAAAAGGAGGCTGCAGTGAAATGGAACATCTCTTGCAAAGAAGGACAACTCATACAACAAGATCAGGCAAAAATTGCAGAGAGCTGTGTACAAAAAAAAAGTTGCACATGCAGAGTCAAACTGGTATGTCCAAAGATAGGATGTGAGGAAGGGAAATGCTATTGTAAATCACCGCAGGGATTTTACACAAGCTATCTCCCACCCGAATGCATTCTCTTAAACTTTCAGTTCTCCACTTCCTTACCGGTACCGGCAGAGAAATAAGGTATTTGCACAGGCATAATATAAGTTTACAGTGCCATTAAATGAGCCAGTTAAAAGCCACTTTCATAGCAAGAGCCAGAATTAATAATTTTAAATTACAATTTTTGCATATTTGTGCCCGAGAAGGCATGACCCTATGTCAAAATGCCAGTTTGTCTTTAAAGTAGACTTGAACTGTTTGAAAGAAAACAGTTTTTTGGTTGTGTTTACTTGGAAGCAAGAGTTAAGTCATATCCTCTCATCCCTAAGACATTGTTGGTGAAAAAGCCATAACAAAACTGGTAGTGTTAATGACCTTATTTTAGAAAGCCATAGGCCCACCTCTTCTAGGCAAGAGAGCAATACTTCAGATTGTTTGATGTAAAGGTACACCTTGCTGCATGTTGGAGTACTGCTGAAAGCACAGTGTTGGATAGCATAGCAGGAATAGCAGCACAGGTCTGCGATGCATAAAGATGAACAAACCTCTCCAAAATTGTACTCTTCAGTTAGGTACGCACGCAGAAAGACAAATATATTCCACAAAATTACTTTCTGTAATCCTTGAAATACAAACTCGGTTGAATCTGACCACTGGGAAAGAATGAAGAAAAAAAAGAATAGAGAGATACGAGAACCAGATATTCTGAAAATCTGCAGAACTGTGGACACCTACAATGGCCGTGGCATAGGCAACTACACATAACTGTTACTACAGATCAAACAACGCAGCTTACATTTCAGCCTTGCACATCACCATGAAGATGTGCCCAAAGTCAAGGTAAATTTCTTTCTGACTAGTAAAATGGCCCAGAGCACTGGACTGGGATGTAGGACACATACATTTTCTTTCCAGCTCTGCTTCTTATGTTCTAGAGCATAAAAAATTCCCCATTACTAGACAAGGAGTTCAAAGCTTCAAGCATAAAATGCTCAGAAATCTGCTGTGTCTTACGTGACACAATTCTGAGATAAGAGAGTACAATAAAAAACAAACAAAAAACCTACTATAAAATGCTCTATTTACCCTTCTTATGAATATCCACAAAAGTGACAGATTTGAAGTCTATACAAACTTCTCAGTAAGGAATATGTCAATTGGTAGGTTTGATTATGATTTATTTATTTTTTCCAAACAAAAATCACACAGAAATCTATTCCCAGGGCCTAGGTAAGTCCGGCATGTACTTTAAGCTCTGTGCACATTTCTCTTTTTCCAGCTTGTGGGTACAGCTGAAAAAGTTTCCACAGGACAAAAGAGGAGGTCAGAAACAGCAATGCTTCCTGTTTCTGCAGTGACACTAGCTTGGTTCCATTGTTCAGATCCATGATTTCCTCCTTTTCCCTTCTGTTATTCCTCTAGTCTGGAAACCTTTTATCGTATCTGCTGAATGCTCAACACCATTCATGGCTCAGGGGCCAGTTTTTTAATCACCTAAAGTTCCTTTAAACCCTTAGTCTTGATACTGAGACTAAAGGGTGCTTGCAGTGGTGCAGAGAGGAAGAGGAAGGGGTGGAAAAAGAAGGCACCAACAGCCTGAGAAAATAATTAATAGCCTTCACTGGAATCTCTGAACCTGCCCCTCCTTAGATAAGCCCCTTCCTCCTTCGTCTTTGAAATTTGTCCTAGCTGTGGTAAATGCAAGGCCAGATATTGCTTCAGAAACATCAGTATTTAGGATTTAAATAATTTGCTTCATGTAAACAAAGAAATCTAGGAACACAGAGAAGAAAAAATGATGCTGGAGAAACTGTATGTACAAATTAGTGGCCAGGAATTTGTGTTTTAGCTACACAATTAATAGAGCATGAACAGTACAAACAGCCCAGCTTAAAAATTATCAGTTAATACAACTCTTCTTATGAGAACTTTTAGAAAATAAACAACAATTAAGACCATGAAAAAGGCTTAAAGATACTTTCTCCTCTTACTTTTTAAGACTGGCATTTGCAAAGAAAGAATGAGTTCATGTTTAAATTTCAATCGTAGAGTTTCTCTGAAATGCGGAAAGAATAAAAGTGAAAAAGTCAACTGAAAACAAAACAAAACCAAAAATAATGCAGTTTTTCTTCTCTAAGTTTAGCCAAGTTAGTTCAAATGCTGTATTTTACCACATATCTGTACTGCTTTTCCTCACAGGGTCTCAACAGGCTTTCGTAAGCAGTAAAAAGTAGTATGCCTCTGCATCTTACTGAAATTCATAAGGAGTTAAATGCAGCTGTATCTCGGATGGAATACAGCATGCTTCAAGCACATAATAATGGAGATAATGGAGATTAACATAATCAGACATGCCTCGTTATTCACAGCACAGGGACAGGTCTCCTGTAGTGGAACAAGAAGGGAACAATGCAGTATGTGGATGCTTTGCTCCAGTCATGTTTGAAGACTGATATGATAAACTTTGGCTTTGGAAAGGTTCCTGACTTCATCTAGAAATGCAGATGCATTAGACAGAACTCACCATGCACTTTCCTAGCACACATCTAATCTTGAGATGGCAGGTAAGGCATATGACTAAGAGCACACTGCATTGTGGATGCAGATAAAGCTTTACTTTTTTGAATTTCACAGTCCACAAAAATACAGGATCGTATTTCCTGACCTTTTTTTGACACTGCAGTGTAAAAGATACCCTAACAGCAGGCTAAACCAAATATGTACAACCCCTGGTTCCACTGGCTGCATGCAGCATGGCCCAGCTCATCCTGTTGCCTGCCCCTGTCTCGTACCATCATGGCAGCAGTTGTAGTAAATGACTGCATGCATTTTGATACATTGGATAAATACAGTCCTGTGAACAGCTCTCTCTCTCTCTCTATTCAGCCTTGCTTTCCATTTTGATAAAGTGATTTGAGAAGAGTTTTCAAGATTGCCTCCCAAAGATTGATGTTTTGGCATATTTGCAACTCCACTTTCAGTCAACATAAATAAATCACCTGAAAAATTTTAAAAGGAATGTATAGAGTTGCAATCAGACATTGAATTAAAAATTTGATCACGTCCCTCTACAGGATTTTCATAAAACCTCCCTAACCAGAGAGAAATATCCATCACTTCACAGTAACGTCTTATTCACATCATCACTTTTTGGCAGTACGTATTATTGGTGAACAATTATTTTCAAGGATGAAACAAAGAAAGAGAAAGATTTCATCAAAAATTGTGAAGAACATGTTGAAAACTCACCAAGAATTGCAATCATTGCCATTGAATCAGACTGATGTGTTGGTACAAGCAGATGTTGGTGGGATTGCAGTAGAGGTTGAAATTTCCCACTAGTACCCCATTGTATTTTGTTGCCATATGACACGTGGAAGCAGAAGATGGTTTGACAAAATGTCATCTGACATGGAAATGTGCAGGAAGTAAAGGTACATCACTGAATTCCAATATGTGTAAGAAATAGCACCCATTGACCTTCATTGATGCTCGCTGAATGTTTCTGGAGATGGAATTGTGGATGAGAACACAGTGAGCACACCATGGTGGGTGGTGTGTTTCAAAGGTGGTGGCAGTGATGTGGAAGAGAAGCCATATTCTGGCTGACTGAATATTTTTACAAGTATGCAGGCTCTTCTTTGCCACTGGTGAAAATGCATAGCTAATGCTGGTGACTATGCTGAAAAATAATATTTTGTAGCTGAGAATTTGCTCAGTGATATGGTGCTATTGTACTCTTTCCCTCTGTTGTAGTTTCCATGGAAATAAATGGGAGGCATTACTTTCAGAGTGACCTACGTATGTGTAGCCCAAGACAATTCTTTTTCATTCAGTGCAGCCCAGGCATGTCAAACTGTTAGACATCCATGGCCTATGGCATTTCAAATGTCATTTGATTTATGGAATTGAAACACCTGCCCTGGTCTTTCCAAGGTCACATCTGGATGGCCAAACCTGGTGTAGGTCTCCCAGCCCAGCCCCCTGCCCCCATGACTTCCCTTCTCATCAGGCAGTGCTAGACCCATTGTGTTCCTGCCTGACCCAAGGACCCGCTGGCCCTGCAGCTCCCACACAGGATATTTCCAACCCACAGCCTAGTGCAATGGGGCTGCCCCATGCTGCCCTGGGCCTAGATAGCGCCCTGAGGTGCTGCAGCAACAATCCTTGTTATGGTGGCCTGCCCAGAAACCAGTTTCCTTGACACGCTGCTTCTGGGTGTTGCTGGCCCTGTGGTAAATCCCATCTTGTTGTGGGACCCTGCAAGCAGAGAAATCACTCCAGAGATAATGGGCTGGAGTACAGCAAGTGTGCTGGCCCTCCTGCTGAAAGCCTTGAGTCATGGTACAGCACACATCCCTTTACCGTAGCCTGATTTCCCCTTCCCCCTTTTAATTTGAGGTTTTACTACAACCACTCTGCAGATGGGAATATAGGAGCATAACTTGTTCAGTTTCAGTCTAACCTTTTGACTCATTCTAATGTTGAGAATAAATCATGCAGTCCTTTAAAGAGTTGCTAGTATTTAACCCTGCATTATTTGTTACAGAAATTGTAATTGCTAAGATTCAATAGAAATGTAAGGTTATGTGGAATAATTTGAATAACTACTGAATTCTTTTTGTTATTTTTCTCTTCGCTTTCTGTTCCTTGTTTGATTTAGGCTTCTCTGTAACATAAGCTGAAGCTTCATGAGAGACACAAGATATCCTACATGCAGCACAAAATGCATATAAAGATATATATTAGATAGTTTGGACTGTAATAAATCACAATTAGGAAAGATCTTGGGAGAGAGTTTAGAAAACACTGCTTCTGAAATTTTTGCAGCATCTAGCTTGATCAAGCCAACATTATGTAATTTCAAGGTCAGTTACCTGTAAGAGGTTCCATCTGTTCACTAGAAAGCACATAACGATGCAAATAACTTCCTTACTACGGATCCAAAACTTAGCAATCCAGATTTAGAAAGTTAACCGGTATGCTTGTGTCTGGCCTGTTGCAAGGCACAAGAAATACATGTTTTTAAACTCTATGAAGAACTTCTTATAACTCATAAATAAGTGTATGTTCTCTGTGCAAGTCATAGTGAAAGTCAGCAATTTTTCACTTTAAATACAAAAATGTTGTTTAAATTTGTAAAAAATTCATATAAAAAGATAATTAACACTGCTCTCTGATTGCATTAACTTCCACTCTCGAACTTTTTCATGGTGACTACATTTCTACACCAAAGTTAAGTTCATCACTCTTGCCTTTCTAGAGATAAGGTATTTAATGCTAACATGAAAGTTACAGCAAATATGAAGTATGATCAATAGCATGTGATCAGCACAGCAACAAATAGGAAGGATGGCATTTTATAGCCAGCGAGCAGTTAGTCTTTTTTATTTTAAAAAAGTTTAACAACTTGTCATTCATGCAGTGAACCATTTTATGTATGTATACGTTTCTCTAGCTACAATAGGATGCTTGCTTTGTGATTTCTTATAGTCTCCATAATATTTCCACCCTAAGCTTCCTGTTCCTTTCATGCTCCCAAAAGAAACCTTCTGAAGTACTTTCCAAATGCAAGCACTGTTGACACGAACAAGTCAATCAGTGATTTCACTACTCCCACACCTACATGTAGGTTAAATAAACATTGCTTGGCAACTCAACGGCAGAAAAGCAGTGTGACTTCACCAAGGCACTGTGAAGTCTGAGTGAGTGCTAACCTGTCTGGGGGCATCAAGCAGTGCTACCAAGCTATAATATTAGAAGATGCTGGGAAGACTAATAAATTGGGTCACGTGAAGACAGTGAGGAAAGAGTTAACAATTTCTATCCTGTTCTCCATGCATTTAGAAAGACAAACATGAAAGAATGTGAAAACATACATTCAATAAGAATTCTTTTGTGCTGGAATATAGCATTTTTATTTTTCTCTGCTACTCGAACATCCTGCTACAAGCAGAAAACAAATCTCAGGGGAAAAGAGATGAGATTCTGTGGGCATTTGGGGGCAAATATGCTAATATTTTTATAGAAGTGTTATCACTTATTCCATATATGAATATTTGGCAGAAAATAAAGAAAACAGCATTTCTTCCAAGCTAGACAGATTCCCATACAAGAATAATGTTTTTACATTTAAAAACATCACTTGCACTGGGTAGCGATTCACAAATACAGGCCATAATAACAAGCTGAATTTAGCTGTTCATGCCCAAATAAGAGAGCAAAATAACTGGTAGGAAATGGAACTATTGACAGCTCAAAAACTCTGAGGCCTCATGAAGGTCACAAGAGAACAAAATACAACACAGTTGAACAGGTTTCTACTTAAGGTAATTCTGAGCTCTTCGAGATTCTTATTAGCAAATCTATTCTGTAAACATGTAAATCAGAATATTAGTTGTGTTTTGTGTGTTTGTTGGTTTTTTTTTTTGTTTGTTTGTTTTTTAAAGGGAACTTCATACTGCCATATAATGAAAAATACTACAATAACTTCGTATTTGTTAGATGTAAATTGTTATCTAGGCAGAGGCTGCTATGCATGTCTGTCATGAAGAACCTTATACATCAAACATACTCTGACAAGACAGCAGCTCTTATGTGTAATTGGGAAGAATTACTCACAGTTTCCTTTCCATGAATGAAAATATAGGCTTTGATATTGATGACTCAAGAAAAAGTTATCCAACACAATCATTTGAAAACGTGGAAGGCATCAATATCAATTCAGTCCTTTCAAAAAGCATCTTTATTTGGCCATTGTTCAAGGGTGCCAAGTGTGAGGCATCTTCCATACCATAGATGGAAGAGCAATCAGGAAACAGATAAGCCACTCCTGACACACTGTGATTAGAGTTCATCACAGAGTTGCATTCAATACACATATCAGTTTTGTAAATACGCTGGGTCTAAAGCGTATTTACAAATAAATCCACTCTTCAATGAGGTGGAGCCTGAGCTTAACTAAAGATACCATTATTCAGCTGCAGGCCCCCACAGGCCCCTTCACAATCCTGTTCCTGTCTCTAAAACTAGTTGATGAGATACCTCCACTGCTACTTCCAGATGTAACATCACAGAATCACAGAATCACGGAAGTTGGAAGGGATCTCTGGGGATCATAGAATCACAGAATGCCTTGGGTTGAAATGGACTTCAAGGATCAAGTTCCAAACCCTCTGCCACAGGCAGGGTTAATCATCTACTCCAACCCCTCTGCTAAAGTAAGTACCCTACAGCAGGTTATATAGGTAAGTGTCCAGGTAGTTTCTGAATACCTCCAGAGAAGGAAACTCCACAACCCAGATCCTTCTCCAAAAATCTCCTTTCCAGACAGTCTGTTTCTAGCCTATACTGATGCATGCTGTTACTCCTCCCCAGGTACAGAATTCTGCACTCGCTTCTGGTGTGTCAGCCACTCCTTGCAGCTTTGTACCATCAGCAAACTTGCTGAGAACACATTCTGTCCCTTCATCCAGGTCATTGATGAAGATGTAAACAAGACCATATCCAATACCAGTCCCTGGGGAACACTGCTAGCTACAGGTCTTCAACCAGACTCTGCACCACTAATCACAACCCTCTGAGCTCTGCCAGTCATAGAATCACTGAATCATAGAATCACTCAGGTTCATTGATCATAGAATCACCTAACCACAGTACCCAGTACCCTAAATCTAACATCCCTCTGCTAAATCATATATCTGAGCATTACATCCAAACGTCTTAAACACATCCAGAGATGTTGACTCAACCACCTCCCTGTGGAGCCTATTCCAGTGTTTAACTACCCTTTCTGTAAAGAAGTGTTTCCTAACGTGCAACCTAAATTTACCTTGGTGCAACTCGAGGCCATTTCCCCTTGTCCTGTCACATGTCACCAGTGAGAAGAGACCTGCCCTGCTCTCACTGTAGGCACCCTTCAGATACTGGAAGAAGTCAACTGGTTCTCAGCCTACCTCACTGTCCACTCATCTATCCCACACTTCCTAAGCTTACCCATGAGGTTGTTATGAGAGATAGCTTCAAAAACCTTGCTCAAGTCAAGGTATGCATCACCCACTGCTCTCCTCTCACCTACTCATCCCATAACGGCATCATAGAAGGCTAGACTGGTCAAGCACGGTTTCCAAACAGTTGTATAGCTGAATGAAAGGCTGGTGTTGAATTTTCATGGGTTTAAATTTATCATATTTTGTTTCACTACAGAGATTTTCACAATGAGTTTGCTTTCTATAACCCACCTCGTTTCTTGATCTTCATGCTTAGCAGGCAATTTTGAGTGACAGTGGAAGACACAGAACATGTATTAAAAACAGAATGGCATCAACTAAGCTCTAGATTCTCACTCATTTTGCATAGAATTGGCATGTGTAATATGACTGAACTGAGGCAGTCACTAGGGTATGTAAAATATTACACAGGTGTAATTCATATTTCATTACATCCTTCACAGAGAAGGGAATAGTTAAAGGGAAGGATAAGTTATATTCAGCATTTAAGAATTTTCTACCTGCCATAAAAACATTAGCAATGCAGTAAGCAACAAGAAGATGCTTATCATTGCTCTTACACTCTCAAGTTACTCTTTTACTACATATGTTAGCATAAAAATAATACAGACAGCAGAAAGCAGGCAATGGAGTCTAGCAATGTAGAAGAATTGGGTTATCTGAGGAAAAAAAAAAATAATGTTCTGCAAATAATTGCTGCTCTAAACTGAAAAGACAAAAAAACTCTTTAACACTTATTAAATTATGAATTCTATGAGTGAGAATCAAGTCAAAGTATTCCAAAGAGAGCAGATATTTCACCAAAGGTCCCTTGGACTTCCATTCCTATTTTACTTGTGATTTTTTACAGAATGGAGACATGAGAAGTTCTGTTGCATCTTGAAAATATCCTTGCTTTAAGGTAGACCTTTAGCAGAATAAAGGATAAAAAAGACACAATTTAGATTTTGATATTAATTTCATCGTATTTTGGCCCACTGACTACACATTTTACTGAATTGTTTTTTAAGATGATTTTTCTAACCCAGGGTATGATTTAAATTCTCCATTAAATAATTTCTGCTTGCAGTATTTATTTATTTTTTCATTATGTACATCACAAATGTATGAAGAAAAGCATTTAAAAAAAAAAACACCCAGATATTGATAATAAAAGTCCAAGATTGATGCGCGAGCATGCTTATGAGTCTGGACCTGGAGAAAGATACACTCTTGGCATTGCTGCAGCTTGTACATAAGAAGCTCAGGCAATGTAGTAGCTGAAATATTTGTATGAAACAAGCTGCAGGACTTGTACACAGCTCTTCCCAGCTGCCTTAGGAGAGTCAACCCAGCATCTGTGCTCTGGCTTCCCTCATACTGTTTGTTTGAATCCAGAATTAATTGAAGGCTACAGCAAATGTCTATGAAAGCATTAAGCAAATTGCATACTCTTTTGAACTGAAGAAGTGAATGCAGTACTTTCTTAAATGCCCTCCTAAGCTCCCTTCAGAGTCTGAGGAACCTTTTTTATTTCCCCAGAAGTCTTCTTTATTTTTTTGCAGGAACAGATATCCTAGGCTGTGATAATGCTAACAAAGTTGGCGTAAAAATGGACAGCTTTCTACCACGATGGAACAGAACAGCATATAATTAGAATTAACAAAGCTTAGTGAAATCAATTACTTCTTCCAACACACTTAGCCTGCTCTACCTTTCTCCTTTCTTTTGAGTAGACACGATTTTTTGTGTTTTTTTCACCTTCACGTTGCACCTCTTTACAATCAATTGCAACAACAGTACATAACCTTTCTGCTATGGCCAAAAGCTTTGTTGGGAAGGAATAGAAGGAAAGGTAATTAGCTGGCACGGGGATTAGCCATTTGTTTCTTTTTCACTGCAACAGAAATGAAAGGCCTTTGAAGATGGACTGCAGAGGTGGACCGTGATGGTCTCCAAAGGCTCCCATGCTTCTGACTGCCCATATTGCATCAGGGCTCAGGGGATAAACTTCAGATTTCATATCAGAAGTGTGTGGAGCACGGAGATCTCCTCTGAGACTGGGCTTTCAGATACAGGTATTTATATATAGTAGAAAAATTACCTGATTTGAACATCTATGTTCGCTGAGATAAAAATACCTCAGAAACAATACGATCTTGCCTGGTAAGTCATCCACAAAGAACAAGCACAGTCAGACAGTAGTGAACGATGACAAACAAAAGGAAGGCTGAAGGAAGAGAAGGATGGATGACTGTGGAAAATTCACAGCAGCAGAGTTCTGTAGACCAGCTTTCTCCTACTTCACAAAATCTAATTATTGCTGAATCACGGCATTCACAACTGCCCTGTTTTAACTTCAGTTTTGCTGCAGATAAAGCAATCCAGGATCATGGAACCATGACTGGAGTGGCTTTGAGAACACTGAAATATATATATATAGTTTGCTTTGATTAATCACTAATTTTTGTCTTGTACTTCTAGAAATAATATACACAGTATATATGTGCATATATATATATGCAGTTTTGCCAACATCATAGAACTTGTCCCATAACTCTGGAAACTGATAGATAGAAAAAAGAAACATTCATATGTGGAGGTAACATGTTTTAAAATATTTAGACCAAATGTAAGAAAAAGTACATTAACGGTTGCTATTCTGCAGTGTAAGTTGTTCCGCTTACATCAATGCAATCATTCAGTGTATAAAAGTTAGTCTCTATAGGATGGTGGTCATCCTGCTGACAGACAGGTCTGAAACAGAAGGGTTTTGTGTCCAAATACAAACATAATTATATGCTCGTTATTTTGATATTGCATGTATGCTCCAGGTGGCAAATGCTTCTTGTGTTTTCTAATCTCAATAAAAGGTAGATGAGACCTCCAGGGAAAGAACTGGCAGTTTTGCACAGGTGCTTAAAAATCCACAGTAAGGGATTTTATTTCTTTTTTCCACAAGGGTGACTTTTCTTTCTAATGTAACTTGTCTATTAACCCCCAGCAGAACTAACAGAACAAGGCAACACAAAAGATAAAACATGCAATTAATGAGCAATTACACCTACCTGATAGAACTTCTGTACAAATCTTTTCTGTACAATTATTTTTTTTTCCACACCTGCTCTAGGAAAACAGCTCATTAATCCTGCGAGGGCATTATTGAGTCATGAATGCTTTAGGAAAAGGCAATAAAGTAGAACATCCAGAGGTATTTAACTGCTGTAAAGAGAGAACAGCATTCCTTTATGATGGGTGACACTGTAAACAAACAGAGATTTTAGGAGCAGTGTGCATCTCTCGATCGTAACCACTTCAAAGGAGAGGAGAAATATTGGGGAGAAATAAAGAAGTTAAACTACCTCAATTCCTGACAGTTTGCAGTTTTATTTTGACTGATGGCTGGAGCAGAGAGCTTTACTTGCAGCGTCAGCTAGTGGCTGTGGAAGAAACTGATTACAGCATGAAAAGGCAGGATTTGATTTTGGGGAGTGAATGCCCAAAAGCTAATGCCATGGGCTTGCACGGGCAAGCAGTTTCTGTTGAGACATATCTGCTGTCTGTAGCAGAATATCACAGTCTTCCTTCTAGTCATTTTCACATTGGATTTGTTTTCCTGCCTTTTCACAATCACTTTCTTTTCTTGGGAAAGCTGTGCTATCTCTCTGAACAAGATTTTCATTTGCCTTCATGTCTTCTCATTTCTTTCCTTCTGGGGCAGTTTCCACTGATGCTTTCAGCATTTCAGCTGCAGACTCATCCCTCATCACACACAGTATTATTTTTGTTATTTGTACTTATGTCAGCTCCAAAGGAGACCAACCGAAGATGGAGTCTCACTTCTGCAGAGTTCTCTGTATAAAGATGGAAAGAAAAACTTCCATGCTCTGATGAAACTTAAGATGACAGGAATAACATTGATTTCCAAATGCAATGTGGATCATCCCCAAACATTTTAGAAGGATTCAAGGAGCCAATCCAAACAGATCTGGCTTCCTCAGCAATACATAAAAAAATGTTATAGAGTGATTTAGTCGTGCAATATCAGTAAGTTAATGGGGAACAACTCAGCAAGTATGACAAGTAGGAGCAGAAATATTTTACAGTGACAGATATGAACTGTATGATAATTAAAGTTCTAGAGACAGAGCATGAAAATAAAAAGCAAATGTAAAAGAGAAAAGATCAGGAGTAAATAATACTGCAAGGATGTAAGAGTACTTTAAGGCAGATATCTTTCTTAAATGACCTAAACTGAGCAAATGGTTTTCTGGAACTGTTTGGGTTCTTTCTGGCTAAATGTTCAAGGACAGAATTAGACCTTTATTCTGATGACTTATATTACTAAGATTGATAAACTTCCATAGTTTACTCAAGTATAATCACGCCATATTCTACTTATTGAGGTAACCAGTATTTAACACATTTCTTCTAATTTCTGCCTCTAGAATAAAGTCCTAATTTAAATTTTTATTTAAATTGCAAGATTTGGCAGTGTTTTTCCAGTAGTTCTAATGATGGCTAACATGTACCTGGGTTTAACTCCTAAATCTCTATTTCTCCAGTGTCTTTGAATGCTACTGCTGATCCACACTTCTGATTTCTGCCATTATTAGAGGAAAAGAGTCAGCAGGAACTGTCTCTGTCTCTTTGTATGATGTTTTCCTGCCACAAAACCCAGCGTGGACCTTACCACAGACATTAGCACCTATCTATCTGTTCTTCCACAGATTACATCAGATGCTATTCTTTGATCTCTCAGAACCAGATTTTGAACAGCTTGTTTTTATGCATTCCTCATCCTCCTCCTTTTGTCCCAAACGTCTCTTTCAGTTCAGAACAAGTGAATGAACAAAATGTGCCTGATCACTCAGTATTTTGCCTCTTGCAAATCTCTATTTTATGGCTTTTAGCACATTAACCCCAAACCTGCAGTTTTAGAACCACTTGGTTGGTAGAGCAGAACCTGGATGTGGGATACGGGTGCCCTCATGGCTGAATATCTCATGACTTGGCCCACACTTCTGCCTCACAGTGGGGTGAAGAACAGCAGTCTGAGCTTGGGGGGTTTCAACTTGTGAAACCCAGATTTGTTTCCCGAGAACAAAAAAAATAAAATGTGCTTTCTTCAATTGAGCAGTGTTGTGAAGTGTGAAAATCCACCACAAACAGTTCCATGGGCAGCATTTTTGGGCAAGCTGCTCCCCAGGCCAGGAGTCAAGGTCTATCGGGGTGGACCAGACCTTGCACACAGCTTTGGCCGGGGAATAAGCATTGCCTGGGATGCAGAGCTGCTACTGGATGAGGCTGGGGCCTGGTGACCACCCCTACCTAGTGACTTCAGCCCTTGTGTGCTGGGGGGGAGTGGTGTAGCCTGGCAGAAGTACAAGCAGAGAGTAACAACTCTCTACTGTCACTGCGGTGGAAGACTCTGGAGCAAAGTTTTTTAAAGTTTTGATATTTTACAGAAAAGCTGGAGAATTCTATGCATCTGTCTCAGGGAACAGCCTGCATAGTAAATGAGCTACCTATCCCGTTCAGCCTGTTAGAATATGAGGGTGCAGAGGTGTCTTTGGACGTAGCATACCTCTGTCATACAATCCAGTGGGTCAGCACATATGTACATACGTTTCCCCCTATACAAAAGGAAACTGTGACCCCAGTACAAGGGCTACTCCAAAAGTTATGCCTCCTATTTTCATTATGTCTGCCCACAATGTTGGGAGCAGATGCTGGTGGTATGACAGTGGAGGCTGAACCTTCCCACCAATATTCTGTTACATTCTGTTGCTGTTTGACTGATGGCTGCAAAGGGGCAGTCTGACAAAATGGTGTCTGACATGGAAGTGTGCATGAAGCAAAGGGGTGTCATTGAATTCCACCACAAAGAAAAAAAAAACAACACTCATTAACTCTCACTGATGCTTGCTGAATGTTTCTAGCCAAGTTCCAGGCTGCCATGCATAGCTGTCACACCATTAAATGAAGAGCATTTCAATCTGCTCAACCATGTGAACTGGCAGATTACAACCAGGGAACTGTTTACAGAGCTGAGTATTGGCATCAGTGTGTTGGAAACAATGGTGGTGATGCAGGAAAATCACAAAGTTTGTGCCAGGTGAGACCCATGAATGCTCACACATACACAGGAAGAACATTCTATGCAAGTCTGTCAGGACCTGTTGAACCATTATGAGGCCGATGGTGGCCATTTCCTGGATTGCATCATTAGCAGTAATGAGATGTGTTGTCACCACTGAGTTTGAGTCAAAATGACAGTCCATGGAGCGGCGACATGAATTCACCATCAAAGACAAATTTCAAGTATCAATTCTCAGTTGGTAAAGTGATGCTCACTGTCCTTTGGGATGGGAAAGGGGTGATCTACCTGGATTTCCTGTAACCTGGACAAATCATCAACACTGGCTGCTACGTACTGATGCTGACTAAGCTGAAGGCTGAAACTTCTAGAGTCAGGCCAGATCAGAAGAGAGCCCTTCCCTTGCAGCATGAAAGCACTAGGCCCCATGCCATTTTGAATTAGCAAAGTGAAGCACTTTCCAAATCTTGGTTGGACTGCCCTACGGCACCCACAGCATAGTTCAGATTTGGCACCTTCTGGCTTCCATCTGTTTGGGCCAATGAAAGACGGACTGCATGTGCAACATTTTCATAGCAATGGCACTGTCAGAGCAGCTGTGAAACTGCTGTAATCACCTCCACTGGTACAGATTTTTAGGAACTTGGCATGCAGGCTCTTCTCCATTGCTGCTGAGGATGTTCAGCTACTGCTGGTGCCTACACTGAAAACTAGTGTTTTGTATCTGAGAATTTGCTCTATCAAATAATGTTGTTATGCTCTTTGGTATCTGTTGTAGTTTCTGTGGAAATAAATAGGAAGCATTATTTTCGGAGAAGCATGTATATTTGGGAACAAGGCTGTAACATTAAAATTGGTAGTAGAGCACAAGGAGAAGTGCCCAGACTCATCTCTGCTGGACTGCTGAGGACATCATCTCCAGTGACATCCTGCTTTCACGTTATCTGCATTTCACAATTCCAGTTAGTAGGTGTAGCCAATTCACTAGAATTAAATATTTGTTTGAAAGACATCTATCTGCGTTTCCATGCTTTATCATTTCAGAAAGGTGAATTACAGCGCAACCCAGAAGGCTTTCTTGATGTGACTGAAGCGCTAGGGCAGAAATGAGAGCTGGAAGCCCTGGGGCCTCCTCATGCGGTGTCACCACTGGAAAACAGACCAGTGGAACCTCAGGCATAGGGTGCTGCCAAGCACATCTGGAGGTTATTCTTAACCACACCCAGCAAGTGTCAAAAGTTCTTCAGCTGCAAAAAGACAAATGCAGCCTAATTGCAAGATAAGTGCCTGGGTGACAGGAGCTCTGTGCCTCCTGGCAGACCTTTAGCCCAAGGATCTCCTGACCTGGATTGAGTGTACTCTGGCAGCTTGGCTCCCATTCATATTTCACTATTCCCATTGTCAATCAAAGGACTACAGATAGCCCATTATCATTATGATGCCATTACCTATCAAATTAATTTGTCATACTAAAGAAAAGAGAACATTTGTGAAAAGGCATGTGGTTAAGAGGAAAAGTCAAAGGCTAGAACCAGTTAGAGAATGAAGCCCAGTACATGGACTTCAATCTTACCTGCAGGAAAGAAACAGGAAAGGAGATGAGCGTATCTGATCCTGTTCAAACACATCTCAGATAACTTCTCTTCTGAGGAACATGGAAGAACTGCAGGCAAGCCTGGGATAGTATTTTCCCTCAGCTCTGGGGTGTTATTATCAAAAACCTGGAATCACCTGTTGCTTTTAAATGCAGGATTTTGCTGTGTGTCTAACTTTGCCAAAAGCACCCTCACAGAAAATCTCTGCAGCATGCTTGAACCCACACTCTATATATCCAATATCCAACAATATCCAGCTGCTGGTGGCCTGGAGCACTGGAGCCTGTGGTGCAGAGCCCAGGAGGTAGCAGCGCTGCTGTGCCATGTCATTAAGGACCATATCACAAGAACAGAAGGAAAGAAGTCCTTAAGTCTTTCTACTGCTTGTAAATGCATGAGCAACCAGTGCTGAAGGAGAAAGGCACATGTGGTCTTTTTCCATCTTGCTCTAAGTCTGATCTCCTTTTCACCAGACAATTGCTTGTAAGGAAATGTCTCTGGGAAGAGTAATGCTTCCCTAACATCACACCAAGGTATCTGCTGCCAGTGCTCTGTGCACACAGGCAGGGTCAGGTGCAGGTCTCTGTTCTCCCACTGTCTTCTTGCCTGTGGAACTGACATGTTAAAACAGACCTCAAGGTGGAGAGGAATCACATATGCAGATTTATTTAATTTATTTGATTAACTGTGTCTAACACTGAAAGCATAAGGATGTTCGGAAGGATGGTAACATAATTATATGCAAACAGATTGCTATTTGACATTTCCTTCCTCTGTGAGGAAATTGTCCCAGCATCTTATTGTTAACCATCTATTATTTAACAGAACTCGCTTTGCTGCCAGCATCCCAGATACAACTGCATAAATTCAGAGGCTATGTCATTCCTAACAACAATTAACTGCTGAGAAGAGAAACTATTCAGAAACAATATAGAAGCTGCCAAGTTAAGAACTCAGGTGTGAAGAAACATTAGAATAAAGCTTTCGGCACAGCCTTAACTTGATCACTTTGCGCATATGTTACAATACAGCTTTTATTTAAGTGATAATAAGCCATTATTACTCCATACTTCTCTTGAAATCTCAATTCCTAAATTGCTCACAGTTACATTTTTTCCCCGTCTTCTTACTATAGAAAATTGTTCTTAGAGGGAAAACTATTTTCTATAATGTAGTAAATTACACTGATTCATCTTAATGCCCAAATCTCTGCAGACTCTGATTCATTTAAACTCACCACACAGTCTGAGTTAATTTTTGCAATCCAACTTTCCTCAGGAGATACTGAGGAATGCAAAGCACCTGCAGGATATAAGAACATAAACCAACTATAAAAAAAAAAAAAAAGAATAACAAGCTGAGGCATCACTGGTCCAATTTCAGAGAAGATGACAGAGGACTTTTTGCGCTAAATGTTGTTATTTTACTATTCTTGAGAAAGGCACAGAGATGATGATCTTTCAGTTTTACAGAATGTATTTAACCTTAAAACCTCAGAGAGGAGTACAGCTGAGAAACAAAGCAAGTACAAGTACAGCAGCAGAAAATATGGAACCTGATCTCATGGTTTTGGGAATTTGAGATGGAAACAAGAGTAAGATAAGTGGTAGCAAAGAGATAAACACTTTGCTAACTTTATTCAATATGAGAGTTCAGTCTTGGTGTGAAGTCATTCATATTTTTTCTCTTCAATTAATAAACCTCCCAGAAAAGTAGGGTGGAAGTTCAAGTGAGCAGCTGGTGAGCACTCTGTTGTGGCCAGGGTAAACTCAGCACAAGACAAAACCAACAGCTTTCACTACCAGGTTGAATTCACTTTCAACAAAGCTAGAATTTCTATATGTCCCTACCAAAGCCAAAGCTAGTGTTTGAACTCAGGAACTCTGGCACTGTATGATTTTCCATAGAAATAACAGAAGAATTCTCTGAGATTATGATAGCATAAAACTTTGCTTCTAGCAGGAGACATGAGGCTAAAGGGACCTTGTTCACTGTGTTGTGGTTTTGTGGTTTTTCATTGGTATTTTACATCACAGCATCATGTAGCACACTGGGAGTTAAAGAGTTAGTGCTGTCATTCTGTGGACTGTTGATAGTTTTAGGGTACCTGGCACTCAGAAAAGAAGAGTAAACTACAGCTCCTAGAAGACTTCATTATTTCATTTCCATTTTCCATTTAGAGGGAAAGTTAAATCTGACTGGAAGTCATGAGACCATCACTTTGCTCCCTCACAAATCAGAGAAAGAGCTCCAGTTTTCAAAACCTCTATCTCACATTTATTTGACTTATTATTAGCTTCAATCCCAATGAATTTGTATTTCACTACTATAATTAGTAAACTATGTTTGTTTTCCTCCTCCGATTATGGCTGCTGTTCAATTTGCCTTTTGTTCCTTATCCTTTCCCTCCCCCTCTTAGGCCAGTGGTCTTGTGGGCCTGACATCCCCAACACAGACACAGATCAAGAGATTAAAAATTATGGCACACTGAGGTTATGGAATATTTTTAATACATATGTAGAGTCCTTTTCTTAATTTTTCAAATTGTATATAATTTAAAAATACGATTAAGTCAATTAACTAATGAAAATATCAACAACTCCTTGGGTCACTTAAATGAACCATTATTGTTTCCTTCTAATAAAAATATATATGTCTGTTACATTGTTTTTGTTTGTTTGTTTGTTTTTTGTTTTTCCAATTTATTTGCATTTCTGTCCTTTCACTGAACACTTTTCATTTCTTAAAAGGTATGCCCTGACAACAGTGATCAATTTAAGTTTGTTTAATGGAGGAAAAGCAAGCATGTCTTAGCATCTTTCATAATAGACATAATAAAGAAATCAAACTTTCCTTAGCCCTGAAGAAGTAGATTACTTCCAAAAGCAAATTTCAGTAAACTTAATTACAGTGCATTTGAACTGATACTTTTGGTGGTATGGAACAGTCTGTAAGGAGGAAAAAAGTTAAAGTAGTAATGATTTCTCATCAGCTCACATATATCCAGTGGCGAAAGTACAGATCACAGTGGCAATGAGTCACCGTTTGGGCAGTGTGGTAGTTTTAGCTATCTGGTAATTATTCTATTTGCTTCTATTTTATTCTGATTTTCAAATAGAACTAATAATCTAATTATCACGAGGGCAGAAGTGGCAGCAAAGAAAGCTTTCTATAAGCAATTTTTAGCAGCATAAACCAAACTCATAGCAATAAGCCTTCGCAACCGTCTTCCTTTATCCTTGCCTTCCATAACAGCTTCCTTCCAATGTTCAGTTGAGTTAGTCCCTGGAAATCAACACTAATACAAGGCTAATCCTTCAGCAGAGATGAAAAGCTATCATTTATTTCCAGAAAAATAATGTATAATTAAACCTTAAGTTCTTGACGCAGTGTGTCTCAATCTGCATTTATTGTATACATGGTACACTGAGACACAAGCTGCTGCATACAACACGGTACTATTGCAATGCAAATAACTAGGATTCCTTTGATACTTCCTGTTACAACACATAGCAAATATTATCATTACATCTGTTTTAAAATTCAGAGCATTTGGCTTTATATGAACACCCTCTGTCCTAAGACTCCGTGGAATACATTTTACCTAAAAAACTTTGCATGTGGACATAATGCTATTAAGCGTTGAAATAATAAATTGAATTTGGGAATGATCACATTAGAAGTAATCACTATGAAATTAATACGCCTTGTTAGCTCTTCAGGATCCAGATGTCTCACCTTTAAGCTCATTTATAGAAACAGATGTACCCACATTCTGCAGCCATAATTACAACAGCACCTACACTTGCCAGTACAGAGGGAAGAAGAAAGCAGGGATATCGATGTTTCTGAGAGAGGGAATCAAAAAAAGTTGTGATACGGAGACAAAAAACATATTGATAATTTTTCAAACCTAAACTGATAGGAATTTGAGCTCCTCCTATTATTATTATGGAAGCAATATAAATGAGTCAGAACAGAACTGAGTTCTGAAATAACCATAATTTACTTTAATCCATTCTTGGCAAATGATCTTTCCTATTTTTTTTTAAACATAACTTTTGTTAGTCCTATCTGTAATATTACAGTGTGCACATAGGTTTACACGTGATGTTTTATATTGCTGGTGGGTATACTGAGCAACATTCCCCAATGTTATAAAGCTTTCACATCACTCAGTGTCTCACAGTAATGCTGGAAATGCAGCAGTGAAGCAGAGAAATCAACGCAATGGTTACGATACAGAAAATCAACCCTGTTCTTTAGGTACTGTTAACAGTACTATTCAAAGCAAGATAATCTTATTAGTCATACCACATCTTTTGATTTTTGATTAAATACTACGTGTAATCCATTCTCCTTTGATACTGCAAAATTTACCTCCTGCATTACAGTGTATATTCTGTGTGTGTATATGGAAATATTCACCAGAAAACAGGTACGGTTATGTGTGGGAGTATTTACAAGAATGATTTATTTGGCTCATGCAAAATCTGGAGTGAATCACAAACATCTCCAGTTATGCTTAAATACTTAAGTACAATTTTATGTCAAGTGTTTATCCTTGGGAACAGATATCACTTAATGAAGCATACAGTACATTTCCTGCTAGTGAAAAAAGTTAGCAGTACTTCATAGGAGGACTGTAGAGTTGGTAACTAATGCTTAATGCTATTCTGATAATTAGCTTGCAGCTTAGAGAGTGGAATTAAGCAATTAATTTCATCCCCAGTAGGGGCTCATGCTTCCAGAGGACACTGATGTATCAAACAGCCTACTAATTTCAGGAAGGAATAAGATAATAATGTCCCACCATCAAATATTTGTATTTATAGTGTAACTTAAGGCACCTAATGAGACAAGGAGCTTGGTTTATACAACAATTATAATAAGAAACAGAAAGCCTTCCTGCATTAATTTCTCTCGGTGACATTCCCTCTAATTAAAGCCTCATCCAGTAGAAGTCACTGAAGCCTTTGCTGCTGACTGCAATCTTTAGACAACAAAATCTCTTCCTTTGCTATACCTTGGGGAGAAGCATCTACAGCTATAGCAAATTGTTGGGAATGGTGAGACTTAGCAAGATTAAATTCATTCAGTGAAAGTACGAAAAGCATGGCGAAACATTACTGTGCAATGACCCACAACATATCAATTTAATTCTACAGTAAATCATATTTGTGGATATATTTAGACAAAAGTGGGTCTTTTTTTGCTTTAGAGGCTGATAGCAAAAGGCTTTGATAGCTATGGTTTACAGAATTGCAATGGTATATCAGAATATCTTGGTTTGCACAGGGGCAATGGGTGAGAGGGGCTTATTGAGAGAGTTTAATAAAACCTTGTACATTAGGTATCTATCTCCTACAGCAGCAGACATGTCCAACTCATGGCCTGTGGGCTGCATGTGGCCTGCCTCAGTCTATCCTGCAGCCTGCCCCTGCCCCGAGCTATCGCAGCAGGAGTTCTGACCCACTGAGTGGCTCAACCCAACCCTGGGCACACACCCCTTGATCACAGCAACTAAATATTGCTGTGCAATTGGCACAGTCTGGGCTGAAACCAGAGCACAGCAAGAGCACAATGCAGGGCTAACTAGAGTTATGGGAATGTTATGCATTTTGGTACATTGGTTAAATGCAATTCTGTGAACAGCAAAAAAGTATGCAGCTGTGCTTGTATAGAATCATAGAATCACAGAATCATAGAATCGTAGAATGGCCTCCCCCTCCTGTTTAAATGCTCCCTTCAAGTACTGGAAGGCCACAACAAGGTCCACCTGGAGTCTTCTCTAAGCTTAGCAAGCCCAGTTCTCTCAACCTTTCCTCATAAGAAAGGTACTCCAGCCCTCTGATCATCTTAGTGGCCCTCCTCTGGACCTGCTCCAAGAGCTCCATGTCCTTCCTGCACTGGGGGCCCCAGGCCTGGATGCAGTACTCCAGATGAGGCCTCACAGGTGCTGAGTAGAGGGGAATAATCACCTCCCTTTCCCTGCTGGCCACCCCTTTTTAAATGCAGCCCAAAACACAGCTGGCCTTCCAGGCTGCAGACACACACTGCTGGCTCATATCCAGCTTATCATCCACCAGAACCCCCAGATCCCTCTCCACAGGGTTGTTCCCAAGAAGATCTTCCCCCAGTTTGTATAAATACCTTGGGTTGCCCCAACCCAAGTGCAGCACCCTGCACTTGGCATTATTGAACATCATTAGGTTAACACGGGCCCACTTCTTGAGCCTGTCCAGGTCCCTCTGGATGGCTTCCCTTCCTTCCAATGTATTGATGGCAACACTTAGCTTGGTATCATCTGCAAACTTGCTGAGGGTGCACTCGATGCTGTTGTCTGTGTCATTGGTGAAGATGTTGAAGAGCACCGGTCCCAAGACTGACCTCTGAGGGACACCATTTGTGACCGGCCTCCACCCTGACACAGAACCATTAATCACAACCCTTTGGCTGCATCCAGCCAGCCAGTTCCTAATCCATCGTACAGTCCATCCTTCAAATCCACACCTTTCCAATTTAGAGAGAATGTGGTGAGGGACCATGTCAAAGGCTTTACAGAAGTCCAGGTAAATGACATCCATCGCCCTTCCCCCATCCACCAAAGCTGTCACTCCATCACAGAAGGCCACCATTAGCTTTCCATGTAGATAAAGGAATTTGAGAACATGTTTCAAGAGTACCAAGAAACATCACTGTTTTTTTGACTATTTGTGACACCATTTTGAGTCAACATAAATACATTACCTGCAGTTTTTCAAGAGGAACGTACTGAGTTACAATCAGACATTCAACTGAAAAACTCAATCATGTCTCCTTACCAGACTTTTATAAGGCCTCTATTGTCAGAGAAAGATATCCCTCACTTCACAATCACTCCTCATTTCTATCATCGCTTTTTGGCAGTATGCACATTTGTGAACAACTGTGCTCAAGGATGAAGCACAGGAAGAGTAAAATATCATCAAAAATCTCTGACAAACACCTTGAGAACTTAGGAAGAATTGCAACCACTTCCAACAAAACAGTCTGATGCATTAATTTCACAAAAACAAGATTAAGTATCCAAATACTTTTAATGTTTTTGTTCTTTTCTTTATGTTTTAATTAAAAAAATCAGAAAAAATAACTTTTGCTACTTATACACATTTAGCATGTTGTATATTTTACAATGACTGCTCTGCAAGTAATGTCACCGTTTATTATGTGTCATGGAACAAGGCCAACCAAGGAATTGGTCTGAGTAATTGCACAAGAACTGCTAAGATAACAACAGCCGAAGCAGCTGAAGTGGAAATGTGGAATGGGGATGTGAAGAAGTACACAGTATCAGAGGCGAACATGTCCTCAGCTATGGCACCTATAGAGCTGCCCAGCAACCACCCCCAGTCCAACTGGACAGTTGCTGCTCAGCCCTTCATATGGCTTTGCAACATGATCTGTGTCAGTGACAGTAGCAGTGATCTTCAGGGACACCTCCCAGAAGACTAAAACCATAAATTCTGCACACCAGACAAACTACTTCTAAGTGCAAAAAAATCACAACATAAGAAGACATCTGCACCTCTATGAGTGTGACTTTTCTTGGAACTCTACATTGAAGGACATTTGTGCTATAGTGGATATAGATGTATGCAAAAGCATTCTTGGAGGTAACACTCCACGTTATCCACCTGTTAGAACAAATGCTAACAGGTAACAGAATGAGCTGGCTATGACCATGCAGAGCTCTGATGTTTTAGCGAGGATTAATTCCCATGTCTTCAGTTATGGCACCAATAGAGCCCAGCAACCATCCCCAGTCCAACTGGTCAGTTGCTGCTCAGCCCTTCACAGGGCTTTGCAACATGATCTGCATCAGTGACAGTAGCAGCAGTTCCACATCCAGGTGGTTCCACTTGCAGGCTGTTGAGCGAGGATGGTGGACATCTCCCAAACCGCTTGGGACATGCTGTCTACCCCCTCATCGAAGGCATGCCACAAACAGGATGAAGAGGTGGCTGGAACCCCTGGGGGTGCCTTTACCCAAGGGGAAGACATTCTCTTTAGCAGGCAACATGGAACAGGGCAGCCATCCCCAGGAAAGCACCCCCATCCTTCCTCCTCCTTCAAAACTGGGGCAAATCTTAGGCCATAGGCCCCAAATCCCAAAACTGCCATGTTTTGGTCACCATGGGACATTCTTAGAGCGTCATCACCATGGCTTCCTGATGTCACAGGTCACCTCACAGCCCAGTGTTCCAAACCCTATAATAGGGGGACTCTGCGCCCAGAAGCCCAGTCGCTGAGCCAGAGACGCCAGTGGCAACTTTGAGCTTCAGAGCTGAGTGGATTTTGTTTGCCGAGGAGGCAGGATGGATTGCTCTCCTACGAAGAAGAGGCGGCTAATGGAGAGGCTCCCCGCCATCGAGCCCATGGAGGTGGACCCTCCTGAGAGCGATGAGGAGCCCATGGAGGTGGATCTGGAGCCAGACGAAGAACCAATGGAGGTGGATCCACCTCCAACAGGGCAGAGCCACCACCAGCCCGTCGCTCTCAGGAAGTGGCAGAGAAGAGCCAGACCCAGAGCCCATCCCTATTACTGGAGTGGCCTGAGGTCCAGTCCACCTCCCTGCAGATAGCCGCCTCGATGCCAACCCTGATCCTCCCATCCTGTAAGTGTGCAATTATCTGATACAGCCCCAGCTTTCAGATCGCTCCGCAGGCTCACATGAGGCATTCATTTCCTGGGCATTCTTCTTTTGACAGCCAATGTTCCTGTGGACTCCTCCTTCCTGTCCCCACCTCTTGTCCCTCCCCAAGTTCCCTCATCTCTTCTTCACCAAGAGGAAGAAGGAAGGGCAGGGACTGGCATCCTCGGAGCTGCTGCACTGTGGCAACAGGAGGAGTCCAGCAAAGGGACCTGAGCTGCCTGGGGACGTGAGGAGCTGTAACAGGTGTCACAGAGGGTGGCTGCTGCTGTGGAGAAGCAGAAGGCTTTGGCTGTGACAGAAGCAAGGCTGACGTTCAGCATGGAGGACTCTTTTCTAAGACTGGACAATAAATGATTCAAAATTATAAAACAATTTTGAAAAAAGAAAAAGAAACATACAAAAAAGAACTCTGAAGCCAGAAATTTAGCCAAAACAATAAATATTCCTCTTTTTATTTGGACCTTGAGAGTCTGTGTGTGGATTCCTGTGTCCTCTTCTTGTCTAGAGAAGGGCAACATCAAAGACTCTTTTCTAACACCGGACAATAGAAGAGTTTAAAAAAATTAGTACAAGAAAAATATGAACATGTAAAAACAAAGAAAATAACAACCAAGCAAATGTCCCAGTAATTTTCATGGACATAAATAGGAGGCATTACTTTCAGAGTGACCTATGCATGTGCAGCCCAGGCATGTCAAACTGTTAGGCATCCATGACTTATGTCATTTCAAATGTCATTTGATTTATGGAATTGAAACTCCTGGACTGGTCTTTCCATGGCCACATCCAGGTGGCTAAACCTGGAGCAGATCTCCCAGCCCAGCCTGCTGCCCCCATGACTGCCCTGCTCATCAGGCACTGCCTAGACCTATTGTGTCCCTGCCTGACCCCAGGGCCCACTGGCCCTGCAGCTCCCACACAGGACATTTCCAATCCAGAGCCAAGTGCAGTGGGGCTGCCGCATGCTGCCCTGGGTCTCCATAGCACCCTGAAGTGGTGCAGCAATAATCCTTGTTATGGTGGCTTGCCCACTACCAAGTTTCCTTTCCATATTGCCTCTGATTGCTCTCGGAACTGCAGCCATTTGCTTCTAGTGGTCCTGGAACCCTGCAAGTAAGCAAATCATTCCAGAGAAAATGGGCTGGGGTACAGCAAGGGTTCTGACCCTCTTCCTGAAAGCCTTGAGTCATGGTAAAGCACTCAATGCTACTAATATGGACTGCTTTCCCCACTTAATTTGAGGTTTTATTACAACCACTCCACAGATGGGAGTATAGGAGCATGACTTGCTCCTTGTGAAAACAGCTTGCTCCTTGCGTCCTTTTCCTGTTACCCATAGGTTATTTCCTCAGATCACTGAGCTTTTTCTTTTGGCATGCTCTTGAGCTCCCTGCCTACCCACCATGTACTCAATCACTGTTTCAAGCCATGATTCAGCATTTCTGCTACACTTGATTTTAATCAGATTCTTTAATTTCAGTATTTTCCTTAGAATTATTAACACTCCCCTAAGTCACAGAGCGTCTTGTTAATATCTCCTTCATCAACATTTGATTTCCTTCTGTTAAGACCTTTTAAAACAAATGGATTGTATACGCATTTACTATTTACTTAGTTATTTAGTTGTGACATCAACTAAAGCCAGATAAAGCCTGATAACATACATCATAGCACTTATAATTTACTATGCACAGGTATTTTGATGACTAGAAAAAAATTCAGGAGACATCTTTGCTTTCAACCCAAAGAAGCTTAGCTAGAAACAAATTGTTTCACAGTCAGCAGGAAAACAACCTTGATCTTGCTCTGAATCTTCCAGTTCTCTGGAAACCGAATTTAAAGACCCATTTGAAAATGATAACATTTACATTCAGCTGTACATTCTCCTGCTAAGGTAACCCAC
Organism: Excalfactoria chinensis; assembly: GCF_039878825.1. NCBI lineage: Eukaryota > Metazoa > Chordata > Aves > Galliformes > Phasianidae > Excalfactoria > Excalfactoria chinensis. The sequence goes on along the minus strand of NC_092825.1, from coordinate 66,594,166 downwards.
TACCTTAAATCACCAACATGGGTTGCTTTTAGCTTTCAGTCTACCTGTACCAATTATTTCACTGAAAGATTAAGTGTGCAGTAAGAAACTTTAAGAGATCTGTAATAACTGTGTTTAATGATGTCATATACTGGCTGGCAATTCATCCTGCAAATACTTTGGTCACAAAGCTGTTTTCTTTGCTTCTAACATCTCAAGGGAAAGAGAAACGGAAGGGGTTTTTAGCAATCATAATAGGTGAATAAACTTAGATATTACAAATCAATTGAGCATAAAAAGTAACCACTTTCTTCTGTTGTGTGCTTACTTCCCTTGAAAGTACAAATGACTGTGATTTCTCTGTTACCAGTGGGAATTTTTACTAGTCAAAAAAGCGTGTAGTAGGATACTTGTACCTCAAACATAATATTTTTTGCCTTTTTTTAAAATAGATATTACAAAGTGCTTTGTGGCAATGTATTAAAACCCTTCATCTTCTGTGACAATCCTCCCCCAGAACCTGAACAGAGATGCATGATTAACTTGATGTCCTTGATTTGTGTGGGTATTCAAGGAGGGATTGTTTGTAGCTCTGTAGTTATGCTGCAGATAATCATTAGAGTCCAGACGCACAACCTTCTTATTATGAAGAGGAAGAGCCTATTCTTCTGAAAAATTAAAGATTCTGTTCTTATAACAAGAGGAGCATTTCAGCAGTTCAGTTTTTAAATCTTATAAGTTATTTATGGTTGAAGACTGAAGTATTTACCAGAATCAGAAAATCTTTTCAAGAATTATCTTCCTTGAGGTAACCAAAGCTTTTGCATAGTTAAAGCTCAGTTTCGGCTTAGATAATGCCCATGTTGAAGGACGTTTTTGAGGACTATAAGAAAACTGAGAGGAAAAATAAGTGAAAGATTTTCCTTCATCAGGACTTAGAAGGAACAGGCCATATAGTAAATATTTCTCAAGAATTTCTTCTTTAAAAGAAACTAGACTGCATCAAATTCTTCCCCACTATACTGCTGTGAGAAGAACTCAGCAAGAAGACCTCAATCTAAGATAAATTCCAGTTAAATTGAATTATACGCCTCTCCAATAAATAGTTTGTGCATGTACTGATCTAACTTAACTGCTGTATGAACTGCCAGGCAGTATTCAAAATTGCACTCAAAAATTGCATAAAAATCATAGAAGGATGATAGTGATAAAACTTTCTTCTGAAGACAGCATTTCCTCACTCTTCAATTAAACCTGTTTTTCAGATTTGTCCTTACAACACTGTTTCCAAAGTAAGCTGATATTCGTATCTGTGGAGAAATTGCATAGTGCACAAATACAGTCCTTCTCATTCCTTCAGGGACAGTGGTTTAATTTTAACAAGTGTATAATTACTTTGATCTTTGTGAATTCTTAAAGAAGTACCACCCCAGCACCATGGATAAGTCATGGAACAGGCAAGTTATCAAGCTTTTCAGGCATTCTAAGTTATTTGTAAACAATCTCCACATCTATGAGATGAACTTCTGAGATATCCTGGCTCATGAACACTAGAAATCCTTATCTAGTTCTTATTCTACAATTTTACTTACATGAACCACACATCTCTTTACTCTCTGACATCTAGACAGCTATTAAATCATTTGCTTACAAGAAAATGCATTCTACAGGGCACTGTTTATTGCGTATTCTTTGGACCCAGTACTACATGTGACCCGAATATTTTTGTCTTCAAACAATACATTTTGATATATTTTCCACCTAACAAAGACAAATAGCATGCATGGCCAATAAAAGAATGCTAAGAGTTGCTTAGAGGTAAAAATACTCTTTATTTAAATCTGACTTAAATGCTACACTGTTAGCATTACAATGATTTTTTTTCACGTTAAGCCAAAGTTCAAGAAATTGTATTATATGCCACTCTCTCTTAGAATAAAGTTTAACAATATGACTTTAATCTCAGCAATTCCTGCACTGCAGTAGACTCTTCAGAGATATTACTAGTCTTCTGACTTGCTCTGTATTCCCAGAAACTGAACATTTGAGAGTCATGACCTTATTAAATACTCCATAGATCTGTTTCTAGCATCTTACAGAAGAACTTGTTCAAGAAAGCAAGAAAGAACTTGTTGGTTTAGAACTTTGTTAGTTTTCAACCTTTGCTTTCTCATCTTGATATTGTAAACAATGATTTTTCTCCGCAGAATTCAGACGAAACACATAGAACTGCATCAGTGTGTCCTATGAAGCTATGAAACAGATAACATTTTCCTGAGGATCATTCATATATTTGTCAGAAGGGAAACATTTGCAGAACCATTTGTTGCTTCTTTTTGGTGATGATTCTCTGCCAATAATGTTGTTTGTGAAATTACCTCTTCATCTCTGCTTGTATGAGGCAAATACGGTTTTGTGTTATGAGATGTATCGTACATAAGAATGAATTTGACCAGGGCACCCACCATTGCTATGGTCTAAAAGTAAAACCGCAGGTAGGTTTGCTGCCATTAAATTAGAAAGACAGCATGAAGGAAAATTAAAGATAGAAGAAGCAAAGAGACTTCCATGCACGAAAAAACTAACAAAAGCTTGTCCTTAACATGCCTTTGTAATGCCTTCCATTCTACCTGACATCTAAAACATAATCTGCTATTCTGACAGAGGCAGCAGTAATACAGTCTCTTTCTTGAAGCCATTGACACTTCTGTGAAATATTAAGGAATACTATATCTCTGGAGCCTACTCTTAGATGACTTGGAAATTGACCAAGGACAGTTTTTGAAGTATCAGACAAACTGAGTGTGGTCATGTAAGCTTAATTTTAACCAGAAAACCCAGTTGAAGAAATTGTAAATGACTCGTCTCTCAGCAAGCAAAAAAAAAAAATAGATGAGGAAGTCTTCAGTAGTGCCTTCTGCTGCTTTTTTTCTGCTGCTCTGGTCACGAGTGGTGTTCCCCAGGGGTCGGTGCTGGGGCCTGTCCTCTACAATATCTTTATTGATGACCTCAATGAGGGCATTGAGTGCACCCTCAGTAAGTTCGCAGATGACACTAAATTGGCTGGGCGTGTGGATCTGCCTGGGGGTAGCGAGGCCCTGCAGAGGGATCTAGACAGGCTGGAGAGCTGGGCTGAAGCCAATGGGATGAGGTTCAATAAGACCAAATGCTGAGTCCTGCACTTCGGCCACAACAACCCCAGGCAGCGCTATAGGCTTGGGACGGAGTGGCTGGAGGACTGTGTGGAGGAAATGGACCTGGGTGTACTGATTGATGCACGGCTGAACATGAGCCGACAGTGTGCCCAGGTGGCCAAGAAGGCCAACGGCATCCTGGCTTGTATCAAGAATGGTGGTGAGCAGGACTAAGGAAGTCATCCTGCCCCTGTACTCGGCATTGGTGAGGCCTCACCTCAATTACTGTGTCCAGTTTTGGGCACCTCAGCACAATAAAGATATGGAAGTACTGGAGCAGGTCCAGAGAAGGGCAACGAGGCTCGTGAAGGGCTTGGAGAATCAGCCCTACGAGGAGAGGCTAAGGAAGCTGGGGCTGTTTAGTCTGGGGAAAAGAAGGCTGAGGGGAGACCTTATCGCCCTCTTCCAGTTCCTGAAAGGTTCTTACAGTGAGAGTGGGGCAGGTCTCTTCTCACTAGTGACAAGTGACAGGACAAGGGGAAATGGCCTCAAGTTGCACCAGGGCAAGTTCAGGTTGGATATTAGGAAGAACTTCTTTACAGAAAGGGTGGTTAGGTACTGGAATAGGCTCCCCAGGGAGGTGGTTGAATCGCCATCCCTGGATGTGTTTAAGAGCCGTTTGGATGTGGTACTCAGGGATATGATTTAGCAGAGGTTTTTTTTAGAGATGGGGCACTGGTTAGGCTGCGGTTGGACTTGATGATCTTCAAGGTCTTTTCCAACCTGGGTAATTCTGTGATTCTATGATTTTACACACACAGTCCTATCACGCCAAAACCAGAGCCACAATCTGACCCTTAATTTTCAAGTACTGCTGTTTCTTCTCTTGAAAAGAGGCCAATATATATTATGCAATCGCATTTACAGAGATACAGTAGTCTCTTTCCTTCTCCCCATGCTGCTTATTGAATTTGAATGTCATTTGCAGTTCAACTGAGAGACTTTTTTTAAAAAAAAACAAAACAAAACAAAAAAACTGCTGTTTGTCCACCATTAATGAGCTTATTTGACTCTGGTTTCTTTTTTTCTGCCTTTCACCCACATGCATTCTTGTTAATCTTCTGTAATGCTATAATGGGATGGTAGTAGCATGGTGGCTAAGTCTTTAGCTACAGCTAATGAGAACAATTTGCAACTCCTGCAAAGTGTCCAATTTTATTATTATTATTATTATTGTTGTTGTTGTACAGTATCTACTAAAATGGAGCTTTGGACATTTTAGTTGGAGTTTCTCTGAGTTCTTGTAATGCAGTTAGACAGAAAGACCTCAGTGAATGGCCTCAAGTTGCACCAGGGGAGATTCAGGTTGGATGTTAAGAAAAAATTATTCTCTGAAAGAGTTGTCAGCTGCTGGAATGGGCTGCCTGGGGAGTAGGTAGAGTGACCCTTCATAGGTATTCAAGAAACATTTAAGTGTTGTACTAAGGGACGTGGTTTACTAAGGAAATATTGGTGGTAGGTGGACAGTTGGACTGGATGATATTGGAGGTCTTTTCCAATGTTGGTGATTCTATGATTCTGTGATCTTTTCATTTTTCCATTTGCTATCAGCTCAAAAAATAAATGCAGCGTTCTTGTGCTCTGACACCTAGAATACTCTTTTGTTCCTCACACACTTTGCTCCACACAGACTTTTTCTGTGCACACTCTTAATGCTATTCGACTGTGTGATCTTCTGAAAGCAGCACGTGGCCAGGGATTAAACTCAAAGCCTGACATTGTGCTGAATTAATCGATTAGCAGATAACAGCAGCTGCCTTCAGTAGCTGATGTACATGAAACTTGCCATGTGTGATCTCCAAAGGATCTGAATGACAGTAATGAGTTACGCTGATATATCTTCCCAAAGCCTGACAGTTGCTTTGCAAACAGAGTAATTGGAGAGTTACACATTGAACACTAATAGTGAGCAGGGGTGTTGTAGAAATTGTCAAGGTTCTTGAGGTTACTTATTTTTCTAAGAAGCTGCATTTCTCTTATCCCTGTCAATTTGCTTCATTTGAAAGAAAAATCAAATCCTGGCTATGACTCAACAGTAGACTGAATAAATTAAAAATAAATAGCATCCTTATCGCTGAATTGCAGTGATTCTGAAAGACAGCAGAAACTTGCCAGGAGCAGCACATAGTTTTCACATTATAGTGTTCTTTTTCGAGGGTAATTTGGGAAGCAACAGGATTTAAGGAAAATAAAGGCCTTTATTTATAGTGGTGTTAGGTGAACAAAACTTTTAAGCATATTGGCCCCCTCTGCAATCTGTTTCAGAATGTAATTTTCTCAAATATACATACATCTATGAATAAGTACAGATGTTTAAAACATATATAAGTATAAATAAATACACAGTTGGTGCTCAATCAAAAATCTTTCTTATCTCTACCAAAAGAAATAGAATTGTGGAAAGCTTGTACTGAAGCATATCTTAAAGCAGAAAAAAAAGTAATATTTCCATTTTAGAAAATCAAGTCATTAGAATCATAGAATCGCTCAGGTTGGAAATGATCTTCAAGATCACCCAGTCCAACTGCAACCTAACCATACTACCCTAACTAACTCTAACTCTCATTCTAGGAAAGTGCTTGCCATCAGACTATGTAAGACACGCTGTATTGTGCAGTTTTTCTCTAAATAAACAGAAAGTGAGTGAAATAATCTTAAGACTATGACAAAGCTATACTATAACAATTAAAAAAGTAGTACTCTAGAGCTCGGCCTGCCTAGTTTTTTTTCATTACACAGATAGATGGATTCTTCTAGTGTATTTTTTTAATGTTTACTTCCCAAATACTTCAAAAAAGTGGGTTGGGCCACTTGGTGGGGAAGAGCTGCCACACTGCAACCAGTGCAGGCCCACATGTGCCCCACAGGCCATGGACTGGACATTCCTGCTGTAGGAGAAGTCCAGTCAACTTACTATATAAATCTTTCAACAGCAGCCAAACAAAAGCCAGAACTGAAGTGCAGAAGGCATCTGTTGTCTTCACACAGGATCCCAACGTGTAAATGTGGATTTCTACTCTTTACAGACAGAGAGATACAATAGCCTGCACATACTAAGACATACCAGCAGTATGGCTGTTGTGAGCTGAAATCATTGCCCAGCATGATTCCATTCAGAGAACTGATTCCCTCTGGTGAAACTAGCTGATTTGTGCTGATGCAAGGGACATATCTCCTATTCACTTGGTTGAAATGTTTTCTGATATTGATTTTATTAGTCTAACTTGAGTGTCTGCTCTACTCATTGGCCTTTCTTTGGAAACATGTACAGTTTGGGTGCAAAGATTCTTAGATATATGCAACAAGAAGATCAACAAATACTTCAGAAAAAAAAGTTACTTTGAAGATCTTCCTATCAAGAAAGTATAAGAAAAAAGGTCCCTCACTTGCTTACTTTAGTGTAATTTCTTTGTACTGTCGAGATATTTGTGTACATGCATAAAAAATACAAAAATTTAGTCAGGAGTTTCAATGTTAATACTGGGATCCAAAAGATGAAATTAGGCATGTGGAAGGCGAGGTGCATATTTACCACAGAAGATCTTGGCTTTCATCCTTGTCTTACCTATTAAACAGCAACACATCTCTTGGGTTTGATTTCTTTTATTATTTCTCAGAGCTCATCCAGGCTATTTCTTTGCACCTGGTTTTGATTACGTTAAATTCTTAGACTCTTAGAGTCATAAAATTGTTTCAGTTGGAAGGAATCTTTAATGGTCATCTAGTCCAACTCTCCTCCAATGAACTGGGACACTTGCAGCCAGATCAGGATCTTCCCAGAATGCATAAGAGACAGGGGCCAGAATCAAGGCAGAATGTATGCTGGAGGATAGAAATGTTGTCAGGAAAAATGTAGTAGTTTGGCTGTTTTGAGAGTTAGCAGCCAGACACCCACCTTGTTTTACAGACCATGGTTGCTTAGCCTTTTGGATTAAGGCTATATCTAAACAGGGTCTTCAGTGTCTGCCTTCAGGAGGAGAATTAACAAGCCAGTGCTCAGATCTAGAGATCTCTGTGTGGAAATCAGGAGAATTAAGCAGGTGAGTGCCTAAGGTTCAGAATAGGCAACATATTTTGTGAGAAGCCCCTCAGAAAATTAATGGACAACAGCTCAGAGAGGAACGTTTGTAAAACTTATCATCACCTTATGGGTATAAACGTACACCAGTATCTGCAGTTAAGGGCCAGGGTAAGTGTAGGATTCACAACATAATACTTTCTCCAGAATCTCACACTGTTCTTTTGAGTGCTGATGAATGGTTTGGCATTTCCTTGGAAGAATATACAATTTGAGTGTAGGAGCAGCACAGTGTGTCAGAAGGCTTGAAACTACTATTTTCCCATACTTTCACTGCCATGCTACAAAAAGTGTTGGACTAATTTATGTGTGTCTGTGCTTTATTCTAAGAAGTAGCGTAGCTTATTGTCCCTTTTTCTAACAGAGGAAGTAAATTCCCCAAGAACATGGAGAACCTACAAGACCTTTAGAGACTAATTGGCCTGCCTAGAAAAAGACAAGAGCTATACGGAAGGGTTTAAGGCCAGTGACTTAGCTTTAAGGCTAGATTTCTTTCATGATTAGAAGACTCACTGAGATCTCCAGAAATAACTCAGTGTTTTGTTTGTAGATTCTTTACAACCTTCATCACGTGTGGGTACCATCTACAACATGCAGAGATCAATTATTCCACACACCCTCACGGTAGTCTTCTCCAAGATCTCAACTCCTTGACACTTCAGTTCCAAGAAATGCAGTTCCCACTGCTTCAGGGAAAGAGGATGTAGGTATCCAGGCCCGTGGAGAGGAGTAGGTAACATTGTCATCTTTGTAAATGTTTGTAGAACACAATTGCAGTTGCCAGAGGTAGACATGGGTGTTGTTGATCCACTGTTCAAAGCAATGTCAGTGGCCCCTGCGTGGACAGGTCAGTCTCATGCAACAGCAACTGCAGCAATTATTTCAAATTAGTATCTGCTTTGCTTAGCCTTTTGTCAATAAGGACTTCGTTTACAAGCAGAAATAGTATTTTCTATAAACAGATGTGGTGGAGGTCCTACAAAAAGTTTTAGGTGTCTCCTCCACGCACATGTCCTCAAATTGGATGCAGAGCAGCTGCTGGGAATGGAACCTCAAACCTGCCGCCTGCTGAAGAGCTGGCTATGATCTTCCATCAAGAAATAAACACAAGAAAGGCAATTTTGGTGGATGGGAGATATCCTGTTTCCAGGTAACCACGTACTTTCTTCATTGATCACTATGGAAACCCAATTCCCACCTTCTGTTTTCTCTTAACAAAAGATCATGCTTCCATGCTATCGGAGAGGGGAACTCTTTGATTTCCTGTTCCAGCCCTTCACACTGAGCTAGCAGAAGGTTACTTTTCTTTCTAATGTGAGATGCTTGCATTTCATCAGTGTTGAAACAAAGAGTCTCTCCAAGCAATCTCACAACTGCTTCAAAATAACTTGCTCAAAATTCATTGAAAAGAAATGAAAGCCTCTCTCTCTCTTTTTTTCTTTTTCTTTTGAAGAACTGTGTTATTATGTGAAAACAAAGATAAAGAACACAATTCAGCTCCTATGCTTATGAAAGACCTTCCTGGCTCATCAGACATTTCTACCTGCACTTTAATCACAGTCATTTCAGCTGATACAAAAGAATTCTGGAAGACTTTCATCACAAACTTGAACTGGTTTAAGATCAAAATAGAAATTTCTGAGAATGTGGTTCCCATCTCAGAGAGTTTCCCACATTCACTTCTGTCTGCATTTGTCGAGGCTTTCTTATCAAGCAGGATCGGCACTGCAAAAATCCAGACATACTTCACTTCTCATTTTAGTCAAAAATGACCACAAGACAGAACTGATTTCACTTATGATTCCTTCTCAACTTCAGATGTTCACAGTTTAGAGTGTAAGAAGTAGCAGCAAACTGCCAGATGTGACTGCGTGCCTAGCTTCTGTTGAATAATTTTTGAGAAGAAAAAGCTGATTGTATTGTTTCCAATGATTTCAAGAATTTCATCTCATGATTTTTTATTTATTTATTTTTTTAATTTATTTTTTAACTTGCAATACTCCGTATTTCTGTTTTGGTAACAGAAATGTCTGTGGTTTTCTCTCTTAGTAATCATACCAGCTGCACATAATTGTCACAATATATGGTGGTATGTCTTATCAATGCCTCAGATGGATAGATGAATGTTTTCCTTGACTTTCTAACCTTACATACTAAAATTGTAGCTTCCCACACATTTCAGTTTATATGTTTGTGTGCCTTCAACCAGTGATATTTTCAAGTCTGCAGCCATCATTTAACACTGTCCATTCACCCTCAAATTATCCTTTAAAACTTTAAAACTAAGGACACCTGAAGCTTTGGGAAACCGAACTGTCACACAAAGCAAAAACAAATAGCCCTTCCAATTATTAGCTTCCATGACAATCGGAATCCATTTCTAGTCTAAAAGACTGTTTCCAGCAAAATTGCAGTGGCCTTCTAAATTGTTGCCACTGAATTTGGAGGGGGAGAGGACCGTGGACAGACAATAGTTTGCTCCTTTGCTTCTTTTTGCTTTGACATGATTTTTAAATTGAAGCTCCTGATTTCAAGACAAGAAGTGTCTTTCAGTGATTAACACTGAGAAGCAAGCATTTTTATATTTGTGCATAACATTATGTAAATGGAATACTTTGCTTTGGGTACCTTTTTTGGGGGGGGAGGATGGGAGCAGGGGCCAATCATGTGCTTTGTTCAGTAATGGTCCAATTGTATTTTTGGATTCGCCCAAGGTAAGCAAAAAGCCATAGAAGTTTTCCTTTAAGTGTAATGCTGGAGGCTTTCTAACTGCAAGAGAAGCCAATCTTTCAGGCCTTGGGAGAGCTATCTCTGTGAGTTCTGTTGCGGACATCAAGGGGCCAGGATTTCACTCCAGATGAAAACCCTGGAAAAGAGTCTCACTTTGGCCTCTGCATCAGAGGGCTGGGTTGATGTAAAATGAAAGCTAAAAGACTCTTTTCTGGTCCAGAAGATGATTCCCTCCAGCAGAGGCATCGCATAAAACAGCACTCAGTAAAACACAGTTTCACTCCAGATGTCTGTGAATCGCTTCCCTTTAAAGGATGCCCATCCCAGTTTAAGAATAACTCCCAAGTTACAGGAAGAAATGGACTGTGAATTTACTTCAGCATTAGATGAGACTGAATTTCTTCTTTTTTCTTGGAGACTGGATTTCTTCTTGCCTCTTCTAAATACGCAAATCCAGTTCGCTTTACGGTGCAAGTTTGTGAACCGTGCTATTGGAAAAAATATGCTTTCCCCTTGAATACGTACACATGGCATATAGTACAGGTTTAAGACTCAGAAGATTGGATTCTGATTGTTTTGTATTATTCAAAGAGCTTCTACTGAGGTAATCCAAATTGCTATTTCATTGATTGTAACAATTAAGTTGTGAATAAATACTCACTGTATCCTTCTGATTTCTAGTAACCATCCTTCATATCGGGCAGCAAACTCTCCTTTCTGATCAAACAACAACAAAAAAAGAAAAAAGCCACAGAGGAGATTAAAAATAGGTTTCTGATTCTTACTTAACCCCACCTCTGTTTTACATCAGACATAAGTGGGGTTTTGTTTGTTTGTTTTTGTTTTGTTGTGTTGTTTGTTTGTTTTTGCTTACATGAGAGATGCAAAACATGTATGTTTTGCGAAACATAAAGGAGCAGCAACTCGGAAGGATTCTTGGTTTGCTGTTATCTCATAAGGCAGAGCAGCTGTTTATTTAGTGACCGTGTGAATATGTGTTGGGGCTTTTTCAAACTGAGTATCATTGTAGACCGGGAGGGTACTTGTTCCATATTCAGCCTTGAAGAATGTAGCATTTAAATGCTACATTTCCTATATATGGGTATAGAATATACATACATGCACATGTCATACGGAGGGAAAAACAACTCTAGCTGAGTTTTTGGACTTGCTGTTTTGTGGAGGTAGATGGCAAACTGGACATGAGCCAGCAATCTGCTTTCACAGCCCAGAAAGCCAGCTGTATCCTCGGTTGCATCACAAGAAGCATGGCTACCAGAGAGAGGAAGGTGTCCCTGCCCCTCTGCTCTGCACTGGTGAGACCATATCTGGAATACTGTTTCAAATTCTGTGCTCCTCAGTTCAAGAAAGACAGAGAACCTCTATAGAAACTACAGAAACTATAGCAGAGGGCCACAAAGATGATGATGGGTCTGGAGCACCTCCTTTATGTTTAAAGGCTGAGAGACCTAAGACTGTTCAGCCTGGAGAAGAAGACTGAGAGGGGATCTTGTCAATGCTTATAAACATCTAAAGGGTGAGTATCAAGTGGATGAGGCCAGGATCTTTTCAACAAAGCCCCCTAATGAACAACAGGGAATGGGCACAAACTGGAACATAGGAAGTTCCATCTGAACATGAGGAAAAACTACTTTACTTTGAAGGTGACAGAGCTGCCCTACAAAGTTGTGGAGCTTCTTTCTCCGGAGATATTCAAAACCCACTTGTATAATTTCCTGTGTAACATACTCTTCTAGCAGGTTCCAACTCCTACAGTTCTCTGATTCTGTGAACCACAATTCTGTAATTCTGCAAAACAAACATAAATCCTACAGATATATATATATATACATTTCTGTAAGAGTGCAAAAGTTTATTTGGACTGATATGACTCCTACCTGTTGCTGTTCTCACAAAAACAGCACTACTGTCTGCAATACAGTAGGTTATACTGTCTGATTCACTTTGGTGCTTCTGAAAATGTTATCCAAGAACTACCCTGATATTCTTGTTTTCTGTTTGCTAGAATATAGGGAAGTGTCTGACCCCATACATACCTTATAACAGCCAGAACAAGAAACTTGAAAGGAGACTAACACAGAGTAGTGCTGTCGCCCACCTGTGCCCTTGCTCAGTTCTCTTGATGAAGGAAGGCTGCTTTGTGCCTCCTTACTCTTATTTCTGGCAGGTCTTGTGAGGAAGGTCTCTGAAGATCTTAGATCTCACATCATGTAACTTTCCAAACCTCGTGAAAATCCTTGCCTTTGCAAATAGAAAATAATCTGTGAATCCTGCAGGCATGGGCATGATGCTAAAGAAGAAATTTTGCTGTTTAAGTGTACGTGGAATCACAGTTTTCTGTTTCTGTCCCCTGGTGCAGTGCAATCTCGCTTTGCTCCAGCAGGTGGGGCTGTGACTTCAAATATTTTCTAGAAAAGCTGCTGGTTGAGCGCTGTCTCCTGTCTCCCCAGCTGCATGACTTTATATTTTACACTGGAACTCTGAGACAACAAATCCGACGCACAGCACAAGCACTGTGTTTAAATTGCCATAATTGTAAGGAAGCTAAAACTGGGATCCCATCAGTTGGACAAGCCTTAATCTCACTGTGACAACCATAAGACTGCCCACAAACAAGTACTTATATGGGCTGAAAGGCACACTATGAGGCATCGTGAGGTGATACAGATGACTGTCAAAAACAGAGAGCTGAAACATCCTCTGCTTTGATCTCCCAAAGCATCACCACCGACATCAACCAAACAAAAATCTAAACATCAGTTGAACAAACAAACAAACAACCTGTTTTGGTTTGGTCTTCCCCACAGAGGAGCAGAAAGGCTACTCTTCAGTATGGATAGTACCTCTGCACACAATGCCTTTAAAAGCATCTTTATTAAGACTCTATGGGAAAAAAAGCAAAAGATAATCAGTTAAACTTGCAATTTTAGAAATGACTGTTTAAGGAGTATCTTTTTTTCCCCTTGGAGAGTACATCAGCTTCTGAAGTCAGCCAGAACTGGACCAGATAAAGCCTCACCACACCAAAACATTCTTCCCATTTATAGATTATCACAGATAGTTCATAACCCAAAAATGTTCAGAGTTTCTGGATGTAGTCAAAGACAGGAGCTGTTATCGATGTGAACCAGGTCCGCAGTGACATTTGCTTACTGGCTGGAGAAAATTAGGTCTCTGATCTTATTTCAGTTTCTGGGGAACAGCTACCTGCACCAGAAAGTGACATCCCTCAAGAGAGCATGTATTTAAGGTTAAGACTGACTTGCAAAATATCATCCCTGCAGTTCAGCCCTGAGATGTAGTGCCAGGCAAATGAGGGTCTGGGTGCCATTTAAAGAGACCTGTATGCAAGTACATGCTGCCAGAGTGACAACTCTGGAGGCTGAATCAATAAAATACCACGGAGTTATAAATTAACTTCTAAACACAAAGAGACAACTATTTGCATTTTGCTACCCTTCTCCCTCCCTCTCGAGATTTAATTGATAGCTTGATTGTAATTTGTTTATTCCTTTTGAAAAATATCAGTCCCACCCAGGGCATAATAATTCTGTAGCGGAACTGCAATTATTGGGCTGTTTGAAACTGCTTAAAAGACAAAGTCAGAGGCAGTGCAGGAAAAGATGAAGTGAGGTATTATAAACATAATGAATGCCACTCGGAATGCCTCCAGTTCCATGGTAAAGATAAACTGAATTAACATGTTCTGACATCAGTGAACAGTTTTGAATGCAGGCAATTCTAATTACATTGCCTCTCATGGAATTAATGTGGCAAGTACAATTTGTTGGGGCTGAGTTCTCATGTGGAAGAAATTAGTGTTGTTCCATTAAAACCAATGAATCTGCGTTAGAGGATCTAAGCAGTAGCATTTTGTTTATTCCCCTGCAGCCTGCTGATATTATATCTCTTTAGTCTGCTATCTTTCATTATCAACATCAGCTGATAACAGTCTTTAACATGTCTGGGCCATTCACACATATCAGAGCCACATAGGCTGGTTTAGGCAACACCAGTGATGATGTGCTAGCCTCAGTAACACGTCTTCCTTAATCCAATATTAGAATTGCCATGGAAACCTCTTAGCAACGTAGAAGATGAAAATGGAATGAGAAAGAAAAGAAGCAGTCAGCTCAAATGGTAACTTTTGAGACAAAGAGCCAAAACCACAAAAACTTACTAGCCCTGGGAAAACTCAAGAAACAAACTGCATCTGAGAAGTTCACCTTTCAAATTCCCTATTGGATTATTTTCTTGTGTCTTTCAGATCTTTCTTGGTTTGTTTTCTTCTTTCTCTGTGTGTGTGTGCGTGTTATCAACCAAAACAGCCAAACTCTTGTGCAGCCTCCACTTGACACTGTATTTTGGATTGTGCATCCTTCAGTTCTTGCATAGGTTTGCTGTTATGTGCTAGAAAATAACAGGTAATTCTGGCATTTTTGAAGCAGCTTGTTTTGTCTGTGTGGTTAGCCATACCTTTTAGCATGATCTTTTTAAGTTGCTCTGTTATTTAGCTAGCCAGCCTCACTCGTAGTGTTAACAATGACCAGAATTCACAGAACTCAGCTTCAGAACTTGGGGCTTTTTTCTATCTGTGTTAATTTACTTATCCTGTAGAATACATTAAACATTGAGCAGTATGAATTTATACTGTCACTGACAATTAGTCCCTTTGTGGTTTGACAGATTTTGGCCATGGGAGCAAGATTTAAAAACTGATTAATGGAGCTGGATAGCTAGACTGGCCAATGTTAAAGATGGCTTTAGAAACTTCCTTAATTCAGGTGCAGATAAAGCTGGTTAGTCAAGAAGCAGGTCCAATCTGAGGACCATTGAGCTGTGATAACATCCAGGACAATGTGTAGACTGAACACCGAAGATACAAATCCACTTGAGCACAACATTGAGCCAGTGTGGGTGTACGGTATTTCAATCCAGCTCAGGGCTAGTGCATAGAAACCTGAATCTGTTCTTTCTGCAACTTCTGACAACCTAGAAATGCCCTGAATTTCAGAGGCCCAGTGTTTGGTTTTTGTTCCGTTTGATTTGGGTTTTTTTTGATCCTTGCTACTAAAAATGCTTCTTACTCCATTCACTTGCATGTACACACATCAGATTCATGAGTACCTATGCACTTACCACGTATGTGTACAGGATGTGCAGTTCTGTTTCTCTTGAAAGTGATCTTTGACAAGCTTGTGCAGCAAGCAGAAAACATGGATGATGTAAATGACTCAAAAATTGTACTTTGTACATCACAATTATTGTACAAAATAATTGTACAAACTCACAAAGGAGGCTCATAGAGTGACTTCTTCTCCCAGAAAGTTCTGCTTGTATTTCATTTCCAGGTAGGGTCAAATAAAATAGTCTCAGGGACTAAAAGCAGGAGGACAAATGTCTTTGAAGATCAAACCCAAATTGCCCAGTAATAACTAGTTAGGTTAGAAAGTAGTATTGCACTAGTAAGATATACAATGACCACTGGGTGGCCAAAAGCTTCAAAAGCAGCAATGTGTTGCACCTGCACTGCAGGGGTAAACTTTTTCAAGCATCAACATGCTTCTGATGTTCTTCAGCTTTCTTAGTGGGCATTCTTCATTAATTGATAGATAAAGAAATCTGATGGAAGTACATTTAAAAAGAATGCTCGTGAAAATCAGTAAATCAACTTTTACATTTTTTTTCTACCAAACTTCATATATTCAAAAGATTAACTGGTTGTTTCAACCTTTGTATATCTGCAAAAAGTTACTATAAAAGCTGACTTCCATTGTCCACTCACAGAGATAGGTCAAAAATGATGTCCTTAAGAAACCTTACAAAGTCTACTTTTATATATTTGAATAGTATCTGTACCTAAACTCCTCTTTTTCTGAGCACATGAACTCCAGTCCTTCACTGAGACAGATACTAATCCTACCTCCTCTGAAGTACCACTTACTACATTTTGTGGAACTTAAAGCATTAATAAATAAGATTATTTTTCTATATACAACTAACTCATAAGTACATCAAAAAAGGTCTCAGTCTTTGCAAGGAGTGATGTTCTGAAGCACTGGTCAGAGGAAAACAGTAGATGGGAAAATGGATCCCCTAGGAATGAGAATGTAAAATATGTCTGCTTCCAGTAGTAGAGATGATGGCTCAGAAAACTGCTCTCAGTCTAACAGTCTTTAAATCACTGTCTCTTCAAATAAGGTGATGAGTACTTTGCTTGTGGGCCTAGAAAGCAGGACGATAGTGAACTTCTAAGAGCAAAATATTTGTGTAAAACCCAACTATTCAGCTGCAATAGATTTGAAGCCAATCTATTTTGTGCTACTGATTTTTGTTGGCTTTGTTTGTTTGTTTGTTTGTTCTTGCATAACTACTTCATTCACAATGCAGCCTATATTTTTAAGTATGTGACTGCTGTTTATAATGAAGACACTCATGCCAGTAAAGTTCTTAAAAGTAGAACATTCCAAATAGAGAGCAGACCATAATGAGCTATTTTCAAAAGGAAACTGAAGCAAAATGCTGACTGAGCTGCTCTTCCCTTTAAAACAAAAACAAACAAACAAAAAACCAACCAATCAAAGCCAACCAAACAAAAAAAATTAAAGAGCACTTTTAGACGTCCAGAGGAAAAATAAACCTTTCAGAAATGCTGCTTTTAAAAAGTTTTACTCCAAGATTATCTTGCTTCAATCGTGCTTGTAAAGTTAAAACTAGAACAGATGAGGTAGCAACACTGTTTTATATCGTCAGCTGGGTGCTATAACACTTCCAGGTAGTGCGTACACCATCTGCAAATTACTTGAATATGCACAGAAGTCAAGAGGTCCTTTTCATGCTGATTTCAGGAGCTTTAAATTTTTAGGAAACAAGCTCTCCGAAAACGCAGAAGTAAGGCTGAAGAGGCCAGTTTACAGAGTGGAAAATTCACAGCTTAATGACTGTGTAACCTCATTATTTTCTCCTCTGTTTATTTCGTGAAGAGATGTTCCCATTAATGTTCCCATTAAGCTGTTGATCCACCTGACCTCATGTACAACATGCATAGGCTTTGTGCAGGAAACAGCAGAGATTTCTCACTGACACCTCAAGCAGCCCTTCAAGCTCAGTGCCTTCACTTCAGTGCCTTGTGACACGGATGATTGATGGGAAAATCGTAGAATCATAAGATATACAGAGTTGGAAGAGACCCATAGGGATCATAAAAAATGGAAAGGTCATAACCAGGTGCCCGGGTGTGCTGGGGTCAGTTAATTGTGGTGAACAGGGGACAACAGAAAATATTCAGAAGGGTAGAACAATTTAAAATGTTTCATCTGACTACTTGCTCTGCCTGCACCTGACCCTGTCCACAAAATCCAATGGGAGAAGAAATTGGCTAATTTAATTATGTACAACAAATTAGCCTTAATTCCTCTTCAGAGATTGGTTGTATGGATACTGTTTCCTGAAATTTAAACTTCCACAAAGTACTAAATGAAAAACTTGATTCGAGTTGTCCATAAAATTATTTAGTGGTGGAAAAAATGTTCTGCCTTGGATAGCTCACTATAGGATCTAGGTTGTAAGTCAGTACAAGGCTGCAGTAACACCAGTTACATGAAGTAATAAGAACTCAGCTTAGATCAAGGTCAGAGTCTGACATGCTTGCTTCAGTCTCAGAATATCTTAGTTCCACAGATTATGCTGATGCGTGATCCTTTTCAAGGCAGAGGTCAGTATTTACTGCTCTTTCAATATACGCTCTTTGGAAGGAGGACAATAGTACTAGATGCATCTGTTTACATCATGTATGAATAAACTACATATAGGAACAAGTAGTATGGGGTGAAAAGTCAGTAAGAAAATACAGTATGGAAAAATAAGAGAAGGGAGGATTTCATTTAGACAGGGCCACGAGTCATGCCCTGCACTATGTGAGGCCACAGGAGAAAGCAGGTGACTGTTGAGAATCAGATCAGCAGCTGAACTCCAAAACTGAACTTGAAAGGAAGGGCTGGAGAAATCCTGCACATAGTTGTGTTCCCTCTTCTGCCTATCCTGAAATGGAATTTCAGGAACGGAAAAGTGTTTGAAGCACAGTTTACTTTGCATTGTTATTACTGACCAAAACCAACTCATCTCCAGGGAAATCACAGTGTGGAAAGAAGGATCTGTTAAAATAAAAGCAAATTGAATAGAATTTGATGTATTCCTGATCTTCAAATTATTTTATTGGCCCTGTATTTTACCTCCATGCTCCATCACCTGCTTGAAAGACATTTCATGGAAATGGGTTCTTAACCAAAAAAACGTAGTGTCGTTTCAATTCTTTTAAGTTTGCTTTCCAGTTCAGACTGCTGAGAACTTATGACCATGACAGCAAAAATGTACTTGAACTACACTTGCACACTGGGGATATTGTACCACAAGCTACATAAAACATACCTTGCAAGTCTTCTGTCAGCGTCTCTCTACTCTATCAGGCATGAAGTGCAGCACTGTCTGGCTCTGAGGGCTGTGCGAAGTGCATCTCCACTTGTGGAACAGACATTGTGTTGAAAGCTCAAGCAAGCATAAACAGTAAAATGATAGTGTTATCTGCAGGCTGAGATGCTCACTTCATGAAATGATCTGATCCATGGCTGAATTCACATGGATTTAATGCAGGAAACAGTAACTCTAGTCCCTGACGCTTCATTTGAAGCTGGAGAGTTTGGCACATCAGCTCTAGGATTTTAAAACTGAACCCCATCATGAATTCTATTTAAAAAGCAATGTAGTACAGCAGTCAACAAGGTGCACCATTAGTTTCGCAGAGATGCTCAGCAGGGGATACTCTTTTTCAGCTCTAAAATAGCAGGAATTAGAACACAACAGGATAAAAGTGTCTTTCTTTTTAAGGAAAAGTCCAGGCTCTTCTTTTGTATCACTCATCCTTTGCTGTCTCACATCTCTTTGCTCCTCTAATATGATGGTGTCTTTCTTTTTAAAGAAACAAAACATGTTTTTCTCTATTTTTATTTATTTTTTCAAAAATGTAGTGCAATGAATGTTTTGTTGATCTTCAGCTTTAAAGTGACCTGCTATGTACAGTGAGCCAAAACAGTCACAGAATCATATAATAGAATCATAGAATGGCCTAGGTTGAAAAGGACAACAATGATCATCTGGTTTCAATCCCTCTGCTATGTGCAGGGTTGCTAACCACTACACCAAGCTTCCCAGAGCCTCATCCAACCTGGCCTTGAATGCCTCCAGGGATGGGGCATCCACAACCTCCTTGGGCAACCTGTTCCAGTGCGTCAGCACCCTCTGTGTGAAAAACTTCCTCCTAATATCTAATCTAAACCTCCTCTGTCTCGGTTTAAACCCATTCTCCCTTGTCCTATCACTGTCCACCCTCATTAACAGTCATTCCCCCTTCTGTTTATATGCATCTTTCAAATATTGGATGGCCACAATGAGGTTTCCCTGGAGCCTTCTCATCTCCAAGCTAAACAAGCCCAGTTCCCTCATCCTCTCCTCATACGAGAGGTGCTCCAGCCCTTTGATCATCAGTCCTCCTCTTTCACACCTTGAAGCTCAGCATAAAGATTTATTATCAGATTATGCCATGGCACTGTATTCATTTCTACAATGTGACAGTACAGTATAAGGAGAGTTATGTTGGCTGGCATTAAAAAAAGTAATTAACAAAAACAATAGCAAATAGATATCTTGCTCTTATAGTAAGAGGTGTTTTTCTCTTCAGTTCCACTTCTTAAACTGTGTTTTGGTTAATCCACCAGGGAATAGACTTATTGGTCATATCTTTTGCTAAACCTTTTGTGCATCCCTTTGACTACAAGAGCAGCATGAGGGGTCAGGTGTGTCAAGCTGTCAAGCACTAATCCACAGGAAAAATCCAGACATCTTATTTCAAGAAGGAGGGTGTGGATGCCTGGCAATACGTTTTTTACACAAATTTGTTGCAGAGTTTGGGAAAGTTTTTTGTTTTGGTTTGGTTTGGTGGTTTTTTTGGAAAACATTCACCCAACTAGAATGCAGAGATGGAGTCAAATATTTATTGGGACTATAAATATTCCTCATGAATTTTGAATGCTCCCAGTTGAGTAGATTAGAAGAAATCCATCATTGACACCTACTCACCCTTATCTTCAATTTAACATCACAAAGAATAACCATTCCTCATTTAATACATTTAATATTTAAATCATGCTGTAATCTTTGTCCTCAGTATAAATCCAGCACTGTTTCTCCCTATAGTGTATTTACCAATTTACTGATATGCATCCTAGTCTCACTTGCTTATCTCCTGTGTTCCCATTGCCTATAAAGAGTCTTAAGGAGCTCCTAGCATGTTTGGTTTTCCTGAACACAGGCACCAAATAGGGACAGTAAGGCTACTGCTGACTTATTAGTCAGAAAAAATATTTCTGAAAAACAAAATAAAGCTACACTTTTATGAATATGTATATTTAATTTACACATCCTTACATATGTGTACATATATACACTACTTACAAAGATAAACATATGTATACGGAGCATATCTATACATACCTAAGAAAAATACCTACTTGTGCATACTTCTGCCCTTGTCTTGTAAGTACCTTACATGGCATACAATACATCACAAACCTGTGCCACCATTTTAGGCAGTGAGGCCTTTGTCTTACAGCTCCATCCTGCTGCAACTGTGATGCTGATGCCTGAGCTATGTCATCTAAAGTTCTCTAAAATGAGTTTAAATCGTAGTTACAGAAATTGCTGGGCAGATATATATATCCTTTCATCCGAGTAATAACTTATATTTCAAGTAGTCAAATATTCTCCTGTGTGACCTTCTATAAAGTGAAATGTTATTATTATAAAGAATAATAAAACCAGGTCAAATGTGAAATTACTTTATGCACTTATAATAGTCACTATAGAAGCAACATATTGGGGACAAAAATTGTTGGCACCTATCAGCTGTATCCTTTCTATTTTTGTGGTCTTCAGAAAATATTTTGAGAAGGTAGCCTGTTAATCTACTTGGATGCCACAATTACTTGTAAAACAAATAGATATGCCACGCATAATCATACTTTTTTTTTTGTGGAGCTTCTTTTCTGAGAAATAAATTTCAGCACTAAGCCAAACTAATTATAAGAAGGAAATACTTAACGAAGGGAACTGAATGATGCTTTTGTGCTGCTATTTTACAGTCTCAAGTGAATCGAAATGCTCTTACTGGTAATCCTTCCAAAACAAACTAACTCTGAGATCAGGTTTTCTAAATGTTATTTTCAAAAAAGACAGTGAGGAAAATCTGTTTAGTTTTCCATCTGCTGATGGAATTCATATTTACATCACAATCCTCATTAAAAATCTAAGCAGCTTGATCTTGTTAAAAAAATATCCCTGTTGCTCTTCAGAGCAGCTTGTAATTTACATAGTGGCAGGTCCGTAGAAGAACTGTCTGCGCCTAAAGGTCTCCATAAGGCTCCTTGTCCCAGGTTGCCTGCATCTTTCCAAGCTACCTATTAGGCAAGACTACACAGGGTATGCATTGGCCTGCCCCAAAGCTAAATATAATTTCTATGTGAACACCCCACAGAAAAAGTGAAAGAAGCATGTAGTTGACTTAGCAAATCTGTAAATCTGAGGATTTGGTAGAACATTCTTTCTTTTCCAGTTCCTATCTACCTACTAAATGGATATGAGTTTCATAAGCTTTATGAAAAGATAAATAACATTTAGAAAGACAAATGCAGTCTGACAAGAACCATCTCCTCTTGGAGCTGATCTCTATAGGGACCTGCTTAAGTGACCACGTTAGGCAGCATTTATAGTTCCCATAGAAGTTGATTTCATGGCTACATGAAGACCATAATTCACAGGCTCAGGGTTGCCTTTAGAACTACAAAATAGCAATGTCTACAAATAACAGGAATTTGAGACCACTCAGCAACTTGTAGCACATTTATAGAACCTGTATATAAGATAGGGCAGGGGGAGAAGAACTACAACACATCCATCAGTTTCTCTTTTTCCACCCACTTTCTTAAACCCATTTTCCAACTATGTTAAAGAGACAAGAGGAGAAGGAGAGCTAGGGATCCTATCAAACTGAACTTATCAGTATGCATTAAATAACCAGCATGAGCGAGGGCCTTATTGCTTTCTCATTCTTCACTCACCAGGGAACTTCTGGGATTTTTTTTGGTTCAGGCTCAATGATGCAGGGAAAAATATCACCAAAATTACTTTTTGAGCCTGCTGGTCCGCATCTCTCTTAACCGCTGACAATATAGCTTGATTGCTTGTTCCTGTCCTGTGCTAGCTCTAAAATGACATCTGGGTGTTTACCTCACTAGTGGACTCATTTAGTAAAGCAGTGGAAGCATCGTATATGTTGTTTGATTGAGTCCTGGCCACAATGGAATACATGTCTTTGAGAGAGGAGTCTGTGAGAATCACCTGATTATATCAGAATCTCAGTTGCATTTAAAATATTTAATCATGCACAAACATATTTACAGAAATAATGCATACATAAAAAACCAAAAGTGAAATACACATTCCATCAAAATCAATAAGAGAACTCATTTTAGTTAAGCTGGAGCCAGAATTTCAAACTGTGAAGCTTATAATTGGAAACATTAGCTGAATGATGTGAGACTGAAAAATTAATGCATTACTGAGTTATTTGAAGATTCTCATTAACTCCATAATTCTGCTGACCATTTATAAGCCTAAAGATATTTACTCTTCATAATTTATTTATTTATTTTTCTCTAACTGCATTTCCTATAAAATAAGGCAGGGATGTGAAAACCAGCTGGATTTCCTCTCTGCCAGTAACTCCTTTTGTCTCACCAGTGGTGGATATGTGACAATGCAAATTCTTTTAGCTCACAACTCTATTATTTCCTTACTCTGAAAGATGTAACTGAGGGTAGCAGCCATCCTTGCTACCATGTAATTAACAGTTTTATTGATAGACGATCTATGAAAGAGCACCTGTAGATTTGCAAAGTGAAAAAAGACCCAAAAGTAATGGAACATAACTGCATGCTTGAGTTAAGAAGTTATATGCTGAATTGGATATGGAAAGGTTTGTTTTTAAGAGTAAGACACATCAAACAATTGCTTCACTGATGTTAAATGCTGAGACGTAACCAGGAAGAGTTATCAGTTACACATGGAAAGAAAATTGTTGTGGAGAATAATCATGAAGCTTGGAGAAGGCAGTCACAGTACATCATTCATGCAATGCTTTTTCCGCAGGAGTTGTCTGTCATGATGATTTTTACCTGTTCATATAAAGCTCTGTGTATCTGATACAGTCTGGGTTCAAAATTCCAAGGAATAATGGAACGTAAGCCTTTGTTACAAACAGTAATTGTGTGCACCGAAAAGGAAAACCAGAAACAGGAATTCCTCACCCTGTTTCTAATCCTCACAAGGTGTACAAGGGCTTTGTCCATTATTTCTCTTTTTAAAAAGGCCATAACTGCCACTGAACTGTTCCCACTGTTCTGTTCAAGTTTTATCACAGAATCACAGAATCACAGAATTATAGGGGTTGGAAGGGACCTCTAGAGATCATCGAGTCCAACCCCCCTGCCAAAGCAGGCTCCCTACACCACGTCGCACAGGTAGGCGTCCAGGCGGGTCTTGAATATCTCCAGAGAAGGAGACTCCACCACCTCCCTGGGCAGCCTGTTCCAGTGCTCCGTCACCCTCACCGTAAAGAAGTTCTTGCGCACATTCGTGCGGAACTTCCTATGCTGGAGTTTCAGCCCGTTGCCCCTAGTCCTGTCCCCACGCACTACTGAAAAGAGACCAGCCTCGCCACTATAGCTCCCACACCTCAGGTATTTATAAACCTGGATCAAGTCCCCTCTCAGCCTTCTTTTCTCAAGGCTAAACAGACCCAGTTCCCTAAGTCTCTCCTCGTAGGGGAGATGGTCCAGGCCCTTCACCATCTTTGTGGCCCTCCGCTGGACTCTTTCCAAGAGATCCCTGTCTTTTTTGTACTGGGGAGCCCAGAACTGGACACAGTATTCCAGATGAGGCCTCACCAGGGCAGAGTAGAGGGGGAGGATCACCTCCCTTGACCTGCTGGCTACGCTCTTTTTAATGCACCCCAGAATGCCATTGGCCTTTTTGGCTACAAGGGCACACTGCTGGCTCATGGCCAACCTGTCATCCACCAGGACGCCCAGGTCCCTCTCAGCAGAGCTCCTCTCCAGCAGGTCTTCCCCCAACCTGTACTGGTGTATGCAATTATTTCTACCGAGATGCAAGACTCTACACTTGCTTATGTTAAACCTCATCCGGTTTCTTACTGCCCAGCTCTCCAGCCTGTCCAGGTCTCTCTGAATGGCTGCACAGCCTTCAGGCGTGTCAGCCAATCCTCCCAGCTTCGTGTCATCAGCAAACTTGCTGAAGGTGGCCACTATCCCCTCATCAAGGTCGTTGATGAAGATGTTGAACAAGACTGGACCCAGCACAGACCCCTGGGGGACACCACTAGTCACAGGCCTCCAGCCAGACACCGCACCGCCAACGACAACCCTCTGCACTCTGCCAGTCAGCCAATTCTCGATCCACTTCACCGTCCACTCATCTATCCCATACTTCCTCAGCTTTGTTATAAGGATGTCATGGGGGACCGTATCAAAAGCCTTACTGAAATCAAGGTAGACTACATCTACCGCTCTCCCCCCGTCCACCCAGCTAGTGACATCTTCATAAAAGGCCACCAGGTTGGTCGAGCACGACCTCCCCTTGGTGAACCCATGCTGAGTACTCCTGATAACCTCCTTTTCTCCCAGTTGTCTGGAGATGGCATCCAGCACAAGCTGTTCCATCACCTTCCCTGGGACAGAGGTGAGGCTGACTGGCCTATAATTACCCGGGTCATCCTTCTTGCCCTTTTTGAAGACTGGGGTGACATTGGCCATCCTCCAGTCTTCAGGCACCTCCCCAGTTCTCCAAGACCTTTGAAAAATTACAGAGAGCGGCTTAGCAATAACCTCCGCCAGCTCTCTCAGCACCCGCGGGTGCACCCCATCAGGTCCCATGGATTTATGGACATTAATGTTTCCTAAGCACTCACGGACCACCTCTTCCCTGACTAAAAGGAAATCTCCCATTCCCCAGATTCTCTCATCAACCACCGGGGACTGGGATTCCTGGGGGAGAGCCCTTTCACTAAAGACAGAGGCAAAGAAGGCGTTCAGTATTTCCGCCTTCTCAGCATCCCCCGTTACCAGAACACCCCCCTCACTTAGTATGGGGCCCACATTCTCCCTAGCCTTCCTTTTGCTGTTAATGTACTTAAAAAACCCTTTTTTATTATCCTTTATCTCCTTAGCTAGATTCAGCTCCAGGTGGGCTTTAGCCTTCCTGGTCGCATCTCGGCAGTCCCTGACTACATTCTTATATTGTTCCCAAGTGGCCAGACCCTTTTTCCACATATCGTGTACTTTCTTCTTTCTGCGGAGCTTGCACATGAGTTCCTTACTCATCCACGCAGGTCTCCTGGCACCTTTTCCTGACTTCTTAGTTGCAGGGACGCACCGATCCTGAGCCTGGAAGAGGAGCCGTTTGAATGCTAGCCAGCTCTCACAGGCCCCCTTGCCTTCTAGCACCCTGGCCCACGGGATGGCCCCAAGTAAGTCCCGGAGGAAAATATGAAAATTATGAAAATATGAATATTTATGAAAATAAGAACTAAGCACGAAGCAGAGGGTAATTTTTTAATCAGGTGAATATCACAGCTAACAATTAGAACTTCTCCTGTAGATGGAAAGGAAGATTTTTGTGCAAAAAGGTGAAAAAGAGATCAAAGTCAAGAATTTTTCCCAGTGAAAAATATTGATAGGAGCATCCTGAGACAAAACGTCATTGGTGCGATCAGAGACGGCAGCCATCAAAGGAAGGAGTAGTGTCATAGATTGCCTGACAGAACATGACAACTTGGTTCACAAATAGCTTCTTCTGCAAAAACAGATCCTACAGCAGAGGCAAAAACATATTGTAAAGGGAATCAACTTTATGTTGTGCTAGCTCCATTCTAATTAACTCTCTAGTCCTCAGGCAAAAGGAGCCCTCTTCTGCAGCCCACATGCCAGATTTCTGGTGTCTCATATCTTCTAAAGCAAAATAGACAAGGTTCATTTTACAGGATGAAACCAATCTACCAAGTCAGTATAGTCAAAATTAGTTCATTAGAACACACAGACTGCACAGAATAAGCAGGAACTTTGGCTGAGGTTATTTTTCATCTCCATTTACTGTTTTTCTGGAAGACTGGAATAGCATACAATAATGTTTCCGAGGAGTGCAAGATGCCGTTGGGAACTAGGTCTATAAAAAGAAAATGAAGTATGAATAAAAAATTGCAGTGTATTAGAACGAATATGCACATGCTACATGAATATATTCATTTTTAATGACACTTTTTATAACTGTCAGTGAAGTAGAAGGTTATGGATTTCTAATTCTGAGAGTGTGATAATAGAAAATGACATCTTCTTCAAACAAGGTCATCCTTGCTGTGTGGACATACATCCCAGACAGCCAGATATTGCTAGTCTAGTGCACACAGTGCTCACAGGAAGGGAAAATACTGTATGTTCTTAAGAAGAATTGTGAGAGAAAGAGTAGTAATTTTTCAAGGAAAACTGAAATTTTGTGCATGCTTGGCTATGTTGTCACCAACTGAAGCACTCCACATAAAGTTTACAGTAAAAAACAGAAATGGAAAGGATTCCAGTCAATTTCATTTTTATTGAATCTTTATTTTTCCTCAGTTTTACTGTGCATTGCATAATAATAATAATAATAGTAATAAAATCACCTAACATTCCTGTGGCGTTAAATAACAGGTCTAAATGTTAAAGGAGGGGAAAAAGAAAATATTTTGACATATTATGTAATTGAGATAGCGTGAAGAAGAATGGCTCCAGCATTTTGTTATTCCAACAGTTTCCTGTGTTTATGCTGGCAAATTTGTCCTTGATGATGGATTTATCAGTATGTTTTAAGATAATTGCATATGGGTGACTATAGAGCCTGTGCTCCTTTTTACTTGCCTTATAGAATTAGTAAGTACATCTTCTCCACGTCATAAACACATATTTTACTTCCTGACACAATTTTGATCTGTTTTCTTACAGAAATACAGCAGGAAGCACCTCAGGAGCCCACTGAGGGCCTCTGGCTGTGGCTGCTGCCTGTGGGTATGCAAGGACAGGCTATGGGAACTTAATCTTGTGGCTGCAGAGAAAACAAACAAACAAAAACACAGAAAAGGGACATTCTAACAGCTTTTAGGCACCTTCTTGGGAATAAGGAGACAGATGGGAAAAAGTGACTTCTGAGCCAACAGCTCCCACAGACTTGCCCTGCCTGGCTATGGGCAATGAGGGCTAGGCCTGCTTGTGGGCTGCAGCCCTGTGAGGCACTGGCCCCAATCAGGCTTAAGGGGAACAAGGAGGGGATACACCTCATGGGAGAAGCTGCTGCAGGCAATCAGCTGTGGAAAAGCCATGGCATGAGGTAAAGTTATTTATTTAAAAGGATTTTGTTGTGAAAACAAGCAGTTGTTTGGGAGAATGTCCCACCCTGGCAGTTCCACTGCTACTGTGCCCCTAGTTGTTGTGGGAGGATAGACCTCTCTCTTTGCTTCTTCAGTAAAAACACGCTGCAGAAATGCAATACCTGTGCTCACATCAGTGTTCTGTACTAGCACAGAAGCAGGTGTTAAAGTGGTACATTAAATAAATAAATAAATAAGTTAATTCTTAAGTACAGGTACCTTCCTGGACATTTACCTGTGCAACCTGGTCTAAGGAGCCTGTTTTGGCAGAGGGGTTGGACTCAATGATCTCTAGAGGTCCCTTCCAGCCCCTATGATCCTGTGAAACTTACATGAAGCGCTCTGCTCCAGTTGTCTTCTAATCTGGTTTCTGCTATTTACAACATCAGGGACACTGAACGACCAGAGTTAGGAGCTGCGGGGTGTAAGGCTATCACAGGGGCAGCTTCTGAAAATGAGACTTGCTTGGGTGTTGGTTGTTGTTTTTTTTTTTGCTGTTTGTTTTGACAAGTTCTTTCATAACACCACAATCTAGGCTTTATCTGTTCTGGGACTTCACGGTGCTGACTTGTGTCTGTGTATTCTCCTAATCTCACTGCATGATTCAGCAAAACTGAAAGTTCAAAACATTACGGCAGGGAGTACACCTGATTGTGGAGCTGCCCCACATTTGCCTTTGATGCAAAATCCCTCTGCTGTCTCACTGCCAGGTGTCTTACGGCACTGCTGAAGAGGTGGCTCATGCAGAGGTGGGTAGATTTCCTCAGCTGCAAACCAAGACTGATCCAAAGTGAAGCTTTCATGGTTTGAAAAGTTCATCGAAGGGCCATCACTATAATATTTTATAGAAATTTACATCGTCTTGTGTGAGACTGCCAAAATACTGCTGTTCAAATGCTGTCTGTGGGCTCAGCTTTATGCTAAAGAGAAGTTGAGAAGGTTATGCAAAGAGACAGCAACTCGATCTCCCTGTTGAGAGTCATCGAACAATTTCAGCTGAAGGCTCTGCTTTCTTTATATTTTTTCTCTTTACTTATTGCAAGTCCAGAGCTAACAGACATATCTGCTTTCACATATCTTTTAATGTTGTCATGGTAAGTTCATTTTTTATTTTTTTATTTTTTAAGAGAATCAGTGGTAATGCTGACATGGCAGAAAATCTGTTTAGGCTCTCAACATGTTGTGTGTTAAAGTGAACAGCTATAAACTTGCCTGCACAGCAAAGGCATGTTTAAAATCTTCTTTTAAACCAAGATCAGCTGGAATTTTTTGGGCTAGGATGTGAGGACTGTGCTTTGCTGCCTAAATGAAAATGGTTTATTTTTTCTATGATTTAGATTTCCATGTGAATCTCACCTCAAAGGAGTGTTACTTGGATCCCTTTTGAGGTGTTTTGAAAAGGCCTCATGAATAGAAAACGTGAAATTAACGATAATTGCAAAATGCTTCCAGCTGATCCCGTGTTTCAGTCTCTCTGCTCTTGTGGCCTTCAGAGTTTAATCTGTGCTGCTGCAGGAAGAGGGATGTCAGTATGGTGATCTTGGTTGCAGGAAGGAAGATTATGGTTTATTTAACAGGTTTTGTTGAGTAAAAGAGCAACTTGCAGCAACTTCTGCAAGAGTGAATCATGATGTTCAATTTCAGTAATATTCAAAATAGTTTAATTATAGTCTGGTTTTTTTTTTTTTTGTTTTTTTTTTTTTTTCTTTTCTTTCTGGGATAAAAACCTGGAAGCTTGGGACTAGCAATTATAAAGATGAATAACTGCATGATAAATACTAATCTGGGCCTTGGTAATTAGGCCCTGCAGCATTTTGATTTTTAATTGAGAATTTGCTTATGAATTGATACACAAGAGAAGCAAGCAATGTATAATAGACATAAAGAAATACCTTACAGTCATCTTTGTACAACAGTGATGAATGCATGGTGTGCCTCATTACAAAACTACACTGTATTTTGCAACAGGGAACTAAATGGATTTTTGTACTCAGCTGTAATCTTAACGCCCATCTCATGACACATGGGCTGGAAATTCAGTGACTGACAGTCTTAGCTCAGAGACATTTGTATTCTAATTAAACAGTGCCTGGGACATGACCACAGTAACATAGGTGTTCAGAAGCTAAGCCTAGAGAGTCTTGTCCTTCAGGCTGTGTTGTATACTGCATGATAAAAAGCAGGAAAACTGCCTGTTCAAAGTGTAATTATGTAGGTGGCTCTGAAAGTAATGCCTCCTATTTATTTCCATGGGAACTACAACATACACATAGTGCACAATAGCATTTGTTGGTAGACCAAATTCTCAGCTACAGAACACTATTCTGCAACATGGTCACCACCATTAGCTATGCGTTTTTTTGCCAGCAGAGAACAAGATGCATGCCACACTCATAAAAACCTGAGTGGCCATCCAGAACATGGCTTATCATTCATATTGCTGTCATCATTGTTGAAACACTTTGCCCATTGCCTCATTGTGCTCACATCCACTGTTTGGTCTCCAGAAACATTCATCAAACATCACTGAATATTAGTGGGTGTCATTTTTTTTTCGCATGGAGGAATTCAACAGCACCCCTTGGCTTCATATGTGCTTCCATATCAGGTGCCATTTTGTCAGACTGCCCCTCTGCTGCCATCTGTCACACACCAACAAAATGTAATGGAATATCGATGGGAAGGTTCAACCATCATCATCCACATCTCACATCGTGGGCCAACATAACAAAATACAAGGCATTACTTACAGAGCAGCCCTTATATGTGAATAAGATTAAATATAAGGTGTGGCTGAAAATTACATTTTTAAAAGTTATGAGCACTGAAGACTCACTCAATATCGTCTCTATAGTATCTTCTTCTCAGGTATTGGCCAAGCTAGCACTTGACATGTTTGCCTTTGTTTTAAAAGCATTGTTTTGGTAAAGAGCTTGTTGACTGATGGGTGAACACTCCCTAATAATTATTCATTTAAAGGACTTGCATTCAGTACTTCCAGATGCAGGAAAAAGTGAAGTTGTGCCAGCTTTTTCCTATTAAAAATTATGATCAGCTTGAATTTTTACTTGATTCTTATCACTCTTATTTCCATTCCTCATTTGGACGTGGAACTAGCTTTTATTGGATCAAACAGTTTTATTCATCTTCTGTTGCCTGCAGCAGGTAACAACTTCTGAAGAAAGATGTCCCCCTGGTTCTGACCTACTTCTTTGCCTACCTTTGGTGCCCCTTACCTTACTCTTGGCTGCATGCTCCCATTCCTTACCTTGCTCAGACCGTGTCCTCTTTTAGCTGATTCAAATTGCTATGCAGACCTAAAACAAACTCAGAAAAATAAAATGGGTGTGATTCTGCTGCATGGCAAGCTGGATCAGATAACTTTGGAGCTTGAGCCTATGCCTGCAAGGAAGGAGCTGGAGGAAGCAGCAGTAGGTTCTACTTTCGATACAAAAGAGCTGATAGCAGTGTCCCTGTGTAGGACCACTGCTTACTAGTGGCTACTAACACATGTAGTAATGGACTAACTGGTTCCATTCTTTCTTATCTGAATTGGTTCTAGCAATAAGTCTGATTTGGTTTTGGCTATTTAATGTTATTCATAAGTTGGCCCCAACAAGGCAGATCTAGTATCTCCTTTTTTCCATTTAAAGCATAAAGTCTGAATTGACTTTGATGAATAATCCAAACTGAAGTTTAAGAACAGAAAATTGAATTCTGAGGGCAGTCAAAATATTTATTAAAGCAATGAAATCAGAAACTTTAATGAGATAATTGGAATGCATTCATTTGCTTCTTCTCAGAATATTTTTCCCTAGCTTTAGCACTACAAATCATTTTTTCCATAATACAGATATTTTGGAAACTCAGGCATTTACATTTGGATAGCTTACCCTGTTCATTTAAGTCCTATCTCTTTATCTTGGCATTTCTCTCTGAGCTGTTCACAATAATCAGACGCATTTCCAGCACCCTCAAATATAGTATTGTCCAGGTTATGAGGTGGGCTAATTCAATTGGTTCCTTTTTGGCCACAGTACTCAATTACTGTTGAAGTAAGGGGGCTGATTTGCATCCACATCATGTTACTTGGTCTTTTTTTTTCTGTTAATAAGAAGTATAGATTACAAAATATAAAGGTACTCACTTTTTTGTTACTGGAAATTGGTATACGAGTAGGAGTAGAGGGGTTTCATCCTAGTAAAGTAGTGTTATGGACTAATCAGGTGTTGAATAGGACTGGATTGTTTGACAGATGTCTCTGCTTATCCACAGATCAAAGACATGGTAAGGAAAAGATTAGGTACAACAGGCAAGGAGGTGATTACCACTGTGTGGTGGGGTTACCTGTAGCTAAATATGGGCTTGAAAAGAGTCTCTGCTGTTACTTTTAAGCCTTCTCCTATTGTTTCCAAAAGAATAGTATTTGGCAGCATTCCTCTAGAAACCAATCATTGTAGCCTAGGTCCAAAGCCAAATGAAATAGATAAAAATTTCTTTTACTGCCTGAGGAGAGATAACTCCCTGAGCATTGTGTGTAGTCCTGGTGATAAAGCCTGCTTCATTGCTGAGCTTTTTTGAAATGTTGCTGTCACACCGAGGTTGGGGAGAAGCTTCAGAACTGTAATCAGAAGTGAACAGACCTATACTGCACTGCGGCTATTCCGCCTTCCTGTCAGAACAGTCACACTTACCAAAGCATAATTTAGCTTTGATCTTTGTTTCATTATTATTTTTTTTTCTATTTTTTCAACTGTTGATTTATTTTTCTTTGTTACCTTTCTCTCATATGAAGTGATTTTTCTTTCTGACCTTTTATTGTGTTTACACAGACTTGCTCGAAGGCTTGCAGGAATCCTAAAATATGCTGACTTAATGTAAAGAATATAAGATGCATTATGAGGCAGGGACTGGGGCAGTGCTTTGTTAAAAGGTCTTTTTCATTCTTTGAACAGCTTCTGATTCACCTGAAGTCAAGTGTCTTACCTTGAGAGCCTGGTCTGTTATGCAGCAATAAGGAAAGCAATACTTATATGTCATAATTGTAATGAAATAGAATGTTTTCCACTTTATTTCTAAAACAGTACAGCTGCATTTATACAGCCAGAGTTGACCTAGACCTAAAGTAATTAAAAAGAGGTACTCCACTGCTTCTTTCTATAAACATAACTTTATTTTTTTTTTCCTGATCAATGTCAAAAGTATAAAATCCCTAATAAATACATGTTCTGAAAGTAATGCCTCCCATTTATGGAAGAAATTACAACAGGTACAAAGAGCACAATGACGCTATTTGATAGAGCAAATTGTCACCTACAGAACACTGTTCTTCTATATAGTCACCACCATCATGTAGACAAGCTGATCAAGATGTTCTTCATTGCATGGTGTGACAGCTGTGCACGGCCTTCCAGAACATGACTTGTCTTTTACATCACTGTTGACACTTCTGAAATGCCTCACTGCACTCACATCCTCTCTTTGGTCTCCATATTTATTCAGCAAGCATGAAGAATGTCAGTGGATACCATTTTTTTCTGCACGGAGGAATTTGAGGACACCCTTTTGCTTTCTGTGCACACATACACCATTTTCTCAAACTGCCTCCCTGCTGCCATCTGTCACGTGGCAACAAAATATTGGTGGGAAGGTCCAGCCTCTATTGCCATACCACCAACATCCACATCTGGTGTCATGGGACAGCATGATAAAATAGGAGGCATTACTTCTGGAGTCATCGTAATAAATGATATATTCACATGCATCAGTTAAAGAATCCTCATGAGTGAATTTTATTAAGCAGATGCTCAGCGTATGCCAAACATAGTATAACATATTTCAGTGTTACATGCTGCATCATCACTGGTTCATCAATAAGCTTTCCATTAAACAACCAACTTACACTGTAGCCTGTGTTTTTAATGCAGTTTACATTATTCCTTAACAACTGAATGTTTTAGAACTAATTCCAGATCTCTCAAACCACATATAGGATGGCAAAAGTACTAGAGAGGAGTATAATTGTTGTTTTGTGTCTGTAGCCAGGTGTTAAGTGGGATTCCTAAGGGACTGTGCCTGTGAATGGTGTTCACCACTCTTAGTTGTGTGTATGCAGTTCACATCTTAAATTTTGAGTTAGGTGAGGTTCAAGATCTGGCCATGTCACAAAATTCTGTATACAATAGTGATTAGCAGCAGTAATTAACTGATGTTTCTGCCAAAAAATAATCTATTCAGTTTCATATCACAAGCTGGTATGTAAAATAAAGATTCTCAGAGCTGCACCACTGACTTTCATAGAATTACAGACCAGCTGAGGTTTCTAGAGATCTATGGAGGCCACCTGATCCAACACCTGCTCAAGCACAGACTCACAGAGCAGAGTGCCCAGGCCAGTGTCCATGCAGCTAATGAAGATCTCCAAGGAGCAGGCTCCACAGCCTGTGGGTAACCTGTGCCGGTGTTTCATCAGCCACACAGCACAGAAGTGCTACTCCTATGTTCCAGTTTGTGCCCATTGCCCCTAGTCCTGGCACTTATGACCACTGTAAAGAGCCTGGCTTTATCTTCTTTGTGACCTCCTTTCAAGTGTTTGTATGTGAGTTTATTTGTGTATGGGTTCCCACCCTGAACCTTCTCCAGGCTGAGCAGTCCCAGCTCTCAGCCTCTCCTCATACGAGCGATGCCCCAGTCCCTTGATCATCTTCACAGCCCTTTGATGGATTCTCTCCAGTGTGTCCATGTCTCTGTTATACTGGAATTCTGAGACTGTATATAATATCCAGGCGTGCCTGATTCATTATTAGAGAACTACTGGATCTTCTGAGAACGTGGTCTGAGATCATTATGGTGTTCCTGGGAACTCCCAAAGAAACTTTAGGATGCCTGTTACTGTTAGGTATGAACAAGGAATAGAGAGACACAAGGCTGTGCACCTGCAGAAGCTCCAGCAGCTTCTGATGATGTTGTTTCTGTCCTTGACTCCATTGCCTAGCACTTTTGTGGCAGCTGGGAAAGACCAAGCATCCTTTAAGCTGGTGCAAGGGAGATTATAGGAGTCCATCACTTGGGACAGCAGTCTGATATGTGCTCAGGAAATACTTCTTGGGTAAAAGCAACTCTTAAGCAGACAGCTACCTTTGGAAAGACAAGATGATATATCGTGTTGTGTTTTCCTTAGATTTTGATTTGCATATAGGGTCTTTTATCTGGTGTCTTTAGTTTCTGGAAGAGGATAGCGGCAGTGAAAAGTGCCTTCAGTGAAGGGCTTTAGATAAAGCAGAAACAGCAAAGAGGAATCATAGAGAAGAAGGGATAAATGATCCCCACATATTTTTACGGAAATGGAAATACCTTGCCCACCACACTTGGCCCAGATTTTAAAAGCAGCTCAGCTACTGTTTTCAAAAATAGTGCCATCCATATTCCTGCACCTAGTTACATATTCTGATTTCTGTTTCTCCTTAAGACTGCCAGTGAATAGCTATGAATAGCTTTTTTGTCTGTTCACTGTTTTGAAGATTGCAACTATACCACATTCTGGAAGTTTATATACTGTATTATAGACATGCTTAAAAAATTATCGATACTATAACTTACAATAAAATGTATTAGTAACATACATGATAATTCCTGCGCTGTCTGAGGATATAGTAAGGCCTTCTGTGTGTACACTTCTCTCACTATTTAACCACATGCCTGCTGTTTACCAGAGTCCCACTATATAAGAATCCAGTACGTTAATTCCATTGGTGAAAAAAGATGGGTGAACACTAGCCAGTCATCTCTTTGGGAGGCTTAATGGGCATTCCAGGCAAGTTTAATTAACAAGGGTTGCTTAAAAACCATGCAGTAGAAGATCATTCATTGAAAAATGGCAATAGTTAAGATACTTTAAATGTTGTGATTCCATAATTATATATTCAACAATAAATCTCGTTTAATCACCAAAGACAAAGTAGGACTCCAGAATATTTTGTTTCTGAACACAGGCTTAAGAGCTGTTACACTGGGATAGGTCAAAGACCTACACACCTTCCATCTCACAACAGTCAATAGGAGATGTCCATGATAACAGCAGAGCCCTTCTCTAAGCCAACTCTCCATTTTCTGGTAGTCACCAATTTAGAGAGTTTGTGAAATGTTTTCCTTTCTGTTTAACATACTGTCATGATACATTTGTGTAGCTTCATCTAGTCTGTTTTGGTTTGGAGAATCCTGAACAAATCCAGTAATGGCCATCAGTGCTGACACAATGTTCATCCCCTCTTCCCAGTGTTGTATGAACATGCTCAATAGCATGGTCCATAAGATATCCTGATGACAGCTTCACCTCTACTGTGGAACCTGACCATTTTTTTTCTATTAACAGATTAATGGATTTGGTGACAAATTTGGGGCTGTTTTGGACAGATTAAATACCTAGTTGTTTTCAGTAAACTAGTCATTCCATTCATTTGGTTAGCTGTTTAAAGTTGTTAAAGAAATGGTGTTTTGCTTATAAAATCATTCATTTCTGCAATACGCTGTGTACTTGAATATGTTTTTTGAGGGGAAAAAGGAAGGGAGAAGAAAACAGATAAGTAGGGGAAATGGTTTGGGGATAAGAAAGACAGGTGGCAACTCACAATTATTAATTATATTTACACAAACCAACATATGACATTAGAAAGGCACAATCCTTTGGATAAAGCCATTCCAGCTGACATTGTTTATATAGACATTTAAGCTCTGAGTTATTTGCCTTACAGATACTATACTTGTGGATATTCTGAACTGCTGAGGTTCTGCCTTTCAACAGTGATATCTCTCTTTCTCTAGATTTACATCACTTCTCTAATCTCCTGTTTACTTTTAGGCAGCATCTGTTATGTCAAGATATCAATGAATTCAGAGCTCCTAAGAGAAGTGAAGCAATTACGCTAGATTGTATTGAACTGGTGCAGCTGCATGTTTCTGGAGGAACGTGAGATCCAGTTTAAAGCAAAATCCTGTCATACTGTGATCTGGATGCAATGGCTTTCATTAAAGCAAATACCCTTCAGCCCTCAAACGTGTATTGATGACCCATAGCTTTCTGATGGTGTTCAAAACCTATGTACCAAGAAAATAACAAGGCAATGCATCACAACCAGGACAGATTTAATAGAGAGTATTCTTGCATTCACATACTAGACTGATATTCAGTAGTCTTTCCTGTTAATTCATACAAATAAATTATAGCCTTATCTTTTGTTTTTTTTTTTGTTTTTTTTTTTTGTTTGTTTTTTTTTTTTTTAGTTTAAAAAACAAAACAGTGTCTGTCCAGTGATGCAGAAGAACTGATGATGTCACTGTGTCTGGAAGAAAAGCAGTGATTTTTTAGGCGGTTGCAGCTGCACAGTTCTATGGTGTTGTCTCTTAGTTTCTCTTGTATGCATTATTAACATTTACTAAACAGAATTAGGTGAGTACATCAGTGAGTTTTGTGAAAGTTGCTAAGAAATGAAGTGGGTAATTCCAAATGTCTGTCTTTTCTCTGACAGATGGTTCTTGTCTGTTATGCAGTTACCAAAACACTGTCATGCTTTAGAAATTAAATACATTTTTGTTTTTTCAGCATACAATTTCAAGATTAATTTGGCTTAAATAATTTGTCTGCTCCCATTGTTTTGTGCAGATTCTTGCATTTCGATAAAAATGCTTGTAAGTGGGGATCTGAGTATATCGTCTCTACACTGGGAGCAACAACCTTCTCATAATACCTCTCATTACTTCAGGTAAATAATTTCTGCCAAACATGATTTGTTATTGAATGTTTTTTTCTAGACAAAATTTTGTACAAGGTTGGATCATGTATCCTTTTGACTTGAAGTCCTGAGACAGAAACTTGTTTCCTAGTTTTGCATGTCCCGTAGTTAACAGCTAATTTAGCTGGCTGCTCGTGTTAAGCTCTTCTCTTCATCTCTATGACTATTAATAGCATTTCAAAGATAACTTCCTCTTGAGGCTTGC
Organism: Excalfactoria chinensis; assembly: GCF_039878825.1. Classification (NCBI taxonomy): domain Eukaryota; kingdom Metazoa; phylum Chordata; class Aves; order Galliformes; family Phasianidae; genus Excalfactoria; species Excalfactoria chinensis. Next base: position 66,556,590 of record NC_092825.1, on the reverse strand, counting down.
TGATTGGTTTGAAAGCCTTTTTGTGTGGCCTGTAAAACATATATTTTGGCTTATTTACTGGATTATTGTATGCTCACTGGAAAGGCACAGATGGGTGTCCGTCTGCCTAACAACAGACATCCAGCTGTGCTTATAGAATCACAGAATGTCCTGGGTTGGCAAGTGTTATGGTTTTGCAATTGTAATTTTGCTATCAGTATTCCACATCATAACATCATGTTAAGCATAGATAATTTTGACGAATCTGCTGCTCACAAAAGACGACTGAATGTCCCAGGGAACACCACGGTCAGTCATATGACAAGGACTCTATATAATCTCACTCCAGTGCTGGACTCGCTCTCTTGGATCCTGCCAGCCAGGGGGGAGTGTGTGGGAGCGTTCCAGCCATTTCGCCTAGAGTTACAGTAGGCCTCTCGGTTTCGGGACTCACTCTCTCTTATTTTACTTGATTCGTTAGCCTTAATTCCAATTATATTGCATTATATTGTGTTATTCTGTATTCCGATATAGTATTTAGTAAAATAGTGTGCCACCTTAGATCGTTGCCGCTGTATCTTTTTTCTTTTTCCCTGTTTTCTTTTCCTTTTGGGATAGCGTCCCTGCAGGCTGTCTATACCCCTGTCATGTGTGCTGGTAGATTTTAGAGTAACCTATGACAGCAAGGATCACAATGATCATACAGTTTCAACCCTCTACTATATGCAGGGTCACCAACCAGCAGACCAGACTGCCCAGAGCCACATCCAGCCTGGCCTTGAATGCCTCCAGGGATGGGGCATCCACAACCTCCTTGGGCAACCTGTTCCAGTGCATCACCACCCTCTGTGTGAAAAACTTCCTCCTAATATCTAACCTAAAGCTCCCCTGTCTCAGTTTAAAACAATCCCCCTTTGTCCTACCACTATCTACCCTCGTAAACTATATAAATTATATTTTTGCTACTTTTTTTTTCTGTTATTTGCAATGCTCTAGGCCTTTCCTCCAAATGAAGATAACAGTTTATCTCAGATCTTTTGTATAAGGAGAAACAGAATGACACACAACACACATTCACAACTCACTTTTATGTTGAGAACTTTTTAAAGCCTTCTCCCAGAAAGTCTTTCTTGCAGCTTAAGATTCACAACTGCAACATTTGAGCTAGGAACACCCCAAATAAATAAATAAATAAATGTTGCAAATATTCAAGGCTTTGTCAGTCAGGTCACTTCTACTCAAAATGTGCATGTAGCAGCCTTGTGTTGTGCATGGCTGCCTGAAAGTTTGGCTGTGAGCCTTAATGTCAGTGGAGAAAGACAATGAAATCTGTCAGGTTTAATTATCCGAGCAATATAACACCATGGAGGCAAATGTTCTCCTCTGGCTCCTAATCCTCCTTATCTTCAGTGCATTTTGAAGCAGAAAGGCTGAGTTTCTTTCATAAATTGCCTGAAGCTTATTACCATGGGATGCCTGTCTCCTGTGATTAAAGAGCAATGCAAATTTGCTTGAAGAATAATTACTTTGAAAAATGCATGTAGGTAACAAGGTTGCATTACAGCTCATGTTTCTCAAATTAACCATAAGTACAGGTTCTACTTCTAGCTGTTTGAGTGTTGCCACATTAGCTGCTTCTATATCATGCATATGAGTTTGTATTATTATTTTTTAAATACATCAGTAAAGAGAGCCATGTCAGTTGAAGAGAGCTGATTTTTGCTGGCAGTGCTTACATGTGTAATGTTTATTTTTGGTATACTACGATGATCTGACTATTTTATTCTCTAAAGCACTTATATTTTCACAAGTGCAGATATTCTAAAGAAAAAAAAAGCAGTAGCACTCAGCTCTATTTTGAAACAAGCTTTTCAAGGAACTATTGGAATAGGACAATATAAAAGGAATATGTAATCTTTCTGAAATAGCTTTATTGGTGCTGAATAAATAGCTAATAAGCTATTCTGAGATAGCACAAATGTTAAAGTGGCTGAATTAAAGTCAGTGCCCATTTATTTTTGATTGTAGGACACACAACTCAGATGGATTTGAGGTTTCACAAAGTGAAAAAATGACCAGATGATTGTTAAAATGCTTCTAAATATTCTAAACAATTTCCACTGTAATGCACTGGGTTCCTAGACAACACTGAGAACACTCAGAGGTTGAACACAAAGTTGATGAAGATTCAAAAATCATTTGATTAGGGTTCAGAGGAATGAGCTATTCACTAGCCTTGTAAGCGACTGTCAGGCTTCATCGTATTTACATCATTGCCTTCTGTATCACATGAGAAAGGCATGAGAAAGGAAAACTGAGAGTCCCAGAAAGTGGCACCTAAAGGGAAAAGGAAAGCAGATTTTTATATTCATGATTTTTCCCAAGCTGGAATAGAAGATAATTTCCTAATAAATGCCAGGCTGATATTTTTTAATTTGAAAGTGAATCATCTCTATTTCTCCCCTTTCAAAATATTTAGGTGTTAAAGAACCAAGAAAAGCCAATATTTCACGCTTATCCCCTAAAAATCCTGTCTGCTAGTTCAGGCCTCGGACTTAGCTCTCCTGGGCTCAATGCTATTTTTCTCTATTTTGCTGCTGTCTGAGTGACTCTCCAGGAATGCTGAGAAAATAAACACAGAGATTTTGCAATAGATATATCAGAAATGAATTAGAAAATAGTTGTAGACAGTGAGCAATATGTCTATTAAATATTTACTAGAACAGCTTTAGGGAGTTTACATGAGATCAGACATTGCTTGTCTTAATCACCTCTTAAATCCTTTGTGCAGTTGTTGATATCCAGGAGACCAAACTGGTATCTGTTTTAAATGTTTGCATCAGATACCAGGCCACATAGCAAACAATTTCCGAAGTTTATATCCACCTTAGTTGCAGTTTGAATTCGCAACTTGACTGTTTTTAAGAGCAGAATCTTTGAGTCCCTGGAATGCATTCCCAAAAGGAAACCTCGCAACAGAGACATTTCAAATGGAACTTGAAAAAAGACCTGACGAAGACCAAAGAGAACAACAATCCTCCCCCAACTGTGCAGTGCATCAACAATGACTCCACTGGTTTATTTCTATTTCTGTCTTCCATAGACTAATAACTGTGATTCTTATTCCCCTGCAGCTGTACATTGTGCCTATTCTTTTCTTCCTTTCTTTTTTTGTGTGTGTGATGCTCAGAACAGGGAGGGTGGATGTGGTACTTAATGGCAGGTATAATTTTCCAGTTGTTACAGAATCAGATGTCACTTTAACATTTTTCTAACTCATTTGACTTGATGCCTTTCTATCGTCTGCCTTCATAAACCCAAGGGGCAAAGCTTACTTCTTTAATGTAAACAGAATTTCAGCTATATAATTAGCAGGTGTTATGTTGGCCTGGTAACCATTGAAGTACTAAAATAAGAATCACTAGAAAATCAATTTACTCAGATGTATAACGGTTGCAAGGATCACTTTTCTCACCTGTCAGTTGCAATCTGCTCCACTGGAAGATTTCTGGTGGAAGAGTGCAACCATTGCTGTTATCCCCCATTAGGTGACATTGTAAGAATTTATTTGAAACAGCATCTAGAAATAAGAACCTGCTCCTGGTTGGCTTTTCATGTAATCCCAGTACATGTATGCAGAACAAAAATATAATTATTACAATTCTACAGAACACATTTATGCTTTGCTATTTTAGCCTCCTGTTGACAGCTACATCCCTTGGTTATTTGCTTCATAACACTTTGGCAAAAGGAACTGGATAGTGATCAGCTTGTCAAGGCTATTTAGATCAACTCCAGTGTATTTATTTAAAAGTCCTTCATTGATGCCAGCATAAGATTGTCATTTATTTTCTGTATGCATCAAAGACCATATATGAAAAAGGTGATATTCCTACCCAGTTTTCTCAGTTCAGCATGAAGAAAATAAATGCTGCAGGCAAAGTATGCAGCCAGCTTATTGGTCTTGGTAAATATCTACTATGCTCTTTCTCTTTTAATTGAAGTTTGTTCCATTCTGCAGTTGTTTTATCACATCATATCAGTGCTCAGGAAAACAGAGGCATCCAAAGATAGACAAGTCAGTGCTGCCTGTCACAAATAGCTGTCAGTTAGTGAGGTTCAAGTGTTATGCTGTTTGCTGATGTGCACACAGTAGCAAAGACTGCAGGTGATGTTGGATACATAACAAAAGGCATCTATTTGCAATAAAGGAAAGCTTGACAAGTCTGCCCCATCACCGTGATGGTTACACAGAACTAATCTCTTGGCTCTTCCAATCTGTGCTGTCTTTGTTCAGGAGAAGAGAAGATTAAAATGAACTCAGATAAAATTAAGCTAGTTTGGAATCCAAACTGGATTGCACTAACCCATAGTGGGAATGCTGTGATATAATAAGCTCCAGTCCTGGTTTTAGTCTGCAGTGAAATAAAATATGGATTGCCTTGGAATAAGCTCCAAGAGTAGATTTATATACCTACCATTGAAAAGAGTCTTGGGTACTGTTGTTCAACTATTTACACTTTGGCAAAATGTCATTCCAACCCTTCTATGACCAAGGTATATACACTCCTTCTTATTACATTAGTATAGACAACCTCATGGAAGCAAACAGATTAATGTACACACACAAGGAAAGACATTAATAAGTTGTTCAACTATTAGTTTCAGGTGCAGGGAGGGAAGTTTTTTCACAGAACTACTCTGCCTGGCAGCAGAGTTGCATTTAGGATTTAAAGAAATGTGCATGTGATATGCAGAACACAAATCCCTTCTGAGTTTAGAACTGGAGAATGATAAACTCCTTTTAAGAGCTTTTTGTTATATTAGGCTACAGAAATGAGGAAGCAAAAGTTGCCTGTCTATGATGTGAGGAACATCTCTTCTAGTTCAAAGGTTGTAACTGGATTTGGACCCCAGACTTACAGAATGGATTTGGCCTAAGTTGCAGCATCTCAGACAAGCGGGATCTGCTTCATTTTAGGGCATGGATGCCCAGCCTTTTTGCTTGCCTGGGCCACAATGAATGAAGAGGAATTGTCTCGGGACTCATATAGAATAAATAATATAGTTAATGTACAAGAGCTATTCCCAAAGTAAAGTCCCCTATTTTATTATGTTGTCCTACAACATCAGAAGCAGATGTTGGTGGCATGGCAGTAGAGGTTGAACCTTCCTGCCAATAAGAAGCAATGGCAAGAGCAGCAATGGATCATCTTCACTGGTGCAGACTTTAATGAGCATGGCTGGTGAAAATACATAGCTAATGGTGTTGACTGTTTTGAAAAATATACTTTTGCAGCTGAGAATTTGCTCCATCAAATAATGTTATTGTGCTCTTTGTGTCTGTTGTAGTTTCCATGGAAACAGATAGCATGCACTACTTCCTTTTTAAATTGTTTTTTATTAAAACACAAAAAGAGAAGGCAACAAAAGTATTAATCTAGTGAGATATCTGACGTTGTTTTCATAAAACTAATAGATGGGTTAACTTGGTAGCTTACTACAGTATATTTTGAAACAACACAAGCCCAAGCATAATAAATAAGAAGGGTTTCATATCTGCAAAATAACAAAACCTGTGTGTCTTCACAAGCACACATAGGTGTACATAGGTTGAAATACTGTTACTGGTGATCCTTGTGTTTTAATCATCAAGCTGTATAAGCACATGCAACATGCAATTTATGTGGAGTTTGTTTTGACCATGTGTGTTGTGGGCCAAGTCAACTCCACAGTGAGCCTCCCCCCAGTAGTATTGCCACTGTTTCCTACTCAGTTATGTGCAACTGACTCATGAAAAATATTGCTAAACATTACATAATACTTTTAAAAGTTTACAACCTTGTGGGGCCATACTACTAGTTGTCCTGAGCCACATGCAGCCTGCAGGCAAGACCCATATGGTTTTAGAGCTCTTGGAGAACTCTCACTCTCAAAGCTTCACTTTGTCCAAGGCTAGTAGATTACCTACTTAATACTCTGTGAATGAGATAAGAAACCTATCATAGTAGTTCTTTCAGCAACTTATTAACTAATTTTGTTTTTATCAGTAAGTTATATAGAGCAAGCATAATGGCAGAGTTTCTGTTACAAACCTATTACATACATGCCTTTACTTAAATTTATTATCCTCTGAGTTACAAAATACATTCTACTTGCGGGCAACAAAAAAACCTGCAGTTTGAGAAATACAATATGCAGAAACATTAGAAAGACTATGATGTCTTATTTATAACTAATATTCCTTACAGGAATCCTCAGATTTAGTTGAGTCCAGCTATGAAATAAAGGAGTCTACTTGTTAAAATGGTGTTTAATGAATGTGGATCCTTAGGTATTGGTTTGGTGTAGCTTTGTTTAACTTGACCTTTGAAGAGAAAAGGTATTTTAATTAGACCAAACCTGCAGAGTACCTCTCTAAAAATGAAATGTTAATCCTCTGTGTAGTAAAGGAAGATTTTTAAATGTGAAATGTGTACCTCTTAAAACAAAACAAAACAACCTACAAACAACAAAGATAGCTTAGCAACTAGCTGAACTCCTCTTTCACTATTGGGGAAAATTCTTTGAACTGTCTTCCTGTAGTCCTTGTGGTTTTGCTATTAATGCTATTAACTTCTTCCTGGCCAGAGACTCACAAGCTGAAAATCTCTTGTCCCTTTCCCCTGCATTTATTTATTTATTTTTCTTTCTTTTGTATCACAGTTTTCCTGTAATGTAAAGCAGAAAACAGATCATTCTGCTGCAGAGATTGATCTTCCACTATGTTCATCCTAATCAACACTCAGTAATTCTGTATAGGCAGCTTAGAGGTAAAACTGAAATGATTTTTTCCATGTCATTTTTTTTCTGATGCTCTGCAATATTTCTATTGTTGAAATCCTCTCAGATTAGGCTCATCCCACATCTAGATCTTAAAGCCTAACTTCCTATAAGCATCTGTTTTTTTTCTCTAAATCTTTGCATGCGCTGTCTTGCAAAGAAGTGCCTTCTCTGCCTACTAATTTTCACATTTCACTCTGTATAGTTGCCTTAATAAGACTCTAGTACTGCTGTCAGTCCTCAAATTTTTTTGGCAAGGACACATGGCTAAGGTATATCTTCTCTAAAATCAGTGTGAATTGAACCATCAGCACTTGGGAAGGTCCACCAGGTAAGATTTTCTTTTGCTTTTCGTGTAGGCTACTGCTTCAAGTGTAAAGTAAACTCTCAGAACATTTGAAGAGTAAGAAAATTTCTACCTGAAATAGAATAGGGCCCAGAAATACAAAGGATGGCTCCAAAAGGAATACCTTCTGTTCTATTGCTTTGGTTCACAATGTCAGAGATGGATGTTGGTATGGCAGCAGAGACTGAACCTCTCTGACAATATTCCATTACAATTTGTGGCTGTGAGACATGGCTGCAGAGGGGCAATCTGACATAGCAATGTCCCACATGGAAGTACATGTGAAGAAAAGAGGTATCATTGAGTTCCTTCATGTGGAAAAAAATGGCATTTGCTGACATTCAGCAACACTCGCTGAACATCTGTGGAGACCGAACAGTGGCTGTGAGCACAGTGAGGAGGTGGGTGGTGCATTTTTGGCAGTGGCCGCAGCATCAGTGGGTGCAGATTTTTACAAGCATGGCAAGCAGGCTCTTGTTCATGCCTGGTGAAGATGCACAGCTAATGGTAGTGTTGAAGTAGATAGAGTGATACAACTAGTCATTAGACTTTTTTACTTTGTGCTGCTCTGTGTATTAGTGCAAACAAACAAACAAAAAATTGCCTTGAGTGATGGGTAAGTAAGATAGATGGTGACACATGTAGGACTACTAAATTGCTAACGGTATAATCCAGTAGCACTGCACTTACTGCAGTCAACCATTTTTGTTGTTTTATTTTTCTTTTCCTTGCCAAATACCTATTGAAGATAGGCAAATCTCTTGTTCTATGTACCCTTGTCTATGCACAGGAAAGTACCTTAAATTTCAGTATCTTTCTCAATGTACAAAGAGAATGCAACTCAGATCAGTTGAGAAGTATTAAGAACAAGGCTGCAGCATCATCCTTAATGATGAGAAATCATTTCTATATCAGGCTGTTATATATCACTGCATAAAATGAGTGCCTTAAATATATGGAAGACATCCAGAAACTCTAATTTTGTTTCCTTGCTATTCAACTGCAAAGGAATGATTTCTTCAATGTTATCCCTTGTGTAAGAAAGCTACATTAGAGAGTTTTAGAGTACAGTCCGTCTTGCTGTTGTTTCCCGTAGTACACCCTGATTTAAATGTTTGCTGCTGTGCTAAAGTTTGATCAGAAAACATTTTACATCTCCATATTAGAAATGAATGAAAATATTGTTTACAGAACAAACCTTTGAGTTGCCTTCCCAGTGCCGAAGTACTAACAGAACAAAGCATTGATATTTCCTTGTTTTGAATTTTCAGTGTTTATTTCACAGAGAAAATTCTTATAATACAAATTGCTTTTGTTTTAACATACCTTTCTGAGGTAAAAGCCTCATCCAAAATGAAACATCCAAAACAAAACTCAGATTTCTGTGAAGTCACTGTGGTCTTTGTGAGTTGTCTTCATTTTGGATCCATGTGACAGATGACATAGTCTTAATTTCATTATTAAATAAACACTCTTTTTCAGTATCTGGAAGACCCAGGGGACTTCTCACAAAAGGAATCAAAGCTGTGTGATGGTTAGAGAATACTAACTAGAATAAAACAAACTCTAGGCAAGGATAGCTACAACTTCCTTAGGCACAATCAATTTATGCCTTGAAAAAACGTAATCTGCTTTAATCTCTAATAAATCTTCAGCTACCACAGGACTTTATGGGAAGTACTGTAACCGCAGCAATTAGCAGCGCTCTGCAGGTACATAGCCCAGCTTGCTCAAGAGGAAAACAGTGCAAAGTTCACGTTCTGCCAGTGTTGTGACTAAGAATTTTGTTGTCATGTTTCATGCAGATGATGGCTAGGAGATTATTTTTATTTTTTGAAACTTGCATTCAATGAAAAGTGGCTTTAAACTTTAAAGAAAGAACAACATATGAAGCATCACACAACCCCTCCACCAAGTTTGAAAGCAGAGAAACTTCCCTTTTGGAAGAAACCAATCTCCTTTTAAAAGTAGCTGGAAGGGTAATAAATAAAAATGAGCTGCAATCAAATCTCTTGATATCCATTTTCTCTGTAATTAAGCTTGATGCGTTTTTCTCAACTGTAGTATGGTAGAATTGTAATTAGTACTCAACCAGCATATACATTCAATGCTACTTGTAATTATACCACCTTGGTAATGAAGTAGGATATTGCACATCAGTGATTTGGGATTTTAACTAAATTTTTCTATTGGATTTATTTTAAGTAAATCTATGTTGTAGAAAACTCTGGCTGCCTCTAGCATAAAGTGCATTTGAGGGCCAGGATTAAACCCAGCTGCAGTATTGCTTCAGTGTATGCCTTGGAAGAATCATTTGGTCTCTGTCATTTGAGTTCCTTTGAAGTGAAATGAGGAAACACTGTGATGGAGGGTCAGAAACGAAGAATTTTTTTCTTAAATTTGGTGGTGCCTAGTTATTTTTGATGTCAATGAGGTGCTTCGCCTACTTCTGTAAGTTAAAACTCTAATGACCTTCTAAGTGATTTTGAAAATCTGGTCTCAAAACTCTGTTTTAGGAAACCCATAAAACATTCATGCAAACTAACATGGAAACTTAGAGCACAGGTACTTGTTCTTCTAGGGAAATATGTTTTCATGGATACAGCTGATGAACAGCAGTCTGTTAAAACAGTCGGTGCAAACGTCAAAGGAATAACAATTACACCTGAATGAATATTTCTTTCTTGATAAGAAAATTTCACTTTAAGTCACTTTGTCAATTGGGAAACATGATTGCTGTGTTGACAGTTTGCAGATTTATAAGCTTAGATGAGATGATTACTGGGAACAGAAACACCTAAGGGCCTTCCAATGAGTGGGCTTAATCTCTCTCCTATAACTAATAGATCATAGAATGGCTGGAAGGGACCAAAAGGATCATCAAGGTCCAGCCCCCTGCCAGTGGCAGGGCCACCAGCCTCCATATCTAATACCGGACCAGGCTGGGTAGGGCCACATCCAACCTGGCCTTGAACACCTCCAAGAACAGGGCATCCACAACCTCCCTGGACAGCCTGTGCCAGCACCTCACCACTCTCTTGGCAACTGTCAGGTTATGTGTTGCCTGAGGTAACACTGGTGTGTGCAGTATACAATATGGAGCAATCTGCAGACAGCTATGGATGGCATTGCTGTAGGAGAAGTTGTTCCTTGTAATGACAAATAAACATCTACGTAGCTTCTGCTTTCAGTAACTCGAAAGGCATGAAATGAAAGCACAAATGAAATGTCTTATTTTGATTGATTGTTTTTCTTGGGAAAATGTCAAAACAAAATCCCAAATGATCCCGCCCCCAGCTGCCTTAGTAATCTGTTAGAAAAGTTGGAAAGATCCCTGTCAGCAAAAATTCCACTGTCTTTGGTGCCATAGGTTTTGAGTGCTCAAGTTGCAACAGTTGAAAAAAGCAGATTTTTAAAAGGGGTGCCTACAGAGTGGTGTTATTTGTTTTTGTTCCTAGAAAATCAAACCCTCAAAAGTTGGTCCTACCTCTCGTGTTTGTTTGTTTTTAAACATCTGCCTGTGATGTTGTGGGCCAACGTAATAAAAAGAAGGCATTACTTTTGGAGCAACCCTTGTAAAATTATCAAAAGTTACCATTGTCACTGTTGATCTGAGAAGAGGAAAAAGTGTTCTCTGAAGCTCTTTGTACTACTCTCAGTTACTGCAGTACTTCTGCAGTTCTACTTCTGCATGTGAGAGTATCCTCCTCCGTAGTATTAGCAAGACATTATCCTCCATAGGAATAGCACCAAATGGAGCACAGATAAACAACTAAGTCTAACAAAAGCAAAGTAACTTCTACTATGCTCAGAGACCCATCCTAGCCTCAAAAAGGGAAAGCCAATGCGTAAAAAATCCAGCCCTCTGGTGAAGATCATCTCAAAATCAGAGACTGATGTCCCAAGGCTTAGGGTGAAAGGATTAGGAGCTCTTTCCTTAAGAGCAGCTTTGCACAGCCTTGTCCTCCAGTTCTCTATAGCACCTGTGCTCACACCTGGACAAAAACCACTCATCTAATTCAACCCTCCAATTTGAATATATGATAGGATCATGGCCAGGTAATAACTAACTCCTATTACTGCTATTGATTAGCATATTAGAGCTAATATGGGATTTTTATTTTTCCTTCATGTTGTAATTTCATTAAGTGCTGCTTAAAAAATGGTGTTGTGGTAAATTTGATATCCCTCTGCAAGTTTGCATTTAAGCTCTGTTACAGTTTATTTTGCTATCAAAAAGTAGCAGCAATTGGTAGAAAAAAATGTATACATTTTGTGGAACCATTAAGCAGTACGTTAAGAAAAATTGTTATGCTGATGGAAAAATGCATTATTTCCAACAGCACCACTACACAACATGTGGTACTATGCAATGTGGCAATAAAAGACAATGGCCAAATGCTTCTAGCATGTAAGCGTATCTCTGAAAACAGACAAGAGGCTGACCCAAAGTCAGCTCCAGTAAAGAGAAATTTTAACTTCAGCAAATATAACCCGTGTTCAAAATACACATTCCTGGTAATATTATCATTGAAACATATTACTACTCATCTCAGTGACTCAGGGATTTTTCTGTTTTTATATCATAGAAACTGCCATGTGTTCAGAGAAGGTTTTAGTGGGTTTTCACATAATTATAATCATTTGTCTCATTTAAAATGTTAATTGGTTTGTATCAAATTATATCTTCTCTTGTCATTTGCAAAATTAATATTAACTATAGATTAAGCATATTGCCCAGGATCATATTTCCTGTGTAACAGTAATAAGACTTACCCTCAATTCTGTTTTGTTAAAGTCTTCTCATAATTAAGTTTCTCTATGAGGTACAGCAGCAACAGAGTATAGTCTGAAGATTCTCATTTGCTGTCACCTGCATCATAAATAGAGCTTACCTATCCAATATCTGAAGATAGAACTCTGAAATCCCCAAGACTGTATGAGGAATGAGTATTTCTTTAATAATAATAATACATAATACATAAATAATAAGACATCTTCCAAAAGTTTGTCTCTAAACTAAGAAATCCAGAAGAATAGTACTTTTTAACAGATGTCTAAGAGCTGATTTTTTGGATATAAATATTTTTCTCTGATGGTGACATAAAGATGTTAATCCATTTCAGTGAATGAGATCCTGATTACAGTTACCGGTCTCAAAGGAGACCTAGCTTTCCAAAGAATAATCAGAAGAAGGGAAGAGTAAGATCTTCTCAAATATCTCTGAAGAACTCCTTGAAAGCTCACTAAGAATTGCAACCACTGCACTGAACCAGACTGATGCATTCAATGATTTAACAAAAAACAAGGTCAATTAGCCCACCGATATTATGGTTTTGGCATTCTCTTTTATTTATGTTTTAATAAAAAACATACATTAGTAAAAGAAGTTTTGTTGCTTACGTGCATTAACTATAGTATATATTTTATATGCAGGCCCAGACAATTCTTCCACACTCAATGCAGCCCAAACAACCCAAACAGATGTTTGGACATCTGTGCACTAAAGGTTAGTGACTAACTAAGCCATGCCCCTGAGTGCCACATGAGCACAACTTTTGACTGCCTCCACATAGAACCAGCATGCTCATGGCAGCACTAGCTCTGTTTTGAATAAGAAGACAGTCAGTAGAGCAGCCCTTTTTAAATTTTTACTTCTTTTATTTAATTAAAAACAAGAGTCATCTCTGCTAGAGAGGCCAGGAAGGTGAGCTCTAGTATGGCAGGGGGGCATCCTGGGCACTGCCACAATGCCACTTGTTAGGGTGCTGAGCTGCTCCAGAGGATCACTACATGCCCTAGCTGGGAGCGGAACAGCTACAACTGCAGCTGCAGCTATGGGCACGGGGACCTGCTGTTCCTGCCCTGACTCCTCCCAGGGCTGTTCCTCTTCACCAGGGCTGGGTGCAGTGGTGAGACAGTGGGGGTAAGTGTCTCCTGTGAGAAGGTGGTTGTGAAGTTGGGTAGTGCCCTTCATGTCCCAGCACCTTCCAGGCCTCTCATCTGCACCAGCTGGTGATGTTGTCAATGAAGTTATCAATCAGCAGTGCAGTGATGAGGCCCATGCTGGGCTCTATGCACTGGACCATGACACTCATGTCCATGTTCAGTTGACACTGGTAGTGCAGGAAGAGTCTCTCTATTGATCTTATCACTAGTGGGTCCCATGGGTGGCAGCCAGCCTGTGAGTTCTGGAAAGCACGTGTGTGGCACAAAACTTCTGGTTTGGTAAACAAGACATTATTCCTTTCTCTCTTCAGTATGCAGATATATGCCCTGTATTCTATCATATGTAGTTCTTCTGAATAGAAATTTCATTTTGAGATTTCTTTTTGTTTGGTTTTGGTTTTTTTTTTTCTGCTTTAGAACTCATAGTTACTGTCAGCATTTAGCTGCACGGGGATACAATGGAAGAAAAGGTTTGGCTCATGTCCTTAATTTTCTTACTGCATATGCATCCTGTGCTGATTTGGTAGGATAACATAAAGGGTCTTATGCAACTGAATCTGCCTGATTTGTTTTAGATAAATGTGAAAAATGCTGTTATTTTTTTCATTAAAATCACTACTGTGTTGCTGCACTGTGAACTTGTTTCCTAGTAATGACGTAGGATTAGCAATACACATCTATACACATCTCTTGTTTAAATACTTTTTTCACAGTGCTTTGTGTGGCATCATCAGATCTTAGGGATTCCCTGTGCTGCCTGTTTCAGAGCACAGCTCTAGAATGCCTTTAATATAAAACATTTTACCAGTGAGAAGAGACTTGGGACCTGTCCCTGTCTGAGTGTTCTCATTCTGTACCACTGGGAGTGGAAATCCCCAATTCTGCTGAGGCATTGCTGAAGCCAGCACAAGAATGCTTTTCTCTTGGTGTGGAAGAGCTGCCCTAAGACTTTGAAATTGTCAGAAACCAAATCAAAGGGGAGGAGGTGTGGGAAAGAAGTATCATGTCAGTGAAAATCTCTTTAGCAGAAAACTTAAGAATGTGATTTTTTAGTGTTTTATCTCAAGTAAATAAGAAATCTTGCATCAGCTGGAATAGAAACATAGGAACCTCTTCACTAAAAAATGATAACATATTGCAATCTCCTAATCTTTAAAAAGGAAAACAAACAAACAACAAAACAACAACAACAACAACAACAAAACACAGAAAATGCATCAAACTCAATGTTTCCTGTGAGTTGCTATTCCAATAACCAACGTATTCAGCAACTTTATGTTACCTGCTATCACTTGAAGCCCAATTTTGACCAGCTGTAGGCTGAGAAAGCTATCTTCTAGCCAACTGAAATGTTTGCAATGCTCTCTTAATCTCTTTGGTATCAGAAGTTTGTGTAGTAAACATCCTGGAAGCATGGAAATAGATTTTGGGTAAATGCTGCCCTGTGTCCTGAATCAATTATGTCAACGTAAAGATGCAACTACAAAGCAAGTGATGCATAATGTCATTGCTCACCACCCACCAGCTGATGCCCAGACAGTCCCTGACCAGAGGCTGCCCCCCTGGACAACTCCCCTCAGTTTTATAGCTTTTTCACTTGATGTCATATGGTGTGGAATATCCTTTTGGCCTGTTTAGGTCAGCTGTCCTGGTTCTGCACCCCCTCAGTCCCTTGCTGGCAGGACATTATGAGATGCTGAAAAACTGAAATGTCCTTGATTCATTTAATTCTTTTAAGTCCTTGGCTCTGTGCAGGACTTCTCAGCACAACTGAAGTATAAATGTATTATCAACAGTGGTTTTCTCCCAAAGCCAAAACATAGCATCATACCAAACATATGAATAAAATCAACTCTGTCCTGGTTGAAATCATAATGCCCTGTTAGCATCAAGGACCCATTTGTTCTCTCAGTAGCGTGACTCTCAGTCTGGGATTCATCAGAGGGATTTGTCTGTCTAATAAACGCATCCACTCTATCTAAACTTTTCATGTTTCCTGATTAAAATAAAGCTGTTTATCTCTTAGCTTCAGTGATTGCATGTAAACAGGGATTATTTGCCTGGGAATCTCCCTGCTGTCCATTTACTATGTACTCTTTACTCTTTCCTTGTGAATCACCACGGTGCAAGCCATGCATCTGCCTAACCATGTGCAACTCATTCAGAAATTACAGAACAGTCTGTTCTACTGTTTCATGTATAGAAACACAATTTATTATCAGTTACTATGTGAAATAAAACCAGAATTTGTAAGGGGATGAAGAAACAAGATTGGACAATTACAGCGTGAACAATTTCTTTTTCACTCTCCTTCTTCCTTAGGGCAGCAGAACTACGCTCACATTCATATTTGTAAACAATCTGCTTATTAAATATAAGTGCTTGTAAAATAATTTCTCCTTTGGGAAACAGATATCAAGCATGAGAAGATAGAAATTGTCCTGCAGATTAACAACATGCCAGTTCATCACTGAGTGGCTACATGTGGGAGGGAAGCAACTTATGGGGGCAATGCAAAGAGGCTCAGAGTGTATAACTAGACATTGAGCAGGATGATGTTATATTTTACACGTGATTTGCAGGTTATATGCATATGAACATATAACTATTTTTGTTCAGCAAGCTTCAGACAAGTGAAGTTATGCAAAATTGCTTTCAGGGCTATTAAACAAGTCATATGTGTTTTATAGAAAGTGTCTGTAGAAAAGTATCCATCCTCCCTGCTTGTATTCTTTCCTTAGCGTCTGCAGCTGTTCTGTATCAGAGGGAAGATAAAAGGGAGGGCCTGACCCAGTCCTGAATGCCTCCATCTACATGCCAGTCACTCATTCCAGTTTTGTGCTTTCTTCTTAGTTTTACCTTGCATGTACATTTCCTACGTATCCTCCAATTGCATTTTCCAGTTTCATATATTTTTTTCTCTGTTGTATAGAGAAGCTTCAGGTTTTGCTCCTGTGGCGATGATCCAGGATGTTGTTTAGCATCTTGAATTTTCCTTGGATAGTGAAGAAAGATACAATAAAAAATTTGAAAACTCTTTTCATCTGCATATTACTTTAGCATTGTGCAGTGTTCTACATGCCAAGATTTATCACCATAAAAACCTGTTGTGCTGGCTATATTATGTTTCTTGTAGAAAAGACGGTTCTGTTCTTTTAATTTTAAGTATCTTGGGCTGTCCAAGAATAATTAATTCCAGTTAATTACATTGCAGATGTACACTTACAAGACTGGGCTTAAATTGGTTAAGACATAATGTTTTATTCTGTCTGAACCTCAAACTATTGCAGGTTGGAACAGATGTAAATTCAAGATAATATTGCCATTAACGTAGCATGCGATTACGCATTCAACTGATTGAAGTTGTGTAGCGTCTTTATCAGGATTGTCCTCATTATGCAGATTGAAATCACCGAGGTCAGTTTAAATTCATAATTGTTTTTTTCCAATTCTAATCTTAATCCTTTTTGACAAAGCTGCCACTCTCCTTTGCATTACAAAGACTGAAAGCAAAAAAGGAAATCCCAAGCGGGCTGTTGGTATTTGAGAGCAGAGGCTGCAGGCAGGGTAATGATGTGTCCCACCAGCACAGGCAGGGCACATACGTGATAGGACACCAGTACACAGGAGGACTTTGACCAACCCTGTACAATACTCATACCAATATCAATTTTTGCAGCTGTATTGTGAGTTAGGATGGTTTTGTTAGCAATTACTCTAATAAAGCTTGGAGCACTGCATTGTTTTTTCCTTTTACTTTAATAATATTTTTTCCTATTTTTTCTTTTTCCCTTTTCTGTGCTGAAAATGCACTCTCTGTCCTCTTTTTCTCCCACTCTTTATTTATCCTCTTTCTTGCTTTCTTTTCTTTTCTTTGCATGTTTGTTCCCTTCTTATGTTCTTTGTTTTCTTCTGCTACTGACGTTTCATTTTTCTAGACCATCACCTGTTTGCTTTGCTGTTCACCTGTTTGACTCCCAGGTTTCTTGTTGTGTTTGTTCTCCTGGCCCATCAGCTCAGTACACAATCTGATTCTGTACTGAGCTGCAGTGGAATAGGCTGGGAAGCTGCAGGAGGGCAAATCCAAACCAGGGTTCGTGGCAGTCTGGGGCATCTTTTACCAGCAAATGGAAAGAGAGAGAACAGAGCTCTGCTTCTCTGTGTTCTCTGCTCCGAAGGTGGCCTTTCCTTCACCCAATGCTGAGGGAAAGCACAAAACCTCAATCAAGTTACATTCTTCTTCCCTTGCAAACCCCTTCTTACAGATGCTAACAATGTGTTCAGGTGCCGTACATCCTCAGGAAAGGTATGCACAAAAAGTTATCAATGTCTGTCTAAGTAATTCGTAGACACTGTGTGAATTTCTTACTTAATAAACTGCGAGTGAAGAAGTAGACTTGCTTTATAAACTTGAAATGACTTTTTTTTTCACTGAAGACTGAATATTACATTTTGTAATTTGGAGAGCAGAGGCAATATTTCTTAGCCATGCTGAAGACATTAAGATGTTAGGCTTTTGGTCTGATATTTTCAATTGTAAAATAGAAATGACAAACCAGCTGCTTAGTCCACTGCAGTATGTGAGGAGATAAAAACATACAGGGTCTAATTGTAAATCCGTATGATGGGATTCTGGGCTGGCAGTCTGTTCACAAACGTTCTGTACAAGTGCTTAAGTACTAAGCCCTTTTAAGTAAAACTCATTTCTTCTGGAGATTAGATAAGGAATTGCACAATATTTAGGTATTCAGTCTTAGATATTAAACTCAGCCAACTCAGTGGTTCTGGGAATGAACAAACTTCCCTTTGCTTGAATGTATGAAGAACTAATGATAATACATAGTTATGTTATTCTACCTTGATCTTATGTCATTTAACTTGTATTTTTATATATAAATAATTTCATTTTCTGTGACACAGCCTCATCTACTATAGATCCTGAAACTGTCTCTGTCCTTCAAAAATGCTTAATTCGATTGATTTGATGATTTTGTATATTCAGTCGTGTTCTATAATCAACAATGATAAGTTTCTAACATTGACTTCTCTGAAAGAGGAGGACTCTGGAATTGAATTGTGCATGTCCATGGATTCATGTTTGCTTTCTAAAAATGATAGATATTTCTCTATCATTTATTCCTGAATATAATCCAGCTGCTCTTAAGCTTGTATAGATGGCTCTGACGCTCCCCAAAGTGTGGCTGAGACTCAGGCACATAGATTGTCCTGAGTTGGCAAAAGCTTGGCTATTGAGGCTGGAAAGTTTTATCTATGCTTGATTTGTTTTTTTTTTTTTTTGTTTTTTTTTTTTGTTTTCCTTTTTCCTACTGAAAAGAATAAGGATGATTTTTGGACAGCCTACCTTAAAAGTAGGTATACCAGCAGTAAAAATGGAGCCAGCACTTACAACCCCATGTTGCCTTCTGAGGTAAGGAACTGCAAGAGAGAGCAAAGGGGACGTTTAAAGCAGAGTTGAACGTGTGAATGTTAGGAGCCTCCTCTCAAAATGTTTGTGCTCTGATATTGCATACCTAATTGGCAAGGTATTTAAGCACTTTTCTAACCACGATTGTCAGTACTATTATAGCCAGTTTAAAAGACTTGGATAAAATTTAGCAAAGGCAATCCAGTGCTCAACAACAAAAAACCTGATTTATTGCATATTTGTTACACAAATGTACATGTCAATAAAATCCATCAACAGACAGTACCTTGCACAATTTTCTGCAGTTTTTGAAGAATTCCATTGGAACAGTCATTCTAGTCTGAGAAACAATTCTTCTTGTACATGTCCCTGTCTTCAAAAGTAGACAAAAATGGATTTGTAAGACTTATTTTTTTCTGCTTATTTTTCTGTATTTATTGAAGAGCTTCAATTTATAAATTTTAGCACTGATTTAATACTTAGAAAGAGGTGAAAGCTTACCAATAGAATAAACTTTATTAGAAATCTTATTTCTAGTAAGCAAGAACAGAGACTTCGTGTGGAAACTTGGACAGTTTTGATTAACATCAAGGAAAATTTCTATTTATGACCAAACTGAGAGCATCACTCTCATGTCATAACAAAGAATTAGATATCTGGAGTGCTCAGATGAGATATCAAGGATCCCTGGTGAAATCTCTGGTCTATATTACACAGTTTGAAAGGGTTTGAGACATGTATGAGTATGTTAGTAACCTAACTGTGACTGTTTGCTCTCTCGGCTTTCTTCCTTCCTTTCTTCAGTTCTGTTTCAACTTGTTATTGAATTACACTCTTAGATAAACCTCAGTTTCATTAAATGAGGGCGCCACTTCTTTCTCAGCTCTGGTTGGAAAGTAAGGCACAAACATTTATTTCTGAATTCAGTTGAGAAGTACTCACCCTTCTTAAATTTTTTCAGTCTTTTTCCTTACGTTTGAAGCTACTGCTTTCAGTGTTTCAGCATCTCCTTCTCAGAACTGAATTGGAAAAAAAAAAGTAAGAAATAAAAATGCAGTTTTCTCAGATAAGAACATCTGCCGTCTTGATGCCACAGCAACGCTTACTCTAGTCCATCTTGCCTCTCCAGCAGCCTTAACCAAATGGCAGAAAGCAGAAACAACTGAGATCTGCCTGCAATACAGTCCTCAGAGCATCACTCTATTTAGCTGATTATAACTTTGTTATCTACCTTTATTCGTAATTTTGATATCAAAACAATTTGTCAGGTAGCATGTTGTGAACCACGAAATACATACACTTTGAAAGTTGGCACACGGGGTGACAAGGATGGTTGTTGCTTGCCAGCACTAGCTTTTCCTTTTCTTGTACAGTTGCAAGAGAAACTTGATGATGTTGCTTAGAGGGTAAAATAGATTGCTTTCTGCAATGATGCTTAGGTCAAGTAATGTTTTACATGGAGGACTCTGCAAAAAGAGTAACTTTGCGTGAAGTCATGTCTGCAATGTCTACATTTCCATTTTGTGGCATCAGTCAGAAATGTGGAGAATCTGTACATAATATCAAAGTTTGGGTCGGTTTTCATTATTCTGTGAGAGAGCCTCAAGCTCTCTGTGCACAGAGCAACCGTTAAAGGAATTACTATGCAAACCTTTGTCTAACTTCACTCTAATGGAATCTAATAATCCCTTTTGGAAGTAACATTCACTGTCTCGTCCTTAGATACAGTAGGTCCAGCTTGTTCCATTAGAAAATGGAAAAACAGTAGGAAATGACTTTGAAACTGAGGGAACATTCCATTGCTGAGAGATAACTTCTGGAGCTTGCTGGTGTTTTGAGAAGTGAATATATATTTACACTGTCAAAAAAAGAATTAAACAAATTCCTTGAAAAAAAGTCTCATAAATGTTTCTAAATGGCTGAGGCATGGATGTGCCTTCTAACACCTCCCATTTGACCCTTCTAGATGCAAAGGAATATGAATGGACTGCAGAAAAAGGTGATGTTCTCTTTCTCTTTATAAAGAGTTTCAGCCTAAATGGCACCATCACTGTTGGTGATTTCTAGGCAGAGACAGGAAGACATTTACTCATTTTAATGAAGCAGAGACCAAGAAGTCCTTTCTGTAATGAAAATGCTTGATTTATTGTTTCCTTCTTAAAAGAACATTCACAAGTCTGGTCAGAAAGAGTAGCATCCATGAATAAGCAAAAATTCATGCTTGATGCTTGGCAGTAGTTCTTATTGGCAGCAGGAATAATGAGAGTTAAGAGAATTAATATCTCTGTCTGAGGTGGAAAACAATGAATTTCCTGCCATGAGCTTGTGTGTATTTATCAGCTCATTTAAAGTTGGGCAGTTCTGCTCTCTAGTCTTCTTTTTAATGAAAAAACAGCAGTATTCACAGAGCTATTCTGCTTGTGTTATTTGTAGCAAGAGTAACTTGAGAGTATCTCTTTCCTTTATGCTTTTCAGCATGCTTAAAGCTTTGCTTGGAGAAAGGGGACTGGATGAGATGGGCCACTAATCTGATCCAGCCTGACAATTCAGGTATTTCTATCACATAGCAGAGATCCTACTGTGCTATTCATTTATCAGCTATATGAGAACTTAACCTAAATGATGCATGGAAATATATTGGGCAGAAAATCTGATTAAATTCAACATACTCACCTAAATCAACTTTTACCGTCTAGTAATCCTTGTAGAATATTAAAACTTTTTCTGCCACTTTTTGCTTTTGATTTTTCTTTTGCATTTCCTGCCAATTTTAAGCATTTATTCCTCTCATTTATAATTCTCTCCACAGCTTTGGAGCTGCTAACCCTCCAGATCCTTTACTTCAAATCTGTCCTCACCAAATCTTCTCATCTAACTGAGTTATCATAACTCTGACCCCTGAAAGGAGATTGAGGATGTTTGGACCCACGGACAGTACTACTTTGCCTTTGGTAATATCAGTTACAGATAATGAATTGGACTGCCAGAAAACCTTTCATCTGTGCTTAAGATTAAAAGAAGCTCAACTGATTAGAAGAAATGCAATTCGTAGTTCTTAAACACATGAGGAGGGCAGCATTTAGCTTAGATAAGAAAGACTGCTGGATCACAGCAGAATGGAAATTGTTGAAGACTGCTCCAGTTCAGCATGAGGCACCATGACCTGCATGGCAAATACATTACCTAATTTTGAAATCTAAAAGCTGGAGTAATACCACCCAAACAGTCAGGCTATAAAGAAAAAGAAAAAAGAAAACACAAAACAGTAGCTTCATATATTTTTTTCTTCTTCTGGATATTTTTCCTTCTGCTTGTGTTACTTGCTGTCTCCTCAAGCAGTTCTTATTTTCCTACTTGATATTTCCCATTGATGTCTTTTCCCTCAGCCAGTTGCTTCTATCGTTTCTCTAGTTTTTAGCTATCCACAGTTCCTATGGTGTCTTGATAGTCTTGATCTTGTAAAGATTGTCTTTCTAATTAAAGGCTGGGGGAAGCTGAACACAACACCATTGCTGCTGAGGAACTATTCTACGTTGAGGAGGTGAGACCCCTGAAGATTTGATGTTAGCTAGAAAGTGTACCCTTCTGGAGTAACACTGTTCCCTTGGTTTGGTGACAGTGGTTGTGTCCTATGTCTTGTGGCTTGTAGCTGCATGCCAAATACCATGATGTTTTTTTCATAAGCTCAGTTTCCCACTTATAAACTCACACACACAAAAAAAGGGTTTTCAGTGAATTGTTTGTACTGTTTAGATACATTAGAAGTAAACAAAGTTTTTGCTGGAGAAGAGACTTCATCAAATTTTTTTAATCCTAATAATAGCATTTTGTTATCTTAAAGAAATAAACAGATGCTGTTTTCTTCTGTTTAATTCATCTGCAAGTGATGCATGAGGTTGAAAGTGGCTAATGCCTGAAAAAAATGATGAATGTCTTATCTTCTCCATTACACCATCTCTGGAGGAGGAGGATGCCTCTCCATTGTCTTTCTTCCTCTACTTGTTAGCTACCATTCGCTATTCATAAATAAGAAATGAAAAACAACTTTTATTGCAGCTGCTTTTGATGTAAGTTCTAGGAAATCCCTGAAAGCATGTATTTTTATCTCTCTTCATGGCTCAACGCTAATGGCAAAGTCACGCTGAAAACCTCCAAAGCGAGACTAGGAGAAGAGACATGTACTTTGGCCATATGTTTGTTAGTTTTTCTTTTACTAAGATGGAAAACAAGTTCATAAATTCTTAACTATCCCTGCAAACTCTTGCTTGAAATGACAAATAAAATGACAAATAATAACCTCTGCCAGTGTTATCCTACTTTTGAAACAACTTTCCTTCTTTCTTCCTTCTGAAGGTAAAAGATGCAAGTTTATGTGGTAGGAATCAACATTTCTACAACAGAAACTGTGCTTCAGTGCTCATTCTTCACCAAAAATCAGCACGAAGTGGATATGTGTCACTTATCTGTCGCTCCACACATTATAATTATATTTTTGTAAGGTTTATCATTTAAAAAGATCTCTCTAAAAAAAAATGGTGATGGATTGAAAGAGCAGTTACTTATAGAGGAACACTAACAATGCAAAGATTAAAAGTCTCACCTTGAAACTGTGGATGCATCAACTCAAACTGTACCTGTTTAAATATATACTCTTTTACATCAGTGAATGCTTACAGAAGACTTGTGTTTCATCTTTTCCTCTCCTTTGAAGTTTAGAGCAACACACTCTCCATCTGATGTACAACCTGAATAAATTTAGCTGAGAGAGCCATTTTATGGCTTGTTTTTCAGTGACTGCATTCAGACTGATTTTAGGAAAGAACAGCTCTCCTAAAGTGCTCTCAAAGCTATGTGTGAGCTATAGAGTGCTTGTCTGTCTAGTTACGTTGTGTTATGTCGAGGATGATGCACTTATCACAAAATGGTAAGTAATTTTATAGTCCATATCAGAGCTGAGTATAAAATGAAAGCAGAGCAGAAGAGAGGTGCTCATTTTGTCAAATGAACAAAGCCACCTAAAAGTTCTTATTGTATTTTAAAGTAGTTTGCTTTTTCCCATCAGAAAGTTATATTTTTTGACTCTCAGAAGAAAGAGAAATGGAGTGGCAGCTGGAGAGGACAGGAAAAGTGGCATGACAGTAGAACTACTGATGTGATGGACAGGATCCGTGAAGTCATTTCAATGCCTATTTATAATCTAAGCTAGCCAGCCCTAAGTGAGCATGTAAGACTGTGTTCTCCACCAACACCATCTTTAAAGTGTCTGCAGGCTTAAATGCATCTCCTTTTTATTTCATGAGTAAAGAATCCATCAGAAATCTCTGCACAAGGGTAACTGATAAACATATGGAGTTTATAAATTTTTGGGGGGTTGTTTTAGAGGGAGTCATTTTCTACTGAAGTCAAGCCACAACCTATTAAATGCCTTACTGGGTAAAGAAATTCCTTGCTTCAACAAGGAAGAACAACAGTTGGTTACATCTAATAAAACTTTAATGTTGTTGCTTGGAATAGTGTTGCACATCCTGTCTTGTCCTTCTATTAAAGAGACAGGGGATTTTGTACTAAAATTCCTATGTGCCAGGAACAGTTCTATTGAAAATTTAGGCTAAAAAATGCCGACAGTACTCTGTGAGAAAAAGGTTGCATTCAATTAGTATTGTGGAACAACAGAGTACAGTGAAATAACTTACTGTACATTGTGTAAGTGAGGATAGTCTGTGTTGTTTTGGGTCCTTCATTTGAGAAATGATTGAAACAAAGAGAAAAATAGAGGAATGTCACAGCTTACTTCAGTGATGAAAGTAGATTTTTTTTTATACCACAAGTATGCAATTAAATTATGAAATAGTCAAATGTATTAAAAAAAAAAAACAACAAACAAACAAACAAACATAGGTATAGATTAAGTGAATAGGAAAATTCCTTGATAAAGATAAATATACAGCCACATGATATCCTTAGGAAATAAGTAGAACCTCAAGCAGACACACTTGCAAGTAGAACATATAAAGCACTACCTTAATGATACAAGGGTTAAATCAGAAGGGATTTTATGAACATAAAGAGTCTGAATATTGTCCAGAAATGATGTGCTGTTATTATAGAGTTAAATGATTTCCTGAGGTTTTTGTTGTTGTTGTTGTTGTCTTTAACTCAGAATATCCTAGGGACAAAATGAAGAAGGCAACGTTTTCTACTTCCAATTTTAACTTCGGAAATTTAACTCACTTTCGTACTAGATTTGGCCTGTTTTATTTCCTTTTCTAATGGAAAAAATGTTATTTCAGGGTAAACTGAAACATTTCTTTTTCCTTGCAGTGTTTTCCTCAGTGTGTTTTACTTGAACAAAAAGATTTCAGGAGGGAAGGGAGTTGTTATTTGACTGCTTTCTTTCACGTGGTACAAGCTGATTTTGTGGTTTCCTTTGTGGAGAAAAAAAAATAAAAATGTTTTACATAATCCCCAAATACTCATTATTTTTAGTGAATGAATGAAATATAATTCTAGTTCAGACCATCTGTTTATAGCACTAATATCTGTTTTAGTTGTACAATATTTTCCTTTTATTTCAACGTTACTCCACGTATCACATTCAGCTCTCATCCAGTAGTGTTCCCTGTTTTTCTTTCTATAATTACAGTATCATATAGCTTAGAAAAATATGTTGTCAGTTGCTTTAGCCATCTGATTGCTCTGAGGCAGATGGAGTACTTACCTTTTCCCCTCACTGAACGTACCTTTGCTTTGCTTCTTACAGACATTAATCATGGGAATTTGTTGGCTCCCTGTGAGCATCTGGTGACATTAGGCCTTGGTTGCCTGACCAATATATTTCTCTCCAAAGCAGTGTCTCTTCTTGCATCTGGAAGCTACATTTCAGTTACAGCACTTCCTGAAAAACTAGTATTTCACAAACTGAGTGTTGAAAGCATCTACTGTTTTTCAAAAGCTTTCTGTGCTATACTGTTCCCTTAATGAGAGTAGAAAAGAAGGAGGGGGAAAATAAAAACGAAACTGGCCAAAATCAACAGCACAAAATCTGGTTTTTTTGGGTGGTTGTGTTGTTTTGTTGTTGGTGGTTTTGTTTTGTTTTGTTTTGGTCCAAAGTTGTGCTTTTTGTGTCTATTTTCCTTTCCAGGAAGAAAGGAATTAAATTCCATGGGAGACTGTTTTGGGAAGATGTTTTCTCTGAAGTAGGGGAAGGAGTAAAATTCCTCTGTGAACTGATAGATTCTCTCTTTTTTTTTTTTTTTTTTTTTTTTTGCTGACTTGTCCATTTGCAGTTACTGACCCAGAGGCTGATAGCTCCTTATTTTGAGCCTGAAGGCATAGAGACAGAATCACTGAGCCCTCAGTGACAGCGGCTTTTTGCCAGGGAGGATTGGTGGAGAAGTTATTTAATTGTTTACTGTACCAGCCAGCATCGTGGAAGTGACATTTCATTATTTATGGAAGGCATCCAGAACTGGGGGGAATAGTCAACAGTGCCACCACCTACAGCTCCCTGCGAGAGACACTGGTGGGGAGTAAAGCTGCTGCCCATCATTTTACAAGCAAGATCTATTGTTGCCTGTCTATAAAGAGGAAGAAAATTACAGTGACAAATAATAATGCTGTTGACTCCCTGGTAAGAAGCTGGAAGCTTTATTGCTTCACAATCAAACAAACAGCTTCCATTGTATCTAATTAATAGGTTTAGCTCCAAGTCAAATATAGTCGCAGATAGACCCTTCTTAGTATAAAAGCTCAAAGCAATTGAGCTCCTGAAATTCCATCAGTTCTTTTTGTATGACATTTACTAGGCAGACTGCAAATAAATAAATAAATAAATAAATATTGCATGCAAATATTTGGTAATATATTGGATCAGAATAGTTCATTCTGAACAGGAAGATCCAGTTAATAAAGTTAATAATGACAGCATTATTTTCACAGTTGTTTTGGTAATGTAGTATGAAGTTTCGCACAGAAGTTTGAATTTAAGGTGCTGCATTTTTTACTTCTATCTGCTTTGGATGTGGGCAAGGAATTCAAGCTTACAAGAGCTACATTACTGACTTGAGAAGGTATTAAAGTTTCAGCGCAGTGTTTAGTAGAAGATTTGGGTCTGTTGTTTTACTGTTTTGTCAATCCATTACTGTAATGATTATTATTATTATTTTGCATCAATATGTTTTCAGTGTAAATGAACAATTATTTTTCATGCCTCAGGCAATTTAATTTCTCATTACCGCATTAAATACTAAAGACTGTTATCCTGACTCAGATCCACAACATCTGTCACCACTTGTCTAAAAAAATTTGTCAGATTTGGAAGTCGGTGTAGTATCAGATGAGTCATCATCAAACTACAATTTAGAATGGAGCTCTAGCATGCCTGATACTACTGGCAGAATTTGTGTAGCTCTTGCATTGTTCCTTTTTATTATTTTTTATTTTTCCCAGAAAATTCTAGAGGTAGAATAGATGAGGTTTATGAGAAAAAAAAACAAACAAACATACTCCTTACATCAAGGAAAAGAAGGCATGGGAATGAACAGGAAATAAAATGAATGGATAAAGCGCAGTTAAAATGATTAAGAATCATTGTGTTGGGACCCATCACTTCAGCACTGTTCATATTAGTGATATTTGTTTATTTATTTCAGCCAAGAATTTGGATCTAGTGGTATTTTAGCTGCTACCTCCGTTTTCTTTTGTAATATGAAACACTTCAGGATGGAAAGTCAGTTTTCAAGGAGCTGAGGTCTAACTATACAACCTAATGTACTTCTTTAATCACCTATGGTGGGAAGGTAGGATACAGAAAAAAAGTAAGTCCTTAAAATATTTGTTGTAATACAAATGTACAATAGGGAATATGATAATTTAACATCTGTGTATCTGAATAGGAGTCTGCAAAGGTCTGATTCTTTGCAGTGAGATGTCTGGATACTGGCTACTAATAACTACTTTCCACTCTCTTACTTCAGTGCTATGCTCTTTAACATTTAGAACAAAAAACATTTTCAAACACACAAAGGACCCAAGATCCCAGATGCAGAACTTTCTTTTATAATCGGCAATGAGAAGCAATTGTATTGAAGGGGGATGGAGATTGTTTGCTTTTAGTTGAGTTCATAGAATCATAGAATGGCCTGGGTTGAAAAGGACCACAGTGATCATCTGGTTTCAACCCTCCTGCTATATGCAGCATCACCAATCACCAGACTAGGCTGCCCAGAGCCACATCCAGCCTGGCCTTGAATGCCTCCAGGGATGGGGCATCCACAACCTCCTTGGGCAACCTGTTCCAGTGTGTCACCACCTTCTGTGTGAAAAACTTCCTCCTAATATCTAACCTAAATCTCCCCTGTCTTATTTTAAAACCATTCCCCCTTGTCCTATCACTGTCCACCCTCATAAACAGATGTTCCCCCTCCTGTTTATAAGCTCTCTTCAAGTATTGGAAAGCCACAATGAGGTCTCCCTGGAGTCTTCTCTTCTCCAAGTTAAACAATCCCAGTTCCCTCAACCTTTCCTCATAGTGGCCCTCCTCTGGACCTGCTCTAAGAGCTCCACATTCTTCCTGTACTGGGGACCCTAGGCCTGGACACAGTACTCCAAATGGGGCCTCACAAGAGCTGAGGGGGACAAATGAGAATCTCTACTGCAGGCACTGAACTTGGTGATTTCTCAAATGCTTTTTCAGGGAGTTACTGAGGTCATAAGATATAATTTCTCATGCATCAATTGGCTAGGCAGTACCAGCTGCTAAGCAAAACCAGATTCTTACTGTTGGATGACTTTCAGTAGAGTCCTCCAGTGTACAGACAATGCAAATCTGAGGTAATGAATCCTCCCATCATAGCATGATTTCTACTCGCTCTTCTCCTTTTTCCATTTTTGTGCTACTATACTGTCACTTGTATGTCAGTCCATTTCCAGTTTGTTTCGTGTGTCTGCTTCGTAAGATTTCCCATTTCAAAGGCTGACAAGTTTCTTTACAGCCTCATATTTGCATGCCCAGCTTGTCACTGCAATGAATGTGAATGTCTGCAAAATAAGAGAATCACAGAGAAACTGTGTCTGACACTTCTTTGGATATTACTTTCTTTCAAGAGAAGAAATTAAATTCATTTAGTTCATTTCTGGAACAGCAGATGCCAGCCATTCCTGCTAACATCAATAGAGATCATTAACAAAAGCTTCTGTGGGCTTTGCAAATTGTTAGTGTAAGACAACGAGTCTGTGGGTATATGAGTCATTATTTCACAGATGCTAATGTGACGATTTATCTTCTCTTTGTTCCCCACAATTACCACTCTATAAAAGTTAAGCCCAATAACATACTGTTAAAAAATATAGGCTGTTGGTTAAGGTAAAGGGTATATGAATAGAGTAGGTAGTACGTGTTCTTTAGCTCCATTCTGATGGAACTGAAGCACCTCTCACCTTTACTCTTTGGGGCTTGCACACTTGGGATTTTTGGGATGTTTTCTGCCTGCAGAATGGTAAGAGTGGACCCTTGGTGCTACACACTGCCAAAGGGACAGACAGAAAATGTCAGGGGAAGGAGAAAACAGACAACATGAACCCGGGAGTAATTCCTAAATGGGGGGAACAAATAACCATCTATGATTCTCCTTGTTTAAGATCATAGCTGCTCTAGAATTTATGATGTATTAGTAAAAGCATCTTTAAACAGAATGCTCTTCATCCATGATTCTGCTGATTGTTAACTGTTGGAGAAAGGGGAGGTTCTGATCTGCTCATGGAAAAATAAGGTATTCTATCCTTAGGAAGCTAAAGGAATGTTGAAAACCCCATCATGCCTGGATTTAGTACAAAATTATTTTTATTATTTAAAACAGAGTTGTGAAAAGCTGTGATTTCCAGTAACTCATAGCAGCCAGCAAAGCCTTTTGGTGTGTAGCAAAATACTATGAAGTGCTCTTGAACCTGTTGATCCTAACCGGTTTTTGAATGTGGATGGATCAAGTTATTTACTGACACCTAGTTGCTGTTCCCTTACTTGCACTGAATAAATATTGTCCTTGTACACTCTGAGATCTTCTTAGGGATGACTATATAAATGCTAAAGCCAAAATAGCACTTTTCTTTCAGTGTTGCAAGTGCTTAAAAAATAAACAAACAAACAAACAAACAAAACAAACAAAAGAACACTGAAAGGTGCTAATATGTTGTACTTAAGGAAGGTTTCCATGTAAGCTAATGAGGAAAAGGGTGATTTTAGTTTAGCTGTTACAAATTCCACACAGAAAAATTCTGAGACTGCTTTAAAATAAAACTTGTGCTCAGCTCAGCTGGGATTCTGACAGTGCACAGGAGTGTGTCTTATTCAAATTCAAGCTAAAAATTCTTGATATCTACATAAGTCTAATTTTATAGTACCACTAATCCTACTCTGCTAGTGTCACTTGAATCTTTGCTATTGATTTAATTCGTTTGTGTTTACCACCATGTGCCTCTCTGGAACCACTGCCTCTCTAAATTCATGAACCAGAGCTGACTTCCTGTTATCTGCATCCCTACATAAAATTAATGAATCGTCTGGGGACCAGAAGGCTAGGTAGTCAGTGCCCTTCTTGATTCTGTGGCCTTTGAAGGCAGCTTAGAGCTAAGAGAGGAAGTCTGTAATTGAAATTCTGAAATAAGTTGTTTATTAACTTCTGTCCCTGAGAAGAGGAAAAAACAAACAAACAAAAACAACAACAACAAAAAACAGCACACAGAGACTTGTATTTTCTGGTTAGGATCAAAGATCAATACGAGTGAAAGTCTCAGAAGAGTTGCTCAGTCAAATAGACCACAGTGTTGGTCTTATTTGATCATGAAAGAAGGCAAAGTTGGGTCTTGGCATTTTTGGACCTTACTCATTTATTCTAAATATTCCCAACAGTGAACTGTTTGTTAGAGTGTCCACAAAAGTGTCAGATAGTAACCTGAGAAAAAGAGAATATTTCTAAAAGTATGTCTGGAGCTTTGTGTATTTAAATATTACTTCCACTAAATATTATCTAAGATCATTTAAGGGTAGTAGTAGTTATTCAGTCAGGAGCATTGCTAAGGGAATAGTATAATGTTACAATAACCAGTAAACCTGGCATTTGAAATACTAGGCACACATAATGAACTCACTTGAGAACAATCTTCACAGATAAATAGACATAAAATGAATAGTTCTGGGTAGTAAATAAATGTGAAGACATAATATTCCTCATGAATAGATAAAAGCTTGAACTATTTAAAAATGACTCACTGTGAACTATTACTATTAGACTAATTCCCCATAGAAATAAGTGTTCCTGTGAAGTTTGCAGCCCATATTTGCAGAGACATGTCATGTGTCAGACACACACACACACACACAAATTACTGGAAACATGGGTAAGTGAGAAACCTTTCTGAAATTTGCCTGTCCTTCCTTTCTGGTCACTTTCCTTCAGTGATATTTCCATTCTTTTTATATGGTGCAAGCAGGTGACCTGGGATGCTAATCTCCTTTCACAAGTCTGGAATGTTCTCCAAGCCAGCTGGATCAGCATAAAATGAGGTATTCATGTCTATATCACCACACTTCTTGGCAGCTTAGTTTTCACCTTCCAGAGTAGAGATTGTCTCAGTTACAGAGTGATGTCTTAAGGAGTATATTCAAAGGATAAGCAATGTAACATCACTGTACGTAACTTCCCACATAAAATTTCCATGGAGCTGCTTGTTGAGATGTGGGAAAGATATGTGTCTGAAGTAGCACTGCCCCACTGCCTAGGGTTCTGTTCTTCCCCCATCCCAACCTAAAAACTCCTAGCAACAGAAAAAAATTGTCTTCCGTCTTGAAAATATAAGGCAAGAAATCTCTAAATCTGCTATAAATCCCAAGTATTTTATGTTCACATTAGTTTTTTGAGCTTTGAATTTCAGTTGCATGGAGATATGCCATTGAAAGATTGTTGTGGTAGGAAGATGTTGCCTATGAAATAAAATCCTTCTCTGTCCAAGTATGAGCCCGTTTTGACGACCCCGTTACAGTGCTCCTGCACTGAGGTTATTTATAGCACTGTGTTGGTGATAATCACTTTGTTTCCTTGTAGATACAGATGACTTATGACTTTACAAGTAAAAAAAGATAAAGAATGGAAAGATATATTTCCTGTGTAGCTTTCGTGGGGAATTTAGTATTGAATGGACTTTCTGGTGCTGAGTCTAATTTATTTTTCTCAGAGGCATGATATGCAGTAATACACTGTCTACTACCAAAATACATCTTACATTTTCAGTTCAACTCAATTTTTTCAGTGTCACCTGGGACAATGTTTCAGAGCCATGCCTTTCTTCTGTTATGGATCACTCTTAGTTCCTTGGGTAGGTTTATTTACAGTCAGATTATATTTATTTATTCTTTTCCAATATTATCCACCAGATTAAATAATTTTCTTCCTGTATGACACTTACAAGAGGGTATGAGGTAATGAATGGTAAGCAAGGATGAGACGACATTCCTGTCATTGTCTTCTCTCTTTGGGGTGCTTTACAATGTGTTTGGCTATGGAAGGGCTGCACAGCCCCTGTTCATCTTAAAGAGCCTCTGTGCCCTTTTTCAGTTAGTCCTTCCTTGACTTGGATGATCGAGGCTATCCACAATATTTGATGCAAGTTCTTCAGAGCATCTTTTTTAATGGTAACTTGCACAAGACTGCAAATGATGTGTCATTAGCTGCCTTTTAATAATACAAAATAATAGAACAGTTTAGTGGGAAGGGATCTTCAAAGATCATTGAATCCAACTGCCTAATCACTTCAGGACTAACAAAATGTTAAGGGCATTATCCAAATGCCTCCTGAACACTGTCAGAAATGAGGCAGCAACCATCTCACTAGGAGCAAATTGAGTGTACTCTCAGTAAGTTTGCAAATGACACCAAATGTTGATCTGTCTGAGGGTAGGAGGACCCTCCAGGGGGATCTGAATAGGTGGGATCAGTGGACTGAGGCCAATGGGATGAAGTTCAGCAAGTGCCAGTTGCTTCACTTTGGTCTCAACAACCCCATCATTGATACAGGTAGTGGCTGGAGGACTGTGTGAAAGAAACGGACCTGGGGGTGCTAGGCAAAGTTCAACTGAACAGGAGCCAGCAGGGTGTCCTGATGGCTAGTATCATAAATAGTGTAACCAATAGGAGCAGGGAGGTGATTATCTCCCTGTAATTCACCTCTGGTGAGGTCACATCTCAAATACTGTGTTACGTTTTGGATCTTTCACTACAAGAAAGACATCGAGGCTCTGGAGTGTTTACAGAGAAAAGCAACAAAGCTGGTGAGGAGTCTGGAGCACAGACCCTATGAAAAGAAGCTGAGGGAAGTGGGACTGTTCAGTCTGAAGAACAGACTCTACAACTATCTGAAAGAAGTCTGTGGTGAGGTCAGTGTTGGCCTCTTCTGCCATTTAGATATTGACAGGATGAGAGGGGATGTTGTGCCAGGGAAGGTTCATGCTGGATATTAGGAAGAATTTCTTCCCAGAAAGCATGATAATGTGTTGAAATTTGTTGCCCAGGGATGTGGTGGAGTCATCATCCCTTGGAGGTGTGCAAGGGAAGGGTAGATGTAGTACTTAAGGATGTGGTTTAGTGGGCAATATTGTTAGTAGGTCGATGACTGGACTAGATGATCTTAGTGGTGTTCTCCAACCTTAATGATTCAATGATGCTATAATTCTGTGATATATTCCATAACTTTTCTAGGTGATGAGGTTAAACTGTCAGGTCTCTAGTTTCCTGGGTCCTCTTTTGTGCCCTTATTGTAAATGTGTGTAACACTGGCAAGCTTCCAGTCAGCAGGGACCTCCAGAGATTCCCAAGACCTTTGGTAATTTTTAACTTGTATTTATGATATTCTGGAGCTGAAAAGACACAAAATTTGTCTAGGTAAGGAAAGGTATCCTACCTGGTACACAGTACTGTCCTTCCTTTCTGTTTGTCCTGTGACTAAAACAATAAAGTTTGAAAAAGACCAATAATTTTTTGCTCATATGACCTAAGGAATGGCCTCGTGTGGATAAAAAGCTGAACTACTACAAATATTATAAATACCAGCTGTTAAATTTTTGCTGACTTTTGTCTTAAAGCCATTAATTCCCCTACTCTGAATGTAAAATGTAACAGATTATATATTGCCAGCACTAATAACAAATATTTTTAAGTCTTTATGTAATTACATCATAAAGATATGTTTCTCATCTATGTGAGGTGTAAAGCACAAAGGAGTGTTTTGTATTTACAAATGCCAGGACAGAATCTCTTTTGTTCTGTAGCTGAAAACAAATTCTATTCTTATTTCTGGACTTTACATAATTACTTGTGCCCATGTACACTAAAAAACTTTATCCTCCTTCCCTGACTGAATATAGTCTGAGCTTGTAAGTGCTGTTCAGGTTTCAAGTATGCAGCCAATTGAGCTGTCCTTACCCTTTCCACTCCATTGCACTGAAGTGTTATTACAGCACATCTGGAAGCATCTGGACATGAAAAATAAGTATTTCTTTACAGATGTTCTCTTAATAGCTCCTTCATTGCTCTTTTATTGTTGCAGACTACTCCGCTGCCCTCTAGTTTGTGGGAGATGGATGGTACTTTCTATCACATTCTTTGGTTTGGTTGCATATTTTCCTTGGGGCTGCCCCAGACAGTGGGCACAGTATGCTGACACTCCAGACCACTGGTCATCATGTGGCCTGCCATGCTAGGAGCATGCTGCCAGCGTGCAACCCTTGAACAGAAAGTGAGTCACATTCTTCCTAGCACCTGGAGTAGGGTTCAAAGAAAAACACTGTTGACATCAGTGATAGGAACACATAGCACAGTGGAAACATGTACTGTGTGAAGGTATGCCATGGCAGCTATACTGTGAGGAAGAGGAGATGACCAGCATAATTTTTGTTGTGTGAAGGCTGACAAAGTGTGTGCCAGTATCCCAAGAGCTGAATTCACTGATCCCTGCCCATGGTAGTATTCTCCTATAAATGAGAGAGGATGGGAGAGGACACTCCAGGATTTATGCACCTTCCATCCAAGACTACTTTTTAGTTTCTCTCTTTCTTGTTAATGCTTTCTCTTGTTAGTGCCATGTGCTTAGTGTGTTGCTTGTATTGAAGCAGCTTTTGGAACTGGGGTCAGCAACAGAAAATCTGTTAATCTTATCCAGCCACCACCTTTTCAGGAAGAAGAAATGTCATATTTACTTTGGACTTTCAAGAAAGTTTTAATAAAATAACACTTTCTTCAATAATCTTATTCTGATATGTGCCATTGTTTGTCTTGTTGGCTGACACTTGCAGTTCAGAGGCAGATGAGTTCACCAACAAAAAAAGAATATAAAATGGCTACAGCGTGTCAGCTGTGGTCTTGCAATGCAGAACCAAAGTAAGGAAAATAAATACTTCTTTTCCCCTTCTTTAAGGAAGAACAATAAGTAATATGCCATTGCAGTCACTTAGGGATCTTCCACTTCAGAGATTAAGCACATCTGTGTCACCAAGAAAGGAAAAAGAGAAGGAATGTGTGATGTCGTTGTTCTGAAAATGCTGAACAGGAGTACAAAGCTCCAGGTGCTTCCCAGAGATGGAAACACAAGAGGAAAAGGAGAAGAGGATGTTAGAGAATGTAAAATGTACTGAAAAAAGAAGTGAACTGTAGACCAATCTGGGATTATGTGATGGTTCTGCATGACCCAAGCAGTAGACCCTGCATTGAGTCTGCTCTCTGGGCAGAGCCTTGCATTCAGTGAGTCACCAGAGAAGATAGAGTCCTTCTGGCAAAACAAGCTCCTTTGCTTGTATTTGGTCAAACACATAGAATTGCTCATGCTCCCCCTGCAGCACTCTGCAGAGCATTTCTGCTGGCTCCTTAGGAGCTGAAATGATGTGTTTCTCAGGACACAGATGGCTCAAAATCTTGCAAGAGGGAGAACAGCTCTTATGCTCCTGGGTCACATGCAACATCATGATGCCCAGGCTTCCAGAAAGAAGTTGGAAGGGGCAGAGATGCTGTAATCCATCTACATGTAGTTTGAAATTACAGGCAGAACCTGGGAATTGTTTAATTGTTTCTGATTTGCATTTTAATTTATTGCACTTTGTGTGACACTCTACAGTTCTTTGGCTGTTTAATGAGGACAAGCAGCCAGCTCCGCTCACTGCACATTAATTTTTCTTCCAGAACTATAACTGTGACTTTAGTAAAGTTTTGCTTGACATTTACTGTTCTCCTCTTTGTGCCTGTGTTTAGTGTGTGTTGTTACTCGTACAAAAAGTAAATTACCACCGCTGTGACAAAAGGTTTTTTGTTTAATATCGAAAAACTGTAAGAAGTCTGTGTAAGTCAGTTAGATGGCACTCCAAGAACATAAACCAGCAGTCACTGAGATTCCCAGCAAGATTTTATATCCTAAAGAAATCACCCTGCACCGATGTCATCCTTATAATTACTGAGAAACAATATACTTTATAAAGATTAGTGGCTCCTTTCCACAGGATGAAGAACCTTAAACTT
This sequence comes from Excalfactoria chinensis, assembly GCF_039878825.1. Taxonomy (NCBI): domain Eukaryota; kingdom Metazoa; phylum Chordata; class Aves; order Galliformes; family Phasianidae; genus Excalfactoria; species Excalfactoria chinensis. The sequence continues at coordinate 66,520,517 of NC_092825.1, read as the reverse complement.
GCCAAATACGGCAACCGATTTAAAGTTCTGCAACATACGAGTACAGTGTATTCCACAATAAAGCAGAAACTACAGAGGAAACAAAGTGTTGGCATTTGAGAGAAAACAACCATCAGATCACCACAACTGAGAAGGATACGAGCGCAGAAGACATTTTGAATTTTCATTTTCCAGTATTGAACCTGAGTCTGTATTGCTGATAGGGAGTACATTAAGATGGATGTTTTTATCACTGACTCAAGTTATCAAGGTAATCCATGGGAGTCCAAAATTCAGCTCATTTATCTCTGTTTAGTATTTTCTCAGACTTCATATATATCACACAGAGCACAGCAGTGCATCACCATAATTATGAAGTTTGTAATAATTACATTAATTTTCAATAGTAGTTCTAGCTTGCCTCTAAAATAAATGTGTAGGGCTCCGCTACTTAAGCAGTGTAGGAAAGAACTGGAAGTGCTCCTGTAAGGCATATTCGTAACAGTCTGGTTGGAGAAGGATGATTGCTTTGTGACCTCCCCCGACCCATAGCTTTATTGAACTTTCCTAGTGCTTCCCAAATTCAAATGGTGATCCTACATTTGGGATACCACAGGGCCATCATAATCAAGGAGGCTTATCCTTGGTGCTTCTCAGATTTGCTGGAGACAATCTTTGTGCCTTCATGAATGATCGGCTGCTCAGAGCAAATGGGAAAGTTCACTCTCAGCTCGTCAACAACTGTTTTCTCACACATCTATTCATTTCATATACCACATCTAACATCTTTTACAATGGTGTGCAGCACCAGTAGCCCATCATACGGCACACTGAAATAATACACAAGTCAGGCAATCAGCTATAGAGTTGCAAACTCCCTCCATTATAGAGCTTAGAAGATGTATTTACATGGAAGTTTAGCTCCTTCTGAGGTAGCTTGTGTCTGACAGATGATTTGATTCTACATCTTCTCTCATTCAAACTTTGTCTTTATAATGTTTGAATAGATGATGACTACAGAACAGACAAGGAGCACAGATATTAAGTCCTCTAAACTGTGATTTTCAGATGGAAATAGTCTATCTGGAAGCAGTTGTTTGGAAAGAACATGAAGAATACTCACAATATATGACTGGATCAGACTAGCTTTTGAAAAAAGCACTTGTCTCATGAATATCTCTGTTGCATCTCATTCCTCATCTAGTGAAACACAGTGCTGTTATATGTATCAGCCAGTGCTTAGTCTTTTCTTTCCTCCAATGTCTTAAATAGCAGAATAATGAGATTTGAGCAGGATGAGTTGCCAGCGGCTGGAGGATCCATTCAGTGTCTGCCTTGGGGTTTAGGTGATTTATTTTGTTTTATACTTCATTTGTGTTATCTGATCCAAATGCCACTCTGTTCCTTCAAAGTGTTCTATGCTCCACAACCCCGCCATCCTGTTTAGGATGATAAATAATCAGATTAGGTTGGTCAATTGTTTAAAAGATTAAAGCAAATCAAACAAGTGAATAAATCCTTACTTGTTGAAAGGAAGCTCTCTCTGTTTCCAGAAGCATCTTCCTTGTGTTCTGAAAATGTTGCTTCCTAGGACTTCTCAAACAGCAGGGCCTAGACTTTGGCTCTGCCCTGCAGCCCTCTCTAAGTTCTTTGTTTTTTTCTTTAGATAGCATCAATGTGTAAGTATTTTGAGTTAATGTTTTCCTTAGTACAATTTTCACATATTTCTGAATCAACAGTGTTAGGATATGGGGGATTTTGATAAGTTCCTTTGTTAGCAATCTAGGCCAGGTATTTTTAAATAAATTTGTTTTCTGAAAAACAGAAGATAGATTTCACAAACAACTCCTATTTTAACTTGAAAGTGAAACTAGGAAGCAAAGGAGATGTGTCTAGAATAAGAATCTGAAACAGGGCTTCTCTCGTCATACCCTAAGCATTCCCACAGTGCAGTTTTCCATTTGTACAATTTTTCCATGCAAGAAATGGCTTTTTTCCTCTGATACCTCTCTGTGACATTCATAACTGATTTTCTATCTACAATTGCTTTTTTCACACAAATAACTTTGTAATCTTATGTTTAATTTTACTGAAGATTTCCCTATCTGTCTGAAACAGTGAAGTCCATATGGATTATAAATGCATTTGTACTGTATTTGTTGGAGAATGAGGAAAAAAAAATGCATTTTTGAACTTTTAGTGGAGTTCAGCATACAATATAGTGGAGTTTTTGGAGCTCAAAAGTTAATAACTCTATGTGATTGAAGGTGATCTCTGTATACAGACTGTTAACCTGCTAGCAAATACAGTATTTCTCATCTTCCTCTGCCTCCAGGGCTGAATTAGCCATCTTTACTCTGCTTTTAATTGCAGTTCACTATTATTGCAATATTCCCCAGAAAGAGAAATTTTAACTGGTGATGAGTTTGGTTGTTTTTTTTCTGAGAGCAAACCAGCCTCTTGAGTTTAATTTCTGCAGACGAGATTTCACCCCATCGCATTTAACTGCTTAATTCATATCCTGGGCTGCATCAAAAGCTGCGTGACCAGCAGGGTGAGGGAGCTCTGTGCTGGTGAGACCTCATCTGGAGTACTGCATCCAGAGGTGGAATCCTCATGGACCTGCTAGAGCACATCCAGACGAGGGCCAAAAATATGATCCAGGGGATGGAACACCTCTCCTACAAGGACAGACAGAGAGCTGGAGCTGTTCAGCCTGGAGAAGGCTCTGGGGAGACCTCAGAAGGGCCTTTTGGTATCTATAGGGCGCCTATAAGAGAGAAGGAGACAAACTCTTCAGCAGGGTCTGCTGTAATAGGACAAGATGAAATGGTTTCAAACTAATAGAGGGGAGATTTAGATTGGATGTAAAAAAAACATTTTTTTTTGTGATAAGAGTGGTGAAGCACTGTTTATTTCAGCTTCTCAGTTTTCTACAGAAAATAGTTTTTTACAGAAATCTAGGTTCTCTGCAAAATAAGCAGCTAATCTCTTGCAGAAGAAAAAATACTGGACTGTGTGTGATCTACCTCACTTCTTTTCACCATTACAAATCTTGTCATTCCCCAGTTTTCTATCTGCCTTCTTCAGTTACAAGTTGAATTTGATGTACTCCTGGATCAAAGCAGCGTACCACATTTCGTGTTTTCTCTTGCTGCCACTGTAAGGTATCTGGTATGCCTAGGACAAATATGTACAGCTCAACTACAAATGTGTTCTTTGTACTGCTCTGTTTGGCACAAAACAAATTTGTAAGATCCTATGGACACAGCTGTCTCTTCTTGCTGCCTATTTACCTCTAAACACATTGTAAACACACAGAGAACAAAGACACAAGCAGAAAACCCTCTCTGTTAATACTAAATAAAGTTTCATAGCTAAATACTCAGATGCCAGGAAATGTGAAATTTATTACCAAATTAAGAACCTAACTTATGCTTCCTATGGAACAGTTAAGTCAAAAGACCTCTACTTTAGCAAATTCACTGAGTTAATTTTAATTTGTCAGGTTTACTTTACAAAATATTAATCAGCTTTTGTCCAGCAAAATCCTCACATATAATTTTTGATGGAATTTATCTAACATTGGCATTGGTAGGGTAATCTCCAGCACTCTGTTGACTTACGCAATAAAGAATTCATCTGTGTTGGGTCTTTTTCTGGAACCAAGCATATAGTTAGCATTTTCACTTTAGGTAATAAATCTTGTTTTTGAAACTTTAATGGTCTGCATATGCAAGGCTAAACTTGTCAGTGTTATAAGTAAAAGACACTCCTAAAGGCTGGACAGGGCTACAAGTCAACCAACAGCCAAATAATGTCTTCAGTAAGGTTTTGAACAATTCCCATTCACTGGATATTCTAGGCACTGGAAAACACTGCAGATGCTAGGCACCTCAGCATGCTTCCACCTTGGAATAGGGGTCTTCAATCTCTGTGTGTTGTGGACTCACTGCTGCAAGACCTTCCTTCCTAGAGTAGAACTGTCTCACTGGTTTTATGAAGGACTACTTTCATCAATAAAGGCTTTTGGAAAGGCCTACTTTTCTTGTCATTTTTGTGGTTACCTTATTCAAGGCTTTCATTAGGGGAACCCATTTAACCAGGGCATATTTACCCTGTAAATGTTTGAACTGTGAGTTACCAAACAAAAGCAAATACACAGTGAGCTTTAATAATGTAAATTTGTTCAGCAAATGGAGTTGGATGAAAATAATCTGTGAATCAAATACATTCCAAAATAGTAACTCGTTGCTTCTTTACTTCTTCCAGGCACTTCCAGTGGTAATGGGCTACTATCACTGCAAATGCTGCAGGTCTGAAGTTTATCTGGTTGGTTAACAGTGCAGGATGGGAACTTGTGGCAGTTTCTCACTGAGCTTCTCCAAGCACAGCGGATTTGAACTGTGATAAATGCTGGAAAACGTTGAGTAGCTGTCAGGTATGTTGACAGTGGAAATCTGGGAATAAGGGACAGTATGCTTTGTGTGCTGAAGCTGAATTTGTTCACACAGTGATTTCCTCCATCTATAATTAAAACTGAGCTCAACCCAGTGCCTCTTCCTTATCTCTCATGTCCCATTTATCTTCTGCCTGGCAAAGAGGGGTTGACGATCCCCTCAATGCCCCCCCCCCCCCCCCCCCCCACACACACACACACCCCGTACCAAATTCAAAGCTCCTCGGGTAATGCTGAAATTATGTGCTATTCACAATCAGCTCATCAGGATTTCATTACTACTTCTTCTCCCTTACATTTTCACCAATAGTGGTGACATTGCTGCCAAGCCTTGTGAACCTCTGGATAAGACTTATGCAAAATATTGACTAAGCTATTTTGTACATTTGGTAATAATTTGCATATAACTGTACCAGTTAGCTTAATATGTGCCTTCTGGGTGCTGGGAAAATGCTCAGAAGCAAGGGGGCAGATATCTACTGCAGTCTGCCCACAGCAGCAGCTTCCCAGCTCTCACTTTCTCTGTAAAAAAAAGGAAGCAATAAAAATCACCTTTCTCCAGAGGAAAGGCTGTGAATCTTGGCTGTACGGTAAGCCAGTAGAGAGGCGGGAGTGTTTTGAGCAGGAGGCTGAAAAGGGAATACCAGAGTGTGTGATCACTGTGGCAATCCAGCTCACCTTCCTTTTACTATTTAAGTCAGGCAAGGATGTGCAGTCACCCGTGTACTCTTCTTGCTCTTTCTCTATCCCTTTTGCTGTCACTTTCTATCCTGACCTCTTTGCTTATGTATCTTTCTCTCAGATACAGGAAGATGCACAGTAAATATTAATGCTAAACTTTAAGGTAACATAAGTAGCATCCTTTTGATGGGGTTGCCAATGGAGGAGAAAAATCTCCTCAGTAATAAAATGAGTTTTGTGCTGTTTGGGTCCAAACATAATGGCAGTCAGTGGAAGAAAGTTTTAGAAATAAAAAGACTATATTAATGATATGCCAAAGATGGAATTTGATGTAATACTAAGAATGATAAAAACATCATCACAATTTAGAATTGTACTCATTTGAAAAGTAACTGTTTTTAATCAAATGGGGGAAAAAATATGTTTATTTTATTGTAAGTAGCTGTTGTTATTTTAAAACCATTTTGGTTTTGTTCAGCTCCAGCAAACCAAATAGATCCATAGAGCCTCATGTCTGTGCTTCCTTCCTTTAAGCTATGTTAAGTCACATGGGAGTGGTGAACTGCCTAAGAGTAGGAAGGCCCTACAGAGGTATCTAGACAGGCTGGATAAATGGGTTGAGGCCAATGGAATGAACTTCAACAGGAACATGTGCTGGGTCCTGCACTTTGGATCACAACAATCCCATGTAATGCTACAGGCTCAGGGTAAAGTGGCTGGAAAGCTGTGAAGAGGATGTAAGTTGAAGGCCAGATAAATATAAGACAGTAGTGTGCCTGTGTGGCCAAGAGGGCCAACATGATCTTGGCTTGTATCAGAAATAGTATAGCCAGGAGGACCTGGGAGGTGATTTTTCCCTTGTACTCAGCTCTGCTGAGTCCATGCCTCAAGTAGTGTGTTAAGTTTTGGGCTTCTCGCTACAGAAAAGACATTCAGGCCCTGGAGAGCATCCAGAGAAGGGCAGCGATGCTGGTGAGACATCTGGAGCACAAGTCTTATGAGGAGAAATGGAGGGAACTGGTATTGTTTAGTCTGGAGAAGAAGTATATAGGAGAGGCCTTATCCCTCTCTACAGCCATCTGTAAGGAGGTTGAGGCAAGGTGGGGATCAGCATCTTCTCCTGGGTTGCTAGTGACAGGATGAAAGGTAATGGCCTTAAGTTGCACCAGGAGAGGTTCAGGGTTCAGGTTGGATGTTAGGAAAAATTCTCAGAAGGAGTGGTAATACATAAAAATGGTCAGCCCAGGGATATCCTGGACTGTCACTCAAGGTGTTCAAGAAAAATGCAGATGTGGCACTTAGGGACGTGGTTTAGTGGACATGGTGGTGATGGGTTGACAATTGGAATAGATGATCTCCATGATCTTTTCCAACCCTATGATCTTTTTCACATGATTCTATGAGGTGCAGGTTTGATATGAAACAGTAAGAACTGCTTCACTGAGTGATCATTCATTGATCACTCTTGTGGCTTTCTATTACAGACAACATCAGTAGACAAAGAGAGGGCAAATGATGTTGTCTGCATGGATTTGTGTGAGGCCTTTGACATGGTCCCATGCCACATCTCATCTCCTAATTAGAGAGATTTGGATTTGAAGTCTGTGCTATTTGATAGATAAATAATTGGTTGGATAGTCATAACCATATGATTATGATCAATGGATTTATGTCCAAATGGAGGCTGGTCATCCCCTAGGGGTCTGTCTTGGAACTGGTGCTCTTCAACATCTTTGTCAATGACGTATACAGTGGGGTGAATTGCATCCTAAGCAAGTTTGCTGATTATATTAAGCTGAGTTGTGCAGTTAGTATAATAAAAGGAGAAAAACTAATTGAGAGCAACCTTGCAGAGAAGGTCTTGTGGGTTCTGGTGGGTGAAAGTCTGGATATGAGCCAGCATTATACACTTGCAGCTCAGTGTCCAGCAGGGTGAGGGAGGTGATTGTCCCCCTCTCTCTGCCCTCATGAGGCACCATCTGAAGTACTTCATTCAGGCCGGGGGTCCCCAGCACAAGCAAGATGTGGAACTGTTGGAGTAGGACCAGAGAAGGCCACAATGATCATCAGAGAACCCCTCTTATGAAGAGAGGTTGACAGAGTTGGGTTTGTTCGGTTTGGAGAAGGATCCAGGGGGAACTCATGGCACCCTTCCAGTACTAGGGCATAGATTATAAACAGAAGGGAGATTGACTTTTTACATGGTTTGATTATGATAGGTCTCTTAGTTTCAGCTGGGATGGAATTATTTCCTTCAGAGTGTCTGGTATGATGCTACGTTTTTGATTCTAGGAGAAAAGCAAAGTTGATAACACACAGATGTTTATAGTTGCTAAGTAGTGTTGTACAGAGCCAAGGCCATTCACAGCAAAGGTCCAAGGAGCAGGGAGGAAACAGAATTAGAACAGCTGTCTTAAGCTGTCCAAAGGGATATTCTGTACCATATGGCATCAAACTGAAGGAGTTTTGATGAGGAGGTGAGTTCAGTCACTTTTTTTCACTGCTTGAGGGGTGAGCTGGGCTTTGGTCAGGGGATGGTGAGCAATTGCTTATGCATTGCTTTTTACATACGTTCATATATATATTTATACATATATATGTGTATAACCCCTTTCCTTTTCCTTGTCTTAGTAAACAGTACAATCTCAGCCCATGACTTCTACTTTCTTTTTCCCCAGTTCTCTCCCCCATCCCGCTGGGAAGGGAGGGAGTGAATTACTGTGTGATGCTGAGCCACCTGCTTAAACCACAACAATAGGACAAGGGGGAATAGCTTTAAATTAAAAGGGGAAAATTAGAAGTTAGGAAGAAATTCTTTACTCAGAGATTTAGTGGTGAGGCATGTTCTTGCCTATGGCAATGCTATAGTGGAAACACTTGCCAGAATTAATTATTTGCTTTTTTACAAGAAGAAATTGCTTTACTTATGTCTTTTTTATTTTTGTTGTTTTTAGTATATTGGTAGAAACACTGAGGAATTTTGATATGTTTGTGCATACACATATCTATGCATTTTAAGATGTCACCTATGATTGAAATAAACCTAGAATCATATCAGCTTACTGGAGCTTCTAAGCTTGTCAAGAATGGCAAACTTCCCAAATTCCTGGAATAAATTCAATATAATTTTGATGCCTGCTCCATTACATAGGTCTTGGCTTTCAGCCTACAAAAATTCATGGCTACCTTTAGAAAAATGAACATTTCTAGTAACTGTAAATGTGTAAATGTGCTATTATTTACATGAGTAATTTGATGAGTTAAATGGATGAAGTTGTAAGAGTGGGAACATATTTTTTTCCCATAAAACACTTTGGTTATGTTTATTTGTCTTTCATGTGCATAATAATAACATATACATCCATTGTCCCAAATAAACCTTGCAAAAGTTAAGTAATGGTTTAAAAAAAATTACCTGAAAATATGAAATATTCTTTGCTACAGAAGATGTGTCAGTTGAAGTAAATCTAGGCAGTTTATAACTCCTGGTGAAACATGATTGGCCAGAGTTGAGAAATGCTGTGTGTAAAATTTTCTGGTTTGGTTGAGATCTGTGGTGTTTTTTGTTCGTTCTGTTTTGTTTTTCTCAACACAGCTTCAGTTTTTTGGCTTTCTTTTCCCTAACAAAACAGAGAATCATAGAATCGCTCATTTTGGAAAATACCTTAATGATCATTGAGTCCAACCACAACCTACCCATGCTAACATCCAGGGATGGTGACTCAACCACCTTCATGGGGATCCTATTCCAGTCCTTAACAACCCTTTCTGTAAATAAATTTTTCCTGATATCCAACCTAAACTTACCTTGGTGCAGCTTGAGGCAATTTCCCCTCATCCTGTCTCCAGTTACCAGTGAGAAGAGACCAACCCTGCTATTACTGCAAGCACCTTTCAGGTATTGGAGGAGAGCAATAAGGTCTCCCCTCAGCCTCCTCTTCCCCAGACTGAACAGCTCCAGTTCCTTCAGTCGCTTCTTGTAGGGTGTATTCTTCAAGCTCTTCTCAAGTCTTGTTGCCCTTCTTTGGACATATGTATTTAATTCTGGAAAAGATTTTTTAGAGACAGACATCCTGCTGAAAAAAAAAGTGTCATAAAGGAAAGAAAATAGAATGGAAAGGAACTCTGCAGAGTATGGAATTCCCTTTGGAAAACCATGTCTGTTTTTTATTGACTCTGATACAGAGGCTAAACTACATTTAAATATTTTACAGCAATACTGCCTTTAAATGGGTTATAAATAATTCACTCAGTAGCTGAACAGATGTCTCTGGAGTGCAAACTCTCTATATCTTAATGAGTAGGTTTAAAAGGGTAAAACAAACTTCCAAGCTTTCAGTTATCAGAAAACAGATGACTGGAAATCTGATTTTCTTTCCTGTATAAATAGATAAACTACTAATAAAAACAACAGGGAGTGCCTAGATGTTTTGGTGTTGGTTTTTTTTTTGGAGCAGTTGTGTTGCACAATGTCATGGCCTACAACATTTTGTTCCTGCAGCAATATTTACACAAGGGTAGGAAAGGCAAGGAAAAGATTTGCATTAAATGAAACCTGAAAAATTCCAAAGACCTATTCAAAATGTATGTTGTTTCTGAAAATTCAACATCAGAAAAAATTCCTCAAGACTGACCTCATCCTCCTACTGAAAAGGAGAAATGATGTGGCAGTTGAAGCATTGCTGTTCTCTACAATTGGACTATTTGCAAATGCTCTCACTGATCATTTAGTGTCCTGCTTTGCTGTCAGGAAGCACTGCTCAGAAAACTAGGGAAGATCTTGGAAAAAGAAGACAACCGTGAAACTTTGCAATGGAAAATATTTCCACTCGGGTTTTGTTGCACCTTGAATTTATTGACTTGGAGTCTGAATAAAAAAGTATTGTGCTATAAAAATATATCTGTAAATAATAATTCAGATTCTCTTATTTTAGAAATTAATTTATCTACAGTGGCTCACAAAACAAAAGCCAATGCTAAAATTGGGGTCATCACTCCAGACCGTAGCCTCCCTTCTTCCACTTCGCTATTACAGAATGTAGAATGGCAAAGAAGAGGATGAGGAAATAGATATGAAAAAGAAAGAGAAAGAAAAAGGAAAAAAGAAAGAGAAGGAACAGTAAAACTATAGAAGAAGAACAACAAGGAAATAAAAGAGAGAAGAAACAGCAAAATTGAGTTTGGGCCTTCTCAGCAACTATACAGCAACTATAAAGAGACCGTGTGATGTAGTGGTGCTACTGAAAAAATAGAAATTATATAGAAGTACTTGTCGGTGCTTGGCTGTGGCTGAAAGAAAGAATAACTCTAGTTCATATTGTTTTTCTATTTCACTTATTCCTATTCAAACTCTAGTGTAAAATCCTTTCGAGTGAAGACTGCAGTTTTGTACATATATGTATAAAGTATTTATGTATGTGTATAAAGGATTTGTCTTCTTCAGGGTATTTATAAAATAACTGAAAGTGTTTCGACTAAAATATGATAGTGTTACAAAAGCTTTTTTACAGTATGCAAAGCTCCAAACTTTTCCTTGTAAGAAGATTTACTTTGAAGATTTCATACTGAGGGAGAACACTTGAGAATATCAAATCTTTAAAACCAAGAGAGAAAAAAAGGCAAAGGATAATATCCAGAATGTATTGCAATTTCTTAATTTATCTTAAGGTGATTATTTTTGAATACCTGAATGATGTTATTGAGAAAGTTACTTTACATACTCAGAAAATGCTTTTCATTAGTCTTTTACATAGCCTTTCCCAAGTCTAAGGTAACTTTAAAAGTACCTTTATCTTGTGTCTCTTTGTACGGTGGACCACTGATGGGAAGCAACACAAAGTCTGTTTTCAGAACAGTAAGTTAGAAAGGTTTGAGTTTGTGAAAAGTCTTGTGATAAAACAGAGACTGAATTGCCAAAGGCAAGTGCTTTCACGTGCCTGAGTAACTCAGACTGCTTGGCTGGAAACATGACCTGTGAGTAAGGGCAGAGGAAACCTCCTACAACCAGTGGCATTCTTGCCTGGCTGAGCAGCACATTGCTCACCAGGGGCATCCATTGCAGGCAGGAGCCTGAAACGATCCCACAGGTGTCTTCACTCAGCCCTGCAGTCATCCAGGAGTACCTGCCTGGAAGCATGACTACTTGTATTGAGTTCCTGTATCATGAATGAGACCTGTTCACAAAGCATAGCTTCAGGGGAATGGTAGAGTTACAAATGATATTTAAACTCTGTCCTTTTGTAAATGATGATGAAATATTTAAATCAGCCAAGTGGAACTTAAACACTTACTTGTGCCTCCAGATACGCTCTACTCACAGAGTATACTAATATTTCAGTGCCCTCTGGTTCTGCTCCCATTGTGTCAGATGACAGAACCCTTTGTATCTATCTATTCAGCACAGGAGTATTAAAATGCAATGGGAAGCAAACTGGGAAGCTTATGGAACAAAGCCAGTCACCTACATGGAATAGCTAATGTTCTTTTGTTATCAGATTTCTGTCAGTCTGTGACAAAATGCTATAATCCCATTCCCTGGTTAGGGATGCTTCATGCAATATGGGGAATCCTAAAATGTACTTGATCACAGCCTGAACCTGAACCTCTTATTAACCATCTGAGGCAAGCAGTGAGTCAGCTATGGGAGCACAGGTGAAGGTAATTCAGCTGTGCTCCTGGAAGGGGTAGAGCTTGACTCCACTTCTCCTAGATCCCATTTAAGGGCTGACTATCACTAAGGTAGCATCTCTTTCTGGAGATGGCTCTTGTGTGGAGTTTTTGCAGTGAGCCTCAACACTGGTGAGCATCCATCTCAGCTGGAAGCCTCAGTGTTGGTGAATCATTTCTTAGATACTTTCTATTTACTCTGTAATTACAACTATATACTTGTATTATTCCAACTGTACACATGCCCTGTTTTTCCTGTGTCCAGCAGTCATAATGTTAGGAAGGTGTACTTGAATACTTGTACTTTTTCCAGCCTCTGTACATGGTTGTAGACACAGGCCCAAGTGTGTCACAGGTGCGGGCAGTGAGGTGTTGTGGGACATGCTCTGAGCCTGGCCCAGGCTCCAAGTCATGTCTCCTGAGCAGTGTGTGACACCCCTCAGAAACTGTGCACTTGGGAGTGAATTGCCAGTGCTGGAGGTAGGCCTTGTGCTTGCGTGGCAACTGCTCCATTGTTTAGCACAGGCATTTGTGACTGCCAGAAACAGCCCAGGATTGCTGCAGGGAGAATTCAACCTCGTCTCTGTGTGAATAAGCCAAATGTGCATTGGAAATTGTTGTCCATTAGAGGCATTTGAATTCCATCTGAGTAGAGGCAGTGCTGAATATTGTAGATAACGTCTGCTGTTGCCTTCTGCATTTGGCAACTTTTTGATTCTGAATGGATATACCATGCAATTCTTAATGCTAACATTGTTCCAAAATATATTATTATATCACAGGCGTTGTGTTCATATTTCAGGAGCTTTTTCTTGTATCTGTTGACAGAATCTGTCGTTACAGGACACTTTGCCAGTTAATTTTGAATTGATATTTTTGAGTTAAAATTGTGAGGAAAAAATGTGAAAAAACATTGCAAAGGAAAAGTGAAAGCTTAAAAAACACCAGTTGCATTTTTAAAATCTAAATGAATGGTTTGCATCTTACTTAAACAAGGACATTATTCCCTTTAAAGCAGTGCAAGCCAAACACTATTTCTAGACAAGATCTCTGAACTGCTATTAGCTGCAGCTGGATTACCAAGTAGGTAGAAGGTGGGTAGAAGGACCAAGTAAAAGTAACTCTCTTGTGCAAACAGTATAATTGGTGGAAAGATTTCTCAGCTTTTCCCCTGACAGGTCTTGGTATCAGGCATTTTTCACTTCAACAGCATCCCTTTTGTTTCTTTTGAATGTGTTTCAGGAAATTACTTGCTGTCAGTAATCAGGCTGGGGGGAGGGTGCCACTTTTATTTGCAATAATAAAGTGCAGCATATGATGAGGACACCTTCTAGCCTTCCCCAGCCCAGCTGTGCCTCAACTCTCCTCGCTGGGTAGGTCATTAGAGAAAGCCAGGGCTTGGGTGATGAGGCTGCAGTGTTATCAGCATGCTGAGTGCTCAGCTCTGTTTTCCACTGAGATAAGCAGCAACAGCATTACGGCTTTCTCATCACCTAGTTGACAAGTTGGCTGATGAAAGAGCATGCCAAGGTTCTTGGAGAACTGCCTTCAAATCAATCTCGGTGAGACAAGGGACAACCCTTTTAGCACAAGCATCCCGAGCAGCGATTTGGACTGGTGTCGGCAGCAATTACTGAGATGGCCCTTTTGCTCTTGTCAAATTATTTTGCAGCCTGTGGATCTTTGTCCCCAGTTCCCAAGTAGCAGACAGGTCTTGTTATCGTCTGGGTGAACCTGGAAGTCAAACTTTTTGCTCTCCTGCGGTGTTTGTTTGTCATCTGTACTGTAAATGTCTCTAGCCAGCTTACTCCAGCAGGTGGGGAATGGCATATAGCTTCCCATTTAAACACTGGGGTAAATTATTGAATTCATTTGGCAACAATACAGCTGCAACCTTTGAACAGACAAAAGTCTATTCATGCATCTCTCACTGAGTTACACTGCTGTGAGGATGCCTTATAGTAAACAATGGTATTGAAACATCCTGGGTAAAGGAGTGGGAGGGAGGATGATTTTTGCAGTCACCTTACTTATAGCTTTCAAAATTGAGAAAGAAACAATTGAGAACTAATTGTCAACTTTGGCTATCAGTGATACAGGCCAAATCTTATTTGTATTCCCGGTGTAGTCCAGCTGAAGTTGATAGTGGTAGTAATTGCATCCAGTAAGCAAGACTTGTTCGTTTGCAATATAGGCTAAAAAGAGCTGGCAGAAATCTGTGAAATAATTGGCAGACAACTAAAATACATTGGATGATTATCTCAGCTGAGCTCTTCCCAAAGTAATTGCCAAACTAATTTAAATGGGTAGGACTACCAGTGCTCTCACAGATAGTTCATCATGAATTTTGCCATTTCATATATTCCTCAATTCCTAAGCATAGAGCCTTTATAATGAGATGGTCATTTACAGAATCAGAGTAAGACAAGGTTACCATACCAAACATCTTGTAAAGTAGAAGGAGGGGAGGAAGGAAGGAAAGAAAGAAGACCTATATTTCATATTTTCTTAGTGTTTTCTTTTTTTTCAATGGCAGTGTTTTCTGGAAGACTCTAAGAGCCTTAGAATGAGAAGAAATTATTATAACATCATTTTTTCAGAGAGAAATGAATTAGTTTATTAATGCATTTCTGTGGGCAGAGAAAAAAAATTAGTAACTTCACTGAAGAAAAAAGGAAATAATTGTTTCTTTCAGCTAATGAAATGCAAAATCTGTTGAGATATTTCATCCAAGATGTTACTTCTTCCTCCAGTGCAAAATGATGTAGTATTTACCTGTGACTTTTTCTTTAAAAGCTCTGAGAAATGGCCTTAGAACTTGATATCTAAAATGTGACTTCTGTCCCCACAGTTGTGCAAATACAATGGTTGGTATTTTCCAAGGGGCTTTCCTTGAGATTTCCCATGAAACAGAGTCTGAAAGAAGAATTCAATTGCGATATGAGTCAGCTATGTTTCAAATATGTGTTGCGTTACTTTTATGGCCCCTGAAAAGCAAAATGAGAAGGGAGAAAGAGCACAGCTTGTGATGTGAGCTGTATGGCAAATGCAGCAGTAGCCAACGATGTGAAGGGATTTCTGCATTGCAGAGAGTTGTCTGGGAACGGGTTTCCCACTGGTGCAAGGGAGCTTTAGTGGTTGTTCTGAGCTACCTTGTTTGTTATCTGCCTAAGTGAAAGTTGATGAGTATCATATGTAACTACCTAGAACTGTAGCTGTTGCCCCACGTATGTTCCTGTAACCATCATCATGCTGTGCTCTAGGAAAGGGTGAGTGTATATACCATGCACGTGGGTGATGACACTATTGCCAGTACATGAGACAAATGTATAGGCAAACATGAAGCTGGTAGAATCAGGAAAGTGGTACTCCAGTCTGGGAGCTCTGACAAATTTTCACAATGCTAATAAATGTTGGATCAAGGGGGAAAACAACAGGAAAAATGTTGTTCTTACTTCTTTAGCAATATTTTCTATTCACAGTTTTTCAGGTGAAAATGTTAGATCTCACTCTTGCCATTGTAATGGCAGTTAAAAACTAAAAGGCACAAATGAGGGAGAGACTTTTCAAGGGTATGTAGCGACAGGACAAGGGGAAACAGTTTTAAACTGCAAGAAGGTGGATTTAAACCAGGTATTAAGAAGAAACTCTTTACTGTGAGGTTGGTCAGACCCTGGAACAGGTTGCCCAGTGAGGTTGTGGATACC
The DNA here is from genome assembly GCF_039878825.1 of Excalfactoria chinensis. Lineage (NCBI taxonomy): Eukaryota > Metazoa > Chordata > Aves > Galliformes > Phasianidae > Excalfactoria > Excalfactoria chinensis. The sequence continues at coordinate 66,505,025 of NC_092825.1, read as the reverse complement.
CCCTCCCTGGAAATATTCAAGGCCAGGCTGGATGGGGCTTTGAGCAACCTGCTCTAGAGGGATGCCTACAGAATTCTATGATTCTATGAAATGAGTTGTAATAAGGAGCACTGAGTCTGGTCTTGTCTTCATAACAGAATAGAGAAGAATGTATGCATCTCTTTGTTGACCCAATTTACATTCAGTTCCTCACCATATGAGGCCTTTAATGAAAGAATTCAAACAAGATTTATAAAAAGGTGCCACATAGCTGTATTCATTGTAAGTTCTTGTATCGTTGGGTTTTGTTCTTTTCTTTTTGGAAATTGCATCACTCCGTGCAGCATTTGTAATATAAATGTGAACTTTCAATCATAACAGCTTTCAACAGTACTGAAATTCTAATCAACTGTGTATGAGAAGTGATGAAATCAAATCTGGAACTCATGAATAAGTGAACTGGAATGAAGCTGTGTTGGGCTGATGTATAGCAACTATCATCTGCAATACAGTCTTGTAATAGAGGCTTAACATACAAAAGTTTCTTGAGAAGAACAAAAACTGGGATTCAGATACTATCAAACACCCCAATGTTGAGTTTGACAGGTGGGATGGGTAATGCCATATGCGATTCCTTCCAGCAGCCCAGCCTCTCTCCTCAGACACTCTTTCTTGGGAAATCCTGGTAAAAGACTCATTGTCAAAGAACCCCTTTTACTTCTAATAGACAGTGTTTAAGAACATGTTTTGTGATGGACCTTCAGGACTGAGTTAGCAACTCCCAGAGCACAAGTTAGTGGAAAAATCCTGTTAGGAGTATCTGTCACTAAGCAGAATGAAATGCTTTTAAATACCTGAGTTCTATTAATTATGATTTAAGGGGAGAACTAGGTTTTTATTGGTATCCTGAGAAGATATAAATGTGATAGATGAAAACTGTATGCTGCATAGGTAGTGCAAAGCTGCTGGTAAGGCTCAGATGTTTGTTATCAACTTTTGTTTTGGATCTCTGTAATTAAGTTTGCCAAGATATTGTCGGATTCATCAAAAGACACACCAAAAGTAGCACTGCATTGATATTTGTGATGTGAAAAAAAGTTTACTATGAAACAGATGGCAGTTTCCTTTTGTATGCAGTGATGCATTCAAAGTCAGGACCTGGTCTTACTACAGTTCCTAACATTAGGATAAGGAAAGATTTTTTTCCTTTACTCAGCTTCTCTTGTTCTAAAATCTAAAAATACATGCTATATGTACCTTGCCTTGTTGCTTTGCTTTGATTCTGATGGAAGAAAGTTTATGTACCTGCTCAGTGTTCAGTTTGGAACTTCTAATAGAGATATATTGACAAATATTTTAAAGTCTTTTCACTGGGCACAAGTTCTCTGCTGTTCTTGCAATGTAAATATTTCAGCATTGTGCTAATGCATTCTTTCCAGAACTTGAACATATCTGAATTTGGTGCAAATAGTAAAACTGTATAAATGATAAAAAGCAATTAAGGCTATTACTTTCATAACATATACACACGAGTAGTTCCAAACAACACAAAGCAATTAATCTACTGCATGAATGTCTTAGCTATTTAACATGCTATCAGTGTTAATAACTTAAGATTGGATATTTTAAGTAAAGTTTTTAAGCTTTACTCACTGTTTTGGACAGCACTCACAATGACATTGTTCTGCTCTTTCCTCTGACTTCATTTGCACTGAGTTCTGCGTGAACAGATCCATATACAGAAGCTTGTTGGAGCTACCAGGAACAACCACCTAAACTGCAAGGAGTGGGGAAGGGCAGTACAATACACGAAAAGACTGGATTAAAAAGGCTGAAGTCCTACCAAATAATATGAATATGTTGCAGAAATGTATGCCTTACTACCTAGTATATGAAAAAAGAGGATGTTGAGTGTCATTTTGGGAACATTCAATCCTCTTTTCCTAAATACTTGCCTTCTGTTGTGGAATTTCTTTCACAGAGAAGAGGGAAGAAAACAATTAAGTTGCTTGCTGATTGAGTATATATGGTGTTCCATATACATATATGGTAACATTTACACACTAGGCTGACAAGACTCAAGGGATGTGAGAAGTATAGGGAAGGATATAGCAACCTCGATGTTTTATTGCTAGTGTTTTCTGCCATATCACCAACATCCACCTCTGATGTTATGGCCAACATAATAAAGTAGGAAGCATTACTTTCAGAGAACCCCTTGTAATATACATACTGCAGGTACACACACACCTTTCTGACTTCAACATGTCTGTGATGAGCCAGGAGTCTCTGGGGCATAGAAGTCTGGCTCAGATTTCCTCTCTAACTACAAAAGTGCTCAAAGGGAAGACAGTAAAGTGGATACTGCAGAGAAAAGGAATATTTCTGGGGAAACAGCCAATAGTCTCAGGATTTTCAGCACCAGATGCTGTTTTTAAAGTATTTTCATTATTTTATCATTAATATTTTACTGGAAAAAAAAAAATCTTTTTCTGAATATGACAATTTACAAGCTGCCTCTAGAGCAGACTAGATACTATGGTAAGAGTGTTCCACAGTGTACTGAGATGACCTCTCTTGTGAAATAAAAAGTTACCTATGGCACAGTGAATTATACATAAAGAGGCAAACTGAAAGATGAGGATTTCTATGTAACCATCTCTTATTGATAGTAGCATCTGAGTCAGCTTTAGAACTAATTTTTTTATCAATAAATACTCGAGTATTGAATGTTAGCAATGATTTTCACCTTGTTTTAGAGAGAAGGATAGTTGTGAAAAGATTTTTTTAGCAGAGTTAAACATGAAATCATAGCATGGCAGAACAAGCCTGATGGATTCTTACATGGTTCTTTAGTGAACACCAGACAAATTTATGCATTTGACTATTGCTTCTTTTTTCCACTCTTGTAAACATTGCTTTGTTACTGGTCTTTACCAGTAGCGACATGAAAGCAATAGGGAGCAGGATTTGTGATCACTTTTCAGGGTTGAAATCACTGAGGTACTGTAATGAGATACTACAAAGTACCGTTTTCAAAGAGATACACTTCAGAGTACAGCTGCTCTTTAATTTCCAGAAACATCAGTCAGAGCTAATCAAATTGCTGTTTTTTACCTGCTATTCTTCTGTGTGATTGAATGAAAAATAAGGAAGAAAGGAATTTACCAGAGTTATTGGAAGCTGTTATCTTTAGGATTCAGTGCCTTCAGAGAGACTCTGAGGTGCTTTGACACCAACAGATGACAGTACAGTTGCAATAAAGCTGTTTGGGGGGAAAATTATTATATTATATATTATATAACATATTATATATATGTTCAGGAAGATTTTTGAAAAGGGCAAAGGAAACCTGTTGTATTCTGACATGAGCAGGATGAAGAAGGCATGAACTAAGCTGTTTCCCATGTAACTGATGGTGTTTGAGTAATGAAACTAACAGCATTTTAGGCAGGGAAACAGCAAGAAGAAAAAGGAGGCTGGAGATGTAGTGCTGAAACCAAAATTCATGCAAGAGCTTGTCATCTATGGGCTTCTATTACCATCTGTTTGTTGTTTATAAATAAATGTTAAATACTTCTATTAATTTGCCTCTATCAAAATGCTATCTACAATGTTACTATTATAGAATTCTATAGGAAGTATAAAGAAATCTGATGACTATCAGTTACAAAACAATATTAGAAGTCCAAATTCTTACACCATGACTTAATGGAGGCTGGTGTGCTTTACTGAATTCTGAACTGAGTGATAGAGTCTCTAAAACTGATCACTGGATCATGAGGTATTGCTAAGAGCATTTTAATTATGTTTTCTAGTAATTTTACTTCTTAATTTAGTATATGACTATGTGACTGTTACGTCACTCTTCATACCATGCGCCCATGTAGATAAAATTCAACTTACTCTATTTCATACATAGTTACACAAAAGTAATAGTATATTCAGAATATAAGAATATAATAAGAGACTCCAAATGACAGCTTTTAAATCAGTCAGATTTTAGCTTATCTTCTTCAAAAAAGCAGAAGAAAATTAAGAAATTAATATGTTGGAAAACCAAGTTTTCTTACACGCAGAACTAAAAAAAAATAAATAACCCAGTATGAATACGTTTTGCAGACATCTAAAACTTCTTTTTTTCCCCAGTAATGCTTTTAGAAGTAGCATTCTCTTGATTAAACGTGTGTGTTTGGCCTCTGACTGTGAATGCTTTGAAGAGAAAGTAGAATTTTCAGTACTGCTACATGCAAAAAGTTACAGTGATGTGTGCATGCATTAACAGCTTTGATTCATCATAAGGTTTTCATGCCATCTGCTTGGTGATATTACTTTAGAAGCTAAGGCACAGTTAGGCTGAGAGAGTAACATCAGTTCTTTGAAAATCATAAATGCTAGAGTAGAGGAAACATGATACTCTGTCCTTGGAAGGCATTAGAAGTATTCATTAGTTAAATGATATGCTATTCACTTTGCTTACTAACAGTGTCTTCAGTTATGTTCCTCAGGTCAATGCTCTCAAAAATACACTCCTAATTAGCGAAATCAAACCTGAGGGCCTATTTTCACAGAACTAAGACAACTGAATGAGTCTAGGGCAGTGGCAACACAGAGCAAACAAATCAGTCAAAAATTGGGTAGTTACTGTGAACAGTCTTCCCAAGAGCTGATGCTGAGCTGTATGTAATTTGGCACTAGCAGCAGAGAAATTCATTGTGATTGTTAAGATTATGGAGAAATATAAAGCCTCAGAGCAAATTCCTAAATGTTTTATTGCGATCGTATTTACATGCTGCATGATTGTTTTCACAGTAGTGTTCTCCTACCTTCAGGTAATGGAGATGTCCTATTGGGCTACAGAGAAAATCACAATCCACCAGAAGGCCATTCTGGGGGCAAAGTTTGTCGTACCAGGTCTCAGTGGGACCTCAGTGTCCATCCCCAGCACAAATAAATTCCTAAAGCCATATTTGGGAATGAATCAGATCCTGGTGTTATAGGATTATTCCTAAATATGTCAGACCATTCTATTCTGTAACACACACCACTTAATACATATGGATTAATTGCTGAAAGAGATGCTATAAAGGATGATGAGGAACTTTTTGGACATGGTCTTGGAATGGAGAGGAGAAAGAGAAGAAAGGAGTAGAAAAGTTTGACAGGTAAAGATAGGAGATGAAACAGTGATGAAGGAAATGCATTTTGGAAGAATTAAGAGAGAGGGTGTGAGGAGCCCTCAGGCTCCTGGTGTGTGCTGTTGCTGAAGAACAGAGACCCAGAGGTGGAGGCAACCTCATGTCTGTTGCTGGGAAGGTAGTACTCCAAGTAACCTTGGAAAACATTCCAAGATATATAAACAACAAGAAAGTGACTGCAAGTAGTCATCATGGGTTCAAGAAGGAGGAGCATTGCCTGACCAACCCAACCATCTTCTGCAATGAGATGGTTGGCACGTTGGGTGGGGGAAAAGCGGTGAATGTAGTTTATCTTGACTTTAGTAATGCTTTCAACTCTCTCCCATAAGATCTTCATACACAATCTGATGAAATACAAACTAGGTAAATGGACAATGAGGTAAGATGAAAACTGACTGAACTGTCAAGCTGACAGAGTTATGGTCAGTGACACGAAGTCCAGTTGGAGGCGTGTTGCTAGAGGTATGCCCCAAGTTTTAATACTGGGGCCAATTCTGCTTAATGTCATTGTTAATGAGATGGATGATTGATAGGATAGTGTGCACCCTCAGTAAATGAGTGAATGATACAAAGCTGGAGAAGCTGTTGATGCATGAGACAGCTGTGTTGCTGTACAGTAGGCTGAAGAAGGTTGACAGGGCTCTCAAGAAATTTGACAAAGGGAAATGCAAAGTTCTGCATGTGAGGAGGACTAATCCCATGCACCAGTGCATGCCACAGGCCTATCAAAAGGAAAGAAAAAAATTAACAGAAGCTAGAAATGTGCCCTCGTGGCAAAGAAAGTCAGCCTCCTCCTGAGCTTCTTTAGGAAGGTCATTCTTCAGCAGGTTGAGGAATGTGATCTTTCCCCTTTACTTAGCCCTGGCTTGAGATGTCTTAGAAGGTTATGCATTCAATTCTGGGCTCATTGGTACCAGGGAAATGTAAACACCCTGGATCAAGTCCACAACAGGGCCACAAAGGTGATTAAAGGATCGAAGGCTCTGTCATACAAGGAGAAGCCAATATTGCTGGGATTACTCAGTCTAGAGTAGAGAAAGTCCAGAGGGAATCTTATCGGTGTGTACAAGTATCTGCTGAGATTGAGCAGTGGAGACAGAGCCAGACCCTTCTGTGTGGTGCCCTGTGTCAGACCAGGAGGCAGTGTCCACAAAGTGAAATACTGGTATGTCCACCCAAGAATAAGAAAAAGCCTTGATACTGTGAGGATGACTGAACCCTAGCGCAGGTAGGCCAGAGAGATTGTGAAGTCTCAAAACCCAACTGGACATGATCCTGAGAAATTTGCTTTATTTGGCCCTGCTTCAAGCAGGGTTTATTAGATAGATATCTCTAGAAATGCCTTTAACCCCATCCCTTCTGAGGTTCTGTGATCCTGATCATGTTAGTAGAACCGGGAAATACACTGTCTGCCAGTGACAAGTTTTTATTACGGTTTTCACTTCTAAGTTCTTAGATCCTATTTATATATTTGGAATGCCTTTGGCTGGCACTGAAACATTTAATTTTAAACTTCATGGCAAGATCTTACTGTTCTTGATGACATGCAATTGTCAAATACTTTTTATTTCATTCCAAAACATAACATGCCCTCATTTTGGAATAGTATGTCCTCATTCTACTTGTATACATTTTTATACTGGATATGTAGTTGCTATTTGATGTACATCAAATAGGTTTGCTTTTGAATGCTTAGTCACTAATGTAGCTTGTGCTAAGCATCTATTGCTTTCCTGATGTCAGTGTGTCACTAGTGCTTTTCAGCATTACCAGGAGAAGGACTGTGCTAATTATGTTCCACTTTAGAGATCTCCCTTGGTTCTGAAGACAATAACCCCTCCAGCTCATCTGCTAAGTGAACTATGAGCATGTGCCAAGATTTATTTTGTTTTATTTTATTTTATTTTTTATTTTTTATTAAGTAGAAGGATACTGAAAGGCTGTGTAGCTGGATAAAAATTTCTGTCAGACAGGAAGATTTAATCTGTTAGTATGGCATTGGTCATGTTCCTGACTTAGTCAGTTACCACCTGTATGGTCCTGAGGTTACCATTTCAACTCACTTTAACATGTTACACTTCTAACATTCTGATTCTGGCACTGAGGTGGACATGACAACCGTTACAATAAAAGCACTTGTGAACACTGTTTAACCTGTGAAGTGGTTGTTTGAAAGGATATCTAAAGTATATCTTCTTCTTTCTCATGTTTAATTTATGAAATGTTTCCAGTCACAGTTTGCCTCTCATTTGCTGTAACTGCTTAAAATATTTATTTTGGTCATATGGATGAATTCAGCCAGTTATGAGACGAGGAACACCAAAGAGATTAATGGTCAGGATTGTGTGGGCAGCTAACAGAGGAGAAGACTCGGAGGGTGTTACTTTATCACACTGGGAGAAAGGCATACTTCCAGGCCTGATATGGTGTGAACAGGGATCAGGTGAAAAATAGATTTTGATGAGGCAAGAGATGTCTAAATGAGGCTTGTAAAAAAGCACTAAGTACCACTGAAAGCATAACTATTTTTTAAAACCACTGTTTTATTGGCATTATCAAATGTGGCCAGGAGAAAGTAAGACAGAGAGACTGCACCACTGCACTGTCCAGGAAACTTCTCTTCCATCTTTCAGACTGTCCTAAGCCTCTTTGGCCATTTTTCTAGTGAACTAGCTCATTCCTCAAAAAGCACGTCTAGTTTTGTCCTAGTAATTCCTTTGCTATGGGCTGCAGATAAGCAGCCTTTGATTTGAAAATTTAAAAGGGGTTAGTTAATATTAATTAGAGCTATAAACGATGTTATTTCTGTTCTGTTTTAATGAGTCTTAAAATAACTGTTGTCTGATTGTGTATTTCATGATTTTTCTCTTGAAGTTTGGAGGTATTTTCTTTCCTCGGACATGTCCCCCAGATTTCTGCTTTTTTGTCTGTCACTACAATCTTTCTGATAAGAGTAACCCAGGAGGAAAGAACAGAGCTGAAGCAGTTTGAAGTGCGGACAGGTAGAATAACCTTCTCTGAAAACTTTCTCCTCATTTGTGAGGAGGGTTTTCTACTTCAACATTAACAACGCTTCTCCATTGGCAATTGCTGCAAGAGAAATGAAGGTCAACTAATTAGTAGCTGTTTTATTTACTAAGCCTGTTTTAGGAATTATTTTTGGCAGAATCCAGGGCTAATTGAATGTCCCATGTGAATACTGCTTTTTGAATTATTTTTTTTTTTTTGTTGTTTGTTTTTCGTTCTTTTTGGTTAGTTTAATTTTGCTGAACCAGGCATTTTCAATCTTTCTTGATCTATCAAACCCTAAAATATGCAACAGTAGGCTCAATAAGGCTGATTTACAGATAGGAGTAAAATGCTTTCTTAGTTACGATATGCAGCTCCCTAGAAAGTCTCTGTGGATTCTCAGATTGATCTATGGATCACAATTTGAAAGCCTCAATGGCAAAGAGGATAGAGCCTCTTCTGAAAGTAAATAGTTTAAAGAAAGTGTTTCCATCAGAAGGCACATTCTTGTGCTTCTTAGTATCTGTGTAGTCTGTAGAATATTAACTTCAGAAGACATGAACTTAGTTGAAATCCTATAAGCATTTAATCTTTGTTTCAACAACTGAGCTCAGCTGCATAATCACTTATAACAAATCACTCACAAAATACCTTGGATTACTCACAAGAGCTGTAATATTCAGCCACAAAACTCATAAATTTTAACTTTTAGGAGTTTTCCCCCTAACATATCTTAAGAAAATACAGGTTTTCTAAAAGATTTTCATGGTAACTGACCATAAAAAGTCAATATACAATAGTTCAAACTCAATTTCAGTGACTGCTAGCACTGGAATATCAAATTGTTTTGGCATGAACTAAAACCAGTGCTCAGGAAAAATGTTTAAATGTCTTATAATACAAACTCGGTGCTGTGCTTTCTTGATAAGACTGTCTGGAAGATGCTGTTCTGTGATCCTTTGCTTTAAATTTGTTTTGTTCTCAATGAGATCCACTTCATCTTCAACAAAAATTTATGTAAATTAGGAGTTGTAACCCACACAAGGTACCCTACTTATGCCTCCAGACTTTCAAATGACTCTGAAACTCATTTAACTTACAGATCCTTAGCATACACTAGTATCCGGACTAATGTACTCTCGGTAATATTTAGCGTCTACCAATATCTGGACTAATATGCTAATACTGGACCAAACCTCAACTGTCTTGCATAAAGTATTTGTTTCACTCAACATAAAATATGTCCAAAATACTACCAGCTGTGAACAGAGGAGAGGGGTCCCTATTTCTGCCAGCCTAGCAGTATTCGAAGATCCTAAACAGAGAACCACACACTATCCCCTCTGAGCCATGGACTTCTAGTGTTTGATAGTTAATCTATGATCAGATGTCCATCTTCATATATAAAAAAAAAAAACCACCTTATTTCTCCTCATCTGTATGTCACCACCCACTTGACAGAAAGCATTGCCTCTGCAAGGGCAAGATGGCTGCAGAAGTATTCAGAAATTGATTTATGATGATGGGATCCAAGGCAGTCCATGAAGATTATCAAGGCAAACTTGGCTGCTGGGTCAGTGGGCCAAAGGGAACAGAAGGACATAGTAATACGTAATGTTATTAAGTGCAGAAGATGTCATTTGGGCACGTATATAGAGTGCTTTGGTCTTTTAACAAAACAGCAGGAATTTCCAAAGGAGTAAAACCTCAAAACTCAATGGGGTTTGGTAATTCAAAGGATAGTATTCATCATTTACCATCATATGGCTGTGGAATTTTTTTACTTGCCTCTGTGGCCCATCAAATGAAAGTCTTACTTTCCATGCAATTGAACAGCTTGTTTTGCATTTTCTTTATCAGATCACTAATAAGTTTTCTCATACAAGGCATCTTGGTGTCTGAGCTCTCAAAGAATAATCTGTTCTCCACCCCTTTGTTTCCTATTATTTCATCAGTTGTTTTTAAATCAATGAAAATGTCTACTTAGCTTCCATCAGATTTTCTAGATTGGAAATGGATTTTTTTTCTTGTAAACAATAGAAGCGTCAGGTTGGATTTTGCTAGTAAAATCCGTAAGAAAAAGCGCTGCATGAGTGATTTTTGTCTTCAGCAGGAACGGCATAGGTGATCCACTCTGCTTAGATGTACACAATTGATCTGAGCAAGATCATCCTGAGACTTCAGCACATAAATAACCTCCCAGTATCATGATCAGTATCTGTAATGAGGCAGAAGAATCACCCGCATCTACAAAGTGTGTTGGGTTTCATGTCCAAGTACTGAGGTAGGCATGTGAGAGCCAGTTTTGTGACCTGGCATAGTCACCTATCTGTATAACTAGGCCACAGGCACCATGCATAAGTGGCCCACAAGCTGGAGGCAACCTAGAAGCAACTGTCATGAGTCAAGCAAAATATCTGGAGGCAGGCTGAATATTGCTCATGATGGCTTGGGTTTTTCTGCTAGCTCTTTTTCACAGTGTCTCCAAATTTGTTACTAAATTTTGAGAAATCATCAGGGAAAATAAATAAATAAATAAATAAATAAATAAATAAATAAATAAATAAATAAAGGGAAAAGAGAAACATAAGAAAAAGAGGGAGAAAAATGATAAAAAGAAAAATTCTGGTCTAAAGAACTGGTTTTAGGTTAATTAGCCAGGATAGCTACCACAGGTTAGAGGAGAAATAAGCTCTGTACAAAAGTGAATTGTATAATTGTATACTGTGTCTGCAGAAGTAATTTTGGACAATGGATATCCATGGCGATGATCCCTGGAAACTGAGGGGTTTCCACCCAATCTCATTAGGGGAGCAGTGCAAATCCTGCCGTGCTGCCCCAACCCTTGTCTTCAGGCCTGTCACATATATCTGCTTTTCATGTCAGGAGACCCATTTTGGCTTCACCTCATAATTCTCAGAAGCACCACCAAAATATGTTTTCCTTGTGATGCTTTGTCTTTGCATAGAACCAGGGTGCAATGGAGCTAAGGTCTCCCGATGGCCAACAGCAGAATGGTGCGGGGCAGCCTGAACCCAGGCTATTGCACATCTCTGTGGGGACAGGGGTGGAGATAGGACATCAGTCTATGGTTTATGTTGAGATCAACAAGGCCCACAGTGATAGTGTAAGTGGCTTGACTACTGTTGCTGGCCTGAGTGAGCAGCACCCTGGGGTGGACTGAGCTGGGAATGTCAGCTCTTGCAGCCATCCACTAGGAACTGGGACTGCAGGGAAGCTGCTGTCATGACCTGATGGAGGCATACGTAAGAAGGTGCAGCAGAACATTCTGTCTGCTTGATGGCATGTAATTGCTTCTGATTGTTGTCTGCCATAAAACATCTCTACTACTCTTCCTATGTCCTCCAGTCAGTACAATATTTGTAGGTGAAAAAAGAAAATCTAGTATGCTTTTATAGTATATTAATATAAATGCTTCTAGATTGTGCACTGCATTAATATGGCCACTTTTTGAATTAACCATGCTTGCTGTATACCAAGCAAATCTGAAGGATGGTACTGACCTGTCACAGCAGTTCTGCCAAAACTGGCATCAGCCCATCTGCAGAAACACAACCCAAGTCTCAGAGTGGATATACAGCACTATTCAGAATGCAACTGGATTCAAAGGGTCCACATCTGGATCATTCAAATCTTCTTTTTGTGTCAAATATATTCTCATTTCATTCTTCGCCTTTTAATGTGAAACTTTAGAACAACACCCCACTTTTCTATGGAGCCTCAGCTGTCACTGTCTGTAGTGGCACGCAGCGTGTAGCAAGCAAGTACCTGAGCTAAAAGGCTGCAGCAGGGCATAAGATACTCAGGTTTAACAACCTGAAGCAGCTTTTCCTACTCTAAAAATGTTATTGTGGAATGCCAAATGTTACTTGCATGCTTAAATATGCCCAAAAAATCTGGGGCAGGGGGTAAGGAGAGCAGAAGCTGCCACGTGTTAGGAAGGTGAGAGAAAGGATTATTATTATTTTCTAAAGCTTTTGACGCGTTGTCAGACTGTAAACACCAAAGCAAATGGTGACCGAAGTCGCCATAGCAACAAAACCTTGGTCAGCGAAAGACTGTTTCCAAGAAGTGGTGATTATGTCCTTCAGGTAGCAGAGAACAGGGCCTCATTATATTCAACCTCTGAATACTTTAATTTGCACTTTGCTGTGAGGGAAAAGGCAGAATTAGGGAGGAAAACAATGAGAGGAATTGCCTTTGTTCTGCTCTGGGGTGGATGGTGGAGCATAACAATAATCCCACAGCCATCCTTCCCCTCAAAAAGGGAACAAAGGATAAACTGTTTCTGACCCTTTTTTAAGGTTAGAAAAGATTAAATACTCTTTAGTGATGCTGGTAACATCCTTTCTTCTCTCTAACCCCTTAGCCTCAATTTAAGTGCTACTGAAAGCAGTGAAATATTGAAAAATATTTACTAGACGGGTGGCTAAGCTTTCCCCCTGCACAGGCCTGCCTCCCAGCAGCAGGTCTCCTGCCACCCCACAGCTGAGCAACTTGCTGGGGCCTTAAGCACCAGGAGGCTCGGGGTAACCCATCAGCCAGCTGCAACCGTGCCAACACCTCAGGGGAACAGTGCCACAGGCTGATTGGGTTGCAAGCCTTCAAGGGGCTGAGTCCTTCTCAAAAACAAGTGGGCATCAATGAGATAAATGAGCTGAGCATGTATAGCTCTGTTTTCTGATGACGCGCCAAAGAATGAGCATCTGGACAAGGGGGTGGAGTGCACATGCAGTGCCATTTGTAAGCTTGGTGAGTTAGGTGAAGGTGTTAATCTGCCTGAGGGTAGAAAGACTGTACAGAATGATCTGGATAGGATGGATTGCTCAACTCAATTGTATGAGCTTCAACAAGATTGCATGTTGCTACAGGCTTGGGGCAGAGTGCCTGGAAAGCTGCATAGAGGAAAATGATTCAAGGCTTGGACGTAACTAGCTGAACATGAGCCACTAGTATGCCCAGGTAGCCAAGAAAATCAGTGGCATTCTGGCTTGTATCAGATATAATGCAGTCAAGAAGACTAGGAGAGTGATCTGTACTCAGCACTAATGAGGCCACATCTTGAGTACTGTGTTCAGTTTGGGGCCTTTCACTACAAGAAACACACTGAGGTCCTGGACTGTGTCCAGAGAAGTGCTGTGAAGCTGGTGAGAGGTCTGGAAAACAGGTCTTAGGAGGACCAGCAGGTTGTCAAAGAGTTATCTCTAGATCTACATGTATCCTTGACAGGGGAGCAGCAGGACCACCAGCCTGGAAAGGGGAAATAGGGGGGGAGGTGTCTGCAGTTTTGTGACTAATGGGACAGGGAACCCACAGACCCATGTCCAATGGAAGGGTTGGGAAATGGGCCTAAAAACAGAACAGCAACAACAATCTGAGGAGGAAAGTTTATTTACTTAGTATGCTATTGTAATACAAGATAACACAATATACTACAACATATTATTAGAATTGAGGCTAATAAATAACATGAGTTTCTGAAACCGAAGGCCTTACTCTAAAATTGAAGGCAAAAAGGCTGGGGAGCACACCCACACTCTGCCAGGCAGCGAGAAAGAGAGCAGTCTCGTGACTTGCAAGGAGTTTTGTCTTTCCCTCTGAATGCAAAGTCCTTCAGGGTATGTCGTTCTTCATCTCTCCTGAGAATCAGGTACCCAGAAAATCAGCAGTCCGTGGAAGTGGGGTGTTAATGCTTTAACTCTGAGTGCTTTGTGTGATGTTATGGTGTGGTATATCGACAACAAAAATTATAAAACCATGACACTGAGGGAACTGGGGTTGTACTGAGATAGGGGTTGGTCTTTTCTCCCAGGTAACAGCAACAGGACAAAGAGGGAATGGTCTTAAGTTGCATTAGGGGAGGTTCAAGTTAAATCTGAGGAAAAGTTTATTCTCAGAAGGAGTGGTGATGCAATGGAACAATCTACCCAGGGAAGTGTTGGAGATGCCGTATATGGAGGTGTTCAAGAAATGTGTAGATGTGGGTTGGGGGTTTAAGGGTATGGTGGTTGTGGGCCAGCAATTGGACTAGATGATCTTAATGGTCTTTTCCAACTTTAATGGTCCTATGTTTCTATGATTACAAGAAGTCTGGTCATGAGCAATTTGTAATCTGCCTTTTTAGGATCTGAGGTATCTTCATACATAACCCTGGCCCAAAATGAAATGCTGTTTGCTCTGGATTTCTAGAGAAGACAAGAAGATATTGCAGTAAACATATTTAGCACCAATCACAGAGAATGACTTAAAGTTTCCTGTTAGAAATATACTTTGTTAAGAATTGCTTGGGGAAAGGATGGAGGGCCTAACTACCAGCCACTAGCACACCAAAAGCAAACAGTTCTAAGAATCCCTGTGGATTCTAAAAACCATTAGAGCTGGCATTCTGTAACGTTCTGCCTTAAAACAATAGGTTTTGGTATTTGATGCAGAATTACAAGACTTTGTGGTCTTCTTCCCCTTTCTTCAACTCTGTTAATCACATGCAGACAGAAGTATGAATTCAAAACAAAGAACGATCCAATCTTGCAGAAGTCCAGACAAACATTTAGTAAGAACACTGGCTTAACTGATTTTTGTTCTCTAAAATGCATTTTGAAACTCTCTCATCTATGATATGATTATCCCATTGCTTTTCATATCAGGCAGTGTCTGAATGGTACTTTCACCTTCCTGGAATTCAAAATCAAAATTTTACTAAGAAATAATAAATTTTTTATCCTGGAAATGTGGACTTGATTTGATATGGGATTACGAAACGGGTTTCTTCTACTTCCATAGAGTAATTCCCATTTATTCTTCATATTTGTCATTTGACTTTTGCACTGTCTGTGGTTAGTCCTCTTGACCCTTCAGAGGTAATACAGCTAATACTGAGTGCAGACAGCCTAATTTATACATACAAACTTGGATTATACACCTCTAAAAATAATTGAGGTTATGTTTTTTTCTCATATGTATGGCTCACTGAGCTCAAACAGGCCAGCTAAAGCATTGCACAACTCCATAGGACTTCTCTTGTTTTGTGTAGCATATGTGATGTACAGAAGTCTTTTTGAAGAGCAGGTGGAATGTGTGCATAGCAAGTAGTTGTAAAGTTCCTTGCTGTGGTCTATGATTCTTTGCTGCTAAACACTATGCAATTTTTAACAGAAATCACAGTAGCCCTATGAAGTCAACACTTTGATGGCATTTTCACAGATGTTATGCTTTCACATATGTTAAACTTTCTATAACATCTGTGGAAAATCCATCTGGAATAGAGGCTCAGAGAGCTATGCAAGCCTTTTGGTTTTATGAAACTGTATTGTTGTGTTGTTTGTGAAAGCGTGAGCGGAAGGAAGCCAAACATGATGTCATACATCATCAGGATTCTGCAGATAGGTTAACTGGTAGCGTCTAGTACTCAGCATTTTTGTTGATCTGCCTGCATGTAAAGCTGTATGCATATTTTTGAGTTACTTTTACCCATTTTCATGAATAAAGCATGTGTATGTTGCTGTGAAATGCAAAAGTGCACAGTAAGTTGGTAGAAGAGGACAACTGAGTAAGACAACAAGTGTTTGCTTACCTGCTCATCAGCTCATTTGCCCTGTGTTTACCTGGCAGACTGCAGATGGCTTGACATCCGATATCTTACATCCAGTATCTTAAAGAATAGCCAGAAGAAATATTTTGAAAAGTTATTCGGTCTGACATTGCTGAGATGTCAAGGAAATTTGGCACAGCTGTTGTGGAGGCTGAAAATACATAGAAGTGAGAATCTGCTGGTTGGAAAACTCCAAGGAAAAGACAGCAGTCTGGAGATGACAGGATGGTTCTGTGCGTATTTGTCATCTGTCAGGGCCATAATCTTTGTTTATGTATAGAATCTGTTAATTAAAGCTGAAATGAACTGTTCAGTTCCCTTTATTCATGCACTAACTTGCAGACATAGGGACAAAAGCCAGTGCCTGAAGACCCAGGGGACTAATTAAGTACACAGTGTTTCAAGTAATTAACATCCTAGTCAGATGTTTTCAGTGACAGTAAGTATATTATCCTGCCATTGCCCTACCCCAGATCATCCTCAGGCCAGGCTTTTTAAACACTCTTGTTCTACATATTATATCTGTTAACCTACACAACTGTCAGGGATTCTTTAAGAACATATAAAATAAATTTTCAGTAAAAATTGTTCTTTCCAAAGTAGTAATTGCCATGCTGAGATGACCCAAGCTGTGATCCTTAAAATCAGTTATTTGTACACTGATTTTAACTAACTAAGCCTATTCGCAGAGGACATTTTTGCATAGAGATGTAAATCTGATTTAAATATGACAAACAGCAATATTAGTCCAATTGTACCTATGTCCATATCTTTACAGTTGCTTCACTGTGATTTGAATGGAGGAGATCCAGCCTTGATCCATCCCTGATAAGTCCCTGGAATATTCTTGTGCAGTTTTCTACCTCTTGAGTGTTTCTAATGCAATGAGATATCTATAATTGGCCATGCCATGACACTGTTAGAGGGTTAAGTAGGAAACATGGAGAAAGAGACTTCAACACAGTTGAAGCAGTAGGGCACAAATCCCAGGTGGGTCAGAGATCCACACATTTTTTAGTAGTTTTTCCTTCTTTTATAAGTGAATAATAATTCTTAGGTATCATCTAAGACTTTTCAGCCTTGGATCCTTAAGCTGTTTATAAGTCAGATCAGTGCCTTTATCCATGCTTTACAAGTAGAAAAGCAAAGCAATGCAACCCAGTAAATAGAAATGAAGCAGGAGCAGGGCACAGGCCTCCAGGATGCCAGAATTTTGTACTTCTAATAAGATTATGTTGTCCATATAGATTATAAGATCAGTTAGACATGTTGTTACATACTGACAGTTTGTCCTTTTGCTCTTGCACCTTTGTAAACATGAGGCTTATAGTGGATTTAACACTGCAGTTGACAAAATGCCACAGATGAATAATTAGCAAAAAATACCAAAAGTCTTGCACTTCTGTCAGTAAAATAATAAACCTGAGCAAGATGAAAATGAGAGGCAATACCGCCTGTACCTGCCACTGTGGCAATGGCTGCGTGCATTCCCATGTATTGCAATTGATTGACTTCTAGTTTTGGTACAAGCAGTAGTCTAAAGCCTAGTGGAACTAAGAAGTATGCACCTGCTTTCTAAACAAGCAGCAGTCAGTCATTAAAGGAACATTTAATCTGGGAAAATAGATCTGATCCGCCCTTAAAAAAGCTGTTCAAAAGAAACAAAAAGTAAAATAATTCAGAGCCAGCAACAAGATTTTGTTTCTACTGAGTCAGTTCCTTTAAGTGTCCTTAGGCAATATTAAGAAATGGTTGCTGGATGACTTGTTAGTTATGATCAGCTTGTCAGTGTGTTTGCCTGACATTCAGGATTAACTGTGCAGACTGATATGCTGAGATCTCTTCATCTTTCCTTCCTACTTTCTGATCTCAGTGAGCCTGTGAAAGTTTGACTAATTTTCATGATTTTGCAGCCTTTGCAGTATTTGTGATTATTTGTTCTTTCCCTTTAGTCTCCAGATTGAGTCTAGACCTGCTTGCACCCACTGCTTTAACTGGTTTATAGTAATTGAAGGATTTCGAATATCACCTTTGTTTTTGTCTAGGTATTATCAGAATCTACAATCAGCCCTTAGTGTTTGTGGCCAGCAAGCAGATTGGCTTGCTCCTGAGAGTGCAAAAGTTCAGTTTTAGACACTCATCCACACCCACTCATATGCACACTATTATCAGCTGCCTGACAGCATCACAATAAATGCTATTTTTGTCTACCAAAAGGGCTAAACCTTTGCACAACACAGCACAACAGAACTTGACTTCATTCTCCCCTAAACTAGACTTGTACCGCCATATATCAGATTTGCACAAAATTATGTTATTGTACAATGGAAGCTGCTGCAAATCATTCTCATCACAGCTCTTTGTGAGAAATCCTATGCATGTTTCACTAAGGTTGTCAGGAATCCCAGAGAACAGATCAGAGGGAATACAGCAGTGTCCAACAGAAGACCCTGTCTCTGTCTGGTGGGCCTGTGGCTATAAGAGTGTATTTTCGTTAAGTTTTCTGCAAATATTCAAATCTTTTTTTAATGTTGGGTATCATCAAGTATTTGCCTATTTCTTTCCTACAGAGAACAGGCTCCTTAGATATCTTTATTAATATTTGATCTCTACACACACACACTCTGAACCTGAATGCAGTTATATTTTTTCCTTCAGGATCAGTGAGTAATGAACTTTATTTTGACACAGTTGAATGCATCGACTTAAAAAGAGGCCATTCTAGCCTCTCTTTTCAGACTGTCACAGTTAGAAGAGTTTATCTGTATGCTGTAGAATAAATACTACTCTATCACCATTTTTATTCCTCAGACATTATTTCACAACAAATATGACTGTTGTGAAGTAGAAGCACAACTAATGCTCCTCACAACCTTAATGGTTGCTTCTTCACAGCAGTAAAAAACCTTCAGAAGGAAGTACCTGCTTCACAAATGGAGCAGCAAGATTTCAGAAGGGGTAAGCCAAAAGTTTCCTTTCCTTTCTGTTTAAATGCATTGGTGCATTTAATATACGTTTATAACAAGGCACTGATTATAAAACACGTTCATGCACTTCTCTGAGATATAAAGCTCATTCATCTCACTGGAAACACTTCTGTATTTAAGCTAACCAAGTTACAATTTTTCTTGAGGCGTGAGGTCTGTTGCTTCTCTGTAGTGCACAAGGATAAGCTTGACAGATGACCTTGTTTGTAGGTAAAGTAGTTAAAATGTATTTTTTATATAGAATTACTGTTCTGAGGGCCTAATGGCCAATAAGGAATGAACTCTTAAGTACATTGTGAACTATTTTGTCCTGCCACACCTGATAAATTATGCTAATCCTTATTAGAATACATTGGATCATCAGCTTTACTTCCAGTTTTAATTTATTGTAGACAGAAGAAATTGTGCTTGCATCCTAGTTTTTAATCTTAAAGAAAGGCTCCTGAGTGCTGAAACACACATAAATGGGCATGGGGACTGAGAGAGAATACAGGAAATGTGGCTAGGGAGTCCCCCCAACAGCTGGCAGAGCTGTGTTTGAAATGCATGGATAAATGTTCCATTGGCTTTAGTGTCAGTATTTCTCCCTTGGTTGTTCAAGGAACCAAGAAAATTGAGAGCTGATCCTATGCAACTATTTATACAGACTTTCTGGCTAATACATACCAAAACTCTTTGGGTCTGCTCAAGGATGGATAATATCATAGAAACAAAAAGCTGGAAGTCCTCTCATTCTGTCAACTCTGTGCAAGCATATGCTATGATCTCACCCTACCTGAAATACATGAGCTTTTTCTTCTCCTTTTTTTTTTCCTCTTTTCATTTTCATTGATCATATTGCATTGTTATTCCAGAATATCTGTCCTCTGATTTGACAGGCACCATTAGGATAGTATCCTCAGATTCAGAAATTCTGCTTTTATAAGGGCACCAAATACTTTTGAGGAAGCTTAAAATTCCCCAGAGATGTCTTTGCTTATATTCAGTACTACTGCTAGACAAGCTAGCAATATCAGTCAGATCTTCCTTAGAGCCCTGAGATGAAAAACACTGAAGAACATCAGAGGAGACAATCTCTGTTTAAGAAATTATTGAGTTCATCTCTTGACTTCTCACACATCTGAAAAATGTATCTATATATACTTGCTTGTATAATGATTTATAGGCATGCTTTGAAATGAATTATTTCACTTTGAAATGATAGCTTGTAATTGTTGTGTCAAATAAATGCCGAGATCAGATTCAATTTTGATTCAGGCCTCCTACCTCATTTATAACCTTCTCCTGTGGCCTGAATGTATTTCACCAGATTCCTCCTTGCTTTTGGAATGTTTGCATCACTTGGCATTTTTATGAAGCAGAATTTATTTTCCTCTTAAAACTATCTTGTTTATCACTCCTTGATTTCCTCTGCTGCTTTGCAGTGCTTCCACTGATAAATCTGTTCATTTTGCTTGCGCTGGAGATGCAAAGATATTTACAGCAGTTACATTTTTAAATAGTCTTTGATTTAAAGTGTTTGTGGGTCTAAGGAAGGTCGCAGCCCTTTTGCTTTATTTGACATATTTTTCCTGTAGTGACTAAATACCAAGCAGATGAGCACTATTATATTAGCTTCTAATATGAGAAGTAATTATAGTGCCTTGATTTATCTATAAGGCAAAATGCAACAGGGAAGGGAGGCAAGCCAGTGAGGCGGGTTTGGTAAAGGAAATAGTACTGAAAGCAAAATAGCAGATACATACGCTCATAATTCTGAAGTGGCAAATTGCCATTAAAGTGGGAAATGTGCAAAATAGAGGATTCAAAGAGCACTACAAATAGAATGATTTTTGTTTTGCTTCTTCCCATCCTGAAACCTTCACATCCACAGAGGCTTGGCTACAGTTCACTACTATTTATACTATCAATATTATCAATAGCCTCCAGGATAACGTGGTCAAGGCAAAACCACAGTGGAAAGATTTTAATTTTACAAGCAATATATGGTTTTAAGCCTTTCAGTGCTATTCCATCTTGAATTAAACAGCCCGGTTCATTTTAAATATTGATTCCTTGCAGAACAGTACAACAATTAAAATATCACGCATTTCTAATGGAAGTCTTGCTTATGAGACTGTGTATCAGCCAATAGTAGGACCAAGATTTTGTCAAATGTGATCACAAAAATAGAACGTTATTTAGTAGAGATGAACAAAAAATTCTATATTTGATCAGAAATAATGAGGAACTATGGATTAAAGTAGATTACAAGCAGGAGTACTATTTTTGAGATATTCAGAACAGGGCAAATATGTAGTTTTGTAGAAGGATAAATTTGGCTTGCAAAGTAGGTAAATTATTTACTTCTGTTTGGTACCAGGGAAGTTTCACATGAAGCAGTGACCAGCTTGGTACATGATACTTCATGTAAAATGCAGTTTGACTGGGGACACTCTAGCATAGAGCAGTGTAATCAGAGTTCTGGAAAAGACATCTTAAAGAGAAAGTATGAGACAGTGGGGATCACTTTACCTGAGAAAAATGGCTGAAGAATGACATGACTAAGATATGTAAGAGGCTGTCAAAAAGGAAAGGGAATGTTTTCAGAGTTTGCATGGGAGAAGGCAAAAAGTAGTTGATGTATGCAAAAGGGGTGACTTAAAGTTGATATTCGAGCATATTAGTATGGAAGAAGCTTAAGTATTCTAAATTTCCAAATAAACCGTGGATGTTTAATACTTTGGCCTGCCCAGGCCATGTTAAGTGATGAGGAATTATCTTGGTCCACTCATATATAGATTACTCTAAAAGTAATGCCTTTCATTTATTTCTGCAGAAACTATAACAGATACAAAAAGCAATGCAACACTTGTTTCATTGAGAAAATTCTCAGCTACAAAAGGGTATTCCTCAACATATCACCGTTGTGTTTTCTTGCATTTGAAACAGAATAAATACTTCCAATGCCAACCAAACATCCTATTTCAGTTTAATCTTACCCCAGTTTAATTTTAACCGGAGGCTCTGCTGGGCAAGATTCTTATGGTCCTGTTCAGTCCCTAGTTCTGATGGCTAACACAGAGAGATCAGATTTCCTACATCTATATAGATAAGGACAGTCTTGCTTCCAGCGTCCCTCCTCACTGCAATTAGCACACTGTTTCAACCTAACTGAGATCTCCACCCCCAGCTTGCCCCTCCTGGCATCACTGGGATGCCAGGTGCCCTGGCCCCAACCCAGCCCTGAGGCCCTAAGTGGGCCCTCACCCTGTATGCCTGTGTTATTCCAGGAGAGAATGCAGGAATATACACACATACTCTCAAGTTCAAAACAAACATTTATTCTTATAGTTGTGTTTATGGCTTTAGGGTTTTTTGCTTGCTTATTTGATATATTTGTTCATAGTTTTTTTTTCGTTGTTGTTTTTTATTTGTTAAATCTTCTGTTGTCCAAGCTTGACAAAAATCCTCCATGCTGAATGTCAGCCTTGCTCCTGTCACAGCCAAAGCCTTCTGCTTCTCCACAGCAGCAGCCACCCTCTGTGACACCTGTTACAGCTCCTCATGTCCCCGGGCAGCTCAGGTCCCTCCGCTGGACTCCTCCTGTTGCCCCAGCGCAGCAGCTCCGAGGATGCCAGTCCCTGCCCTTCCTTCTTCCTCTTGGTGAAGAAGAGATGAGGGAACTTGGGGAGGGACAAGAGGTGGGGACGGGAAGGAGGGGTCCACAGGAACATTGGCTGTCAAAAGAAGAATGCCCAGGAAATGAATGCCTCATGTGAGCCTGCAGAGAGATCTGAAAGCTGGGGCTGTATCAGATAATTGCACACTTACAGGATGGGAGGATCAGGGTTGGCATCGAGGCGGCTATCTGCAGGGAGGTGGACCGGACCTCAGGCCACTCCAGTAGTAGGGGTGGGCTCTGGGTCTGGCTCTTCTCTGCCACTTCCTGAGAGCGACGGGCTGGTGGTGGCTCTGCCCTGCTGGAGGTGGATCCACTTCCATTGGTTCCTCGTCTGTCTCCAGACCCACCTCCATGGGCTCCTCATCGCTCTCAGGAGGGTCCACCTCCATGGGCTCGATAGTGGGGAGCCTCTCAATTAGCCGCCTCTTCTTTGGAGGAGAGCAATCCATCCTGCCTCCTTCACAAAACAAAACCAAAACCAACACTTGGCTCTGAAGCTGAAAGTTGCCACTGGCGTCTCTGGCTCAGCGACTGGGCTTCTGGGCGCAGGGTCCCCCTATTGATAGGGTTTGGAACACTGGGCTGTGAGGTGACTTGTGACATCAGGAGGCCGTGGTGATGCCATTCTAAGAATGTCCAATGGTGACTAAAACATGGCAGCGTTGGGATTTGGGGCTTGGGTCTAAGACTTGCCCTGGTTTTGAAGGAGGAGGAAGGATGGGGGTGCTGAGGTTCCCTTTCCTGGGGATGGCTCTCCCGTGCCATGTTTCCTGCTACAAAGAATGTCTTCCCCTTGGGCACAGGCAACTCTAGGGGCTCCAGCCACCTCTTCATCCCATTCATGGGATCCCTTCCATGAAAGGGTGGACAGTGTGTCCCAAATGGCTTGAGGGATCTCCACTATCCCCTCCCTTATGCTGGCAGGTGGAACCACCTGGACGTGGATCTGCTGCTACTGTTATTGGGGCAGAACCAGATGCAAATCCATGTGAAGGGCTGAGCAGCAATTGACCAGTTGGACTGGTTACGGTTGTTGGGCTGCTCTACAGGTGCCGTAACTGAAGACATGGGGATTAATTCTCGCTAAAACATCTGAGCTCTAAGAAATGGTAGCCAGCTCATTCTGCTACCTGACAGTATTTGTTCAAGCAGGTGGATAGCATTTTGAGTGGAAACAGAAATAATAGAGTTATACTTTTCTCCAAATGTTGCCTCTATTTCTATGAAAACTGTAACCATTTCACTGAGTACAGTCACACTGCTTGTTTGAGCAACTTCTCAGCTACAAAACACTTTATTTTTATTTTCCCACATAAGTACCACCTATGGCAGATTTGTGTATGAGCTGATTGAAATGCTCTTCATAGTGAGACAGCTGTGCAAGGCAATACAAAACATGACTTATGTACCACGTTTATTCATTGCTATTGAAACACACTACCCACTTCCTCACTGTACTCACAGCTACTGTTTAGTCTCCATAAATGTCCACCATGATGAATTTCAATCAGCACCATTACTTCTGTTGGAGTAACTCTTACACGCCTTTGCTTCATACGAAATTCGGTGTTAGAAATCATTCTGTCAGACTACTCCTCTGCTGCCATCAGTCACGCAGCAACAAAATGTAATGGAATATTGGCAGAAGATTCAACCTTTACTGCCATACCACCATCATCCAACTCTAACGTCATGGACCAACATTATAAAAGAGGTGATATTACTTCCAGAGCAGCCCTCATAAAGTATATAATACAGTTAACGTATGTAAGTAACAACACATCTTTAAAGTTTTAATACTTTTTATTAAAACATAGGGACAAAAAAGGCAATGGAATATTTGATCTTGTTTTTGTGAAATTAATGCATCAGTCTGGTTTGATGGCAGTGGCTGCAATTCTTAGTGAGATCTCAAGGTGTCTCTTTGATGAAATGTTACTCTTCCCATGCTTCATCCTTGAAAAGAGTTCCTCACAAATGTACATACTGCCAAAAAGTAACAACATGAATAAGAAGTGATTGTGAAGTGAGGGCTATTTCCATCTGATAAGGGAGGTCTTATATAAAGCCTGGTAAAAAGACATGGTCAGATTTTTGAGTTTAATATCTGATTGCAACTCTATGCATTCAATTTGAAAATTCACAGGTAATCTATTTATGTCAACTGAAAGTGGAACTGCTAACATACAAATATACATATATATACACACACACACATATATATATACACTTATTTATTTATTTATTTCAATGATCTTGAAACCCAGTCTCAAATTCCTTTATCAAAAGCGCAGCTACACATTTTTCACTCTTCACAAGACGGTGTTCAGGCAAAGCATCAGAGGGTATAATTATTTTCCATAACTTGAATTAGCACAACACTGTATATCCTCCCCATGCCCTGTTTTCAGCCCAGCCAGTGCCAATGACACAACAGTGTTTGTTTTTTGTTGAGCAATGGGTACACACCCAGAGTAGGGCCAGACCACTTAGTGGGGCAGAGGGTCTGCTATGACGATTTGGGGCATCAAGTGGCTGCAGGACAGCCTGAACACATGGGATGGCTTGAAGTATCTCCCTGATTTCTTTTTCTTCCAGGGTCAGTAAATAGTTCTAAAGAATAGCACTGTATTTAGACACCAGGACTTAATAATAAAGAGAAAACTAGATTTTCTCATCCAGTCAGAACTCAGAGTGACTTCCCCATAGAACTTACTCCGGGCTGCATCAGCCCAGGGGACATAGAGCTGTGAAGTTAATAATCACATACAGGACATTGCACATGGACATACTATAGGGCAGCTATAAAGTAAACAGCATGTTAGGTGAGCTCCTCAGGAAATCAATTAACATGATTCAAGAATGAGATCATTAGGGAGATGCACACCACTGAGCTCTCTGTGCACAGTCTGAATCACAAGGACAAGAGCATTCATTAAGTGAACACCAGATGCCCTGTGTCCATTTCCAACAATAATCAGTGAGTTGTGTCCCACAGTGACACCTAGGCTGAGAGGGGACTTCTGAGATGCGTCGTCCACTTGCCCAATTCAGACAGGGTTTGCTAGGGTAATTCGCTCAGGAAAGTGTTTAGTGTGGCATTTTCTCTAAATATAATACATTTTAGAGCCTGTGTTTCCTTAAACTCAAGACCACCAGGTAGCTGACAGAGAATACAGCACATCCTCAGTTTTCAGTGTAGTCAAAGGAAGTAAAGGATGCTTTCCACTGTTATTCATATGTCCCCAAAGCAACTACTATAAGAATGTCATGGTTTTGCAATTCTGTAATTTTGCTATCAGTATTCCACATCATAACATCATGTTAAGCATAGATAATTTTGACGAATCTGCTGCTCACAAAAGAAGACTGAATGTCCCAGGGAACACCACGGTCAGTCATATGACCAGGACTATATAATCTCACTTCAGTGCTGGACTCGCTCTCTCGGATCCTGCCAGCCAGGGGGAGAGCCGTGTGGGAGCGTTCCAGCCGTTTCGCCTAGAGTTACAGTAGGCCTCTCGGTTTCGGGACTCACTCTCTCTTATTTTACTTGATTCGTTAGCCTTAATTCCAATTATATTGTATTATATTGTGTTATTCTGTATTCTGATATAGTATTTAGTAAATAAGTGTGCCTCCTTAGATCGTTGCCGCTGTATTTATTTTCTCTTTCCCTGTTTTCTTTTCCTTTTGGGATAGCGGCCCTGCAGGCCGTCTATACCCCTGTCATGGGTGCCGGTAGATTTTAGGGTAACCTATGACAAAGAAAAGTGAATATTTCAAAAATTACATGTAGCTAACAATACTGAAACTTGAAGGAAGCAAAGTTTTGGTATTATTATGTGCTAGCTTTCGCAAAAAGGTTATTTTCACCTCTTTTGATATGTTTTTCTTAGGCCTGTTTCCCAAACAGTACTATTTGCTGTGCTTGTTTTGCAATTAAAGTTAGTCCTCCAAACTTATATCAATTTTGTCTGAATTATGTCAAGCAGTGATGAGCAATTTGAGCGGATGCCTCCTTCTGCTAACTGGAATATCATTTTTAGAGAAACAAAAATACACTGGACTTATGATAGAGAATAAAAAGTGTGGAATGAATGCAACTTATGCTAATCTAATCTGTGCAGAAACTGGAATGAAACTGTCCAAACGATGCAAGTGGAAATGTCACTGTTACATCATAAATATTTAACCTGTCACTGGAATAATATAAATTGGATCTGTGTGACTGCAGGGAGGAATCTGCTGTAAAGCTTTTTCATAACGTGAAGGAGTGGCAAGACAACTTTTTCAGATTTGTATGATTTTTACTTCCCCCTCTAGATCTCCCTCCTGACATCTGATGCCACATATGACTACCATGTTAATGTACAACTTCATTTCTGTTGAACCAAGAAGGGCAGCATTCTGCTAAGCCATCATACAGACTACCCAACGATGTCCCATATTCAGAGTCCAGTCTGCCACCCCACATAACCCATAGTTTTCCTGCTTCAGAGCAGAAGGGACAGTGAGCACTGAGAGGCAGGCCTGTCTTTTGCCATCTTTTGTTAATCACCAGAATACAGCTGTGAATCTCTCTGATCCATGAGACTGTGTGAAGAATAATGTTGGATTGCTGTTGGTAGGTAAACTGGCAAAGCAAATCAATCATGAATACAAGTGGGAAACCAACTTGCTGATTACGTAGGGGCTAACTATGCATTTGATATAATAGAGATATCATCCAGGAGATGACACAAAGAGATTGCAAAGGTGGCTTGCAGAACTTCAAACAATTTGCTGATTAAAAACAATAATGAAAGAGGACAGCTTGACATGAACATTTGATCTGAACTGTGCAATGCAGGTGGCAGTAAAAGGATATTTTTCTTCTAAATAGCACACATGAGCTGGATAACCTATTACCATAACAATGGGAACCTGGGGTTCCATTTTTTATCAAGTCCACTGTCAGAACCGGGCTTCATTTGTACCTGATTAACTAATAGAACTTTTCACACCTAACTGACATCAAAGTCAGATTTCAGTAGGATAGTTATTCTTAGTCGCTGTGAGAGTGTTGAATGGACTGCTGAAGAGGGGAACCATTTCATCTTACTTTCTGTAGTATCTTTCAAACATATTCCTGTTATTTTACTTTGACTCTATTCACTTCAGTAAGGGTGTAGTGAAAACAGGACTCAGTAGAGCCAGACATATTTTTTAGAGAGTACACAATATAGAAATGTGGAAGAGTAATACAATTTCAGACAAAGTGCTTGTGTCAGTATAACAGTCAATAGTCAATAGAGTCAATATAACAGAACAACAGAAGTATTGCTGAGAACTGTCAAGAGAACAGGGAGGATTTAAAGGGAGGAATAAAGAGGGTGTTAGTTACAGATAAGCAGAAAAAGTGTGCAAGTCTGATGCATACTGTGTCATACAGGAGGCTACATAAATGCATTTACAGTAGCTCAAAAAATCTTTGAAATTAGGCAAAAACAACTTTGTAATAAGTCAGCCTTGTTTTTTATTTTTTAAGCTTGATCAGGACTTGATAGAGAAGACTGCCTTCTCTGGTTTGGAAAGCTTTTTCCCTCGTGGGGTTTTCTGAGAAGATTCATAGGAACTCCTAATTAAACTTTGTTCTAATGCAACCATTTAGCCACACTCAGCAGTCAAGCTTTTCAGACATGTTTGATGTAGTCAAATTTCTGCATGTCCCGTGCTAAGGCAGTGCATGAGGCTTTCTCCTCAATGGACAGGTTCTGAGTACTTCCTAAAAATCAGTCTTCCGCTGAATTGCATCTGGGTATCTGATATCAGAAACACAGCAAATCACGAGTCATGTCTGAAAAACTTAACCTGTACTACCAGCAAAAACATGGGCTGCCAGGTATTTGGCAACCCTGCCGATGGCAGCGAGTTAGAACAAGATATCTTTAAGGTCCCCTCCAACCTAAGCCATTCTATGATATGTAGTTACAAGTGAAGATCTTGCTGTACCTCTTATTCTGAGCAATACAAGACTTTCATATAACAAGACCTACGTTATTTTTTTGTCACTCCTGGTGAGTTCCCGCCCCAAAAATGTATAGAGTTTCTTCAGAAGAACATCTGTGTGCACATGCCATAGTTTCAGTTTCAGATCTAAACAACTGCATTTCCCCACTGACTGAGTGTGACATTTTAGGAAAGTTAGACTCCTTTCATTTTCTTGTTGCCTTTAACCTTTCCCTGTCAGAAAATCTTTTGTATCACCCCGAGTAAAGAAGAATGGTAAAATGGGTAAAATGGTCACTGTGAGCCATCCTGTTTTTTCCCCCAAAATACTCCCAATTACTTTGAACACAACATACCATACAGTAAAAAAAAGAACTGAAAAAACAGTAATAATAGATATTCATTCATAAATACTAAAAGCAGATCCATATCTGTCAGTTCTCTCAGTTTTATGTACATATTTCTATGCAAATATGGCATATTTCTGCTCTGAATTTTAGTTCAGAAATGAGCTTTACTGTTATTACCAAAATGAAAACCAAAAAAACATCTGGCAAACTAATTTGGATCCATCATCATCCGAATGATTATACAGTTTGGCAATAATAAAGATCTGCAAGTACTGTTAGAGGAGCTGAGTTAATTATTTTTAGCATTATATCAAAGCCAGCAAATTATTAAATACCAAGATGCTCTAATTTATGCCATATTCATATGCATCGTCTTTCTGAAGTCCTCAGCTCTCATCTCTAATTTCTGTATGTATTTATTTTCTATATCAGCATTCCCTCTGAGTTCATCTTTATCACCAACACTCACAAGAAAACCTGAGCAGTCTGAAGAGTCCATTGTTTGATAACTATGAATAAATGCCCAGAGGTCAATAACCATAGGACTGGGAGTGAGAAAGTGCAGAGGATGAAGAGCTAGGCAGCAGACAAGCAAATGCTCACCTTGTTGACCTATTCTGTGGGAAGGAAACATCTATTTCCTAATCAATAAAAGAAATTATGGTCAAAATATGATGCATAATTATCATATTATATATATATGAAATGCATAATCACAAGGTGTTATCTGATAAGTTATGTAGTGTTATGTACTGGATTATAGTATTTCTCAGAGAAGAATCTGGCATGTTTCATAACGTTTCATAACGTACCTGTTTTTGGAGGTATTCTTCATTCTGGCAAACAGACCTGGGCTGGTGAAGAATCTCATATCCACAGTATGTGTTTCATTTGAAATCCAGCTTTGTGTCCCCTGAGATTCTTTTTACTCCTATTATTAAGGAAAAAGGCAGAGACCTGAAAACAAGGAGCAGGATGGGATGTGGTGATAAGGTATGATATAACTTTACTTGGAGGGCAGTGAAGCAGTGGCACAGGCTGCCCAGAGAAGCTATGGATGTTCCATCCATGGAGGTATTCAAGGCCAGGTAGGATGGAGCCCTGGGCAGCCTGAGCTGCTGAGTAGCAACCCTGACTGTGGCAGAGTTGGAACTGAGTGGTTTCTAAGGTCCCTTCTAACCCAGACCATTCTGTGAGTCTACAAAAATGTAGAGAATAAAGGCCAAGTGGGTGGTGAGTGAAAACAGGAAAGAACAAGTTATTTTGTTTTAGAAAGAAAAAGTGAATGAGAATGAGAATGAAAGAGACAGGCCATAAAGCAGTGTTTGCAGGGCACAGCTGTGGGTGGTGAGAATGTGGAAGCCTTCCTCCCACAGCTGGAGTGGCACCCAGCCCTCCTGCTGACTGCTGTCTTCTGGTGCAAAGGCAATGGGAAGGGCTGGAGCCATCAGCCTCAGGCACCCCAGTTTCACAGGAGTTGACAGCTGCTGTTCTGATGGCTCCAGCAATAGTGCTGGGCTATGCATGTGAGAGATTACAGTCTTAAGAAATCGCATGGGAATTGCTGTGTTCAGACTGGATGTTTTTGGTTACCCAGTCTTTATAACTGTAGAATACAGGAGTTGGCATAGACGTTAGGACTCTTGTGAATGACGGGGATGCCACAAAACTCAGTACCATGTCCCTTCTCTCAGTAGATTCTGACTTGATACCAACAGAGCTCCAACAGAAATGTTCATTTCCACTCTCAATGCAGATCTTCACTGAAAAGCTGTGTCAATTTAATTCATACACAAATGTATGGAGACTCCTCCAGCATCTCGGTCTTTTAATAAATACCTTCCTGTGGGTACAGAAATGTTGATGGTTGTGGGGATTCCCAGTTGCTCCTTTTCTCCTCACTCACTGAGATTGCCATCCCATGAATTTGCTGGCAAAGCAGACTGTGCACACTAAAATTCTTAAGGCAGACTCAGCTGGCTTGCCTCAGTCACCAAGTCTGGATCACACAAATACAAACTCAAGGTGAAGGAAGATATTCTCTGAAAAGTCCTTCCATAATTCAAGTTTTATCTTGAGGGTCTGAAGATCCATGTTCTCATCTTTTCAGATATCCAGCATTTTTTGCTGTTAACAGGCAGAAATAATTTTTACAATTATGCTTTCCAAAACATCCAACATATATAGACCTAACGTGGGAGAATGTATGCGGCTCTTCCCTTTGTAAGCCTTTAAAGATTTGCGAGGTTACTTTACTTTATTCAGTATTATTCAGATTACCACTGATATGTCAGTGCACCAGCAGATGGAAATTGAAATAATAATGCTTTTAAAAAATTAAATAATTAAAACGAGAGCTGTGAGACTTCTTCAAAATGCCATTATGAAAATGCATTCTGATGAAATTAGTTCAGTCTGGTATTTGAAAGTTTATTTGCTCCCATGAATATTCATACAAGCTGCATTTTTCTTAGCAATAACATTCTTTAAGAAAAAAAAAAACAACCTGAAATTAATCAAGCCAATATGCATTTGCCCTGAAAGTGATGTGAATTCTCTGATGACTGTGTTTGCATGAATTTTCACGTGACAAAACTTACTGAAGTTTT
The DNA here is from genome assembly GCF_039878825.1 of Excalfactoria chinensis. Lineage (NCBI taxonomy): Eukaryota > Metazoa > Chordata > Aves > Galliformes > Phasianidae > Excalfactoria > Excalfactoria chinensis. The sequence goes on along the minus strand of NC_092825.1, from coordinate 66,473,629 downwards.
TCTTTTACCTTAGAAATGTGATTGGATGATGGAGCTATCCAAATGAACAGCCTGGGATTTAAGAAGGTAGCAGCACTGCATGAACAGCACATTAAAATTAAAGAATGCCGAAAGCAAGGCTGGACTGAGACAGTTAATGAGCAAGCTGTGGGCAAGAATATGATAAAATAAAATCCTTTAAAAAAAAATAGGCAGCATATCTTATAGAAATTAAATTGAATGATTCCTATGGCCAAGTAGGAAACAGAAAAGAGTGATTTATAACAAATTCATTGTTCAGCCACCTATAACAGAGAAGTGAAATAATGTCCATTACTCTTTTCCTGAATCATTTTATCCCTGCCTTAGGATAATGAACAATCTTGCTGAAACCTGCAAGGTATGAACAACAGATTGCCTTAGCAAGTTCACAGCAGACATAAGGGTTTGAGCTTTAATAAACTTAATACATTCATGATAAGCTGTTTATAACTCCATCAAAATCCAGCATTGTTTCTTAATGTGTGATAAAGCCTTAATTCTTGCAAGCAGAATGCCAGAGTTTAGAATCAGTGTTAGGTTGCTCCCTCAGTTGGATCTCAGAGTGACAATGCACATACAGATATTTGCTGCCCTAGGAACTAAAACCGGGGTTGAAACAAACCACAAAACGTAAAGGAACTGGTTTGAGGACTTTGAAAATATGGGACAGGGCTTGGTGGCTTATGATTTCCTTTTGTAGTCACAGCACTCCAGCTTTTCTACAGTTCATGCATAAATGCAGTGAGTATTCCTCTAATGTGTTATTATGTTATAGCCAACTTAAGTATTTGGGTGATCACCTGCATAATTATTAGGTGATCGTGCAGCCTCCTTGGTAAATAGCTTCCAGTAATGAATACTAAAGAAAGCCTATTCACCCACAGGTGAAATTCTAACATAAACAAGTTGAAGAGTATGAAGTCGGGGAAGAAGAGAGCAGAATGAAGAGGAAGGAGGCCTTATGTGCTCATGAGGAAACGAGGGTTAACTGGAGATGCACCCACTGAAAAGCTGTATGACAAAGCAACGTGAATTATTTGAACATTTACTGAAGAAGAACAGAGCTAAGAAACTTCTGAGCAGGGAGAAAATACATCTACTTTATTAAAAATTAAGGAATCTTTTGTCATTCATGTGAATACATGGAATTACCTATCTGAAAGAAAAATAATCCGTGTTTATTTTCTAAGAAAATAATTCCTTTATCAGCACAAAATATATAAGCAATCCTCGAGGAGAAAACAGCTCTACAATGAAAATTTTATTTATTTCCCCAACCAAATCTAGAGCCTTATAATTATGTGTACTCTTGCATTAGACTTAAAAAAGGGGGTCTAACTTTCTCATCACATTAAGGCTAACATCTCCCAGAGCCACTGCTTGCTTTGTCCTACCTGCTATCTATCATGCTAAAGAATTACTGGTTGCCTTTTAAAAGAGTGAATGTGCTCTCTGCAGCAGCTATATCCATGCTGGATTCTTACCCTTTACTGGTAGAGAGATCTTGCATTGGCCTGAGCATGTTACTGACCTGCAGCCAGTCAACTACTTTGCACGCACTGAAATACCGAGTATGAAATGCACAGTTTCTCAACTTGACCACTGGCCTCCCATCACTCTGTGCCTCAGCCATCTCCTTATGGCACTTTTTTGAGTGGTCCTGTGTGGGGCCAGGAGTTGTTCTTGATGGACCCCAGTGAGACCCTTCCAACTCAGGCTATACTAAGATTCTATTATTTCCTGCTTCCTATAGATTTTAAAATACTACAGACTTTAAGGCTCTAGAGCAGGGTGGAAGCTATGGAAATGCTTAAGACAGATACACAGCAAAGATAGATTAGTCAATAACAAGTTACCCCACAGTCACTGATAAATTTTGTAACAACTTCTTGATTTTTCACTGAGAGTCACTATTTCATCTTAATGAGAATCAGAATCAAACTCTGTTAAATTCTTCCATATTATTCTTTTTGCTGACAGATACTGTTGTTTAGCAGAAAGGAACCATGCTAACTTTATCTGTATGTACAAAATTTAGCACAATAAATGAATATGGTGACAATGAGAGATGGAAAACTACTATATTCCTGGGATAGATTCAGTAGCTGATGGGTTTTACTTATCACTAACTCAATCAGGTTGTAAAATACCAGCTGAGTCAGTGAGGAGGAAGGAGGAACAGATATATCAATTCTAAATACCAGCATTGTTTAACTCAGGTGTACATTCTGTACTAATACACAGAGAGGGCACAATGAGGTAAAACAATCAAATGACTGGCTTTCAAATTCAGTCAGTCTTGAGCCTGAAGTACCAGGAATCCCGAATGATTCTGCAGATGGATCCAATTCTTTTTGTCAGTGAGGCAGCTTACAATCTTAAAATTGCTTTACTGAAAGCTTTCTTCTCTGGATAATGTAGATGAGTAACAATACGACAATCACGAGGACAGGTAACCTCAAAACCTCCCAGTTTGTTTAGAGCAGAGGAATACCAGGTAGTCCTGACAAGCTCTTCAGTTAGATGGGGATTTATTACAAGGAAATAATAGAGACTCATATGGAATCATAGGAAAGATATTTTTGAAATTACAGTTATTAATGCCAGTAAACATTCTCCTGGAACATGCTGAAAAAGTAGAGCTAGTATGATAAGGCAGAAAGACCCGCTGAAGAAATGTCTCTCAATTACATTCATTAACTACTGAAGGCTGTTATGAAGTATGCCCTTTCCATTCCACATAGTGCTTTGAATGTTAAAAAAAATAATTATGCAGTAGCAGAAAGTACTGGACAGATAATGAAGAAGTTTGGGCTCCCATCCCCCTTGACTGACTTTCATCTGAAAGTCAGCTGCATAGCACGTATTTGTAATGTCCACATAATGAAGCGTCCATTTTAAGCACAGCTGGGGAGTAAAAGCTCAGGGACTTCCCACGAGGTACTTCATTTTTCAGAATTCATTAATATACTCCCTGCCCAACTATCAGAACTGTACGTTTCATTTAATATAATTGGCACCAAACACAAAGAAGACTCAGCTCGAGTGCTTTCCGTCGGTCTTCTATTCTGCGTTCAGACAAAAAGGACAGAGCATGAGTGATTTCAGTTCAGGTTTGGTTTATTCAGAAAAACATTTCCTGCCAGGCTTAATTTGCATTTCCTAGCAAGCAAAGTCCAAGAATTTCAGCAAAAATGGGAAGAAATGCACAAGGGTTGCCTCAAAAGTAATGCCTCCTATCTTATTATGTTGACCCACAATGGCAGAGGTGAGTGTTGGTAGCATAGCAGTAGAGGCTGAACCTTCCCACCAGTATTCCATTGCATCTTGCTGCTGAGTGACAGACGGCAGCAGAGGGGCAGTCTGACAAAATGCCATCTGATACAGGAGAGCATACAAATCTAAGCTGTGTGATTAAATTCCTCCATACAGAAAAAAAATGGTGTCCACTGACATTCATCGACTTTTGCTGAACGTTTATGGCAAGTACGCAGTGGATGTGAGCACAGTAAGGAACTGGGTAGTGCATTTCAGTAGCAGCAACAGCAACAGCAGTACCATCACTGATGCAGATTTTTACAAGCACAGCAGGCAGACTTTTATTCATCACTGGCAAAAGTGAATTGCTAATGGAGGTGACTATGGTGAAAAATAATGTTTTGCAGTTCAGAATTTGCTCTAACAAATAATGTTACTGCGCTCTTTGTATCTGTTGCAGTGTCCATGGAAATAAATAAGAAGTATTACTTTCAGAGTGACCTACCTACTTTCATATGGAAATGTATGTAAATAAGTAGACCCAAGATTATACATATTTCCTTTCTATTTTTATTTTTTATTTTTTATGATGATTTTTTTAGCAGGATACTGTCTGTCTTTAAAAAATCTTTTCCAGAATTAAATACACATGTCCAAAGAAGGGCAACAAGACTTGAGAAGAGCTTGAAGAATGCACCCTACAAGGAGAGACTGAAGGAACTGGAGCTGTTCAGTGTGGGGAAGAGGAGGCTGAGGGAAGAGGAGGCTGATTGCTCTCTTCAGCTATCTGAAAGGTGATTGCAGCCAGAGCGGGGCTGGTCTCTTCTCATTGGTGACAGGTGACAGGATGAGGGGAAATGGCCTCAAGTTGTGCCAAGGTAAGTTTAGGTTGGATATCAGGAGACTCTTCTTTACAGACAGGGTTGTTAAGCACTGGAATGGGCTCCCCAGGGAGGTGGTTTAGTCACCATTCCTGGATATGTTTAAAAACCATTTGGATGTGGTGCTCAGGGACATGATTTAGCAGAGGGTTGTTAGTTAAGGTAGTATGGTTAGGTTGCAATTGGACTTGACCTTTGAGGTCTTTTCTAGCCAGAGCAGTTCTATGATTCAGTCGGATTCAAGGAAGTCTTCTCAATTTTATATCCCTCGGGTAGCTCACAGAAGCTAAGCTTAGAGCTGATTTAGTTCACTTCAAGATTCCTTGGAAACATGCAAAAAATCTTGATTTGGATGGCTCTACATTGTTTTTTGGTATTTAAGCAAACAATATTTCAGTACTGTCACTCACATGTAGCACAAAGTGATGTGACACCTTGCTTCATCAGCCCACCTGATGACTTCAGTATTCTCTTCCCACCAATCCAGACTGTGGCTTGAATAACATCTTTGAGAAAAGCAGTAATACTCTGTGTGGGAAGGGAGGCTGGAATCAGCATGTTGAGCCTGCAGAAGAGATTTCTGGAATAATCTTGAGGGGATTAATTTAAGAGGAAACTATTTTCTGCTTTAACTCACTGATTAAGTTACAATAGGAATCAGAGGGCTTGTATCTTCCTGTGGCTTACCCAATGAAGAACTATCAGTGAGGTTCTTCTTGTATCATACTTTAAATATAAACTCATTTTGCTGTGTTGTTGTTCTTGTTTTTGTTGTTGTTGTTTTACGTGGAGTATCTTCATTGAGTCCCAAATGAATGCTTTAACCTAGTTTATTTAGATCTACCTGAGAAAGTCTCAGTATTTCTTGTTTCTCACCCCAACAACTATGTAGTACAGGCATATAGATGCTGTGGTAAATTGTATTTGAGCCACTGTAAGGTAATCATTACAATCATTACACATTCAAATGAAAATTCCTTAATAGGTTCATCCTACAAAACATCCAACAACAACAACAACAAAGAAGGGTGAATAAATACTTCTTGCAAGTATTTATACTTAGTATAAACTAATTTCTTGATCAGCAGTGACATAAATGGAAGACTGTAGTTGCTCCTGAGAAGGTTGTTTGCAGGTTCTCCTGACTGTAAATAGACAAAACTCCCTGCAGAGCTAGTTTTTTTGCTGCATAGGGATGGACAGGCTTCCTACCAACAGAGATGTGAATTAGTCACTGGAAAATACATCAATAAGTAACAGAATGATTGATATAATCAGCTGAAAGTGGATGGCTATTCTTAAATGATCACAGTGTTGGATACTTCAAAGGTACACTATTTCTGCATCCGTACCTTTGTGTAGGGCTTTCAAAATACTTATTGTAAGACTTCCCATGTCATTGTATACCTTCTGACAGACAGTATTTAGAGCATTCCTAGTAGGCCAGAAAGGATTTCTGTACAAGAGAAACATGCTGCGTTTCTGCAAGATTCTACAGGAACAGAAACACAGGTACAACAAGAAATAAGTTCTACAAAGTTAGAAGAGACATTTTGTGACTTTTTCAGAAATCTGTTTAAAAATGTTGTACAGTTCAGGCTAACCCATCTAGAACCACTGGACATATCATCTGCTTTTCATCTCTGGAACTTACAGTTTTCTGCTTTGGCACAACCACCAACTCCCAGACGTGTTCTTATAGGCTCTCTAGCATAAAAGCTAGGAAACCGAGTCTGCTGTACAGAAGACATGCAAAGAAAACTCTGATTCTTTTCATTTTTTGGTGTGGTGATATTTGGCCTTTAATATATTCCCAACATATACTTCTAGGCACTTGGTTTAACTGCTAACTCCAGAAGATTTAGATTTTCCTATATAATCATTGTGGACAGACTGAAGTTTCTCCAGTTACAGTGCAAGACAAGATTCAAACTCCAGTGTTGCCTTGTTCTGTGGAAGAAAGGCTGTCTCTATGTCTTACAAATACTCTTCTGTCTTCTCTAGACCTTGAACCCCTGGCTGTGGAATAGGAATAACATTCCCTTTCCTCACAAGGTTACTGTGCAAAATAGACTCAGAGTTGCCCATGAACAGTCATAGTGGCAACACTGAAATATACCGAATGAACTCTCGTTCTCTTGCACACTGCATATATTTGTTCTTCAGCATATAAAATAAATTCTTTATTATTGGACATTAATTGTATTATGATTTTAGGAACTGTTCTTATTCATTCAGACTTTTTGTTTTCCTCTGGAAAAAAAAAAAAAAAATATATATATATATATATATATATAAGGATGAAATGTTTTTTTTTTTCTTGCAAAGAACTGGAGGTTTTAGAAGCAAGAAGAAGAAAAAATATTACTGAATCATTTCAGGTTCCAGGATAATATCTTTCTTTGTGCAAAGCAGACAAGAACTACAAGAATGGATAAAGAAGTTCATCCATATAAGCCAGAAAGTGAAATTGACAATAAACATGAAAGATTATGCTCACCAGGCTGTTGAAGACAAGAAAGTGCAGATATAGGTATTATTGAACGAGTACATCCTAAGTTCAGTAAGTAAGTGGTTTTCACTAGAAAATCAGGCAAAGACTGGCTCTTTAGATGTTAGTGACGTAGTACTTTGATTTCTGTCCCCAAAATATTTTTTAAGTAAATAGCATGCATCTTATTACTTCTCTTCTAGTCCTGAAACTTGCTTTATCCCTGCGCATTCATATGCTTGTGAATAGTATCATTGTTTAAAGTGGAGTCTCACCTGATTCAAAGACACCACAAGATGGCCTGTTATTAAATATTCCTTTGCCTAAGGAATATTCTTTTCCTATGTTTTTTAACACAGTACTACAAGGCTGGCAAGATCCATTCTTTGAATTTAGTTTTTTGACACTGACTTCAAGTAGATGGAGCAAGGCTGCAGTTTGGATATTTGCAAACTGAAGAGGTTTGTGGTCTTTGCAGATTCGGGACAGAGACCATGAAAGGAATCAAGTATATAGCGAACAGACATTTAAAAAATCAAATGTGCTCAATCACATATCTTGTAAGGGACCTGACAGACCTTCAGAGAAACAATGAAAATGTCTTTAAAGATCTGCTGTAAGGCTGCATTGAAGAGAGATCTTATAGATGCTATAAATATTACTTCTAGGTATTCCTAAGATCTTTGGTCAGCCCCTTTCCTGGTGATAACTGGTGTTCATGATGTTGGCTACATTTACACTGCTGAGGATCTGGATCCTTGTGTGGAAAAACAAACAGCAGTCTGAAATGACTTGGCATTGATAGTTTACCATTTTTGGACTTCATTTAAGGGTTGGCAGTGAAGGTAAGGATTTCTTGCCGGAGATCCCTGCATATCCAAGACCTTCTACAGGTAAATAGCTTCTTTCCTTAATTTCTGTATCTATGGTTTGAGCAAATCCTTGTTTGCTGCAACCTAGGGCCTTACTGCTTTGCAGTCATTGCTGTGCTTTCCATTACATTACAGCTATCATTCTATGATTTTGGTTTGGTATGAAGTGACTACAAAAAAATACATATATATACATTATTTATTTGGTATGAGGTCTATGCTGAAAAGATGATTAGTGATGATCCAAACAATATCTTTGCTTTTGGCTATGCAGTTTGTATTCAGTCTGTATCAATTCTCTTCTTCTGGAAAATAAGAATATTCAAGCATCCCCCCCCTTTAAATGGCCTTCACAGAGAAAGCTTATCTGCACAATGAATTGCTTAGACTGAGTGACAAGTTTTAAAGGCTGGGCACAGCACCTTTCCATTCATTTGTCTAGCACAGTCCTTTTTATCAGAACCCACCAGGCTTCATTCAGTCTCTGTGAGGGGGAGATAACAAATGGAGTAGATTTTTATAAAGAATGTTTTCTATTTAACAGACCTCTCTGTTGTTAACCTTCTTAGCAGTGAGTGAGACAGGATTACCCTACAGGTGGTGAAATAGCCATTAAGCTGATAAACCAAACTTCTGTAGGATGTTTCATATTTTCTTTTGTTGGCTACCCAGGTCAGAGGGGAAGCAGGTGATTTTTAACTTGGAGGTGCATTCTCTTATCTGCTCCCCACCACTCCCTGCTCTAGCCGCAGGTGATACAGAAAGTAGAAGGTGGGCTTGAGTGTTTCTTAAAGTCAGCTCAAAAAGCTGTTCTTTTCTAATGTATTTTGTGTGTTTGAAGACAGCTTTAGAATTCCATATGTCAATCTAAATTAATCTTGAACAGAAGCGAGGAAATCCTGTGACTGGAAACCAAAGTTACAGAGCTTCTTCTCTCAAGTTTCTTTGTAAGAGGGATCTATGAAAAGTAAGCTAAATACTATGTCACAAAGGTATTCAACTACTGCAAACACTTCTATCTGCATATTCATATATCCATATGCAATAAAGTAAATAGCCAATCCATTCAAATTATGTACAGCAGTTTTCATTTGATCTGTTGTTTTCTCTGCTGCTTTGAATGCCTGCAGGTTTTGTTGCTTGAACTCTGACAGCTGTCTTCCCAGGGATGACAACTTTGCTCCCTACTCCCTCTGGGAGGTAGTTATTCTTAATTCAAATCAGATTTCAGAAAAATAGTGCTGACTTGCTTAAAAAAAAAAAAAGCTATTAATCATTGTCAGGAAGAAAGTATCCCTTGAAGACACCTAGTCCTTTACATTACGGAGTAATGTATGTTTTATTTAGCTATTATGTGTTTAGGGTTCTATAATGTATTTGAGTTTCTGTGAGCATAATATAGCTGTGTCACCTCCAGGCATCAGGGACTGCGAGTGGGGATTTTGCTCAATTTGTAGTTCAGGCAACTGCGGAGGTGAAGCCATCATAAATCACAACAAACCATACATGATGGCTGAAGCCAGCCAGTCTACGAAGTGCAATATCTTCTTCCTTTTCCACGTAAATATCAATTGACATTAGATTAGCTGGCATAGAGCTGAGTGAATAATTTATAATGAACAATTAGTCTAACTGCGTCTGCTTCCGTTATGAGCTCATTACGAAGGTCTGAGATGATTTGTGCATTCCCTGCAAACAGGTTTTCCATGTGAATATCCTGTGAGTAATTCATTGTGAATAGCTGAACTTCAGTCCTGATGATGGTCTCTAGGTTTTGTAAATCACTGGGATTGTTTGTGCCTTACTAATTAGATAATTTGCAAGCCCAGACAAAACACTGTGGATTTAAATTATGAGAACTGAAAATATCATAGCTGTGCAATAAAAGCTGGCAGATATTCAAACACAGGGACTTGATGTATTTTGAGTTAAAGAAAGAAAAACCATTAAAATATCTGGAAAGTTAATACAAAGGGGCCATAGACATAGCAATATTTACATGAGTTTTCAGGTGAGGAGGTTATGCAATGAAAGTCTTCTTATTCTCCAGGGCCTAACAGAACATCTTTTAACAACCCGTATTCCATTTGTATCGTTCAGAGAAGATTTTTCCATTGATTAGCAATTAATATGTAGAGTTTGCCAAGGTCAGCCTCAGACAGTTACATAAAATCCTGGCTGTAATGAAATTTAAGTATTTCCCCTGCTTTCACCAGCACTGTAATCTCATTCTTTTCTGAATATCTTTGTATTACAGGAGAATCATATCTGGATCTAGGTTTGAATTTACAATGCAAAATAGCAGTACTTCTGGAAATGGGGTGGGGGAAAAAGACATGATAAAGGAGAATTGTGTTGTTGTTAAAGACCCTTATGGATCTCTAGTGTCCTCCAGTGCCATTTTCATTAAATAACCTCCCCATTTGAAAACAAACATGAATATAATGATGTCAGGTGAAACCGACTGACCTATGCCTGGTTGACCACACAAATCTTCTTGTGAAAAGTGGAATCTGAATACTCTGAAATGTTATATCTGAGCCTCTGTGTTGCTGTAGAACCGCAACCTTTAGCTTACACACTTCTTTTTTTCCCTGTGGCTTTTGAAAATGCCCATCTTTTCTCACCTTGTTATTTGAATGTTGACTAGGTGTCCACTGTTTCAAATTTACTATCGCTGTAATGATAATCGTATGCATGATTAAGAATCCTTTTTGGCATTGGAGCTTCTTCCCTCTGCCTAATGCTTCAGATCTGTGACAGCAAGACCTTCAGCCTAAGAGATCTGATGAATCCACAAGCCATTACAGTCAGCTATTTACTTGCACTGCTGAGAACATATCACAGTAAGGGGATTTTTCAGCTCACAGGCGTGCTTTGGGCACCCAATATCATGGTTCTTTTTTATCTGTGCTTTTTTTCCTTTTTGTAGAATTCAAGGTTTTTTTTTGTCCCATGTGTTTTATAATTTACAATTAACATTTGTGAATCCCAACATGAGAGACATCAAAATGTCCTGGATGAAAATAATTGTTACGTCTTCAAAATGAAGTCTAAATTCTTTTTCAATTAAAAAGGCATGCACCAAAAATTGCATCATGAGAATAAAAATTGAACAGTACTCAGTGCTGCATGTCCTTTAAAGTATGCTATCTGATCATGGAACTAAAGCAGGACTGTAGCATTTGAACGCCAAATAAATAAATAGCTTTGCAATCTGAATCATGTTCCTTTGGCTGGTGTTGGTATTCCACATCAGAACATCATGTAGGATAATGGGAGTTAAGGGGACAAGTTTTTTCCTGCGGACTGCCACGTGGGGCATGTGGGGAGCGGCACCGGAGGGGAGGTCGGGAAGGGGACGGGGTTTCTGGCCCTGCGAGGAGACAGCGTGGTCGGAACTTCTCGCCTCCCGCAGCCCGTCGGTGAGATTTGGTTTTCTCCTTGTTGAAACTCTCTCGTTGTTGTTTAGTGTTACTGGGTTTATTAAACTGCCGTTCGTTCTCAGATCATCCTTTTTTTTTTTTTTTTCCCTCCTAGACCCATTCGCGGTCTCCCTTCCCGTCCCCTCTCCCGGAGCGCACGTGGCCGGGCCGCGCCGCGCCGCACCGCGCTGTTAGGGAAGGGAGGTACTTTTGTTCCTACTCCCCTGGGTTTGTTCCTCTGTCACGAGGGAGCTCTAGAGAGAATCCTGTGACAGGGTTTTATTAGTACAAGGAAGTGAAGAGGGGAGATGCTTTGCTTTTGCTTGACCAGTACTTGTGTTGGCTGGTAAATATTTTATGGGACTTGAGAGACATGTGAGTGAGGGATGCTGAGACTCAGTATTTCACTTGAGAAAGAATATAGCATTTAGCACTTTCAAACACGCCCTTCTTTTCTTTGGTCACAGAGCTGTAGCAATTCTAAAAAGCTGCAAAATATCAAGATGGAATAGAGTGATAATTCACAGCTTCTCACATGTAAGGATTTTTGAAATAAACATGAAATTTCATGGCATGAGCTGTTCCATCTTGCCTATACCTGACTGATATCACAGATTTCCTTCCTCTCTTTTTAATTGCCTTTTTTTTTTTTCCTGAAACAGTTATTTAGATTTTATTTGATTAATAGTTATGTATCTTTCCTCTAGATCGCTGTTCTAATCACATCTACCTTCCCCGATGTTTTTTTAAATCTGTAAAGCACAAATTTAAAAGAAGAAATGCTGTACCAGTCTTTACAAAGAAATCAGTAACTCTCCGTACGGTATCCAGAAAGTCACTGAAATGAATCGTGTTATGTGGTTAATATTATATATTTCAGCTACTTTGCTTTTTGTACAGAGTTCTCAAACCTACCATTGCACTAACATTTAAGGTTGCCTTTGGTTTTCTAGCATTGCTGTACTTAGAGATCTCTAAATGTTTGAAACAGGGAGTTTATAGGTAATTTGTGCTTAAGGCCTTCAAATATTGCTTTTTCTCCCTTACAGAAGAGAAAAAATGTTTTATATTTATTAGCAGTAGTAAAACCATTTGTGGGCTGACTAAACTAATCATCAGTCATAAAGGCATCCAGACAGACTTTGGTAAAGATTTGCAAATATGGAGTCCCAAGGTGTTTCTGCAGATCTACAAGAGTATGGGATAACAGATCATGCTCTAAATGAATATACCTTCTTAATATTGGAATTTATCCCAACTGGAATAATCATATAATCAAGGCAGAAGTGTGTTATGTTTCCATTTGTGCTTGCTCACCTTACTGAGGTAATTGACTTTTCCACTCTACTAAGAAACATTTGGACAATACTCCCAGACACAGGGTTTGGTTTTGAGTGTTCCTGTGAACAGCCAGAAGTCGGATTCAATGATTGCTGTGGTTCCCTTCTAATTTGGGATATTCTGTGGCTCTGTGATTCACCTGGGGTTGGGAATAGGTCTGAGGTTATTCACCTCAGTTTGGTTGGTTTGAACTTCCTCTAAAGTTGGTGCATCCAAATCCAGAAAGACGAGTGATTCTCTGCTTCTTAATTTGTCAGTGGAGGGCCATCATGCATTTCCACATTTCCCCTAGACATCTCAGTTAAATGACTCATGCCTGTGAAGTGAGTCTTCCCTTGATACTTGAATGCTGAGAAAGGAGATCATTTTACTTTACTAAAGGCATTAAAACTCAGCCATACCATGAACCAAAGCATCAGACCTCAATATTTTGCTATTTTATGCAGCAAACTTTTCTGCCATCATACCTCAGAATAGGCAAGGAATACATTATTTACTAGTCTGAACACTTGTTAACAACTAGAATGTTGACCTTTACATTGAAAGACTGTGCATTTTGTTTGCAAGCGTTTCTCTTCTAACATGAAAAGCTGGAGGACAACCATAAACCTGGAGCTAAATCTTATCTTGCTATGAAATGGCATATCCCAGTCCAGTCACTAGAGCTCCACCAACATTTATCAGCTGAATAGCTGAATCTGGAGCACTCCCTGCTGCATTAAACTTCCCATTCTATAATATTCTATGCTTGTATTGGGTACTTCATTGTCATTCTAATATTGAAGCCAGGTTGAGACAAGTGCTCAGTGGCAGCTGTCAGTGACTTGGCTACCCTCTGTGTCTTTTACGATGCTTGTAAATGGAAAATAATTATTTGAATTATTTAAGTTGACAGGCAATGTTTTCTGCTAATCCAAATTGCATTAAGGTTCATTTGGTTCATCTTCTGTTGCTGGTGCTGTTTTACCTTGATACACGTAACAGGCTTCGAAGTTTAGACATGAAGTGTAGAGGCAGCAGTTCTGTGTTCTTGCAAGCAGGAGCTGGGTATAGCTGGCTTCTGAATGAATCTTGGAGGTGTATGCTCATGTTGGTTTGTCTTAGGAAGTTCATTTCAGTTGGATAGCTGGAATTCATTGCACTGATCTATCTGATCTCTGTATATGGTCCTGTCCCTGATTCTCCTTCATGGGAAGAGATGATTTTCAGGTGTTCTGCATGTGAATATGTATTGTTGTGGCATTTCTTCATTCCTACTAAGCCCCTCTTGGAAGGGATCCTTTAACAACAATGAATATTATTTTAGTAGTACATCATCTGTGAGGTCTGGTGGGTCTTGCTGAATGCTCATGTACACTGTTTTTACTCAGTTGTACCTTAAAGCCAAGGGCTTATGTCAGCGTAAGGTTGACATGAAAGATACATAGGATTACTCAAGAGTTGCACTGGAGATGTGCAGAAGGAGCAAGTGGCACAGAACTCCAGAGTTTTTAAATCTTTTCCTCTGAGATTCATTAAGGTGTCATCTTTAAAGGTTTCTGCTGATATTCTGAAGTCAACAGAGGCCATATAACAGGAAGCTAAGCAGGCAAGAACATGATTTGTAGCTTAGGGTAATTTCCGTGTTCTTCATCTTGAGTTCATGTTTTTCTCAGTTCAGTTAGATTTATCTGCCTCTGCTGAATGCATAGACATGAAATGGCTATAAATCAGCTCACCTTGTTCACCTTGCAAGACCCCAAATTAGGATCTTGCCTTTATCTAATGGTGTCTGGAGGTATATAGAAAATGAGTGATGCACAGTACAATTGCTCACCATCTACTGGCTGATGTCCGGCCAGTTCCTGAGAAGCAGCTGCCCACCTGACTCCCCCTAGTTATATAGTTTTTTCACACAATGTCATATGGCATGGGAAATCCCTTTGGCCAGTTCACATTAGCTGCTCTGGTTCCGTCTCCTCCCTGATTCTTGAGCTCTGTCAGCCCTTCCAGTTTCAAACTATTTCTCCTCATCCTGTTGTTACCTACCCTCCTAAAAAGTCCCTCCCCAGCTTTTCTGTAGGCCCCTGTCATGGGGGCCTAAAATCTACCTGCACCCATGACAGGGGGGCAGTCGGCCCATAGGTCGCTGGCCCAGAAGGAAAAGAAAACAGGGAAAAAGGAAATAAATACAGCGACAATGATCTAAGGAGGCACAATTATTTACTAAATGCTATATCAGAATACAGAATAACACAATATAATAAAATATAATTGGAATTAAGGCTAACGAAATCAAGTAAAATAAGAGAGAGTGAGTCCTGAAACCGAGAGGCCTACTGTAACTCTAGGCGAAACGGATGGAACGTTCCCACACACTCCCCCATGGCTGGCAAGGTCCAAGAGAGCGAGTCCAGCACTGAAGTGAGATTATAGAGTCCTTGTCATATGACTGACCGTGGTGTTCCCTGGGACATTCAGTCTTCTTTTGTGAGCAGCACATTCGTCAAAGTTATGTATGCTTAACATGATGTTATGATGTGGAATACTGATAGCAAAATTACAAAATTGCAAAACCATGACAGCCCCCTTCAGATTCTGGAAGGCCACTATAAGGTCCCCCAGTGCTTTCTCTTGTCTGGGCTGAAAAGTCTCTCAACTTTCTCAGTCTGTACTCATAAGAGAGGTGCTCCAGCCCTCTGATCATCTTTGTGGCCCTCTTCTGGACCTGCTCCAACAACTCCATGCCCTTCTTGTGGTGGGGGTCCCAGATACATTAAGTGTAACTTTTAGATGTATATCCTTTTTACATCCTTTTTCTTCCTTTATTACTTGATAAATGTTCCATTTTATGATTTCACAAACCTGTCAGGAAATTGAAGTTGTCAGAGTTTGCACATGTTTTAGGATCCCCTTCCTCCCCCCCTTCCCCCCCCTCACACACACCTCCCATAACAGTAGCTGCTAGAGAGAAAATCAAAAGTAAATGCTGTGTTTGACTGAGAATGAAAACCTTTTAGCTCCCTTCATAAAATATTCAGGGGAGCCTAATGGAGGTTTAACTTAACACATGCTTGCAAACACTTCAGCAGTGACCACTGCATCCTGGACAGCTATGTTCCTGAGACAGGAGATGTGTCACTCCTGGGGCTGCTGTACTGACTGATGCTACACTTCATTCTCAGTGTTCTTTCCCTCTGATTCAAGTAAACTCGTCTCTCTTCTTTGGAATGCTGGAAACAGCAGTTCTACATTAATGCCAGTTCTTTCTGCTGCTGCAGTTCAGCTTCCCAAACCTGTGTGACATCCCCATGCTGCGTGATCTCATCCCTCTAAATGAGTGCAGTATTTGCCTGCTGAGAGGTGAGCACAGGTGGGCAAGTGGCACCTGGGACAGTGCAACAGCTGGCAGCTGCTTCAGCTCCTGATACCTACAGTACAAACTCACAGAAGGTAGTGTTAATGAAATTTATGCTCAATAATGTCTTTAAGCAGCAAATCTGTTAAGAGAATTAGGCAGAACAAACGTACTTCTCCTGAACGGCAAGAATCAGAGATGAATCAAATGCAGCCAGCCTTGGAACTCAGGTGATTCTCATCCTGGAAATAGCCAAGTGCTTCCCATCCTCTCCTAAGCCAAACAAACACTGAACAAAAAACCTAACAAACCTTACAGGAGTTAAGAAAACATAACTAGGGAAATATTGATGGTAGGTGGATGATTGGACTATAGATGGTCTTGGAGATCTTTTCTAAGCTTGGTGATTCTGTGATTCCTGTTCTGTAGGTTTGGCCTGTAATAGTAGATTAAATGCCAATTCCCCATAGCAATTGACCTCAAAAATCAGGCAGTAAAAGCTTTTGTTTTCACTAGTACAACTTATTATCAAGCCCAGTATGTAGCAGAGGTACCAGGAAAAGAAAATAATTAATGTGTAGACACCACACAGATTTCTGCATGTAACTAATATCTGTGAACCTCACTGCATAGCAGGGAGCCAGAATAGACTGCTCCTCCTGGGGGGGTGTCAGTAGTGAATCAGTGTTGGCATTTTCTGATGTTAGTGCATGTTCAATGGGATCCACTGACATAATGTCATACATAGTTCCAGCCATTTTTGTTGGTTTGTGTTTAGACTGAAGATTCAGAGCCAGAAACGAAGTCAGAATTCCCATCTGATTGTAGTACATTTCTTGGATCAAGTACATTTCTTTAGCTTGTTTTCTAGGAAGATAAAACAACCAAGCGTCATGTGGGATTTTTATTCAGGCTGCTTTTACAGCTATCAGGGGCTTTCTTGATGGTTAGATATTGATTTGTGTGATGTGAAGTGATAGCCTGCTGCAAGGAAACAGCACCATTCTTTCAATGAGAAGGATAATTTAATATTGATCTTTCACTCATAAAATGCAAGGATAATTCTTTCAGCAAAAACACCTTGCATCAGGGCTCCTGTGGCTTTCCCAATTCAACCTGAATTTCTAAGCACTAAAGAAATCTCATTATTCAGAAGTGAAATAGCAGCTCCCTCGGCAAAAAGGTCACGGAAGTGTGAAATAGCCTTTGTACTGTATTCAGCAGTTGTTCTTGAACATAAGCATTACTCATCCATGGGGTTCATGATGTTTAAATGCTATTTACAGCAGTGTTCCCTCTTTGACAGTCATTTTACTTTTTCCCTCTTTTGCCTTCAATAAAGCAAAGATTAAATGGCTTACAAGAACTATTACTTTGAAAGTCACATTTTCTCCATGTGTCACTTGCAATTATGCAGGAATATGTCTTCTATTAGAATACTTAAGTCAGTTGGTTTGGAGGTTGGGTTGAGTTTCAGCAAGCCCGAAATTTTTAAACACATCTCTGAGCTTTGAGGTTTTCTCCCTGATAGCATGCCAGTCGTCTTAGCTTTCCGTCCATCCCCACTTCCCTTCCAGCCTTATTCGTTCGTTTTTATTTTCTTTGGTTTTGTCATTCCTTCCCCTCAATTTCCCCTGGTTTGCCTTTTGTCCTCACTCACCTCGTGCTGCAATTTGATCTTTTCTTTTTGTATTCCAGCAACATCCCATGGTGAGTCTGATCATTAAAATCAGAGGAGTTTAAGGATGCTTCTTTTACTTTTCTTTTTTCTTTCTATTTTTTTTTTTTTAGGCTTGTTTTTAAAGAGAGATTGTAGAAGAGGTATAGATAATATTAAGAAGCTAATTTCAAAGGTTTAGCGCTGTGTTGTTTTCTTTCCCCTCTGAAAAAAAAAGAGCGTTGCATAAGCGTACGGAAAATCAGAAAGTAAGTGGATGGGGAATTCCTGAAAACAGTAGAACAAAGGTGTTTAATGGGAGGTTACTTCAAAGGAAAATACCTTGGGGATCTTTGTAGCTGAGGAGGCATGCTTTGTACCTTTTATTCTTACATGCTTGCAGTTCTGCACAGAAAGGTTACACCACTGCACCCTGGGAAATGCACAAGCTGGTGGCCTTTCAGAGATCCCTAAGGGGGGAAGAGGAAAGAGAATTTTGCTGAAGCAGAGCACTATTTGTGGCCCATGCAGAAATATCTATTTAAAATAAATATATATTAGAGAGAATCTGTTGCACTGGGGTTAGGAAGAAGGGCCTGAAAAAGCAGATAGCGTGAGTAAAACTGGAATAAATCATGGAAGTAAAGCTACAGGGTTCACTGACAATGGAATTGGTCAGAAATTATGATCAGAAATGTTATGGAGATCGAGTTGCATAAAGAGCCTTGTATTTCACTGTGTGGCAGCCTGGTAATCACATTGACTAAGCAGAGGGCGGGGGGGGGGGAAACACTGAGAAATAGTATGTAATCAACATGAAGAGTCTATAGTGAATCTGCAATAGCATCTGTAATGCAAAGTACAATTGTACCATTGTGCAGAGCAGTACTGCAGTCTAAAGTTCTGCAAACAGAGAAATGGTACTCGTTAAAGGAATGGAGTCCAAAGATGGGTCTTCCTTTTGTTTAAGACTTCAAGAAGAAAGTTTTCTCTTGTTCTGTATCAGTCTGACCTACCTTTTAATAAGCCATGCACTTACAGATGTCGGCAGTGTTCCCTGCGCTGTGCCAGCTCACATGCAGACAGCTGAAACTAGTGAGTGCACACAGCTCATCCTGCACTGGTATGCCTCTCCTCTGATGGAAATGCATTTGCTTATACATTGCAGCTACATCTGAGACCACCATGATTGTAGTTTTAGACAAAAAATAAATAATGAAGAAGAGGATGTGCATTTCAGAGGATGCCGTGGTATAGCGATTACTGAGAGGACTTAGAAAATGTTGGAGACTTTATCAGACCCTGCATGCCAAATTCACTTTCTGTCTCTACCAGAGATTTCTCAGTGGCTTCACATCCCTCCTTCTCCCTGCCACCACAATCAACATGCACAACTCCATTTGTTTTGTTCTTCCAGGCACTCTCTTATTTATACCAGCTGGAAGTGAAACAATTCTGCAGCCTTTCAGAACTGCTCATTGCCCTGCCTAACAGTCTTACCTTTATGTCTTTCAGTTCTGTTCACTGAAGTGTGAACAAATGCTCATGAGTTTAAAAGATGTATTTCTGTTACGGGATCAGACATACTCTGAGGGAGACGTTGAGTTGTTAGTAATTTGTTATCAGTTTCCCCCTTTGAAAAGTTGTTTTTTCCAGCAGGAGATGATGCAGTGATGCCCCTGTCTGCCTTCTCCTGCCTGCAGGCTCCAAGTGGAGTCTATGGCTTTGTGTTTGGGGAAAAATGTTGGCAGGCTTGAAAGCCACAAATAAGGTCACAGCAATCTTCCCTGTGGGACAATGAGGCTGAACTGGGAAACAATATGCAGATGTCTTCCAGGAGGAGAAGGCAAAATTGCCTCAAGGATGAAGTTTGAATCCGGTGTCTCCAAACAGGGTCTAGGCCTAGGAGACAGTTTGTTCTCTGACCTGATATTTTGGCAGGGTGGGTTGGGGCAGGGATCATTTAAGTTGAAAGGCTTTTTAACTCTGGGTAAAATTTGCCTTTCATGCTTTTTCTGCTTTTCTTATTTATAACACCAGGCAAGGCCTTCCATGAGCTCCGCTAATGGAAAGATGAACTACATCATCACTTAAGATATATTTTAAGCTGTGTCCAATTTCTATTGTGAACATTGTATTTAAGATTTTACAGTGCAAGCACTTAACTGTTGATGGGTAGAAGCACTACCCATGTTTAGTTTTATTTTGTATGATAGTGTTCTTATACAACAAGGTGATTTATTAAGTAACATCATTTCTGGCTGACACTGGTCCTTTTGCATAAGAAGGGTATAAATGTCTTTTGTCTTTCATAGTAACTAACAAGGAAAAGACATGCCATAGACAATGCAGAACTTAGATTGTGCAGCTGTGGACATGATGCTGACAAACTCCATTTCCTCAGTTAGTGGCAATCTTTGGCAGGTTTCACGAGCTGGACAGTGACAAAAGAAATGAGAAAAAAATGCCTGAAGAGTGATTCCCATAATTGCCACCTGCAATCCCAGAGTGCGGAGGAGGCTTGAAGCCATAAATAGCAAGAGAGATTTGTCAGGCTGTGCAAGATCAGAGCAGTGATTCAGCCTTGATTGGGCTCCCCACTGATGTCCCTTCCTTATTTATGTCAGGTTAACCTCTCACTTTCAGCAATGGCATCTGTTCCTCATCTACTCATTTCATGGAACGTAGTGTGGTTTCCAATTTGTCAGCTGGTTTTCCTTCTTCTGATTACTTTGGAGCAAAGCTGCTGAAGTGGTTTTTATGTCAATTATGTCTAATGAAAAATGAATGTGCTTGCTTTGAGATAGGGCACGCGATAAGACTTTGTACATTCCATAAAACCTACGAACAACACTCAAGATGAAATGAAAACAACAGACCTAACAGAGAGATTTACATAAGGCCAAGGCAGAGGAAAGGACAGGCCTGGCCTAGGAATGGAAACTCCAAGGGCTGCGGTCAGGTCTGTTTCATATGAGGATGATGTAGTGAAATACCCATAGTTCTGTACTACATGAGGGTGAAGTGGAGCTGACAGGAATTTGTACCTGTGTGAGTAAACATGTCTGTCTGCCTGCCACTGCAAGTCTGTGTCAGTTAGCCCTGTAGGTTTAACAGATTGATTTCTGAATTTAGGCTTGCTGTTTTCAGTTTGGATAAGTGTCTATTTCCGAAGGAAACCTTGGTGATTTTCATCTTCCCTCCTCTCCCATGGATATTAGTACTGCAGTGCTTCACTTTTGTTTGTACACGGAAATGTATGCACAAAAATAGATCTTACAATCCTTAAGCAATGCTGACAGGGAAGGAACTTTTAACATTGCAACAAACTGTGCTCACAGAAAAGCATTATGCACCTTCTGGTAGGGATGACGTGTTTCTTAGCCTACCTAGGTGATTATTTGCTAAACAAACTGTTTAGCTGGGATAGCATATAGGCATATCCTTGAGACAGAAGCCTTCATTGCCTCTTGTCTCTGTCTTCCCAAACTGTCATGCTAAACAACAAAAAAACAGCTAAACAACAGCTTCTACCAGAAGTTATAGGCTTGATTTATAAGCAGCCCTGAGGACAAAGATTTGGAGGTGTTGGTTGATGAAAGTCT
The DNA here is from genome assembly GCF_039878825.1 of Excalfactoria chinensis. Classification (NCBI taxonomy): domain Eukaryota; kingdom Metazoa; phylum Chordata; class Aves; order Galliformes; family Phasianidae; genus Excalfactoria; species Excalfactoria chinensis. The sequence continues at coordinate 66,452,741 of NC_092825.1, read as the reverse complement.
CAACATGAGCTAGCAATGTGTGTTTGCAGCCCAGCAGGCTGACAGTATCCTAAGCTGTATCAAGAGAAGTGTGACCAGCAGGTCAAAAGAGAGGATTCTGCCCCTCTGCTGTCATGAGGCTCCACCTGGAGTACTGCATCCAGTTCTTGGTCCCCAGTACAAGAAGGACATGGAGTTGTTGGAGCAGGTCCAGAGTAGGGCCATGAAGATGATCAGAGGGCTGGAACTCCTCCCCTTTACTATGAGGACAGATTGAGAGAGCTGGGGCTCTTCAGCCTGAAGATAAGAAGACATTGGGGGACCTTATAGCAGCCTTCCAGTACCTGAAGGGGACCTACAAGAAATCTGGGGAGGGACTTTTGATAAGGGGCATGTAGCAAAAGGATGTGGGGAAATAAGAATGAGGGTTTTAAACTGGAAGAGGTTAGATTTAGACTAGATATGAGGAAGAAATTATGTTCTGTGAAGGAGGTGAGACATTGGAACAGGTTTCCCAGTGAGGCTGTGAATGTCCCCTCCCTGGAAGCCCTTGAGGCCAGGCTGGATGGATCTTTGAACCTGGTCTAGTGGGAGGTGTCCCTGCCTATAGCAGGGGGTTGGAACTAGGTGATCTTAAAGGTCCCTTCTAGCCCAAAACATTATATGATTCTATAAGCTTTAGAATTATTTTATGGAAATTATGCAGAAGATAAGACTAGCTGATATCGCATATTACACCGCTTCCTTAAAAATGCTTGATTATCCAGTTGAAATCTTGCATTTTTATGCAGATCTACTGTCTTCAAGGAAAAACAAAAACAAAAACAAGAGGATATTATTTTAAATAGTATTTGACATACAATGCTTGCAGTGCTCTAAATTTAATTCTGGTGTTGATTCTAACTAAGGTCATTTGACCTCTTTATTCTGGCATTCTCCTGGGCAAGTATTTCATTGCACTATGCACATGATTTATGTAGTCTACCTATCCAAATTCCTAGCTGCATGGGACAGCATGTCTCATCTGATGCCACTTACATTCTTAGTACTTAATGAATAATAAAAACAATTCTACCTTGAAGGAGAAAAGAGCCATGTGAGCAAGGTAAGAGACTTAATAATAAGGAAATTCTTATCTCTGAAATAAACATGAATCTGCTTTCTTGCCCAGGAAGATCCATAAAAAGCAAGAAAATCATAAAGTAGGTAATTGTGTGATTTCCATATAGACTATTTCAGCATTCTTTCCCCTTACATCCAATTTCTTCTCGGTATTTTATTTTAGGTTTCTATTACAAGAAGCCTTCCCTATTTAGGGAGCTTTAGCATTACAAAAGCAGAGACTTGAAACTGATAAATTTTCCTTAATTTTGCATTGAAATGGGTGGATATTTAAAACAAATTGCATATGTTTTAAATCACCCAGGCCACACAACTGATTCTTAAAATGAGGGAGTCACTTTAAGGATAGTCATTACTGTGTCACATGACAAGTATTCTGCAAACTTTAACTAATCCTCGCAACTTCCAACATAGAAGAGTTTAACTCCTGTTAGAAGATAGGAGGACTGTGGTCCACAGCAGGAATTTACTCAAGTCAAAGAAAATAGCTGGCATTGAAGCTATAATTAGTGCCTATGATCAGCTAGTGTTGCTCTCTGTGGTGCCTTGGTATGCTTTTGCCAGCAGTTGATCTCAAAATGGATGTGAGCTGTTTGTACAAAGGGATAATTCCAGGCATTTTGATGCCAGTCAGATCTCCAGTTACCTATTGAAATAAACAAGTGACTAAGTGTCAACATAGAAAACTGAGACTGCTTCAGCTAGGTAAAAGTGAAAGAAGTGCATGCAAGTTTTAGTCAAGAATGAGAACTCTCTGTTTTTATGACATTAATGTATTTTGATTATTGGCCTTCAGATTTATAGCATAAAACTGTATTGACAAATATTTGGAATAAATTCGCCTGAAATCAATGGTTCCTCATTATTATCTATGTCTATTATCACCTATTTCTAGAGTGTTTTATTATTCTGATTGTCCTGAATCTTCAGCTTGCTCCCAGATGCATTTTCACTTCAATATAGCTTTTCTAGTATTTTCCAAAATTACAGAAAGAAAACATACAAGTCTTGCAGTGCTTTGATCCCCCTTGTCAATAAATAGGTAGATAGATAAATAATGCTATTAGATCAATGCTAGTACTCCTGTAACTCAAATTATCTTTGGTGCTCTACAGCACCCCAATTAGCAAATACAAAAAGGAGTGCATTAACTAGGTATGCCATTATTCTGTCAATCTTAAGTTCCTTTTATGTAGAATTCTACTTCAAAGCACCTTTCTTGTTTGTTATGAGATCACTTATATAAGCAACTAGCAGATGTGACTAAAAATAACTGTTTTGTTATTCCTTCACATCTGCATCCTTTTCTACTGAGAACCTCTTATTCCTACTGTCCTTGGGAGTTCTTCAGACTGATGACCTTTAAAACTGTGAACGCTTTTATCTTTTTATTGACATTTTTTGCTTCGTTTTCAGTTTTTCCTCATAGAATCATAGGATTACCAAGGTTAGAAAGGACCTCCAAGATCATCTAGTCCAACTGACATCTACCTCCAGTATTTCCCCCACTAAACCACATCCCTTAATGCCACATCTAAATGTTTCTTGAACACCTCCTGGGGCAGTGGCTCTGTCACCTCCCTGGGCAGCTCACATCTTACACACCTCTTTTTTTCAGTCACCATCACTGCAATTGTGTGATGTGAATAGGGATGTTGAGAGTAGAGCAAAACAGGTACAGGGTGAAAAAAATGTAAACTTCAATCACTTTGGTGCTGGTGATGATTTTAAAAGTAAATGAAAATGATCTTAGGGTAACCCAGAGGCAGATGTTCCATGCACAGAGCTTGTTCTCACAGCGTAAGATCTTCTTGCCACAAAAACCAGCACTCTGGCTAAGTTGCCTCCTGCATCAGCACCAGATTGGAATCCTAACTTCCTGTTTCTACACAGGGAACTTGATTTCTTCATATGGGACGATGAACCCTGATAGGGACCATATTTTCTAGTTTATGCTACTGTATACACTGCTACAGAAGAACGAGCTCTGGTTCTCCTAATAAACAACCTCATTTTGCTGAAGTATTCGTTGAGTCTGATTTGAAACAGCACTAAAATAAAGGCAAAACATTCATCCTGATAAACTAGGTCTTTCAACTTCTTCCAACACAGCACCAGAGAAAAACTGAACTTTACAAATGCAGGTATGTCTATGAAGTATGAAGGCAGATTGAAGTGTAATCATGCCTTTCGGTATATTACCTTGGTATATTTGTTTGTCCTTGACTACTGACATTGAGATGCAAACCTAATAGAAAAAGTAATTGCTAACAGAATGAAATACTGCAAGTACCGCCTGTTCCTCCTTTAAATACTGAGCCCTAATCTGGAACCCTTCAAAGCAGTCAGGTTATCCAGAAATACTGCATAGTCTGAGTTAATTATTTTGCAAGGACCTCTACTGTAAATAGGTGTCAGGCATCTCAAAGTACTCCCAAGAATTATTCATGTCAGAGGTGTGAAATACAGTATTCCTTGGTGCATTTGCAGAATGCCCTGACAAAAGCAGTTGTATCTACTTACAGCAACCTGCCATTTATTGGCGCCAGCAACATTTTGCAAGAATAAACAGGCTTGAGAAAAAGCAGCCCTTTGTAAGACTAAATTGCATTGGAATTGATTTTGTGAATAGCATACATTGATATAATAAATATTTCAAGTTCTTTGGATGAAGAAAATGAAACATGAAAGTCTTTCTTTTGGGAATTAACGCTGCTTAATTGTGGTTTCCAGCTGCAAGACCAGCTTCTGCCTGTCAGTTTCAATACTTTGCCCAACATTGTGTGTAAAAGCTCTTAGCTGAATGCAAATGACCACAGCTTGAATTAACAGTTAGAACTTGGGAGATTGACTTTGATAGCTCTTTCAAATGCATTTTTCAAGCTGGGTGCATGCAGAGTGTATGCACAAGAGACAAAGGCCGTGACGTCAAAAAAAACCCAACACAATTAATATTGTCTTTCAGGAAGCCAAGTATCTCAGTCCACAGTCCTATCAGGATGGGTGTTATACAGGAAAAGAGAGACTGTCTCTGCCTTAAATAGCATTCAAGCTGAATAGACAAGCTAGAGAATGAAAGAGAGAAAGAAATAAGAAAGAGAGAAAGACAGAGAAAGAAAAGAGAAAGAAAAAGAAAGAGAAAGAGAAAAAGGAAAGAGAGAAAGAAATAAGATGAAGTGACTAATCCAGAGAGCTACAAGGGAGTCAGTAACAGAGCCCCAGTATAATTTCAGTCCTCATCTGCAGACCAGGCTTGCAAACTACTGAAAGCCTACTTTTATTGTATTACCTATAGGAATTCATAAACAGTCTTAGATCACTCTTTTTTTTCTTTTTCTTTCTTTCTTTATTTTATTATTATTATTTTTTAAGCTAACTTCCTACCTTTATTATGCCCTAAATGTTTCAAATGAAGGCTTTCAATTAAGTCTGAAATTTGTGGGAGTACTTCCTGAATGGGTGGCAGTGAGGTTAAGGTGTTGGTCCAGTTGACATTCAAAAGCAAATCTAAAAGAAATTCTACTTTCTGTGCTTTGTTTGAAAAAATATTTCAGCACTGTGCTTATGCCTGGAAATTCTAGAGGGCATGGTGACCTTTTATGAGCTTCTCAGCCATATGCTTTTCTGCTTTGCTCTTGTCTTTGAGGCTACACAGATATTAATAGGATGAACAAAGTTCAAAGTAAATCAAAATAATTGACATGAGAAGGAGGTGGAAGTTCTCCTTTAACTAAATTCATTGCTGAGGGGTTGATATTTCCTTTTGAAGTGATGTTTTCCGTCTCTCTTCCAAAGTGAATGATACTCTGGGACTCAGAAATCATTTTCCTTAGTCTGTCAGTGATACAATCTGTGACCCTGGTCAAATAGTTTTGACTCACTTTATAAATATATATATTAAACCTTTGCGTTTGAAGGACAGAAGTACTATATGAAAGCTAGCTATTACTACGCTAGCTAGTTTCATTTCAGTAAATCAGACTATCCAGGAGAAAAGTTAGGAATAAATTCAGTAGATTTCTCTTCCTGTGCATCTGCTAAGAATAATTGACCAAAATTTCTTCTATACTGTCCAATACACTCAGTAACAAATCTTGGATTTAAATATAAGTGGCAACCAAACAATGAATATACCACTATTTGTTGTGGGGTAACACATTTCCTAACAAAGAAGAAAAATGGTCAGTCTAAACTTCAGAAGCATCATAGGAAAAAACTCAGCTGATATTCCCTTCCCAACAAGAGGCATGGCAATTTAATCAGTCTTCCTCAAAAAATAGCCATGAACGGTTATTTTCCAGGGAATATCAGCTATTTACATCCCAGATCATTTCCAGCTACTCTGATTCCACCTAGATCAATTCTGTAAGCTCATAAAGATATAAAAATTGGATTTTATCCTAATGCTAGTAAAGCATGTGGGTCATTAACTATAATTTAGGCCTTGTAGGCTATTTGCTGACTTTTCCAAATAAAAACAAAACTGTTTCTCCCTTTCAAAAAGAATTGCTTTGCTTTGTTTTGCAAAGTTTGGGGGAACTGGGGGACTCTCAGTCTTTTAATCTTAACATTTATGCAGGAGACAGAAACCAAATGTGTTTACCCATAGAGTTTTTCCCTTCCTTTTCTCAGTACTCTTTTCAGAAAACAGAAATTGGCAATAGAGATCAGAAACAGTAATTATTTATTACTGGTTTTGCAGTCACTCTTAGAAGCCTGATACACAGGTACATATCTGCACGCCTGGGATCTGCCCTGTACCCTCTGGTCCTTCTGGGAAGAGCATGTGCTTGCTTGATTTTTCTCTGTCTGATTTTCCTAAGTCTGTCGGTCAGGTTCCTCAGGGCTCTGGTTGGTGTCTCTAAGATAAATGGACACAAATATGGCTTCTAAGGAGGAATGGCTGCATATTTTACAATATTATGTTTTTTTATTCTTTTTTCATTAAGCGTTAGGAAATAAGAGCTGTCCTCTAGCTCAGGATGTTCTGTCTATCAATTTTATTTCCTGAGCCATCTCACTTATTCAGCTGCCTTTTAAAATATCTTCAGCTTACGTGTCAGAGCCACCCTTCTGTTTTTAACAGGGTTATGCTCCCGAGGCATGCATAACTTACAGAAAATGACAAACATACTTCAAAATTATTTAAGAGATGGTTGTAATAAAACTGTCTTACATGCTGAATATATCTTCCCCCTGCCCTGGGAAGAAAAATGTCAGCAGTGTTTAGTACTACCACAATGGCCATACAGAGAACCATGAGGTGCTTTGCTAATGCAGCTGTCAGTGGTTTTGCATGGAGTCTGTTTTGTGGCAGAGTGTGATTCCTGTAATGGGGTGTGGGTTAGAGGCTGCTATGCCACTAACTTCAGCCTTGGTGTATGCATCTGTCAGAGCTTCAGCTTTCCCTTGTAAGGCTTAAGGCAGATGATGCACTATTGGTGTGTAGGTTGGGGAATATGATAGCCATTTTTTTCTGTTTCTCTGCTGTTTGTAAGGTTCTCTAGGTAAAGAGACTGAAAGCAGAATGAACAGGAATAAAGAAGCACAGCAGGTCTTGGTGCTCAGGCCTTTGCATTTCCTAATGCTTGCAGGAGAAATTTCTCCCAAAAAAATCAAAGCAGTCACTAGCACAGAAGCTACCATGAAATCATTAATCTGTGTCAAAAACTGTCACAGTATGTTTAAAATTAATGCCATATGCTAAATGATGATGATGCACTGCATGTTGAGGGAATTAAGTGATGAGTAGAATGACAGACATGAAATATCAATTTCCTGATTATTTTTATTTACACTTAGGAGGAAACCAAGTCAATGTAGATGTAATCTGGAGTGTTGATACCTTACCTTTTTTTTTTTCATGACTTATAGGCTACCTGCCAGTCAGATCCATCCTTGAGTCATGTTGTATTCCAGCTTAATTTCATTTATTGATATTATTTATAAGGGTATTCACATCCTTGGAAAATTATTCGAGTCACCTGGAATATGTTTTTGGTTGAACTGCTTTCCAAATCACAAAATCACAGAATCTCAGAATGACCCGGGTTAGAAGGGACCTCAAGGATCATGAAGCTCCAACCCCCCTGTCTGGCAGAGCCACCAAACTTCCACATTTACTAGATCAGGTTGCCCAGGGCCCCATCCAACCTGGCCTTGAACACCTCCAGGGACAGGACATCCACAACCTCCTTGGGCAGCCTGTTCCAGGACCTCACCACTCTCCTAGTAAAGAACTTCCCCCTAAAATCCAATGTAAATCTTCCCTCTTTCAACTTAAAACCATTTCCCCTTGTCCTGCTATTATCAGCCCTTTCAAAGAGTTTATTCCCCTTCCTGATTATAGGTTCCCTTCAGGTACTGAAAGGCTGCAATGAGGTCACCCCACAGCCTTCTTTTCTCCAGGCTGAACAAGCCCAGCTCCCTCAGCCTATCCTCATAGGGGAGGTGCTCCAGCCCCCCGATCATCTTGGTGGCCCTCCTCTGGACTTTTTACAACAGTTCCCTGTCTTTCTTGTACTGAGGGCTCCATACTTGGACACAGTACTCCAGATGGGGCCTCACAAGAGCAGAGTAGAGAGGGCCAATCACCTCCCTGTCCCTGCTGGCCACCCCTCTCCTGATGGAGCCCAGGGTACCATTTGCTTTCCGAGCTGCAAGAGCACACTGCTGGCTCATGTTAAGTTTCTCATCCATCAGGACCCCCAGGTCCTTCTCTGCTGAGCAGTGTCTTGAAGGAAGGCTTGATCTGACATTTATTGTGCTTTAAAAGACTGCATGCTGCAGTGTACAGAACTGACCAGAAAGCATCAGACTGTGTAGGAACAAACAAAAGGACACTTGCTCCAAAGCCTGCACTGCACTTGTGCAAAAGCCATGGGGTTGGCTGGGGCTCATCCAGTGCAGGACAGCCTGGCCTGCAGCCGCTCACATCACCACGCAGCTGTTTGCTCACAAGGATGCTGTCAGGCGTCCAAACTTAGCACACTCTCTGTCCTTCTGTGTGTGAGGAGATGTGATGTTTAAGAGCAGTTTCACTTATTGAGACGCTTGGCACAAAGTGGGGTTTCTAATTGAGCAGAGCGATTAAAGAATACCCCCAAACTGATGCATGGGTTGCTTACCCTTACTGAAATGCAGCAGTGGCAGCACACAGTGGGGTCCCAATGTAAGCACAGCGTGCACTGTCAGACTCTGCACTTGCTGCCGTAGCTGGGCACTCCTGGCTGTGGAGCAGGGGTGAGTGGAGTGACAGCAGCTCAGAGCCCTTAGCTTGGATTTGTACCACCAAACCACAGAGTTCAGCTGGCTGGTTTGTTCCCACAACGCTGCACTACCCTGGCTGGACGCATTCTTGGTGGGAGCCTCACCTAAACTAAGGCTGTCTTTGCATTGACTTCCATGTGAGTAGTAGTGAAGGTGGGTAAACATGTATCCCAAACCCATCGGATACTCGTGTCAAGGAATGAAGACTGGCAAAGACCTCCAAGGTCATCAAGTCCATCCCCCCCAGCAGCCCACTGCATATGTCCCTCAGTGCCGCATTCGCATGGTGCTGGAGCACCTCCATGGATTCTGACTCCCCTAAAGCTGCCCACCTCGAGAAAGGCAAAGAAGAACAAAACTGACAGTGGCATAAGGGAATTAAGTTTTATTGAGATGGGTTTGGATGACATTGGATAGGATTAGGGTTAGGGTTTAGGGTTAGAGACTGGATGGGAGCTTGCATACGGCTGCTCCTACCGCATCAGCAGGGCCGGCCGGTGATGTGCTGGGCCCCACGTGGTACCCGGGAGCGGCTCCGCCCCTGGGCTGGCCCTCGCCGCCTGGACCGGCTGGTGCGGCGTCTTCGGGGCTGGCTGTCGGTGTCCGCAGCCCGGCGATGGAGAGGCGAGCGGCTGCGCGTGCGGGCCCGCCCCGGATGTCTGCATGGGCTTCCGTGGGCCGTTGGGGAAGCCCTGGAGGACCCCGGTGCTGCCGATGTGCAGGAGCTGCGGGTGCAGCTCTGAGCACCTGGGGTTGCTGTCTGCCGGCTCCCTCGGTGTCTCTGGGGCCGGCTCGGAGATGCTGGGGCCCGGCGCCGCAACGGAGAGCGGCTTCTTGTCCGGGCCCGCTGTCCCTGCCTGCACCTGCGGTTGTATCCAAGTGCAGGGCAGCGCCAAGAGGACCGAGATGTCCCCTGGCTGGCAGAGTCTGTGCTGTTCTCGGCGATCAGAGCAGCACTGTGGGTTCTCCTACGTCGTCCCCGGGACTCATTCAAGATGTTTTCATCCCGGCGCTGACGTGCAGTGATTCTCCTGCGGTCCGTCCTGCTCTGGATGGACAGGCCGCTGCTCTCAGGCACGCAGGAACCGTGATCTGGCCCCGATGGTGCCTGGATGGAGGTGCTGGAGCTGCTGCTCTCTGGTGACAAAGAGCTCTGAGATGGCTGCAGTCCCTGCTGGCTGGTGGTGCCAGAGCTGCTGCTCTCTGTTGCCACAGAGCTCTGAGATGGCTGCAGTCCCTGCTGGCTGGTGGTGCTGAGGCCAGCAAGACCTGAGCTGGTGCTGGAGGCTGTAAGGGGAGGCAGGAAGGTGAGCAGGATGGAATTCCAGCCATGGGGTGGAACTGGCTCCTGTTTGTCCCGGGCTGGAGGGATTTGAGCAAGGCCGCTCTGAGCAGCCGCTGCCAGGCCTCGCCTGTCCCCAGCCCAGCAGCACGCGGCTGTTTGCCTCTTACCGGTGCCCTCTCCAGCACAGGCGTTGCACTCCCATCTGGTTGTGCTGTCGCTCAGGTGGGAACAGAGGCGGTGTGTGCCTCGTGCAGCACAGGAGCTGCAGAGGAGCAGCTCCCAAGGCCTGTGGAAAGCAACGGGTTGTGACCGTGAGCTCAAAGTGCCCTGAGCCAGGGAGTGCCCGGCACAGCTCTGGTGCTCAGTCTGTGCTCCCCCAGCCTGTGGTGAGGCTGCGATGCCACGCAGAGCCCCAGAGGGCAGCTGAGCTCACTCACCCCTCTCCTGACCGCAGTCTGCCTTGGGGGTAAAGGCAGTCGCTGGCCATGCAGCGTCGGTGCCATACTGCCAGTCCTGTATAAGCGGTGTTTTCCCACCGTCTTGGAATTCTACCAGAGAAGGGAGGGAATGTGATGAGCACTCACTGGCCCAGGACTGAAACTAACCCCTTAAATCCATCCATCCCCATCCACCTTCTCCCGGGTTCCAGCTTCTCACTGACACATAGGCCCATGTTAATGGCTGCCAAGGGCCAGGCCTGCCGGGGCAGTCCTTGGGCAGGCACAGCTCTTGTGCCCTCACATCTCAAGAGCTGGCTGAAGGACACCAACCTGACTGGGATTCGGATTCCCACATTCAGCATTTCTTGCAGAAACGTCTCCGTGTCTCTGCAGTTGGGGCAGTGGAACCGGCGAATCCCAGAGCTCAGGGCCATTCTCTGCAGCAGAAACACAAGCAGTGTGGGTGTGAGCCAGGCCTGGTGCTGCTGAGCGCCTGCGGTGCCGCAGGTCGAGGGGAGGGCTCCTACCTGGACGCAGGCCCGGTGCAACCAGGCGTGTCGGCAGGCTGGGCACACCATGGTGCCGTATGACCTGCTGTCATCTACGGGCTCCATGCAGATGAGGCAGGTCGTTTCTGGCTCTGGTGCTGCCTGCACTGCCTGCTGCGGGCTGTGCTCCCAGCAGAAGGCCCTGGGGGAAGATGGAAGGGATGGGCGAGGTGAGAAGGGCTGCGAGGAGGGCAGAGGAACGGGAAGGAGCCCCAGGCCTTGGCTCTGGCTCTGTCAGGCTGCTGGGAGGTTCACAGCGCGTTCCTCGCTGCTTTGGCTGGTGCTGACAGCAGGGTTGGAGGCCACAGGCCACACCTGGCAGCTCTTACCTGAACTCCCCAAAGTACTGGGTGACACACTGTCCTTCATAGGCACAGGGGAGGTGGAAGGTCCGCTCACAGTCCGGGTCCGCGCAGGTGACGGTGGCCCCCGAACTGCCACAGACGAAGCAGAGCTGGAAAGAGCAGAGCAGCCCCCATCAGCTGCAGGCTCAGGGCCTAGGCAGCGGGCCCCGCACCTCTGGGCAGGGCGCAGGATGCGGGCAGGGCTGGGTGGCACTCTGCAGAGCTGCCTGGTGAACAGGGCTGGTCTGCAAGAGCAGGAATGTCTCCTGGAGCTGGGAGGAGGGGCTGGGATTGCTTTCTTGGGACGAGGCTAAGCTCTCCTGGCACCAAGCTCCCTGTTCCGGTCCAGTGCTCACCTTCTGCTCCGCCTCCCTCACTGTGCGCGTCAGGTCTTCAAAATGAAAAGGTGCCTCGTTGTTATCTTGCACGTTTTCACAAAGACCGCTGGCAAATCGCTGTACAGGAGGAAAGAGCACGGTCTAGTTAGGGCAGAAAGGAGGGAATCACTGGTGGGAGGAAGGTGGCAGGAGCCACCAGGGAACTCACCGCACAAAACTCGTGGTAAGACAATGTGCGAAAGCTCTGATTGTACCCAAGGATGCCCGAGTCCTCATCCTCTAGGCCACAGAGCACGCATGCTGGAGAGGAGAGAGTAACAGCAGTGAGCGCCTTGCGGGGCCAGGTGCCCCCTGGGCTGTCCCAGGGGCTTCTCTGTGCCGGCTGTGCCAGCTGAGGGGCTGCAGGCCGTGCATACAGGAATACTTGGCTCTCACCTGGCTCTTCCGAGCCGACATCCTGCTGTATGGAGCGAAACCAAGAGCAGAGTGTCTGTCCCATCGCTGATGGGCCTCGTCCTCTGCGTGCAAACCTATGGGAGAAGAGGGACGAGGCTGAGTTGGTGGCTCAGGCCCCCGAGCGCTGGGGAACCGGCCTCCCTCCCTCGACAGCCTCAGGCAGCCCCTTCCTCCCTGCTCACCTCACCAAGTCACACTGAGCTGGGTGAGTGCCGGTGTGGGTGGTCATGCACCACGTCTAGATGCCCTTGGCCATGAGGGAATGGTGCTGCAGCTGGAGATGGAGGGGCTGCAGGGGGGAGGTGGCTCTTGCAGCCAGCGCACAGTGAGGGGCCCGGTGCCGGACGCAGCCCTGCTGGAACCCGGCGTGTTGTTGCTGCCGAAGGCACTGGGCGGCACATCCACCCTCCTGGCCCCACCTGAACGCTACGGGGCCTGTGGCTCCAGCAGTGTCCCAGTCGAGCGTTTACGTCTTGCCGTGATGTTCTCCAGGCTCTGCCTGCGGGCTGTTGCCCGCTGATAGTTGTACCACTCATTGCAATGAACGACTCACAGAATCACAGCATCTCTATGGTTGGCAAAGACCTCTAAGATCACCAAGTCCCACCGACCACCCCCCAGCTGCCCACTGCCCACGTCCCTCAGGGCCACATCCCCACGCTTCTGGAGCACCTCCATGGACGCTGACTACCCCAGCTCCCCGGGCAGGTGTGCCGGTGCCCGACTGCTCTTTCAGCCCAGACGTTCTTCCTATTATCCAACAGGGACCTCCACTGTTGCAACTTGAGGCCGTTCCCTCTGGTCCCATCGCTGTTACCTGGGAGAAGAGGCCGACTCCCACCATGGAACACCTTTCCGGGAGTTCCATGAAGTGAGGCCTCCGCTAAGCCTGATTTCCTCAGTGGTGTTAGTACTGCAATGCAAACAATTGCTTGCACCCGTTGGTACCCAGGCATTCTCATTAAAGATGTTAGGAGTGCCAGTAAATCAGCACAAGGGTGTTATTTTCGTATGAGTGTCCCTAATCTGTAGCCCGTATTTCTCTGGCAATGGAAAAAGCTAACCTGTTGGTTAAGCATCGGGTTGTTACAGGGCAGGAGCAGCAGTGGTGGGGTGCGTGTGTGCTGTAACACAAACGAGTGCTGTTCCTGTGAGGTTTCTTCTCTGAGTGCAGCAGGGAGCAGCCTTCCATTGGCAAAAACACTGTGGCTGCCCACCACAATAGTGAGGCTGAGGCAGAGCTGTGCAGGGCTGAGCCATGACCATTCTGTGATGCTGTCATCTATGATTTAGTAATGGCCAGTGGAATGGCTGTGCAATCACCAGCCATATGATGTCTTACAAGAGCATGTGCTGAATTGTGTCCATGGGGCAGCCCTGACTCCATGTACAGGCCATTCACTGTAGTACTGCCTGGTTTGGGCTCCCGTTCTTCTTCTCTCTTGGTTTCATCTTGATACAGAATCAAAGAAGTTGCACACTGCAGAAAACACTGCTGCCAATTGCACCCATCTGCTGTAGCAGGGGACCTACAGACAAACAGTCCAGGTGCAAAGAGTTTTTAAAGAGTTGCAAAGTTTTAAGCAGCTGAGTTTCACCTTTCCCTGTCACTGAATGAGGCTTACACACACTGCAGCTGCCCTCTCAAAAAGAGTCACAAGAAGAAAGTTTCAGAAAGAAAACTAGATCAGCTTTGAAGGACATAAAGAATTAATTTGACTAAATTCCAGCATTTTTGCAGGAATTCCAGGGTTTCTTTGACACGAGGTGATTTAATTGGCACCTGGCCTGATGGCTGCAGACGGGTTCCATCTGTCTCAAAAGGAAAAGTGGATCCCAAGCCCAGGAGCTGGGGCTTTAAACTAGGTATGGAGGGAGAAAGGGATGAAACGAGGTTTGCTAGATGAGCCTGAGGGAGCAATGATGGGTTTGGGGGGGAGGCCAGTGACTCAGCTGAGTCCTCTACACCAGTGCACAAAGCATGGGCAACAAGCAGGAGGAGCTGGAAGCCATTGTGCATCAGGCAAACTGTGACTTCGTTGCCATTGATGAGACAGTGTCGGACAATTCCCATGACTGTATTCCTGCAGTGAAGGGCAATAAACTCTTCAGAAGGGAGAGGCAAGGAAGAAGGAGCATAAGGGCTCTATAAGAGTGTGTTGCTGAGTTTGGGCCTGGGAATAATAATGTTGAGTCCATGTGGATCAAGGGGAAAGCCAACAAAGCTGACAGCCTTGTGGCGGTCTGTTAAAGAGCACCTAACCAGGATGAATAAATGGACGAGGCGCTCTATGAGCAGCTGGCAGAATTTGTTCCCATGGGGGACTTGGACTTCCCCGATCTATGCTGGAAATACAGAACGGTGCACAAGCAGCAGCCTGGGAGGTTTCTAGAGTGTGTGGAAGATGTGTGCCCCAGAACGGGGCTGCAGCTGCCAGCCTGGCCTCCTCCACGGTGTGCGTTGGAAACGTTGTGCCCCGCTGGAGTTGGGGCCAGAACCCAGCTCAGCATGAACCGGGCTGCGGGGAGGAAGGAATGGGTTGGGTGCTGGGGAAGGGAAGCCCGCGGATCCAGGCCCTAAAGCTGCCCACCTCGGGAAAGGCAAAGAAGAACAAAACTGACAGTGGTATAAGGGAATTAAGTTTTATTGAGATGGATTTAGATGACATTGGATAGGATTAGGGTCAGGGTTTAGGGTTAGAGCCTGGGTGGGAGCTTGCATACGGCTGCTCCTACCGCATCAGCAGGGCCGGCCGGTGATGTGCTGGGCCCGACGTGGTACCCGGGAGCGGCTCCGCCCCTGGGCTGGCCCTCGCCGCCTGGACCGGCTGGTGCGGCGTCTTCGGGGCTGGCTGTTGGTCTCCACAGCCCGGCGATGGAGAGGCGAGCGGCTGCGCGTGCGGGCCCGCCCCGGATGTCTGCATGGGCTTCCATCGGCTGTTGTGGAAGCCCTGGAGGACCCCGGTGCTGCCGATGTGCAGGAGCTGCGGGTGCAGCTCTGAGCACCTGGGGTTGCTGTCTGCCTGCGCCCTCGGTGTCTCTGGGGCCGGCTCAGAGATACTGGGGCCCGGCGCCGCAACGGAGAGCGGCTTCTTGTCCGGGCCCGCTGTCCCTGCCTGCACCTGCGGTTGTATCTTAGTGCAGGGCAGTGCCTCGAGGACCGAGATGTCCCCTGGCTGGCAGAGTCTGTGCTGCTGCTCCCGGCAATCGGGGCAGCACTGCGGGTTCTTCCACGGCGTCCCCGGGACTCATTCAAGCTGTTTGCATCCCGGCGAGCACGTGGAGCGATTCTCCTGCGGTCTGTCCTTCGCTGGATGGACAGGCCGCTGCTCTCAGGCACACCGGAGCGGTGAGCTGGCCCCGATGGTGCCTGGATGGAGGTGCCGGAGCTGCTGCTCTCTGTTGAGGATCCTCGGGATGGCCGCAGTCCCTGCTGGCTGGTGGTGCCGAGGCCAGCAAGACGTGATCTGGTGCTGGAGGCTGTAAGGGGAGGCAGGAAGGTGAGCAGGATGGAATTCCAGCCATGGGGTGGAACTGGCTCCTGTTTGTCCCGGGCTGGAGGGATTTGAGCAAGGCCGCTCTGAGCAGCCGCTGCCAGGCCTCGCCTGTCCCCAGCCCAGCAGCACGCGGCTGTTTGCCTCTTACCGGTGCCCTCTCCAGCAGCACAGCTGTCGCACTCCCAGCTGGTTGTGCTGTTACTCAGCTGGGAACAGCGGCGGTGTGTGCCTCGTGCAGCACAGGAGCTGCAGAGGAGCATCTCCCAAGGTCTGTGGAAAGCAACGGGTTGTGGCCGTGAGCACAAAGTGCCCTGAGCCAGGGAGTGCCCGGCACAGCTCTGGTGCTCAGTCTGTGCTCCCCCAGCCTGTGGTGAGGCTGCGATGCCACGCAGAGCCCCAGAGGGCAGCTGAGCTCACTCACCCCTCTCCTGAATGCCCTCTGCCAAGGGGGTAAAGGCAGTTGATGGCCACGCAGCGCTCGTACCGAACACCCAGGGATGAATAGGTATAGTTGTCATCCCATGTTGGTTTTCTGCCAGAGAAGGGAGGGAATGTGATGAGCACTCACTGGCCCAGAACTGAAACTAACCCATGAAATCCATCCATCCCCATCCACCTTATCCCTGCTTTCAGCTTCCCAATGATGCTCAGGCCCACGTTAATGGCTGCCAAGGGCCAGGCATCTCAAGAGCTGTCTGAAGGACACCAACCTGAATGGGATTCGGATCCCCACATTCAGCATCTCTCGTAGAAAGGACTCCTTGTCTCTGCAGTGGGGGCACCGGAAGCAATAAATCCCTGCGCTCAGTGCCTGTTCCTGCAGCAGAAACACAAGCAGTGTGGGTGTGAGCTGAGTGCTGCTTGTTGCTGCTGAGCGCCTGCGGTGCTGCAGGTCGAGGGGAGGGCTCCTACCTGGACGCAGGCCCGGTGGAACCAGGCGTGTTGGCAGGCTGGGCACACCATGGTGCCGTACGACCTGCTGTCACCCACAGGCTCCATGCAGATGATGCAGGTCGTGTCCGGCGCCGGTTCTGCCTGCACTGCCTGCTGCGGGCTGTGCTCCCAGCAGAAGGCCCTGGGGGAAGATGGAAGGGATGGGCGAGGTGAGAAGGGCTGCGAGGAGGGCAGAGGAACGGGAAGGAGCCCCAGGCCTTGGCTCTGGCTCTGTCAGGCTGCTGGGAGGTTCACAGCACGTTCCTCGCTGCTTTGGCTGGTGCTGACAGCAGGGTTGGAGGCCACAGGCCACACCTGGCAGCCCTTACCTGAGCGCTCCGAAGAACTGGGTGACGCATTGACCCTCATAGGCGCAGGGCAGATGGAAGCTCCGCTCACATCCCGGCTCTGCGCAGATGACAGTGGCCCCCGAACTGCCACAGACGAAGCAGAGCTGGAAAGAGCAGAGCAGCCCCCATCAGCTGCAGGCTCAGGGCCTACGCAGCGGGCCCCGCACCTCTGGGCAGGGCGCAGGATGCGGGCAGGGCTGGGCGGCACTCTGCAGAGCTGCCTGGTGAACAGGGCTGGTCTGCAAGAGCAGGAGTGTCTCCTGGAGCTGGGAGGAGGGGCTGGGATTGCTTTCTTGGGACCAGGCTAAGCTCTCCTGGCACCAAGCTCCCTGTTCCGGTCCAGTGCTCACCGTCTGCTCTGCCTCCCTCACTGTGCGTGTGATGTCTTCTGCACAAAAACGTGCCTCGTTGCTGCCTTCCATGTACTGACAAAGGCCATTGGCAAATATCTGTACAAGGGGAAAGAGCATGGTCTAGTTGGGGCAGAAAGGAGGGAATCACTGGCGGGAGGAAGGTGGCAGGAGCCACAAGGGAACTCACCACACAAAACTCATGGATGTACAATCCATCAATCTCTACTTTGCAGCCAAGGATGCCCGAGTCCTCATCCACTCGGCCACAAAGCACGCATGCTGGAGAGGAGAGAGTAACAGCAGTGAGCGCCTTGCGGGGCCAGGTGCCCCCTGGGCTGTCCCAGGGGCTGCACTGTGCCGGCTGTGCCAGCTGAGGGGCAGGGCCGCAGGCCGTGCATGCAGGGATACTTGGCTCTCACCTGGCTCTTCCGAGCCGACAGCCTCCTGTGTCTCCGCACACTCCGTGCGCGTCGACCGCAACCACTTGCAGAGTTTCTGTCCCATCACTGCTGGGCTCCGTCCTCTGCGTGCAAACCTATGGGAGAAGAGGGATGAGGATGAGTTGGCAGCTCAAGCCCCCGAGCGCTGGGGAACCGGCCGCCCTCCCTTGGCAGCCTCAGGCAGCCCCTTCCTCCCTGCTCACCTCACCAAGTCGCACTGAGCTGGGACTGAGCCCCACAGCCTCAGCTCTGTTCCGCAGCCCGCGCGTCACAATGGCCGTTCCATTCTGATGTCATTCATGGGTGCCCTCAGCCCTGGGAGGTGTGATGGTGTCACAGAGGGTGGCACGGTTACAGCAGCACAGCTACAGGCTCAGCTTGGTGTCGCCTGGTCGAGCTCTGCCGAGTGCCAGTGTGGGTGGTCATGCACCACGTCTAGATGCCCTTGGCCATGAGGGAATGGTGCTGCAGCTGGAGATGGAGGGGCTGCAGGGGGGAGGTGGCTCTTGCAGCCAGCGCACAGTGAGGGGCCCGGTGCCGGAAGCAGCCCTGCTGGAACCCGGCGTGTTGTTGCTGCCGAAGGCACTGGGCGGCACATCCACCCTCCTGGCCCCACCTGAACGCTACGGGGCCTGTGGCTCCAGCAGTGTCCCAGTCGAGCGTTTACGTCTTGCCGTGATGTTCTCCAGGCTCTGCCTGCGGGCTGTTGCCCGCTGATAGTTGTACCACTCATTGCAATGAACGACTCACAGAATCACAGCATCTCTATGGTTGGCAAAGACCTCTAAGATCACCAAGTCCCACCGACCACCCCCCAGCTGCCCACTGCCCACGTCCCTCAGGGCCACATCCCCACGCTTCTGGAGCACCTCCATGGACGCTGACTCCCCCAGCTCCCCGGGCAGCTGTGCCGGTGCCCGACTGCTCTTTCAGCCCAGACGTTCTTCCTATTATCCAACAGGGACCTCCACTGTTGCAACTTGAGGCCGTTCCCTCTGGTCCCATCGCTGTTACCTGGGAGAAGAGGCCGACTCCCACCATGGAACACCTTTCCGGGAGTTCCATGAAGTGAGACCTCCGCTAAGCCTGATTTCCTCAGTGGTGTTAGTACTGCAATGCAAACAATTGCTTGCACCCGTTGGTACCCAGGCATTCTCATTAAAGATGTTAGGAGTGCCAGTAAATCAGCACAAGGGTGTTATTTTCGTATGAGTGTCCCTAATCTGTAGCCCGTATTTCTCTGGCAATGGAAAAAGCTAACCTGTTGGTTAAGCATCGGGTTGTTACAGGGCAGGAGCAGCAGTGGTGGGGTGCGTGTGTGCTGTAACACAAACGAGTGCTGTTCCTGTGAGGTTTCTTCTCTGAGTGCAGCAGGGAGCAGCCTTCCATTGGCAAAAACACTGTGGCTGCCCACCACAATAGTGAGGCTGAGGCAGAGCTGTGCAGGGCTGAGCCATGACCATTCTGTGATGCTGTCATCTATGATTTAGTAATGGCCAGTGGAATGGCTGTGCAATCACCAGCCATATGATGTCTTACAAGAGCATGTGCTGAATTGTGTCCATGGGGCAGCCCTGACTCCATGTACAGGCCATTCACTGTAGTACTGCCTGGTTTGGGCTCCCGTTCTTCTTCTCTCTTGGTTTCATCTTGATACAGAATCAAAGAAGTTGCACACTGCAGAAAACACTGCTGCCAATTGCACCCATCTGCTGTAGCAGGGGACCTACAGACAAACAGTCCAGGTGCAAAGAGTTTTTAAAGAGTTGCAAAGTTTTAAGCAGCTGAGTTTCACCTTTCCCTGTCACTGAATGAGGCTTACACACACTGCAGCTGCCCTCTCAAAAAGAGTCACAAGAAGAAAGTTTCAGAAAGAAAACTAGATCAGCTTTGAAGGACATAAAGAATTAATTTGACTAAATTCCAGCATTTTTGCAGGAATTCCAGGGTTTCTTTGACACGAGGTGATTTAATTGGCACCTGGCCTGATGGCTGCAGACGTGTTCTGTTGGGTATTGGGTAGGTGGTGCCTGCGTGCACCTGGGGTGGAGTCAGGGAGGTCACGAGTGTCACACAGGGGCGGTCACCTGGACCACTATATAGGGTTTGTTGTGAGGCATTAAACTTGTACTTTTGGCGTTACGCACTGTGTGTGAGTCCTGTCTGTTCCCTGTGTGCTGAGGCACGGTACTTTGACACGGCAGCCTTAACTTGTCGCCGGATCGGGAGGAGACAATTGGTGACCCCGACGTGATGTGGTGAGAGTGGTCCAGACCGGTGTGTGTGAGACAGCAACTCCATTATAGTTCTGATTATGGGACAGTGGGGGAGTATGCTGTGGGGGATGGCTTCACGGGTGTGGTGTGAAGTGGATGATGAGGACCTCGATCCGCTTATTAAGTGGATGATGCGGAGAGGTCTGGCTGACGAAGTTTCTCACTGTGTGAGTCGGTCGGCATTAGAGAAAGCAAGCAAGGAGCTCTTTGAGCGAGCTTGTGCAGGGGACGAGGAGGCGCAGAAGCTGCTACCCGCCCTTGGCGCTCTTAGAAAGTTAACTAGATCGGCCAAGGGGGAGCAGGAGCTATGGCGAGCCGTTAACACCTCGTTGGGGCCTATTGATTCTGAAGGGGAGGAGGAGGAGAAGACTCAACGACAGGAGCTAGATGATCGAGAGGAGACAAAAGAGGGAGACTCGGTAGAAGAGTTAGAGAAACAAAGGGCCTCAATAGCTGAGGAGAAAACCCCATTATTAGCCTTTTTACAGATTCCAACAGCCCCCTCTGCTCCCCCCATGGGACATTTGAAGTGGGGGGAGGATGAGTCGGGAGGGCTGTGGGCTATGGGGGGGCGAGGGTTTATCTATTTTCCGGGGGAGAAACTGCCAGGACTGGTGGCGGACGCGGCTGCCCCTATTCAGCCGCCTGTGTTCTCCGCTATGCCACCCCCGTACCCTCAACAAAAGGTCTCTGAGGAAACAGAGAAGAGAGGGGAAGCAGAACGGAGTGGCGCCGAGGAGTTCTCGACTAGCGGGGAAGAGGCAGACTTTGAAACGGAGTTAACGCAGATAAAAAAGCTGTCAGCCTCAGGCAGTGAGGCATCCTTGCGCTGTCGGAATAAAGCCTTTAGGAGTCCGAGTGGTCGGGACTTGGGGAGGGAAGCAGCAAAGGCTGCTGAACTCTGGACCATCAAGGCACAAGAATGCATTCTGACCGGGTGCGATCTGATCCCTGAGATAAATGCCCGTAGATTGTGTTATTCAGTGCTAGTAGGTTGCGGAGCTGGGGGTCTCCGGGTCTGCATAGACATTGTTGGTTTGTTGACCCCATACGACCCTGGAGTTTCTGGTGGATACTGCTGCAGACGTTGCCACACTCCCATTGTGATCTTGGCCTGGAGAGTGGCCGCTGGAGCCAACGGTGCAGTTTGTGGGAGGGGTGGTCGGGACGGCGTCCGGGGTTGTGGGGGGGAATCAGTGTGTGCTGGTGCTGCTTGCTGCATGGCTGCGGTTGGTCTGTGTGCCGCTGCTGAAGTGTCACGTGGGCGGTTCCAGCAGTCAGCATGGTCACTGCACAGGATGTTTTACATTTCAGTTGTTGTTGCATGTGATGTTGTACAGAATTGCCCAGGTTGCCATTCGGCTAACACGTTTCCTGCAGGGGTGAACTCTAGATGTTTCACATTTCAGTTGTTGTTGCACCGGCCAGGCTATTGTGGAGCGTGCACATCAGACCTTGAAGGGTGCTTCTTCGTGTGCTTAAAGAGGGGGGAGGGCTGGAGGGGCCTGAGCTGTGCCCACATGCTCTCCTCCTGTGTGCACTGTTCAGTTTAAATCGTCTGGAGAATCGGATGGGAGACCATCAGCTGACTGAACGGACTCCAATAGGTCAGGTCCTGATCAGACCTGACGGAGGGCCATGGCTCCCAGTCTCTATGCCACTCCTTGTCATGGGCAGGGGATACGCCTGTGTCGGGACCCCAAGTGGGCCCCGCTGGCTGCCGGCACGTTGGGTTAAGCCAGCACCAAACGACGAGCCATCCTGCGCACCGTGAGGATCCGAACATTTCAGCACCAGGTTTTGGTCAACGTCTCCTTGGTTAATGTCTCCAGTGCAGCCACTGATTTGACGTCAACACTGGCCAGCAGCTTGCTGGTAACAGCACATGAGACAGCGTTGCTCCCAATGTGCCTGAAGGTACGAACTGGGAATCCAGCCTTCATGCCAGACTGATAGTTCGTGAGCGGGGGAGACCTTGTTCCTGGATAATTCCCCAGCAGTGGACATTTGGAACGATTCTGCACAACCAGTATGTTTGTGTCTTGTTATTTGGTTATGGAGTGTGATATTTGTAATGCACACTGGACTGATCTGGAATGCCATGAAGATTCTTTACAATAGTGTTACACTGAACTTGGAAAAACTGTAACTCCATTGTGTACTGTGCTGTTATCTTGAACTTGAATGCATTGTTCTTTTCGTGTTGACTAGGTATTGCCATACAGCATTTCAAAAACTGTTAGGCAGATAGCTGTTATGTGTTTTCAGGTTTGTAGGCGCTGCAGCTGCATCTCTTTGGTATGTTATTGTGACGGCTTAATTGTTCTTTGCATATGTTTAATGTTTGATTTGTTTGCGGAATAGCCTTAAATGTGAGAATCAACTTTGGGGTAACAGGGAGTAAGCGGGGAAACCTTTACAGGGACTTGCAGATGATAAAGAGGGGGGAGATGTTGGGTATTGGGTAGGTGGTGCCTGCGTGCACCTAGGGTGGAGTCAGGGAGGTCACGAGTGTCACACAGGGGCGGTCACCTGGACCACTATATAGGGTTTGTTGTGAGGCATTAAACTTGTACTTTCGGCGTTATGCACTGTGTGTGAGTTCTGTCTGTTCCCCGTGTGCTGAGGCACGGTACTTTCACACGGCAGCCTTAACTTGTCGCTGGATCGGGAGGCGACAGGTTCCATCTGTCTCAAAAGGAAAAGTGGATCCCAAGCCCAGGAGCTGGGGCTTTAAACTAGGTATGAAGGGGGAAAGGGATGAAACGAGGTTTGCTAGATGAGCCTGAGGGAGCAATGATGGGTTTGGGGGGGAGGCCAGTGACTCAGCTGAGTCCTCTACACCAGTGCACAAAGCATGGGCAGCAAGCAGGAGGAGCTGGAAGCCATTGTGCATCAGGCAAACTGTGAGTTTGTTGCCATTGATGAGACAGTGCCGGACAATTCTCATGACTGTATTCCTGCAGTGAAGGGCAATAAACTCTTCAGAAGGGAGAGGCAAGGAAGAAGGGGCATAAGGGCTCTATAAGAGTGTGTTGCTGAGTTTGGGCCTGGGAATAATAATGTTGAGTCCATGTGGATCAAGGGGAAAGCCAACAAAGCTGACAGCCTTGTGGCGGTCTGTTATAGAGCACCTAACCAGGATGAATAAATGGACGAGGCGCTCTATGAGCAGCTGGCAGAATTTGTTCCCATGGGGGACTTGGACTTCCCCGATCTATGCTGGAAATACAGAACGGTGCACAAGCAGCAGCCTGGGAGGTTTCTAGAGTGTGTGGAAGATGTGTGCCCCAGAACGGGGCTGCAGCTGCCAGCCTGGCCTCCTCCACAGTGCGTGTAGGAAACGTTGCGCCCCGCTGGAGTCGGGGCCAGAACCCAGCTCAGCATGAACTGGGCTGTGGGGAGGAAGGAATGGGTTGGGTGCTGGGGAAGGGAAGCCCGCGGATCCAGGCCCTAAAGCTGCCCACCTCGGGAAAGGCAAAGAAGAACAAAACTGACAGTGGCATAAGGGAATTAAGTTTTATTGAGATGGGTTTGGATGACATTGGATAGGATTAGGGATGGGGTTTAGGGTAAGAGGTTGGAACGGAGCTTGTAGATGGCTGCTCCTACCGCATCAGCAGGGCCGGCCGGTGATGTGCTGGGCCCGACGTGGTACCCGGGAGCGGCTCCGCCCCTGGGCTGGCCCTCGCCGCCTGGACCGGCTGGTGCGGCGTCTTCGGGACTGGCTGTCGGTGTCCGCAGCCCGGCGATGGAGAGGCGAGCGGCTGCGAGTGCGGGCCCGCCCCGGATGTCTGCATGGGCTTCCGTGGGCCGTTGTGGAAGCCCTGGAGGACCCCGGTGCTGCCGATGTGCAGGAGCTGCGGGTGCAGCTCTGAGCACCTGGGGTTGCTGTCTGCCTGCGTCCATGGTGTCTCTGGGGCCGGCTCGGCGATTCTGGGGCCCGGCGCCGCAACGGAGAGCGGCTTCTTGTCCGGGCCCGCTGTCCCTGCCTGCACCTGCGGTTGTATCTTAGTGCAGGGCAGCGCCTCGAGGACCAAGATGTCCCCTGGCTGGCAGAGTCTGTGCTGCTGCTCCCGGCAATCGGGGCAGCACTGCGGGTTCTTCCACGGCGTCCCCGGGACTCATTCAAGCTGTTTGCATCCCGGCGTGCACGTGGAGCGATTCTCCTGCGGTCTGTCCTTCGCTGGATGGACAGGTCGCTGCTCTCAGGCACACCGGAGCGGTGAGCTGGCCCCGATGGTGCCTGGATGGAGGTGCTGGAGCTGCTGCTCTCTGTTGAGGATCCTCGGGATGGCCGCAGTCCCTGCTGGCTGGTGGTGCCGAGGCCAGCAAGACGTGATCTGGTGCTGGAGGCTGTAAGGGGAGGCAGGAAGGTGAGCAGGATGGAATTCCAGCCATGGGGTGGAACTGGCTCCCGTTTGTCCCGGGCTGGAGGGATTTGAGCAAGGCCGCTCTGAGCAGCCGCTGCCAGGCCTCGCCTGTCCCCAGCCCAGCAGCACGCGGCTGTTTGCCTCTTACCGGTGCCCTCTCCAGCAGCACAGCTGTCGCACTCCCAGCTGGTTGTGCTGTTACTCAGCTGGGAACAGCGGCGGTGTGTGGCTCGTGCAGCACAGGAGCTGCAGAGGAGCATCTCCCAAGGTCTGTGGAAAGCAACGGGTTGTGGCCGTGAGCACAAAGTGCCCTGAGCCAGGGAGTGCCCGGCACAGCTCTGGTGCTCAGTCTGTGCTCCCCCAGCCTGTGGTGAGGCTGCGATGCCACGCAGAGCCCCAGAGGGCAGCTGAGCTCACTCACCCCTCTCCTGAATGCCCTCTGCCAAGGGGGTAAAGGCAGTTGATGGCCACGCAGCGCTCGTACCGAACACCCAGGGATGAATAGGTATAGTTGTCATCCCATGTTGGTTTTCTGCCAGAGAAGGGAGGGAATGTGATGAGCACTCACTGGCCCAGGACTGAAACTAACCCCTGAAATCCATCCATCCCCATCCACCTTATCCCTGCTTTCAGATTCCCAATGATGCTCAGGCCCATGTTAATGGCTGCCAAGGGCCAGGCATCTCAAGAGCTGTCCGAAGGACACCAACCTGAATGGGATTCGGATCCCCACATTCAGCATCTCTCGCAGAAAAGATTCCTTGTCTCTGCAGTGGGGGCACCGGAAGCAATAAATCCCTGCGCTCAGTGCCTGTTCCTGCAGCAGAAACACAAGCAGTGTGGGTGTGAGCTGAGTGCTGCTTGGTGCTGCTGAGCGCCTGCGGTGCTGCAGCTCAAGGGGAGGGCTCCTACCTGGACGCAGGCCCGGTGGAACCAGGCGTGTTGGCAGGCTGGGCACACCATGGTGCCGTACGACCTGCTGTCACCCACAGGCTCCATGCAGATGATGCAGGTCGTGTCCGGCGCCGGTTCTGCCTGCACTGCCTGCTGCGGGCTGTGCTCCCTGCAGAAGGCCCTGGGGGAAGATGGAAGGGATGGGCGAGGTGAGAAGGGCTGCAAGGAGGGCAGAGGAACGGGAAGGAGCCCCAGGCCTTGGCTCTGGCTCTGTCAGGCTGCTGGGAGGTTCACAGCGCGTTCCTCGCTGCTGTGGCTGGTGCTGACAGCAGGGTTGGAAGCCACAGGCCACACCTGGCGGCCCTTACCTGAGCGCTCCAAAGAACTGGGTGACGCATTGACCCTCATAGGCGCAGGGCAGATGGAAGCTCTGCTCACATCCCGGCTCTGCGCAGATGACGGTGGCCCCCGAACTGCCACAGACGAAGCAGAGCTGGAAAGAGCAGAGCAGCCCCCATCAGCTGCAGGCTCAGGGCCTACGCAGCAGGCCCCGCACCTCTGGGCAGGGCGCAGGATGCGGGCAGGGCTGGGTGGCACTCTGCAGAGCTGCCTGGTGAACAGGGCTGGTCTGCAAGTGCAGGAGTGTCTCCTGGAGCTGAGAGGAGGGGCTGGGATTGCTTTCTTGGGACCAGGCTAAGCTCTCCTGGCACCAAGCTCCCTGTTCCAGTCCAGTGCTCACCTTCTGCTCTGCCTCCCTCACTGTGCGTGTGATGTCTTCTGCACAAAAACGTGCCTCGTTGCTGCCTTCCATGTATTGACAAAGGCCGCTGGCAAATATCTGTACAAGGGGAAAGAGCATGGTCTAGTTGGGGCAGAAAGGAGGGAATCACTGGTTGGAGGCAGGTGGCAGGAGCCACAAGGGAACTCACCACACAAAACTCATGGATGTACAATCCATCAATCTCTACTTTGCAGCCAAGGATGCCCGAGTCCTCATCCACTCGGCCACAAAGCACGCATGCTGGAGAGGAGAGAGTAACAGCAGTGAGCGCCTTGCGGGGCCAGGTGCCCCCTGGGCTGTCCCAGGGGCTGCTCTGTGCCGGCTGTGCCAGCTGAGGGGCAGGGCCGCAGGCCGTGCATGCAGGGATACTTGGCTCTCACCTGGCTCTTCCGAGCCGGCAGCCTCCTGTGTCTCCGCACACGCCGTGCGCGTCGACCGCAACCACTTGCAGAGTTTCTGACCCATCACTGCTGGGCTCCGTCCTCTGCGTGCAAACCTATGGGAGAAGAGGGACGAGGCTGAGTTGGCAACTCAGGCCCCCGAGCGCTGGGGAACCGGCCTCCCTCCCTCGGCAGCCTCAGGCAGCCCCTTCCTCCCTGCTCACCTCACCAAGTCGCACTGAGCTCGGACTGAGCCCCGCAGCCTCAGCTCTGCTCCGCAGCCCGCGTGTCACAATGGCCGTTCCATTCTGATGTCATTCTTGGGTGCCCTCAGCCCTGTGAGGTGTGATGGCGTCACAGAGGGTGGCACGGAACGGCCATTGTGACACGTGGGCTGTGAAGTAGACCTGAGGCTGCGGGGCTCAGTCCAAGCTCAGTGCGACTTGGTGAGGTGAGCAGGGAGGAAGGGGCTGCCTGAGGCTGCCGAGGGAGGGAGGCCGGTTCCCCAGCGCTCGGGGGCCTGAGCCGCCAACTCAGCCTTGTCCCTCTTCTCCCATAGGTTTGCACGCAGAGGACGAGGCCCATCAGCGATGGGACAGACACTCTGCACTTGGTTTCGCTCCACACAGGAGGATGTCGGCTCGGAAGAGCCAGGTGAGAGCCAAGTATCCCTGCATGCGCGGCCTGCGGCCCTGCCCCTCAGCTGGCACAGCCGGCACAGAGCAGCCCCTGGGACAGCCCAGGGGGCACCTGGCCCCGCAAGGCGCTCACTGCTGTTACTCTCTCCTCTCCAGCATGCGTGCTCTGTGGCCTAGAGGATGAGGACTCGGGCATCCTTGGGTACAATCAGAGCTTTCGCACATTGTCTTACCACGAGTTTTGTGCGGTGAGTTCCCTGGTGGCTCCTGCCACCTTCCTCCCACCAGTGATTCCCTCCTTTCTGCCCTAACTAGACCGTGCTCTTTCCTCCTGTACAGCGATTTGCCAGCGGTCTTTGTGAAAACGTGCAGGATAACAACGAGGCACCTTTTCATTTTGAAGACCTGACGCGCACAGTGAGGGAGGCGGAGCAGAAGGTGAGCACTGGACCGGAACAGGGAGCTTGGTGCCAGGAGAGCTTAGCCTGGTCCCAAGAAAGCAATCCCAGCCCCTCCTCCCAGCTCCAGGAGACATTCCTGCTCTTGCAGACCAGCCCTGTTCACCAGGCAGCTCTGCAGAGTGCCACCCAGCCCTGCCCGCATCCTGCACCCTGCCCAGAGGTGCGGGGCCCGCTGCGTAGGCCCTGAGCCTGCAGCTGATGGGGGCTGCTCTGCTCTTTCCAGCTCTGCTTCGTCTGTGGCAGTTCGGGGGCCACCATCACCTGCGCGGACCCGGACTGTGAGCGGACCTTCCACCTCCCCTGTGCCTATGAAGGACAGTGTGTCACCCAGTACTTTGGGGAGTTCAGGTAAGAGCTGCCAGGTGTGGCCTGTGGCCTCCAACCCTGCTGTCAGCACCAGCCACAGCAGCGAGGAACACGCTGTGAACCTCCCAGCAGCCTGACAGAGCCAGAGCCAAGGCCTGGGGCTCCTTCCCGTTCCTCTGCCCTCCTCGCAGCCCTTCTCACCTCGCCCATCCCTTCCATCTTCCCCCAGGGCCTTCTGCTGGGAGCACCGCCCGCAGCAGGCAGTGCAGGCAGAACTGGAGCCAGAAACGACCTGCCTCATCTGCATGGAGACCGTAGATGACAGCAGGTCGTACGGCACCATGGTGTGCCCAGCCTGCCGACACGCCTGGTTGCACCGGGCCTGCGTCCAGGTAGGAGCCCTCCCCTCGACCTGCGGCACCGCAGGCGCTCAGCAGCACCAGGCCTGGCTCACACCCACACTGCTTGTGTTTCTGCTGCAGAGAATGGCCCTGAGCTCTGGGATTCGCCGGTTCCACTGCCCCAACTGCAGAGACACGGAGACGTTTCTGCAAGAAATGCTGAATGTGGGAATCCGAATCCCATTCAGGTTGGTGTCCTTCAGCCAGCTCTTGAGATGTGAGGGCACAAGAGCTGTGCCTGCCCAAGGACTGCCCCGGCAGGCCTGGCCCTTGGCAGCCATTAACATGGGCCTATGTGTCAGTGAGAAGCTGGAACCCGGGAGAAGGTGGATGGGGATGGATGGATTTGAGGGTTAGTTTGAGTCCTGGGCCAGTGAGTGCTCATCACATTCCCTCCCTTCTCTGGTAGAATTCCAATATGGTGGGAAAACACCGCTTATACAGGACTGGCAGTATGGCACCGACGCTGCATGGCCAGTGACTGCCTTTACCCCCAAGGCAGACTGCGGTCAGGAGAGGGGTGAGTGAGCTCAGCTGCCCTCTGGGGCTCTGCGTGGCATCGCAGCCTCACCACAGGCTGGGGGAGCACAGACTGAGCACCAGAGCTGTGCCGGGCACTCCCTGGCTCAGGGCACTTTGAGCTCACGGTCACAACCCGTTGCTTTCCACAGGCCTTGGGAGCTGCTCCTCTGCAGCTCCTGTGCTGCACGAGGCACACACCGCCTCTGTTCCCACCTGAGCGACAGCACAACCAGATGGGAGTGCAACGCCTGTGCTGGAGAGGGCACCGGTAAGAGGCAAACAGCCGCGTGCTGCTGGGCTGGGGACAGGCGAGGCCTGGCAGCGGCTGCTCAGAGCGGCCTTGCTCAAATCCCTCCAGCCCGGGACAAACGGGAGCCAGTTCCACCCCATGGCTGGAATTCCATCCTGCTCACCTTCCTGCCTCCCCTTACAGCCTCCAGCACCAGCTCAGGTCTTGCTGGCCTCAGCAACACCAGCCAGCAGGGACTGCAGCCATCTCAGAGCTCTGTGGCAACAGAGAGCAGCAGCTCTGGCACCACCAGCCAGCAGGGACTGCAGCCATCTCAGAGCTCTTTGTCACCAGAGAGCAGCAGCTCCAGCACCTCCATCCAGGCACCATCGGGGCCAGGTCACCGATCCTGTGTGCCTGAGAGCAGCGGTCTGTCCATCCAGAGCAGGACGGACCGCAGGAGAATCCCTGCACATCTGCGCCGGGATGGAAACATCTTTAGTGAGTCCCCGGGACGACGCAGGAGAACCCACAGTGCTGCTCTGATGGCCGAGAGCAGCACAGACTCTACCAGCCAGGGGACATCTCGGTCCTCGAGGCGCTGCCCTGCACTAAGATACAACCTCAGGTGCAGGCAGGGACAGCGGGCCCGGACAAGAAGCCGCTCTCCGTTGCGGCGCCGGGCCCCAGCATCTCCGAGCCGGCCCCAGAGACACCGAGGGAGCCGGCAGACAGCAACCCCAGGTGCTCAGAGCTGCACCCGCAGCTCCTGCACATCGGCAGCACCGGGGTCCTCCAGGGCTTCCACAACGGCCCACGGAAGCCCATCCAGACATCCGGGGCGGGCCCGCACTCGCAGCCGCTCGCCTCTCCATCGCCGGGCTGCGGACACCGACAGCCAGCCCCGAAGACGCCGCACCAGCCGGTCCAGGCGGCGAGGGCCAGCCCAGGGGCGGAGCCGCTCCCGGGTAACACGTCGGGCCCAGCACATCACCGGCCGGCCCTGCTGAAGCCGTGGGAGCAGCCATCTGCAAGCTCCGTTCCAACCTCTTACCCTAAACCCCATCCCTAATCCTATCCAATGTCATCCAAACCCATCTCAATAAAACTTAATTCCCTTATGCCACTGTCAGTTTGGTTCTTCTCTGCCTTTCCCGAGGTTGGCAGCTTTAGGGCCTGGATCCACGGGCTCCTCTTCCCCAGCACCCAACCCATTCCTTCCTCCCCACAGCCCGGTTCATGCTGAGCTGGGTTCTGGCCCCAACTCCAGCGGGGCACAACGTTTCCAACACACATAGTGGAGTAGGCCAGGCTGGCAGCTGCAGCCCCGTTCTGGGGCACACATTTTCCACACACTCTAGAAACCTCCCAGGCTGCTGCTTGTGCACCGTTCTGTATTTTCAGCATAGATCGGGGAAGTCGAAGTCTTCCATGGGAACAAATTCTGCCAGCTGCTCATAGAGCGCCTCGTCCATTTATTCATCCTGGTTAGGTGCTCTATAACAGACCGCTACAAGGCTGTCAGCTTTGTTGGCTTTCCCCTTGATCCACATGGACTCAACCTTATTATTCCCAGGCCCAAACTCAGCAACACACTCTTATAGAGCCCTTATGCCCCTTCTTCCTTGCCTCTCCCTTCTGAAGAGTTTATTGCCCTTCACTGCAGGAATACAGTCATGAGAATTGTCCGGCACTGTCTCATCAATGGCAACAAAGTCACAGTTTGCCTGATGCACAATGGCTTCCAGCTCCTCCTGCTTGTTGCCCATGCTTTGTGCACTGGTGTAGAGGACTCAGCTGAGTCACTGGCCTCCCCCCCAAACCCATCACTGCTCCCTCAGGCTCATCTAGCAAACCTCGTTTCATCCCTTTCCCCCTTCATACCTAGTTTAAAGCCCCAGCTCCTGGGCTTGGGATCCACTTTTCCTTTTGAGACAGATGGAACCCATCTGCAGCCATCAGGCCAGGTGCCAATTCAATCACCTCGTGTCAAAAAAAACCCTGGAATTCCTGCAATTGCACCAGCCTCTCATCCACATATTTACGAGATAGGCTTTCCCGGTTCTCTTACAAGGCAAGAGGATGCAAGTGCCAGTCTGCCTTGGACTGAAGTGGTAGCTGATGCTGCACAGAAGAAAGGAATGCTCTCTCATAGAATGTCACAATTCTGAGTAACCACTGCAGAGATGAACTACGTTAGTCCAACTGGAAAAGAGCTTCCAGGCAACTTTATAAGAGTGGGAAAATGGTTGTTGGGGTCACAGAGGTGGGATTCTGAGAATCTGAGAGGTGAACTCTTATGAATAGTCAAGTCATGCAACATTTTAGAAATGTGAATCTTTCAAATGTGAATCTTTCAAATTCAAGGCTGAGGTCCTGGAAGCTCCTCACTCATTTGTCCAGGAGCTCCGTTTGGTTTTAGCAGCCAGGCAGAGATGTGCTAATTCCAGAAGCAGTGCAGTCTAACAGAGAGGAGACCACAGCTGTGGCCAAGATTCCCTCTGTGGATTTGGCAAATAACTTCATTCACTCTGCTTACATTTCCCTATCCCTATGGAGATGATGCTTTCACAGGGTTGTTCTAAAGGTAACATCCATACATGGCTGGGATGCGCTCAGTTTACTACAGCTGAGCTGCTGAGCACTGGCTGAGGACACGGTGTGCGTTCTGTTAATTAATCAGGTCCAGTCTGTGTCAGTGCAAGGCTTCCCCACACAAGATGTTAGACCGTCCTGAGACAGGTTAGTTTTACCCTACTGATGATGTGTCTTTGCGCTAGTAATCCTAGCCACCCAATAGCCTGGAGGGCAGGGGAAGCCGACTGGACTGCTTGTTGGAGGCATGGAGCAGAAACAAGGACTGTCAGTTCTGCCACTTACTCACTATTTGACTCTGGACGAAGCATCTACCCTCCCCACACCTCATTTCATTAAAAACAAATCAAGGCGGTATGCCAAGGTTATTGTTTTCCTAATTCCTTCAGAGTCCTTGCATGGAAGGCCTTTCAGAGAAGAGATTCGTTCAGAAAATAGTAACCCATCATTCAGGTGCCAAGAAATCACAGAACTGCAGGCTGAGCCATGAACAAGCTGTGTCACCAAAGCATACTTCTGCTTTAGTGTGACAAACACCTGAGCAAACCAGCTGTGGGAATAAACATAATCAAAGGTTATTAGTTAATAGGGACCAATCGCCCACAAACGCTTGGGTACTGAAGCAGGCTCTTTCAAAAACACAGGTTCGGTTGCAGAAGGAGTTCAGCTAATCTGGAGTTTGTTTTCTCCTGCCTGCAATCACACACCAGGTCTTCCTGGCAAACCAGAATTGCTTTTGTTGATGTCCATTTCTCCATCTCTGCTCAGAAGCAATCATGGGTTTGGATGTGCTTAGATAGCATCACTCGTATGGTAAGCACCGCTCAGCCTGCTGTCATGTGGGGAACTGTGCAAACGGGACCATGTGAAAAACAAAACTCTTCAAAGAGGTGAATCTGTATCTTTTGGGTGATGTGTTTTACACTATGGACCTTTGAAAAACTGCTCTGGTGAAACAGAGGGGATTGTGAACTGCAGCATATGAGAGCTGACAAAGCTGTTGTGTTGGCCATAGCTATGCAGGAGAGAGAGCAACCGGTTCTGCTCCCTAGCAGAAGACAGCCCCTGCCTCCTCCTCCGTATCTGTGCAACAGGCTCTAAGGCTGCTCCCCACACCAGGTAAGATGCTCATGTGCTTACGAAGGAAAAGCTTTTGTGTGTTATTTCTGGCTGCCCATAACTGTTCCAGCGCGAGCCCCACAGCAGCAGCACGGAAGGACCTGCCTTTCTTACTGAAGCCCACAGGACTGCCCACGAGCCTCAAGTCAAACCCATGCTTAGGTAGCTGTTACATCAAGTCCCACCACAGCTGGGGACCCCCAACCTCTGCATCTCAGCCTGAAACACTCCGTTGCCAACAAATGCAGCTTTTGGAAATACTGAACGCCTTCTTTGCCTCTGTCTTTAGTGAAAGGGCTCTCCCCCAGGAATCCCAGCCCCCGGTGGTTGATGCGAGAATCTGGGGAATGGGAGATTTCCCTTTAGTCAGGGAAGAGGTGGTCCGTGAGTGCTTAGGAAACATTAATGTCCATAAATCCATGGGACCTGATGGGGTGCACCCGCGGGTGCTGAGAGAGCTAACGGAGGTTATTGCTAAGCCGCTCTCTGTAATTTTTCAAAGGTCTTGGAGAACTGGGGAGGTGCCTGAAGACTGGAGGATGGCCAATGTCACCCCAGTCTTCAAAAAGGGCAAGAAGGATGACCCGGGTAATTATAGGCCAGTCAGCCTCACCTCTGTCCCAGGGAAGGTGATGGAACAGCTTGTGCTGGATGCCATCTCCAGACAACTGGGAGAAAAGGAGGTTATCAGGAGTACTCAGCATGGGTTCACCAAGGGGAGGTCGTGCTTGACCAACCTGGTGGCCTTTTATGAAGATGTCACTGGCTGGGTGGACGGGGGGAGAGCGGTAGATGTAGTCTACCTTGATTTCAGTAAGGCTTTTGATACGGTCCCCCATGACATCCTTATAACAAAGCTGAGGAAGTGGGATAGATGAGTGGACGGTGAAGTGGATCGAGAATTGGCTGACTGGCAGAGTGCAGAGGGTTGTCATTGGCGGTGCGGTGTCTGGCTGGAGGCCTGTGACTAGCGGCGTCCCCCAGGGGTCTGTGCTGGGTCCAGTCTTGTTCAACATCTTCATCAACGACCTTGATGAGGGGATAGTGACCACCCT
Organism: Excalfactoria chinensis; assembly: GCF_039878825.1. Lineage (NCBI taxonomy): Eukaryota > Metazoa > Chordata > Aves > Galliformes > Phasianidae > Excalfactoria > Excalfactoria chinensis. The sequence continues at coordinate 66,419,357 of NC_092825.1, read as the reverse complement.
CAGCAAGTTTGCTGATGATACGAAGCTGGGAGGATTGGCTGACACGCCTGAAGGCTGTGCGGCCATTCAGAGAGACCTGGACAGGCTGGAGAGCTGGGCAGTAAGAAACCGGATGAGGTTTAACATAAGCAAGTGTAGAGTCTTGCATCTAGGTAGAAATAATTGCATACACCAGTACAGGTTGGGGGAAGACCTGCTGGAGAGGAGCTCTGCTGAGAGGGACCTGGGCGTCCTGGTGGACGACAGGTTGGCCATGAGCCAGCAGTGTGCCCTTGTAGCCAAAAAGGCCAATGGCATTCTGGGGTGCATTAAAAAGAGCGTAGCCAGCAGGTCAAGGGAGGTGATCCTCCCCCTCTACTCTGCCCTGGTGAGGCCTCATCTGGAATATTGTGTCCAGTTCTGGGCTCCCCAGTACAAAAAAGACAGGGATCTCTTGGAAAGAGTCCAGCGGAGGGCCACAAAGATGGTGAAGGGCCTGGAGCATCTCCCCTGTGAGGAGAGACTCAGGGAACTGGGTCTGTTTAGCCTTGAGAAAAGAAGGCTGAGAGGGGACTTGATCCAGGTTTATAAATACCTGAGGTGTGGGAGCTATAGTGGCGAGGCTGGTCTCTTTTCAGTAGTGCGTGGGGACAGGACTAGGGACAATGGGCTGAAACTTCAGCATAGGAAGTTCCGCACGAATGTGCGCAAGAACTTCTTTACAGTGAGGGTGACGGAGCACTGGAACAGGCTGCCCAGGGAGGTGGTGGAGTCTCCTTCTCTGGAGATATTCAAGACCCACCTGGACGCCTACCTGTGCGACGTGGTGTAGGGAGCCTGCTTTGGCAGGGGGGTTGGACTCGATGATCTCTAGAGGTCCCTTCCAACCCCTATAATTCTGTGATTCTGTGATTCTGTGATCTTAAGAATTAACTCCTCTAACATCAGATGGATTTCATTCTCTTTCCACAAAACGAGGCGATAGTAGCGGGCAGAGATCCTAATGCCATTTACCAGCATTAGTTTACGCTCTAATTTGTCAGGACTGCAGAGAAGCTGGGGGCCTCGCTTTTGGTTTCTGATCACAGCTCTACCTTCCTCCACCAAGAAAGCAGCAAATGATTAGTCATGTAGCGCTTATTGATTTAGTAGTCTTTGTTTTAAAAATTATGTTTCCGAGGATTGTTCTTTTTTTTTATTATTATTATTACTGAAGCAAATTGTAACACACTGAATTGGAAGCTGGTTAACCCCTTCCTATCTCTGCTTTTATAGCTCATTTTCTCTCTGATTGAACAAAAGTCATAAAGTGAGAACTGTTTTCTCTAAACACAGGAAATAAAAGGCAGGCTTCATAAGGACGTGTCATGCTCAGCTTGTTTGTGCTTCCTTCCTTCTCACCACCTGCTGCAATTCCTTCCCTTCTTTCCCAACTGTTTTACCCTAATCTTTATGTGAGAATATCCATTAACAGAATCATACAGCAGATAACTTATTAAACAGGACATTTGGATAAACAGTCACACAAAAAAAGTTTTCTACACCTACGACCAGGAGGGAGATAACAGTTTGGCTTGTCCTCCAGATCAGAGCAGGACCAGATAATCTCAAAGCCTTGCTCCCTCTGCTCTACAGGTACACTCCTGCTTTTCAAGGACTACTGGGATAAAGTACAATGGGAAGCTCCAGTCTGCCTTCCATGCAGATGATTCCAGAGATTCAGGAAAAGAAAAGAACATCACTGGAACAAGGAGCACAGAGGGACACCCTGCACTGTGTCAGGGCAATGGGTCAGGAAAGGGTCTGGAAGAAGAGTCCCATGAGGAGCGGCAGAGAGAACTGGGATTGTTCAGTACGGAGAAGGTGCAGGGGAAGCCTCACTTCATGTAACTCCCTGAAAGGAGGCTGTAGCCAGGTGGGGGTTGGCCTCTTCTCCCAGCTAACAGCGATGGGACCAGAGGGAACGGCCTCAAGTTGCAGCAGGGGAGGTCCCCGTTGGATGTCAGGAAGAACATCTGGGCTGAAAGAGCGGTCGGGCACCGGCACAGCTGCCCAGGGAGCTGGGGGAGTCAGCGTCCATGGAGGTGCTCCAGAAGCGTGGGGATGTGGCCCTGAGGGACGTGGGCAGCTGGGGGGTGGTCGGTGGGACTTGGTGATTTTAGAGGTCTTTGTCAACCAGAGAGATGCTGTGATTCTGTGAGTCGTTTATTGCAATGAGTGGTACAACTATCAGCGGGCAACAGCCCACAGGCAGAGCCTGGAGAACATCACGGCAAGACGTAAACGCTCGACTGGGACACTGCTGGAGCCACAGGCCCCGTAGCGTTCAGGTGGGCCCAGGAGGGTGGATGTGCCGCCCAGTGCCTTCGGCAGCACCAACACGCCGGGTTCCAGCAGGGCTGCGTCCGGCACCGGGCCCCTCACTGTGCGCTGGCTGCAAGAGCCGCCTCCCCCCTGCAGCCCCTCCATCTCCAGCTGCAGCACCATTCCCTCATGGCCAAGGGCATCTAGACGTGGTGCATGACCACCCACACCAGCCCGGAGTGACCCTGGTGCTGCTGCACACCGAGGGGCAGGAAGACCCCAACGAGGTGCGTGCAGCAGAGGGGGGTCCCAGACACCCCATAAAAGCAGAGTCCCCAGTAACCTGTGTGCAGGACGACGACCACAGCGATGCCTGGAAAGGCAGAGAAGAACCAAACTGACAGTGGCATAAGGGAATTAAGTTTTATTGAGATGGGTTTGGATGACATTGGATAGGATTAGGGATGGGGTTTAGGGTAAGAGGTTGGAACGGAGCTTGCAGATGGCTGCTCCCACGGCTTCAGCAGGGCCGGCCGGTGATGTGCTGGGCCCGACGTGGTACCCGGGAGCGGCTCCGCCCCTGGGCTGGCCCTCGCCGCCTGGACCGGCTGGTGCGGCGTCTTCGGGACTGGCTGTCGGTGTCCGCAGCCCGGCGATGGAGAGGCGAGCGGCTGCGAGTGCGGGCCCGCCCCGGATGTCTGGATGGGCTTCCGTGGGCCGTTGGGGAAGCCCTGGAGGACCCCGGTGCTGCCGGTGTGCTGGAGCTGCGGGTGCAGCTCTGAGCACCTGGGGTTGCTGTCTGCCGGCTCCCTCGGTGTCTCTGGGGCCGGCTCGGAGATGCTGGGGCCCGGCGCCGCAACGGAGAGCGGCTTCTTGTCCGGGCCCGCTGTCCCTGCCTGCACCTGAGGTTGTATCTTAGTGCAGGGCAGCGCCTCGAGGACCGAGATGTCCCCTGGCTGGTAGAGTCTGTGCTGCTCTCGGCCATCAGAGCAGCACTGTGGGTTCTCCTGCGTCGTCCCGGGGACTCACTAAAGATGTTTCCATCCCGGCGCAGATGTGCAGGGATTCTCCTGCGGTCCATCCTGCTCTGGATGGACAGGCCGCTGCTCTCAGGCACACTGGAACGGTGATCTGGCCCCGATAGTGCCTGGATGGAGGTGCTGGAGCTGCTGCTCTCTGGTGACAAAGAGCTCTGAGATGGCTGCAGTCCCTGCTGGCTGGTGGTGCCAGAGCTGCTGCTCTCTGTTGCCACAGAGCTCTGAGATGGCTGCAGTCCCTGCTGGCTGGTGGTGCCGAGGCCAGCAAGAACTGAGCTGGTGCTGGAGGCTGTAAGGGGAGGCAGGAAGGTGAGCAGGATGGAATTCCAGCCATGGGGTGGAACTGGCTCCCGTTTGTCCCGGGCTGGAGGGATTTGAGCAAGGCCGCTCTGAGCAGCCGCTGCCAGGCCTCGCCTGTCCCCAGCCCAGCAGCACGCGGCTGTTTGCCTCTTACCGGTGCCCTCTCCAGCACAGGCGTTGCACTCCCATCTGGTTGTGCTGTCGCTCAGGTGGGAACAGAGACGGTGTGTGCCTCGTGCAGCACAGGAGCTGCAGAGGAGCAGCTCCCAAGGCCTGTGGAAAGCAACGGGTTGTGGCCGTGAGCACAAAGTGCCCTGAGCCAGGGAGTGCCCGGCACAGCTCTGGTGCTCAGTCTGTGCTCCCCCAGCCTGTGGTGAGGCTGCGATGCCACGCAGAGCCCCAGAGGGCAGCTGAGCTCACTCACCCCTCTCCTGACCGCAGTCTGCCTTGGGGGTAAAGGCAGTCGCTGGCCATGCAGCGTCGGTGCCATACTGCCAGTCCTGTATAAGCGGTGTTTTCCCACCATATTGGAATTCTACCAGAGAAGGGAGGGAATGTGATGAGCACTCACTGGCCCAGGACTCAAACTAACCCTCAAATCCATCCATCCCCATCCACCTTCTCCCGGGTTCCAGCTTCTCACTGACACATAGGCCCATGTTAATGGCTGCCAAGGGCCAGGCCTGCCAGGGCAGTCCTTGGGCAGGCACAGCTCTTGTGCCCTCACATCTCAAGAGCTGCCTGAAGGACACCAACCTGATTGGGATTCGGATTCCCACATTCAGCATTTCTTGCAGAAACGTCTCCTTGTCTCTGCCGTTGGGGCAGTGGAACCGGCGAATCCCAGAGCTCAGGGCCATTCTCTGCAGCAGAAACACAAGCAGTGTGGGTGTGAGCCGGGCCTGGTGTTGCTGAGCGCCTGCGGTGCCGCAGGTCGAGGGGAGGGCTCCTACCTGGACGCAGGCCCGGTGCAACCAGGCGTGTCGGCAGGCTGGGCACACCATGGTGCCGTACGACCTGCTGTCATCTACGGTCTCCATGCAGATGAGGCAGGTCGTTTCTGGCTCTGGTGCTGCCTGCACTGCCTGCTGCGGGCGGTGCTCCCAGCAGAAGGCCCTGGGGGAAGATGGAAGGGATGGGCGAGGTGAGAAGGGCTGCGAGGAGGGCAGAGGAACGGGAAGGAGCCCCAGGCCTTGGCTCTGGCTCTGTCAGGCTGCTGGGAGGTTCACAGCACGTTCCTCGCTGCTGTGGCTGGTGCTGACAGCAGGGTTGGAGGCCACAGGCCGCACCTGGCAGCTCTTACCTGAACTCCCCAAAGTACTGGGTGACACATTGTCCTTCATAGGCACAGGGGAGGTGGAAGGTCCGCTCACAGTCCGGGTCCGCGCAGGTGATGGTGGCCCCCGAACTGCCACAGACGAAGCAGAGCTGGAAAGAGCAGAGCAGCCCCCATCAGCTGCAGGCTCAGGGCCTACGCAGCGGGCCCCGCACCTCTGGGCAGGGTGCAGGATGCGGGCAGGGCTGGGTGGCACTCTGCAGAGCTGCCTGGTGAACAGGGCTGGTCTGCAAGAGCAGGAATGTCTCCTGGAGCTGGGAGGAGGGGCTGGGATTGCTTTCTTGGGACCAGGCTAAGCTCTCCTGGCACCAAGCTCCCTGTTCCGGTCCAGTGCTCACCTTCTGCTCCGCCTCCCTCACTGTGCGCGTCAGGTCTTCAAAATGAAAAGGTGCCTCGTTGTTATCTTGCACGTTTTCACAAAGACCGCTGGCAAATCGCTGTACAGGAGGAAAGAGCACGGTCTAGTTAGGGCAGAAAGGAGGGAATCACTTATGGGAGGAAGGTGGCAGGAGCCACCAGGGAACTCACCGCACAAAACTCGTGGTAAGACAATCTGCGAAAGCTCTGATTGTACCCAAGGATGCCCGAGTCCTCATCCTCTAGGCCACAGAGCACGCATGCTGGAGAGGAGAGAGTAACAGCCGTGAGCGCCTTGCGGGGCCAGGTGCCCCCTGGGCTGTCCCAGGGGCTTCTCTGTGCCGGCTGTGCCAGCTGAGGGGCAGGGCTGCAGGCCGTGCATGCAGGAATACTTGGCTCTCACCTGGCTCTTCCGAGCCGACATCCTCCTGTATGGAGCGAAACCAAGAGCAGAGCGTCTGTCCCATCGCTGATGGGCCTCGTCCTCTGCGTGCAAACCTATGGGAGAAGAGGGACGAGGCTGAGTTGGCGGCTCAGGCCCCCGAGCGCTGGGGAACCGGCCTCCCTCCCTCGGCAGCCTCAGGCAGCCCCTTCCTCCCTGCTCACCTCACCAAGTCGCACTGAGCTGGGACTGAGCCCCGCAGCCTCAGCTCTGTTCCACAGCCCGCGCGTCACAATGGCCGTTCCATTCTGATGTCATTCTTGGGTGCCCTCAGCCCTGTGAGGTGTGATGGCGTTACAGAGGGTGGCACGGTTACAACAGCACAGCTGCAGGCTCGGCTTGGTGTCGCCTGGTCGAGCTTTGCCGAGTGCCGGTGTGGGTGGTCATGCACCACGTCTAGATGCCCTTGGCCATGAGGGAATGGTGCTGCAGCTGTAGATGGAGGGACTGCAGGGGGGAGGCGGCTCTTGTAGCCAGCGCACAGTGAGGGGCCCGGTGCCGGACGCAGCCCTGCTGGAACCCGGCGTGTTGGTGCTGCTGAAGGCACTGGGCAGCACATCCACCCTCCTGGCCCCACCTGAACGCTACGGGGCCTGTGGCTCCAGCAGTGTCCCAGTCGAGCGTTTACGTCTTGCCGTGATGTTCTCCAGGCTCTGCCTGCGGGCTGTTGGCCGCTGATAGTTGTACCACTCATTGCAATAAACGACTCACAGAATCACAGCATCTCTATGGTTGGCAAAGACCTCTAAGATCACCAAGTCCCACCGACCACCCCCCAGCTGCCCACTGCCCACGTCCCTCAGGGCCACATCCCCACGCTTCTGGAGCACCTCCATGGACGCTGACTCCCCGACTCCCCGGGCAGCTGTGCCAGTGCCCGACTGCTCTTTCAGCCCAGACGTTCTTCCTATTATCCAACAGGGACCTCCACTGTTGCAACTTGAGGCCGTTCCCTCTGGTCCCATCGCTGTTACCTGGGAGAAGAGGCCGACTCCCACCATGGAACACCTTTCCGGGAGTTCCATGAAGTGAGGCCTCCCCTGGGCCTGATTTCCTCAGTGGTGTTAGTACTGCAATGCAAACAATTGCTTGCACCCGTTGGTACCCAGGCATTCTCATTAAAGATGTTAGGAGTGCCAGTAAATCAGCACAAGGGTGTTATTTGTGTATGAGTGTCCCTAATCTGTAGCCCGTATTTCTCTGGCAAGGGAAAAAGCGAACCTGTTGGTTAAGCATCGGGTTGTTACAGGGCAGGAGCAGCAGTGGTGGGGTGCGTGTGTGCTGTAACACAAACGAGTGCTGTTCCTGTGAGGTTTCTTCTCTGGGTGCAGCAGGGAGCAGCCTTCCATTGGCAAAAACACTGTGGCTGCCCACCACAATAGTGAGGCTGAGGCAGAGCTGTGCAGGGCTGAGCCATGACCATTCTGTGATGCTGTCATCTATGATTTAGTACTGTCCAGTGGAATGGCTGTGCAATCACCAGCCATATGATGTCTTACAAGAGCATGTGCTGAATTGTGTCCATGGGGCAGCCCTGACTCCATGTACAGGCCGTTCACTGTAGTACTGCCTGGTTTGGGCTCCCGTTCTTCTTCTCTCTTGGTTTCATCTTGATACAGAATCAAAGAAGTTGCACACTGCAGAAAACACTGCTGCCCATTGCACCCATCTGCTGTAGCAGGGGACCTACAGACAAACAGTCCAGGTGCAAAGAGTTTTTAAAGAGTTGCAAAGTTTTAAGCAGCTGAGTTTCACCTTTCCCTGTCACTGAATGAGGCTTACACACACTGCAGCTGCCCTCTCAAAAAGGGTCACAAGAAGAAAGTTTCAGAAAGAAATCTAGTTCAGCTTTGTAGGACATAAAGAATTAATTTGACTAAATTCCAGCATTTTTGCAGGAATTCCAGGGTTTCTTTGACACGAGGTGATTTAATTGGCACCTGGCCTGATGGCTGCAGATGGGTTCCATCTGTCTCAAAAGGAAAAGTGGATCCCAAGCCCAGGAGCTGGGGCTTTAAACTAGGTATGAAAGGGGAAAGGGATGAAACAAGGTTTGCTAGATGAGCCTGAGGGAGCAATGATGGGTTTGGGGGGGAGGCCAGTGACTCAGCTGAGTCCTCTACACCAATGCACAAAGCATGGGCAACAAGCAGGAGGAGCTGGAAGCCATTGTGCATCAGGCAAACTGTGACTTTGTTGCCATTGATGAGACAGTGTCGGACAATTCCCATGACTGTATTCCTGCAGTGAAGGGCAATAAACTCATCAGAAGGGAGAGGCAAGGAAGAAGGGGCATAAGGGCTCTATAAGAGTGTGTTGCTGAGTTTGGGCCTGGGAATAATAATGTTGAGTCCATGTGGATCAAGGGGAAAGCCAACAAAGCTGACAGCCTTGTGGCGGTCTGTTATAGAGCACCTAACCAGGATGAATAAATGGACGAGGCTCTCTATGAGCAGCTGGCAGAATTTGTTCCCATGGGGGACTTGGACTTCCCCGATCTATGCTGGAAATACAGAACGGTGCACAAGCAGCAGCCTGGGAGGTTTCTAGAGTGTGTGGAAGATGTGCGCCCCAGAACGGGGCTGCAGCTGCCAGCCTGGCCTCCTCCACGGTGTGCGTTGGAAACGTTGCGCCCCGCTGGAGTCGGGGCCAGAACCCAGCTCAGCATGAACCGGGCTGTGGGGAGGAAGGAATGGGTTGGGTGCTGGGGAAGGGAAGCCCGCGGATCCAGGCCCTAAAGCTGCCCACCTCGGGAAAGGCAAAGAAGAACAAAACTGACAGTGGCATAAGGGAATTAAGTTTTATTGAGATGGGTTTGGATGACATTGGATAGGATTAGGGATGGGGTTTAGGGTAAGAGATTGGAACGGAGCTTGTAGATGGCTGCTCCCACGGCTTCAGCAGGGCCGGCCGGTGATGTGCTGGGCCCGACGTGGTACCCGGGAGCGGCTCCGCCCCTGGGCTGGCCCTCGCCGCCTGGACCGGCTGGTGCGGCGTCTTCGGGGCTGGCTGTCGGTGTCCGCAGCCCGGCGATGGAGAGGCGAGCGGCTGCGAGTGCGGGCCCGCCCCGGATGTCTGCATGGGCTTCCGTGGGCCGTTGGGGAAGCCCTGGAGGACCCCGGTGCTGCTGGTGTGCAGGAGCTGCGGGTGCAGCTCTGAGCACCTGGGGTTGCTGTCTGCCTGCGTCCACGGTGTCTCTGGGGCCGGCTTGGAGATGCTGGGGCCCGGCGCCGCAACGGAGAGCGGCTTCTTGTCCGGGCCCGCTGTCCCTGCCTGCACCTGCGGTTGTATCTTAGTGCAGGGCAGCGCCTCGAGGACCGAGATGTCCCCTGGCTGGCAGAGTCTGTGCTGCTGCTCCCGGCAATCGGGGCAGCACTGCGGGTTCTTCCACGGCGTCCCCGGGACTCATTCAAGCTGTTTGCATCCTGGCGTGCACGTGGAGTGATTCCCCTGCGGTCTGTCCTTCGCTGGATGGACAGGCCGCTGCTCTCAGGCACACCGGAGCGGTGAGCTGGCCCCGGTGGTGCCTGGATGGAGGTGCCGGAGCTGCTGCTCTCTGTTGAGGATCCTCGGGATGGCCGCAGTCCCTGCTGGCTGGTGGTGCCGAGGCCAGCAAGACGTGATCTGGTGCTGGAGGCTGTAAGGGGAGGCAGGAAGGTGAGCAGGATGGAATTCCAGCCATGGGGTGGAACTGGCTCCCGTTTGTCCCGGGCTGGAGGGATTTGAGCAAGGCCGCTCTGAGCAGCCGCTGCCAGGCCTCGCCTGTCCCCAGCCCAGCAGCACGCGGCTGTTTGCCTCTTACCGGTGCCCTCTCCAGCAGCACAGCTGTTGCACTCCCAGCTGGTTGTGCTGTTACTCAGCTGGGAACAGCGGCGGTGTGTGGCTCGTGCAGCACAGGAGCTGCAGAGGAGCATCTCCCAAGGTCTGTGGAAAGCAACGGGTTGTGGCCGTGAGCACAAAGTGCCCTGAGCCAGGGAGTGCCCGGCACAGCTCTGGTGCTCAGTCTGTGCTCCCCCAGCCTGTGGTGAGGCTGCGATGCCACGCAGAGCCCCAGAGGGCAGCTGAGCTCACTCACCCCTCTCCTGAATGCCCTCTGCCAAGGGGGTAAAGGCAGTTGATGGCCACGCAGCGCTCGTACCGAACACCCAGGGATGAATAGGTATAGTTGTCATCCCATGTTGGTTTTCTGCCAGAGAAGGGAGGGAATGTGATGAGCACTCACTGGCCCAGAACTGAAACTAACCCATGAAATCCATCCATCCCCATCCTCCTTATCCCTGCTTTCAGCTTCCCAATGATGCTCAGGCCCACGTTAATGGCTGCCAAGGGCCAGGCATCTCAAGAGCTGTCTGAAGGACACCAACCTGAATGGGATTCGGATCCCCACATTCAGCATCTCTCGCAGGAAAGATTCCTTGTCTCTGCAGTGGGGGCACCGGAAGCAATAAATCCCTGCGCTCAGTGCCTGTTCCTGCAGCAGAAACACAAGCAGTGTGGGTGTGAGCTGAGTGCTGCTTGGTGCTGCTGAGCGCCTGCGGTGCTGCAGCTCAAGGGGAGGGCTCCTACCTGGACGCAGGCCCGGTGGAACCAGGCGTGTTGGCAGGCTGGGCACACCATGGTGCCGTACGACCTGCTGTCACCCACAGGCTCCATGCAGATGAGGCAGGTCGTGTCCGGCGCCGGTTCTGCCTGCACTGCCTGCTGCGGGCTGTGCTCCCTGCAGAAGGCCCTGGGGGAAGATGGAAGGGATGGGCGAGGTGAGAAGGGCTGCGAGGAGGGCAGAGGAACGGGAAGGAGCCCCAGGCCTTGGCTCTGGCTCTGGCAGGCTGCTGGGAGGTTCACAACGCGTTCCTCGCTGCTTTGGCTGGTGCTGACAGCAGGGTTGGAGGCCACAGGCCGCACCTGGCGGCCCTTACCTGAGCGCTCCAAAGAACTGGGTGACGCATTGACCCTCATAGGCGCAGGGCAGATGGAAGCTCTGCTCACATCCTGGCTCTGCGCAGATGACGGTGGCCCCCGAACTGCCACAGACGAAGCAGAGCTGGAAAGAGCAGAGCAGCCCCCATCAGCTGCAGGCTCAGGGCCTACGCAGCGGGCCCCGCACCTCTGGGCAGGGCGCAGGATGCGGGCAGGGCTGGGTGGCACTCTGCAGAGCTGCCTGGTGAACAGGGCTGGTCTGCAAGTGCAGGAGTGTCTCCTGGAGCTGAGAGGAGGGGCTGGGATTGCTTTCTTGGGACCAGGCTAAGCTCTCCTGGCACCAAGCTCCCTGTTCCGGTCCAGTGCTCACCGTCTGCTCTGCCTCCCTCACTGTGCGTGTGATGTCTTCTGCACAAAAACGTGCCTCGCTGCCTTCCATGTATTGACAAAGGCCGCTGGCAAATATCTGTACAAGGGGAAAGAGCATGGTCTAGTTGGGGCAGAAAGGAGGGAATCACTGGTTGGAGGCAGGTGGCAGGAGCCACAAGGGAACTCACCACACAAAACTCATGGATGTACAATCCATCAATCTCTACTTTGCAGCCAAGGATGCCCGAGTCCTCATCCACTCGGCCACAAAGCACGCATGCTGGAGAGGAGAGAGTAACAGCAGTGAGCGCCTTGCGGGGCCAGGTGCCCCCTGGGCTGTCCCAGGGGCTGCTCTGTGCCGGCTGTGCCAGCTGAGGGGCAGGGCCGCAGGCCGCGCATGCAGGGATACTTGGCTCTCACCTGGCTCTTCCGAGCCGACATCCTCCTGTGTCTCCGCACACGCCGTGCGCGTCGACCGCAACCACTTGCAGAGTTTCTGACCCATCACTGCTGGGCTCCGTCCTCTGCGTGCAAACCTATGGGAGAAGAGGGACGAGGCTGAGTTGGCGGCTCAGGCCCCCGAGCGCTGGGGAACCGGCCTCCCTCCCTCAGCAGCCTCAGGCAGCCCCTTCCTCCCTGCTCACCTCACCAAGTCGCACTGAGCTCGGACTGAGCCCCGCAGCCTCAGCTCTGCTCCGCAGCCCGCGTGTCACAATGGCCGTTCCATTCTGATGTCATTCTTGGGTGCCCTCAGCCCTGGGAGGTGTGATGGCGTCACAGAGGGTGGCACGGAACGGATACTGTGTGCACTTGGATACAACCGCAGGTGCAGGCAGGGACAGCGGGCCCGGACAAGAAGCCGCTCTCCGTTGCGGCGCCGGGCCCCAGCATCTCCGAGCCGGCCCCAGAGACACCGAGGGAGCCGGCAGACAGCAACCCCAGGTGCTCAGAGCTGCACCCGCAGCTCCTGCACATCGGCAGCACCGGGGTCCTCCAGGGCTTCCCCAACGGCCCACGGAAGCCCATGCAGACATCCGGGGCGGGCCCGCACTCGCAGCCGCTCGCCTCTCCATCGCCGGGCTGCGGACACCGACAGCCAGCCCCGAAGACGCCGCACCAGCCGGTCCAGGCGGCGAGGGCCAGCCCAGGGGCGGAGCCGCTCCCGGGTACCACGTGGGGCCCAGCACATCACCGGTCGGCCCTGCTGAAGCCGTGGGAGCAGCCATCTACAAGCTCCGTTCCAACCTCTTACCCTAAACCCCATCCCTAATCCTATCCAATGTCATCCAAACCCATCTCAATAAAACTTAATTCCCTTATGCCACTGTCAGTTTGGTTCTTCTCTGCCTTTCCCGAGGTGGGCAGCTTTAGGGCCTGGATCCACGGGCTCCTCTTCCCCAGCACCCAACCCATTCCTTCCTCCCCGCAGCCCGGTTCATGCTGAGCTGGGTTCTGGCCCCGACTCCAGCGGGGCACAACGTTTCCAACGCACACCGTGGAGGAGGCCAGGCTGGCAGCTGCAGCCCCGTTCTGGGGCGCACATCTTCCACACACTCTAGAAACCTCCCAGGCTGCTGCTTGTGCACCGTTCTGTATTTTCAGCATAGATTGGGGAAGTCGAAGTCCCCCATGGGAACAAATTCTGCCAGCTGCTCATAGAGCGCCTCGTCCATTTATTCATCCTGGTTAGGTGCTCTATAACAGACTGCTACAAGGCTGTCAGCTTTGTTGGCTTTCCCCTTGATCCACATGGACTCAACATTCCCAGGCCCAAACTCAGCAACACACTCTTATAGAGCCCTTATGCCCCTTCTTCCTTGCCTCTCCCTTCTGAAGAGTTTATTGCCCTTCACTGCAGGAATACAGTCATGAGAATTGTCCGGCACTGTCTCATCAATGGCAACAAACTCACAGTTTGCCTGATGCACAATGGCTTCCAGCTCCTCCTGCTTGTTGCCCATGCTTTGTGCATTGGTGTAGAGGACTTAGCTGAGTCACTGGCCTCCCCCCCAAACCCATCACTGCTCCCTCAGGCTCATCTAGCAAACCTCGTTTCATCCCTTTCCCCCTTCATACCTAGTTTAAAGCCCCAGCTCCTGGGCTTGGGATCCACTTTTCCTTTTGAGACAGATGGAACCCATCTGCAGCCATCAGGCCAGGTGCCAATTCAATCACCTCGTGTCAAAAAAACCCGGGAATTCCTGCAATTGCACCAGCCTCTCATCCACATATTTATGAGATGGGCTTTCCCGGTCCTCTTACAAGGCAAGAGGATGCAAGTGCCAGTCTGCCTTGGACTGAAGTGGTAGCTGATGCTGCACAGAAGAAAGGAATGCTCTCTCATAGAATGTCACAATTCCGAGTAACCACTGCAGAGATGAACTACGTTAGTCCAACTGGAAAAGAGCTTCCAGGCAACTTTATAAGAGTGGGAAAATGGTGGTTTGGGTCACAGAGGTGGGATTCTGAGAATCTGAGAGGTGAACTCTTATGAATAGTCAAGTCATGCAACATTTTAGAAATGTGAATCTTTCAAATGTGAATCTTTCAAATTCAAGGCTGAGGTCCTGGAAGCTCCTCACTCATTTGTCCAGGAGCTCCGTTTGGTTTTAGCAGCCAGGCAGAGATGTGCTAATTCCAGAAGCAGTGCAGTCTAACAGAGAGGAGACCACAGCTGTGTCCAAGATTCCCTCTGTGGATTTGGCAAATAACTTCATTCACTCTGCTTACATTTCCCTATCCCTATGGAGATGATGCTTTCACAGGGTTGTTCTAAAGGTAACATCCATACATGGCCTGGATACGCTCAGTTTACTACAGCTGAGCTGCTGAGCACTGGCTGAGGACACGGTGTGCGTTCTGTTAATTAATCAGATCCAGTCTGTGTCAGTGCAAGGCTTCCCCACACAAGATGTTAGACCGTCCTGAGACAGGTTAGTTTTACCCTACTGATGATGTGTCGTTGCGCTAGTAATCCTAGCCACCCAATAGCCTGGAGGGCAGGGGAAGCCGACTGGACTGCTTGTTGGAGGCACGGAGCAGAAACAAGGACTGTCAGTTCTGCCACTTACTCACTATTTGACTCTGGACGAAGCATCTACCCTCCCCACACCTCATTTCATTAAAAACAAATCAAGGCGGTATGCCAAGGTTATTGTTATAATTCCTCCAGAGTCCTTGCATGGAAGGCCTTTCAGAGAAGAGATTCGTTCAGAAAATAGTAACCCATCATTCAGGTGCCAAGAAATCACAGAACTGCAGGCTGAGCCATGAACAAGCTGTGTCACCAAAGCATACTTCTGCTTTAGTGTGACAAACACCTGAGCAAACCAGCTGTGGGAATAAACATAATCAAAGGTTATTAGTTAATAGGGACCAATCGCCCACAAACGCTTGGGTACTGAAGCAGGCTCTTTCAAAACACAGGTTCGGTTGCAGAAGGAGTTCAGCTAATCTGGAGTTTGTTTTCTCCTGCCTGCTGTGTGGTACGTGTTAGCAATCACACACCAGGTCTTCCTGGCAAACCAGAATTGCTTTTGTTGATGTCCATTTCTCCATCTCTGCTCAGAAGCAATCATGGGTTTGGATGTGCTTAGATAGCATCACTCGTATGGTAAGCACCGCTCAGCCTGCCGTCATGTGGGGAACTGTGCAAACGGGACCATGTGAAAAACAAAACTCTTCAAAGAGGTGAATCTGTATCTTTTGGGTGATGTGTTTTACACTATGGACCTTTGAAAAACTGCTCTGGTGAAACAGAGGGGATTGTGAACTGCAGCATATGAGAGCTGACAAAGCTGTTGTGTTGGCCATAGCTATGCAGGAGAGAGAGCAACAGGTTCTGCTCCCTAGCAGAAGACAGCCCCTGCCTCCTCCTCCGTATCTGTGCAACAGGCTCTAAGGCTGCTCCCCACACCAGGTAAGATGCTCATGTGCTTACGAAGGAAAAGCTTTTGTGTGTTATTTCTGGCTGCCCATAACTGTTCCAGCGCGAGCCCCACAGCAGCAGCACGGAAGGACCTGCCTTTCTTACTGAAGCCCACAGGACTGCCCATGAGCCTCAAGTCAAACCCATGCTTAGGTAGCTGTTACATCAAGTCCCACCACAGCTGGGGACCCCCAACCTCTGCATCTCAGCCTGAAACACTCCGTTGCCAACAAATGCAGCTTTTGGAAATACTGAACGCCTTCTTTGCCTCTGTCTTTAGTGAAAGGGCTCTCCCCCAGGAATCCCAGCCCCCGGTGGTTGATGCGAGAATCTGGGGAATGGGAGATTTCCCTTTAGTCAGGGAAGAGGTGGTCCGTGAGTGCTTAGGAAACATTAATGTCCATAAATCCATGGGACCTGATGGGGTGCACCCGCGGGTGCTGAGAGAGCTAACGGAGGTTATTGCTAAGCCGCTCTCTGTAATTTTTCAAAGGTCTTGGAGAACTGGGGAGGTGCCTGAAGACTGGAGGATGGCCAATGTCACCCCAGTCTTCAAAAAGGGCAAGAAGGATGACCTGGGTAATTATAGGCCAGTCAGCCTCACCTCTGTCCCAGGGAAGGTGATGGAACAGCTTGTGCTGGATGCCATCTCCAGACAACTGGGAGAAAAGGAGGTTATCAGGAGTACTCAGCATGGGTTCACCAAGGGGAGGTCGTGCTTGACCAACCTGGTGGCCTTTTATGAAGATGTCACTGGCTGGGTGGACGGGGGGAGAGCGGTAGATGTAGTCTACCTTGATTTCAGTAAGGCTTTTGATACGGTCCCCCATGACATCCTTATAACAAAGCTGAGGAAGTGTGGGATAGATGAGTGGACGGTGAAGTGGATCGAGAATTGGCTGACTGGCAGAGTGCAGAGGGTTGTCATTGGCGGTGCGGTGTCTGGCTGGAGGCCTGTGACTAGCGGCGTCCCCCAGGGGTCTGTGCTGGGTCCAGTCTTGTTCAACATCTTCATCAACGACCTTGATGAGGGGATAGTGGCCACCCTCAGCAAGTTTGCTGATGATACGAAGCTGGGAGGATTGGCTGACACGCCTGAAGGCTGTGCGGCCATTCAGAGAGACCTGGACAGGCTGGAGAGCTGGGCAGTAAGAAACCGGATGAGGTTTAACATAAGCAAGTGTAGAGTCTTGCATCTAGGTAGAAATAATTGCATACACCAGTACAGGTTGGGGGAAGACCTGCTGGAGAGGAGCTCTGCTGAGAGGGACCTGGGCGTCCTGGTGGACGACAGGTTGGCCATGAGCCAGCAGTGTGCCCTTGTAGCCAAAAAGGCCAATGGCATACTGGGGTGCATTAAAAAGAGCATGGCCAGCAGGTCAAGGGAGGTGATCCTCCCCCTCTACTCTGCCCTGGTGAGGCCTCATCTGGAATATTGTGTCCAGTTCTGGGCTCCCCAGTACAAAAAAGACAGGGATCTCTTGGAAAGAGACCAGCGGAGGGCCACAAAGATGGTGAAGGGCCTGGAGCATCTCCCCTGTGAGGAGAGACTCAGGGAACTGGGTCTGTTTAGCCTTGAGAAAAGAAGGCTGAGAGGGGACTTGATCCAGGTTTATAAATACCTGAGGTGTGGGAGCTATAGTGGCGAGGCTGGTCTCTTTTCAGTAGTGCGTGGGGACAGGACTAGGGACAATGGGCTGAAACTTCAGCATAGGAAGTTCCGCACGAATGTGCGCAAGAACTTCTTTACAGTGAGGGTGACGGAGCACTGGAACAGGCTGCCCAGGGAGGTGGTGGAGTCTCCTTCTCTGGAGATATTCAAGACCCACCTGGACGCCTACCTGTGCGACGTGGTGTAGGGAGCCTGCTTTGGCAGGGGGGTTGGACTCGATGATCTCTAGAGGTCCCTTCCAACCCCTATAATTCTGTGATTCTGTGATTCTGTGATCTTAAGAATTAACTCCTCTAACATCAGATGGATTTCATTCTCTTTCCACAAAACGAGGCGATAGTAGCGGGCAGAGATCCTAATGCCATTTACCAGCATTAGTTTACGCTCTAATTTGTCAGGACTGCAGAGAAGCTGGGGGCCTCGCTTTTGGTTTCTGATCACAGCTCTACCTTCCTCCACCAAGAAAGCAGCAAATGATTAGTCATGTAGCGCTTATTGATTTAGTAGTCTTTGTTTTAAAAATTATGTTTCCGAGGATTGTTCTTTTTTTTTATTATTATTATTACTGAAGCAAATTGTAACACACTGAATTGGAAGCTGGTTAACCCCTTCCTATCTCTGCTTTTATAGCTCATTTTCTCTCTGATTGAACAAAAGTCATAAAGTGAGAACTGTTTTCTCTAAACACAGGAAATAAAAGGCAGGCTTCATAAGGACGTGTCATGCTCAGCTTGTTTGTGCTTCCTTCCTTCTCACCACCTGCTGCAATTCCTTCCCTTCTTTCCCAACTGTTTTACCCTAATCTTTATGTGAGAATATCCATTAACAGAATCATACAGCAGATAACTTATTAAACAGGACATTTGGATAAACAGTCACACAAAAAAAGTTTTCTACACCTACGACCAGGAGGGAGATAACAGTTTGGCTTGTCCTCCAGATCAGAGCAGGACCAGATAATCTCAAAGCCTTGCTCCCTCTGCTCTACAGGTACACTCCTGCTTTTCAAGGACTACTGGGATAAAGTACAATGGGAAGCTCCAGTCTGCCTTCCATGCAGATGATTCCAGAGATTCAGGAAAAGAAAAGAACATCACTGGAACAAGGAGCACAGAGGGACACCCTGCACTGTGTCAGGGCAATGGGTCAGGAAAGGGTCTGGAAGAAGAGTCCCATGAGGAGCGGCAGAGAGAACTGGGATTGTTCAGTACGGAGAAGGTGCAGGGGAAGCCTCACTTCATGTAACTCCCTGAAAGGAGGCTGTAGCCAGGTGGGGGTTGGCCTCTTCTCCCAGCTAACAGCGATGGGACCAGAGGGAACGGCCTCAAGTTGCAGCAGGGGAGGTCCCCGTTGGATGTCAGGAAGAACATCTGGGCTGAAAGAGCGGTCGGGCACCGGCACAGCTGCCCAGGGAGCTGGGGGAGTCAGCGTCCATGGAGGTGCTCCAGAAGCGTGGGGATGTGGCCCTGAGGGACGTGGGCAGCTGGGGGGTGGTCGGTGGGACTTGGTGATTTTAGAGGTCTTTGTCAACCAGAGAGATGCTGTGATTCTGTGAGTCGTTTATTGCAATGAGTGGTACAACTATCAGCGGGCAACAGCCCACAGGCAGAGCCTGGAGAACATCACGGCAAGACGTAAACGCTCGACTGGGACACTGCTGGAGCCACAGGCCCCGTAGCGTTCAGGTGGGCCCAGGAGGGTGGATGTGCCGCCCAGTGCCTTCGGCAGCACCAACACGCCGGGTTCCAGCAGGGCTGCGTCCGGCACCGGGCCCCTCACTGTGCGCTGGCTGCAAGAGCCGCCTCCCCCCTGCAGCCCCTCCATCTCCAGCTGCAGCACCATTCCCTCATGGCCAAGGGCATCTAGACGTGGTGCATGACCACCCACACCAGCCCGGAGTGACCCTGGTGCTGCTGCACACCGAGGGGCAGGAAGACCCCAACGAGGTGCGTGCAGCAGAGGGGGGTCCCAGACACCCCATAAAAGCAGAGTCCCCAGTAACCAGATCTGTGTGCAGGATGATGAACACAGCGATGCCTGGAAAGGCAGAGAAGAACCAAACTGACAGTGGCATAAGGGAATTAAGTTTTATTGAGATGGGTTTGGATGACATTGGATAGGATTAGGGATGGGGTTTAGGGTAAGAGGTTGGAACGGAGCTTGTAGATGGCTGCTCCCACGGCTTCAGCAGGGCCGGCCGGTGATGTGCTGGGCCCGACGTGGTACCCGGGAGCGGCTCCGCCCCTGGGCTGGCCCTCGCCGCCTGAACCGGCTGGTGCGGCGTCTTCGGGGCTGGCTGTCGGTGTCCGCAGCCCGGCGATGGAGAGGCGAGCGGCTGCGAGTGCGGGCCCGCCCCGGATGTCTGGATGGGCTTCCGTGGGCCGTTGGGGAAGCCCTGGAGGACCCCGGTGCTGCCGATGTGCAGGAGCTGCGGGTGCAGCTCTGAGCACCTGGGGTTGCTGTCTGCCGGCTCCCTCGGTGTCTCTGGGGCCGGCTCGGAGATGCTGGGGCCCGGCGCCGCAACGGAGAGCGGCTTCTTGTCCGGGCCCGCTGTCCCTGCCTGCACCTGCGGTTGTATCTTAGTGCAGGGCAGCGCCTCGAGGACCGAGATGTCCCCTGGCGTCTTCCACGGCGTCCCCGGGACTCATTCAAGCTGTTTGCATCCCGGCGTGCACGTGGAGCGATTCTCCTGCGGTCTGTCCTTCGCTGGATGGACAGGCCGCTGCTCTCAGGCACACCGGAGCGGTGAGCTGGCCCCGATGGTGCCTGGATGGAGGTGCCGGTACTGCTGCTCTCTGTTGAGGATCCTCGGGATGGCCGCAGTCCCTGCTGGCTGGTGGTGCCGAGGCCAGCAAGACGTGATCTGGTGCTGGAGGCTGTAAGGGGAGGCAGGAAGGTGAGCAGGATGGCATCCCAGCCATGGGGTGGAACTGGCTCCTGTTTGTCCCGGGCTGGAGGGATTTGAGCAAGGCCGCTCTGAGCAGCCGCTGCCAGGCCTCGCCTGTCCCCAGCCCAGCAGCACGCGGCTGTTTTCCTCTTACCGGTGCCCTCTCCAGCAGCACAGCTGTCGCACTCCCAGCTGGTTGTGCTGTTACTCAGCTGGGAACAGCGGCGGTGTGTGGCTCGTGCAGCACAGGAGCTGCAGAGGAGCATCTCCCAAGGTCTGTGGAAAGCAACGGGTTGTGGCCGTGAGCACAAAGTGCCCTGAGCCAGGGAGTGCCCGGCACAGCTCTGGTGCTCAGTCTGTGCTCCCCCAGCCTGTGGTGAGGCTGCGATGCCACGCAGAGCCCCAGAGGGCAGCTGAGCTCACTCACCCCTCTCCTGAATGCCCTCTGCCAAGGGGGTAAAGGCAGTTGATGGCCACGCAGCGCTCGTACCGAACACCCAGGGATGAATAGGTATAGTTGTCATCCCATGTTGGTTTTCTGCCAGAGAAGGGAGGGAATGTGATGAGCACTCACTGGCCCAGAACTGAAACTAACCCCTGAAATCCATCCATCCCCATCCACCTTATCCCTGCTTTCAGCTTCCCAATGATGCTCAGGCCCACGTTAATGGCTGCCAAGGGCCAGGCATCTCAAGAGCTGTCTGAAGGACACCAACCTGAATGGGATTCGGATCCCCACATTCAGCATCTCTCGCAGGAAAGATTCCTTGTCTCTGCAGTGGGGGCACCGGAAGCAATAAATCCCTGCGCTCAGTGCCTGTTCCTGCAGCAGAAACACAAGCAGTGTGGGTGTGAGCTGAGTGCTGCTTGGTGCTGCTGAGCGCCTGCGGTGCTGCAGCTCAAGGGGAGGGCTCCTACCTGGACGCAGGCCCGGTGGAACCAGGCGTGTTGGCAGGCTGGGCACACCATGGTGCCGTACGACCTGCTGTCACCCACAGGCTCCATGCAGATGAGGCAGGTCGTGTCCGGCGCCGGTTCTGCCTGCACTGCCTGCTGCGGGCTGTGCTCCCTGCAGAAGGCCCTGGGGGAAGATGGAAGGGATGGGCGAGGTGAGAAGGGCTGCGAGGAGGGCAGAGGAACGGGAAGGAGCCCCAGGCCTTGGCTCTGGCTCTGTCAGGCTGCTGGGAGGTTCACAACGCGTTCCTCGCTGCTGTGGCTGGTGCTGACAGCAGGGTTGGAGGCCACAGGCCGCACCTGGCGGCCCTTACCTGAGCGCTCCAAAGAACTGGGTGACGCATTGACCCTCATAGGCACAGGGCAGATGGAAGCTCTGCTCACATCCTGGCTCTGCGCAGATGACGGTGGCCCCCGAACTGCCACAGACGAAGCAGAGCTGGAAAGAGCAGAGCAGCCCCCATCAGCTGCAGGCTCAGGGCCTACGCAGCGGGCCCCGCACCTCTGGGCAGGGCGCAGGATGCGGGCAGGGCTGGGTGGCACTCTGCAGAGCTGCCTGGTGAACAGGGCTGGTCTGCAAGTGCAGGAGTGTCTCCTGGAGCTGAGAGGAGGGGCTGGGATTGCTTTCTTGGGACCAGGCTAAGCTCTCCTGGCACCAAGCTCCCTGTTCCGGTCCAGTGCTCACCGTCTGCTCTGCCTCCCTCACTGTGCGTGTGATGTCTTCTGCACAAAAACGTGCCTCGTTGCTGCCTTCCATGTATTGACAAAGGCCGCTGGCAAATATCTGTACAAGGGGAAAGAGCATGGTCTAGTTGGGGCAGAAAGGAGGGAATCACTGGTTGGAGGCAGGTGGCAGGAGCCACAAGGGAACTCACCACACAAAACTCATGGATGTACAATCCATCAATCTCTACTTTGCAGCCAAGGATGCCCGAGTCCTCATCCACTCGGCCACAAAGCACGCATGCTGGAGAGGAGAGAGTAACAGCAGTGAGCGCCTTGCGGGGCCAGGTGCCCCCTGGGCTGTCCCAGGGGCTGCTCTGTGCCGGCTGTGCCAGCTGAGGGGCAGGGCCGCAGGCCGCGCATGCAGGGATACTTGGCTCTCACCTGGCTCTTCCGAGCCGACATCCTCCTGTGTCTCCGCACACGCCGTGCGCGTCGACCGCAACCACTTGCAGAGTTTCTGACCCATCACTGCTGGGCTCCGTCCTCTGCGTGCAAACCTATGGGAGAAGAGGGACGAGGCTGAGTTGGCGGCTCAGGCCCCCGAGCGCTGGGGAACCGGCCTCCCTCCCTCAGCAGCCTCAGGCAGCCCCTTCCTCCCTGCTCACCTCACCAAGTCGCACTGAGCTCGGACTGAGCCCCGCAGCCTCAGCTCTGCTCCGCAGCCCGCGTGTCACAATGGCCGTTCCATTCTGATGTCATTCATGGGTGCCCTCAGCCCTGGGAGGTGTGATGGCGTCACAGAGGGTGGCACGGAACGGATACTGTGTGCACTTGGATACAACCGCAGGTGCAGGCAGGGACAGCGGGCCCGGACAAGAAGCCGCTCTCCGTTGCGGCGCCGGGCCCC
The DNA here is from genome assembly GCF_039878825.1 of Excalfactoria chinensis. NCBI lineage: Eukaryota > Metazoa > Chordata > Aves > Galliformes > Phasianidae > Excalfactoria > Excalfactoria chinensis. The sequence goes on along the minus strand of NC_092825.1, from coordinate 66,397,302 downwards.
AGCATCTCCGAGCCGGCCCCAGAGACACCGAGGGAGCCGGCAGACAGCAACCCCAGGTGCTCAGAGCTGCACCCGCAGCTCCTGCACATCGGCAGCACCGGGGTCCTCCAGGGCTTCCCCAACGGCCCACGGAAGCCCATGCAGACATCCGGGGCGGGCCCGCACTCGCAGCCGCTCGCCTCTCCATCGCCGGGCTGCGGACACCGACAGCCAGCCCCGAAGACGCCGCACCAGCCGGTCCAGGCGGCGAGGGCCAGCCCAGGGGCGGAGCCGCTCCCGGGTACCACGTGGGGCCCAGCACATCACCGGTCGGCCCTGCTGAAGCCGTGGGAGCAGCCATCTACAAGCTCCGTTCCAACCTCTTACCCTAAACCCCATCCCTAATCCTATCCAATGTCATCCAAACCCATCTCAATAAAACTTAATTCCCTTATGCCACTGTCAGTTTGGTTCTTCTCTGCCTTTCCCGAGGTGGGCAGCTTTAGGGCCTGGATCCACGGGCTCCTCTTCCCCAGCACCCAACCCATTCCTTCCTCCCCGCAGCCCGGTTCATGCTGAGCTGGGTTCTGGCCCCGACTCCAGCGGGGCACAACGTTTCCAACGCACACCGTGGAGGAGGCCAGGCTGGCAGCTGCAGCCCCGTTCTGGGGCGCACATCTTCCACACACTCTAGAAACCTCCCAGGCTGCTGCTTGTGCACCGTTCTGTATTTTCAGCATAGATTGGGGAAGTCGAAGTCCCCCATGGGAACAAATTCTGCCAGCTGCTCATAGAGCGCCTCGTCCATTTATTCATCCTGGTTAGGTGCTCTATAACAGACTGCTACAAGGCTGTCAGCTTTGTTGGCTTTCCCCTTGATCCACATGGACTCAACATTCCCAGGCCCAAACTCAGCAACACACTCTTATAGAGCCCTTATGCCCCTTCTTCCTTGCCTCTCCCTTCTGAAGAGTTTATTGCCCTTCACTGCAGGAATACAGTCATGAGAATTGTCCGGCACTGTCTCATCAATGGCAACAAACTCACAGTTTGCCTGATGCACAATGGCTTCCAGCTCCTCCTGCTTGTTGCCCATGCTTTGTGCATTGGTGTAGAGGACTTAGCTGAGTCACTGGCCTCCCCCCCAAACCCATCACTGCTCCCTCAGGCTCATCTAGCAAACCTCGTTTCATCCCTTTCCCCCTTCATACCTAGTTTAAAGCCCCAGCTCCTGGGCTTGGGATCCACTTTTCCTTTTGAGACAGATGGAACCCATCTGCAGCCATCAGGCCAGGTGCCAATTCAATCACCTCGTGTCAAAAAAACCCGGGAATTCCTGCAATTGCACCAGCCTCTCATCCACATATTTATGAGATGGGCTTTCCCGGTCCTCTTACAAGGCAAGAGGATGCAAGTGCCAGTCTGCCTTGGACTGAAGTGGTAGCTGATGCTGCACAGAAGAAAGGAATGCTCTCTCATAGAATGTCACAATTCCGAGTAACCACTGCAGAGATGAACTACGTTAGTCTAAGTGGAAAAGAGCTTCCAGGCAACTTTATAAGAGTGGGAAAATGGTGGTTTGGGTCACAGAGGTGGGATTCTGAGAATCTGAGAGGTGAACTCTTATGAATAGTCAAGTCATGCAACATTTTAGAAATGTGAATCTTTCAAATGTGAATCTTTCAAATTCAAGGCTGAGGTCCTGGAAGCTCCTCACTCATTTGTCCAGGAGCTCCGTTTGGTTTTAGCAGCCAGGCAGAGATGTGCTAATTCCAGAAGCAGTGCAGTCTAACAGAGAGGAGACCACAGCTGTGTCCAAGATTCCCTCTGTGGATTTGGCAAATAACTTCATTCACTCTGCTTACATTTCCCTATCCCTATGGAGATGATGCTTTCACAGGGTTGTTCTAAAGGTAACATCCATACATGGCCTGGATACGCTCAGTTTACTACAGCTGAGCTGCTGAGCACTGGCTGAGGACACGGTGTGCGTTCTGTTAATTAATCAGATCCAGTCTGTGTCAGTGCAAGGCTTCCCCACACAAGATGTTAGACCGTCCTGAGACAGGTTAGTTTTACCCTACTGATGATGTGTCGTTGCGCTAGTAATCCTAGCCACCCAATAGCCTGGAGGGCAGGGGAAGCCGACTGGACTGCTTGTTGGAGGCACGGAGCAGAAACAAGGACTGTCAGTTCTGCCACTTACTCACTATTTGACTCTGGACGAAGCATCTACCCTCCCCACACCTAATTTCATTAAAAACAAATCAAGGCGGTATGCCAAGGTTATTGTTATAATTCCTCCAGAGTCCTTGCATGGAAGGCCTTTCAGAGAAGAGATTCGTTCAGAAAATAGTAACCCATCATTCAGGTGCCAAGAAATCACAGAACTGCAGGCTGAGCCATGAACAAGCTGTGTCACCAAAGCATACTTCTGCTTTAGTGTGACAAACACCTGAGCAAACCAGCTGTGGGAATAAACATAATCAAAGGTTATTAGTTAATAGGGACCAATCGCCCACAAACGCTTGGGTACTGAAGCAGGCTCTTTCAAAACACAGGTTCGGTTGCAGAAGGAGTTCAGCTAATCTGGAGTTTGTTTTCTCCTGCCTGCTGTGTGGTACGTGTTAGCAATCACACACCAGGTCTTCCTGGCAAACCAGAATTGCTTTTGTTGATGTCCATTTCTCCATCTCTGCTCAGAAGCAATCATGGGTTTGGATGTGCTTAGATAGCATCACTCGTATGGTAAGCACCGCTCAGCCTGCCGTCATGTGGGGAACTGTGCAAACGGGACCATGTGAAAAACAAAACTCTTCAAAGAGGTGAATCTGTATCTTTTGGGTGATGTGTTTTACACTATGGACCTTTGAAAAACTGCTCTGGTGAAACAGAGGGGATTGTGAACTGCAGCATATGAGAGCTGACAAAGCTGTTGTGTTGGCCATAGCTATGCAGGAGAGAGAGCAACAGGTTCTGCTCCCTAGCAGAAGACAGCCCCTGCCTCCTCCTCCGTATCTGTGCAACAGGCTCTAAGGCTGCTCCCCACACCAGGTAAGATGCTCATGTGCTTACGAAGGAAAAGCTTTTGTGTGTTATTTCTGGCTGCCCATAACTGTTCCAGCGCGAGCCCCACAGCAGCAGCACGGAAGGACCTGCCTTTCTTACTGAAGCCCACAGGACTGCCCATGAGCCTCAAGTCAAACCCATGCTTAGGTAGCTGTTACATCAAGTCCCACCACAGCTGGGGACCCCCAACCTCTGCATCTCAGCCTGAAACACTCCGTTGCCAACAAATGCAGCTTTTGGAAATACTGAACGCCTTCTTTGCCTCTGTCTTTAGTGAAAGGGCTCTCCCCCAGGAATCCCAGCCCCCGGTGGTTGATGCGAGAATCTGGGGAATGGGAGATTTCCCTTTAGTCAGGGAAGAGGTGGTCCGTGAGTGCTTAGGAAACATTAATGTCCATAAATCCATGGGACCTGATGGGGTGCACCCGCGGGTGCTGAGAGAGCTAACGGAGGTTATTGCTAAGCCGCTCTCTGTAATTTTTCAAAGGTCTTGGAGAACTGGGGAGGTGCCTGAAGACTGGAGGATGGCCAATGTCACCCCAGTCTTCAAAAAGGGCAAGAAGGATGACCTGGGTAATTATAGGCCAGTCAGCCTCACCTCTGTCCCAGGGAAGGTGATGGAACAGCTTGTGCTGGATGCCATCTCCAGACAACTGGGAGAAAAGGAGGTTATCAGGAGTACTCAGCATGGGTTCACCAAGGGGAGGTCGTGCTTGACCAACCTGGTGGCCTTTTATGAAGATGTCACTGGCTGGGTGGACGGGGGGAGAGCGGTAGATGTAGTCTACCTTGATTTCAGTAAGGCTTTTGATACGGTCCCCCATGACATCCTTATAACAAAGCTGAGGAAGTGTGGGATAGATGAGTGGACGGTGAAGTGGATCGAGAATTGGCTGACTGGCAGAGTGCAGAGGGTTGTCATTGGCGGTGCGGTGTCTGGCTGGAGGCCTGTGACTAGCGGCGTCCCCCAGGGGTCTGTGCTGGGTCCAGTCTTGTTCAACATCTTCATCAACGACCTTGATGAGGGGATAGTGGCCACCCTCAGCAAGTTTGCTGATGATACGAAGCTGGGAGGATTGGCTGACACGCCTGAAGGCTGTGCGGCCATTCAGAGAGACCTGGACAGGCTGGAGAGCTGGGCAGTAAGAAACCGGATGAGGTTTAACATAAGCAAGTGTAGAGTCTTGCATCTAGGTAGAAATAATTGCATACACCAGTACAGGTTGGGGGAAGACCTGCTGGAGAGGAGCTCTGCTGAGAGGGACCTGGGCGTCCTGGTGGACGACAGGTTGGCCATGAGCCAGCAGTGTGCCCTTGTAGCCAAAAAGGCCAATGGCATACTGGGGTGCATTAAAAAGAGCATGGCCAGCAGGTCAAGGGAGGTGATCCTCCCCCTCTACTCTGCCCTGGTGAGGCCTCATCTGGAATATTGTGTCCAGTTCTGGGCTCCCCAGTACAAAAAAGACAGGGATCTCTTGGAAAGAGTCCAGCGGAGGGCCACAAAGATGGTGAAGGGCCTGGAGCATCTCCCCTGTGAGGAGAGACTCAGGGAACTGGGTCTGTTTAGCCTTGAGAAAAGAAGGCTGAGAGGGGACTTGATCCAGGTTTATAAATACCTGAGGTGTGGGAGCTATAGTGGCGAGGCTGGTCTGTTTTCAGTAGTGCGTGGGGACAGGACTAGGGGCAATGGGCTGAAACTTCAGCATTGGAAGTTCCGCACGAATGTGCGCAAGAATTTCTTTACAGTGAGGGTGACGGAGCACTGGAACAGGCTGCCCAGGGAGGTGGTGGAGTCTCCTTCTCTGGAGATATTCAAGACCCACCTGGACGCCTACCTGTGCGACGTGGTGTAGGGAGCCTGCTTTGGCAGGGGGGTTGGACTCGATGATCTCTAGAGGTCCCTTCCAACCCCTATAATTCTGTGATTCTGTGATTCTGTGATCTTAAGAATTAACTCCTCTAACATCAGATGGATTTCATTCTCTTTCCACAAAACGAGGCGATAGTAGCGGGCAGAGATCCTAATGCCATTTACCAGCATTAGTTTACGCTCTTTGTGGAAATCTCCTTTCTCGTGGATTACAGCAAAGCAGAATTTGTCAGGACTGCAGAGAAGCTGGGGGCCTCGCTTTTGGTTTCTGATCACAGCTCTACCTTCCTCCACCAAGAAAGCAGCAAATGATTAGTCATGTAGCGCTTATTGATTTAGTAGTCTTTGTTTTAAAAATTATGTTTCCGAGGATTGTTCTTTTTTTTTATTATTATTATTACTGAAGCAAATTGTAACACACTGAATTGGAAGCTGGTTAACCCCTTCCTATCTCTGCTTTTATAGCTCATTTTCTCTCTGATTGAACAAAAGTCATAAAGTGAGAACTGTTTTCTCTAAACACAGGAAATAAAAGGCAGGCTTCATAAGGACGTGTCATGCTCAGCTTGTTTGTGCTTCCTTCCTTCTCACCACCTGCTGCAATTCCTTCCCTTCTTTCCCAACTGTTTTACCCTAATCTTTATGTGAGAATATCCATTAACAGAATCATACAGCAGATAACTTATTAAACAGGACATTTGGATAAACAGTCACACAAAAAAAGTTTTCTACACCTACGACCAGGAGGGAGATAACAGTTTGGCTTGTCCTCCAGATCAGAGCAGGACCAGATAATCTCAAAGCCTTGCTTCCTCTGCTCTACAGGTACACTCCTGCTTTTCAAGGACTACTGGGATAAAGTACAATGGGAAGCTCCAGTCTGCCTTCCATGCAGATGATTCCAGAGATTCAGGAAAAGAAAAGAACATCACTGGAACAAGGAGCACAGAGGGACACCCTGCACTGTGTCAGGGCAATGGGTCAGGAAAGGGTCTGGAAGAAGAGTCCCATGAGGAGCGGCAGAGAGAACTGGGATTGTTCAGTACGGAGAAGGTGCAGGGGAAGCCTCACTTCATGTAACTCCCTGAAAGGAGGCTGTAGCCAGGTGGGGGTTGGCCTCTTCTCCCAGCTAACAGCGATGGGACCAGAGGGAACGGCCTCAAGTTGCAGCAGGGGAGGTCCCCGTTGGATGTCAGGAAGAACATCTGGGCTGAAAGAGCGGTCGGGCACCGGCACAGCTGCCCGGGGAGCTGGGGGAGTCAGCGTCCATGGAGGTGCTCCAGAAGCGTGGGGATGTGGCCCTGAGGGACGTGGGCAGCTGGGGGGTGGTCGGTGGGACTTGGTGATCGTAGAGGTCTTTGTCAACCAGAGAGATGCTGTGATTCTGTGAGTCGTTTATTGCAATGAGTGGTACAACTATCAGCGGGCAACAGCCCACAGGCAGAGCCTGGAGAACATCACGGCAAGACGTAAACGCTCGACTGGGACACTGCTGGAGCCACAGGCCCCGTAGCGTTCAGGTGGGGCCAGGAGGGTGGATGTGCCGCCCAGTGCCTTCGGCAGCACCAACACACCGGGTTCCAGCAGGGCTGCGTCCGGCACCGGGCCCCTCACTGTGCGCTGGCTGCAAGAGCCGCCTCCCCCCTGCAGCCCCTCCATCTCCAGCTGCAGCACCATTCCCTCATGGCCAAGGGCATCTAGACGTGGTGCATGACCACCCACACCAGCCCGGAGTGACCCTGGTGCTGCTGCACACCGAGGGGCAGGAAGACCCCAACGAGGTGCGTGCAGCAGAGGGGGGTCCCAGACACCCCATAAAAGCAGAGTCCCCAGTAACCTGTGTGCAGGACGACGACCACAGCGATGCCTGGAAAGGCAGAGAAGAACCAAACTGACAGTGGCATAAGGGAATTAAGTTTTATTGAGATGGGTTTGGATGACATTGGATAGGATTAGGGATGGGGTTTAGGGTAAGAGGTTGGAACGGAGCTTGTAGATGGCTGCTCCCACGGCTTCAGCAGGGCCGGCCGGTGATGTGCTGGGCCCCACGTGGTACCCGGGAGCGGCTCCGCCCCTGGGCTGGCCCTCGCCGCCTGGACCGGCTGGTGCGGCGTCTTCGGGGCTGGCTGTCGGTGTCCGCAGCCCGGCGATGGAGAGGCGAGCGGCTGCGAGTGCGGGCCCGCCCCGGATGTCTGGATGGGCTTCCGTGGGCCGTTGGGGAAGCCCTGGAGGACCCCGGTGCTGCCGGTGTGTTGGAGCTGCGGGTGCAGCTCTGAGCACCTGGGGTTGCTGTCTGCCGGCTCCCTCGGTGTCTCTGGGGCCGGCTCGGAGATGCTGGGGCCCGGCGCCGCAACGGAGAGCGGCTTCTTGTCCGGGCCCGCTGTCCCTGCCTGCACCTGAGGTTGTATCTTAGTGCAGGGCAGCGCCTCGAGGACCGAGATGTCCCCTGGCTGGTAGAGTCTGTGCTGCTCTCGGCCATCAGAGCAGCACTGTGGGTTCTCCTGCGTCGTCCCGGGGACTCACTAAAGATGTTTTCATCCCGGCGCTGACGTGCAGAGATTCTCCTGCGGTCCGTCCTGCTCTGGATGGACAGACCGCTGCTCTCAGGCACACAGGATCGGTGATCTGGCCCCGATGGTGCCTGGATGGAGGTGCTGGAGCTGCTGCTCTCTGGTGACAAAGAGCTCTGAGATGGCTGCAGTCCCTGCTGGCTGGTGGTGCCAGAGCTGCTGCTCTCTGTTGCCACAGAGCTCTGAGATGGCTGCAGTCCCTGCTGGCTGGTGTTGCTGAGGCCAGCAAGACCTGAGCTGGTGCTGGAGGCTGTAAGGGGAGGCAGGAAGGTGAGCAGGATGGAATTCCAGCCATGGGGTGGAACTGGCTCCCGTTTGTCCCGGGCTGGAGGGATTTGAGCAAGGCCGCTCTGAGCAGCCGCTGCCAGGCCTCGCCTGTCCCCAGCCCAGCAGCACGCGGCTGTTTGCCTCTTACCGGTGCCCTCTCCAGCACAGGCGTTGCACTCCCAGATGGTTGTGCTGTCGCTCAGGTGGGAACAGAGGCGGTGTGTGCCTCGTGCAGCACAGGAGCTGCAGAGGAGCAGCTCCCAAGGCCTGTGGAAAGCAACGGGTTGTGGCCGTGAGCACAAAGTGCCCTGAGCCAGGGAGTGCCCGGCACAGCTCTGGTGCTCAGTCTGTGCTCCCCCAGCCTGTGGTGAGGCTGCGATGCCACGCAGAGCCCCAGAGGGCAGCTGAGCTCACTCACCCCTCTCCTGACCGCAGTCTGCCTTGGGGGTAAAGGCAGTCGCTGGCCATGCAGCGTCGGTGCCATACTGCCAGTCCTGTATAAGCGGTGTTTTCCCACCATATTGGAATTCTACCAGAGAAGGGAGGGAATGTGATGAGCACTCACTGGCCCAGGACTCAAACTAACCCTCAAATCCATCCATCCCCATCCACCTTCTCCCGGGTTCCAGCTTCTCACTGACACATAGGCCCATGTTAATGGCTGCCAAGGGCCAGGCCTGCCGGGGCAGTCCTTGGGCAGGCACAGCTCTTGTGCCCTCACATCTCAAGAGCTGGCTGAAGGACACCAACCTGAATGGGATTCGGATTCCCACATTCAGCATTTCTTGCAGAAACGTCTCCGTGTCTCTGCAGTTGGGGCAGTGGAACCGGCGAATCCCAGAGCTCAGGGCCATTCTCTGCAGCAGAAACACAAGCAGTGTGGGTGTGAGCCGGGCCTGGTGCTGCTGAGCGCCTGCGGTGCCGCAGGTCGAGGGGAGGGCTCCTACCTGGACGCAGGCCCGGTGCAACCAGGCGTGTCGGCAGGCTGGGCACACCATGGTGCCGTATGACCTGCTGTCATCTACGGGCTCCATGCAGATGAGGCAGGTCGTTTCTGGCTCTGGTGCTGCCTGCACTGCCTGCTGCGGGCGGTGCTCCCAGCAGAAGGCCCTGGAGGAAGATGGAAGGGATGGGCGAGTTGAGAAGGGCTGCGAGGAGGGCAGAGGAACGGGAAGGAGCCCCAGGCCTTGGCTCTGGCTCTGTCAGGCTGCTGGGAGGTTCACAGCGCGTTCCTCGCTGCTGTGGCTGGTGCTGACAGCAGGGTTGGAGGCCACAGGCCGCACCTGGCAGCTCTTACCTGAACTCCCCAAAGTACTGGGTGACACACTGTCCTTCATAGGCACAGGGGAGGTGGAAGGTCCGCTCACAGTCCGGGTCCGCGCAGGTGATGGTGGCCCCCGAACTGCCACAGACGAAGCAGAGCTGGAAAGAGCAGAGCAGCCCCCATCAGCTGCAGGCTCAGGGCCTACGCAGCGGGCCCTGCACCTCTGGGCAGGGCGCAGGATGCGGGCAGGGCTGGGTGGCACTCTGCAGAGCTGCCTGGTGAACAGGGCTGGTCTGCAAGAGCAGGAGTGTCTCCTGGAGCTGGGAGGAGGGGCTGGGATTGCTTTCTTGGGACCAGGCTAGGCTCTCCTGGCACCAAGCTCCCTGTTCCGGTCCAGTGCTCACCTTCTGCTCCGCCTCCCTCACTGTACGCGTCAGGTCTTCAAAATGAAAAGGTGCCTCGTTGTTATCTTGCACGTTTTCACAAAGACCGCTGGCAAATCGCTGTACAGGAAAAAAGAGCACGGTCTAGTTAGGGCAGAAAGGAGGGAATCACTGGTGGGAGGAAGGTGGCAGGAGCCACCAGGGAACTCACCGCACAAAACTCGTGGTAAGACAATGTGCGAAAGCTCTGATTGTACCCAAGGATGCCCGAGTCCTCATCCTCTAGGCCACAGAGCACGCATGCTGGAGAGGAGAGAGTAACAGCCGTGAGCGCCTTGCGGGGCCAGGTGCCCCCTGGGCTGTCCCAGGGGCTTCTCCGTGCCGGCTGTGCCAGCTGAGGGGCAGGGCTGCAGGCCGTGCATGCAGGAATACTTGGCTCTCACCTGGCTCTTCCGAGCCGACATCCTCCTGTATGGAGCGAAACCAAGTGCAGAGTGTCTGTCCCATCGCTGATGGGCCTCGTCCTCTGCGTGCAAACCTATGGGAGAAGAGGGACGAGGCTGAGTTGGCGGCTCAGGCCCCCGAGCGCTGGGGAACCGGCCTCCCTCCCTTGGCAGCCTCAGGCAGCCCCTTCCTCCCTGCTCACCTCACCAAGTCGCACTGAGCTGGGACTGAGCCCCGCAGCCTCAGCTCTGTTCCGCAGCCCGCGCGTCACAATGGCCGTTCCATTCTGATGTCATTCATGGGTGCCCTCAGCCCTGTGAAGTGTGATGGCGTCACAGAGGGTGGCACGGTTACAGCAGCACAGCTGCAGGCTCAGCTCGGTGTCGCCTGGTCGAGCTCCACCGAGCGCCAGTGTGGGTGGTCATGCACCACGTCTAGATGCCCTTGGCCATGAGGGAATGGTGCTGCAGCTGGAGATGGAGGGGCTGCAGGGGGGAGGCGGCTCTTGCAGCCAGCGCACAGTGAGGGGCCCGGTGCCGGACGCAGCCCTGCTTGAACCCAGCGTGTTGGTGCTGCCGAAGGCACCGGGTGGCATATCCACCCTCCTGGCCCCACCTGAACGCTACGGGGCCTGTGGCTCCAGCAGTGTCCCAGTCGAGTGTTTACGTCTTGCCGTGATGTTCTCCAGGCTCTGCCTGCGGGCTGTTGCCCGCTGATAGTTGTACCACTCATTGCAATAAACGACTCACAGAATCACAGCATCTCTATGGTTGGCAAAGACCTCTAAGATCACCGAGTCCCACCGACCACCCCCCAGCTGCCCACGTCCCTCAGGGCCACATCCCCACGCTTCTGGAGCACCTCCATGGACGCTGACTACCCCAGCTCCCCGGGCAGCTGTGCCAGTGCCCGACTGCTCTTTCAGCCCAGACGTTCTTCCTATTATCCAACAGGGACCTCCCCTGCTGCAACTTGAGGCCGTTCCCTCTGGTCCCATCGCTGTTACCTCGGAGAAGAGGCCGACTCCCACCATGGAACACCTTTCCGGGAGTTCCATGAAGTGAGGCCTCCCCTGAGCCTGATTTCCTCAGTGGTGTTAGTACTGCAATGCCAACAATTGCTTGCACCCGTTGGTACCCAGGCATTCTCATTAAAGATGTTAGGAGTGCCAGTAAATCAGCACAAGGGTGTTATTTTCGTATGAGTGTCCCTAATCTGTAGCCCGTATTTCTCTGGTGACGGAAAAAGCGAACCTGTTGGTTAAGCATCGGGTTGTTACAGGGCAGGAGCAGCAGTGGTGGGGTGCGTGTGTGCTGTAACACAAACGAGTGCTGTTCCTGTGAGGTTTCTTCTCTGAGTGCAGCAGGGAGCAGCCTTCCATTGGCAAAAACACTGTGGCTGCCCACCACAATAGTGAGGCTGAGGCAGAGCTGTGCAGGGCTGAGCCATGACCATTCTGTGATGCTGTCATCTATGATTTAGTACTGTCCAGTGGAATGGCTGTGCAATCACCAGCCATATGATGTCTTACAAGAGCATGTGCTGAATTGTGTCCATGGGGCAGCCCTGACTCCATGTACAGGCCGTTCACTGTAGTACTGCCTGGTTTGGGCTCCTATTCTTCTTCTCTCTTGTTTTCATCTTGATACAGAATCAAAGAAGTTGCACACTGCAGAAAACACTGCTGCCCATTGCACCCATCTGCTGTAGCAGGGGACCTACAGACAAACAGTCCAGGTGCAAAGAGTTTTTAAAGAGTTGCAAAGTTTTAAGCAGCTGAGTTTCACCTTTCCCTGTCACTGAATGAGGCTTACACACACTGCAGCTGCCCTCTCAAAAAGAGTCACAAGAAGAAAGTTTCAGAAAGAAAACTAGATCAGCTTTGAAGGACATAAAGAATTAATTTGACTAAATTCCAGCATTTTTGCAAGAATTCCAGGGTTTCTTTGACACGAGGTGATTTAATTGGCACCTGGCCTGATGGCTGCAGATGGGTTCCATCTGTCTCAAAAGGAAAAGTGGATCCCAAGCCTAGGAGCTGGGGCTTTAAACTAGGTATGAAGGGGGAAAGGGATGAAACGAGGTTTGCTAGATGAGCCTGACGGAGCAATGATGGGTTTGGGGGGGAAGCCAGTGACTCAGCTGAGTCCTCTACACCAGTGCACAAAGCATGGGCAACAAGCAGGAGGAGCTGGAAGCCATTGTGCATCAGGCAAACTGTGACTTTGTTGCCATTGATGAGACAGTGTCGGACAATTCCCATGACTGTATTCCTGCAGTGAAGGGCAATAAACTCTTCAGAAGGGAGAGGCAAGGAAGAAGGGGCATAAGGGCTCTATAAGAGTGTGTTGCTGAGTTTGGGCCTGGGAATAATAAGGTTGAGTCCATGTGGATCAAGGGGAAAGCCAACAAAGCTGACAGCCTTGTGGCGGTCTGTTATAGAGCACCTAACCAGGATGAATAAATGGACGAGGCGCTCTATGAGCAGCTGGCAGAAGTTGTTCCCATGGGGGACTTGGACTTCCCCGATCTATGCTGGAAATACAGAACGGTGCACAAGCAGCAGCCTGGGAGGTTTCTAGAGTGTGTGGAAGATGTGTGCCCCAGAACGGGGCTGCAGCTGCCAGCCTGGCCTCCTCCACGGTGTGCGTTGGAAACGTTGCGCCCCGCTGGAGTCGGGGCCAGAACCCAGCTCAGCATGAACCGGGCTGCGGGGAGGAAGGAATGGGTTGGGTGCTGGGGAAGGGAAGCCCGGGAACCAGGCCCTAAAGCTGCCCACCTCGGGAAAGGCAAAGAAGAACAAAACTGACAGTGGCATAAGGGAATTAAGTTTTATTGAGATGGATTTAGATGACATTGGATAGGATTAGGGATGGGGTTTAGGGTAAGAGGTTGGAACGGAGCTTGTAGATGGCTGCTCCCACGGCTTCAGCAGGGCCGGCCGGTGATGTGCTGGGCCCCACGTGGTACCCGGGAGCGGCTCCGCCCCTGGGCTGGCCCTCGCCGCCTGGACCGGCTGGTGCGGCGTCTTCGGGGCTGGCTGTCGGTGTCCGCAGCCCGGCGATGGAGAGGCGAGCGGCTGCGAGTGCGGGCCCGCCCCGGATGTCTGGATGGGCTTCCGTGGGCCGTTGTGGAAGCCCTGGAGGACCCCGGTGCTGCCGATGTGCAGGAGCTGCGGGTGCAGCTCTGAGCACCTGGGGTTGCTGTCTGCCTGCGTCCACGGTGTCTCTCGGGCCGGCTCGGCGATACTGGGGCCCGGCGCCGCAACGGAGAGCGGCTTCTTGTCCGGGCCCGCTGTCCCTGCCTGCACCTGCGGTTGTATCTTAGTGCAGGGCAGTGCCTCGAGGACCGAGATGTCCCCTGGCTGGCAGAGTCTGTGCTGCTGCTCCCGGCAATCGGGGCAGCACTGCGGGTTCTTCCACGGCGTCCCCGGGACTCATTCAAGCTGTTTGCATCCCGGCGAGCACGTGGAGCGATTCTCCTGCGGTCTGTCCTGCGCTGGATGGACAGGCCGCTGCTCTCAGGCACACCGGAGCGGTGAGCTGGCCCCGATGGTGCCTGGATGGAGGTGCCGGTACTGCTGCTCTCTGTTGAGGATCCTCGGGATGGCCGCAGTCCCTGCTGGCTGGTGGTGCCGAGGCCAGCAAGACGTGATCTGGTGCTGGAGGCTGTAAGGGGAGGCAGGAAGGTGAGCAGGATGGAATTCCGGCCATGGGGTGGAACTGGCTCCTGTTTGTCCCGGGCTGGAGGGATTTGAGCAAGGCCGCTCTGAGCAGCCGCTGCCAGGCCTCGCCTGTCCCCAGCCCAGCAGCACGCGGCTGTTTGCCTCTTACCGGTGCCCTCTCCAGCAGCACAGCTGTCGCACTCCCAGCTGGTTGTGCTGTTACTCAGCTGGGAACAGCGGCGGTGTGTGGCTCGTGCAGCACAGGAGCTGCAGAGGAGCATCTCCCAAGGTCTGTGGAAAGCAACGGGTTGTGGCCGTGAGCACAAAGTGCCCTGAGCCAGGGAGTGCCCGGCACAGCTCTGGTGCTCAGTCTGTGCTCCCCCAGCCTGTGGTGAGGCTGCGATGCCACGCAGAGCCCCAGAGGGCAGCTGAGCTCACTCACCCCTCTCCTGAATGCCCTCTGCCAAGGGGGTAAAGGCAGTTGATGGCCACGCAGCGCTCGTACCGAACACCCAGGGATGAATAGGTATAGTTGTCATCCCATGTTGGTTTTCTGCCAGAGAAGGGAGGGAATGTGATGAGCACTCACTGGCCCAGAACTGAAACTAACCCATGAAATCCATCCATCCCCATCCACCTTATCCCTGCTTTCAGCTTCCCAATGATGCTCAGGCCCACGTTAATGGCTGCCAAGGGCCAGGCATCTCAAGAGCTGTCTGAAGGACACCAACCTGAATGGGATTCGGATCCCCACATTCAGCATTTCTCGCAGGAAAGATTCCTTGTCTCTGCAGTGGGGGCACCGGAAGCAATAAATCCCTGCGCTCAGTGCCTGTTCCTGCAGCAGAAACACAAGCAGTGTGGGTGTGAGCTGAGTGCTGCTTGTTGCTGCTGAGCGCCTGCGGTGCTGCAGGTCGAGGGGAGGGCTCCTACCTGGACGCAGGCCCGGTGGAACCAGGCGTGTTGGCAGGCTGGGCACACCATGGTGCCGTACGACCTGCTGTCACCCACAGGCTCCATGCAGATGAGGCAGGTCGTGTCCGGCGCCGGTTCTGCCTGCACTGCCTGCTGCGGGCGGTGCTCCCAGCAGAAGGCCCTGGGGGAAGATGGAAGGGATGGGCGAGGTGAGAAGGGCTGCGAGGAGGGCAGAGGAACGGGAAGGAGCCCCAGGCCTTGGCTCTGGCTCTGGCAGGCTGCTGGGAGGTTCACAGCGCGTTCCTCGCTGCTTTGGCTGGTGCTGACAGCAGGGTTGGAGGCCACAGGCCACACCTGGCGGCCCTTACCTGAGCGCTCCAAAGAACTGGGTGACGCATTGACCCTCATAGGCGCAGGGCAGATGGAAGCTCCGCTCACATCCCGGTTCTGCGCAGATGACGGTGGCCCCCGAACTGCCACAGACGAAGCAGAGCTGGAAAGAGCAGAGCAGCCCCCATCAGCTGCAGGCTCAGGGCCTACGCAGCGGGCCCCGCACCTCTGGGCAGGGCGCAGGATGCGGGCAGGGCTGGGCGGCACTCTGCAGAGCTGCCTGGTGAACAGGGCTGGTCTGCAAGTGCAGGAGTGTCTCCTGGAGCTGGGAGGAGGGGCTGGGATTGCTTTCTTGGGACCAGGCTAAGCTCTCCTGGCACCAAGCTCCCTGTTCTGGTCCAGTGCTCACCGTCTGCTCTGCCTCCCTCACTGTGCGTGTGATGTCTTCTGCACAAAAACGTGCCTCGTTGCTGCCTTCCATGTACTGAAAAAGGCCATTGGCAAATATCTGTACAAGGGGAAAGAGCATGGTCTAGTTGGGGCAGAAAGGAGGGAATCACTGGTTGGAGGCAGGTGGCAGGAGCCACAAGGGAACTCACCACACAAAACTCATGGATGTACAATCCATCAATCTCTACTTTGCAGCCAAGGATGCCCGAGTCCTCATCCACTCGGCCACAAAGCACGCATGCTGGAGAGGAGAGAGTAACAGCCGTGAGCGCCTTGCGGGGCCAGGTGCCCCCTGGGCTGTCCCAGGGGCTGCTCTGTGCCGGCTGTGCCATCTGAGGGGTAGGGCCGCAGGCCGTGCATGCAGGGATACTTGGCTCTCACCTGGCTCTTCCGAGCCGGCAGCCTCCTGTGTCTCCGCACACTCCGTGCGCGTCAACCGCAACCACTTGCAGAGTTTCTGACCCATCACTGCTGGGCTCCGTCCTCTGCGTGCAAACCTATGGGAGAAGAGGGACAAGGCTGAGTTGGCGGCTCAGGCCCCCGAGCGCTGGGGAACCGGCCGCCCTCCCTCTGCAGCCTCAGGCAGCCCCTTCCTCCCTGCTCACCTCACCAAGTCGCACTGAGCTGGGACTGAGCCTCACAGCCTCAGCTCTGTTCCGCAGCCCGCGCGTCACAATGGCCGTTCCATTCTGATGTCATTCTTGGGTGCCCTCAGCCCTGGGAGGTGTGATGGTGTCACAGAGGGTGGCACGGTAACAGCAGCACAGCTGCAGGCTCAGCTTGGTGTCGCCTGGTCGAGCTCTGCCGAGTGCCGGTGTGGGTGGTCATGCACCACGTCTAGATGCCCTTGGCCATGAGGGAATGGTGCTGCAGCTGGAGATGGAGGGGCTGCAGGGGGGAGGCGGCTCTTGCAGCCAGCGCACAGTGAGGGGCCCGGTGCCGGACGCAGCCCTGCTTGAACCCAGCGTGTTGGTGCTGCCGAAGGCACCGGGTGGCATATCCACCCTCCTGGCCCCACCTGAACGCTACGGGGCCTGTGGCTCCAGCAGTGTCCCAGTCGAGCGTTTACGTCTTGCCGTGATGTTCTCCAGGCTCTGCCTGTGGGCTGTTGCCCGCTGATAGTTGTACCACTCATTGCAATAAACGACTCACAGAATCACAGCATCTCTCTGGTTGACAAAGACCTCTAAGATCACCAAGTCCCACCGACCACCCCCCAGCTGCCCACTACCCACGTCCCTCAGGGCCACATCCCCACGCTTCTGGAGCACCTCCATGGACGCTGACTCCCCCAGCTCCCCGGGCAGCTGTGCCGGTGCCCGACTGCTCTTTCAGCCCAGACGTTCTTCCTAATATCCAACAGGGACCTCCACTGTTGCAACTTGAGGCCGTTCCCTCTGGTCCCATCGCTGTTACCTGGGAGAAGAGGCTGACTCCCACCATGGAACACCTTTCCGGGAGTTCCATGAAGTGAGGCCTCCGCTAAGCCTGATTTCCTCAGTGGTGTTAGTACTGCAATGCAAACAATTGCTTGCACCCGTTGGTACCCAGGCATTCTCATTAAAGATGTTAGGAGTGCCAGTAAATCAGCACAAGGGTGTTATTTTCGTATGAGTGTCCCTAATCTGTAGCCCGTATTTCTCTGGTGACGGAAGAAGCGAACCTGTTGGTTAAGCATCGGGTTGTTACAGGGCAGGAGCAGCAGTGGTGGGGTGCGTGTGTGCTGTAACACAAACGAGTGCTGTTCCTGTGAGGTTTCTTCTCTGAGTGCAGCAGGGAGCAGCCTTCCATTGGCAAAAACACTGTGGCTACCCACCACAATAGTGAGGCTGAGGCAGAGCTGTGCAGGGCTGAGCCATGACCATTCTGTGATGCTGTCATCTATGATTTAGTACTGGCCAGTGGAATGGCTGTGCAATCACCAGTCATATGATGTCTTACAAGAGCATGTGCTGAATTGTGTCCATGGGGCAGCCCTGACTCCATGTACAGGCTGTTCACTGTACTACTGCCTGGTTTGGGCTCCCGTTCTTCTTCTCTCTTGGTTTCATCTTGATACAGAATCAAAGAAGTTGCACACTGCAGAAAACACTGCTGCCAATTGCACCCATCTGCTGTAGCAGGGGGCCTACAGACAAACAGTCCAGGTGCAAAGAGTTTTCAAAGAGTTGCAAAGTTTTAAGCAGCTGAGTTTCACCTTTCCCTGTCACTGAATGAGGCTTACACACACTGCAGCTGCCCTCTCAAAAAGAGTCACAAGAAGAAAGTTTCAGAAAGAAAACTAGATCAGCTTTGTAGGACATAAAGAATTAATTTGACTAAATTCCAGCATTTTTGCAGGAATTCCAGGGTTTCTTTGACACGAGGTGATTTAATTGGCACCTGGCCTGATGGCTGCAGACGGGTTCTGTTGGGTATTGGGTAGGTGGTGCCTGCGTGCACCTGGGGTGGAGTCAGGGAGGTCACGAGTGTCACACAGGGGCGGTCACCTGGACCACTATATAGGGTTTGTTGTGAGGCATTAAACTTGTACTTTTGGCGTTATGCACTGTGTGTGAGTCCCGTCTGTTCCCCGTGTGCTGAGGCACGGTACTTTGACACGGCAGCCTTAACTTGTCGCCGGATCGGGAGGCGACAATTGGTGACCCCGACGTGATGTGGTGAGAGTGGTCCAGATCGGTGTGTGTGAGACAGCAACTCCATTATAGTTCTGATTATGGGACAGTGGGTGAGTATGCTGTGGGGGATGGCTTCACGGGTGTGGTGTGAAGTGGATGTTGAGGACCTCGATCCGCTTATTAAGTAGATGATGCGGAGAGGTCTGGCTGACGAAGTTTCTCACTGTGTGAGTCGGTCGGCATTAGAGAAAGCTAGCAAGGAGCTCTTTGAGCGAGCTTGTGCAGGGGACGAGGAGGCGCAGAAGCCCCCGTACCCTCAACTAAAGGTCTCTGAGGAAACAGAGAAGAGAGGTGAAGCAGAACGGAGTGGCGCCGAGGAGTCCTCGACTAGCGGGGAGGAGGCAGACTTTGAAACAGAGTTAACGCAGATAAAAAAGCTGTCAGCCTCAGGCAGTGAGGCATCCTTGCGCTGTCGGAATAAAGCCTTTAGGAGTCCGAGTGATCGGGACTTGGGGAGGGAAGCAGCCAAGGCTGCTGAACTCTGGACCATCAAGGCACAAGAATGCATTCTGACCGGGTGCGATCTGATCCCTGAGATAAATGCCCGTAGATTGTGTTATTCAGTGCTAGTAGGTTGCGGAGCTGGGGGTCTCCGGGTCTGCATAGACATTGTTGGTTTGTTGACCCCATACGACCCTGGAGTTTCTGGTGGATACTGCTGCAGACGTTGCCACACTCCCATTGTGATCTTGGCCTGGAGAGTGGCCGCTGGAGCCAACGGTGCAGTTTGTGGGAGGGGTGGTCGGGACGGCGTCCGGGGTTGTGGGGGGGAATCAGTGTGTGCTGGTGCCGCTTGCTGCATGGCTGCGGTTGGTCTGTGTGCCGCTGCTGAAGTGTCACGTGGGCGGTTCCAGCAGTCAGCATGGCCACTACACAGGATGTTTTACATTTCAGTTGTTGTTGCATGTGATGTTGTACAGAATTGCCCAGGTTGCCATTCGGCTAACACGTTTCCTGCAGGGGTAAACTCTAGATGTTTCACATTTCAGTTGTTGTTGCACAGGTTTGAGACCAAATAAGGTTCGGCAGATGGATGCTACGGGTTTCCCAGAGTTTGGGTGTTTCCATCACTTGCATGTCACAGTTGACACATGCAGTGGTTTTCTCTGGGCTGTGGCACAATCTGGACAGACTGCCATGCAGTGCATAAGAGTGTTGCACATGGCTGTCGCTATCATGGGTGCACCTCAGGAGTTAAAGACTGACAATGGCCCAGGATATAGAAGTGCACGTTTTGGACACTGGTGTACAGCTTGGGGCATTAAGCATACCTTTGGTATTCCTGGCAACAGCACCGGCCAGGCTATTGTGGAGCGTGCACATCAGACCTTGAAGGGGCGTCTTCGTGCACTTAAAGAGGGGGGAGGGCTGGAGGGACTTGAGCTGTGCCCACATGCTCTCCTCCTGTGTGCACTGTTCAGTTTAAATCATCTGGAGAATCGGATGGGAGACCATCAGCTGACTGAACGGACTCCAATAGGTCAGGTCCTGATCAGACCTGACGGAGGGCCATGGCTCCCAGTCTCTATGCCACTCCTTGTCATGGGCAGGGGATACGCCTGTGTCGGGACCCCAAGTGGGCCCCGCTGGCTGCCGGCACGTTGGGTTAAGCCAGCACCAAACGACGAGCCATCCTGCGCACCGTGAGGATCCGAACATTTCAGCACCAGGTTTTGGTCAACGTCTCCTTGGTTAATGTCTCCAGTGCAGCCAGTGATTTGACGTCAGCACTGGCCAGCAGCTTACTGGTAACAGCACATGAGACAGCGTTGCTCCCAATGTGCCTGAAGGTACGAACTGGGAATCCAGCCTTCATGCCAGACTGATAGTTCATGAGCGGGGGAGACCTTGTTCCTGGATAATTCCCCAGCAGTGGACATTTGGAACGATTCTGCACAACCAGTATGTTTGTGTCTTGTTATTTGGTTATGGAGTGTGATATTTGTAATGCACACTGGACTGATCTGGAATGCCATGAAGATTCTTTACAATAGTGTTACACTGAACTTGGAAAAACTGTAACTCCATTGTGTACTGTGCTGTTATCTTGAACTTGAATGCATTGTTCTTTTCATGTTGACTATGTGTTGCCATACAGCATTTCAAAAACTGTTAGGCAGATAGCTGTTGTTATGTATTTTCAGGTTTGTAGGCGCTGCAGCTGCATCTCTTTGGTATGTTATTGTGACGGCTTAATTGTTCTTTGCACATGTTTAATGTTTGATTTGTTTGCGGAATAGCCTTAAATGTGAGAATCAACTTTGGGGTAACAGGGAGTAAGCGGGGAAACCTTTACAGGGACTTGCAGATGATAAAGAGGGGGGAGATGTTGGGTATTGGGTAGGTGGTGCCTGCGTGCACCTAGGGTGGAGTCAGGGAGGTCACGAGTGTCACACAGGGGCGGTCACCTGGACCACTATATAGGGTTTGTTGTGAGGCATTAAACTTGTACTTTCGGCGTTATGCACTGTGTGTGAGTCCTGTCTGTTCCCCGTGTGCTGAGGCACGGTACTTTCACACGGCAGACTTAACTTGTCGCCGGATCGGGAGGCGACAGGTTCCATCTGTCTCAAAAGGAAAAGTGGATCCCAAGCCCAGGAGCTGGGGCTTTAAACTAGGTATGAAGGGGGAAAGGG
Organism: Excalfactoria chinensis; assembly: GCF_039878825.1. Classification (NCBI taxonomy): domain Eukaryota; kingdom Metazoa; phylum Chordata; class Aves; order Galliformes; family Phasianidae; genus Excalfactoria; species Excalfactoria chinensis. Next base: position 66,376,783 of record NC_092825.1, on the reverse strand, counting down.
ATGAAACGAGGTTTGCTAGATGAGCCTGAGGGAGCAATGATGGGTTTGGGGGGGAGGCCAGTGACTCAGCTGAGTCCTCTACACCAGTGCACAAAGCATGGGCAACAAGCAGGAGGAGCTGGAAGCCATTGTGCATCAGGCAAACTGTGAGTTTGTTGCCATTGATGAGACAGTGCCGGACAATTCCCATGACTGTATTCCTGCAGTGAAGGGCAATAAACTCTTCAGAAGGGAGAGGCAAGGAAGAAGGGGCATAAGGGCTCTATAAGAGTGTGTTGCTGAGTTTGGGCCTGGGAATAATAAGGTTGAGTCCATGTGGATCAAGGGGAAAGCCAACAAACCTGACAGCCTTGTGGCGGTCTGTTATAGAGCACCTAACCAGAATGAATAAATGGACGAGGCGCTCTATGAGCAGCTGGCAGAATTTGTTCCCATGGGGGACTTGGACTTCCCCGATCTATGCTGGAAATACAGAACGGTGCACAAGCAGCAGCCTGGGAGGTTTCTAGAGTGTGTGGAAGATGTGTGCCCCAGAACGGGGCTGCAGCTGCCAGCCTGGCCTCCTCCACGGTGTGCGTTGGAAACATTGCGCCCCGCTGGAGTCGGGGCCAGAACCCAGCTCAGCATGAACCGGGCTGCGGGGAGGAAGGAATGGGTTGGGTGCTGGGGAAGGGAAGCCCGCGGATCCAGGCCCTAAAGCTGCCCACCTCGGGAAAGGCAAAGAAGAACCAAACTGACAGTGGCATAAGGGAATTAAGTTTTATTGAGATGGGTTTGGATGACATTGGATAGGATTAGGGATGGGGTTTAGGGTAAGAGGTTGGAACGGAGCTTGTAGATGGCTGCTCCCACGGCTTCAGCAGGGCCGGCCGGTGATGTGCTGGGCCCCACGTGGTACCCGGGAGCGGCTCCGCCCCTGGGCTGGCCCTCGCCGCCTGGACCGGCTGGTGCGGCGTCTTCGGGGCTGGCTGTCGGTGTCCGCAGCCCGGCGATGGAGAGGCGAGCGGCTGCGAGTGCGGGCCCGCCCCGGATGTCTGGATGGGCTTCCGTGGGCCGTTGGGGAAGCCCTGGAGGACCCCGGTGCTGCCGATGTGCAGGAGCTGCGGGTGCAGCTCTGAGCACCTGGGGTTGCTGTCTGCCGGCTCCCTCGGTGTCTCTGGGGCCGGCTCGGCGATTCTGGGGCCCGGCGCCGCAACGGAGAGCGGCTTCTTGTCCGGGCCCGCTGTCCCTGCCTGCACCTGCGGTTGTATCTTAGTGCAGGGCAGCGCCTCGAGGACCGAGATGTCCCCTGGCTGGCAGAGTCTGTGCTGCTGCTCCCGGCAATCGGGGCAGCACTGCGGGTTCTTCCACGGCGTCCCCGGGACTCATTAAAGCTGTTTGCATCCCGGCGTGCACGTGGAGCGATTCTCCTGCGGTCTGTCCTGCGCTGGATGGACAGGCCGCTGCTCTCAGGCACACCGGAGCGGTGAGCTGGCCCCGATGGTGCCTGGATGGAGGTGCCGGAGCTGCTGCTCTCTGTTGAGGATCCTCGGGATGGCCGCAGTCCCTGCTGGCTGGTGGTGCCGAGGCCAGCAAGACGTGATCTGGTGCTGGAGGCTGTAAGGGGAGGCAGGAAGGTGAGCAGGATGGCATCCCAGCCATGGGGTGGAACTGGCTCCTGTTTGTCCCGGGCTGGAGGGATTTGAGCAAGGCCGCTCTGAGCAGCCGCTGCCAGGCCTCGCCTGTCCCCAGCCCAGCAGCACGCGGCTGTTTGCCTCTTACCGGTGCCCTCTCCAGCAGCACAGCTGTCGCACTCCCAGCTGGTTGTGCTGTTACTCAGCTGGGAACAGCGGCGGTGTGTGGCTCGTGCAGCACAGGAGCTGCAGAGGAGCATCTCCCAAGGTCTGTGGAAAGCAACAGGTTGTGGCCGTGAGCACAAAGTGCCCTGAGCCAGGGAGTGCCCGGCACAGCTCTGGTGCTCAGTCTGTGCTCCCCCAGCCTGTGGTGAGGCTGCGATGCCACGCAGAGCCCCAGAGGGCAGCTGAGCTCACTCACCCCTCTCCTGAATGCCCTCTGCCAAGGGGGTAAAGGCAGTTGATGGCCACGCAGCGCTCGTACCGAACACCCAGGGATGAATAGGTATAGTTGTCATCCCATGTTGGTTTTCTGCCAGAGAAGGGAGGGAATGTGATGAGCACTCACTGGCCCAGGACTGAAACTAACCCCTGAAATCCATCCATCCCCATCCTCCTTATCCCTGCTTTCAGCTTCCCAATGATGCTCAGGCCCACGTTAATGGCTGCCAAGGGCCAGGCATCTCAAGAGCTGTCTGAAGGACACCAACCTGAATGGGATTCGGATCCCCACATTCAGCATTTCTCGCAGGAAAGATTCCTTGTCTCTGCAGTGGGGGCACCGGAAGCAATAAATCCCTGCGCTCAGTGCCTGTTCCTGCAGCAGAAACACAAGCAGTGTGGGTGTGAGCTGAGTGCTGCTTGTTGCTGCTGAGCGCCTGCGGTGCTGCAGCTCAAGGGGAGGGCTCCTACCTGGACGCAGGCCCGGTGGAACCAGGCGTGTTGGCAGGCTGGGCACACCACGGTGCCGTACGACCTGCTGTCACCCACAGGCTCCATGCAGATGAGGCAGGTCGTGTCCGGCGCCGGTTCTGCCTGCACTGCCTGCTGCGGGCTGTGCTCCCTGCAGAAGGCCCTGGGGGAAGATGGAAGGGATGAGCGAGGTGAGAAGGGCTGCGAGGAGGGCAGAGGAACGGGAAGGAGCCCCAGGCCTTGGCTCTGGCTCTGTCAGGCTGCTGGGAGGTTCACAGCGCGTTCCTCGCTGCTGTGGCTGGTGCTGACAGCAGGGTTGGAGGCCACAGGCCGCACCTGGCGGCCCTTACCTGAGCGCTCCGAAGAACTGGGTGACGCATTGACCCTCATAGGCGCAGGGCAGATGGAAGCTCTGCTCACATCCTGGCTCTGCGCAGATGACGGTGGCCCCCGAACTGCCACAGACGAAGCAGAGCTGGAAAGAGCAGAGCAGCCCCCATCAGCTGCAGGCTCAGGGCCTACGCAGCGGGCCCCGCACCTCTGGGCAGGGCGCAGGATGCGGGCAGGGCTGGGCGGCACTCTGCAGAGCTGCCTGGTGAACAGGGCTGGTCTGCAAGAGCAGGAGTGTCTCCTGGAGCTGAGAGGAGGGGCTGGGATTGCTTTCTTGGGACCAGGCTAAGCTCTCCTGGCACCAAGCTCCCTGTTCCGGTCCAGTGCTCACCGTCTGCTCTGCCTCCCTCACTGTGCGTGTGATGTCTTCTGCACAAAAACGTGCCTCGTTGCTGCCTTCCATGTATTGACAAAGGCCGCTGGCAAATATCTGTACAAGGGGAAAGAGCATGGTCTAGTTGGGGCAGAAAGGAGGGAATCACTGGTTGGAGGCAGGTGGCAGGAGCCACAAGGGAACTCACCACACAAAACTCATGGATGTACAATCCATCAATCTCTACTTTGCAGCCAAGGATGCCCGAGTCCTCATCCACTCGGCCACAAAGCACGCATGCTGGAGAGGAGAGAGTAACAGCAGTGAGCGCCTTGCGGGGCCAGGTGCCCCCTGGGCTGTCCCAGGGGCTGCTCTGTGCCGGCTGTGCCAGCTGAGGGGCAGGGCCGCAGGCCGCGCATGCAGGGATACTTGGCTCTCACCTGGCTCTTCCGAGCCGACATCCTCCTGTGTCTCCGCACACGCCGTGCGCGTCGACCGCAACCACTTGCAGAGTTTCTGACCCATCACTGCTGGGCTCCGTCCTCTGCGTGCAAACCTATGGGAGAAGAGGGACGAGGCTGAGTTGGCGGCTCAGGCCCCCGAGCGCTGGGGAACCGGCCTCCCTCCCTCAGCAGCCTCAGGCAGCCCCTTCCTCCCTGCTCACCTCACCAAGTCGCACTGAGCTCGGACTGAGCCCCGCAGCCTCAGCTCTGCTCCGCAGCCCGCGTGTCACAATGGCCGTTCCATTCTGATGTCATTCATGGGTGCCCTCAGCCCTGGGAGGTGTGATGGCGTCACAGAGGGTGGCACGGAACGGATACTGTGTGCACTTGGATACAACCGCAGGTGCAGGCAGGGACAGCGGGCCCGGACAAGAAGCCGCTCTCCGTTGCGGCGCCGGGCCCCAGCATCTCCGAGCCGGCCCCAGAGACACCGAGGGAGCCGGCAGACAGCAACCCCAGGTGCTCAGAGCTGCACCCGCAGCTCCTGCACATCGGCAGCACCGGGGTCCTCCAGGGCTTCCCCAACGGCCCACGGAAGCCCATCCAGACATCCGGGGCGGGCCCGCACTCGCAGCCGCTCGCCTCTCCATCGCCGGGCTGCGGACACCGACAGCCAGCCCCGAAGACGCCGCACCAGCCGGTCCAGGCGGCGAGGGCCAGCCCAGGGGCGGAGCCACTCCCGGGTACCACGTCGGGCCCAGCACATCACCGGCCGGCCCTGCTGAAGCCGTGGGAGCAGCCATCTACAAGCTCCGTTCCAACCTCTTACCCTAAACCCCATCCCTAATCCTATCCAATGTCATCCAAACCCATCTCAATAAAACTTAATTCCCTTATGCCACTGTCAGTTTGGTTCTTCTCTGCCTTTCCCGAGGTGGGCAGCTTTAGGGCCTGGATCCACGGGCTCCTCTTCCCCAGCACCCAACCCATTCCTTCCTCCCCGCAGCCCGGTTCATGCTGAGCTGGGTTCTGGCCCCGACTCCAGCGGGGCGCAACGTTTCCAACGCACACCGTGGAGGAGGCCAGGCTGGCAGCTGCAGCCCCGTTCTGGGGCACACATCTTCCACACACTCTAGAAACCTCCCAGGCTGCTGCTTGTGCACCGTTCTGTATTTCCAGCATAGATCGGGGAAGTCCAAGTCCCCCATGGGAACAAATTCTGCCAGCTGCTCATAGAGCGCCTCGTCCATTTATTCATCCTGGTTAGGTGCTCTATAACAGACTGCTACAAGGCTGTCAGCTTTGTTGGCTTTCCCCTTGATCCACATGGACTCAACCTTATTATTCCCAGGCCCAAACTCAGCAACACACTCTTATAGAGCCCTTATGCCCCTTCTTCCTTGCCTCTCCCTTCTGAAGAGTTTATTGCCCTTCACTGCAGGAATACAGTCATGAGAATTGTCCGGCACTGTCTCATCAATGGCAACAAACTCACAGTTTGCCTGATGCACAATGGCTTCCAGCTCCTCCTGCTTGTTGCCCATGCTTTGTGCATTGGTGTAGAGGACTTAGCTGAGTCACTGGCCTCCCCCCCAAACCCATCACTGCTCCCTCAGGCTCATCTAGCAAACCTCGTTTCATCCCTTTCCCCCTTCATACCTAGTTTAAAGCCCCAGCTCCTGGGCTTGGGATCCACTTTTCCTTTTGAGACAGATGGAACCCATCTGCAGCCATCAGGCCAGGTGCCAATTCAATCACCTCGTGTCAAAAAAACTTGGGAATTCCTGCAATTGCACCAGCCTCTCATCCACATATTTATGAGATGGGCTTTCCCGGTCCTCTTACAAGGCAAGAGGATGCAAGTGCCAGTCTGCCTTGGACTGAAGTGGTAGCTGATGCTGCACAGAAGAAAGGAATGCTCTCTCATAGAATGTCACAATTCCGAGTAACCACTGCAGAGATGAACTACGTTAGTCCAACTGGAAAAGAGCTTCCAGGCAACTTTATAAGAGTGGGAAAACGGTGGTTTGGGTCACAGAGGTGGGATTCTGAGAATCTGAGAGGTGAACTCTTATGAATAGTCAAGTCATGCAACATTTTAGAAATGTGAATCTTTCAAATGTGAATCTTTCAAATTCAAGGCTGAGGTCCTGGAAGCTCCTCACTCATTTGTCCAGGAGCTCCGTTTGGTTTTAGCAGCCAGGCAGAGATGTGCTAATTCCAGAAGCAGTGCAGTCTAACAGAGAGGAGACCACAGCTGTGGCCAAGATTCCCTCTGTGGATTTGGCAAATAACTTCATTCACTCTGCTTACATTTCCCTATCCCTATGGAGATGATGCTTTCACAGGGTTGTTCTAAAGGTAACATCCATACATGGCTGGGATGCGCTCAGTTTACTACAGCTGAGCTGCTGAGCACTGGCTGAGGACACGGTGTGCGTTCTGTTAATTAATCAGATCCAGTCTGTGTCAGTGCAAGGCTTCCCCACACAAGATGTTAGACCGTCCTGAGACAGGTTAGTTTTACCCTACTGATGATGTGTCGTTGCGCTAGTAATCCTAGCCACCCAATAGCCTGGAGGGCAGGGGAAGCCGGCTGGACTGCTTGTTGGAGGCACGGAGCAGAAACAAGGACTGTCAGTTCTGCCACTTACTCACTATTTGACTCTGGACGAAGCATCTACCCTCCCCACACCTAATTTCATTAAAAACAAATCAAGGCGGTATGCCAAGGTTATTGTTTTCCTAATTCCTCCAGAGTCCTTGCATGGAAGGCCTTTCAGAGAAGAGATTCGTTCAGAAAATAGTAACCCATCATTCAGGTGCCAAGAAATCACAGAACTGCAGGCTGAGCCATGAACAAGCTGTGTCACCAAAGCATACTTCTGCTTTAGTGTGACAAACACCTGAGCAAACCAGCTGTGGGAATAAACATAATCAAAGGTTATTAGTTAATAGGGACTAATCGCCCACAAACGCTTGGGTACTGAAGCAGGCTCTTTCAAAAACACAGGTTCGGTTGCAGAAGGAGTTCAGCTAATCTGGAGTTTGTTTTCTCCTGCCTGCAATCACACACCAGGTCTTCCTGGCAAACCAGAATTGCTTTTGTTGATGTCCATTTCTCCATCTCTGCTCAGAAGCAATCATGGGTTTGGATGTGCTTAGATAGCATCACTCGTATGGTAAGCACCGCTCAGCCTGCTGTCATGTGGGGAACTGTGCAAACGGGACCATGTGAAAAACAAAACTCTTCAAAGAGGTGAATCTGTATCTTTTGGGTGATGTGTTTTACACTATGGACCTTTGAAAAACTGCTCTGGTGAAACAGAGGGGATTGTGTACTGCAGCTGACAAAGCTGTTGTGTTGGCCATAGCTATGCAGGAGAGAGAGCAACCGGTTCTGCTCCCTAGCAGAAGACAGCCCCTGCCTCCTCCTCTGTATCTGTGCAACAGGCTCTAAGGCTGCTCCCCACACCAGGTAAGATGCTCGTGTGCTTACGAAGGAAAAGCTTTTGTGTGTTATTTCTGGCTGCCCATAACTGTTCCAGCGCGAGCCCCACAGCAGCAGCACGGAAGGACCTGCCTTTCTTACTGAAGCCCACAGGACTGCCCACGAGCCTTAAGTCAAACCCATGCTTAGGTAGCTGTTACATCAAGTCCCACCACAGCTGGGGACCCCCAACCTCTGCATCTCAGCCTGAAACACTCCGTTGCCAACAAATGCAGCTTTTGGAAATACTGAATGCCTTCTTTGCCTCTGTCTTTAGTGAAAGGGCTCTCCCCCAGGAATCCCAGCCCCCGGTGGTTGATGCGAGAATCTGGGGAATGGGAGATTTCCCTTTAGTCAGGGAAGAGGTGGTCCGTGAGTGCTTAGGAAACATTAATGTCCATAAATCCATGGGACCTGATGGGGTGCACCCGCGGGTGCTGAGAGAGCTGGCGGAGGTTATTGCTAAGCCGCTCTCTGTAATTTTTCAAAGGTCTTGGAGAACTGGGGAGGTGCCTGAAGACTGGAGGATGGCCAATGTCACCCCAGTCTTCAAAAAGGGCAAGAAGGATGACCCGGGTAATTATAGGCCAGTCAGCCTCACCTCTGTCCCAGGGAAGGTGATGGAACAGCTTGTGCTGGATGCCATCTCCAGACAACTGGGAGAAAAGGAGGTTATCAGGAGTACTCAGCATGGGTTCACCAAGGGGAGGTCGTGCTCGACCAACCTGGTGGCCTTTTATGAAGATGTCACTGGCTGGGTGGGTGGGGGGAGAGCGGTAGATGTAGTCTACCTTGATTTCAGTAAGGCTTTTGATACGGTCCCCCATGACATCCTTATAACAAAGCTGAGGAAGTGTGGGATAGATGAGTGGACGGTGAAGTGGATCGAGAATTGGCTGACTGGCAGAGTGCAGAGGGTTGTCATTGGCGGTGCGGTGTCTGGCTGGAGGCCTGTGACTAGTGGCGTCCCCCAGGGGTCTGTGCTGGGTCCAGTCTTGTTCAACATCTTCATCAACGACCTTGATGAGGGGATAGTGACCACCCTCAGCAAGTTTGCTGATGACACGAAGCTGGGAGGATTGGCTGACACGCCTGAAGGCTGTGCGGCCATTCAGAGAGACCTGGACAGGCTGGAGAGCTGGGCAGTAAGAAACCGGATGAGGTTTAACATAAGCAAGTGTAGAATCTTGCATCTAGGTAGAAATAATTGCATACACCAGTACAGGTTGGGGGAAGACCTGCTGGAGAGGAGCTCTGCTGAGAGGGACCTGGGCGTCCTGGTGGACGACAGGTTGGCCATGAGCCAGCAGTGTGCCCTTGTAGCCAAAAAGGCCAATGGCATACTGGGGTGCATTAAAAAGAGCATGGCCAGCAGGTCAAGGGAGGTGATCCTCCCCCTCTACTCTGCCCTGGTGAGGCCTCATCTGGAATATTGTGTCCAGTTCTGGGCTCCCCAGTACAAAAAAGACAGGGATCTCTTGGAAAGAGTCCAGCGGAGGGCCACAAAGATGGTGAAGGGCCTGGAGCATCTCCCCTGTGAGGAGAGACTCAGGGAACTGGGTCTGTTTAGCCTTGAGAAAAGAAGGCTGAGAGGGGACTTGATCCAGGTTTATAAATACCTGAGGTGTGGGAGCTATAGTGGCGAGGCTGGTCTGTTTTCAGTAGTGCGTGGGGACAGGACTAGGGGCAATGGGCTGAAACTTCAGCATAGGAAGTTCCGCACGAATGTGCGCAAGAATTTCTTTACGGTGAGGGTGACGGAGCACTGGAACAGGCTGCCCAGGGAGGTGGTGGAGTCTCCTTCTCTGGAGATATTCAAGACCCACCTGGACGCCTACCTGTGCGACGTGGTGTAGGGAGCCTGCTTTGGCAGGGGGGTTGGACTCGATGATCTCTAGAGGTCCCTTCCAACCCCTATAATTCTGTGATTCTGTGATTCTGTGATCTTAAGAATTAACTCCTCTAACATCAGATGGATTTCATTCTCTTTCCACAAAACGAGGCGATAGTAGCGGGCAGAGATCCTAATGCCATTTACCAGCATTAGTTTACGCTCTTTGTGGAAATCTCCTTTCTCGTGGATTACAGCAAAGCAGAATTTGTCAGGACTGCAGAGAAGCTGGGGGCCTCGCTTTTGGTTTCTGATCACAGCTCTACCTTCCTCCACCAAGAAAGCAGCAAATGATTAGTCATGTAGCGCTTATTGATTTAGTAGTCTTTGTTTTAAAAATTATGTTTCCGAGGATTGTTCTTTTTTTTTATTATTATTATTACTGAAGCAAATTGTAACACACTGAATTGGAAGCTGGTTAACCCCTTCCTATCTCTGCTTTTATAGCTCATTTTCTCTCTGATTGAACAAAAGTCATAAAGTGAGAACTGTTTTCTCTAAACACAGGAAATAAAAGGCAGGCTTCATAAGGACGTGTCATGCTCAGCTTGTTTGTGCTTCCTTCCTTCTCACCACCTGCTGCAATTCCTTCCCTTCTTTCCCAACTGTTTTACCCTAATCTTTATGTGAGAATATCCATTAACAGAATCATACAGCAGATAACTGATTAAACAGGACATTTGGATAAACAGTCACACAAAAAAAGTTTTCTACACCTACGACCAGGAGGGAGATAACAGTTTGGCTTGTCCTCCAGATCAGAGCAGGACCAGATAATCTCAAAGCCTTGCTCCCTCTGCTCTACAGGTACACTCCTGCTTTTCAAGGACTACTGGGATAAAGTACAATGGGAAGCTCCAGTCTGCCTTCCATGCAGATGATTCCAGAGATTCAGGAAAAGAAAAGAACATCACTGGAACAAGGAGCACAGAGGGACACCCTGCACTGTGTCAGGGCAATGGGTCAGGAAAGGGTCTGGAAGAAGAGTCCCATGAGGAGCGGCAGAGAGAACTGGGATTGTTCAGTACGGAGAAGGTGCAGGGGAAGCCTCACTTCATGTAACTCCCTGAAAGGAGGCTGTAGCCAGGTGGGGGTTGGCCTCTTCTCCCAGCTAACAGCGATGGGACCAGAGGGAACGGCCTCAAGTTGCAGCAGGGGAGGTCCCCGTTGGATGTCAGGAAGAACATCTGGGCTGAAAGAGCGGTCGGGCACCGGCACAGCTGCCCGGGGAGCTGGGGGAGTCAGCGTCCATGGAGGTGCTCCAGAAGCGTGGGGATGTGGCCCTGAGGGACGTGGGCAGCTGGGGGGTGGTCGGTGGGACTTGGTGATCGTAGAGGTCTTTGTCAACCAGAGAGATGCTGTGATTCTGTGAGTCGTTTATTGCAATGAGTGGTACAACTATCAGCGGGCAACAGCCCACAGGCAGAGCCTGGAGAACATCACGGCAAGACGTAAACGCTCGACTGGGACACTGCTGGAGCCACAGGCCCCGTAGCGTTCAGGTGGGGCCAGGAGGGTGGATGTGCCGCCCAGTGCCTTCGGCAGCACCAACACACCGGGTTCCAGCAGGGCTGCGTCCGGCACCGGGCCCCTCACTGTGCGCTGGCTGCAAGAGCCGCCTCCCCCCTGCAGCCCCTCCATCTCCAGCTGCAGCACCATTCCCTCATGGCCAAGGGCATCTAGACGTGGTGCATGACCACCCACACCAGCCCGGAGTGACCCTGGTGCTGCTGCACACCGAGGGGCAGGAAGACCCCAACGAGGTGCGTGCAGCAGAGGGGGGTCCCAGACACCCCATAAAAGCAGAGTCCCCAGTAACCAGATCTGTGTGCAGGATGATGAACACAGCGATGCCTGGAAAGGCAGAGAAGAACCAAACTGACAGTGGCATAAGGGAATTAAGTTTTATTGAGATGGGTTTGGATGACATTGGATAGGATTAGGGATGGGGTTTAGGGTAAGAGGTTGGAACGGAGCTTGTAGATGGCTGCTCCCACGGCTTCAGCAGGGCCGGCCGGTGATGTGCTGGGCCCCACGTGGTACCCGGGAGCGGCTCCGCCCCTGGGCTGGCCCTCGCCGCCTGAACCGGCTGGTGCGGCGTCTTCGGGGCTGGCTGTCGGTGTCCGCAGCCCGGCGATGGAGAGGCGAGCGGCTGCGAGTGCGGGCCCGCCCCGGATCTCTGGATGGGCTTCCGTGGGCCGTTGGGGAAGCCCTGGAGGACCCCGGTGCTGCTGGTGTGCAGGAGCTGCGGGTGCAGCTCTGAGCACCTGGGGTTGCTGTCTGCCGGCTCCCTCGGTGTCTCTGGGGCCGGCTCGGAGATGCTGGGGCCCGGCGCCGCAACGGAGAGCGGCTTCTTGTCCGGGCCCGCTGTCCCTGCCTGCACCTGAGGTTGTATCTTAGTGCAGGGCAGCGCCTCGAGGACCGAGATGTCCCCTGGCTGGTAGAGTCTGTGCTGCTCTCGGCCATCAGAGCAGCACTGTGGGTTCTCCTGCGTCGTCCCGGGGACTCACTAAAGATGTTTTCATCCCGGCGCTGACGTGCAGAGATTCTCCTGCGGTCCGTCCTGCTCTGGATGGACAGACCGCTGCTCTCAGGCACACAGGATCGGTGATCTGGCCCCGATGGTGCCTGGATGGAGGTGCTGGAGCTGCTGCTCTCTGGTGACAAAGAGCTCTGAGATGGCTGCAGTCCCTGCTGGCTGGTGGTGCCAGAGCTGCTGCTCTCTGTTGCCACAGAGCTCTGAGATGGCTGCAGTCCCTGCTGGCTGGTGTTGCTGAGGCCAGCAAGACCTGAGCTGGTGCTGGGGGCTGTAAGGGGAGGCAGGAAGGTGAGCAGGATGGAATTCCAGCCATGGGGTGGAACTGGCTCCCGTTTGTCCCGGGCTGGAGGGATTTGAGCAAGGCCGCTCTGAGCAGCCGCTGCCAGGCCTCGCCTGTCCCCAGCCCAGCAGCACGCGGCTGTTTGCCTCTTACCGGTGCCCTCTCCAGCACAGGCGTTGCACTCCCATCTGGTTGTGCTGATACTCAGGTGGGAACAGAGGCGGTGTGTGCCTCGTGCAGCACAGGAGCTGCAGAGGAGCAGCTCCCAAGGCCTGTGGAAAGCAACGGGTTGTGGCCGTGAGCACAAAGTGCCCTGAGCCAGGGAGTGCCCGGCACAGCTCTGGTGCTCAGTCTGTGCTCCCCCAGCCTGTGGTGAGGCTGCGATGCCACGCAGAGCCCCAGAGGGCAGCTGAGCTCACTCACCCCTCTCCTGACCGCAGTCTGCCTTGGGGGTAAAGGCAGTCGCTGGCCATGCAGCGTCGGTGCCATACTGCCAGTCCTGTATAAGCGGTGTTTTCCCACCATATTGGAATTCTACCAGAGAAGGGAGGGAATGTGATGAGCACTCACTGGCCCAGGACTCAAACTAACCCTCAAATCCATCCATCCCCATCCACCTTCTCCCGGGTTCCAGCTTCTCACTGACACATAGGCCCATGTTAATGGCTGCCAAGGGCCAGGCCTGCCGGGGCAGTCCTTGGGCAGGCACAGCTCTTGTGCCCTCACATCTCAAGAGCTGGCTGAAGGACACCAACCTGAATGGGATTCGGATTCCCACATTCAGCATTTCTTGCAGAAACGTCTCCGTGTCTCTGCAGTTGGGGCAGTGGAACCGGCGAATCCCAGAGCTCAGGGCCATTCTCTGCAGCAGAAACACAAGCAGTGTGGGTGTGAGCCGGGCCTGGTGCTGCTGAGCGCCTGCGGTGCCGCAGGTCGAGGGGAGGGCTCCTACCTGGACGCAGGCCCGGTGCAACCAGGCGTGTTGGCAGGCTGGGCACACCATGGTGCCGTACGACCTGCTGTCATCTACGGGCTCCATGCAGATGAGGCAGGTCGTTTCTGGCTCTGGTGCTGCCTGCACTGCCTGCTGCGGGCGGTGCTCCCAGCAGAAGGCCCTGGGGGAAGATGGAAGGGATGGGCGAGTTGAGAAGGGCTGCGAGGAGGGCAGAGGAACGGGAAGGAGCCCCAGGCCTTGGCTCTGGCTCTGTCAGGCTGCTGGGAGGTTCACAGCGCGTTCCTCGCTGCTGTGGCTGGTGCTGACAGCAGGGTTGGAGGCCACAGGCCGCACCTGGCAGCTCTTACCTGAACTCCCCAAAGTACTGGGTGACACACTGTCCTTCATAGGCACAGGGGAGGTGGAAGGTCCGCTCACAGTCCGGGTCCGCGCAGGTGATGGTGGCCCCCGAACTGCCACAGACGAAGCAGAGCTGGAAAGAGCAGAGCAGCCCCCATCAGCTGCAGGCTCAGGGCCTACGCAGCGGGCCCTGCACCTCTGGGCAGGGCGCAGGATGCGGGCAGGGCTGGGTGGCACTCTGCAGAGCTGCCTGGTGAACAGGGCTGGTCTGCAAGAGCAGGAATGTCTCCTGGAGCTGGGAGGAGGGGCTGGGATTGCTTTCTTGGGACCAGGCTAGGCTCTCCTGGCACCAAGCTCCCTGTTCCGGTCCAGTGCTCACCTTCTGCTCCGCCTCCCTCACTGTACGCGTCAGGTCTTCAAAATGAAAAGGTGCCTCGTTGTTATCTTGCACGTTTTCACAAAGACCGCTGGCAAATCGCTGTACAGGAGGAAAGAGCACGGTCTAGTTAGGGCAGAAAGGAGGGAATCACTGGTGGGAGGAAGGTGGCAGGAGCCACCAGGGAACTCACCGCACAAAACTCGTGGTAAGACAATGTGCGAAAGCTCTGATTGTACCCAAGGATGCCCGAGTCCTCATCCTCTAGGCCACAGAGCACGCATGCTGGAGAGGAGAGAGTAACAGCCGTGAGCGCCTTGCGGGGCCAGGTGCCCCCTGGGCTGTCCCAGGGGCTTCTCTGTGCCGGCTGTGCCAGCTGAGGGGCAGGGCTGCAGGCCGTGCATGCAGGAATACTTGGCTCTCACCTGGCTCTTCCGAGCCGACATCCTCCTGTATGGAGCGAAACCAAGTGCAGAGTGTCTGTCCCATCGCTGATGGGCCTCGTCCTCTGCGTGCAAACCTATGGGAGAAGAGGGACGAGGCTGAGTTGGCGGCTCAGGCCCCCGAGCGCTGGGGAACCGGCCTCCCTCCCTTGGCAGCCTCAGGCAGCCCCTTCCTCCCTGCTCACCTCACCAAGTCGCACTGAGCTCGGACTGAGCCCCGCAGCCTCAGCTCTGCTCCGCAGCCCGCGTGTCACAATGGCCGTTCCATTCTGATGTCATTCATGGGTGCCCTCAGCCCTGTGAAGTGTGATGGCGTCACAGAGGGTGGCACGGTTACAGCAGCACAGCTGCAGGCTCAGCTCGGTGTCGCCTGGTCGAGCTCCACCGAGCGCCAGTGTGGGTGGTCATGCACCACGTCTAGATGCCCTTGGCCATGAGGGAATGGTGCTGCAGCTGTAGATGGAGGGGCTGCAGGGGGGAGGCGGCTCTTGCAGCCAGCGCACAGTGAGGGGCCCGGTGCCGGACGCAGCCCTGCTGGAACCCGGCGTGTTGGTGCTGCCGAAGGCACTGGGCGGCACATCCACCCTCCTGGCCCCACCTGAACGCTACGGGGCCTGTGGCTCCAGCAGTGTCCCAGTCGAGCGTTTACATCTTGCCGTGATGTTCTCCAGGCTCTGCCTGTGGGCTGTTGCCCGCTGATAGTTGTACCACTCATTGCAATAAACGACTCACAGAATCACAGAATCTCTCTGGTTGGCAAAGACCTCTAAGATCACCAAGTCCCACCGACCACCCCCCAGCTGCCCACTGCCCACGTCCCTCAGGGCCACATCCCCACGCTTCTGGAGCACCTCCATGGACGCTGACTCCCCCAGCTCCCTGGGCAGGTGTGCCGGTGCCCGACTGCTCTTTCAGCCCAGACGTTCTTCCTATTATCCAACAGGGACCTCCACTGTTGCAACTTGAGGCCGTTCCCTCTGGTCCCATCGCTGTTACCTGGGAGAAGAGGCCGACTCCCACCATGGAACACCTTTCCGGGAGTTCCATGAAGTGAGGCCTCCCCTGAGCCTGATTTCCTCAGTGGTGTTAGTACTGCAATGCAAACAATTGCTTGCACCCGTTGGTACCCAGGCATTCTCATTAAAGATGTTAGGAGTGCCAGTAAATCAGCACAAGGGTGTTATTTTTGTATGAGTGTCCCTAATCTGTAGCCCGTATTTCTCTGGTGACGGAAAAAGCGAACCTGTTGGTTAAGCATCGGGTTGTTACAGGGCAGGAGCAGCAGTGGTGGGGTGCGTGTGTGCTGTAACACAGACGAGTGCTGTTCCTGTGAGGTTTCTTCTCTGAGTGCAGCAGGGAGCAGCCTTCCATTGGCAAAAACACTGTGGCTGCCCACCACAATAGTGAGGCTGAGGCAGAGCTGTGCAGGGCTGAGCCATGACCATTCTGTGATGCTGTCATCTATGATTTAGTACTGTCCAGTGGAATGGCTGTGCAATCACCAGCCATATGATGTCTTACAAGAGCATGTGCTGAATTGTGTCCATGGGGCAGCCCTGACTCCATGTACAGGCCGTTCACTGTAGTACTGCCTGGTTTGGGCTCCTATTCTTCTTCTCTCTTGTTTTCATCTTGATACAGAATCAAAGAAGTTGCACACTGCAGAAAACACTGCTGCCCATTGCACCCATCTGCTGTAGCAGGGGACCTACAGACAAACAGTCCAGGTGCAAAGAGTTTTTAAAGAGTTGCAAAGTTTTAAGCAGCTGAGTTTCACCTTTCCCTGTCACTGAATGAGGCTTACACACACTGCAGCTGCCCTCTCAAAAAGAATCACAAGAAGAAAGTTTCAGAAAGAAATCTAGTTCAGCTTTGTAGGACATAAAGAATTAATTTGACTAAATTCCAGCATTTTTGCAGGAATTCCAGGGTTTCTTTGACACGAGGTGATTTAATTGGCACCTGGCCTGATGGCTGAAGATGGGTTCCATCTGTCTCAAAAGGAAAAGTGGATCCCAAGCCCAGGAGCTGGGGCTTTAAACTAGGTATGAAGGGGGAAAGGGATGAAACAAGGTTTGCTAGATGAGCCTGAGGGAGCAATGATGGGTTTGGGGGGGAGGCCAGTGACTCAGCTGAGTCCTCTACACCAATGCACAAAGCATGGGCAACAAGCAGGAGGAGCTGGAAGCCATTGTGCATCAGGCAAACTGTGACTTTGTTGCCATTGATGAGACAGTGTCGGACAATTCTCATGACTGTATTCCTGCAGTGAAGGGCAATAAACTCATCAGAAGGGAGAGGCAAGGAAGAAGGGGCATAAGGGCTCTATAAGAGTGTGTTGCTGAGTTTGGGCCTGGGAATAATAAGGTTGAGTCCATGTGGATCAAGGGGAAAGCCAACAAAGCTGACAGCCTTGTGGCGGTCTGTTATAGAGCACCTAACCAGGATGAATAAATGGACGAGGCGCTCTATGAGCAGCTGGCAGAATTTGTTCCCATGGGGGACTTGGACTTCCCCGATCTATGCTGGAAATACAGAACGGTGCACAAGCAGCAGCCTGGGAGGTTTCTAGAGTGTGTGGAAGATGTGCGCCCCAGTACGGGGCTGCAGCTGCCAGCCTGGCCTCCTCCACGGTGTGCGTTGGAAACGTTGCGCCCCGCTGGAGTCGGGGCCAGAACCCAGCTCAGCATGAACCGGGCTGTGGGGAGGAAGGAATGGGTTGGGTGCTGGGGAAGGGAAGCCCGCGGATCCAGGCCCTAAAGCTGCCCACCTCGGGAAAGGCAAAGAAGAACAAAACTGACAGTGGCATAAGGGATTTAAGTTTTATTGAGATGGGTTTGGATGACATTGGATAGGATTAGGGATGGGGTTTAGGGTAAGAGGTTGGAACGGAGCTTGTAGATGGCTGCTCCCACGGCTTCAGCAGGGCCGGCCGGTGATGTGCTGGGCCCCACGTGGTACCCGGGAGCGGCTCCGCCCCTGGGCTGGCCCTCGCCGCCTGGACCGGCTGGTGCGGCGTCTTCGGGGCTGGCTGTCGGTGTCCGCAGCCCGGCGATGGAGAGGCGAGCGGCTGCGAGTGCGGGCCCGCCCCGGATGTCTGGATGGGCTTCCGTGGGCCGTTGGGGAAGCCCTGGAGGACCCCGGTGCTGCTGGTGTGCAGGAGCTGCGGGTGCAGCTCTGAGCACCTGGGGTTGCTGTCTGCCTGCGTCCACGGTGTCTCTGGGGCCGGCTTGGAGATGCTGGGGCCCGGCGCCGCAACGGAGAGCGGCTTCTTGTCCGGGCCCGCTGTCCCTGCCTGCACCTGCGGTTGTATCTTAGTGCAGGGCAGCGCCTCGAGGACCGAGATGTCCCCTGGCTGGCAGAGTCTGTGCTGCTGCTCCCGGCAATCGGGGCAGCACTGCGGGTTCTTCCACGGCGTCCCCGGGACTCATTCAAGCTGTTTGCATCCCGGCGTGCACGTGGAGTGATTCCCCTGCGGTCTGTCCTTCGCTGGATGGACAGGCCGCTGCTCTCAGGCACACCGGAGCGGTGAGCTGGCCCCGATGGTGCCTGGATGGAGGTGCCGGAGCTGCTGCTCTCTGTTGAGGATCCTCGGGATGGCCGCAGTCCCTGCTGGCTGGTGGTGCCGAGGCCAGCAAGACGTGATCTGGTGCTGGAGGCTGTAAGGGGAGGCAGGAAGGTGAGCAGGATGGAATTCCGGCCATGGGGTGGAACTGGCTCCCGTTTGTCCCGGGCTGGAGGGATTTGAGCAAGGCCGCTCTGAGCAGCCGCTGCCAGGCCTCGCCTGTCCCCAGCCCAGCAGCACGCGGCTGTTTGCCTCTTACCGGTGCCCTCTCCAGCAGCACAGCTGTCGCACTCCCAGCTGGTTGTGCTGTTACTCAGCTGGGAACAGCGGCGGTGTGTGGCTCGTGCAGCACAGGAGCTGCAGAGGAGCATCTCCCAAGGTCTGTGGAAAGCAACGGGTTGTGGCCGTGAGCACAAAGTGCCCTGAGCCAGGGAGTGCCCGGCACAGCTCTGGTGCTCAGTCTGTGCTCCCCCAGCCTGTGGTGAGGCTGCGATGCCACGCAGAGCCCCAGAGGGCAGCTGAGCTCACTCACCCCTCTCCTGAATGCCCTCTGCCAAGGGGGTAAAGGCAGTTGATGGCCACGCAGCGCTCGTACCGAACACCCAGGGATGAATAGGTATAGTTGTCATCCCATGTTGGTTTTCTGCCAGAGAAGGGAGAGAATGTGATGAGCACTCACTGGCCCAGAACTGAAACTAACCCCTGAAATCCATCCATCCCCATCCACCTTATCCCTGCTTTCAGCTTCCCAATGATGCTCAGGCCCACGTTAATGGCTGCCAAGGGCCAGGCATCTCAAGAGCTGTCTGAAGGACACCAACCTGAATGGGATTCGGATCCCCACATTCAGCATTTCTCGCAGGAAAGATTCCTTGTCTCTGCAGTGGGGGCACCGGAAGCAATAAATCCCTGCGCTCAGTGCCTGTTCCTGCAGCAGAAACACAAGCAGTGTGGGTGTGAGCTGAGTGCTGCTTGTTGCTGCTGAGCGCCTGCGGTGCCACAGGTCGAGGGGAGGGCTCCTACCTGGACGCAGGCCCGGTGGAACCAGGCGTGTTGGCAGGCTGGGCACACCATGGTGCCGTACGACCTGCTGTCACCCACAGGCTCCATGCAGATGAGGCAGGTCGTGTCCGGCGCCGGTTCTGCCTGCACTGCCTGCTGCGGGCTGTGCTCCCTGCAGAAGGCCCTGGGGGAAGATGGAAGGGATGGGCGAGGTGAGAAGGGCTGCGAGGAGGGCAGAGGAACGGGAAGGAGCCCCAGGCCTTGGCTCTGGCTCTGTCAGGCTGCTGGGAGGTTCACAGCGCGTTCCTCGCTGCTTTGGCTGGTGCTGACAGCAGGGTTGGAGGCCACAGGCCGCACCTGGCAGCTCTTACCTGAGCGCTCCAAAGAACTGGGTGACGCATTGACCCTCATAGGCGCAGGGCAGATGGAAGCTCCGCTCACATCCCGGTTCTGCGCAGATGACGGTGGCCCCCGAACTGCCACAGACGAAGCAGAGCTGGAAAGAGCAGAGCAGCCCCCATCAGCTGCAGGCTCAGGGCCTACGCAGCGGGCCCCGCACCTCTGGGCAGGGCGCAGGATGCGGGCAGGGCTGGGCGGCACTCTGCAGAGCTGCCTGGTGAACAGGGCTGGTCTGCAAGTGCAGGAGTGTCTCCTGGAGCTGGGAGGAGGGGCTGGGATTGCTTTCTTGGGACCAGGCTAAGCTCTCCTGGCACCAAGCTCCCTGTTCCGGTCCAGTGCTCACCGTCTGCTCTGCCTCCCTCACTGTGCGTGTGATGTCTTCTGCACAAAAACGTGCCTCGTTGCTGCCTTCCATGTATTGACAAAGGCCGCTGGCAAATATCTGTACAAGGGGAAAGAGCATGGTCTAGTTGGGGCAGAAAGGAGGGAATCACTGGTTGGAGGCAGGTGGCAGGAGCCACAAGGGAACTCACCACACAAAACTCATGGATGTACAATCCATCAATCTCTACTTTGCAGCCAAGGATGCCCGAGTCCTCATCCACTCGGCCACAAAGCACGCATGCTGGAGAGGAGAGAGTAACAGCAGTGAGCGCCTTGCGGGGCCAGGTGCCCCCTGGGCTGTCCCAGGGGCTGCTCTGTGCCGGCTGTGCCAGCTGAGGGGCAGGGCCGCAGGCCGCGCATGCAGGGATACTTGGCTCTCACCTGGCTCTTCCGAGCCGGCAGCCTCCTGTGTCTCCGCACACGCCGTGCGCGTCGACCGCAACCACTTGCAGAGTTTCTGACCCATCACTGCTGGGATCCGTCCTCTGCGTGCAAACCTATGGGAGAAGAGGGACGAGGCTGAGTTGGCGGCTCAGGCCCCCGAGCGCTGGGGAACCGGCCTCCCTCCCTCGGCAGCCTCAGGCAGCCCCTTCCTCCCTGCTCACCTCACCAAGTCGCACTGAGCTGGGACTGAGCCCCGCAGCCTCAGCTCTGCTCCGCAGCCCGCGTGTCACAATGGCCGTTCCATTCTGATGTCATTCATGGGTGCCCTCAGCCCTGGGAGGTGTGATGGTGTCACAGAGGGTGGCACGGTTACAGCAGCACAGCTGCAGGCTCAGCTTGGTGTCGCCTGGTCGAGCTCTGCCGAGTGCCGGTGTGGGTGGTCATGCACCACGTCTAGATGCCCTTGGCCATGAGGGAATGGTGCTGCAGCTGTAGATGGAGGGGCTGCAGGGGGGAGGCGGCTCTTGCAGCCAGCGCACAGTGAGGGGCCCGGTGCCGGACGCAGCCCTGCTGGAACCCGGCGTGTTGGTGCTGCCGAAGGCACTGGGCGGCACATCCACCCTCCTGGCCCCACCTGAACGCTACGGGGCCTGTGGCTCCAGCAGTGTCCCAGTCGAGCGTTTACATCTTGCCGTGATGTTCTCCAGGCTCTGCCTGTGGGCTGTTGCCCGCTGATAGTTGTACCACTCATTGCAATAAACGACTCACAGAATCACAGAATCTCTCTGGTTGGCAAAGACCTCTAAGATCACCAAGTCCCACCGACCACCCCCCAGCTGCCCACTGCCCACGTCCCTCAGGGCCACATCCCCACGCTTCTGGAGCACCTCCATGGACGCTGACTCCCCCAGCTCCCTGGGCAGGTGTGCCGGTGCCCGACTGCTCTTTCAGCCCAGACGTTCTTCCTATTATCCAACAGGGACCTCCACTGTTGCAACTTGAGGCCGTTCCCTCTGGTCCCATCGCTGTTACCTGGGAGAAGAGGCCGACTCCCACCATGGAACACCTTTCCGGGAGTTCCATGAAGTGAGGCCTCCCCTGAGCCTGATTTCCTCAGTGGTGTTAGTACTGCAATGCAAACAATTGCTTGCACCCGTTGGTACCCAGGCATTCTCATTAAAGATGTTAGGAGTGCCAGTAAATCAGCACAAGGGTGTTATTTTTGTATGAGTGTCCCTAATCTGTAGCCCGTATTTCTCTGGTGACGGAAAAAGCGAACCTGTTGGTTAAGCATCGGGTTGTTACAGGGCAGGAGCAGCAGTGGTGGGGTGCGTGTGTGCTGTAACACAGACGAGTGCTGTTCCTGTGAGGTTTCTTCTCTGAGTGCAGCAGGGAGCAGCCTTCCATTGGCAAAAACACTGTGGCTGCCCACCACAATAGTGAGGCTGAGGCAGAGCTGTGCAGGGCTGAGCCATGACCATTCTGTGATGCTGTCATCTATGATTTAGTACTGTCCAGTGGAATGGCTGTGCAATCACCAGCCATATGATGTCTTACAAGAGCATGTGCTGAATTGTGTCCATGGGGCAGCCCTGACTCCATGTACAGGCCGTTCACTGTAGTACTGCCTGGTTTGGGCTCCTATTCTTCTTCTCTCTTGTTTTCATCTTGATACAGAATCAAAGAAGTTGCACACTGCAGAAAACACTGCTGCCCATTGCACCCATCTGCTGTAGCAGGGGACCTACAGACAAACAGTCCAGGTGCAAAGAGTTTTTAAAGAGTTGCAAAGTTTTAAGCAGCTGAGTTTCACCTTTCCCTGTCACTGAATGAGGCTTACACACACTGCAGCTGCCCTCTCAAAAAGAATCACAAGAAGAAAGTTTCAGAAAGAAATCTAGTTCAGCTTTGTAGGACATAAAGAATTAATTTGACTAAATTCCAGCATTTTTGCAGGAATTCCAGGGTTTCTTTGACACGAGGTGATTTAATTGGCACCTGGCCTGATGGCTGAAGATGGGTTCCATCTGTCTCAAAAGGAAAAGTGGATCCCAAGCCCAGGAGCTGGGGCTTTAAACTAGGTATGAAGGGGGAAAGGGATGAAACGAGGTTTGCTAGATGAGCCTGAGGGAGCAATGATGGGTTTGGGGGGGAGGCCAGTGACTCAGCTGAGTCCTCTACACCAATGCACAAAGCATGGGCAACAAGCAGGAGGAGCTGGAAGCCATTGTGCATCAGGCAAACTGTGACTTTGTTGCCATTGATGAGACAGTGTCGGACAATTCTCATGACTGTATTCCTGCAGTGAAGGGCAATAAACTCATCAGAAGGGAGAGGCAAGGAAGAAGGGGCATAAGGGCTCTATAAGAGTGTGTTGCTGAGTTTGGGCCTGGGAATAATAAGGTTGAGTCCATGTGGATCAAGGGGAAAGCCAACAAAGCTGACAGCCTTGTGGCGGTCTGTTATAGAGCACCTAACCAGGATGAATAAATGGACGAGGCGCTCTATGAGCAGCTGGCAGAATTTGTTCCCATGGGGGACTTGGACTTCCCCGATCTATGCTGGAAATACAGAACGGTGCACAAGCAGCAGCCTGGGAGGTTTCTAGAGTGTGTGGAAGATGTGCGCCCCAGTACGGGGCTGCAGCTGCCAGCCTGGCCTCCTCCACGGTGTGCGTTGGAAACGTTGCGCCCCGCTGGAGTCGGGGCCAGAACCCAGCTCAGCATGAACCGGGCTGTGGGGAGGAAGGAATGGGTTGGGTGCTGGGGAAGGGAAGCCCGCGGATCCAGGCCCTAAAGCTGCCCACCTCGGGAAAGGCAAAGAAGAACAAAACTGACAGTGGCATAAGGGATTTAAGTTTTATTGAGATGGGTTTGGATGACATTGGATAGGATTAGGGATGGGGTTTAGGGTAAGAGGTTGGAACGGAGCTTGTAGATGGCTGCTCCCACGGCTTCAGCAGGGCCGGCCGGTGATGTGCTGGGCCCCACGTGGTACCCGGGAGCGGCTCCGCCCCTGGGCTGGCCCTCGCCGCCTGGACCGGCTGGTGCGGCGTCTTCGGGGCTGGCTGTCGGTGTCCGCAGCCCGGCGATGGAGAGGCGAGCGGCTGCGAGTGCGGGCCCGCCCCGGATGTCTGGATGGGCTTCCGTGGGCCGTTGGGGAAGCCCTGGAGGACCCCGGTGCTGCTGGTGTGCAGGAGCTGCGGGTGCAGCTCTGAGCACCTGGGGTTGCTGTCTGCCTGCGTCCACGGTGTCTCTGGGACCGGCTTGGAGATGCTGGGGCCCGGCGCCGCAACGGAGAGCGGCTTCTTGTCCGGGCCCGCTGTCCCTGCCTGCACCTGCGGTTGTATCTTAGTGCAGGGCAGCGCCTCGAGGACCGAGATGTCCCCTGGCTGGCAGAGTCTGTGCTGCTGCTCCCGGCAATCGGGGCAGCACTGCGGGTTCTTCCACGGCGTCCCCGGGACTCATTCAAGCTGTTTGCATCCCGGCGTGCACGTGGAGTGATTCCCCTGCGGTCTGTCCTTCGCTGGATGGACAGGCCGCTGCTCTCAGGCACACCGGAGCGGTGAGCTGGCCCCGATGGTGCCTGGATGGAGGTGCCGGAGCTGCTGCTCTCTGTTGAGGATCCTCGGGATGGCCGCAGTCCCTGCTGGCTGGTGGTGCCGAGGCCAGCAAGACGTGATCTGGTGCTGGAGGCTGTAAGGGGAGGCAGGAAGGTGAGCAGGATGGAATTCCGGCCATGGGGTGGAACTGGCTCCCGTTTGTCCCGGGCTGGAGGGATTTGAGCAAGGCCGCTCTGAGCAGCCGCTGCCAGGCCTCGCCTGTCCCCAGCCCAGCAGCACGCGGCTGTTTGCCTCTTACCGGTGCCCTCTCCAGCAGCACAGCTGTCGCACTCCCAGCTGGTTGTGCTGTTACTCAGCTGGGAACAGCGGCGGTGTGTGGCTCGTGCAGCACAGGAGCTGCAGAGGAGCATCTCCCAAGGTCTGTGGAAAGCAACGGGTTGTGGCCGTGAGCACAAAGTGCCCTGAGCCAGGGAGTGCCCGGCACAGCTCTGGTGCTCAGTCTGTGCTCCCCCAGCCTGTGGTGAGGCTGCGATGCCACGCAGAGCCCCAGAGGGCAGCTGAGCTCACTCACCCCTCTCCTGAATGCCCTCTGCCAAGGGGGTAAAGGCAGTTGATGGCCACGCAGCGCTCGTACCGAACACCCAGGGATGAATAGGTATAGTTGTCATCCCATGTTGGTTTTCTGCCAGAGAAGGGAGAGAATGTGATGAGCACTCACTGGCCCAGAACTGAAACTAACCCCTGAAATCCATCCATCCCCATCCACCTTATCCCTGCTTTCAGCTTCCCAATGATGCTCAGGCCCACGTTAATGGCTGCCAAGGGCCAGGCATCTCAAGAGCTGTCTGAAGGACACCAACCTGAATGGGATTCGGATCCCCACATTCAGCATTTCTCGCAGGAAAGATTCCTTGTCTCTGCAGTGGGGGCACCGGAAGCAATAAATCCCTGCGCTCAGTGCCTGTTCCTGCAGCAGAAACACAAGCAGTGTGGGTGTGAGCTGAGTGCTGCTTGTTGCTGCTGAGCGCCTGCGGTGCCGCAGGTCGAGGGGAGGGCTCCTACCTGGACGCAGGCCCGGTGGAACCAGGCGTGTTGGCAGGCTGGGCACACCATGGTGCCGTACGACCTGCTGTCACCCACAGGCTCCATGCAGATGAGGCAGGTCGTGTCCGGCGCCGGTTCTGCCTGCACTGCCTGCTGCGGGCTGTGCTCCCTGCAGAAGGCCCTGGGGGAAGATGGAAGGGATGGGCGAGGTGAGAAGGGCTGCGAGGAGGGCAGAGGAACGGGAAGGAGCCCCAGGCCTTGGCTCTGGCTCTGTCAGGCTGCTGGGAGGTTCACAGCGCGTTCCTCGCTGCTTTGGCTGGTGCTGACAGCAGGGTTGGAAGCCACAGGCCGCACCTGGCAGCTCTTACCTGAGCGCTCCAAAGAACTGGGTGACGCATTGACCCTCATAGGCGCAGGGCAGATGGAAGCTCCGCTCACATCCCGGTTCTGCGCAGATGACGGTGGCCCCCGAACTGCCACAGACGAAGCAGAGCTGGAAAGAGCAGAGCAGCCCCCATCAGCTGCAGGCTCAGGGCCTACGCAGCGGGCCCCGCACCTCTGGGCAGGGCGCAGGATGCGGGCAGGGCTGGGCGGCACTCTGCAGAGCTGCCTGGTGAACAGGGCTGGTCTGCAAGTGCAGGAGTGTCTCCTGGAGCTGGGAGGAGGGGCTGGGATTGCTTTCTTGGGACCAGGCTAAGCTCTCCTGGCACCAAGCTCCCTGTTCCGGTCCAGTGCTCACCGTCTGCTCTGCCTCCCTCACTGTGCGTGTGATGTCTTCTGCACAAAAACGTGCCTCGTTGCTGCCTTCCATGTATTGACAAAGGCCGCTGGCAAATATCTGTACAAGGGGAAAGAGCATGGTCTAGTTGGGGCAGAAAGGAGGGAATCACTGGTTGGAGGCAGGTGGCAGGAGCCACAAGGGAACTCACCACACAAAACTCATGGATGTACAATCCATCAATCTCTACTTTGCAGCCAAGGATGCCCGAGTCCTCATCCACTCGGCCACAAAGCACGCATGCTGGAGAGGAGAGAGTAACAGCAGTGAGCGCCTTGCGGGGCCAGGTGCCCCCTGGGCTGTCCCAGGGGCTGCTCTGTGCCGGCTGTGCCAGCTGAGGGGCAGGGCCGCAGGCCGCGCATGCAGGGATACTTGGCTCTCACCTGGCTCTTCCGAGCCGGCAGCCTCCTGTGTCTCCGCACACGCCGTGCGCGTCGACCGCAACCACTTGCAGAGTTTCTGACCCATCACTGCTGGGATCCGTCCTCTGCGTGCAAACCTATGGGAGAAGAGGGACGAGGCTGAGTTGGCGGCTCAGGCCCCCGAGCGCTGGGGAACCGGCCTCCCTCCCTCGGCAGCCTCAGGCAGCCCCTTCCTCCCTGCTCACCTCACCAAGTCGCACTGAGCTCGGACTGAGCCCCGCAGCCTCAGCTCTGCTCCGCAGCCCGCGTGTCACAATGGCCGTTCCATTCTGATGTCATTCATGGGTGCCCTCAGCCCTGGGAGGTGTGATGGTGTCACAGAGGGTGGCACGGTTACAGCAGCACAGCTGCAGGCTCAGCTCGGTGTCGCCTGGTCGAGCTCTGCCGAGTGCCGGTGTGGGTGGTCATGCACCACGTCTAGATGCCCTTGGCCATGAGGGAATGGTGCTGCAGCTGTAGATGGAGGGGCTGCAGGGGGGAGGCGGCTCTTGCAGCCAGCGCACAGTGAGGGGCCCGGTGCCGGACGCAGCCCTGCTGGAACCCGGCGTGTTGGTGCTGCCGAAGGCACTGGGCGGCACATCCACCCTCCTGGCCCCACCTGAACGCTACGGGGCCTGTGGCTCCAGCAGTGTCCCAGTCGAGCGTTTACATCTTGCCGTGATGTTCTCCAGGCTCTGCCTGTGGGCTGTTGCCCGCTGATAGTTGTACCACTCATTGCAATAAACGACTCACAGAATCACAGAATCTCTCTGGTTGGCAAAGACCTCTAAGATCACCAAGTCCCACCGACCACCCCCCAGCTGCCCACTGCCCACATCCCTCAGGGCCACATCCCCACGCTTCTGGAGCACCTCCATGGACGCTGACTCCCCCAGCTCCCTGGGCAGGTGTGCCGGTGCCCAACTGCTCTTTCAGCCCAGACGTTCTTCCTATTATCCAACAGGGACCTCCACTGTTGCAACTTGAGGCCGTTCCCTCTGGTCCCATCGCTGTTACCTGGGAGAAGAGGCCGACTCCCACCATGGAACACCTTTCCGGGAGTTCCATGAAGTGAGGCCTCCCCTGAGCCTGATTTCCTCAGTGGTGTTAGTACTGCAATGCAAACAATTGCTTGCACCCGTTGGTACCCAGGCATTCTCATTAAAGATGTTAGGAGTGCCAGTAAATCAGCACAAGGGTGTTATTTTTGTATGAGTGTCCCTAATCTGTAGCCCGTATTTCTCTGGCAAGGGAAAAAGCGAACCTGTTGGTTAAGCATCGGGTTGTTACAGGGCAGGAGCAGCAGTGGTGGGGTGCGTGTGTGCTGTAACACAGACGAGTGCTGTTCCTGTGAGGTTTCTTCTCTGAGTGCAGCAGGGAGCAGCCTTCCATTGGCAAAAACACTGTGGCTGCCCACCACAATAGTGAGGCTGAGGCAGAGCTGTGCAGGGCTGAGCCATGACCATTCTGTGATGCTGTCATCTATGA
Source organism: Excalfactoria chinensis (assembly GCF_039878825.1). NCBI lineage: Eukaryota > Metazoa > Chordata > Aves > Galliformes > Phasianidae > Excalfactoria > Excalfactoria chinensis. The sequence goes on along the minus strand of NC_092825.1, from coordinate 66,349,792 downwards.
TTTAGTACTGTCCAGTGGAATGGCTGTGCAATCACCAGCCATATGATGTCTTACAAGAGCATGTGCTGAATTGTGTCCATGGGGCAGCCCTGACTCCATGTACAGGCCGTTCACTGTAGTACTGCCTGGTTTGGGCTCCTATTCTTCTTCTCTCTTGTTTTCATCTTGATACAGAATCAAAGAAGTTGCACACTGCAGAAAACACTGCTGCCCATTGCACCCATCTGCTGTAGCAGGGGACCTACAGACAAACAGTCCAGGTGCAAAGAGTTTTTAAAGAGTTGCAAAGTTTTAAGCAGCTGAGTTTCACCTTTCCCTGTCACTGAATGAGGCTTACACACACTGCAGCTGCCCTCTCAAAAAGAGTCACAAGAAGAAAGTTTCAGAAAGAAATCTAGTTCAGCTTTGTAGGACATAAAGAATTAATTTGACTAAATTCCAGCATTTTTGCAGGAATTCCAGGGTTTCTTTGACACGAGGTGATTTAATTGGCACCTGGCCTGATGGCTGAAGATGGGTTCCATCTGTCTCAAAAGGAAAAGTGGATCCCAAGCCTAGGAGCTGGGGCTTTAAACTAGGTATGAAGGGGGAAAGGGATGAAACAAGGTTTGCTAGATGAGCCTGAGGGAGCAATGATGGGTTTGGGGGGGAGGCCAGTGACTCAGCTGAGTCCTCTACACCAATGCACAAAGCATGGGCAACAAGCAGGAGGAGCTGGAAGCCATTGTGCATCAGGCAAACTGTGACTTTGTTGCCATTGATGAGACAGTGTCGGACAATTCTCATGACTGTATTCCTGCAGTGAAGGGCAATAAACTCATCAGAAGGGAGAGGCAAGGAAGAAGGGGCATAAGGGCTCTATAAGAGTGTGTTGCTGAGTTTGGGCCTGGGAATAATAAGGTTGAGTCCATGTGGATCAAGGGGAAAGCCAACAAAGCTGACAGCCTTGTGGCGGTCTGTTATAGAGCACCTAACCAGGATGAATAAATGGACGAGGCGCTCTATGAGCAGCTGGCAGAATTTGTTCCCATGGGGGACTTGGACTTCCCCGATCTATGCTGGAAATAGAGAACGGTGCACAAGCAGCAGCCTGGGAGGTTTCTAGAGTGTGTGGAAGATGTGCGCCCCAGTACGGGGCTGCAGCTGCCAGCCTGGCCTCCTCCACGGTGTGCGTTGGAAACGTTGCGCCCCGCTGGAGTCGGGGCCAGAACCCAGCTCAGCATGAACCGGGCTGTGGGGAGGAAGGAATGGGTTGGGTGCTGGGGAAGGGAAGCCCGCGGATCCAGGCCCTAAAGCTGCCCACCTCGGGAAAGGCAAAGAAGAACAAAACTGACAGTGGCATAAGGGATTTAAGTTTTATTGAGATGGGTTTGGATGACATTGGATAGGATTAGGGATGGGGTTTAGGGTAAGAGGTTGGAACGGAGCTTGTAGATGGCTGCTCCCACGGCTTCAGCAGGGCCGGCCGGTGATGTGCTGGGCCCCACGTGGTACCCGGGAGCGGCTCCGCCCCTGGGCTGGCCCTCGCCGCCTGGACCGGCTGGTGCGGCGTCTTCGGGGCTGGCTGTCGGTGTCCGCAGCCCGGCGATGGAGAGGCGAGCGGCTGCGAGTGCGGGCCCGCCCCGGATGTCTGGATGGGCTTCCGTGGGCCGTTGGGGAAGCCCTGGAGGACCCCGGTGCTGCTGGTGTGCAGGAGCTGCGGGTGCAGCTCTGAGCACCTGGGGTTGCTGTCTGCCTGCGTCCACGGTGTCTCTGGGGCCGGCTTGGAGATGCTGGGGCCCGGCGCCGCAACGGAGAGCGGCTTCTTGTCCGGGCCCGCTGTCCCTGCCTGCACCTGCGGTTGTATCTTAGTGCAGGGCAGCGCCTCGAGGACCGAGATGTCCCCTGGCTGGCAGAGTCTGTGCTGCTGCTCCCGGCAATCGGGGCAGCACTGCGGGTTCTTCCACGGCATCCCCGGGACTCATTCAAGCTGTTTGCATCCCGGCGTGCACGTGGAGCGATTCTCCTGCGGTCTGTCCTTCGCTGGATGGACAGGCCGCTGCTCTCAGGCACACCGGAGCGGTGAGCTGGCCCCGATGGTGCCTGGATGGAGGTGCCGGTACTGCTGCTCTCTGTTGAGGATCCTCGGGATGGCCGCAGTCCCTGCTGGCTGGTGGTGCCGAGGCCAGCAAGACGTGATCTGGTGCTGGAGGCTGTAAGGGGAGGCAGGAAGGTGAGCAGGATGGCATCCCAGCCATGGGGTGGAACTGGCTCCTGTTTGTCCCGGGCTGGAGGGATTTGAGCAAGGCCGCTCTGAGCAGCCGCTGCCAGGCCTCGCCTGTCCCCAGCCCAGCAGCACGCGGCTGTTTTCCTCTTACCGGTGCCCTCTCCAGCAGCACAGCTGTCGCACTCCCAGCTGGTTGTGCTGTTACTCAGCTGGGAACAGCGGCGGTGTGTGGCTCGTGCAGCACAGGAGCTGCAGAGGAGCATCTCCCAAGGTCTGTGGAAAGCAACGGGTTGTGGCCGTGAGCACAAAGTGCCCTGAGCCAGGGAGTGCCCGGCACAGCTCTGGTGCTCAGTCTGTGCTCCCCCAGCCTGTGGTGAGGCTGCGATGCCACGCAGAGCCCCAGAGGGCAGCTGAGCTCACTCACCCCTCTCCTGAATGCCCTCTGCCAAGGGGGTAAAGGCAGTTGATGGCCACGCAGCGCTCGTACCGAACACCCAGGGATGAATAGGTATAGTTGTCATCCCATGTTGGTTTTCTGCCAGAGAAGGGAGAGAATGTGATGAGCACTCACTGGCCCAGAACTGAAACTAACCCCTGAAATCCATCCATCCCCATCCACCTTATCCCTGCTTTCAGCTTCCCAATGATGCTCAGGCCCACGTTAATGGCTGCCAAGGGCCAGGCATCTCAAGAGCTGTCTGAAGGACACCAACCTGAATGGGATTCGGATCCCCACATTCAGCATTTCTCGCAGGAAAGATTCCTTGTCTCTGCAGTGGGGGCACCGGAAGCAATAAATCCCTGCGCTCAGTGCCTGTTCCTGCAGCAGAAACACAAGCAGTGTGGGTGTGAGCTGAGTGCTGCTTGTTGCTGCTGAGCGCCTGCGGTGCCGCAGGTCGAGGGGAGGGCTCCTACCTGGACGCAGGCCCGGTGGAACCAGGCGTGTTGGCAGGCTGGGCACACCATGGTGCCGTACGACCTGCTGTCACCCACAGGCTCCATGCAGATGAGGCAGGTCGTGTCCGGCGCCGGTTCTGCCTGCACTGCCTGCTGCGGGCTGTGCTCCCTGCAGAAGGCCCTGGGGGAAGATGGAAGGGATGGGCGAGGTGAGAAGGGCTGCGAGGAGGGCAGAGGAACGGGAAGGAGCCCCAGGCCTTGGCTCTGGCTCTGTCAGGCTGCTGGGAGGTTCACAGCGCGTTCCTCGCTGCTTTGGCTGGTGCTGACAGCAGGGTTGGAGGCCACAGGCCGCACCTGGCAGCTCTTACCTGAGCGCTCCAAAGAACTGGGTGACGCATTGACCCTCATAGGCGCAGGGCAGATGGAAGCTCCGCTCACATCCCGGTTCTGCGCAGATGACGGTGGCCCCCGAACTGCCACAGACGAAGCAGAGCTGGAAAGAGCAGAGCAGCCCCCATCAGCTGCAGGCTCAGGGCCTACGCAGCGGGCCCCGCACCTCTGGGCAGGGCGCAGGATGCGGGCAGGGCTGGGCGGCACTCTGCAGAGCTGCCTGGTGAACAGGGCTGGTCTGCAAGTGCAGGAGTGTCTCCTGGAGCTGGGAGGAGGGGCTGGGATTGCTTTCTTGGGACCAGGCTAAGCTCTCCTGGCACCAAGCTCCCTGTTCCGGTCCAGTGCTCACCGTCTGCTCTGCCTCCCTCACTGTGCGTGTGATGTCTTCTGCACAAAAACGTGCCTCGTTGCTGCCTTCCATGTATTGACAAAGGCCGCTGGCAAATATCTGTACAAGGGGAAAGAGCATGGTCTAGTTGGGGCAGAAAGGAGGGAATCACTGGTTGGAGGCAGGTGGCAGGAGCCACAAGGGAACTCACCACACAAAACTCATGGATGTACAATCCATCAATCTCTACTTTGCAGCCAAGGATGCCCGAGTCCTCATCCACTCGGCCACAAAGCACGCATGCTGGAGAGGAGAGAGTAACAGCAGTGAGCGCCTTGCGGGGCCAGGTGCCCCCTGGGCTGTCCCAGGGGCTGCTCTGTGCCGGCTGTGCCAGCTGAGGGGCAGGGCCGCAGGCCGCGCATGCAGGGATACTTGGCTCTCACCTGGCTCTTCCGAGCCGGCAGCCTCCTGTGTCTCCGCACACGCCGTGCGCGTCGACCGCAACCACTTGCAGAGTTTCTGACCCATCACTGCTGGGATCCGTCCTCTGCGTGCAAACCTATGGGAGAAGAGGGACGAGGCTGAGTTGGCGGCTCAGGCCCCCGAGCGCTGGGGAACCGGCCTCCCTCCCTCGGCAGCCTCAGGCAGCCCCTTCCTCCCTGCTCACCTCACCAAGTCGCACTGAGCTGGGACTGAGCCCCGCAGCCTCAGCTCTGCTCCGCAGCCCGCGTGTCACAATGGCCGTTCCATTCTGATGTCATTCATGGGTGCCCTCAGCCCTGGGAGGTGTGATGGTGTCACAGAGGGTGGCACGGTTACAGCAGCACAGCTGCAGGCTCAGCTTGGTGTCGCCTGGTCGAGCTCTGCCGAGTGCCGGTGTGGGTGGTCATGCACCACGTCTAGATGCCCTTGGCCATGAGGGAATGGTGCTGCAGCTGTAGATGGAGGGGCTGCAGGGGGGAGGCGGCTCTTGCAGCCAGCGCACAGTGAGGGGCCCGGTGCCGGACGCAGCCCTGCTGGAACCCGGCGTGTTGGTGCTGCCGAAGGCACTGGGCGGCACATCCACCCTCCTGGCCCCACCTGAACGCTACAGGGCCTGTGGCTCCAGCAGTGTCCCAGTCGAGCGTTTACATCTTGCCGTGATGTTCTCCAGGCTCTGCCTGTGGGCTGTTGCCCGCTGATAGTTGTACCACTCATTGCAATAAACGACTCACAGAATCACAGAATCTCTCTGGTTGGCAAAGACCTCTAAAATCACCAAGTCCCACCGACCACCCCCCAGCTGCCCACTGCCCACGTCCCTCAGGGCCACATCCCCACGCTTCTGGAGCACCTCCATGGACGCTGACTCCCCCAGCTCCCTGGGCAGGTGTGCCGGTGCCCGACTGCTCTTTCAGCCCAGACGTTCTTCCTATTATCCAACAGGGACCTCCACTGTTGCAACTTGAGGCCGTTCCCTCTGGTCCCATCGCTGTTACCTGGGAGAAGAGGCCGACTCCCACCATGGAACACCTTTCCGGGAGTTCCATGAAGTGAGGCCTCCCCTGGGCCTGATTTCCTCAGTGGTGTTAGTACTGCAATGCAAACAATTGCTTGCACCCGTTGGTACCCAGGCATTCTCATTAAAGATGTTAGGAGTGCCAGTAAATCAGCACAAGGGTGTTATTTTCATATGAGTGTCCCTAATCTGTAGCCCGTATTTCTCTGGCAAGGGAAAAAGCGAACCTGTTGGTTAAGCATCGGGTTGTTACAGGGCAGGAGCAGCAGTGGTGGGGTGCGTGTGTGCTGTAACACAGACGAGTGCTGTTCCTGTGAGGTTTCTTCTCTGAGTGCAGCAGGGAGCAGCCTTCCATTGGCAAAAACACTGTGGCTGCCCACCACAATAGTGAGGCTGAGGCAGAGCTGTGCAGGGCTGAGCCATGACCATTCTGTGATGCTGTCATCTATGATTTAGTACTGTCCAGTGGAATGGCTGTGCAATCACCAGCCATATGATGTCTTACAAGAGCATGTGCTGAATTGTGTCCATGGGGCAGCCCTGACTCCATGTACAGGCCGTTCACTGTAGTACTGCCTGGTTTGGGCTCCTATTCTTCTTCTCTCTTGTTTTCATCTTGATACAGAATCAAAGAAGTTGCACACTGCAGAAAACACTGCTGCCCATTGCACCCATCTGCTGTAGCAGGGGACCTACAGACAAACAGTCCAGGTGCAAAGAGTTTTTAAAGAGTTGCAAAGTTTTAAGCAGCTGAGTTTCACCTTTCCCTGTCACTGAATGAGGCTTACACACACTGCAGCTGCCCTCTCAAAAAGAGTCACAAGAAGAAAGTTTCAGAAAGAAATCTAGTTCAGCTTTGTAGGACATAAAGAATTAATTTGACTAAATTCCAGCATTTTTGCAGGAATTCCAGGGTTTCTTTGACACGAGGTGATTTAATTGGCACCTGGCCTGATGGCTGAAGATGGGTTCCATCTGTCTCAAAAGGAAAAGTGGATCCCAAGCCTAGGAGCTGGGGCTTTAAACTAGGTATGAAGGGGGAAAGGGATGAAACAAGGTTTGCTAGATGAGCCTGAGGGAGCAATGATGGGTTTGGGGGGGAGGCCAGTGACTCAGCTGAGTCCTCTACACCAATGCACAAAGCATGGGCAACAAGCAGGAGGAGCTGGAAGCCATTGTGCATCAGGCAAACTGTGACTTTGTTGCCATTGATGAGACAGTGTCGGACAATTCTCATGACTGTATTCCTGCAGTGAAGGGCAATAAACTCATCAGAAGGGAGAGGCAAGGAAGAAGGGGCATAAGGGCTCTATAAGAGTGTGTTGCTGAGTTTGGGCCTGGGAATAATAAGGTTGAGTCCATGTGGATCAAGGGGAAAGCCAACAAAGCTGACAGCCTTGTGGCGGTCTGTTATAGAGCACCTAACCAGGATGAATAAATGGACGAGGCGCTCTATGAGCAGCTGGCAGAATTTGTTCCCATGGGGGACTTGGACTTCCCCGATCTATGCTGGAAATAGAGAACGGTGCACAAGCAGCAGCCTGGGAGGTTTCTAGAGTGTGTGGAAGATGTGCGCCCCAGTACGGGGCTGCAGCTGCCAGCCTGGCCTCCTCCACGGTGTGCGTTGGAAACGTTGCGCCCCGCTGGAGTCGGGGCCAGAACCCAGCTCAGCATGAACCGGGCTGTGGGGAGGAAGGAATGGGTTGGGTGCTGGGGAAGGGAAGCCCGCGGATCCAGGCCCTAAAGCTGCCCACCTCGGGAAAGGCAAAGAAGAACAAAACTGACAGTGGCATAAGGGATTTAAGTTTTATTGAGATGGGTTTGGATGACATTGGATAGGATTAGGGATGGGGTTTAGGGTAAGAGGTTGGAACGGAGCTTGTAGATGGCTGCTCCCACGGCTTCAGCAGGGCCGGCCGGTGATGTGCTGGGCCCCACGTGGTACCCGGGAGCGGCTCCGCCCCTGGGCTGGCCCTCGCCGCCTGGACCGGCTGGTGCGGCGTCTTCGGGGCTGGCTGTCGGTGTCCGCAGCCCGGCGATGGAGAGGCGAGCGGCTGCGAGTGCGGGCCCGCCCCGGATGTCTGGATGGGCTTCCGTGGGCCGTTGGGGAAGCCCTGGAGGACCCCGGTGCTGCTGGTGTGCAGGAGCTGCGGGTGCAGCTCTGAGCACCTGGGGTTGCTGTCTGCCTGCGTCCACGGTGTCTCTGGGGCCGGCTTGGAGATGCTGGGGCCCGGCGCCGCAACGGAGAGCGGCTTCTTGTCCGGGCCCGCTGTCCCTGCCTGCACCTGCGGTTGTATCTTAGTGCAGGGCAGCGCCTCGAGGACCGAGATGTCCCCTGGCTGGCAGAGTCTGTGCTGCTGCTCCCGGCAATCGGGGCAGCACTGCGGGTTCTTCCACGGCGTCCCCGGGACTCATTCAAGCTGTTTGCATCCCGGCGTGCACGTGGAGCGATTCTCCTGCGGTCTGTCCTTCGCTGGATGGACAGGCCGCTGCTCTCAGGCACACCGGAGCGGTGAGCTGGCCCCGATGGTGCCTGGATGGAGGTGCCGGTACTGCTGCTCTCTGTTGAGGATCCTCGGGATGGCCGCAGTCCCTGCTGGCTGGTGGTGCCGAGGCCAGCAAGACGTGATCTGGTGCTGGAGGCTGTAAGGGGAGGCAGGAAGGTGAGCAGGATGGCATCCCAGCCATGGGGTGGAACTGGCTCCTGTTTGTCCCGGGCTGGAGGGATTTGAGCAAGGCCGCTCTGAGCAGCCGCTGCCAGGCCTCGCCTGTCCCCAGCCCAGCAGCACGCGGCTGTTTTCCTCTTACCGGTGCCCTCTCCAGCAGCACAGCTGTCGCACTCCCAGCTGGTTGTGCTGTTACTCAGCTGGGAACAGCGGCGGTGTGTGGCTCGTGCAGCACAGGAGCTGCAGAGGAGCATCTCCCAAGGTCTGTGGAAAGCAACGGGTTGTGGCCGTGAGCACAAAGTGCCCTGAGCCAGGGAGTGCCCGGCACAGCTCTGGTGCTCAGTCTGTGCTCCCCCAGCCTGTGGTGAGGCTGCGATGCCACGCAGAGCCCCAGAGGGCAGCTGAGCTCACTCACCCCTCTCCTGAATGCCCTCTGCCAAGGGGGTAAAGGCAGTTGATGGCCACGCAGCGCTCGTACCGAACACCCAGGGATGAATAGGTATAGTTGTCATCCCATGTTGGTTTTCTGCCAGAGAAGGGAGAGAATGTGATGAGCACTCACTGGCCCAGAACTGAAACTAACCCCTGAAATCCATCCATCCCCATCCACCTTATCCCTGCTTTCAGCTTCCCAATGATGCTCAGGCCCACGTTAATGGCTGCCAAGGGCCAGGCATCTCAAGAGCTGTCTGAAGGACACCAACCTGAATGGGATTCGGATCCCCACATTCAGCATTTCTCGCAGGAAAGATTCCTTGTCTCTGCAGTGGGGGCACCGGAAGCAATAAATCCCTGCGCTCAGTGCCTGTTCCTGCAGCAGAAACACAAGCAGTGTGGGTGTGAGCTGAGTGCTGCTTGTTGCTGCTGAGCGCCTGCGGTGCCGCAGGTCGAGGGGAGGGCTCCTACCTGGACGCAGGCCCGGTGGAACCAGGCGTGTTGGCAGGCTGGGCACACCATGGTGCCGTACGACCTGCTGTCACCCACAGGCTCCATGCAGATGAGGCAGGTCGTGTCCGGCGCCGGTTCTGCCTGCACTGCCTGCTGCGGGCTGTGCTCCCTGCAGAAGGCCCTGGGGGAAGATGGAAGGGATGGGCGAGGTGAGAAGGGCTGCGAGGAGGGCAGAGGAACGGGAAGGAGCCCCAGGCCTTGGCTCTGGCTCTGTCAGGCTGCTGGGAGGTTCACAGCGCGTTCCTCGCTGCTTTGGCTGGTGCTGACAGCAGGGTTGGAGGCCACAGGCCGCACCTGGCAGCTCTTACCTGAGCGCTCCAAAGAACTGGGTGACGCATTGACCCTCATAGGCGCAGGGCAGATGGAAGCTCCGCTCACATCCCGGTTCTGCGCAGATGACGGTGGCCCCCGAACTGCCACAGACGAAGCAGAGCTGGAAAGAGCAGAGCAGCCCCCATCAGCTGCAGGCTCAGGGCCTACGCAGCGGGCCCCGCACCTCTGGGCAGGGCGCAGGATGCGGGCAGGGCTGGGCGGCACTCTGCAGAGCTGCCTGGTGAACAGGGCTGGTCTGCAAGTGCAGGAGTGTCTCCTGGAGCTGGGAGGAGGGGCTGGGATTGCTTTCTTGGGACCAGGCTAAGCTCTCCTGGCACCAAGCTCCCTGTTCCGGTCCAGTGCTCACCGTCTGCTCTGCCTCCCTCACTGTGCGTGTGATGTCTTCTGCACAAAAACGTGCCTCGTTGCTGCCTTCCATGTATTGACAAAGGCCGCTGGCAAATATCTGTACAAGGGGAAAGAGCATGGTCTAGTTGGGGCAGAAAGGAGGGAATCACTGGTTGGAGGCAGGTGGCAGGAGCCACAAGGGAACTCACCACACAAAACTCATGGATGTACAATCCATCAATCTCTACTTTGCAGCCAAGGATGCCCGAGTCCTCATCCACTCGGCCACAAAGCACGCATGCTGGAGAGGAGAGAGTAACAGCAGTGAGCGCCTTGCGGGGCCAGGTGCCCCCTGGGCTGTCCCAGGGGCTGCTCTGTGCCGGCTGTGCCAGCTGAGGGGCAGGGCCGCAGGCCGCGCATGCAGGGATACTTGGCTCTCACCTGGCTCTTCCGAGCCGGCAGCCTCCTGTGTCTCCGCACACGCCGTGCGCGTCGACCGCAACCACTTGCAGAGTTTCTGACCCATCACTGCTGGGATCCGTCCTCTGCGTGCAAACCTATGGGAGAAGAGGGACGAGGCTGAGTTGGCGGCTCAGGCCCCCGAGCGCTGGGGAACCGGCCTCCCTCCCTCGGCAGCCTCAGGCAGCCCCTTCCTCCCTGCTCACCTCACCAAGTCGCACTGAGCTGGGACTGAGCCCCGCAGCCTCAGCTCTGCTCCGCAGCCCGCGTGTCACAATGGCCGTTCCATTCTGATGTCATTCATGGGTGCCCTCAGCCCTGGGAGGTGTGATGGTGTCACAGAGGGTGGCACGGTTACAGCAGCACAGCTGCAGGCTCAGCTTGGTGTCGCCTGGTCGAGCTCTGCCGAGTGCCGGTGTGGGTGGTCATGCACCACGTCTAGATGCCCTTGGCCATGAGGGAATGGTGCTGCAGCTGTAGATGGAGGGGCTGCAGGGGGGAGGCGGCTCTTGCAGCCAGCGCACAGTGAGGGGCCCGGTGCCGGACGCAGCCCTGCTGGAACCCGGCGTGTTGGTGCTGCCGAAGGCACTGGGCGGCACATCCACCCTCCTGGCCCCACCTGAACGCTACAGGGCCTGTGGCTCCAGCAGTGTCCCAGTCGAGCGTTTACATCTTGCCGTGATGTTCTCCAGGCTCTGCCTGTGGGCTGTTGCCCGCTGATAGTTGTACCACTCATTGCAATAAACGACTCACAGAATCACAGAATCTCTCTGGTTGGCAAAGACCTCTAAAATCACCAAGTCCCACCGACCACCCCCCAGCTGCCCACTGCCCACGTCCCTCAGGGCCACATCCCCACGCTTCTGGAGCACCTCCATGGACGCTGACTCCCCCAGCTCCCTGGGCAGGTGTGCCGGTGCCCGACTGCTCTTTCAGCCCAGACGTTCTTCCTATTATCCAACAGGGACCTCCACTGTTGCAACTTGAGGCCGTTCCCTCTGGTCCCATCGCTGTTACCTGGGAGAAGAGGCCGACTCCCACCATGGAACACCTTTCCGGGAGTTCCATGAAGTGAGGCCTCCCCTGGGCCTGATTTCCTCAGTGGTGTTAGTACTGCAATGCAAACAATTGCTTGCACCCGTTGGTACCCAGGCATTCTCATTAAAGATGTTAGGAGTGCCAGTAAATCAGCACAAGGGTGTTATTTTCATATGAGTGTCCCTAATCTGTAGCCCGTATTTCTCTGGCAAGGGAAAAAGCGAACCTGTTGGTTAAGCATCGGGTTGTTACAGGGCAGGAGCAGCAGTGGTGGGGTGCGTGTGTGCTGTAACACAAACGAGTGCTGTTCCTGTGAGGTTTCTTCTCTGAGTGCAGCAGGGAGCAGCCTTCCATTGGCAAAAACACTGTGGCTGCCCACCACAATAGTGAGGCTGAGGCAGAGCTGTGCAGGGCTGAGCCATGACCTCCCGCAAACAGAGGTGCGCCCAAATACGCTCAGGTCACTTAAACCTTCAGGTTTGGGGCTCAGGGTCTCCTTTTTCATGACCAAAGTCTTGTCATCAGGGCCCTGAGCCTCTGGTTTGGATCCAAATATGCCATTGTATTGCTTATGTGCTCACATGCTTACATGCAGACCCAATGTTCTGTTGTAGTTATCCTAGCCTCTTCTGGAGCACCCGCTGTCCCTCCTGTAGGATCAAAGCTGCTGCTTGGAGTTCAGGGAACCATTCTTGGTTCTCATTCTTTTCAGGCCCAACATGTCCTCAGTAGCCTCAAGCTCCCTTTTTGAGGGCCCAAAGTTGCATGTTGGGGGCCAAAGCCTGATTTTTAGGGCTCAAAGTCTCTTTTGCCAATCAAACTGCCATTTTGAGAGCTCAAAGCGTCACTTTAAGGAATCCGAAGTCATTGGTTTTTTTGCCCAATCCTCTTTCTCCGTTTTTAATGGCCAAAGCCTGATTTGCACAACCCTTAGCTTCAGGTTCACATACTGAGCAGAGGGCAGGAGGAGATGCATGAGGAGCAGAGCTGAGCAGAGGGCAGGAGAAGATGCCAAGAGATTTCCAGTGTGCTCAGCTGTCTACCGGGGAGGAGTGCCACCAATGCCACACACTGCGGAGTCTGGAGAAGAGCTGCCAAAAGCTGAAGCCTGACAGTGGTGGTGGCCTTGTTTCTCTCCGTGCTGTCTGAAGGGCCTGCAAAGAGATGGATCCACTGGGGTCTCGCTGCACGCTGTGAAGGCCTGAGATAACACAGGAACAGAGGCTTGATGACAGCCATGTACCTGCAGGGCTCCCAGCTCTCCCCACCGGCAGGAGGGATCAGGGTACAGGCACATCACCTGCCAGCTACCCTGATATCCCACTTGCTGGCTCACCCTGGTAGATATTCTCTCTCTCAGCCTGCTGCTGATCCCTCTTGTGCTGCCCTAAGAGTCTTGGTGACATACAGCCCCATCACCAACCCCAGCTTCAGGCTGTGTGCATCATGGAGGGCCAGGGATTGGGGAACCTGAGCTTCGTGGCTCACTGATGAACCTCCCAGCCTCCCACTGCAGGGGCTCCTGCGGGCTCTGTAGGTAGAGCAGGCTCTGGCCCAGGTAGTCCTGTGTTGCACCCTTCCTCCTCTCCACCAGCTGGAGAGAAAAGGGCATGGGGTGAGCGCAGGGTGGTCCCGACCCAGTCCTGGGCTGTAGGAATATGCATACTGTGCACTCGCTGATCTGCCAGAACTATGCCACCTCTGCCAGCTGCTCCAACCGCCTCCAGCACAGGAACTGTGCGGCACTAAGGAAGGCTTTCTGGAAGGCCTGCCAAAGAGCTGGGATGGTACCGCAGCCCAAGCAGCAGCAGAGACTGCATTCCTTGGAGCCCATCCACAGAGAGGATGCAGCAGGGGCTGATGCTGCCATGGGCTGCAGTCCCCTGTGTTTGGAGGGCACTACAGGGGCAGCATTGCCCTCCCCCAGGTGAATGCGATTCCCACCTTGGCGACGCTCTCTTCCTCATCGTGAAGTACTTTCTGGAAGTGATGAGCTGCTGCCTATCGAGTATCTTTTCAGCAGTTTCAGCACCTGTTACATGGCTTTGAGATTCTGGAAATGGAGGTCCTTACAGCAGGACTGGTAATGACCAGTGGAGACCTGTGGCACCAAAGTCTTCAGAAGTTAAATAAGATGCACCTTGAGTGTTTAACTACTGTAGTCAAAAACAAATGAACAAAAGGAACCTAATGTGTTCTTTTTATCCTCTGAGAACAAGTACTTGGTTGCTTTAGGGAACTGTAGGAATACCTATTATACTTTTGAACACTGGATTTTACCTAGGAAGAAACCTGTGCTCTAAATGTTGGGTCAGCGGAAGGAGAGCCTGTGTTCTCCTGTTGGTGGCAAACGTACTGGGTAGCTCAGGGTGCACAAGAGGTCCTCTGGGTCTAATCTGAGTACGCTGGGACACCTTTCCATAGCCAGAGGTAGAGCTGTGTTGGCTTAACTGGATACTGTGACACTTGGGATAACCAGCCTTATCCCAGATAACTAGCTCCTGTTTCTTGTGCTTTGTTGGCCAGACCATTTGCTACTTTACTAAGCCTATATTTCAGTGGCAAAGATTAGACTTCATTTTATTAAATCACCTGCTACTGGGGAGTATGAATTAAATCAGAATCTTAAAAGCAGAAATGTAATTTGACTCACAGCTAGACGGAAAGCAATCTTAAGGTCTAGGTCCATTTGTTCCAACTGGTAGTGCATTACACGGTATAAACTTTCAAAATTCTCTTCAAGCAACAGCTTTATAGTATGTACTCAACTAGTCAAACTCCTGAAAATGAATATAATTTTTTTCATGAAATCCGTAATTTGGAGACTCTTCATTCAAACTACTGCAGTTGAAAGCTAGTTGAAGTTCCTTAAGATGTTGTCCAATGAAGCTCTGTGGGAAGTTACGATGTTTTTATAAGCTGTCTTCTATGATGATCTTATATTTTTACTGTAGTTCCTGTTTTCTGATGAGCATTTATACAGAATTTTCTGACAGACTGTGTCTTCATTCTGTCTGAAACTGTGATCGTGTCCATTTGCAAAGTTTTCTTTTAGAAAAGAACAGAACTATATTGATGAACACGAGGGGGAGATTTCTGATTCATGATTGTTAAATGGGTCCAAAATGTGGAAATGAAAACTGTCAGAACTTCCTTTTATTTTATTTTATTTATTTATTTATTTATTTATTTATTTATTGATGTTTACTCTGGAGTCTGGATGCTTTTAGGTTTCCCTCAGAAATGAAAAGGCAATCTCTGCAGGTCTGCTTCTGATGTACATAGTTTGCTCTGAAAGTAGCGCCTCCTGACTATTTCCACTGAAAATGCAACCAGCACAAAGAGCACAATAACACATAGAACATCTGTGATTTGATAGAGCAAATTCTCATCTACGAAGCACTATTTTTCAGCATAGTCACCACCATTTGCTATGCATTTCACCACTGATGAACAAGAGCCTGGATGCCCTATTGGTAAAAATCCACATAGCCATCCAGAATGTGGCTTATCTTTCATGTCACTGTTGCCACTGCTGAAATGCATGATTCACTACCTCACTGTGCTCACATTCACTTCTCTTTTCAACAGTACCTATTACATAGCTTTGGGATTCTGGAAATGGAGGTTCTTACAGAAGTGTTGGTCATGGTGAATAGAGAGACCTGTAGCACTAAAAAGAAGCACCCTGAGTATGTAACGAAAGTAGTTAAAATCAAACAAACAAAAGAAACTTTTGTGGTCTTTGTAAAAACCTGAAATAAGCATTAATGAATGGCAGCGGGTGCCATTTTTTCTACCCAGAGAGGAATTCGGTGACAAATCTTTGCTTTATCCGTGTTTCCATGTCTGACAATTTGTCAGACCACTCCTCTGCTGCCATGTGTTACATGGCAACGAAATGTAATGAATACTACTGGGAAGAGTCAACCTCTACTGCCAGACCGCCAACATCTACATCTGAAATTTTGAGTCAATATAATAAAATAGAGGGCATTACTTTTGCAGCAGCTCTCACAAGGGTCCTGTAAACATGAGGGTGAGCTGCTGGCTCTGAATTCAGAGGATGTTTCCCTCTGGTATGGATCAGGCTAGGTTTTGCTTCTAATCTGATTTTCAGCAAAAAAGAGTATTTGAGGACTCTTTGCAGTATATTAGAATGTTGAGTTGCCTGGTTGTGTTGATAGACCTGACTATCATAATTAACAGCCTGATTTCCTCAAAATGAGTGTGCTCAAAGACTGCGCTTGACAATGATGATATCAGCAATAATATTTTGATATTTGTCTGTCTTTTTGGATCAGTTCCTTGACCTTGTTCACAACACGGCTGCTCAAAGTGAGGCACATGCTCTGTTGTGCCAGGGGCTACAAATGAGATGCACAGAGTGGAAATGACTTCAGTAAGCATTGCCACAAAGTTTTTTCTCTCTTAAATAAAAGAAACAGCTTTCAGTTTCACATGAATCTAGAGAACCATCTGGAGGATTGGATCTCCATCTCATGTGGAATAATTACCAGCTATCACCAACCATTGGATTTTCTCCATTTCGTCACTTTTAAGATATGAGACATAAGACTTGGGCTGAAGTGACTTATAAATAGCATTTAATTCCTGTGTAACTTTGAGGATATTTGCAGTATGCAATTTACATGGTTCTCATGTATTTGAGCAATAATGCTTCATAATTGCAT
This sequence comes from Excalfactoria chinensis, assembly GCF_039878825.1. NCBI lineage: Eukaryota > Metazoa > Chordata > Aves > Galliformes > Phasianidae > Excalfactoria > Excalfactoria chinensis. The sequence continues at coordinate 66,334,008 of NC_092825.1, read as the reverse complement.
TATTATATTCACAGAATTTACTTCAAGGGAATTTCTGCCTAATCTTGTTTTTCCTGATTCTCAGTCTATTAATTATGGCAGTTTCACCCTTTCAAGTCTTCAATTAACAATTAGGAGGTGTCTTACTGTAGGCTGGCTCTAGCTGTTCTTGTCCCCAGCTGTTCCCTCATCCTTTCAAAAACATTTCTGCCCCTTCTGCAGGCACAGCTGCTGAACTGCCATAGTACAGCTGATACTCAGGTAAATTGGAAATGATTTCATGTTCTTGTAGCATGGTAACTTCTGACAGTTTTGCAGCTGTTTTGTGAGAAGATGAAGCCTCTCTGAAGTAGTGATATCTTCTGAGTCAAACAGGAAGGGCAGTAGTGAAGCAATCACCATCTAAGAATCAGAGTCCTCTGAGGCAAAGATCATGGCCACTTCAGTTTTTCTTATGCTGAATGCTGGGCTGGTGGAAGATGTAGGTTGTCATTTTTGTGTTCACTGATGGATTTTAATGAGATGTCTGAGTTTGTGTGTGCAGCTACAATCAGGGCAATGTGTTCTGAGGGGAACGAGGATGGACATTCATGATCTGCAGCGGAAAGCTTCACAGGGAGATGTCTGTATCTAGCTCAGACAAACTGGTAACACAAAGGACATGACAAGTAGGCTCAAACAATGTGAGGAGCCATGGTTGGGGATTTTATTAATGGCACTGGTCAGTCTTTTGAGGATTAGAGCCTCAAAACAGGAATACAAGATAGCGCCATGATTCATTGACCTCACTTGTAGCCCAGTGAGGTACACTGGGCTATGCCCAGGACAAAATTGGGGCATTTGTATTCTGTTTTCCTTCTGTTGGGTTGATGTGAAAGATCTGTCTGACAGCCACTGTATGGTGTAGTGTTCCCATAAGCATTATCCTAGTAGTCTCTGGAAAGGCCCTCATGCTGATGACAAGGTTGCCTTCACTTTGGCATTTAATTCTCAGTGAAACTTTTCACTTACGTTTACCAAGCTAACAGAAGGTCACACTCTGCCCAGTTTAATATGCAGTATTAGGCTCTTTGTTTCAAGTTCAGTTCAGGGGTGGCCATTTTCATTGAAGCAAGGAAATAGGTAACTCTCTGGATTCCTTTTCTAAGCAGAATATCTTACTATTGATCGCTAATCATTTTGGACTGTTCTCACAGTAGCATACACTTTCATGTTCATCCTACTTATCTGCTGTTCTTTGCATGTCCTGCTAAGCTGTTTAGCTTCCTGCTGCTTCTAATGTTTGTGTATATTTTTTGTACAGTAGCATGCATCAAGTAAGTGTCTTTTGGCTTAAATCCAAACAAGCTTACTGCAGTGATACCAGCCTTACTTAGCCTCCTCACTGTTATACGTAGACTGCATTCTAAATCTACTGCTGCTAGATCCCAGTGGCCAAAACTGGTCTACACGTTCTTAATTTGCTTGTACTGGTAGTTTTAGTATCTACTTACATTTAGTCCCCATTCTGTTCATATTTGTGTATCACACTCAGTGAAGTGCCTTGCAGAGCCACATTAGGTGATAATGGTTGCCATCTGTCACAGGGCTTCATCTTTCTGCAGACTCTGCTATTTCTAAAAAAAAAATGTCTAAATAATAAGTCTCTTAAAAATATGTCCATGGTTATATTCTTTTGACTGCTTCATACCCATTCCTAGGAACTAACTCTGACTCCAGATACAAAAGAACTGTAAATATGCTGCATTTTCATCTGTGATACTGAGCATGTTTTTGTATTCATATCCACGGAAATAAGCGGGTGATGCATGCTGAAGAATCAAATGCAGTTTTTCCCGAACCTCCACTGCTTGCTCACACCTTGTGTAAAAGTACATCTCAAGACTGTTTGCAGCATTTTAAAACCTGTGAACTATTTGAAAGCAGCTGCCATATTTGTCTAGTTAAGCTACTTGAAAAGTAGCACTCCTTCTCTCCATATGTCTCTTTGCTACGATGCCTGAATATTGTGTTCAGTTTTCATATATTTCCTGGGAATCCTCTATAGCAAAAATGGAAACAGCCTCTTGAAGGAATAATATCCTCAGCTGTGTTTAGTCTGTTAATGCAGACTATGCACACTTGCATGCTCACTCTTAATAATTTAGGCATGTTTGTCCTGTGTTGAGAGATACCCATGAAAGCAAGCAAGACTACTATTTTTTTTTGCAGATGGATGTGCTTGGAAAAATAGGCAAGACACTGCCTGCTGTGTTGCGTACTTTTGATCCCAGTCTGCTGTCTTCTATAGACTCATGTCATAGACAGTTCTCACAGCTTTGCATACATGTTACGGCAAGATTGCAAGAGGTGGACATCACTTGTACATGCATTACCTCTGATGTCTGCCTTTGGTGAATAGGCTTTGTATGAACTTATCTTTTCTGTCTCACACTTGCATCAGCAAGCTACTTGTTATCTTAACACTTGTTATCTTGTTGTGCCATGCTAGAAGCTTATTAAGAAGCATCTGCCCTTTAGGTCAGAAGGAAAAACACACACAAAGCCCTAAGTTCTCTCAGCAGATGGTTGGCCTTTCCTCTTCCACAGAATCTTTTGCTGTATCTAGCAGCTCACACCGTCTGGGATGGATTGGCTGGGGGAAATCCCTCTGCATGCATGGCCTCTGTTACTAAAAATAAAGAACTGAAGCACCTTGCACTCTTAACAAGATTTCAGAACTGGAAGCAACTGAGGATATTTGCATTTTGTTTCCTATTGTCAGCGCTGTGCTTCAGGCTGGCATATTTTTTTCAGTATTTAGGGTTTTGGAAAGGACATTTCTACAGAAATATTGCACTATTAGGGGTTAAGGAAACAGATTCTGTGATCTCCCTTACTGAAGGGCCACTGTTTGCAGTTGTAGGCTGTGAATTATCCTTAAAGGAATGCAGTCCCTACTTCAGAGAAAAGGAACATGGAAAATTCAAACTTTTTCTTAAAAAAAAAAAACTTATCTATAGGGGAGAGCAGAAAGAATATGGATAAGTGTTTTCATTTCCACATGCAGCAGTTAAAAGCTTCAATGCTCAGCAATTCTATGAGAAAGGGAAAAAAAGTGTAATTTTGTTTGGCTTGCATTCACCTGCTCACCTTCCCCTTCCCATTGTCCAAGGAAAAGCTTAAAGAACAGTACAAATAGCAAAAGATCTCATGGGGGTCCAGGGGAAGGTGGAAATCTCATGACTTTCCTCTTGGCAACCTTAGTCCAAAGTTTCAGAGCTAAATATGCTCAATCTATTATCATGCTGCAATTGTCTCCTGATGGCCACCATTCTCCCCCACAGGACACCCAGTGAGAAAAAAGAATGCCTGCCCTACCGTAGCACTAAATGGTCTGGTACTATGTAATGGCCTGTTTTGCACTTAGTTGCTAACAATTAATTCCTTGAGCAAGTAAAGATGTTTAGAAGACATGAAGACTGAGCCACTTTGCTGTTGTGCAGGGGAAGAAACCCCTGAATTTTTACAGTTCAATGACATTTCCAGACAATTGTGGAAATTCTGAACACTAAGAGAAAGTACAGTTACTTAAGTGTAATGATTGTCAGCAGTGGAAAGCACAGGTTCTGCACTGCTGTATCCTGTGGATATTGGTATTGATAAAACAAATCACTCTTCACCACCAATCCCAATGATAAAATGAAGCAGAAATCATATCTGACTTAACTAAATCTTTAATAAGAAATTAATATTTTATACTTGCTTTGATAGTAAATGCATGACATCCACATGTCTGACAGGAAATACTGCCCAAGTATGATATTTATAACCTACTTCTTAGAGCAGAAAAAGAGGTAGACCGAGATAGCACAAGATGTTGCTGTTTGTTGCTCTTTAATTTCACAAATCATTTGCGAGAAACGCCTGTTTGGAAACTTGAACATTGATTTGTTTATTTATTTTAATTATTATTATTATTATTTAGTTTGGCTTTCTCTGGATATTTTTGCCTACCAAGGTGTACTCGTGCCAGAAATCTGGACATTCAGAAGCAGAGATACAGGTTAAGTGTAGGGTTAAGCTTTTAGCATTGACATCCTGATGCAAGTCATGGGGGATTTCACAATGACACTTTTGTGTATAGGATAAGACATAACTGGCCAAGCTAATAACCTACACTGCTAATGGAAGTGTGCCTGAGAAAGATTTCAGCTCCCTCAGATACTGAAATAAGCATCTCCTGTGACAAATTTCTGGTGTATTTCTGCTTGGGGCCAGAAACTTCCCAAGAGCCTTGAAACCAGCTACATGGGTAATGTCCATCATGTGTACTGCTATCCTAATATATCTGAGCTGAAGGAATTAATATAGCTCTCTTGCTCCCAATGGGAAAGGAAAGTGTGATGTTTTTATGAGATCATATGAATTAAAATAGATAGACATGACCCTATAGTCATATCCTATGGCTGGCTGTTTTTGTATTTCATCATTTTTCAAGCGTAATTGGCATTCACCTTACATATTCCTCAGGTCAGAAAAAGCCTAAATTTTCTAACTTGTGAGGACTTTATGGTGACTAAGTAATGGTGTTCTAAGATACATGTGCCATTTACTATACAGCAGGTACAGGTCATGAAAGTTCAGTAAGCATGAAGAATTTTTGTTACGAAGGAGAATATAGGATTTTGTTTATCTAAAATGATTTACAGACTTTTAAACCAGGACAGTTATCAGATTTGGCAGGATCTTGTATGCGTTTAAATTAGGAGAAACAATGTAATTTCTTTGATGTAAAGAGAAGTGTGATGCAGGTCTTCCAGTGACTTAAATAACCTCTTTAGAAAATGCCTGATACCATGTAAGAATTGCTGCTATTGTTTTGAAGCCACAATGTAGTAGATGTTCTTCCTCAACTTCTGTTTATTTTTAAAAAGTACTTTGCTTTCTTTGCTTTTAGAGGGAGATCATTTTTAAGTTGCTCTGTTCTCTGAAAATCAGTGGATTCCAGTTTTGATAGTTAACAATCAGCAGTGTATTATAAGAGCAGCCTCCAATGTATGTATGACTATTCAAGGAAAAGCCTGATCCACAAATATGTTAACAACAAAATTGGATGCAGCAGGAAACGTTGCCACCAGGATGAGGAAAAGGCTGAGGTTTGAATACCTTCTTTGCTTCTGTCTTTAGTAGTCAGAATAGTTATTCTCAGAGTAGTCAGAACCTTGAGCTGGAAGACAGAATAAACCCCTCACGATTCGGGAGGAAACAGTTAATGACCTGATACCCCACATAGACAATTGCAAGTCCATAGGGTCAGATGGGATCCACCACAGGACACTGAGGGAGCTGGTGGAGGTGCTCACTAAGACACTTTCTGTCACTTATCAACAGTTCTGGTCAACCAGGTGTCCCAGACAACTGGAGGCTCTCCTGTGTAGCATTCATTTACAGGAAGGGTTGGAAGGAAGAAAACTTCTCATCAAAGGTGACAAGGCAGAGAAACAGGCTGCCTAGGGAAGTGGTGGAGTCACTGTCCCTGGAGGTGTTCAAGAAATGAGTAGATGTGTCACTCTGGGACATGGTTTACTTGGTTTGTTGGTGATGGGTTGATGTTTGAACTAGATGATTCTAGAGGTCTTTTCCAACTTTAATAATTCTATGATCTTATGATATAGGGAACAGCTGTTTAGTCCTTAGAGTTGACCAAGTCATGTTCCCTTGTCATTTCTAATTTGTAAACTACACTGAATAGCAAGATTATTTGGTTTGGGAAAAGTTTTATAAGATCTTTACCAGCCGGGTTGTGCAGGAAACCTCTCTGAGGGTTTGTGTACTGAGCTACTGAAATAAGTATCCATGTTTCCTCCTTTCTATTTAAAATATCAAAGTCCATCAGCAAGTTTTGGTTGTTCCATGACTTAGTTCAAAACACAGAGTGAATTTTCCTTTCAGTCGGTTCATTCTTCCATCATTCTAAATACAGGCAGTGTCACCACACCTCTCCGGTTAATCTCAGATCCCTCTATAAACTGGAAAGCGGAAGCAGAACCCCATAGCAGACATGTTATAACCTTCCTCTCTCAGCCTATCCTCTTAGTGGAGCTACTCCAGCCTTCTGATCATCTTCATGGCCCTCTTCTGCACCTGCTCTAACAGCTTCATGTCCTTGTGTTGGGGGCTCCAGAACTGGAATAGTCTTGACTTATTTTCTGAATATTTATTGAAACAAAGAAATAATGTTCTGCATGTTTCCTTTCGGCCTTTAGGCTTACACATGAGGGCTTCCATTTGCCTTCTGCACGGCCACATCCACCTTCTCTATAAGGAAAAAATATTTCACAGTGAGGATGGTGAGGCACTGGAACAGGTTGCCCAGTGATGTGGTTGGTACCTTATCCCTGGAGACTTTCAAGGTGAGCCTGGGTAAAGTCCTGGGCAGCATGATCTGGCTGTGCATATTCATTGCAGGGGAGTTGGACTAAAATGGCCCTCAGAGGTCCTTTCCAACTCTGAAGATTCCATGATTCTAGCACTGAAACTGTTGAGCTTTTATTTTCTACAGAGAGTGACTTAGGTTCGGTCAAGTACTGTTTGGTTTTTGAGGACTTACTCACAGGTTTGCTCCCTCTTGAGAACTGACATTTGCATGCCACTTTGCTGCAAGCTCAGGTCTTACCTGTAGCGCTGTGCAGTTCCATATTGTTGAGGAATCTCAGTGGTGTCAGGCCATGTTGTTAATCAGACACCTTCCCTTGTATGTCCTCCAGCTACCAGATATAACAAGCAAACTGAGGATTCAGACTCTGAAATCATTTCTAGGCTGTGTACTACATTGATAATACATACTGAATAACTGTCTCTGAAGTCTGAAAATTAAATATTTGCCTGCTAACTTGACAACAGGCCTTCTCCCCTGGAAACACCTGTTCTCTCATTTTCATGTGATTCGGTGCCACACGTCAATTAATGTTGTCATTAAAATGGATGTGTAAGTCCTAAAGCAATGAAAAAGAATCCTGTGAGACCTCAGGAATAAAAATGGTATGGCACATTTGTGGGATGAAAAAGGAAGGCATCTGAGCACTCTTTCAATTCACCAACAGTAGACAATGTGGTATATACTCCATTATCACAAGGTAGGGTTGTATTCACAGCTTTACTGTTAAGACGGGAACTAGATCCGTGCCTAGACTTTTCCTGCATTACTTCTTCCTTCACCACTTTTATCTCAGGTGATGAAATGTAGGTGGTTGACTTTAATGGGCAGATCATTAACAGTGTTATTCTTTTACCTGTACATGAGTTAAGGACTTCATACCATTCAGCTGAACACATTGGCTATCTGTATTTAATGATGAGAGTTCCTGTTTAGGAGAATTTTGATATGGTGGGTGTCTCCTTATTCTTTCAGTAATATACGTAGACAAAAACAGAATCTGAAAAACAATGTACTGCAAGTATGTGGTTTTAAATGAAACACCAAGTCAAGAGGAAGTTTCAGTCTGCCTCAGGGTAGGAAGGCTCTACAGAGGGATCGGGATAGGCTGGATCAATGGACCGAGGCCAATCGTCTGAGGTTCAACAAATTCTAGTGCTGAGTCCTTCACTTCTGTCACAAGAATCCCATGCAATGCTGCAGGCTTGTGACAGAGTAGCTGAGAAGCTGTGCAGAAGAAAAAGGGCAGGAGTGCTGGCTGACAGTTAGCTGAACGTGAGCTAGCAACGTGCCCAGGTGGTCAAGACGGCCAACAACATTCTAGCCTGTGTCAGAGCTAGTGTAGTCAGAAGGACTAGAGATCACCCACCTGTACTTATCTCTGGTGAGGCAGTACCTGTGGGTACTGTGTTCAGTTTTGTGCTCCTCACTGCAGGAAAGAAACTGAGGCCCTGGAGTGTGCCCAAAGAAAACCTTCATGATTCTATGATCTTCAATTTCTTCATCCAGTATAAGCATACTTTTGTAAGGATGACTGAAATGAAGGTGGCTTGGAATTTTGTTCTCCTTTTTGACGAGATTTATAAGAAAAATTGAGGATCTAATTTGACTATTTACCTTACCTTGTAGATTTTTCTTTTGCAAGCATTTCCTTTAAAAGATCTTCAATTTTTTATTTTTTATTTTTAAACTAAGACTTTTCAGTGCCATGTATGGACAACAGAAAGCATAGAAAGCACATATGTTTTTAATCTGTTTCCCATTTCACAACAAATCTATTATGGGTCTTTAGGCAATTGCTCCTGTTAATCCTCTTTCAGCCTGAGATAAAACTGCATCCCTGGGAGGAAAAGCCCTTTCTTCTTCTAGAGGCTTCATGTTGACTTCCTTCCCCTCAGGAGGCATTGAGGCAGTCTGAGATGGGTGTCCTGACAGGAAGGAGCAGACATTTTAGGTACTTCCAGCTGTGTACAGAAATGTTTTTGATGCTAGAATTGTATGGAATGGGATAAGTGGAATTGAAATGGAAAGCAAAAGCCCAGCTGTCCCTGGGAATTTTTATTATACTGATAATCAACCTGCAGCATGTTTGATGAAGAGGTAATGATGTATCTACAACTGGGATTATTAATGTGCATTTCATCCTGTAGGAGTCTTGTTTATTTAGATACCAAGACTGAAAAACCTTTAGGAATATATATGCTACAGAAAATCTGCTTGCTGAAGGAGATGCTCATAAAAACGGGTTCTACTTTAAACCAATCACTTTCTGCTTTCTGTTCTTAGGAAACCTGTTACTGATTAAATAGCTAGAAATTATAGTTGAGACAGAGTATTTACTCAAAGAAAAGTGAATCTTAAAAGGAATGCTGATTGTTTACATAAAGAAAGAGAGACTTTCAGATTCATGACTTTAACTTCGAATGGAAAAATCACAAGTTGTACTGCATGGGAACAAACTAGAAACTTTTTCAAATACCCAAACACTGAAGCTATATTTGAAAGACTGTTTTGGTCTGAATTTTTACATTGTGTATGTTACCATTCCATGCAGAAATGTTTCTAAGTACTGACCTTAAATTTGCACGAAGACCCTGCCATCCCTCTGAGCATAGAAAGCCAAATAACAAACTCGGAAGTATCACCTTTGAATGACTCTGAGCTTTTTCTCTTATTGCCACGTATACTTCAGCCCAGAAAGGCCAGTTATCCAATGTTTTGCTGTTTACTTGTGTTATGGTACAACAGAGAATTCTTAACATAGTCCCAGAAGGTCTGTGTTAGGGTGAATTTTATATGCCCTCTTCTGAAACGAGATCTGTGACAGAAAATTTATCCAAAGTCTAGCAGGGATCTTATTGAAGATTAAGGGAAACTTACTTGCCTAGTCCCGGTATACAGTACTTCCATTGTCAGCTACAACTTAACATGTATTTCCTCCATATATATATGTTTTCGGGGGGGGGGTGATAGAGCCCCCACATTTTTCTTGATATTCTCAAAATAGAATGAAATTGCTAGACCCTTCAGATATGGCAAGGTGGTTTTAATGATCTGTCCTCAAGGTTTCAGACTGAATATGGTTTTGAAGCTTGTTTTGAGTAAGAAAGGAGGTGATTTCCTGCCTGGTTCACCTAGTTCTGGATATGAGTACAGTATCTTCATTGGAAGATCAAATAAAAGTGGAACCTTAGAGTTTTACTTGAAAACACTGAATCTACTCTATTTTTTTTTAATTATTTTTTTATTTTTTCTCTATTGGAAGCTGTGAAGTTGCCTTGTTCTGATATTGTTTCTAATGAAAAAAAGATCCTTTGAAACAAAATGGTTCCCTTCAGGTATCCTCCCTTAAAAACCACACTTGTTTTTCCTCTATTCCTCCTGACCATCTTGAGGTTTCTGATCTGAGAGGGAAGAACTTTGAGTATTCAATTTTGTATTCTCAGTAAAAGCTATCTGAACTAAATCAGTCTATTTATTTTTGTTGGAAGCATTAGCCAGCTTTGAATGCATTTCTTCTGGTCTCATAGATCTGGGTAATAAAATGCTGATTAAATGGTTCACAACATGCTTCTTCTTTGCTGTGGCATAGCACTTGTCACCACTAGCTAACCATCTCCAGCTGCTAGACTCATTCACAGCCCTCACTGAGTTTCAGCTTCAGTCCAACATTGTCTCCCCAGCTACGCCTCACACAGGCAATGCTTCTGTATGTATCCCAGGTCACCCGTCTCAACTTCCAACTTCCATATACGCCCCTTTTTCTTAATCAGGAGTTTTTGTATTAAGGCAAGCTGAACTCCTGGTGTGATTACTCAGTTTCTGGCTCACCAGAATTGATTGCTTCTGTTCCTGGAACGTAGATCTTAAAGATCAGTCAGCTTTTCCAAGCCTCCTTGCCTGTCAAAGCAGTGTTTCATAGGGTTACACCTGTACAAACAAGCCTGGAAGCCCAGGATCTTGCCCTGCAACTTGTCTTCCTCACTCCTTTAAGATCTGAAATTGTTAAGTTATGATCACTGTGGTAAAGGCTGAACCAAGCACATTCCCAGCAACTTCTTTCTTAGTCATAAGTAGCAGGTCCAGCAGAGTACTATCTTGAGCCATTTGTCAGCATTTCTATCAAAATTCTCCTGGATAAGCTACTTAAATCTCCTGAATTGCCTGAATGTCACTATATTATGCTTTAAGGTAGTTGAAACAAAGGCCTTTGTTCATTAGGCTTCTTCCTGTTGATCAGATGAGGCTTTGATTTGGAGGTTTGTAGGAGGCATCCATTGTAGGTACCCCTGCTTTGTCATCCTTCTGATTCTGGTCCATAAGCTCCCACCCCCTACTGGCAATCCTGTAGCAACGATCTTGCTACTGAGTGCTTATATTGTGCACATCTCCTTCTTGCCCTTTCAGTCTTTTCTTCTAAAAAACATCTATCCACCTATTAAGGCTCTTTGAGTTATCCCAACATGTTTCATATCATTTTTATGGTCATAGCTCCTCAGGTTCATGCAAATCTGATTGTCCTTTTTTCCTGTACAAACACCTCAGATGGGTCCCTGATTGTATCCATTTCACAAGGGCGAAAGTGAAAGCCTCCACTGATTTGTTGGGTATATGGTGGGTATACCCACACTTCCTCCATTTCTCATTCCTTCCCTTTTTGGACTTCAGATTCACTTTAAGTTCAGTTTCAAGACTTCCGTATAGCCTAGAAAACCTGTTGAAGATATTTTTGTTCTATTTTACCAGGGAGATTTCATTTCTCCCCAGATGCTCCCTAAATAGTATCACTTAATCTTAGAAGCCCAAATCTTGCTGGTGCAGCACCTGGACCCTATTTCCCTTCTCTTGCGCTTAAATCTCTGACATGCTGTAGAAAAACATTGTGGCCTTCAATATGTTTGACAGCGAGGAATACAGCGTGTCATGGTAAGGTAGTTCAGCAGTTAATTTTCCTAATTGTAGCCAAACTACGCCATATTCTGAAAATATCTGTGTTCTTCCAATGGAAAGTTCTGTCCGCTAGAGTATGGGAGAGATTCTCAATTGAAGGCTTAAATGCAGTGCTTCTTACCCAGTGAAATACTGAATGTAGTCCTCTTGAAAATACCGAAGTGGACTAGGAGTTAAAATGTGAAGGTAGTATATCAAGCTGTCATACACCATATGAACCTGTTTATGCTTTTAAAAATAGGCATCTTTTTTTCTCCTTAAAGCCAAACATGTTTATATTATGTGCAGCTTTTCTTTGTTTATTTATTTATTTATTTATTTTTAAAGCACATCTCACTCTCATCGACTCTAGTGTTCAAAATTGCATGCAGCTTTAGGCAACCCTTGGGTTGTTGAGTGGTTGCACTGATATATGGCTCTCCCTTAGAGACCACCATCTGCTTGCTGTGCTCTGTGGCAATATGAACATTAGGGTCCTTATGTTATGAACCTGGTATTCCTTTTCTCTTGCCTATTTTTTCCCCATCGGCAAGAAGGAAAAGAAAGCCTGCAACTCCCCCACACATCCACCTCCACCTCCATGAATTCACAACTGGGCTCAGAGCTGTATGTAGAAAAACTGACAGGCTGCAATTCTCAATTTTAAAATCTTCATAAATCTCTCCCGTAATTCCTGTGTTGAAAGGGGTTGTGTGCTAAATATAAACCTTTTCAGACAACGTACGAAGAGAAACAGTCAAGGAGCTCACGGTTAGAAAAAGAATCTCCGAACCAATATTCTGATGGCAGATTACCAAATGCTATGTATCAATTTAACCTGCATTTAAGATTTGAGCTGTTTTTGAATTGGAGCAGTGCTTTAGAAAATGTGAAGACAGGTGGCTTGAGAGGACATCTGACATTGCCCTTCTGGCTGGGCGAGGATGGAGAGTTTTCTGTATTTTGGAATGTTACAAAGCTGGCATCCAAGGGAATCTGCTCTCTGAAGTGATTTTTCATTCAGACCTGCAGTTCATCTGAACGTACGTGAAGCTTGGATTATGTTCATCAGTAGGCAGCCACTTTGAAACCCATTATTTGTTTCTCAGACACATCAGTGGTGACAACTGACTTGCTAACAGGTAATGTTATTTATAGTCCTTCTTGCAGCTATTAAAAAAAAAACTGACTGTCATTAATATTGGTCAGTGTTCATTCTTAAATACTTGGCAGCACTTTTTCCCTTTCAGTTTGTCAGCAGTTCCTTGAAGTGCAATGATCGAGTTAACGCTCATTGCCAAAATCAAGCTTTTTGACAGATGTCTGGAACTTGCATTAAAACAAAATAGATTTTGAAATCTAGTAGCTTTTCTTGAAAGCTTTAGTTCATGCCAAAAAAAAATCAAACTTGTGAGATATGTGCAGAGAAGTTTCTGGCGTTAAGTTAGAGATTTAATTTTTTTAATCAAACCGGCAAATTAATCTAGATTTCTCTGTCAGGAGACCATCTGCATGGTCCAAAATGACTAAGATTATTATTTCTTTTTTTTTCCTGAGGATAACAAATGCTATTTCCCTGGGATTTCTGCTGTAATGTTATTCTAATCTATAATGATGCTATGTGTACTTAAGAAATTGCCGTTAGATTGCTTTTAAAGTGGTCTTTAGCAGAAAACTGAAATTATTTGGGAACTGAGAAATCTGCAAGCTGAAAAATTTGTCTGGTAGAATAGTTTACAATAGAATGTTCAATATATCATATATGAGCTCCTGAAGCTTTTTAATTTCTGAATAAACAGCATCCTGGTTCAAAATGAATGCCTAGAAAAATGTGATTTATGTTTCCAGTCTCTAGAGTCCAAAGCCATTGTATCAGACTGGAAAAGGTAACTTCTTGTCCTCACTCAGCATGCTGAGAAGGGAGTGGGCAAGTTGTTAGCGATGAGAAATAGCCATGTCAGTGTTTCAGTGAAAGCAGATCAGACACTTCAGGTTATCCAGTTACTGAAAGCAATTACTTTTGTGGGTGATAAAAATATATTATGGATGAACCATGTAAAGTGACACAATTCTAATAAACTACCTTTTTTTCTTGTTTGACTGAAAAGGTTTCCTTTGATGCTTCGGGAGCTTGCTTTATCCTATTATATTTGAACACAACTGAATACAAATTTCTCCCTAAGTGGATTCCTTGCCTGATCTGTATAAGGGACATTTAAGGCAAAAAAGATTAGGTTTGATCCAAATTCCCTTGTGAAAAGGCAGATTGTTAAAATCTTGAGGCATCCAGGATTGCTTCTGTTCCTAGGATGCAAATGTGATACCCTTTTCTTTGCTAGACTTCTTCCTAAATTGATGATGGCCAGAACCAATTGCAAGTGGATTTGAACTATCTGACTCTTAAGATGAATAAACAAAAAAATCATTTTGACAGGCACATTAGCAAACGAGCTCACAGCAGGGATTTGTTACGCTTCCAGTACTTCAGAGTATAAAATTAAGGCATGACTGTAGAAGTGTCTTTAGACAATGGACTCCTGCTAACTGAAAATACGGGTTGCATGAACCACGTGGCCCCTGTGAACTGCAAAGAACAGCTAAATATGAAATCTGTATGCCATGTTTCCTCCTGCACCATTATCATTGGAAGCTTTAGAGTAGATTTTCCCTTTCTGTGTAAATGTTAGACAATCCTTTTTGCATGTAGATGAAGTAGTCTTCCATAAGGGACTGTCCTGCATAGTTGCAGCCATGTTGGAATTATTGAATTTGAACATTATTGATGATTGTCTGTTTCCAGTGTGTGAGTATGCCATGCTCTTTTAACTGCTGTGTAAGGACTTTCTTCTCTTAGCCAGGGGTCTGAGTAGGGTAAGATGAGAAGGCAAACATCAGGCATAGGGGGGAAAGAAAACAACACCGAACTGGAGGACTTTCCAGTGTCTTGTGAATTCTGTTTGACATTTGCTGCTTTTAAGGCTTTCTCCAAAGCAAAAGTTTTGGCCACATCAATAATGGTCATGGCTACAGGCTTATTTACTTAAATCTCAGTTGCATGTGACTGTACAGTGTACACTGGCAAACTCATTACTACTCAACTGCATGAATTTTTCTGTAATTACCTGTTACAGTACTGAAAGAATATAGGGATTATTGCTATGCATTATGTATAATTCCAGAAGCCTGATTTAAGAACCGTTATACTAAAAGCTGTCTAAATAGCATACTAATAACCATCAGTTGTTACAGAAGAGGATTCCATCACTAAGATGTAATGAAATGTAAAGCTGCAGTGAGGGCATTATAAAATGAGAAGATGTTACCATTTTCGTGGTGATACAATAGATGGTTGGGGTTTTTTTTTGGGTTTTTGGTTTTGTTTGGTTTGTTTTGAATGAATATGTAATTGTTCCACACTGATTTAACTACTGTGGTGCCAGTTGTTGCTACTATTTTGAATTTAAATAAAAGTTGAAGGCTAAGTTAATAATGCTGCTGCCATAATAATATATATTTCTGGTTGCATAACTCTGCCTCAGTGGTTATCTAGATCATGTATTTTCTGCATTTTTGCTTTGCTGTCTTTTATTGAGGCATCCATCCAACACAGGAACAGTCTTCTCAGAGTTTGTTCGATCTGTTGCTTTGCCTAGATTATAATCTCATTATGAGTCTAGGAATAGTCCTAAAGCACCAAATCCACTTAGGTTTGTCCAAACAACATTAGATGCTTAGGAAAAGTGTGTAAAAATGGCACCTATAGAATGATAATAATCTTGTTTCATATCTGTAGCCTTTTTCTGAAGTCAAACAGAACTAAAAGTATATGTTGAAATAAGTCTTTTGGTAGAAAGTTTTCTGCCAAAAAGAGGGACGTGATGATCTTAACGATGCATGTTAGATAAAATCATATTATAGTAATTTCCCAGTTAGTTAAGTGTTAGGGTCACTCTGTCCTCAAAGGTAAAGGTGCCTTGCAGAGTTTAAAAGAACATTTATCAGGAAGAACCCCTTTAAATTAAAAAAGAAAAAAGAAAAAAAGATACAAGAAACCAGTAAATCTAAACAGCTTTGTTGCAGTCTTAGTGATATCACAGTACTTCACAGATGAGGAACTAAGAACATCTTGAAGAGGAGGAACTAGCATATTTTGAGTATATATTTACCCCACATATTTCTCTGAGTGTCAAATGCTTTTATAGAGCTTAAGCACAGATATGGATCTGGGTAGCAGAAGGCAGTTCCAGTCTTTAAGTTCGTAATTCGTATAATTATGTTATCAGAACTTCAGATATGATTATCTATAAGAACAAAAGAGCTGTAATCTCATGAACACAAGAAGATAAGGTAATCTGCCTAAGTCTCTTCCAAGCTGTTCTTAAAGCAAGATGAGATTGCTAGGCCTAAATTAAGTGAAACAGGTGGCAACTAGAGGTTGCTAAATAAGATTGGTCTTGGTAAAGTGTTATGAAGCACAGAGAATTTGGCATTAATTTTCTGAGCTGACATCTGCCTTCATCCCATCTCCCCAAATGCCTAAATTTGGACTCTGAAATGCATACCCAGAAGCAGAAATAGATATCAACAGTTGTTGGTTTCTTACATTATTTGTATATGAAAGCATCATTGGTTTCGATTGTTGCTGTACAATTAAACACCTGAAAGAAGAGTCTCTATGTAGAGCTCAAATTATCTATTTATTTGTTTTCTAATTCTTTGAATGGCTAAAGAAAAGTGTTGTGTGTATGAGCAATATATGAAATAAACAGTGAGATTAGTAGGAATAGTTAGAAAGTGTTGAATTATTGACGGCAAAAGAGAATTTTGAAGATGTTTAAATACATGAAAGCTTTGAAAAATGAGCACAAGCTGATGAACAGAGAGCTCTGCTTCAGGCTTGCACCCTTAGAATTTTACTGGAAAATGGCTATCCTTCAGGACAAAAAACAGCAGAACTGATTTTCAGTGTGAAGCCCTTCTCCACTGTGGTATTTTCAAAGAGCCACTGGAAATTCAAAGGAGCCCAGCTGCCTGGATCAACTGAGAAAGGAATCTCAGAAGATACAGGGGGATAAAAATCTTTGCAGTTTCCAGGAACCACTGGTATAAGACAAATAACTGCTTGGCAGGGGAACTAAACATCCTATGTGATGGAACTGGTTGGATGATGCGCAGGTATGAGAAGAGAACAAACTGCAGTGCAGCATGGGCATAGAAAATGCTCAACAGAACAAATAAATGAAAGAATAAATATAGAAAGGAGATGTGATTAATGTACTGGAAACTAGCTGCAGAGGATGTGATCTGCTCTGGACACTCTGTTCTCTGCTCTTGTATCATCCCCATGGTATCTAGGCACTTAACTGGCAGATGAGTCACCGTGTCTTTGTGCTGCAGCTTGTTTCTCCATTAAATAAAGGTATTCTTTCTACTCTTGGAGTGGTGCTAAAAAGGACAGATCTGTAAAATGCTTTGAAGATATACTAGCATTCATAGGCTTTCCAAAGCCTAGGTATCAATTGTGGAGATTGCAGTTAGGTTTGGGTTTTTTTTTTTCTGTTGGTGTTTTGTTGTTGTTTGTTTGTTTATTTTCCATTAAAATATATTTAACTGCAGTAACTCTGGTATTTTTTGACATTCCCGATACATAAGATGATGAAAAGACTAGTTAAATTTTTTTTGGAATAGCATAATATCACTGAATATATTTGCACTTGCTTCACAGTAAGCCTCAAGAAAATCATTGGTTGGGCATAAAATTACTTTGTTTCCTGGCTCTCTGATTCAAGGCTAATGTTTCTTTAGCTGATTATGCAATATTACACTTCAACCTTAAAAACTTTGCTGTGTGACTGGTGAGCAACCATAGCTGAGCTGCTCTTAATACATGAGGCTACACCAATACTAAATATAGGGGGAGAATCACTTTCTTTGGCTGGTTGTGCTGTGCTTAATACACTCCAAAATGCAGTTTTGGATTGGTTGTCCACGACTGTCACACCACTGACTCATGCTAAACCTGTTGTCTCCAGAACTCTCAGATTACTTCCTGCTAAGCTGTTTTCCAGCATCTTGCTTCTGTACTTTTCTGGAATTGCTCTATTCCAGCTGCAGCATCAGGCTTGTCTGTACATCTTTGTACTGCTGATTATTGCCCAGTGCTCCACTGGAGTCTTATATTTCTAGAGAGTCAGCAGCACCTTCCAGCTCAGTATCATCAGCAAACTTGCAGTGGATGTGCTTCACTCTTGCCTCCAGATCACTGATATAACATGTTGAACAGAACTGGTCCTTGAATTGAGCCCTGGGGAACACTGCTAGTGACCAGCTGCCAGCCAAATGTAGCCCTTTCACTACAACAAACCTTTGAGCTTTGCATTTAGCACGCAACGTAGCATGGATTTGTTCCTCTCACAGCTGGGCAGTTTGTGCATGCTAGGAGGTACAGCATCAAAGGCAATACTATAATCCAGAAAGAGTACATCTGCCATCTTCCCTTTATCTACTAAGCATCTGACCTTATCATAAGTGGTCAAATTACTAAGGCAGGACTTTCCCTTGATAAGCCATGTTCACTGTGCCTAATAATACATTTTTCATTCTGGTCTACAAATCCTACGTCATTGTTTTAAGCTCTACTTTAGCTCTGTAAGCTAAAAAGCAACTGTTAGAGCAACTATTCCCTTAATAACCCCATGGCCATTATAATGAAAATTGTAATATTGAAGTAGTTTGGAATTTAAATGAGCTCACATTGTCCAAAAGTCATTATTTCCAGGTAGAGGTATCCCTTTTTTGCTCAGCACACCTAGAAAACAAAGTTGATATTGTTTGATTATCTGTAAATGTAGCCATTCTGCATAAAATCAAAGCATCAAGAAAGCTTCTTTAGAATTACTTGAAAACATTGTTTAAGGTTATAATAATTATTGAAGCTTTTAACTTTGGTGTTAATTAACACAATTAATAATTAAATGAGTCTAGTTGAACAGTGGAACAGAATAGTTATGATTCTGCCACTGAAAAGGCGATATGTGGTCATTGCTGTACTTGACATTTAGCGGACTTCATTCCTACATACTGCACTTGATTTACACTAGCAGAGCACTAAAGAATTACTTGAAATGAAATGTTTTATGTTATGTTTTAGGTCACTTCCATTGTGTCATACCATCATAAATGGGCCTTCATAAAACAGTCCAAGCAAGCAGTATTTCAGAAGCCCAAATGTCATCATCTCTTACTGGAAGGAAAGTCACTGTTGTGGTTTCTGTCAGAAAGACTTCTCTGCAGAATGTGGCTGAAGGTATTATCAGATCTCATGGTAACAAAACAAAAACACAAAACCAAACAAAAACAAAACACCAACAACAAAACACCAACAAAAAAACAGCTCTGCTGGAATTTTTATGATCTCATTGGGATGGAAGACAGTGTGTCAGTAGTATATCCATTCAATCCAGAGCAATGCCAATAACTACAGTTTTTGTCAATTTCACCTGCTCTTGTTTTTAACCTGTGTAAGTTGAATGTACTATGGACTTATTCTGATTAAAACAACAACAAACCAAGATTCTTTGTTATAAAGCTGGAGACAAGGGTTTTTGTTTTTGTTAACCTTGTTAAAAACCTTGTGAATCACAATGACCTTCTAAACAGTGTTTAATGGAGTTCTACAGCTGGCCTTATACATAGTTTACTTTCAAAACACATGCAACATCAAAGTAACTGAATGGAACTTCATGGGGAACACTCTTTGCTTTTAATTTAAGAAAGCTATTGCATTGTGTCTCTGTTTTAGACTGGATTTTAGCAGAATGGCTACAGGTAAGGATGCCGAAAGTCTATGGCTGTTATAAAACAAAAGACTTTTCCTAATCTCACTTTTCTTGCTGCCTCAGAATCACAAGTTCTCCACTTTCTCCTTTTCCAGATAACACGGTATTCCAATTATTTCAATTGGAATTGAATGATATTTCTTAGATTCCTTCTTGGTATTGTCCCATATTTTAATCACCTATAAGGAAAGTAGCAGCTATATGGCAAAACAGATGATGCCATTTCATTCTAGCTTTGTTCAACATCTTCATCAATGACCCGGATGAATGTTTAGAATATGCTGTCAGCAAGTGATGATTACACAAAGCTGGGAGGGGTGGGTGGCACACCAGAAGGCTGTGATGCCATTCAGTGAGATCTGGAGAGTTGAGTGGAGAGGAGCCTGATGAGGTTCAACATGGGCAGGTGTAGAGTCTTGCACCCAGGGAGCAATAAAAACATGCATCAGCGCAGATTAGGGGCTGACCTGTTAGAAACAAGCTCTATAGATAAGGACCTAGGTATCCTGGTGGACAACAGGTTGACCATGAACCAGTAATGTGCCTTTGAATCCAAGACCAGTGGTATTCTGGCCTTAGAATTAGAAGGAGCATGCATAACCAAAAGGCCAAGGGAGCTTCTCCTCCCCCTCTACAGAGTGAGGCCACATCTGGAATACTTTGTCCAGCTGTGGGCTCCCCAGTTCAACAAAGACAAGAAACATTGAGAGAGAGTATAGTGGAGGGCCACAAAGATTATTAGGGTCTTGGAGCATGTGTCTCGTGAGAAAAGCCTGAGAGCCCTGGGACTGCTCAGCCTGGAGAAGAGGAAACTGAGGAGGATCTTATCTCAATGCTTATAAATATTATAGAATCGCAGACTCCTACAATGGCTTGGTTTGGAAGGGGACCTTGAGGATCAGCAAGCTCCTACTCTCTGACATGAGTGGGAATGCCACCCACTAGGTCAGTCTGCCCAGGGCCCCATCCAACCTGGCACTGAATGTCTCCAAGGATGGGGCATCCACAGCTTCTCTGTATAATTTGTTCCAGTACCTCACTACCCTCTGCGTAAAGAATTTCTTTCTAACATCTAACCTGTTTTTTCCTTTTCCAGTTTAAAGCCATTCCCCCTTGTCCTATCACTATTAGACCATTTAATAGTCACTCCTCTTCCTGTTTATTAGCTCCCTTCAAGTAGTGGAAGGTTGCAATGAGTTTTCCCAGGAGCCTTCTCTTCTTCAGGCTAAACAAGACCAACTCCCTCAGCTTTTCTTCATGGGAGAAGGGCTTCAGTTTCTTGATTAAATATGTAACAGATGGGAGTCAAATGGATTGGCCAAGCTCCTATTTGTTTCCCCTTCACAGAGGAGAAAAAGTTTGCTGGGATGACGGCCTGCATAAGCTCCACATGCTCTCAGGTGTGTCTGATGTCTCTACAGCAAACACAGAACTCTTAATATTGTTAGCTAAAAATGACGTGGAGAATGGGGCAATGTAATGTGTCAAATTCTTTTTTCTATTGTTTTTGCTGAAAAGTGGCCTAAAACTGAAATGGTAACCTCAGTTACACATCCTTCGAGATCCTCAAAGAAGATTTGACTTTCAACTTCTCTGTGATCTCCCCTGTGCTTTCATTTAGCTACAAGGGTCAAAAAATAAATCTCAAATAGCCTTCGAGTCTCCCCGCTTGGTGGAGAAAACTATGATAAATACATTTAATTGTACTGCATCTTTCTTAAGGAAGAGAGGGATAAGGAATTTCTCGAGTGTCTGCAGAGAAGCTGTTAAAAAACAAAAAGCACCTATCAAACCAAAACAAAAAGACCTTAGCTATTAGCACATTATATTTATAAAACACTTAAAGTCCCAATATCCAGCCACTGAGGTAGATTACTGGACAGATGCTGCTTAAAATATCTTGGATGGCATTAATGCCTCACTGAAAGAACTGCTCTAATGCTAAGTCTTCTAAGCTGCTTCAGGAATCTTATCACCTAAATTCTCAGTTTCTAAAAGATTTTTTAAATGTATTCTGAGCATTAATTCTAAATGCTAAACAGATTTTTATTCTAGATGAGCTCTTCTCCCTTTATTAGGTTTAGTTTAGAGCTGTTCTAAACTGGTTTTCTTTAAATTTCTTGTAATTAGATTAAATCATAGCCCCCTTTAATGAAAGCTCCTCTTAAAGCAAAAGGAAAGTCTACCGAGCGCTCAAGTTATGAAGCAAAATTGCATAAAAACTGCTACATAGCTTGTTATGTCATGTAAAATAATTCATTTCTAGTTCTGTTTAAGCTGTTTTCTTACTTGGACAGACTTGTTCTGTTTCCTACTCCAGCACAGGGAACAAAATCACTACAGAATCAAAGTAATGCTAACTTCCATAAAGAACCCCTTCTGCAGACTGCATATCCCCTGTCTTCTACAGAGATGTTTTCTACCTACAGAGATCTCTCTCTCTTCTGTAAAATATAAACTCTGGTTCACTGAATTAACTCTAAAACTATCTCTGCACTAGATTATATTTGTCCTTGTTTAATTAGAGTTAAATTTCCAGATCTGTTTATCCTAAAATCTGACTGGAGTAAAACCGTAAGAGCACTAATGTGGTCTTCAGTGTTCATTGTGGTTATCTGTGGCCTTTTTCATATAAACACTTTTCATCCTTGTGCTTTCTATCTGCTTACAGGATGCCCTGTTATCTTGCTAAACTTTGTTTTTAAAAAAGTGTGTTAGTGATTACTAAGGTACATACACCTTCCTACATTGTTACATACCTGATACTAGTAGTTGTACTCAGACTGCATCTGAAAGTACCCAGTTGTAGTGGTAATGCTGAGTCACAGCTTGAACCAGTGATTGAGCACCTGGTGGGAAGGCAGGGCCAACCCAAGGGAGCTCAGGTACATGCTGAGTGACTGGAAGGAGTGGAGCCAGGATCCACCCCTTCCCAGACCTCATTTATGGGTTGGCAGTAAGAAGCGAGGGCATCCTACTGGAGATTGCTGTGTATCTGGGGCTTTTTAAGGGTAAGCAGCTTTTTTTTCCCCTTTGTGTCAGTAGCTGCTGTATTTGAGCATATCCTTGGTTGTTGCAGTTTAGGACTTTGCTACCCTGCTATCATTGGTGTGTTCTTCACTGTGTTATAGTGTTACACCCATACAGAAAAGACAGACTGGACTTTTCCTCTTTGTCTCTTAGTTGTCTGTTAGGATTATGTTTTCCTTGAGGAAAGATGAGGCTTTCCTCATTCTAACAGATGTTGATGTTTTATAAGATGTTTACAGTTGCTTTATTCCTATGTTGAATAAAATATGCAGCTTTATTGTGTAGATAGATAGTGCCTCCTTCATGTGCATGCCCAGTAACATATTATAACAGATCACTTGGTATTGGTGTTAGGTATGATCTAACTTCAAGAGTATAGGTGGTAGTCCTGCCAATGTTGCATATCTGTTATACAGAGTTGCAGTAACTGTTAGGTATAGTGATGCTGAGTGTTTCTGTAAGTTATATTTTTCTGATTTTGCAGAATACAGGTAAAAGCTGCTCAAATACTGATACAGTTTGGCTAATAATTGTTTGAATTTGCTAGAAGATATTGCTCTCGATCTCATTTTCTTTAAACCAAACATCAGCCTATTACTGCTTGACTGCTGTACAGCAATCACCCCCCTTTTAGCCCATAAGTAGGGAAAAAGAATAACTTGACTATTTCATTTCAAAGCCATTCATTTCCTGAATCTATGGAATTGAATTGGCATTATCTTAAAGGTTCTTCACACCTTGCCCACCAGTCTAGTTCAAATTTCACTACCAGTTCATTAAATACCATATAGCATCCCCCCAGTAATTCGTACGAGCTTTGTGTGCATAGTTCCACGGAAATTTGGCAAACTTAAAAGTTTTTATTTTTCTAAAGTAAAACCATAAGCAGGAAAAGCTCCTGAAATATAGTATAAAACACACACTGTAGCAAGCAGAGTAGTACACACCCCTAGGAAGTTCCTTTCTGTAACATCATGTTGGACATGCATGGATAACAAGGGTAAACTTGCTAGTGCCTAGAACAGAATATGTTGCATCATGTTTTTTAGAGGCTATCTTATTTCCCACGTGAGCTGCACACTCCAAAATTACTTCTTAGCTTCTGAAGTATCTGGTTGTGAACAACTTTGACTACAGTGCTTAGCATATTTCTTTTACAACCTGGAGCATCTCTCCCTTATTTTCTATATGTTATGATTTCTTGATCATGGGAGCTGAATTGCTTTCCTCATTTCTGAGGTTTAAAGAATGGAGCATAATGCATTTAAGGGCAGGAAGAGTTCAGTTTAAATCATTGCTCATAAAATGGTTTGATAGGAAACAGGAGTAGTATTGCAAGTAATACATGGCATGTTTAAAGAGCTATATTTTAAGAGCAGTATGCATTGCGAACAGCTGTATTGAAGTCCACATTCACTCTGTATCATTGATATCTTCTAAATCACTTTTTAGGGAATATTTGTAGCCTATACATTTGCCAGTTGTTTGTTGTCCTTAGTAGATAGAGATTTCTTGCTCAGGTCATTGTTTCTGTGTAATTGCTGTGTGAAAGTATTTGAAATCCTTTACCAATTAACTTAGGAAAATATTTGAAGGAATTGAAGTAGTTGAATGATGGTTGGTGAGTCAATAGCAGAGAGCTGAAGCTGAGATGTAGGTAGGAGGTGGAGTTTCTTTGATCTTCTTTTTGCTCTTTTATTAATTGCAGCATGTCCTTGATTATATAAGCAGCAAAAAAGTACTGTGCATAATGAGAGTACATAATGGGAGAGCATAATAAATGCCTTCCACTCAGACCTGGGTTTTCAATCTGAACTTGTAGTAAACCAGGATTGTTGCACACAGTGGATCAAGGAACAATCCCTGTATGTTTTTACTGAAGGTAAAAAATTTGTATGGGGGGAAAAAGTATTTTCTAGCTTCAGAAAAATGCTGAATGGGCCAAAGGAACTGGAAACAGGGAGCATTTTTCTAGAGATGGTGGCCAAGAAGAGCATAAAACCAAGATTATGTAGGGAAATTTCTTACTAGCAAGGCAGTGCAGGCATGTTCAAACATCTGTGCTCTCCAGCTGGCAGTGTTGGAAGTATCTATCTCCAAACAGAGTGCAGCTCCTTTTAAAAAAATATAATAAATGGTTGTAGCTGTTCATTTATGGAGTAATGCACTTTCACAGAAGTAGGAAGGCAGTAGTGAATATCGGAATATAATATTGCGCTCACTAGAATTCTTTGTTGCTACCTTTCACTTTTGTATGACTCATTGGAGTTGATGATGAATTCTGATACCTCTGATTCTATAGTCTTTTTTTTTTTTTTTTTTTTTCCAGAACGAACTTAAAGGTTTATTCTAGTTTGAGTAAATGTTAATGCTTCAGTCATGCTATTGAGAGCAAGGTACAATGCAGTTATGATTTTTCTCTCAATTCCACTACAGCACCTCTCTTCCTCCACTGCTGTGGTGCATGTGTGCAGAATAACATCATTCACAATGCTTCATTCATTAAGTTTTAATTCTCCTTTCTTTATTTTTTCAATTTGGATTAACACTAAACTTTCAGGAATTGTATTTTCTCATTCTCATTAAAAGACTTTTGCCGTGACATCTGACTTTTTCCCATTAACTTGTTTTACATTACCAGGAGATCCAATGTGGAACAGTGTTGTGCTCAAAGGAAGCAGAAAAAAAGAAAAGGAAACAAATCCAGTAATTACTTCAATAAAGTGTTGAATAATAAACTGTAGGTAACTTAGGAGTTTAATGGCTTATTAATAATGGGTAGTTCATAACCAAGACCTGTACTACTTGTGCCCAATATAGGAAGTACAAGTGAGAAAATATCAGTGAGGTATTATGTTGATGCTGTAGAATTTTACCCATTGCAAAATGACTTTTTTTCTCTTGATCCTTTTACGCTCTTAACACTCTTTTGGGACCCTTTCTGCTTTTGCCATCCTAAATGGCTGCGTATCTGGAAAAGTTTTAACTTGAGGATATTTACAGTATCTAACTGGAAAAAGCAGTAGTGTCTTAATGTTTCTTCCATGCTCTTGCTTTATTCTTAAATAATACTAGTGAGCAATGTTTAGGATAGTAAACATATTTTATATAAAATATGCTGGGGAAAGAAAAAATGTTCATTAGTATCTCTGCCTTATAGCTTACTGCTTATGCATTTTGCTAGCTTTTAGAGTCCAGCTGCTTAAAGAGCTTGTATTATTGATTTCTCAGGGCAGTGTGCTGATCTTGTAACTGGTGATCTTGTAATGCTACAGAGTAATTCAGGGTCAGATCTGAAAAGCCTGTAAGAAGACTCCACAATCAACGTTCTGCACAAATAATATTTTCTGGGACAGGGACTGAATGCTGAGTGACTTTAATTTGTTCTAATGCTGGATAATACAGGCACTTTCTGAACAAAGCAAAATAACTTTGGCAAGAAGACCTAAGATAAAGTATTTGTCTGCAGGAGAAAGATATACATTCACATCCTCATCCTGAGTGAATAAGAGTAAGTACCAGGCAGAAGAGTGCTTCCTACAGCATTTCCATTGTGTTTAAGCTACTGCTACCACTTCCTCAGCTCTTGAAAGTGCTCACAGGTGTCGGTCTAAGCATGATACTTTGCTGCGTGAAAATACTTCCACTGTTGCCCTGGAAGAATATGAGTTCAATACTGCTGCAAAATGAGTGTCAGACAAACATGATTTGTATCTGGCAGGTAGGAAACAGCAAATAAACAACAGTAGGCAGGAGAAATCAAAATGAAGCATTTTGCAAGGCAGGTTTCCTCCAAGAGATCTGAATGCTGAGGGCAAGAGGAGGTACAGCAGTGCTGCTGGCATGCAGCTGAGCAGCAGTCAGGCTCACTGTTTTGTGCAGTAACTTCAAGGTGGTGCCTTTATGCCTGCCTCATGCTCCTCACACTGAAGCATGTCTTGTTCTCTTAAGTCACCAACAGCCTGAAGCCCAGCTGCTAGTACTGCTTTGCCACAGTCACTTTCCTACTGCTAAAATGCCTGTGCACTCAGAGTTGTTGCATTCTTGCAGAGATGTTGCTGTGGTGCTTTGAATTGTGCTATAGTGATCAAGTAAGTGAGGGTCTAGGGTACAAATGTAGCAATCTCACTAAGGAAGAGTGAAGAATGTGGTGTATATGAGCATCATCACACACCTGAGATATCAGAGATGGTTCACTTGATTTCTGCTTTTTTGTTTTCTAGTGGGTTTCTGTGACAGGCAAGCACTTCTTCCAGAACCCTTTCATCTCTTGCTGCTGCCCCCAAGACATTTAAAAAGGTAGAGAGGTGTCCCTAGTATTGGTGTTACTGTTTGGATTTACTAGTCAGTGATAAAACTAAACTTAAGGAGAAAACCCACCTTTGTGACAAATCATTGTTCTCTGTTCACAACTGACAGCCACTGTGATCTTTCTGCGTGGTTAAACTCAACTGGATGAACTGCCTCTAGTTTCACATGCCTCTCTCTGCCTCTGGAAGTCATGTGAGGATGGATAGAATCCCACTTGCTAGTAAAGGCTTACTAATCTGGTAGAAAGATCATAAAATAGGTCAATCACCAAAGATCAGGAGTTTAAAGCCTAAAATTAATGATGATGATTATTATTATTTTACTTTTGAAGTAGGTTCACTCTACAGGATTTGCTTGTTCTGGAGCTAAACAAAGCAACAAATGTTTTCCTCCTGCAAGTGTAGGTACTTGTGATATTTATGGGATGTTTCCATGCCTTGTACAGTCTTTGATTATGAGGCCACACTGAGTGGGAATATCAGCACTGTTCTACAGCCCTTGGAACTGTGTCTAATGGGTTCTGTAGCAAAACAGAGCCATGGTAACTGCACATATAAGATTTCAGACTGCTATCAGTTGATGCCCATATAACTGTTCTGGATTATCCTTCCAGTAATGCTCTGTGCTGAGCTTGAGTTGTTCCTGGCAGAAAGCACCATGCTTGGCTATGGTGAGTGTCTTCCAACAGATGCCTTGCCTTGTTGCAGAATCACTGAGTTGTAGGGGTCTTAAAGTCCCAGGGTATGTTGCATCTCTGATTCTTCACATATGCTGTGAAGAAGCTGATGCTCAGCTCTGTTTTGTATAGTCTTTATTCCTCTACAAATTCATGTGTTATCCACCAGTGGACAGATGTGATTCTGTGTACACAGGAGAAAATAGGGACAGAAAAGGGAAACTGTAATGGTATTGGCTAGGCTCTACCAGACCAAATGACTTATTAAATAATTTGCTGGTGTCATCAGTATATTACGGGTGACTGAATGTATTGTCTTTGCCTCTGTTTTACCCTTCTGTGATAGCTGCTGCAAATCATAATGAAACTATTTATGGCCATCTCCCAGAAAACAAGTTCAGCTAGAGCTTTCAATAAAATAACATGGACAATGGCAGATGGCAGAACTGAATGGTTTGGTTATTCATAAGGCATATGACCCCCTGAAAGACTGCAGTAAAAAGAAGTAATAGATAGGCTGTAAACCAGAGTCAGGCTTCAGGCAAAGCAATTTCTGGGTTGAGCAACAAAAAGAACATGCTGGTTTATAGGCTTTTGAATGCATTTTGGTGTGGGGGCATCATCCAACAGAGACCTTTTCTCCACTGTTGAGTCTGGTGTATAAAGTGTTATTAGTTTAGAAACCATAATACACAAAGAACTCTTCCACTGTGCATCAGTCTGCCTGTGCCACAGTTAATTGGGTCCTCCTTCCCCCTCCAGCATCACTCATTTTATTTGAAGCCTTCTGGTTTTCTTCTCTCCTTGGTTCTTCCTAGCACACAAGTTTCCCTTGGTTCCCCTTTATGGAGAGGTGTTTGGAAGAAATGCATCTTGCGCAGCTAAGCTGGAGCTAGTTCTTGTTTAGTTTTGAGTTCCAGAGCTGGATATGGAAGAAATACATAAAAGATATTGTGTTATATGTTCTGAGAGATAATATTAATTAATTGCAATGCCTTCACTTGCACATGGAGAAAACTGGTATTTCAAACCTGAATGAGGTGGGGGGGGAAGAAAGTAGCACATGGCTTATTCTTCTCTAAGTGGCTTACTCATTTCTGTACTGATGTTCATCATCTCAAGCATAATGGAGTTACTTGTGTACTTGTGTTACTTGTGTACTTGTGTTGGATTCATTTGCTGTTTGTTTGGAAGAACTGTCTGCATTTTGCTCCGTAGCTTTAAAGCAATATTATTTTTGCACAGTGTTTTGTAAAGTGCCATACAAATGCCAGAGAAAGATGTCCTCATTTTAAGGAGTCCTTGTAGTTTTAAGGAGAACTAACTAATAATTTTTATGTCAAGTCACTGTAGTAGCCTCTATTTATCAGCATGTCCCTGAAACAGATGCCATTTGCTCATACACCAAATTGAAGTTACCTTGTTCCCCAGAATTTCTGTCCTTATGTTTTGGTTTATGCAGGTTTCTGCCTGATACGGTTTTTTGGAGAGGAGGGAAAATGTGAATTGAATGTATCTAATTCAGATCATTACATGAAGCTTCTAAGACAGAATTTTCCCAGAGATTGTGAACTTCTCATTCATCTCTGAGCTGCATCAGGTAAAACTGACAGAACAGCAGGAAATAAACACTCGTTGTTCTAAGATGCAGCAAATGGGAAGTATTCCAGCTTTAAACCTGTAAGCCAAATCAAGATAAATAGTTTTATAGGTCTTTACTGGAAAGAGGTAAGGGGTATATCTGTGTGGATTCACCTTCTTTTCTGTATGAAAGCAAATATAGGAATTTATGTCAGAATATGCTATCCAAAATTTTACCTAGTCTTTCTGTCTGTAGCTCTGGTTAAAATGAGGCAAAACAAAGATGCAGGGAAGATAGCAGTCCACAGGCAACTTGGCATCCCACCTTGCTGGCATTTGCGGGAATTCTTTCTTCCATTTCTTTTTCAGCAAGAAAGAGGCAAAGGAAATAAGATATGGGTACACTTACACTCTTTCCTAGGAGGAATTCAAAAGATGTATTTCAACAGGATCTAACATCTGTATATTTACTAGTAGCATCTTAATCCTTCAAATTCTATCTAGAACTGCTTCTGCAACTTGTAGTATTAGCTATCCTTCCCTTTCCCACCAAAACACTCTTCTGAATGATTCTACCTAATCAGTAATGAATAGCCAACTGTTCAGCTTTCCTGAAAGTGGTGGGTTTTATTTTGTTTTGAGATCTCAGTGGTGTTTGCAAAAGAAAGGAATTGCTGCATAAGTCAGAAATCAGCCATTTGTCTATGGTTTCAAAGTGAGAATGAGATTAGGAACTGTTATGCTGGTATAAGTCAAATGCAAGTAATGAAGTCTGAGTCCCTACATATTAGTGTAAACCTTGGATTTGAGCTCTCTTTGTTCCATCATATTGGTAATTATGGAAAAGTTGATTTTCCTTAGACAGAACTGATAAACAGTATAATGAAAATAAGTCTAAAATTATTCCTTCTACCTAATGCTACATGTAAAACCAATGTTTTAGTTAAAGCAGTAGGGAAAACAAGTTGATGGTTTTTTTCTTTAATTGTAAATTTATTCATGAAATATCTCTGGGGTCTTGTAACTGAATGAAGGAATCTTAGTATGTGCTGAAGTCATTTCACTGGGAAAGCATGTTGATTCATTTTTCTATAAAACGACTTGAACTCATGAACAAGACCAGTTAGTATAAAGAAATACTGTTTACTGCTTATAAACTGTTCATAAATGCTTTAGCTATACTAATGCAACACAAAATGCAATATCAGTTTAATTCGGTGCAGTTGTGTGCATAATACTAAACATAGCTGTTGTCATTTTAATTTCAAAATTGTGAATTCAGTTTAATAGTAGTTGAGTGAAATGGGGAAATGTGTTCTCTGTACTCATAAATCACCCCAGTGTTTTATTTACTCAGAGGAGCAAATTAGGCACTCAGGGCACTGAAGAAGCAGCCACTATATTGTTCACATTGATAACTTTGAGTATACCAATTGATAGTCAACTGTGAATGGTTTTGGCTTTGCAGAAGGATTGGTTTAGGAGTTAAAAATCTTCTCCTATTACTCAAGCTCCTAAATGTAAAATGAACTAACACTTAGTGAAGAAAATTTCAAACTAGCCAATCTAAAACTAGAAGCATGACTTACATTTGATCTCAAGTAAGTTACTGAAATCAACAAGTTATTAATGCATAACAATGTGAGAGAGAGTTCTATGGCATTTGTTAATGTTTCAATGCTGTTTGTTAGTGACCTGTTGTAGAATAACCAAAGATTTCTGTTTTAATATAATACTTAGCCTATTTAATGCGCCATGATCCAGCATAACAGTACTAGTTGATCTGCTAACTACTGGAAAAAAATTACCAGTTTCACTCAGCTCTGGGGGTTATTTTGATTAGTTGAAGCTATTCACCTGTCCTCACCAATGGTGGGCCTTCTGATTTATGTACTTGCACGCTCATCCTGTAGAAAGTCTTGGTTCAGCAAAGCTATCCAGCTCACACTTAAGTTCACCACTCTGCTTTAAGGCCTTTGCTTTACATTTAAATGCTTTTATCTTCATTCAGGGAACCTTTTCTATAAGAAGTGATGAGGCAGCAGAGGAGGGGCTCCTGGGCTTCACTCCCTGCTGTTTGTTGGAACTATGAGGGGGGCATAAGAAGGTTTGTGTGGAGCACACAAACTCTGTTTAGTCTTCCTAGGAAGAACTAAGCAATCATCTCTATGTTTAAAAGATTAACTGTAGTAAGTGACACAAGAGACTGTCTACTGTGGACTGTTTCCAGCACTTGCGTAGACTTCTATAGCTGATAGCAATAAGGCAGAAAGCAACAGAAGTCCAGAAACAACTAAATAACAGAAAACTCAATGAAAAAGAGAGAATGCCTGCAGTATGTATTCCATACAAGGAGTTAGACAATGCTTGTGATTATTTTGTTCCTAATTTGCAATGCTTGAAGCACTTCAACTTAAGACTTGCATATGAGTGGATCTTCTGAAATGCTTCTTGTTAGTGCTGGCAAGATGCCCTTCAGCAACTACAGTGTGATCCTTTCAGAATGAGTGAATGGGTATGAAAAGATTTGACAGCCTAATTCAAAGTATCTCTTATCTGTAGAAGCTGATGCTACAGCTACAGAGTTGTCATACCTATTTACTAACAGTTGGTGCTGATAATGAACGTATTGATTCCCTACCCTTATCCAAGGAATTAACTTTTGAGGAAGGTCAGGAAGCTTGATCCTCATCTCTTTCCACCACCTTCTTCGGAGTGTTGGGCAATAGGATCTGCTGAGGGAAAACCTCCCTGGTGTCAGGCAACACCAGCTACTGCTGAAACATTTCACTTCGGCAGTCTGGAGGATGAGAGAAAAGCACTATAAGAATAGAACCAATTTTATTTTTAATTGTGCATCTTAATTGAGATACATACTTTCCCTGGAAACCTTTATTAATAGTAAATATTTGTATCCTCTGTGTTTAAAGAATCTATGGTCCTCATCTGTTAAGATGACTCTAAAATCTCCAGTGTAGTGCTATTGGTTCTTGTCTTAGCTGGGAATGCCTCCAGAAGGTGATGAGCACTGAGGTCCTTTAGATCACCTGAATATCACTCTCAGCCTGTTCAAGTCTTCATAAGGTTTCTGTATGTGAAATGCCTTCTTGGCTTCTGTACTGTTTTTAATTACTGGTGATTAGATCAGTGGAACAGCATCTCTTGATATGGAGCCAATCTAAGCTTTAATTCTGCAGCCTTTTCTAAAACTCTGAGGAAAAGAATGGCAAAAGGGTTTCTGTTTTTGTAGCCTGTCCTGATGCCCACTCCCACCTTTGTCCTGGTTCTCTTGTTGGTCACTCTAGGGACTAGTTTTCTTTTGTTTGGAGGAAAGCATGTTGTGTTCTACAGATAAACACCTAATGAATATTTGAGATCAAGACAGTACAAGAACAAACTGAGACAGTATGCAGGAATGTGCTCACTTTGTAACAAGATTAGAGTGACCTGAAGTCAGGATTTTCTGCCTTAGACAGCAAAGCCTGTAAAAACAAGTTAAAAGGCGGTACTGGGGTAAGTAGTCATATTTCATATAGTAGTCCTCTACTAATTATCAACATACTACAGCCAAATAATGGCAGACTTTTTGTATTGATTTGGTGCTGTATGGTACTCAACAGTTGTCATGGTTTTGCAATGTTGTAATTTTGCTATCAGTATTCCACATCATAACATCATGTTAAGCATAGATAATTTTGACGAATCTGCTACTCACAAAAGAAGACTGAATGTCCCAGGGAACACCACGGTCAGTCATATGACACGGACTATATAATCTCACTTCAGTGCTGGACTCGCTCTCTTGGACCTTGCCAGCCAGGGGGAGAGCCATGTGGGAGCGTTCCATCCGTTTCGCCTAGAGTTACAGTAGGCCTCTCGGTTTCGGGACTTGATTTGTTAGCCTTAATTCCAATTATATTGTATTATATTGTGTTATTCTGTATTCCGATATAGTATTTAGTAAATAAGTGTGCCTCCTTAGATCGCTGCCACTGTATTTATTTCCTTTTCCCTGTGTTTTTTTCCTTTCTGGGCCAGCGGCCTGCGGGCTGACTGCCCCCTGTCATGGGTGCAGGTAGATTTTAGGGTAACCCACGACAACAGTGATGCTGAAAATTGTTCAGTTTGTCCTATTTTGGTTAACATCTGTTGTTTCATACAGTAAAATCCAAAGGATTTTGTATTGCCTTTAAAGTTAGGTTGTAGAAGCAAGATAATTGAACGTTTTATATTGCTGCAAGTAAGGTTGTTTAATCTGTATTTTCAGAGTTAAAAAGGACCAATCCTTTTATTTGAGCAATAGTGTTATCAGTATTTTAGAAAGCATCCTTGATGCTATACATGATGAAAGTGCTGAGAAAACATTCTTAAAACTCAGAAACATTTGTTTTGAATTTTGAATTGAAGCAGGAAAAAGATATTTTAGTTTACCTTAAAACTGTCTTTGCTCTAAGAAATTGAAAGTATATTTAAAGTGAATTTGTATTTTTTTAAATATAATATCTAAACAGCTACGTTTTGTGGCAATGATTTCAAGATTACAACTCATCTCAGCTCTTCAGTGCATTTTTGAGTATTAGCATTGTTTTTATGTTCCACACTTAGAAGCACTGCCAGTCCAAAGGACACTGTATGGACTTCAATGAAATCATACTGATGCTGAATGGAATTTTAACACAGCTTAGCTCTATAACAACCAACCAACTCTGTGATTTTAAGGCTTTGAAAGCCTATACCTGTGTTAGTATCTGTCCATTTGATGCAAATTGCTTCCTCAGATATACTGGAATGCGAAAATCATGCATGTAATAACTATTTCAGTAGTGCTGTTATACATTGTATAATGAGTACGGTGTCCACAAATAATGCTCCTTTGTGTTAACTGTAACAGAACTATCCAGAATGCAGTTATGTCTAAGCCTATATGTCCTTTCCAAAGTGGTTCCTGAATTAGTTATCTAGATATGAAGAAGCTTGAAACAGGATGTGATTAGAATGCATTCCATGTATACGCCTAGTGGCACTTGAAATAAATGACCTTGACTTTGCTGGAAGATTTGGGAACCTTCTGGGAAGATTGTTCAGTTGAAAACTCAGCACTTGAGTTTGTGGCCCCTGGATCTATATGTAGACAAATGTCTTCAAAATAAAAAATAATATTCAAAGCTTAATTTTCTTTTTTTTTGGGTGGGGGGTGGGAAGCAGAAATGTTTTAAAGCAGTAGATACCACAATCACTTCCCAGAAGAGAGGAATGTTTGCCATTTCACTGAAAACAGAGTAGGTCAGTATAATGCGGTACTGGGGGACATGGTTGAGTGGGCAAAGTTAGTGGGAGGTGAACAGTTGGACAAAGTTGATCTTAGGGGAATTTTCCAACCTTTATGATTCTATGAAAAATCATGCAAAATTCAGATTAGCAGCTGAGAGTCTATTCAAAACAGCTTTCTCAAACTGAACTGTTTGGTAACGCCCTTGCCTTCTTTCGAAATGTCTGTGGTCCACATTCTCTTATAGTATAAAAGACAGTAGAAAATCTGCTGAAACTTGTTTGAGATGCATCAAATGGACTGAGATGGTATAAACCTGTTTGTATAGTAATCCTCAAATCTTTTTATACTATGAATTTTCTGAATGAATCTGTATCTAGTTCCATTTGTACACATGACAACACTGCTGAAGGACATTTGGAAAGCTATGTATTTCTAGCTGTCAATATTTTTGCTATATGCCAGGCTGACCTTTTGGATAATAGTCTTTGTATAAGTGGAGTGAAAAGAGATTGATTTTGTTGCTTTATTCTAATTACACTATAATATAGCAGTACTACATGCTTTTGAAGGGTATTCAGGAATTGAAATGTCAACAACATAAACAACTTTCCATCTGCTCCCAATTTAATCTGGATGAGTTTGTGATTTTATAGGATGTTATTTCTGCCACTGGCAGTTGAAAGGTGGTAATCAGTTAATCAAAATGCAGTGATTGCTCTAATTATTGCATCTTGAATAGTTGTTTTTTTTTATGAATCTTAGTCACCCACAGTTGAATTTGGGCATATTTTGCTTTTTATCACGAGCAAATCTATAGTTTGCAGAAAAACCTTTGGCTTCATGAGTAACTGAGACTTAGGGCCAGACCCACCACAACATGCTGATGATGTTGCACCAGGCCAGTTATGTAAACTGGCTGGAAACCAAGCTGTTAGAAACCAAAATCTGCCTGATTAGTGACTGTGCATAGTTCCAAAGACACTGAGTGTGCTAGTGAATCAGTCAGTCTGTATTCCTCAGAGCTCAGGCTATTACATCTGAAAGTTCTTTCCTGTGTGGGCTCCAAGCTTTATCTAAAGTTTTTCATTTCTCAAAAGAAGAAATCACTGTTATTACTGTTAATAAGGTAGCATTAATGCATCTAGGGAGAGCAAGCAGAAATCTCTTTGCATTTTATCTTAGGCCATAATTTAAAAGCAGCACTTGTTCATTATGCTCATATGTGAGTCAAAGATAGCACTGCTTCATTTCCACATAACCAGGTTAGATGCAGAAATAAGGGGCTAGTGGTTTGTTTACAGCACACTTCTTGGTGCTAAAGAGAAGCGATGTGGGAACTTCCTTCCAGGAGGTAAATTTGATATCAGTGAGGTTTGGCCTGAGTGCAGATGTGAGCCCATAGGAAATTGTTTCCAGGTTTAAGATCTTAGAGATACTGACCCCAGTGGGTAAACAAAAGAATATTAGTAAATATTCATATATTATTTCTGTGAGTAAAATCTAAGGTTAGGAGTTGAATAGCAATCGCTTTTCAGATACTGATACTGTGTGTGTGTGTTTATGTTAAGGGTGAAAATCCACCTTGGAGACCAAGAGTGCTGTCCTGAGCTCCTTCCTAAGACTGGGCTTC
The DNA here is from genome assembly GCF_039878825.1 of Excalfactoria chinensis. NCBI lineage: Eukaryota > Metazoa > Chordata > Aves > Galliformes > Phasianidae > Excalfactoria > Excalfactoria chinensis. The sequence goes on along the minus strand of NC_092825.1, from coordinate 66,298,344 downwards.
CAGACTCAGAGGAGAATGTGAAACCTCTTTGTGTTTCCAGTTTAGCAAGTGTGTTGCTATAGAAGTCTCAAGCTGCAAGTCTTCCACGTTGATCACATGTGGGTGGTACTAAAACTTTAGTTGGAAAATACAAATAATCTTTTAGTTTCTTTTCCAGGAGATGAAGTTATTTATCTCCTTGAAGACACAACTAATTCTTCATCTATCTTTAAAAAACTGTCTGTATGTTCTGCATTCACATGGAAACATGTCTGTTTTCAGACAGTATTTTCTTGAGCTAGTTAGGCGCATCCTTTCCTATAGCTGGTTTCAGCTAAGTTTCAACCTTTGACATGTTTCTGAAATTTAGATTTGAATTAGTGGTTCTCAGAAACTCTTTGTCCCTTGTGGATATATTCATGTTATTAAAACAGGTAGTAGGTTATTGATATGGATAAGGAAGTACTGGATAGAAAACAGAAGGCTGACATTTAAAGTTGTGTACTAAAACCAGTCTTCAGGCCTTTTCTATATAAATGCAAAGTTGTCACAAGATTTACTGCTTACAAATCCATGTTGTTCTTTATTGCATACTCTGCCAATTAAAAGGAACAAGTTATGTTCCTTGTCTGCAAAGGTAAATCTTTCCATCTGCTTAATCCCACAAACCTGGGCTAGATCAAATATTTTCTGAACTAAGTTTATGTTTGTAACATAACCCTCTCTTTCCAAACCCAAGGGAAGCTGAGATATTTTAAGGTAAGCAGTGAAATTGGCAGAGGCTCTATATTAAGTTTTTACTGAGACACAGGGAGCAACTAACAATCTTTCAGCACCAAATCTCAAGATGAGGACCCTCTAGCAACTGCCAACTGTCCTGTCTTTCATTCCGGCTTTTATTTAATATTGGAATTTGGATTAAGCAATCAAGGCTGGTTTATTTCCCATACTTATAAGTTTTGAATAATAGAGGGATTTTTGGAGAGACTTGTCAATCATTACTCATCAATACTTATTAGCAGTTTATACAATCTTACTGTTTAAGCTCAATCAAATTAGAATTGGTAGCTTTGAGAGGGAAAAAAAAAGTTGATGATGCTTGCCTGGCAGAGGCATTCATACAACATCCATTCTCATCTCATCAGCTTTGTCAGGAATATGTTATTGTTAATGGGACATTTGGTAGTTTGACATTTACTTACTGCTAGGAACGAATCACAATGACCAGATTTTCTTGAACTATGTAAATGAAACCACTAATGTTGAGCAACTGCAAATTAACAGGCTAGTGTTACAGCAAGGAAGATTGTTTTATAACAAAGAGAATGATGTATTGAAACTGGTGAGAGCTATGGAGGTTGTGGGGTCTCCATTGTTACAGTCCTTTAAGAGCAGCTGAATAAATTTGTCAGAAATGACAGGAAAGAGTGGATCTTACTTTGGGAATAGAAGAATAATAAAGGATCCTATACTAAATACCTCCCTCCTGCCCTTGAAGATCCTGGCTTCCAGGGTAAAGCAAAGTGGAATCATAAAACTATAGAATTACGTGATTGAGTTGGAAGGATCCTTTAAAGACCATTTAATCCAACTCCACTGCAATAAACAGGAGCATCCACGGGTTGCTCAGAGCCCTGTCCAGCCTGACCTTGAATATCTCCAAGGATAGGGCATCCACTAACTCTCTAGCCGACCTGTTATAGTGCTTCACGATCCTTACAGTAAAAAGCTTTTCTATCCAATCTAAATCTCCCCTCTTTTATTTTGAAACCATTTTCCCTTGTCCTATCAACACAGACTCTCAAAGACTCTGTCTCCTTCTTTCTTATAGTCCCACTTTAGATTCCTAAAGGCTACTCTCATGTCTCCTCAGAGCCTTCTCTTCTACAGGCTGAACAGCCTCAGCTCTCTTAGCCTGTACTTCTAGCAGAAGTGTTCCATCCCTTAAAACACTTTTTAAGACCCTTCTTTAGATGCACTCCAACAGTTCTACCTCTCTTTTGTAGAGGACTCCACATCTGGACACAGGTGAAGTCTCTTCAGTGCAGAGAAGAGGACCAGGATCACCTCCTTTGCTCTGCCAACTAAACTTCTTTTGATGCAGTCCAGGATACGATTGGCTCTCTAGGCTGCGAGGGCATGTTACTGGCCCATGACCAGCTTGCCATCCACTAGCACCCATGAGTCTTTTCTAGCAGGGCTGGGCACAGTTCTTTCATTCCCCAGCTTGTTTTTTGGTAGTGGATGTTTCTTTGACCCAGGTGCAAGATCTTACACTTGGTTTTGTTGAACCTCATTGGGGTCTCTTGGACCCACTGCTTAAGTCTGTCTAGGTCTCTCCTGTCCCTCAAGCGTACTGATACTACCACACAGTTTTGTGTCATCCACAAACTTGCTGAGGGTGCACTGGTTCCCACTGTCAAAGTATGTTATTAAAGAGCATTGGAGCATCAGTACCAGTACTGACCCCTGAGGAACATCACTTACCACTGATCTCCATCCAGGCATTGAGCCATTGACCACCACTCTCTGGGTACAAACTTGCAAGCAGTTCCTCATCCCTCAAACATTCCACCCATTTAAATCTATATCTTTCCAATATGGAGAGAAGGATGTTGTAGGGTCAAAGGCCTTACTGAAGTCCAGATAGATGACATCAGTGGCTCTTCCCTTGTCCACTGGTGCAGTTAAGCTACCGTAGAAGGTGACTAGATTGGTCAGGCAGGACTTCCTTTGGTGAAGCTGTATAGTTTCTCTTATGTTATCTCCTTCTCTTCCACGTGCGTTAGCATAGTTTCCATTTGATTTACTGATGTATGCTGGCATTGCCTAAAACCTTGCTGTTTTGTAGGCCCACTGCTGTATAAATGCATTTTGACTTCATCTGTAGTAGCAGATGTCCTTGTGTCAAAGGACACAAAAAATAATCCTGGGTTGTTTTTGCTGTGCAGAATCAAATCAATTTATTTATTTATTTATTTATTTTTCTTCTGAAGACTCAAAGGCAACAGTGCAACTCTTGGTCCTCCTACTCTAGGAGCAGGTAGAGCCTGGGCCTCTGCTAATCTGATACTGCATACTAGCCAACATTTTTCCTTTGCCTTTCCTCTAAGCAGCATAACTCACTATAAATTCTCTTTTTGTGCGTGTGTGATATGTGACAAAAATGAGTTTTCCTCAAGAATTATGTATGAGAAATATACCGGTGTTTTCTGTTAGCTGCAGATGCCATTTTGACTGTTTTATGTTTCTTTTTAGAGCCAAAATTGTCAAACATCTGTTCTTTTGCTCTTGAAATGCATTAGCAAGCTACAAAAATGAAGAAGAGGGTAAAATAATTTCCATTAACTTCAGTGAGCAGCACATAGCTTAGAGCACAGGATTTAGAAACTGAAGTTTTAAGGAGTTCTGATTTAGAGTGGTCTTAGAGACTGCAAATCTTTACTAGTAATCTGTTACAGGAACATCTGATACATTTGTAAAGGGATTTTGTAGAGTGGAAACACACCTATGAAGTTATCCCATTTCTGATGTTAGTAGGCTCAATAAGTTTCAATAAGGTATGAGATAAATTGTCATTAGTCAAGATATTCTAACAAAATTGGACAGAAGTAGGAGGCAAATGCCTCCTGCACTTTTCTTCAGCTACAGCCATGCATGAAGCTCCTGTACTTTCCAAATGCCATTAACCATTCTTATAATGGGGTGTATAAAACTCCACTCTGATAGCTCTGTTACTTAGCAAGTTGACCTTGAAACAAAACAAGATTGTTCCTTCCTCCTTCCATTTATTAAACCTTAAAGCTAAGATACTGGGCTGAACTCACCAGTCTGGTTGTTTTGTGCAGCCTTGGTGATGCAGGAGGGCTGTAAACTTCTTACACCAGCCAAACAAAGTCAGTTTTATAACCTCTGAGTATTGCCAGAGAAAGGCAAAACAGCTGGAGTGCTTCACAGAATACATCCACAATCCTAAATTCTGAACTGTTGTTAGTGCTCCTAAGTGCCCTGACAAATATTTGTTAAAATGATTTATAATTAGTTAATCTTTCTTCACCTATAAGCCTGCACTGGAGAATTCTGTCTTTTCTGTAGAAAGGTTTGGTTAGTTCTGTAGACCTAGAATTGCTCTTGGCTTTTATTAAAATTGACCTGAGGGAGATTTGTTTGGGGAGACAGCAATTATAGCAATTAATTATTTGGAAATAGCTGTTCCTCCTTCCTGCATTATCTCTTACAACTGGTTCACAGTTCGTGGTCTTTTTATTTTTATTTTTTATTTTTTATTTTTATTTTTTTTTTAAGTACTAAATGTAAGTCACTCCCTTCCTCCTACTGCCTACAAAATGAATGATAGAACTCTTCATTCAGCCTGTTTCTTAGTGAAAGCATAATCAAATTGCACACCGGTGGCACTGGCTTAGTACGAGTTTCAACAGAACAGGCAAGTACACAGAGGCACCGCTAAAAGGATTTTTTTGAAGGAGAGCTGAACTCTCCTCCCACTCCATCCCTATTCAGTTCCCAGTGGTCACTGTGGTACATCTCATCAGGATGTTCAGAGTTCAGACGCTTTGCTTATCTAAGATAGCTTATCTAATGATGAGGAAGAGCTACATACTAGGAACAAACTGCATCATCACTAACACTTGAAAGGTGAGATAGATTGATGTGATGCTCCTATCATGGGTTTGGAGAATTCCCTGCATCCCAGTTCCTTGAAATCACAGTCATAGAATGGCTTGGGTTGGAAGGGATCTTGGAGATCATCTAACCCCAACTAGGACTTATTCCTTTCTTCCCAGCAAGCATGAGAGCCTGTAACATGAGGACATGCTAATCTTTCCTTAGGGAAAAACGATGAATTAAGCTACTAATAATGTGTGAGCTTTGTTTAGGACAGTCATCTAAGTAGTTCATCAAGATTAAATCTGTGACCTCTATAGCCTCTTTATACCTGTTCCCACACGGTTACTGAACAGATTATTTTTTTAATAGCCTATATCTTAAAGAATTCCCTTTTTTTTTTTTTTTACTTTTCACCTTCAGCACTTAATCTCTTGCACATAACTTTAGCTTTTAACAGAACATATCTTCTCTGCTTTGTTCTTTTCATAGTTGAAATTAGATGAAATTACCTAGAAAGCAATATCCTCTGTTTCAGAGGGGACCCACAGTTTGGGCTATGCAGTAAAATATGAATGTACCTAAAAAAAATTAACTTGCCTTCTCAATTGGGGGGGGAGGAAGGTAGCTAATAGGGAACTGAACTCTAAAAAATACAGATTTTTTTCCAAGTTTGTCTAATGCTCTTAACCAAGTAAATTGTTGAGTTTATATATAAATAGGAACAATAAATGATTACAGCTCTGTTGAAGAAGGGCTGCAGAAAGCTAAGGATTTTGGTACTTTTTGGTACTTTTCTTGTTTGAGTAAAGAATGTTATATTCTGAGTTTCAAGTTGGAAAACAGATGGTACGTTTATCTTTCTTTATAAATGAGCAAATGTCAACCAAAATATTGAATTTAAAAGCGTTCTAGGAATTTGTGACTACAAGCTTAAAATTCCCAGATTGTTTGACCTTTTAAGGAACTTGAGACTTGGTCAAAGTAATCCAGTAATCTCAGTAATTTTGCTGAGAGAATAAGGTGATTTCTTTGTCAGATATGTTTGATAGACTTCAGAAAATCCAAGATTTTCAGAGTGTTGTGCTTATACCTTTTATACATGTAGACATTAGAGGAATTTAATGCATCTCCTTTACTGAAGGAAAAAATAAAAATCAAGAGTCTTATGGTTCTATTAATGCCTTAGAAATGATGACAGATACTTTATGTATTTACAAGTAGATTCACCTAAGGTTATCAAGGCATATCTTCAATTCTGGGAGAGTTTGGCTGTGCTTGTGTAGTTTGATTCTCATATTAGACTTTGTTCAGTGTTTTATGACACACAATATTCAGTAGGTTTCAGAAGTGCACAGGAACTCAGAGTACATTATGTTTTCTTATTACACAGCAGAAAGGAAACATCTCAGCTTGCTCCTGAATGAATTTCTCTAAGTCCTAGACAGTTCCAGTGAATTTCGTCTTGCCCATATGTTTGAGAGAATGTACGAGTATCCCATTCCTCCTCCAATACAGCTGATAGTCAATAGTCTTGCTGCTCTAATGTTGATAGTCTCAAAGGCAACTAACAATTTGCCTCTAGTCAGAGGGAGCTGCTTGTCTTCGTTAATGAGAGACCTGAAGTGAGGTCTGTTTCTTCTGGATTTGTCTTTTTCGTAGCTGCAGGCTGACTGAATCTGGGAGATGAGATGGAAGACTCCTTGGTTTTTAAGTTTTCCCATGTAGCTTCCTGAAGCTAGGCCACAGATCTTGACGAACATGTTATTCTGTCCTATGTCAGTGAGAAGTTATAAGTTGAGGACTGCAGGAATCATTTGGAGTAATGCAATGCAGATGGCATTGTGCATGCTGAAGCTCCTAGGTGGCAATCCATGGCGTAAGAGTAGTCCCATCCTGCAGCCAGATGATGTGGCTCCCAGTTTGAGGTCTCTTTCTGGTTACAGTAATGGAAACCCTAGTTGTTAATGGCTTAGAGGAGTCAGATACCATCTTGTCCTACAGACATGTCTCTCAGGTAGAAATTTCTCCAGTTAAAGCACTTCCAGCTGGATGTTCAGAGCCAAGAGCAGATTTAGCTCCAGCTAGTCAGGAGCTGCAGCAATCAGGTGGCCTAATCAAGCAGTTGCTGGACAATGGCACACAGGTAAGTAAGCAATTGTAGGGGTAGATGGACCACTCAGCATATTACTTTCACCCTGAATGAGTGTCTTGATCACCTACACCAAGGGGGTAAGTAGTTAGTTCATTGATTAGCTCATTGAAAAAGATCTGAGATTCCTTCAGCTAACTCAGTGAGGCCCTGGAAATGTTAGAATGACCCAGATGATCCCATTTGGGACAGGCCATATTTGGTGATAACTACCAATCATGTTTGTAACTGCTGACAAGCCTTTAAAGCACCTGTATTAGAAACAGATTGACTTTGCAATGTCTCTAGCTGAGATAAGCGCTGACTGCAGTGATGGAAGCTGCATCAAGACCTACTACTGCTCTTGTAACTCTCAAAAGCCCTATCAACACTGCTTTCTCTTCTCTTTGTTCAACTGCTTTGCCACGAGCTGGAAAACAGCTCTATGGTTCTGACAGTGAGGATAAGCAAGTGGAATTTCCACAGTAAGTGCAACTTGTATGCTTTGTGAAACTCTACTTTCACTGAGCTCAGCTCTAGTGTTCAAGAGAAAATGACAAGAGAAAAGTCAGCCCCAGACTTTCTTTTCCTCCTCTCTGTGCTTATTGGGTTCCTTCTCATTCAGGGTTACTCAGCCTAGAATGAAGCTCTCAACTCATTTATGTGCAACAGTTTCTATCATCCGGATGTATTGTCAGGTTAGGCTTCAGCAAAGCCACAGAACCTACCAAACCTGTACCAACTTTTTAACAAGGTGAAATGTAGTTTAATAATCTGCACAAACAGATTATTTTGATTATTTAGATTGTTTTGGTGGTCAAATTATTCTCTAAAGAAAACTAGTAAGAAAGAAATCCAGAGTTTCTTAACTAATAGACTGAGCTGAAGCATTAGACCGTCATGAGACAGGTTAGTTTTACCCTACTGATGATGTGTTGTTGCACTAGTAATCCTGCTCAGTACAAGAGGAACCGCAGGTTCAGACATTTGGCGCATGTGCTTGGCTGAGAAGCCACTGGAACAAGCCTACCATCTGTGGGATTATGACTGAATGCCTCTAAGTCAAAATCCCACCTAAACAGCGATAACAGATGAGGTATTTTATAAGCAGCTGGCATGAGCTGCATGGTCACCAGCCCTTGTCCTCATGGGGGACTTCAACCTCCTTGACATATGCTGGGAGTACAGCACAGCACAGAAGAAGCAGTCTAGGAGGTTTCTGGAATGCATAGAGGATAACTTACTGATGCAGCTGGTCAGGGAGCCCACAAGAGGAACTGCCAGCAGGGAAGAAGACCGGTGTGGATGAATAGGGAGCTATTCTTGAGGCTCTGGGAGAAAAAGAGAATCTACTGCCTGTGGACAGGCAACTGAGAATGAATACAAGGAAGTCATTAGGATGTGTAGAGGTGAAATCCAAAAGGCAAAAGCCCAGCTTGAATTTAACCTGGCCGCTGGGGTGAAAAGGAATAACAAACTCTTATAAATGCATTAACAGTAAGAAGAGGACAAAGGAGAATATCCACTCTTTGCTGGATGAGGCTGGGAATGTGACCACTGAGGATAAGGAAAAGGCAGAGGTTCTGAATGCCTTCTTTACGTCTGTCTTTAAAAGTCAGACCAGTTATCCTCAGGGTACTCCTCTCTCTGACCTGGTAGTCTCGGCTGGGGAGCACACTAACCTCCCTGTGATTCTGGAAGAAACGGTCAGAGACTTACTGCTCCAGCTGGACTGCCACAAGTCCATGGGGCCGGGTGAGATCCACCCGAGAGTGCTGAGGGAACCAGTGGAGGTGACACCTGAGCTGCTTTCCATCATCTATCAGTGTTCCTTGTTGACTGGTGAGGCCCCAGAAGACTGGAGGCTTGCTAACGCTACTCCCATTTACAAGAAAGGTTGCAAGGAGGACTTGGGGAACTACAGGCCTGTTAGCCTGACCTCAGTGCCAGGGAAGGTTATGGAGCAGATTGTTTACAGGGAGATCACGTGGCATGTGCAGGACAACCAGGGGATCAGGCTTAGCCAGGATGGGTTTGTGAAGGACAGGTCCTGCTTGACCAATCTGATCTCCTTCTATGATCGAGTGACCTGCCTGTTAGATAAGAGAAAGGCTGTTGACATGGTCTACCTAGACTTCAGCAGAGCCTTTGACACTTCACTCACAGTATTCTCCTGCAGAAGCTGGCAGCCCATGGCTTGGACAGGTATGCTCTTGGCTGGTTAAGGAACTGGCTGGAGGGCTGGGCTCAGAGTGTGGTGGTGAATGGAGTTAAATCCAGCTGGTGACTGGTCACAAGTGGTGTTCCTTAGAAGTTGGTTTTGGGGCCTGTCCTCTTTAATACCTTTATTGATGACCTGGATGAGGGCATTGAGTGCACCCTCAGTAAGTTTGCAGATGACACCAAATTGGCTGGAAGTGTGGATCTGCCTGAGGGTAGCGAGGCCCTACAGAGGGATCTGGACAGGCTGGAGAGCTGGGCTGACGCCAATGGGGAGGTTCAACAAGACCAAATTCCAGGTCCTGCACTTTGGCTACAACAACCCTGGTCGACGCTACAGGCTTGGGGCGGAGTGGCTGGAATATTGCATAGAGGAAATGGACCTAGGGGTCTCGGCTGAACATGAGCCGACATTGTGCCCAGGTGGCCAAGAAGGCCAATGGCATCCTGGCTTGTATCAGAAACAGTGTTGCCGGCAGGAGCAGGGAAATGATTGTTCCCCTGTACTCAGCACTGGTGAGAACCCAGCTCGAGTACTGTGTTCAGTTTTGGGCCCCTCACTGCAAGAAAGACATCAAAGTCCTGGAATATGTCCACAGAGGGGCAACAAAGCTGGTGAGGGGTCTGGAGCACAGGCCTTATGAGGAGAGGCTGAGAGAGCTGGGAATGTTCAGCGTTGGAGAAGAGGAGGCTCAGGGGAGACCACATTGCCCTCTATAACTTCCTAAAGGGAGGTAGTAGTGAGCTGGGAGTTGGCCTCTTCTCTTGTGTCATTAGTGATAGGACCAGAGGGAATGGTTTCAGGCTACAGCAGGGGAGATTCAAGCTGGACATTAGGAAGTATTACGTCTCAGAAAGGGTGGTCAGGCACTGGAATGGACTGCCCAGGGAGGTGGTGGAGTCACTGACCATGGGGGTGTTCAAGGAAAGACTGGATGTTGTGTTGAGGGACATGGTTTAGTGGGAGCTATTAGTAATAGGTGAACAGTTGGACTGGATGATCTTTTATGTCTTTTTCCAACCTTGGTGATTCTATGATTCTATGAAAGTCTTGACAGTTCATAAAGACTTGAAGAATGCTTGTCTTCCCCATTAGCACAGTGAACTCTGAGTTTTTCTCTTCCCAGTGGAAGCTTTGAGGCTTATGGATTTGTATGTTTTTACATCACTCCTTGCCTGCATACTAGCCTGGATCAGTAACAATACGTGCTAGACTGAATAAAAATGATAAAATCTTACCATGAAAATTTTAGCCACATTTTTTTTCCCCACTTGCAATAATCTCAGAAGTTGTTTATCAATTACATTTTTTTGTTGGAAAAATGCTTATGATAATTCAAGGAAGGAAGAATATTCCCTGATTCTTTTTACTTTTTCCATATGTTCTAGCCACATCCTTTCTCGTATCTTTGCCAGAAACAGTGTTGCCCCACTTCTGTGCTGCTATAAGATATTCAAGTACATTTTCCTGTACTTCTGGAATGTTTAGTTCATCCAAAAATACAGTGCCTTGCCAAGATGGTCTGGGCCTTACTTCATAAGTGGTTTTGTTGTATATGTAATAGGGTGAGCTTTCCTTTGTCTTGGCCTCTGTCCCTAGTTCAACTCAGAAGACTTACAGTCTTACAAAAGCAGATTTAGAAGTATTTAATGTTTCTACCTGAGTGTTGTATTAGGCGAAATACGGGGATATCGGGCTGTCACGCGACAGGCCCTCCCTAATTTCTGGAAGGATCGATGACGCGTACAAGAGAGGCGTACACGAAGGGCGTAGGTTATATAAGTGTGTGTTTGCTTTAAGAAATCGCCATTTTACCACTCACCCTCTTGGTGTTATTTCGGTAATTGGCCCAGCTGCGGACTTCTAGGGTCTTAAAGTCTACACCTGAGTTTGTCCCTAATTACATTTTCTATTCCCTGTAGTAACAGAGAGATACTTTTTTGTATTGACTTCCCATGTTGCTATTGTATTCCCAGTAGCTTTCACTAGAAATAGTCTCCCTATGAAAGTATTAAGTAGTGGTGATTATCTGATAGTGTAATGCTGTATTTTGGGAATATCAACTCCCACGGCCTCATCAAAAGAAGATGGGTCTCATTATTCTAGAGAATGTGTGAAATAAGGAATGGCAGGTATTGAAGGGATGAGAACACCACTGTCAGTACCGTGAAAGTTCACTGGCATACATTTTGAAGGGCTGCAGTTGCAGGTATTTATTGTTCCATCTGAAGAACCCCTGCTGCGTTAACCCACAAATAGCTTTTCTTAACCAGATGCTGATTAACATGCTGTGTCCTAATTCTTAATTGTAAAAGTTCTGAAGAGTAAACAAGATGGTTACCATAGTGATCTATATAATGCAATCCTTACTAATGGACTTGTGCTCACTAGCTCCCATAGGTTGAGCTTGTGAAGTGTAGAAGAGTCATCCCATTCTTGTATTTCTTTTGAGGCTTCTTATGAGCAGCTGGTTCAAGGAAGGTGCCTTGGAAGTGCTCTTCTACCTATCATTGCATGCTGTCGTCCATTTTCCTCTCAATTCCTCTATTGAGCACTTTCTGGAGAGTCTCTCATTGGTGTAACTCATTCTTCTGAAGCAACTGGCTGCATGTCTGTTCCTATTCCTCCTTTTTTTTTCTCATTCATAACCTTTTTCAGAGTGAAACAGCTAAAAATGCTTCAACTGAGAGGACAGATGGAGCTGAAGGATGAGTAGGCAGAAAATTGCTAATAGATGTGATCAGCTGTTTCTTTGAGGGGGGGAGTTGGACAGAGAATCCTGGAAGTAAGGCTGAGGCTCATTTCCCACTTATGGTTCCTTGTTTCTTTTCCCAAAATAATCACAATCCTGTCTAAAATGTTTTGACTGCATATGCACTTCAGCTGTCAACCTACTGCAGAAAGGAATGCCATCAAGTTGAGCTTAGCACACGTGTGTTCAACCTACAGCCCACAGGCCACATGCAGCCCAGCTTGGCTGGCAATGCAGCCAGCCTCCTGCCCCATGTTATAACAGAGGCAACTCTTCAGTGTAGGGTGGCCCCAAATTCCCATCACTCAGAAGCAGACAAGCCATCAGCATACTATTAATACTGTGTCAACTGAAAGCAGGGCACTGGAAAGGCAACACTGTGCAGTGCTGACTCAAGTGACAGCAGCACATAGCTGTATGCATTCTGATACACTGGCTAAACAAAGGGCTCTGAACAGCAAAGGATACACTGCCATGCTTTCTGATTTGACAAAGGAATTTGAGAATAGGTTTCAAAACTGAAAGAAATAATCAATTTATATTTGCAAAGACCATTTTCAGTTGTTATAAATGTCATCTGCAAATTTTCAAATAGAATGCATAGAGCTGCAATCAGACATTTAACTGAAAAATCTGATCGTGTCTCTTTAACAGACTTTCATAATCCCTTTCTTATCAGAGAGAAATATCCTTTGTTTGACAACTGCACTTGATTCAGGTCATCAGTTTCTAGCAGTATGCACATTTGTGAATAATTGTTAAGGATGAAGCACAGAATGAGTAAAATTTCATCAAAAATCTCTGATGAACTCCTTAAGAACTCTAAGAATTGTCACAACTACCATCAAACCAGACTGATACAAGGTCAAAAATTCCACTAGTTATATATTTTTGTTCCTCTTTTGAATCACAGAATCACCTAGTCCAGCCATCTACCCATCACCAAGTTCCTTAACCAGCCAAGAGCATACCTGTCCAAGCCATGGGCTGCCATCTTCTGCAGGAGAATACTGTGAGTGACAGTGTCAAAGGCTCTGCTGAAGTCTAGGTAGACCACGTCAACAGCCTTTCTCTTATCTAACAAGCAGGTCACTTGATCATAGAAGGAGACCAGATTGGTCAAGCAGGACCTGTCCTTCACAAACCCATCCTGGCTAAGCCTGATCCCCTGGTTGTCCTGCACATGCCACGTGATCTCCCTGTAAACAATCTCCTCCATAACCTTCCCTGGCACTGAGGTCAGGCTAACAGGCCTGCAGTTCTCCATACTCTCCTTACAACCCTTCTTGTAGATGGGAATCACGTTGGCAAGCCTCCAGTCTTTTGGAACCTCACCAGTCAACAAGGAGCACTGAAAGATGATGGAAAGCAGCTCAGCTATCACCTCCGCCAGTTCCCTCAGCGCTCTCGGGTGGATCTCACCCGGTCCCATGGACTTGTGGCAGTCCAGTTGGAGTAGTAGGTCTCTGATTTATTTTTTCTTTAATTCTGTAGATCGGATAGAGAAGGGAATTTGAAAATGTTCGTATGTAAGGAAATGAGAAAATAGGAAATCCACTATAGGAAATCCACCTAAAAATCCTTCCCTTTCTTTGATTCTTATTAAAAATTTGAGATCTTATTAACAGCTTTAAAATTTTAACTTTAAAGCTTGGAACGCAAGGTTGCTTTGTATTTCATTTGCGTTACAAACTAAAGGTATGGTATCTATACTGGTCATTGGTATAGTAGGTAGTAAGTGATGACAAACATGACATCAGCATTCATCATGGTATAGTCATAGAATCACTGAGGTTGGAAAAGACCTAAGATCGTCAAGCATCAACTGATCAGCACATCCACTACCTTCTGCAAGTGCTAATAGTTACTGCTTGATATCTGCCAGACCTGTACAGACTTCTCGGATATCATGGGGTACCTAAAACAGCACAGGACACGTTTATCAAAATACTTGAATCACTCTCTCAAACCACTATGGAGTTAGAACTGTAATTTACTTAAAATCTGAAGTCCTAATTATACTAATTAATGTATAGTCATTAAGTATTCAAAACTGGGTTTACTTCTGCTGTGTGCCAGGAGAAGAGACGAAGTGTTGGCACTCACCACCCCTTTCTATTATTCAGCATGTTAAGTGCTCAGCAGTTGCCGCCTTCCAGGCTAGTGTTCAAAGGCATTGTATTCCTCAGCATGGAAATATAAAAATAGGAAATATTACATGCTTTGCTTAGTTTTGTGCTGGTGCTTTCATTGTTGCTTGTTTGTTTTTTTCTTGCCTTTTATTCCTGTCAGTAGCATGAAAGTTCCAGCACGTGCAAAGAATGCAGTCATCGCAGCTTTTCTCTTGTTGCTGGCATATCTGAGCATCTGACCTCCTGGGGACCTCACAATTGAAGACACTTGTGGGATATGTAGAAAAGACTGTATTTTCTTCCTCTCTTCTTCATGTCTTTTTTCTTCTTAAGTTGATATGAATGGAGTAGACAATCTTTCCTCAACATATGAACTCCATGAGGCATTCTATAGTCAAATGATAATTAATGTACTGCAAGATCTAATTGTCAGAATTAAAAAAGACATGCTCATTCCGTCTTGGTAGAGAATGAAAAATCAAAACTGCGTAAGTATGTTCAAAGAAGTCTCGTGCAATTAGACCTATTGAAAGGATTTGTTTTGACTTTTGTCTTAAACAACAACAAGAATCATAGAATCATAGAATTACCCAGGTTGGAAAAGACCTTGGAGATCATCAAGTCCAACCGCAGCCTAACCAGTACCCCATCTCTAAAAAAAACCTCTGCTAAATCATATCCCTGAGTACCACATCCAAACGGCTCTTAAACACATCCAGGGATGGCGATTCAACCACCTCCCTGGGGAAAAATATGTATATATTTCCCTGGGGAAATATATGTATATTCACTGCATCGGGTTCTTCTTGTGAAAATATGCTGCATTTAATGTGTGAAAGCAAACCATCTCCCATGAGTGATGCTGCATGATGGCATTTTGTGCACAGGTAACAAGAGGGGAGATTTATAACAAATTCCCCTGCCTCCAGTCAGCAACAGTTCCCTCTGAAATCCCACAAGTTCCCTGATTGGGCCTTATTTTGCAATGGTCATCTGAGAAGTTATTTTTGAATACAAATCCTTAAAAAGATTAATTCCTATGCTACTAACACATATTACAAACCTGAATGAATTATAAAACTAGTTTCATTTATAAGTATGTTAAAACAAGGCATGTCAACAGTATTAGCAGAAATGTATATTTTCCAAATATTTTTTATTGTGATCCCATCCTTTTTAAACAGCGTTACCTCTGGGTGCCTTTTGGTGAGAAATATTTCTGTGTAGAATTTCTTGTCAGTTGTTCTCCCATTAATGGAGTTAATTCAATTTTCTTTCAAACAGAATAGCACACAATGCAAAGTTGCCACCTCTTACCTATAACATCTAACTCAAGTGTGTAATCAATGAATATACCAATGTTATAATTCAGGAATATACAGAAGGGGTTAGGCTAATAAGTTGTTATGTTAGAGAAGAATGGATGAAGCAGGTGGCCCATTGGCTAGCAATAGCAACTCATAACTTCCTGTACCTTTTAATATCTCAACTCTGTACCTGAATGCCAATCTTTGCACAAATTGCATCTGTCTTGCCACTTGCATTTTCCACTTTCACAGGGTAAATTGGAAAGCTCCGCTGGCTGAGCTGACAGAATGCAAGTGCAAAGCGGTAACGGCAAAACAATGATAACAAAATGTAGCAAGAAAATGACTTTTCCTTTTTGTTTAGGGACGGAGAATGATTTTTTTCTTCTTTGCAGAAGACTGTTGTGTATGTAGAAGCGTGCTGGGAGACAAAGGTGGCATGAGGGAGAAGAAGAGAGGCAAGATGTATAAATGAATGAAATTAATAATCTCCATGAATTTTCAAGTGCCTTAATGAAACTGCTGATATGCTTGATTTGAATCCATTCCTTTTTTATTTTTTTTTTTTTTCTCATTTGAGTGGCATTAACATGTCTATCTATTGGATTCCCTGCTCATAAAAAACTATAAATTATCACTTTCCAATTTCACGTTTACTAAGCAAGTAGTATGACTTCAGTATTGGAAGTTTTCACTATATTTAGTAGAGGTTGCACCTAGCAACTACAAACATTGATTTAAAATTATTTCATTATACTTAAGGTAGTGTACATAGGAAGTTAAAGTCAATGACTGTAATAAATCATAGAATCATAGAATTACCCTGGTTGGAAAATATCTTGAAGATCATAAAGTTCAACCACAGCCTATTAAACATTTTAAATGGCAACCAGTAGCAGTGGTAAATTGCAAACTGTAAACTGCAGTGATAAACTTGTAAACATATAAGAATATATCAAAAATTGAGATTTTTCTCTAGGATCCTCACAAGAAGATCATGTCTTCAGCTCTAAAAATTTTGTTTGCTCAGAGTCTGGAAAATTTAGCAAAGTATATCAAAACTAGGTTTTAATAGGCCATTATTAAACCGTGCCTTTCACCTAATTCATCTTTCTAATGTCTATAACTCCCCACTCTAGTATCTCTTCAAGAACTTTGCTGTTCCTTCTTGTCTGCTGTCTTCTGGCTACGTCTAACTATATCTAGAGCCATACTTCAGCATTTTGAATGCTGGGCATGAAGAAGTGATGCTCAAAATTCAAACGTATGTTTGGGGTAGGCCAGTGAAAAGATATGGTAAGATACTGTGGGCAGATACTGTGTTTGGAACTTTCTTTAACTCAGATTGGCCAAGTCTTTTTTTTTTTTTTTTCCTTTGTCTGACACTAGAAGGAAAAGATGGATACCATCTAAGATTTTAAGGAAATAGTCACTTATTTCTCTTAAAATATAATTTTTTTTCAGTCTTTTATTTGTTGGTTTCATATTATGAGTAAGTTAAGGCTATCCCTATAGTGTGACATTACATCAGCTGATAAATGGTTTAACTTATGGTTTAATCTAAGTATGGGGATACACACAGTTACAGTTCTGGTCAGTGTCTCCCTTTGGTGAATTATCAGTCTTCATCAAGAGGTCTTCAACCAATAGGATCTATTGTGCTGCCAGACAAGATCAAAGTTCTAGTTATATATGAAGAGCAAGGGGCTCTCTAAGGTACTATTTCCATGCAGGAAAGAGATTGTAGAGTTATAAGACTTGTAGGAACACAACTGCTCAGAGACAACCAAAATTTCAGCATTTTATATTATTAGGAAACCAGTAAACAGTAATATAAAACAGCTCTATACATTTATGGTGTGCTTTCATCTTTAATGCTAAGCACAGTTTTGATTTCCCACCTCTCTTTTTTAACTAGCATGCAGTGGTACTCCTAGAAAAGAAGTAGGGGATGGGCAACAGTAATCAGCAGTATGGTACGGCTTCTGTGCAGTGTCTGTAGGTTGAAAACCAACAAAAAAGTTCACAAAAGTATACTCAAAAGAGAAGAAAATGCCTCAAGGACACAGGCATTTCTGCTAGGAACTTCTTTAAAATGATAGTGAATTTATCCATGGAAGGTCTTAAGGTCTGCACTGAAGTCCCTTTCCACCCACACCTATACATCAGTCTCTTGTTTTAGATGTTAAATGCATGGACACTTGTGTTCTTCTGTTTATAACATTTTTAATAGTTTGAATTTGCCTATATTGATCTTTTTAGAAAGATGCATGATTCAGTTCCGCAATGCTATAGAAATTACAGAATTCTGATTTCATTTTCATCACACTGCATCTCTGAGAGAAATTTTCTTTTTGAGACGGTTAACCTTTACTATCACTTTTCTGTCTGAGTCATCAGCAATTATTTTGTCCCTGAGGAGTGTTTTCATAGCTTCCCAGAGATTTATGGGTAACCATCTTACGGTAACATAGCCACAGAAAGGATTTTATTTCTATTTCTCTTAAAATAGTTCAGGTGTGCATCACCTAAAAATGAGTTAATGAGCCTCCATCAGCTGGTATATGAGCCAGTCATTGCCTGCAGTAGTAGGTAGGGTGATGTGAGCCACAGTAAAACGAAGGAGAGGTCTCTGCAGTCTAGCATTGTTCTGTGGATCCTTTTGGTAATTAGGAAAAAGGTTTTTTGTTTGTTTTTTAATTCTCCCAAGAATGTTCTGCGTGTAGCTGAAAAACCGGTGTGATTCTTCCTTTTGGCACCTGTCTCAGCATGACTTAATTGTTTTTATGAAACTAAGCATCTATGAGCCCTATCCTGTGAGCCCTCAGGGAGCAGCTCCTCTGTGATGGGGCAAGGGGTGCAGTTAACATCCCTTTTTTCAGATGAGGCTACGATTTTCATTCTGGTTGGAAATCCAGTGAGGCACAGGTTTGTAAAATGTGTGGGACTTTTATCAAGGCATGCATTCCATAATGAGAAAACAGCCATTCTGGACCAAAAAAAAAGAATCCACAAACATATAACACAGCTGCATTAGATGAAAATGGGATTTGCAGGCACTATTAAAATAAAATAGAAAATAAAATAGTGGGTTTTGACTGATGTGCCTTGGTATATCTCGCTGTAGGAGGTTACATGTTCCCAGCTTTCTTTCCAGTCACACAAGCCTTCTATTGCAGCCTGCAAGGAAACTCACACCTTGTCATTGCAGTTTCAGTATTTTATCTTAACCCACTGAATGTGTTCTAGGATACCAGGCTCTTAGCTAGATTGTTTCTGCTTACTTTACTGCAGTAGCTTCTACCAGAAGGGCTGGGCTGGCAGCTGGGAGTACAGACACCTTAAATATTCACAACAAGGTTTTGCAGAGCTCAGCTGTCAAAGCTGCAGCTTCTTTTCATGTTCTTCATACACATCAACAGCCTCTGCCACCAGGAACAAAAGAAGAGTATCAAGAAAGGTAAAAAATGAAAAACAAGGTTAAACAGCACAAGTTTGTTTTCTATTTACAGGTGAAAGTTCTGATGATCTGTTCCAGCTAGGAAGTTCATCAACTCCTAGCTATGATCCCTGCTAACCATTCAAACTGGGGGAAAAAAATTGCATTTACAGGACATCTGGACATAGCGCTTAGGCAGCCATCACGTAGGGTAGGGACAGACATACACTGCATTGTCCACTGTTGGGTGACAAGACAGCTTGCAAACACTTCAAGCCATTTGCTGTTGTTGGTGTTGCTGTAGTTTCTCTGAATGAGCTTGTGGTAAGCTGTTCTCTGAGTATGCAACTTCTTCACAAATCCATAGAATAATTTTCCAAATTCAGGAATTGGGGTACTGCATTCTTATCTGCATATGCAAGCACTTCCTTGAAACACTTCATTATTCAGCATTGCAATTATTCAGTACCTCCTGAAGTACTTGTAATCCTGCTGTAAACATGCATAATGTTATTTGAATACATTTTTCGAATGTGCCAAAAGCAGAGCTGAATAAATGTCAAGAGCCTGATCCAAAATCCAGTGAAATTTCTGTCATTTTTGGAGGCTTAGCTGAGGACTCAGCTGAATAATATTGGTGGTTTTGCCTGAAAAACTGGTGGCTATTGAACATGTAAGGCCTACATGGTAAACTTCATATAAGGTTTCCTTTTGCTAACTTTAATGTTTGCCACTTCAAAATCTAAATACATACAAAACAATGTGATCGTAGGGTAGACTGAATCCACCTTTACCTATCTAGCTACATACTTCTTCTGGGGTGATTAAAATTAGATGTCAGGGGTAGAAAAACATGCAATAAAGCAAAATACCTCACCTAACAATAATTATGGTCATGATCTCATTTATTTATATAACAGAGTTAACTCTTTCAATCCATTTCTTCAACCAGATGTTTAATAACTGGCCCCAAATTAAGTCATTACCTATGCACACTGCTATAAAGAAGGTTAAGCTATATAGCCACAAATTCATAGATTATTTGAGGCATTAACTTCCTTTTTTTTTCCTGTTTTCTTGGTGCAGAGTGAGTTTTCTGTCTGTACTGAGTACCACGGACCCAACTTCAATACATTCAAAAAACAACTCATGATACCCAGATGCTAACTTAAGACATACACAATTTTCAGGTTGCAATCCTTAATCATTCAGCCTTTCTGTCTCTCTTTCTGTTGGTCTTTCCCTCCAAGTTTCAATGGGGTAAAAGGTTAACTTAGAACTATTAGGATAAGTAACCGGCCATGACTTGATAAAGTTACCTAGAGTCTAGACAAAAATAAGAAACAGTAAGTGAATTCTGAGACTCCCTTCCCTTCCACTCCCTTCCCTTCCCTTTTTTGTGTGTTTGTCATTAAATGTTTAAATGAAATAGTAATAGTAAGTGATGTCTGGAACTCCCCACTGGTTTTAACAATAGACAAAAGCCAAAAATGAAACTTTCAGTCTTGTCCTCTGAAAATTCCCTTGCTGGTTGCAGAGCACTTGAGCTCCATTCATTGGTGTCACTTAATGTTAAACAAGTAGAATATCTGTCTCTGGGTGTGGAACCATGGGAATGAAGCTATGTCTTATTAGAAGATGACAAATACTAAGAAACTACATAATGCAAGCTGACAGATCCCCGGGACTTCCACTGCCAGCACTTCATGGCTAGTCTTAGCACATCTGCAGCATGTTATCACGATAAACGTAAAGCAATTTGTTTCTAAAATATTGCAGAGCAACAGCACAAAGTAAACAGTTTTAAGTAGTAGGAAAGCAACTGGTTTTAATGTTTAATGTGACATACTTTTTAGAGTCTTGTTGTAACTACTTACTTGACCTCTTTTTCAGCCTGGTTCATCATGTATTATTAAAAGCTTTTAACAAGTCACATACAGAACTGGCTGTATCTGCCCACTGTTTACTTAAATAGCATGCTTGGGAATAATAAACTGCACCATAAATGAATAGATAGCAGAAGCAAGAGTTATTGTGAAGTAGCTATTAAGACCCTTACTAACCCAGACTGGTGCAACATCACTTCTGCGTGCTGCTTCAGATTATTTCTCAGACATACTCAGCTCCTTCTTTGAGGTAACACTTCCATCCAAACGGTTACTGGGAACTCTGAGGCCCTGATTCTAGAAGGGCTGTTAAGCGTGGAGCTAATATTGCCCCATATATACTGAGGCCTGTGCTTCAATCCTTGTTTTATGGGGCTTAGTTTTAAAAGAACTCTGTATATTTATATGTTGTAGCTGCTTTTATATAACAGGTGGTCTCTGAAGCTGTGGTAAGAGGCTAGGAAGTGTTCAAACCCATTGGCCCAGCACAGGAATGCTCATTTAAGTGAAAGTAGGGAACACTGTGCTTTGTAGAAATTGGATTTATAATGCTTGAACAGCTTTGGCCCTAACAGTGAGCCATGCACATTGCTAACAAACCTCTCCTGGGATCATTGTGTCTCCTGGAGGCAGTCCTGCATCACTGTGCTGTGGAATTGCACAATAATGTGGAAACTAATCAGTCTGACACTGGAAAGGCAATATGGACCGGCTCTAGGCAAGGAAAACCGGTCAATGGAGGGGAGAAGTGGGCCGATGGGCTGAGCACCACTGCTCCAGGAAGATCTGCTTTGAAGGAGTAGGGGAGAAACCATCTGCATTGTTTGTATGCAAAACACGTGTAGGAGTAACTTCTAGTGGGCACAAACAGCTCAGAAATAGAAAATAAGCATGCTCAGGCTTGTTAGAAAATACCTTTTGTGGTGCCTCCCTCTGGCCTTGGTATTTTAAAAGCTCAATTTGTAATAATCAACTCAGTCAAGAATGCCAGTGGATTGCACATTCAAGCATCTGGCTACTTTTAAACCGATGAAATGCATATTTATGTAGTTTGTTAAACTGGAGTAGACAAAAGAACATGCTTATTGAGTAAATCTGTTGGAGTCTCCTGTGATCATTGTGGTATGACTTTGGGTGCGAGAAGCTTCAACAGTGCTTTTTTATTTGTATCCCATGAAAACAAAGCAACATCTTGAAGAAGTGGAGTTAGCCCTCAGGAGCAGGAGCTAGCTCTAGCTTTTGACCATGCCAGTTTCTGTGAATCAGGTAGCCCAGCCTGAGGATGGACATCATCTTCCAGCAGAATGGAATGGGTGGTGAGAGCAGCTTGTGGGACCTTGCTGTGCCTGGGAGCCTTGCAGCACAGCATCCTTTCTGCAGGGGCTTTAGGATGTCGAAAAATATGCCTGGCTGCTCCTTCATTCCTTCTTCCTGAGTAGGGCAACTGAGGGACCCATTAAATAAGATTTATTTATTTAATGGCCAAGTACTAAGGCCAGGTGTTGTTCTTGCCCAGCCAGGATGAGCTGATAGCTGATGGAAACAGGGTCTAGAGCTCCTGAAGTACATTATATAGAAGGGTACCCTGGGGATCAGGAAAAGGAAGTGATGGATCCCATAGTGATGTCTTATATGAGACATGAATTGTGCATTTAGACAGTGGTAGCCAAAGAAGAGAGAAACTGTTATAAGAAACTGCATTAAATTGTCAGAGTAATGATAGTGTACCAAAAGGAGAAACATCCTCTCTCTCTCTCTCTTAAGTATATATCCTGGAGAATATCTGTGAGAGATAACTCATCTTAATGCTTCATAATGGAATGGTCCAGTTCCTTGGGCATTTGGCTCCCACTGAAATCATCTTCTAGCCAAACATAAATTTACTGTCTACTGCAGCTTAACTCTGTGCACTTCTCAGGGAGCTGAAGGTGATTAGGGGACAGGCATCTGCCCATACTACATGCCTATAGGTCTGGGAATGGCCATGCTCCCAGCCCACCTGGACCTCCATCACTTCTTAAAGGATAAGAATGTTTAGTCGTGATGCTATGCAGCGTTATGCTGCTGTGATCATACAGGTGGTTCACATGTATCCATGTCCAGTGCTACAGACATTGTCAAAACTTTTCCTTCCATAGCCTCAGTGCATCTTCTCAGCACCCTCATGTGGCATTACAATTGTTCCACTGAGCAAATTCTTCCAGTAATCAACTTCCTGACATAATAAAAGTCAAATAAAACTCTTGTTAACATCACACTGCTCCCCAGGGCAGTGGTCATGGCACTAAGCTACTGGAGTTCAAGGTGCGTTTGGACAATGCAATCAGCCAAAGGGTGTGAATTTTGAGTTATCCTGTGTGGAGCCAGGAGCTGGACTCAGTGACAGGGCACTGAGGCAGTGGCACAGGCTACCCAGAGAAGCTGGGGCTGCCCCATCCCTGGATGCATTCAAGGAAAAGCTGGATGGTGCCCTGGGCAACCCTGCCCATGGCAGGGAGGTTGGAACTAGACAACATTTAGGTTCCTTTCCAACCCAAGCCCTTCTGTGATTCTCTGATCCGCATGGGTCCCTTGCAACTTACTTAGGATACTCTGTGATTCTATTCTATGATCTGATGTTACAGACAAGAAAAACTGTAGTTGTGTTACAGTGGAACAACATATTTGACAGACTAGGAATGTTTGTTGATTACATGAGTTAAGGGCTGCACTTTCTTCAGACAGAAGTTGTGCTGGCCACCAATAAATGGTTTCAATTTCTGCCAGTCGAGGGGCTGTCCTAAAAATCATCAGTTTCAGAAGAAGCATCAGATGAAGCAAAATTGTTCATGTGGCAGTGTTTCATGAGAGAAAAATGTAGGCACCCAGCTCAGCTCCCTCAAGCACATTGCCTTGAAAATCCTAAACCACACAGAAGAAGCAATTTTAAAAATAAAATAATGCTGATGCCTGGCTGAGTCCTTTAAAAACTTACTGCTTAGGGCAATCGTGAAGGGAGGAAGATTTCAATAAAAAGTGGGAAATAAGAAACAGGCTGTTGAATAAGCAATGAGATATGCTATTGTCAAGGAAAATGTATAGCTAGCAGCAAAGAAAGGAGGACGATGAATATATTTCACTTGATGTCTTCTGACTGCAGTCTCTCTTTGCTGCAGCATTATGTACCCAACCCATCCCTTAGCTCCACTGCTGCTCATGACCAGGGCGCAGACAGCAACCTTCTCCACCCTTCAATACAAAATGCACATGCACGGGGCTCTGAGACTGTACCCATGATTGCCCCAGGTATCCTCAGAAACTCAGACTGAATGGTCTACAGAGAGAACAGCAGATTTCCTATAAGTACCACATCTTCTGACCATTGAGGGCACTCTACCTTATATGTAATTGCATGTTAGCACTGAAATCTTGGTACTGTCATATGCAAACAAAACCCCATTCTGCATGAGACTTATACAGGCTTTGCATTTTTACCTTTGTTGTAACAACAGTTTTGGAGAAAGATGATTAAAATACAGTATTCCAACTTCTGCCACTACGTGTTTCTTCTTTAGCAATTACTCAAAAAATGCGTCCATTGGAACCATCTAGATAAGTTAACACCAACAACTTATTTTCTTTTTTTTTATTATTTTTTTTTTTCTTGGGTGATGTTAAATTCATTTCTTTATTGCATTCTTAATACGACAAGAAATATAAAAGAGCTAATCACAGACCGTAGGTGGAGTGTATTCATGGTAGTAATGTAGAACAGCGAAGATAAATGTAATAGTCTTACAATGAGATCATGAAACATAATAATAGGTTTTCAGTATGTGATCATAAAATAGGAACAATGCTATCATGTAAATTAAATTAGTGTATTTGAACAGTTACATGAGCTTGTAAGTGGATAATATAAGTAAAGAATACTTTAAACACTCCTGTATCTCAGGCAGGAGGAAGCTGGCTGTAATCAGCTTTCTTTGGGAGGCTCTTTCAGTATTACTTTTTTTAATACCATGAAACATAATGTAACAATAACCCTGAATGATAAAAATCAGTCCATGATGGGAGTCCCACTGCAGCTCAAAGTGATAAAAACTCGTGGAATTATATCTTGCAAAAAAAAAAAAAATACAGCTTTTCTGAAAACAAATACACAATCTCCTGGACTGATGAAAGAAGTAGCAAAAATAGACCTTGTTTCTTCAAATGACAAGATTCCAAGATATACTGATTTCAGTTCATCTGCTGCTCATCTTTCAACAGGGAACTTGTTTTTAAATCTTTAAGTATTTTTGTCACCTGTTTGTGAATTTGAAATTCTCTTACTGAACCATTTATTCTCACACTGTAATGGAAGCTGTTGATCACAGCCTGAACCTCTGATTAACCATCTGAGTCAGATACGGGAGCACAGATAATTCAGCTGTACTACTGGAATGGGTGGAGCTTGACACCACCACTCCTAGATCTCATTTAAGGACTGACCACCACTAAGGTAGCATCTTTTTCTGGGAATCACTCCTCTGTGAAGATTTTTGTGGTGAACCTCAGCATTGGTGAGCATCCACCTTGACTGAAAGCCTCAGCACTGATGAGTCTTTCCTTAGTTACCTTATGGCTACCCGTTTACTCTGTAATTACAACACTTGTATTATTCCAACTATACACACACGAACAGTGTTTGTTGGAGGTGAGGGAAAGATGGATGACGTTTAACCAGCTCTAATTTTGTATGCTTGTGTTTCATGATTGACTGTAGGTACCAAAAACAACATCGTGATGGAACATAATTTATTACAAGGTACTCTAAATGGAAATTTATTTTGGAGGATCAGGGCTTCTGTAACTGATTGTTTACAAACTGAAGGGAATGCCAGCTGTGAAATGTAGCTCTTAATCTTTCTCCTCACTCTAAGAAAGGCCCAAAACAAAAAATAATCTGGAGGATGGTGAAGAAAACACTGCAATTGTTATTAAGGCCGTCCTCCCTCTAACAAAATCCAAATGTAATCTGACATAAAACAAAATCTTTTTTTTTTCTTTTTTTCTTTTTTTCCTATTAAGATGCATCATTTTTCTATACATTTTACAGAAGTTTCAGGCTATGACTGTTGTGCTTGGGTAGCACAGCTGTTAGAAAATAAATAGTTAATGTATTTCCACTTTGACCAACTCCATAATATGCACTAGCTTTTGTTTTAGGAGACCATAAAAGCTGAGCTTTTAAGAAATTATCACAAAAAAAAAAAAGCCATGATTGGTTTTCCTTCCAGAAGAGATGCCCATGATTAGAAGCAGCAGAAATAATGCATTATTAAAGATAGTATCAGGAAATGAAAGCATTACACAGAACAGACCTGTAGGCTCACCACCTGGAATCCACATGTAAGCATTTTGTCATTGCACAACTTCTCCACGGATAAGTGGATGTCTTGCACAGTATGTTTGTGAGATTGAATAGCTGGGAGCTACCACAGTTTGTTTCATAGCATCATAGTGTGGCTTGGGTTGGAAAGGACTTTGAGGATCATCAAGCTCCAACTCCCCTGCTGCATGCAGAGCACCAACCTCCAAATCTAATACTAAGACCAGGTATGTTTGTTTTGAAAAACAAAAAATGATGATTAGGAACTCCACTAACATAAGGCTTCATAAAGCTTTCTCGCTCTGGAATTTGGGGAAACATATTGTTTGAAGGTACTAAGAGGTGGAGAGCAGAAATTATTAGTTACACTGGGAAAATGGTAGCTCAAGCTTAAAAGCAATATGAAAATAACATACACCCTTGTTTTCAGTGCTCTTTCCAATTGAAATGTATCCATGGCGAGCATGGCAGAATATTATGTTCAATTAAAAGTCATCACCAGCCAGAAGCTGAAAGTGATCTTCCTGTCTTAAAGTTGATCTCTCCCAAAATGAACACATACTTTCATTCTGCTCAGCACAACAAAGAATAATATTCCCCACAAGAGAACTCGTTATGAATGGGGGGTGGTTGTTTCTTTATTTTTTTTTTCATAGCTATACTGCATTTATTACACACACTCTGACCAAACGCCTCTCATTTGAAACCTGGGGAGGAAATGAGAGACCCCACAGTCCTTTAGCTGCTAGTAAAACAGTGTGCAAAGCTGTAGCTTTAGTACCGTAACCACACCTATCCATAGAGTCACCCTGGGAGCACAGGCTGCATCTGCAAGCTGATTTTCTGCAGCTTGGCATGAGGGTGTTAAATTGTTA
Source organism: Excalfactoria chinensis (assembly GCF_039878825.1). NCBI lineage: Eukaryota > Metazoa > Chordata > Aves > Galliformes > Phasianidae > Excalfactoria > Excalfactoria chinensis. The sequence continues at coordinate 66,271,643 of NC_092825.1, read as the reverse complement.
TTGAAAGGCAGAAAAGGGTTGGTGGAGTAACACAGAATGAGAGAACCATATGACATGCAAGTATTTAATTAGTATTTAAGCATGGTAAAGACTGTCTAGCCAAATGATGGCTTAACAAGCTACTATTTAGTACAATTTAACTGTCACCCATATGCAGCAAGTGTTTCCCTTTTCCCTTTTGTTCACAAATAACTACAGCTTTTTACAGTGTCGGTGTATTGCCTCACTAGGATGGCTTCTTGACTTATTTTGGAGCCATTAGGCAGTGACCAGGCTTAGAGTGCTTTTGATGTATAAACATCTGTTAATTCTCAGAAGGAAGAGAAAATCTCTTAAGAAACAGAATCTAATTCATCAAACCTGAGTGCTAAGTGTCCATCTGTGAATTCCCACCTGATAGCTTCTGCCAGTGTAACCAGAGCTAGCATCCCCATTTTCCTCCTGGCCTTGACTTTTCCTGATGCATCCAGGAGCTACAAACAGCAAACTGCTGAAGACACAGTTTGCAGCACACTGAGATAAGGAACCTTTTGCAGAGCGCCTTTGTAGTGAATCATGTACCTTGCAGCAAAAATAACCGTAACACAACAGGACATTGCTTTGACAGTAACTTTTAACCAAAACAACAATGAGATTTGAGTATTTTAAAATCCCTAAAGCAAAGTTCATCAGATCAGATACATGAACTTTGAGTCTGATTTATTATAAGCCATACTTGCTTTTTCCCTTACTTATTCCCCTTTGAAAAATCTTGCTTTGCAGGCAAATGGTGAACTTCAAGTGGAACAAGGTCCATGCACGTAAAAGGAAACTTTTAGGCATTGCCACAAGGTCTCCTTTTTATGATTTTTTTTTTTTTTTCCTTTTTTGGCTTGATGCATATGTTGCTCTGAAAGTAATGCCTCCTATTTATTTCCACGGAAATCACAACAGATACAAAGAGCACAATAATACTGCTTGATAGACCAATTTTTCAGCTACAGCGTGCTCTTTTTCAACATAGTCACAACCGTTAGCTATACAGTTTTGCCAACAATGAACAAGAGCCGCCAATCAGCTCACTGCTCACACCCACCATTTGGTTTCCATAAATGCTCAGCAGGCATCAATGAATTTCAGTGGGTGCCATTTTTTTCCACCTGGAGGAATTCACAGAATCATAGAGTGGCCTGGGTTGAAAAGGACCACAGTGATCATCTAGTCTTAACCCCCTTGCTATGTGCAGGTCGCCAACCACCTGACCAGGCTGCCCATATCCACCCTGGCCTTGAATGCCTCCAGGGATGGGGCATCCACAGCCTCTCTGCGCAACCTGTTTCAGTTTGCCAACATACCTTCGCATCATCTTCATCTTATGCTGTTTTATCAGACTGCCCCTTTGCTGCCATCTGTCACACAGCAACAAAATGTGATGGAATATTGTTGGGAAGGTTCAGCCTCTACTGCCATGCCTCTGAATTTGTGGGCCAACACAGTAAAATAGGAAGCATTACTTTCAGAGCAGCCCTCTTACAATTCTATTGCTAGCTCTGTGCCTCAGTCCGAAAGAAGATTTTGCTCTACCTTTCTCTTTCCAAACTATATGCAAAGCTTATGAAAATCAAGTTTTTGCTTTTCTTCTTGTTTCAGTGGGCTGTGACTCGACAGTGTGTGTGTTAAATGAATGCCATTAGTGCTTATATGTACCCATATAGTGAAGGCTGTGCCTCACCAGCTTTCTGCAATTCCAATATTAAGTGACAGAATAAGCAGTTTCCCTCTTAATAGTGTTTTCTCTCAATTCTTTCTTTTGACCTAATACAGATTTTTCCGCACAGTGGGTGCTTTATGGAGGAGTATATTTTAATGGAGAAGAAAATGTGTAGGGAATAGAATGTTACATTTGCCTCAAGAGGCATGAGTTCCAATTCCTCATTCTGGGGCTATCTGTTGAACAGTTTGATATATAATTTCATCTCACTGGGCACGCATTCCCAGGCCTGTAAAACAGAGACGTTTACCTGACATGTTCCTTCTCTGCAGAGTTTTCAGAGTCAGCATGAGGAGACGCTAGGCTTTGGCTTTGTGCGCCACACCTTGTTATCTTTTTCATGCATCAATATGGTAAAATAATAACCATACGGTTAAATAACAATCATATTGACGTTAATCATATTCATTACTCTCAAATCTTTCCATCTTTTTTCTTTTCTCCCTCTGTACTTTGTATAAGAAATTACATATTGTTGCTGGGGTAGGGGGGTGCTTCTCCAGTGGCAATACTTTGTGAGTACATTGAAAACTTTGCTTTAACTCTGAGACCCTTCAGAAAGGCCCTTCTGTGTCCATATTGCATTATCTGTCACAGAATGACCCGGGTTGGAAGGGACCTCAAGGATCATGTAGTTCCAACCCCCCTGCCTAGCAGGGCCACCAAACATACGTCTTTACTAGATCAGGTTGCCCAGAGCCCCGTCCAACCTGGTCTTGAACACCTCCAAGGACGGGGCATCCACAACCTCCCTGGGCAGCCTCCCTGTCCATCTGCTTTAATTAAGAAGCCCTTTTAGAAAGACTGGCCAATCTTCTGCTTTTACCCTGCAGAACTGAACAACGCTGGAGACCTCAGAAAATATTAAATGGCCACCAGCAAGGCAGTACTGCCTAGGAGTTTTTCCTTCACAGAGCTTTATCCTCTCTATGCCCTGTGTCTGTATCAGTGCTCTGAAAGGATTGTACAGCACGTAGTTTCCTGAAACAGCAGTTGAACTTGGCATTTCTTTATTTTGCCACGAACTTCAGTTAAAAGCCAAGACTGAGCAGGCAATAACTGCAACTGAGTCTTTGCACCCTGTACCTGGAAAAAATACCTCCGGTTTGGTGTACATAAGAGCCACAAATGGCTTCACCTTGATGTCCTGCTGATTAATGCTTTCTCTCAGCCAGCAGTCCCTGAGATGGTTAGTGTCAGCAGAACAAGCCTTGCTACCTCGCCCAATAAATCACCGTTATCTTCACAGGGAAACAGCAGCAGTTTGCACTCGTGCCCTCTCTGGGCAGTTCAGCACAGCAAGCAGTTTTCCACATGCTGTGCTGGACCTGTCCATTGTGATAACTGGGTGCAGTCACTGCATTGTCACCAGATACCACAAACCAAGTTTTCTTCCAGTTCAAATCTCTTATCTTCATAAAGCAAGATGCTTGGGGTCGTTGCCCAGAATCAAAGCAAGGTATCAGCACTGTAGCTCAGTAAATAACACACAACAAACCAATGAGCTGAATTTTAATTTATTTATTTTTTTGCTCACTTTTCTGTCTTCAGGTCATAGATATTTACATATTGTTTCAATGAATAACTTCACAGTTCATAAATCAAAAAGACAGTCTCCAACTATGATAAATAACTGCATTATAACTAGAACATTGAAAGTCATTTGATGGATTTTTTTTTCACCATTTTTCATTTTCCTATACAAATGACCAAAAAAAATTTGTCTTTTCTGGGTTTGTTTTTTTTTTATTTCCCACTGAATCGCTACCCCCCTCTTCTCCCCTTTTCTACTCTTACAACATGCAGAAGGTTTAAGAGAAAGGATGAAGAATGGAACAAATGTGCAGTCTTACTTCTGTTGTTTGTTCTTGGCAAAAGCATGTAGTCAGTTATTTGTTCATTAGAGCTTTTTTGGACATCAACCTAAAAGCAGAAGTCATTTCATAGAAGGAATGATGAAACCTTAAACTAGTTGGAACTCTTGGTCCATGAATAGGAGAACTTAAGAAAAAAAGAGTATTCCCTCCCTTCCCCCCCAGCCCCCCCAAAAAAGTCATAGAATCATAGAATATTTAAGGTTGGAAAAGACTTGTAAGATCATCTCCTTCAACTATGAAATCCAAAAAACAGAGAAAGCAAGGGGACTTTCTCCTTGGCTCGCTGCATCCCACAAGCCCAGTCCTTTCCTCCAGGACTGTCTGCCATCTGTCTTTGGCTTGTTGGCCTGCAGCAAACCTGTTGCCACTCCCAGGGATCCCTACAGAAAGCATCTTACATCTGATATTGCCTCCATGCCTGGCTCTTCCTGAGGTCAGGAGTGCTCATACTGATTGCTCTCTGAGGCAAAGTGAGCTGCCTTCCCTGTCTAGGAATTTGGGCTGTGGATCACGTAGTTCCTTGAATGCTATGGAAGGGAAAAGCAGTGCTTTGGAAAACCAAGATAGGAGATAAGTCTAGAAAACATCATGTATGCAAAAGGGACAGTTATGATGATAAGAAGGAGGCAAAGGGGTGAATGTGAGAGGTTAAGTTCATCTCTTCATTTAGTTAATCTCCTTGGCCATTTTCTCCTGCAGAGTATTTTAGTGAAAAAACCTTTCTAAGTGATGCAGATGTGCTGCATTCTGTTATGACACATGGCAATTTACAAATGATTTCCTTTCCTTGTAGCTCTATTTCTCTTCCATATTTCAGTCAATTCAGTAAGTCAAAATAAAGTAAAAATTCTTAAGACATGTTATGAGGAGAATGATGGATTTAATTTCAATGAAAAGATGCTTTTCTGTTATAAAGGGAAAAGTGAGAATGTGCCAGTGTCATGACTTTGAAATTTCCAGACAAGTTCAGAAATGTATTTTCAAGATTTTCAGCTCATTTGTAGCCTGACCTAAAACCATCAGAGGTGATGGAAGTCTTTATGTTGCTTTTAATGTTCTCTGAGTCAGGACCATGGGCCTTGAGACTCTAGCTCAGTTGCACCAAGTTTGTGCAATGCTTAATTAAATGGAGACAATAAATATGCAGCAAGCCACCTGCAAAATCCCTGTGCAGCATTAGGCTCTTAATACAAAAAAATGAATAATGTTTTCAGGAACCAGCTTTCTCAAATGATTTCTTTTACAATTATATGGGATGCTTTGTCCCTCACAGTGCTGGGTTTTGTTTCAGTCCAGTGCTCATGCACGCTATATGTTTTTTTCCTAAGTAGTTTTATATTTCTCAAGCAACTGCGTATGTGAGAAAGTGTTTAGGGAAGCAGAGGAAATATTTCATTCAGTCTCCCTCTTATCTGACATGTTACAAACGTACAGGTATTTCCCTTGCCATCTGAAGTCCTCAAGTCTAATATGAAAGAAAAACGTCTGACCAAAACATCTTGCAAAATCTCAAGTGGGAACATCCTGCAAACAGAGCTAGGGCTAGGATACAGCAAAAGCCATTGAGTCCACAAGACCTTCTTAAAATAATTCTGTACTTTTCATTGGAACTACAGAAACTTGAAGCACACACATCAGAAAGAGATTATAACCACTTTCTGTTGGCTTCTCTTCCCTAACCTGTCATCACGTTGCTTTTTCATGATAACAAATGTCATTGTTCCTAACAGAAAATGTGCTCGGGTAGCATAAATCACAGTCACTGCTTATACAAGACTGCTTTCCTATTTGCATATTAATAATAATGCTGAGAAATAAGGAGCCATTAAAGCCAACTCTAAATGAAAATGTTTCAAATTTATAAGCAACGCATTTTTCATTTCCACACAGTACTTCCTAGAATGTATTATCAGGAAATATGAAATTTTCATGGGCAGCCTTGCTGGTAGCTTACTGGGATTCTCTCCACGACAGGAACCTTGAATCAGTACAGTGAGTTAATTACATCTTGACTGCAGACCATAGTTTTGAAAAGGACCTTTGGACTAGACAACATTTTTCTGAGTTATTTCTACAGTAACTGTCAGTGACAGAACGTGAGAAGCAAGCGCACTTCACTGCTGAGCTGCCTATAGAAGAGAATAAGTATGTGGTCCTTTTGATTTAAGTTCAGTCTGTCAAGGAGAAATGTAAGCTGGAAGCCACCAAATGTTAGGCAATAATGAAAAAAAAAGACAATTTATAACTGGGAAGCATAAGTGGATTGAAGCACGGCTTAAAGTACAATTACACTCTTGAGATGTGAATTTGGGAAGAGTACCCATGTGAATGAAGAGTTCTGCTGTTTAAACACATTCAGAGTTCTGTCCTGATTTAGACTAAAGCTACATGTTATTTTTGCATTTCATGAAATATAATCCATATTTTAACATTGATGCATTTACACTGACAGAAGTTGATACAGTTGTTTAAGCAGTGTCGGTTGGAGCCCTAATAGTTTCTTGTTGTTATAGCTACCTTTGTATACATAAATATGTATACAAATATATATGCAAATATATATGTGTATATTGTATAAATAGCATAAATTGACACAAAAGCCCTGATCAAATCTAATAGAAATAATGTGGCTGTGAGGGAAGTATAGTTTCTTGCCATAGTATCAGCAGAAATACTGAATTTCATGCCCATTCTGCTCTCAGTTACAGACAGGTCTTTATGCCCTGTCAAAGGTAACTGAGATCAGAGTGAGGGTACTGCAAGCAGTCTGCTCAAGAGCCCGGAGATTTCATCTGGAGTAAGTCAGCAGAGAAATATCCAGCTCAGTTTTGTCCTCAAGCTGTCATCCCCATATTAAGACTGAGTACAAGTTAGTTCTACTAGCATGCATAGTTACACTTCTCTAAGCAGACATACCCAACAGCAAGTATTTGCTAGAACTGGAACCCGTGTTTCAGCAAAGAAAATTTGTAGTATGTGGGTTAGTGGAGGGGCTGCATGCCAGTGTGTTTTTTATGGGAAGGGGATAGGCAAATGGACAGTCATTCTGAGCACACTTAATTTGAGGGGCATTTAAAAACAACTGCAGATTTTCCAAGTATTTGGTTAATGTACATAAGCAATTTCATGCATTTATCTAATAATGTACTAGCTGCCCTTTGTGAGACCACAGGAAAAGAAAAAAATACGCAGTCTATGCTCGTAGTGCATTTGTGATGCCATGTGGTGCCAGGGACATCCATGGGGCAAATGTGACACAGGATGTGCATGAGACCAGTGTTCTTTTGGGATGGCAGTGGCTGCCAGGCATGCAATGAAGGCTTACATGTGTGCAATTGGATTGAACCTTCTGCATTTTGATATTTCAATGTTAGGTCGAATGAGAAGGATCAATATCCTGTTCTTTTAAAAAGATCTTCAAAACAGGCTCTCCAAGCCGAGATCAAACTGCTTTGAGCAAAATGCACTGGCATTACCAAAATCTATCCAAGCACATATATCTCAGTATCTCTTTTGAAATAAAATATCAACTTCCACTTGATACTTCAAAAAAAGGCTGATATCCCTGCGTGCAAATAAAGCTGGAGAGCAAAATCTTCATCCTGCTGAGTGCGTTAAACATCATGATAAGCTCCCACTAACATGAGCACAGTGAGGTTTTGATGAGCTATCAGAATTTTTGGTGTTGCTTAAACCCTATACACATTGGTCTCTAAATCTCATTTTAACCAACAATTCAACATAGATGTGTTGGCTCAGCCTTCATTTGGATGCCACAGATTTATCTGAGAAGTAGCTAAGGCAACCAACTGATCGCACATGCCAAGAGGCTGAATTAAACTTCACTTCCCAGAGATTCTCAAGCGATTTCAGAATTTTGAAACATCAGACAGAGAAAAGAATATTTGGTAAATAGTAGAAACGCCCCAAAGTAGCTACTCTGTGCATTCATAATGTGGCATCATTGGTTTTAACAACGACAACATAAAAATTCAGAATTGTTTGATGAAAGTTTTTATCTGAAACATTACAAAGACAGGAACGGAAAGCGCCTAAGTGAGGTTTTCAAAATGTAAATAAATGAGTTGAGATTATTGAATCCTATTGTACTAAAGCTGTTTTACTCTTTTGGTTGGGCTACTTAAGCCTGGCATGTATAGCGTGTGAAATATTCTACAGTCCATCTGTAGTCCGCAGGAGCCACATTCCATCCAAATGCTGGGAAGAGGAATTAGTATGACAAAATTGTCTCTAATAGCTTTCTTGAGTTCTTGTGTTCTTTTTACCCCTTTCTTTTTTTATTCTTTTTTCTTTCTACCCCCCACCCCCATTAAGGAGTATAATTTTTATTTATTTATTTATTTATTTATTTATTGAGTGGAGAAGCATCAGCTTCTTCTGGTTCAAGTATAAACTTACTTTCCGTACTAGCTTCAGAACAGATTTGGTAGTTACACAATCTTTCTACACTATGAAACTGAGCAGGTGAGAGCAGGAATGAGCTTCTGGCTAAGCTGAAGCTGCCTTTTCCACCTGCTGTACTGCAGTAAGATGTGAGAGGGCTGTTAGCTTCCTGTGCCAACAGCTTAGACACCCAGAGGCTCAGGGCAAGGAACTGACACTCTGTGCAGTGAGGATGCTCCACACTCTTGAGACACTGGGCACTTACGTTTGGATGTCATCTTTACCACAGTCCTGCAAAGTGCAAATGCTCCCAGCCTCACTCACACCTCCCTCCCATCTGTTCCCATGGCTGCCAAACCTTGGATACCACACGGTGCAAAGCACTTTTACTGCCTTTTGCTGCACAATTAACATTGCAGGGTGTACCTGGAGGGTGTGAGTCATCATCACACTGGGCATTTTGGCAGCAGCTTCAAGTCACAGTCCTGCAGGCACCGTACTTCTCAACCAAATGCAGGTGATGCTGGAAGCTGAACAGTTTCCTTTTTCATTCAGAGGGGGTCTGGCAAAAGTATCCATGCATGCTATACAAGTCCTCTGTGAAAGCTCCTTCAATGGGACAATGTGGGGAGCTTTCCCCACAATGTAGGCAGAGAGAGGTTAAGGTTATATGAAGGAAATAGCCGGATTGCTTCAGGTATTCCAGTTTTGACAAGGCAAGTGCTGGTAGTCCACAGCCATTCTGCACTTCTTTCCCCTTGTCCTCATTCCACCCAAGCTCTTCTTCCTCACATCTCTCTGACGTGCCCATATTTCACCGTTTCACTCTGACCTTATTAGAATCAGTGTCACCACAATTACCTGAATGTTCTGGAGGTGTAATGCAGTTTAGAAATGAGATCTTTTGAGAGTGCTCCTGCCTCTTATCTGGATGCAGTCCCAGCCTAATGCAGCAGCACAGCAATAAGTGATTTGTGCCTTGAACTGCACTGCACAGATATGCTCATGGTGATACTGGACTTTACAGCAGCAAAGTCCTAGCAAACAAGTCACTAACTGCATACCAAGCTGTCCCATCTCATTCTTCCTTTCTGAGCAAAAGGGAGAGAGCTGAGTTTCTATCAGTCACTATTTGCCTTGCAGCAAGCACTATCTTCCTCAACAGTAAGTGTGTTAACCAAGTAAGATAAAGCCTTCATTTGTTCATCAGCATAGCAAAGCAAACTGTTGCACTGGTGATTCATCTAGCTTATAAATGGATGTAGTGCTCACCACCTTTTCCTTGCTTACAATTTGTATGGAGGCTTAACTTTTTGGTAGCCCAGGTAAGTGAAACAATTTGGGTATTTTTTGGTCATTTTTTTTAAAGGCACAACTCCAATTAAACCCTTCTCTATTTGTATAGCCATTCCCATAGGCCTTTTATATCAGCCTGGCAAATCTACTACTCATTCAGTTTGTGTGTTTTTCTCCTCAGATTCTCTGCAGCCCACAGTTGCTCTCATGATCCTGGATAGCTACAGTATAAGATTCAGGCTTTTCTGTCTCAAAGGGCCATGCAAAGCAATAGCAACCGCCAGGTCAAATTCCTCAGCATAGGAGAAATAATTTTTGCATAGTCAGTTGATATCTTTTCAGAGGAAGCAAGGAAGCACCCTAGAGAATTTGATTTTCTTAGTGTTTATTTATTTTTCTTTTTATTCTTACTGAGGCAAGGCTAAAATATTTAGATGTTTTGTACCCAAAGATATCCAACATTCCCAAATTTGTCCCTTCAGTACTGATCTGTAGGAAGCTCTACTGTTAGGAATTAGAATGTGAAATCAAAGCGATGTTTGTATATTAATAACAGAGGCTTGGTACAACTGGAAGCTGTGTCCAGGAAAGGGAGTGCTCCTCCCCAAGCAGCCTACTAAAAGAACTGGCTCCAGCCTCCCACCAGTCAGAGCTGCCTGGATCCTTGCCTGTTCAGAAATGTGTACTAAGAAGACATACAACTTTGTAAACTTCTGTGTAGGCATCCTTGATCCCTTTTCCCTTTTCTCTTTTCCTTTTTTCTCTTTTCCTTTACTCCTTTTCCCTTCTTTTCCCTTCTCTTTATTTTTCACTCTTTATTCCTTTCTCTATCATCTATTACTTTTCTGGGTTTTTTTTATGTCCTTCACACAGTGTTCACAGCTGTGACTGTGCAAGTATGCTGTGTTCAGTCTATGATATGTACAGACCATAGCATTACATACAGTAACGGCAATATAGTTACAATACAACAGCAGAAAAATTTGCTCTGTAGACAAGACCTTAACAGCAGCCTGAGTGCTGTGAATTAAGCCACTCATTCTCCTTCGTAGCCTGGATATGTCTGGACATTTTCTTGAAATGAAAAGGCATTTGTTGTCAGTCATGTTCACCCTCCACCAAAAGCAAGAACTTACCACCCAGCACTACCTAAACCAGACATTTCTTAATTTAGGAACTTAATAGCTTATAGAAAAATATTTCAGCACTGCTTGAACAGTAATGAAGCTAGTTTGTTCATCTCTATTATGTGATACGAACTGTCTGCATCAGTTTTTATTCCATTTAAACTCTACCTGTCTTCCAGAAACACATCAGAGCTAAGCTGGCCTTTAGAAGTTTGAGCAGGTGTTGCAGTACATATGCTGGTGTTGCCTTAGCCCACTCTTGGTTGGGTCTACATGTATTGTACTGTCACTGGAGAGTTTCAGTTCATCAATAGCAGCAGTCCCAGACCCTCTGACACTCTCAGAGGGAGCTAACAGCTCTTGTTAACAGCTGGCACACTATTACTGCAGCACTCTATTATCTTATCTAACAGGATTTTATGGCTATATTTAGTTTAATTGACGAATGTCCTAGAAAAGGAGTTATGACAAGTTTCATTATCAATACATCAGTTCACATAATGACAAAATTTCAGAAAGAAGAAGGAGGGGGTGGAAATAGAAATGGAACCAGAAATTACTTCTGGCAGTGAAAGTCCTTCAGCATTTTGTTGACATGCTGCTTGTATCTAGTCGCTGGCTGATATGATTTATGGCAAAATCTTTTCCTCCTCATTTTGAAACTATGGTCAAAACTTCCATTGGATAAGCATTTATTTACTGCAAAAGTCTCACTGAAATGAATTCCCCATGGAGGGAATAATTTTGCAATGTATTTTGACATCTATATGAAAAATATTTATTTTGGCCTGTGAGAAAAACAAACAAACAAACAAAAACATGCTCTTCAGGAAGAAGAAATAGCAGAAATCAGATATGTGGTTTTAATTTCAGGTTTTTATGTTTGTTTGTTTGTTTTTACCAGATTTTAGGATGGTTTATTTGTAGTGCCATAAGGTAATTCAAGTTGGAAAAGACTTCAGAGGGCCCCCAGCCCTCTGTCAGGCAGAGACAAACCCAGTCTGTGTGCTGGGAGGTGAATTAGCGTGCCACCTTGCTCAGGTTTGTCATCCTGGTGATGACAGTTTTATTCGTGTGGCTGTATTGCTTCTGATGGAAAGATAGCTCCAGCAGGAGCTTTCACAGGTTTGGGTACTTCTTAGCTTCTGTGGATGGCTATTTGCAAGTCTCTTAGGCCTTTCTGATGCTCTGGAAATGCTATTTTCATTGTTTTTGTTTGTTTCCCTGAGATGAGGCTAATTGCCCTGCATTTTATATACTTCCTGAGCAGCACATGCTGCTTGCCTCTGTAACAGCAAGGTTTTCATTCACAAGCCTCATATGCTTAGAGAAGCTGCTTTCAGTGCAGCAGAGTTGATGCTTCAGAACCAGTTACATCGTCCTCCTGTTGTCACCTCATTTACATACCTCATGAATATGGTTTCTGTCCCAGCAGGTGTTTCACTAGTCTCACTTCATATACAGTGACAGTTTTTCCCCTGCTGATCTTGCTTTGTGGGGAATGGATGAGAGCACAGTGAAAATTGTCTGGACATTTAGTGATTTAAGAGCCCGCTGGCATGAGGCTCACGCTGTGAAAACGTCACATATCCTAATCCTGGCATCTCAGGCATCTCTGCTAGGAGCTGTAGTGCTTCCCTGTTCCAGCAGCCTCAGCCAGCTTCATGCTTCAGTCCCTCATGCCATTTCACAGGTACCAGCCACCTTTTCATTCAGATTGTCTAAATGATTAACATAAGCAGTCTAACACAGAGAAGTCTGCTAACTTGCATTTACACTCAGCTGCGGTTAGCTATAAAGGCTGCTGCTCCCACTTGTCTTGCACTGCTGCTAGTGCTGAGGGTTTTCACAGAGTGGAGACCATTTTATATGGGGAACTGATGCTGGCTTTGAGGTATTACATACTGCTTTTCTCCCCCATCAAAAGGAAGAACTAAACTGTTCCTCGAGTGGTATTAGCACTGGTTTTCCAACAAATACCTAGAAAATGACTTTTTAAGAATATCTGTCATTATTTACTGAAACAGCTGCTCTGTCATTATTGAAAAGGACTCTCTGAAACAGAAAATGTTTCCTTTATCAGCGTAGTATTGATATGCCATGTCTTTACACTGAAGTCAGATATCTCTGGTAAATCCTACACTAAATGCATTTGCTAGTTCATGCACGTACACACCAACAAGGTCTAACCAAAAGCTTGGACATGTGTTCTTATACAATGATATAAGGTTTTCCTCTGAAACCTTGGAACACCTTAGATTAGGCAACTGAGAAACAGTGGCGCAGTGGTATAAGCTGCTGCTTGCGGCACTGGAGGGCCCGGGTTCGAATCCCCCCTGTGGCGCAGGGGTAGAAGTGCCGCTTCGCTACACAGGGGGCTCGAAACCCGGGAGTTGGACTCGATGATCTCTAAGGTCCCTTCCAACTCGCACGATACTATGATACTATGTTGATGATTTGCTGCTCTTCGCTGGTATTAGTAGTCCCTGGTTGTCTTGCCTTTTATAGCACTGAAGATACCAGATTACCCTTAGAGGTATCCTTGATCAAATCATTTGGTATGGACATGAAATCTCTGATGGCTAGGGTGTTCCCAGCTTCTCACTGACTTTTCTTGTACTTCAGAGGTTAATACTCTGCAGAAAATAGCCTAGAATTCATGCAAAAATAGCGATGTGCTCAGTGAATTTTACGCTTTCCACTGATTGTCAGTAAAACATGTTGCTTCAGTATCAAACCAAATTGTACATCATTTGCTTACTGTGGGTTTCAGAGATCCTCAAAAGAAGAAGGAAAAACTGGGCCTATGGGGCATCTTTGCATAAGCTATTAGGATCAGCTGCCATTAAACTCTTGATGTGATAATAACCCCAACAATCAAAGTGCTTTTCCAACTACCTAAACAGGAATGCAAGCCCTACGTCCAGGCACAGGTAATGCTATTCACAGAGTATTCTTTGTATGTGTTGTCAGCCAGACAATTAAATTATCCACATCTCTGCTTTGTGATAGTAGAGGAGAGCGTGAGAGGGGATGGTGATCAGAATGCAGATATTAATAATCCAGATTAACTCTTTGTGAAGGATAATGGACTTGAGGTGAAGATCCAAGAATCAAATTATTCTGAAAGATGCAATAATTCTTCTGTCTTTTTTTTCCCGGTGACCACATCCTCTCTGCATCACAGGAGTAGTTATCTCCCAGGAGGGACGCACAGGATAAGGCTTCTGGCAACCAAAGCTCAGTTCCCTGTTTCACCAAGCACCCACGAAATAAGGAGTGCTCCTGATCACTTGTGATCACTCTGAAGCACTTGTGATCAGGCGATAGGAAATACAAAGGATGAGCCCTTGGGAAGTTTGGTACAAGCAAGCTACCCTCATTTCCCTGAATTTTGCCTGGCCACACAGAGTTTTCTAGAATCTACAGTATTATGCCAACCTTCAGCAATTGTTTGTATTTTCCATTTCCAACCTGCTCTATACAGTGTGAGAAGGGAAAACTTCTGTGTGGATCTTCTGGGGAGTTATATATATCATCTAGGGAATCTTGGCTGCTGCAGCCATTCTCTGCCCCCTCTAAGAACCAGGTGGAGTGTGTAGTCTTCTTCTGACTGTCTACATAAAATCCTGTTATCATGTAGGACATACAAAAATGGTACATCTTAAAAGAAGGCAGGCTTTTCACACTGCTGTCTGCAGCGCAGTCTACTCTGCATGCACATCAAATGGCAAATGCAAACTATTAGATGAAATATCACTAAGCAAAGGCAAAGGTGGATAATTTTAAAGTCATGTGAATTGCTCTATAAATGTCTGTTATCCTCAGTGAGGCTTTTGTGTCAATACAAAATGCCATACAGTGTAGCAATGTTTGTTTGTTTCATTCTGAAAAGGCCAATTCTTGAGACAAGACAAATGACAGATGAGCACATCCTTGTAGCCAAATATTTGCCAAAAGGAAAATCAATCTTTTTTTTCCTTTTCTCCTGACTTTTTTTTTTTCTTCTTCTTGCCTGCAATAGTTCACTTCAAAGCTAGTAGAAGACTGAGGTAGCATCCCTTATTTCCTGCACCCCAGTTCATCCAGTGCACTGCCTGGTGCGTGAGTCCAGCTCCTTTGCTACTTTAGGAAGATCTATTGATTTACTGGGCCAGTAGCACAGTATTTAGTAACAAGTCCTCAAAACCAGCTTTTGTACCATTGTCAAAAGGTGAATCCTGGAGATCAGCCTGTCCACAGCCTACCCTCAGAGGGCAGATTTCCTCCTCAGAAGGAACATTTCTCATCCCTTTGACAGCTTCCTCTGCTCTCTCACAGGAAGCAAGATCCAGTTCCAGATGCCCCTGCACCAAAAGGAAAGATGGAGGCTGCATTTAGCTGGCTGCCTTGCAAAGGGGAAGATGACTCACAAAGTCTTTTTTCTTTTCCTCTAGTGCTGCCCAATTCCCCAATCCCTTTCCAGAAACCAGAACACAGTTTGCTTCATCCTGAGCCTGTGTACTGCAAGAGCCTGGAGGTGGCTGGCTGTGGGACAGGCGTGGGTGATCAGCTACCGGTGCAGTCAGCGGTGTCATCTGTGCAGGTATCATCTGTAGCAACAGGGTTCCAGCTTGAGCAGTGGCTGGAACTGGACAAGCCAGAAGGCAAGAGCCTTCTCAAAGCAATCTCACCATATTTGGCAAGCTCAAGGAAAAATGTGTGAGCCTTTCCGTTGTTATTGCCCATACAGCATCTGACAAAAAATAAGAGCTGAGTCCTCGGGATTTATGCGGTTATGTTTGGGAAAAAAATGAGGAAAAAAAAAAAACAAACAGGCAAACAAAAAATACGCAGCCTTGTGTAGTTTACATAACTTCCTGGGAGATGTGCTTAGTTTACTTCATTGTAAAATGTATTCAGACCTGTCTCACAAGTCGGTTACCTTTGGTAGTTTTATTTATGTCATCTAAGAAACCTGTCATTCTAAATATATTATGGAAAGATGGACAAAAGCAGGGTTGTGCTTGCCAAATGCAGATTAATTTGAGATATTAACAGTGCATCCAACCCATTTAAAATGAAATGACTTAATATTAATCCCCTCATTAGTGGGATAATTCTCTAAAAATGTATTAGAGAAAAGACAGTGAAGAAGAGAAATGTTCCAAGGGCTTGGAAGTCAATCTCATAAGCAGTATTAGCATTTAAAGCCCCTGAAATTTAATCAGAAAGATCCTCACAATGTAAAGCTGCCTATAGAATCTCAGCTGAACATGGGCAGCAAATCCACCTGCAGGGAACCCACACGTGGAAAAGACTGGGCACATCCAGTGCTCCTTTACATGGCAGTTCATCCACATTTGAGTGTTAGATGCCCCTTCCAGAAATATGTGCAAGAGAAGAAGAGGAAAACATTCTCTCTTTTACTGGTGTTTGGGAGACTCTAAATAGGTGAAGACTCAAGATAAAGGTCGGGGTGTTATCTCATGTTATCCTACACAAATCTACAATGAAAAGAAAATATAATGAAAGCTTCTGACAATATATAAGGAAAAATGCTCAGTTATTTTCTATACTGTAGTTCATTTGGGAGGAAACATAACTCACATAATCAAAAAGTTCAGTTCAATACTGGATGCTTCTAATCTAACTTAAGCACACATAATATGCAAACTGAGAGCACGTAACAAAGCTGTGTTTTATTGCTTTGTTTAGTTATAATTATGTATGTATGTATTTATTTATTTATTTATTGTGGAATTTCAATCCAAGGATAAGTGTCCTGAATTGAATTCAAGGTTTGTCACTTTGATATTCTTCTATTAAACATGTTGTGATTTACAGAAAACCTTCCCTCCCTCCCAGATCTCTGGCACACAGTTCCTTTCTTGACTCCCAGTCCTTCTCAGAAGGAAACACTTGAGGATCTGAGACAGACTTTCCTTGTGTGGCAGGGTGACTGTATAACCTATCATTGTGGCAGGCAGGGATTGCTGCCTTCCACTGCTAAAGCACGTATGGGCTTTGGGGAGAAGGAGTATGACAGAGAAAGCAGCACTGTGGAATAGATTAGGGCCATGGTGTAAAGTCATTCCTGGCTGAAAATATGGCAGTAGCATTGATAGGTTTACAAACCTTCAGATGCTGAAATCCTGTTGTGTGCAGTTTTCTGTGTTTTGTTGTTGCTGTTTACAACAATGTACTTGCTTCAGCAGTGCTCTGTTTCTTCTTAAAATAACCTTTCTTAAGATCATTGGCAATTGCCCTTGGCTGCTTTGGTTTGGCTATTATTTATTACTGCAGTAGGGAAGGAGGGCTGATTTTGTTTGACATGGTCTACCCCATGGAAAGGCCTTGTCTGTACACCAGGAATTCTTCAGGAGCCATCTTCTTCTTTTTCACTGCAGTTGCTTCACCTCAGTTCTGACAGCATAAGAAAAGTAGAACACTGCTTTGTGACTTACAATTATTAAATTACCACCACTTTGCAAATTTCTGTTTGCTCATGCTCTTTTTAATCCATCTGAATGGAGAAGTAAAATTAGCTTAAGGAAACTATGCACTCATTAGTTAGCATACAACAAAGACTATAGATTACCATGGTACCTGTTGATGAGCAGCAACACAAATCCCAGTACTTTCTGTACTCTGGATTGTATGACCATAGGCTTACAATCATCTTAGCACAGCTTTTGTGCTAGCGTAGCTATCATAGCTAAGGAGGGATCTGTTTATGGTTGTACTGATAGAATCCTTAGTATGGATCCATTCCACTGTTGTCAATACTTCTTCTTTTACCTTTAGATAACAGTAACAGTGAAATAGCAATATGTCTATATCCATTTAGCCATGCTACAGGAAGGGCTCTGCTCCATATATTATACTTTGTAGAGAAAGCAGTTCAATATGCATATCAACACAGAACAAGGTGTTTAAATGGAGTGGGAGTAATGCCTTTTAAAGCAGAGATTTGACTATTAGAGCAGCACTACAGCACTAGCCTTGAGGCAGTGAGGCCCTGGAGGTCTCTAAAAGGCAATGGAGCACAGCTCTGCCTATTCCCCTGAGCAGTGTGCTGAGACTGGGATGAGCAGGGCTGATGCTCAGGGCAATTATAGGCTTGCAACTCAGATTTTCTGCACAATTTCTCATGATAGAGCTTTGTGAATCCTATTTTTTCACTGTTTTTGTGGGCATGAGATTACTTGTAATTGCCTAGTTCTGTTTGATGTTTAACCTCACATGTATGAGATATTGCATGTATCTCCTTAAGCTCATGTATCTCCATAACATTGACACAGCAACTTCTGTGGGGATTTTCCTTCCAACAGACTCCCTCATAGGCTTGATTTTCTGTTTTCCATATCTCTGTTGTGAAGCAAGGTGCTTTTCATGACAATTACTTTTTATGAGGTCTGTAATTGTCTTCAGACCAACGAGTCCCATGGAACAACCTTTCACTTCAACAAATGTTACTGTATAAACCATATCTGTGCCTGACATGCACTTTGTCTGGGGACTTCTTGGCAACCAGACCTGAAAAGCAAATCCAGCTTTGTTTCCAGTTTTGTTCTTCCATCAGCCTTGAGAGTTGCCACCCCAGCAGAAAATGTTGATAGCATCCAGAGACATGCTTTGGAGAGGTTTTAAAAAGGACTCCAATATCTCTTTCCATAGATAGCACCACAATCTCAATTTTTGCAATGGAAACTTGGAAATCCTTTCTTACCTTCTTGAATGTCTTTAGTATCTTTTTAAGATATATTATTAATGATGCATAGTTAAATTTTTGCTGTTACTGACTTAAAAAAAGAAATAATAAAATTTTAAAGGCTGCATTAATGTGTGATGTATGAGATAAAAGCTGCTCAGATTAAATCCATTAACAGTCACAATTAATTTTCTTCTCCCTGGTGCCTTCATTTTGTATCCCTGGTCATAAGTCAGTAGACCAAATTTTCTTTGACCAGATTTTGACACTGAACAGTGACAGGTACCATTGTCAAGTGCTATGGACTTAAGAATGATGAAGGGAAGATCAGTCTGAACTTCCTAAACTCTGTGTCTGGACATAAGTGAGCTTGTACCCATCCCAACCCTGCTTTCCTAGAATCACAGATGGTTTGGGTTGGAAGTGACCTAAAGGATCATCAAGCTCCAACCCTCCCGCCACAGGTAGGGCCACCAACCTCCACATTTAATACTAGACCAGGTTGCATAGGGTCCCATCCAACCTGGCCTTGAAAATCTCCAGGGATGGGGCATCCACAGCCTCTCTGAGCAGCCTGTGCCAGCACCTCACCACTCTGTTGGTCAAGAACTTTGCCCTGATATCCAACCTAAATCTCCCCTCCTTCAGCTTAAAACCATTTCCCCTTGTCCTGCTATTATCTACACTTTCAAAGAGTTGACTCCCCTCCTGCTTATAGACTCCCTTTAGATACTGAAAGGCTGCAATGAGGTCATTCCTTAGCCTTCTCTTCTCCAGGCTAAACAAGCCCAGCTCCCTCACCCTGTCTTCATAGAGGAGGTGCTCCAGGCCTCGGTTCATCTTTGTGGCCCTCCTCTGGACCCTCTCCAACAGCTCCCTGTCTTTCTTGTATTGGGGGCTTCATACCTGGATGCAGTATTCCAGATGGGGTTTCACGAGGGCAGAATAGGGAGAAACAATCACTTCCCTGTCCCTGTTGGCCACCCCTCCTCTGATGGAGCTCAGGATCCCATTGGCAGGGCACCTTGCTTTTACCAGGACATCTCTTGCAGGGATATTTAACCTCACCCAGCTGCTGGACCACTGAATGCTTTTTGCTTTGCTTGTGCTGTTAAACAAATGATAATTTGACTCTCAGCTGCCACAACAGCAGCACAGCTCTTTAAAACAGTTTTTGAAAGCCTGTGACTCAGAGCAAGATGAAGTCAGAGGTGAAAGCTGCTTCAAAATCTGTATTGGTTCCTGAGTTAATTTCTCAATAATTGGGCCTGGTAACTGTTGAGAAGAGCAGAAAATGTTCTCTTCAACAGAGTACCGCAGGGCTTCAGTGTGATGAGTTTGTAAAACTGAAAGCCTTGTGGACCAAACTGTCTCCTTCATGGGAAAGTAACATCATACACCAGTACAGACAGTAGAAGCTTTCTCCCCTCTTACCAATATGCTGTGCTTCTCACTCAAAGGGCATCATTTGAGGGGAGAATGTGTGCCCTGAATGGAGTTCTGCGTATTTCTGCTCTGTTTCAGAGGCCTAGCATAATCTTCAATTTTATTTTAATGGAATTTGTTTGAGTTTCTTTTTTATAATTCATTCTGACATTATAATACTCCTGAACCTCATCCTTTGGTTCCTTCCACTGAATACACAGAGGTTTTCCAGCTCCACCTCCTGCCAATACTTAACAAGAGGTCATCAATCTGCTGATTTAGTAAAAGCTGATACTTTGTTACATGCCTCCTAATCTGATTAGAAAAGGTGAAGAGGAGTATTTGTTAGAGTCGACTGCTTGAAACTGCTAGCCATGTTGTAATAGAAGCTATGTAAGGTACAGCTGATGGCTGTGGCACACTTTGGTGCTGTAGGTGCTGACATATAGAACTCTTCAGTACACAACTGGTGGCTGGCCTCCAGCTGGGCTTCATGCTGCTGGTCACAGCCCTTTGAGCCTGGAGGTTCAGACAGTTTTCAGACCACCACACTGCTGACTTCTCTAGGCTGTACTTCACCAGTTTATCTATGAGCATCAGTGGTGACAGCTGGAGTGGAGTTATTGACTAATGAGCCAAAAAACATTGCCATTCCTTGGTCACTTAGTACCGTATGCACCCTCAGTTGTGATTCTGTGGAGAGCAAACACCTGTGGATATCCCTCTCCGTACCCCCAAAGTGGATGTAAACTACCTTTTCCTAACAGAAATCTTGCAGTCTGTGCTGAAGGAAGGACTTTCCTATTCTACAGCACAGATTTTATAGTCAGTACAGCTTGTGAACATACAAAGTGCTCTAGGTGTTTCCACAAAGAACACCGTGCTGTAGAAGGAAACGTTTATGCTTTGAAGGATGGAACACAGCAGAATTCTTTATGATACAAGTTTTCTGCAAATGGGACAAAATCTTTTAAGATTACAGTGGCTGCAAATACAATTTTCTCTGCTGCTTGGGAATGCTGTCAGATCTCGTGTACAGAGATCAGTGTATTGGGCCTGAAGGAGCTGAGGGGTAGCTCATGGATATGTTGCTCTCGTGGTGAATTCAGGCAAATTACAAGCCTATATTTTATTTAGAAGTTTAGAAATTTTATGAATTTAAAGCAAAATACAGAGAAATCTGAAAACCTTTGTATGATTTCTGGTGAAGCAATGCAATTACAGTGAGCTCTCTGATCTCCTTCTCAAGCCATAACATGGATTAATGCTTATCAAATTCAGCCCAGTTTTGCTAAAAGTTTTATGAACTTCATTCAACCTGGAAACTAATTCGATTTCCAGACAGACAACATAATATCTAGCTAGAAAGTGTGTGGGTGGGAAGACAAATATGAGGCGATGACACAGGTTTTCATATCTGTTTGAGTTATATTTCAGAAAACAGGAACATTTGTAACAGCTGAAAAACTAACTTCAGAATCAATTTTCTTCAACAAAGTTTGGGTCGAATATCTGCAGCCCAAAGCTTATGGGAATTTCTGTCTTTGAGACTACTGCCTGAAAACAAAAAGTGAATGTTCAAGCTGCACTGGCAGAAGGAACTGTTTCTTCCTGGCACTCCCACATACTCACTCTCTTCAAAAGCTGAAATAACTGAAGCTCCCATAAGAGAGATTACATGTTTAGGTCAATTTATTTCTGACTGATGATAAAACCCTACTGTCAAAGATGGCAAAACAACAACAACAAAAGGCCAAAAATGTTTACCAGGCAAATAAAAAGTGTAGAAATAAGGAAGCAGAGGCTGTAGAGTCCCATCAGCCTGTTGTTGGCTGGGGGACATCCAGGCAGGTAGAGTGTTTCCAGTTCAAACCTTATCTCAAATTGTCCTTTCCTGATGTTAAATAATTAGAGCAATCGTAGTTTAGGACTGTTTATTTCCCTTCTCTCTCTGTCTATTCATGATGATAAAGAAAGCAAGGTGCTGCTATACTTATTGAATAATTTCTCTTCCCTGGTGGGTTTGGATGGTCATGTCCATGCCCCACATGGTGGGTGATCCAAACAGGTGTGGTGAGCAGAGAGCTGCTTAGCCCCAGATAGCTGTCCAGTAAATAGCATATCTTTAGTTGTCGCTGTGCTTAACAGCTGGCATATCTAGGCAGAGCTCAGCCTGTTTAAAGGGCCATGATTCTACATGATCAACTACTCGTTAAATGTCAACTCGCTATGTAAATGAGCAGTCTTCACAAGACATTGTCTTTTGCTGGGTATTTTCTTTGGTTCATGCCTCATAAGTCACTGGCAAGTTAAAAATCGGTTAATGTGTGTAAGTCATGTAGAATTCTTTATGCAATGAAATAATTTTCAAAATAGTACTCATTGTTATTAGGGCAGTTTTCCATCATGAAATAATTTTTCAAACAGCTTGACTCCGTGGACAAAAGAGGCATTTGTAATAACAAGGCATCAATCTTGTTGCAAATGCCAATTGGAAAGCTGAAAGACAAGAGCGCTGTCAAATTCCAAATGATTCAAGTGCAGAAATAAAGAAGAAAAAAAAATATATAGTAGTTATTTTTGTCTGTTATAAAACAAGCTAGTTGATTTTTTGAGATGTATTGTCACGTTCTTTCCATAGTTCAGATATAGAGTACATTATAACTTCAGAACTCTGGATGAAGGAGAATTGTAGCTCCCCTCACTTTCTGACTTCCAGGTTGTTTTTTTTTTTCACTGTAATATTTTTTTCACTGCAATATTTTTTTTCACTGCAATAATTTTTGCTTTCAGAATCCTTAACAAATGATGTTGCCAGCACAGAAGAAATGCTTTTTAGTTCTTTATAAAAGGTCTTCCGCCATATTCTGGCCTTTTTCAGCAAGTTGTTTTATCACTGTGGGAGGAGAAGGTAGAAATTCATAAATAATTCAGTTGTATGTGTTTACGCAAAAGCTTTATAGAAATGAATCAGAATTTTGAATGTACCCACACACTGATAGCATTGCTTCCACCTCCACCCGAAGGGCAAAATAAACACAACTGATACACTGTGGGCATCCAGTAGGAATGACATAAAGCTGGCTGCTGAATGGGGAATACTGCTGCTTTGTGCTTGCAAACAGGACTTTCAGTGACCCACCTTTTGTCACTAGGTGGAGAAGTTAGAAGCTCCTTCGAGCTTTATTCCCTCTTTTGAGGCCCCCCTCATCACAGAAGACCGAAGAACAAGTGAGTTGCCTGCGGAGTGGAGAAGGCTGGGAAGATTTGTTCAGACTTGGACATAGGAGAAGGGCACTGGAGCAACCTGGTACCGTCACTGAGAAGACAACATAGACTCAGCATTTTCTTTTACAGAATCATAAAAGTAGCTGGGTCGGAAGGGACCTTAAAGATCACCTAGTTCCAACCTTCCTCCCATGGTAGGGGTTGACACCAGGTCAGGCTGCCCGAGGCCCCATGCACCCTGGCTTCCAATGCCTCTAGGGATGGGGTGTCCACAGCTTCTCTGGGCAGACAGTTTCAGTGTTTCTGAGTAAAAATTTCCTCCTAAAATCTACCCTAAGTCTCCCCTCCTTTTATTTAAAGCCATTCTCCCATTTTCTATCACTATCAGACTGTGTAAGAAGTCAGCCTCAGACCTCCTTACAAGCTCCCATCAACTATTGGAAGGCTTCAATGATGTCTCCCTGGAGACTTCTCTTCTCCAGGCTGAACAAGCCCAACTCCCTAAACCTTTCTGATAGGAGAGGTGCTCCAGCTCTTTGATCATCTTCATAGCCTTCCTCTGTACCTGCTCCAACAGCTCCACATTTTTCTTGTGCTGGGGACCCCAGGCCTGGATGCAGTACTGCAAGTGGGCCCTTGCAAGAGCAGAGCAAAAGGGAACAATTATCTCCTTCTACCTCTTTGTCCATTCCTAGTGTCTTCGGTAACCTTAGCTCAAACTGAGGCAAAATTAAGCGTAATTTCAAACAAAGAATAAAATGATACTTAGTCTGACAAGCAGTACAGTTTCTTGGACAGGTCATAGGTTGCAGCTTTTGCACTTGAAAGCAAGTTTAGATTCAAGTACGAATGTAAAATGAAACAGCTGTTTTTGAAGCATGTTTGTTCTTGTTCTTTAACAAATGTGTGCAGTCTGATATTGATTAATCCTTTACAAAAGCATGTTATGTTTGCATGGAACTTGTCAAGAAACAGCTACTGCACAAGGCCTTGTTTCACAGTGCCGTTCAGTGCAAGTCCCAGTTTTGCTGTTGTTTCTCCTGGAGGACCATTTGCTCCACCTTTTCTCTTCCTGAATAAAGCCATGGTGTATCTACAACACAAACAGTAATCAACTGCCAAAGTCAGCCCTCAGAAGTTGCTAAGCAACACTACTGGGCCTTAGTGTTGCATTCAACCATATGATACCCCCAGCCCAACACCTTCCAGGAACTGATCTCACATCCTCAGATCCTGCAGTTTAATTAAGCTCAACTAACAAAAATGATTATTTTGCAATCTAGCTCCAGTTACTCTGTAATTATCCTGAATGTAAAAATTGTTTGTACAATAGAAACCAATCATTCAGTTAATACCCATTCATTTTAGATGCTAAAATCCATAATTCCTGATTGAGGTCAGGTGATTTTGTGATTTTAAAGTGTTAGTTGTAATAAATGAACACAGGTGTTGACATCATGTAAATTCTGAAATGAGATAAACATTCATCCTGTAACTATCGTAACTATGCTTTACAGAATTGAGCCTAATATTGAGCAGTGTTCCATTTCTAGATGAGGGGGTTGCCCTGGTAAACAGGGGACACTGAGAAGGAAGAGATCCTGAACACCTTCTTTACTTTAGTCTGTACTACAAAGATTTCTCATTGGGAACCCCAGACCCTAATGGTAAGAGAGAGAGTGTGGGGAATGGAAGACTTCCCTTTGGTCAAGCCATGGTCAGAGACCATTAAGACAAGGAGCAATGAGTTCAAGCTGGAACACAGGAGGTTCCACATAAATATGAGAAAAAACTTCTTTATGGTGAGGTGAGGTTGATAGAACAGTGAGGTCTCCTTCTCTGGAGACATTTGAAACCTTCCTGAACATGTTCCTGTGTGACCTAATCTAGGTGTTCATGCTCCAGCAGGGAAATTGGACTAGATGATCTTTGGAGGTCCTTTCCAATCCCTGACAAACTTTGATTCTGTGATCTGAATCAGGTTAAAGATGTGTGCTTCTCTGGGAAGTGGAAATACTCTGAAATTGGACCATAAGGGGGAAAGATTACAGCAAAATATTTCCAGGTTCAATCACATCTTAATGATAATTGCAGCAGAGTATTTTATTGGCTGGCATCTCATAACAGTGACAAAGCATTGGACTGCTGTAAAAGTGATTCTGGTCTTGCTGAAGTTAACGGCAGTTTTGCCATGACTTAAGTGGAACTAGGATTTAAGTTGTCTGCATGTTTGGTTTTGTATTTACTCCACTGGACACTGCAGAAAATTTTCAGAAATCCAACTTGTCCCACTTTGATCAGTATTTGTTGTCCTTCCTTTCTGATGGCTCTTCTAACAATCAGTATACCACTCTACAGTGTACTGGTTTTTATTTCATTTCTTAACTGTAGGCAGACTCCAAGTGTCCTGTCATGCTCAAAGACTAACTACAGACTTCTTTTCTTCTGAATACATGGTAAATATATTGCTCTTTTTGTGATTGGGTGTATGGTCTGGAGTAGATTAAAGGTCACCAAAGATCCATGAAGGAGCATCAGCAGCAGTGCCATCGTGCCTTGGTTGGCCACTGAATGCAGGTCTGTATTGCCATCTGTTCGAGCACCAGCCTCTTTGGTGCAGAAGTCATTAGCTTAGGGGACTGGTAATGACGCAAGTAGTCTTTCCAAGAATTGTGCTAGGAGGGAACTCGTCTTGTTAAAATTCTACTTTTGTAAGTGGAAATTTCTTTGCCTCAGAGATCAGTCATTTTCCACGTATCATTTAACCGTGACTATGAAAGATGACTTACCTCTGAGGCTCATAAAAATGTTTAGCCTTGTGACATGCATTATACTGTGTAAAATGTTAAGAGATGTGACGTATAAAAATTCCCAGAGAAAGGAACCTGAATATTTCCCAGTAGCGCTGACTTTCCTGATTCCCTTAGAAAAGTCCCTCATCCCTCATTTCTAACCTCATACAATGGTCACTCTAAGGGACACTGTTGAACTGCCTGAACCTCTGATTAACCATCTGAGGCAAGCAACAAGTCAGCTGCGGGAGCAGAGGTGAAGGTAATTCAGCTGTGCTTCCAGAAGGGGTGGAACTTGTCTCTACCTCTCCTAGGTCCCATGTAAGGGCTGACCACCACTAAGGTAGCCTCTCTTTCTGGAGGCTGTTCTTGTGTGGAGTTTTTGTGGTATGGTGAGTGTCCATCTTGACCAAAGGCCTCAGTGTTGGTGAGATTTTCCTTAGATACCCTCTGACTATCCATTTACTCTGTAATTACAACTATATTTGTATTATTCCAACTATACAGTCACTAAAGAACAATATCAAAATTAAGATTTTTTTCAACTATAAAATTATTGAAAATTAGTGGTGTTTTCTTCACTAGTTATGACAGGAAGATAACAAAACAAACAAGCAAACAATTATTGTTAAAGCTGATAAATGAGGAAATCACAATTACCACAGTCCCACTCTCATCAAATAAGTGAATCCCGTGTGTATTAACTGCTGAAGGTGTGCTAAGCATTAAACTAAACACAGAAAAAATAGAGGATGAAATCTTGAAACACTGGAAGAGTTAAAAACTCCTCTGCCTTCAGCAGGATAAAACATTAAGATTTTATTTGGATCACCGCTCTGGGGTTTTGCATCTCAGAGGCTAGCAGGCATGGCACCAAGAAATATGCCTGAATTCCAGCTCCCAAGTGCAGATTTAGACTCTGAAATAAATGTCTGCTTTTTCAAAAGGGTTGAATGCTTGCTGGCTTTTTCTGATGACACCACTGCAATGAGTAGTCACTGTATCTCATTCTCACATACATGGACAAGTGAGTATTTAGTCCAAGTAAGCATTATTTACTTTGTCTTTTTGCATCTGTCACATTGCAGGAAACTTTTTAGTGAAAAAGTAATTTTAAAAACTTGCCAAAAATGATAATATAAAAACTACCCTTTCTCTTCTGTGTTTTTTTTCCCCATATGTTTAGATGTGAAATGAGGATTGGCAATTTAGCTGGAGGATTGCAAGCAGATGAAAATCAGTAATCTCCTCTGCTCCATGCTACATGGCCTAGATCCTCCACTGGGAGTGCAACAAAATAACTGCTTCAGGAGCATGACTTGAACATATCAATGAAAAAAAGGTAATCAGTATTGCATCAAATTCTCTCTTTTTTTTTTTTTTTTTTTTTTCTTTCTGTGCATTGTAGAAAATCATTGTGGTAATAAAAATGGTAGGTTTTAAATTTCTTATGCAAAAAATGTTCTGTGCTGCTGAATATTGAATATGGCTTTTCAGTAGATACAAACTAAAAGTCACTATGGGAATGGAAGGATGCTGTATATAGGTGTAAGAAATAAGTAAATAAAGACCAAATAAAGGATCTCTGGAAGATATTAAATCTTTTTAAAAGTAGTACCAGCTTCTAATACGATAGTTATATGTCGTGATTTTATGAAATCAGTGGACGAAGGGGAGGCTACCAATGTCATCTACCTGGACTTGTGCAAGGTCTTTTAACACGGTCCCCCACCACATTCTTACCAGCTTGTATTGGTAATGGATGTTGCTTTGACCCAGGTACAAGACCTCAAGCTTGAGTTTGTTGAACTTCATGAGTTTCATTACTAAATCCTGAATCCCTCTGGATGGTGTCCCTTCCTCTGGCATGTCAACCACACCCCACAGCTTGGTTGTGGATCAATAAAGGAAACTTTCAAGTTAGCCTCTAAATTAATCCTTGGTAGTTTTGTACAAATAGAAACATAAGGTAATTTTGTTTAGAAAAGACCTTTAAGATAATCAAGTCTAACCACTGACAAGACCATTAAGAAGAACTCGGGCTGATGTAAATGTCCTGTTCTTGGAAATGCAGCCCTCACTTACCAGTGTGTTTGTTTACTCCATAACATCTAACCTGCTACTTGAAGTGTTGTAAAAGCAGCTTAAGTGAAGTCTGGTTTAAGTCTACTGAAACATTGTAGCCATGTGTAGATGCACTTAAATCAATTTATAGTCGCCATATAAAATTCCATCCTTTGAATTAAGCTAAATAAACATAAGCCAGTTGTAAATCAATTTAACTGTGTGCACATGTAGATTTGCATCATGTTTAATGAAACTGATTTAAAGAAACAACCCTAGTGAAACCACTGCTGCTTTCTTTTGCAGGCAAAGCCTATATTATGTTTATTTATTTGGAGCTAGAACTCTGCTGGCACACATATTGAATAGCCAGCGTAACTCTACAGCTGCACTGCTGTACATCAACCTGAATTCTTGGTCTTGCTATTAATTTTGCTAATAAATTTCCTTGCATGAAACTAACTTTATTCCTCAGTGAGACTTAACCCATGCATTTGTCTTCCCAAATGAGTTGGGATTTTTTGGAGAGTAAGCAGATGAATTTAATCAATATGGGATATTTGAACTCAAGTTTTTGTCCTTCCATATGTAACTTAGGCTCCTCACATCTGCAGTTACATTCTTAACATAAGAGTCTAGCTCTTCAGTTCAATTTATGAATACACAAACAAGGGAATTTTTTAATTCAGTCAGAACAAATAGCCTTGTATTGTCTAGCCAGTGTGTTCTGGTAGGGTCTCAATTGTGTCTAGGAAATTTATGCTCCCGTAAATTTATGGCTTCAGAGGAGAATAGTCTTTATGTTGGTTCTGATTAAATAAGAAAATCAGTTCTAGGATTGTAGCTCCAACTATTTGTACGTTCAGAAATTGTGTAAAGATTAATTCGTCTCTGTGGCGTATGTTTATACTTTAGTCAACAGAGTTTTGATTTCCTAACCAGAAGTCGTGATATAGTTTTCTCATGTGTATGTCATTCTGATGAATATCTTCAAAAGGCAGCAAGAAAGGAAAATCTCAGACCAATTCCTAGCGTCTTCTCTGAAAATCATAGATTTACATCAACGAGAGACATATACATGAAAAATAATAATAAAGAGCACCTGTGGTTTTGTCCATGCTTCTTTATGCCCAGCTGTATCAGTTACTATAATATTACCACTCCTTACCGACTTTATCTAGTTGGTGGACAATCTTTATCTAGCTGAAGATAATTACAGCTACAGTAACACTGCTGCTGTCTGCGCACCGCCCGGTCAGAAATTCAGTAGAAGCATGGGGACACTAAGCTAAAGGAAAATTAGCAGTGATGTGGGGTCTGACAGTCATTTATTCTGAAATGATTTACACATCTATTAGCAGTTAATGTTGTACATACTAATTTTTTCATTACTGTACTCCAGGGCAGTACTAGGTTTCTTATTTCACAGTGCTAGATCCTAATGAATTTTTCTGCAGTACATGAAGTACAGTCTGTGGCAGTCTTTTCTCTGTTGTCTCCACCTGCAGCTTTCTCTGAGCACTCGAAAGGAAACTTAAGCAATAACACAGACCAGGAAAGCAGAAAAACTGTGACAGATGCAGAGCACAAGCCAGACCCACAACTCATGCTAGAGATACCAAGCGCAAATCTGTCTGCCAGCTGGTGTCCTCTCAGGGCTGTCATTCCCTGCACAGTGTGAGCATGATATTCTCAGTATAACACTAACGCAAGCATCTCAGTGTCTTGATATTTTAAGGGGAAAAAGTTGGAAGGCTATCTTGGACTTACTGTGAGTACTTTCTTGAAACCTGCCTTGGTGATTATAGCTTCAGTAAAAATATCAAAATGAAAATACTGAAGAACAGGATCAGCAGAATAATCAGATATATAGCTACTGACTCAGTGTGCTCCATTACCAAAGATGGAAATCTTCAGTCAAACTTCATATCTTACACTACTTGAGCTAGGACAGCTGTCAGCTACCACTGACAGTAGTAACAAAGATGGTTAACCTTTGTGTAGACCAATTCCAGATTACTCCATCAGTAGACATAATAAGTTTGTTGGCATCAGGAGATTAATGAGATTCAGATCAGTATAGTCTCCTGAGACAAAGCCCTCCTTATTTTGAGCTGTTCCTGCCCCATTTTACCTGCCTGTCTTTGAGGTAAACCCTTTCCACATCCACCATCTCTTGTCCTGCATCCACATTTTAAGCCTCCTGGTTCAGAATATCCCGCTGTTCTGCCTTCATCTTCGATTCCCCGTGTTTCCAGTCTCAGATCTTCTCTTTTCCTTGTCCAAAGATACTGCCCAGCTCCTTCTGCTGTTTCTTTCTTCAGACTTAAGATCTCTGGAGCCTCTGAAATGGTTTATTTCTCAAACAGCTGGTCCATGAAACAATGGCAATTGGTCTAGGAAACAATATAAGTTTTAGACAAGATATGCTTTCTACTCAGATAGTGGCCCACAAGGAATTCAGATGGTTGAGAAGTTTTACAGGACAGAAAACATAGCAGCTGCTGCTCTAGATTATAGTTTCATGGTTAATTTGACAATGATCTTTTTCTTACTGTATATGTATCTTGAAATACATAGAAAAATAGATTTTTTTAAAATATCAAATTTATGGTATTCAACCTTACAATACTTTGAGTTGGCAAAATCATCTATGCATTCTTTAACTTTACACTTTGGACTGACTGCATCTTTCATCCAAGTCATTGACTCTATTTTTGTTTCCTTAACTCATCTATTTTTACACAAGGTCTTTGTATGTTATACTTTGTGCTCTACTGATGCAGTCACACTGTCTTCCCTTTATTCACTTTCACAGCTTCCAGAGCACTGTATCTTCCCAAAAACTTCTGTTTTTCGTGAGCTTTCCTGCAAGATTGTCTTTAAGCAATCTTTTGTCTTGTGATTGTCTTTAGACACTATTGTCTTTAGACTCAAGTCTCTACCTGGCACCCATCCCATTGCTTCCAGGCACATATATCTTCTTGTCTTTTTATTTTGCCCTTGAAACTACTCTTGCAACTGTGAGATGTAGCTCCTTCTCTGTATGGTTCAGCAGACCTCCTCCTACAGAAGCAGAGCAGTGCCTGCCCCTGCTCCAGCACCAGCCTCTGCCACGCTGCGCACTTATGCTGCTGCTCTCTGCTCACAATTATGTGCAGTGGAAGTAAAGTGGCTCCTGGTGACTACAGTGTAAAGCAAACACTAAGTTCTTAATGTGATTAGAAAGTTTTACCACAATTCTCTTCAGATAATTTATATTCTGACCCTTTTGGGGCAGCCATTTTACTTATTTTTTTCTACAAAGTCAGAAAACCAAGTTAAAAGTGCCATATATTTAATGTTTCTAAATGCTGCATGCTTCCCAGTATCTCAAATAGAGCTATGTAATTAGGCAATTTTAAAACTTGTCAAAGCTGCAAACAATGCACGACCAGACAATACAGCCTAGACATAACACATTAGACTGTTAGTTATAAAATAAGAGGCAACATGCATAATAGGGAAAGGAGTGAACTGAGGGCATGGGGTAGAAATGGAGGACTGAAATTCCTTCAGCAGCCTCAGTGGTTCTTAAACAATTGTATCTAGCTGCATGTTCCAAGTGTTTCTGAGCTTGTCTTATTGCTCTCTGGGGTGGAAAGCTCTTCACTCTTTGGCTGTTCCTTCAGAAAATCCAAGTACCCTTTTTCTATTCTGGGCTCAGCCTTCTTTCCTGGTTTTCTGTAAACTCATGAACTTGATGCAGGCATGATCTCTGCAGCTGTCAAAGACCAAACTCATCATGGTCTGACTTAATATATTTTGGCAAATGAACAAGTGAATGTGATTCACAACAGAAGTTTGGCTACTGAAGATGGCTTTAATTCTTGAGTCTCTCTCTGTTCCTTCAGCTGCCAGGCTGCTGGACAGACCTATTTTCATTGCTGTAACGCTCCCAAGTGAAAAAGGCTTTTGCCTAGCTCAAACTGGATAGTGTCTGATATTAATATTTGTTGTATGAAGAATTCTACAAGCCATTAAAAAAAAAACCTTTTCTATTACAATATACACTCTGTCACAGGGATCCTTCTGTGTCAAAACCTGCTTTCATAAAGCAGGCACATCAAGTTCTTCATTAGCAAAGTATACGTGAGAGAAGTTGTAGGGCACTCTGGGACCTGTGGCAGTTCAAGAGTATCTGACTGAGCTTCTTAGCTTTAATTATCTACACAATAGTAAAGACATTAAGTCAGAACACTGTTCGGTATTGGGAAAGGGAGAATACATTCGCCACTTTACCCATAATACTATTTGATTTCTTCAAATAATGGACAGGGTGCTAACCAGAATCACACAGGAGACCCCAACAAATGCTATAAATTCCTGTTTGATGAGTTAGAATGGTATACACAGGGAGGCAAAAAAAAATGTAGATATATTTATACAGCATCTTCATTTTCATACTTAAAATCTTTCTGCAGTAGCACAGGAAGAGATGGCACTCCCTGTTAGCCTCAGTGGGGAAACTCAGGGTTTAAATAAGTCTTCTCTGGCAAGTTAAAATTTCTTGGCAGTTCATTACCTTGGTCCTTAATTGCATTCATTTCCCTGTGGAGGTTCATTGGAGAGAGATTCTCCATTACATGGCTGCTGGGAGATTTCCAACAATTCACATTTTTTCCACTTAATTTCAGACTCAAATATTCATTCATTTTCAGAATGAGATGATAATAGGACTGAATTCTTGAGTTGGAGAGTCAGATATATGTACCATGGGGTATTATCAGTATATGCTGTTAATGTATGTCCTATTGAGTGACTCTGTAATGTCTGCTGTCTAAATGAACTCACCAAGCTTTTCCCTCAGAAGCAAATCAAAAGAAATAACATGATGATGGCTTAATGCTTCTAAGGGTAATGAAACTGACAGACTCTTTATCTCATCGTGTGAGATGCTTGTGAGAATACAAGATCTGGATGCTGGAGCTAAGCACAGGCTCAAATCCAAAAGTTTATAGATGGTGGGTAAGTCTCCTTTTCCTTATATACGCCCAATATATCACACTGAGATCACTGGGTTTCATGCTAAGGTTCAAATAATTGGTGAATGTCTGTCAGAATTTTTAACAAATCCAACTTGATTTGGATGTGGAAAAAAAGGAGCCCAAAAGCATTTTCAGGCTCTTTGCTAGGACTTCATTCTATCTATATTAGTTTCTAACCAGCCTTCTGACAACACTGTTTAACAGAAATATTAAATTGAAGTTCAAACACAGATAGCATGACTTCCCTGCTTTAGTCAGCAATCACGCTATTAGGACTTTCCTCATTATCACTGTCCAAAAATGATTCCTTAAACCATCCAAGTATCTATTAAGGAAAGAAGTGTAAGGCATGATGTGGAGTTTCTTGTGGTGATGTCCTCCAGGCTTTCCTCACTTTCAAGATCTTAATATAGAGCCCTCGCACACACTGATGAAAGCTTCTCAGCTGGATTGCCTTAAGCTCCTGGCAATTTTGGGATAATTGACCTCACTACACTGGTGTGCTTACACCCACTAAGCCCTCATGTTCTGAGAACTGAAATGATTCTTCCGTTCTACCAGAAACCTTCAGATGATGTTAATAATTTACCTTTTCTTGTTATAGAGCGCTGCTATCCTATTCAAAAGGTCTGTTTAAAGCAATCAGATCTTTCAGCCTTAATCAGCTGAGAAATGCCTATGTTTTCAACTAATGCCTATCTGTAAAAGAGAAATTCAGCTTGACATGCATGTACTTTTTGGAATCCATACCGCTATTAGCCAAAGATTGCTACATATCTGGAAACAGTCTACAACATCAGCTAAATCAAAGTTCCTCTGTTTTGTTTTGTTTTTTTCCACCAAGGTATCTTAATTTTCCATAACAGTACATTTTAACCTTTCAGCAAGACATATCTGGTTGTGGATGTTCTACATGTTGAGGGAGTTTATTTCTTCAGTTTGCACTAGAAAGTTGATTTTCCTCCATAAAGCTTTTGGATTTATTTTTTTTTAATCTATTTCCCATGTGTCTATTGCTTGGATCTGTTGCCATCCAGAGCATTACAGATGCTCGATCAGAGAAAATAGTTGTGGCAACAGGGAAGTCAACTAGAAAATTAACAAGCTTTTGCAAAGCAGAAAGAAATCAATAGGAGCACAGGACCAAGATAATAACAAAAGTATGAATGATCTCTGTCTATTGGATACATGAGCTTTCAGACATTACTTACATGTCCATCTTCAAAATATTATTGCAGCAGCCTTGTAGTTTTGACTGGCTTACAGCTTTAGGGGCTAGATGTGCCCATAAAGGGAAATAAAATACCAAAGCAATGATAGCAGCCATGTGTGTAATATATTAAAAAATAAAAATAAAAAAAATAGCTGGAAAAGCATCCTAACCCCTGAAGCTGGGTTAATACATACAGACCAGCAGCAATTCATTGGATCCATCCTCATCTTGGTGTCAGGACCCTAGGGACACCACCAAGCTTCGCAACCTCTTCTCTCACCCTGGGAGTTTGGCTGATGTGATGCAGATATTAGGTAGGGCTGCTGGGAAAGCAGCTAGATCAGGAGGAAGAACTGTGAGAAACCTTGCTGGAGACCTCCCCTTCTATCCTGGGATCCACATTGTGCTCGGGCCTCATCCTTGGTCCTTGTTTAAGCTGTACATGCGCTGATTTGATCTTGTCTTCATGGCTTGACTTCCCAGCTTGGTGGCTAGAAGTTCACCATCACAGTGGACGTATCTCCTTGACATTTGTTAACATCCTTTCTTTCATCAGCTAAATAACAATTTGTGATGAAAAAGCATCCCAATCAAGCTTACTAACCTGTGCATTTGAGATGGAGGCGGAGGTGGGACAAGACAAAAAGGCATGACGTGCTTGTCAGGAATCTTTCTATCGTTTAGTACCTTTTCAGATTCTCTGCTTTTCACGTGGCAGGACAATAAGGGACATATGTAGGGGCATAGAACCTGGAAACTTAGAAAATGTGGTGTTCTTTAACTGATGTCAAAATATTTCTGCCTATTATTGCTTCATATTAATACCTTTTCCTAAGAGAGCAGTCACAGTAGCTTGGGTTTGAACTGAGATCTTAGACACCTTGGGAACTTATTCTCTTCACAAGGAAACTTAGCACACAAAGATCATTTCTTCTCTTAAAGGCACTGAAGAAAAATAAGTCTGTTGTCCCAAAGTGTAAATTCTCTTCTTAAGGTTATTTTAGTGCATTTCATAATCGTTGTTGCTATGTTCAGGATCAAAGCACGCCTACTGAGCCCTGGCCAAAAGTCAGGGACAGAGAATCTCAGATACTGGGTAAGAGGGGTTGGAAAACAGGAGAAGAGTCAGTGCCTGTGGAAGAGAGGGGACTGGTAGGAGAAACAGGGGAACATTTGAGGGGACAAAAGTCAAAGGTAACAAAAGAAGGACAGAGGAGAATCTCTAGATGGATAGAAGTCACTGTACTCCGTAGTCAACAACCAGTAATTACATTTGTTTTCTTTCAGCTGTCCCATCAGTGTGTCATTCAGGTTATTCATACATCATGCCATTTTGTGAGAGCAGTTTTCATCTGTGCTTCCAGCACATGCAGTCACAAACTTCTGTGGGCTCTGAGAAGTCAGACATGATGGCATGGAGGGGGTTTCTGTGAGCACTAATTCTCTGAAGGAAAGTGAGTGCTTTCCTGCAGGGAAACCATCTCTTCGGTGTACTTCAGTGCTGAGATAACATTGCAGTATCTGCAAACAAATTATCCGTATTGATCCGTCTAGCTAGGTGTGTCTGCCAACATGTCATTAACACTGCTATGGCTAGAGGATTCACAGAAAGCTCATGTAGCAGATAACACAATTTAAATGCATTGATACTTCATTCCCCTAAGAGCTGTGTGGAATTAGTTTCTCCTTTTACTCCCTTCCTGATTCAGCAATTTAGTAAACTTGTACCTATTTCAGGAGATAATCAAGTAGCAGAATGGAGCAGAAGAGGTTACTAGATGCATCATTCACAGCCATTGGTTAATTTTTTGTACACAAGTAAGATAGACAACTGTAACAACTAAAAATAATTTAGCATGGATATATATATATATATATATATATATATATATTTCTTTGTTTTCTGAAAATGAATCTTGAACTAAAACCAGTCTGAAAAGTTTGTGGAAAAACATGGTCTTCCCTGCCTAGTCTAATCCCTTTAAAAGTCTCATCTATCGTCTTCCATGTCTTTTGCCTAAATCTTGAAAAACAATTGTCTTCATAATCTCTGTTCCCTAATACAGTTTCCTTACTTATCACAGACTAGCTGCATCAATCAATTCCTGAAGTTAAGCACTCAATGTTGGCTTAGAAGCCTGTAACCTATCAAAATTAAGTTTATTTTAATCTAAAAGTTCTTCATGAAGCAGGGGATGTAGTTTCGGAGAGTGCTGTTGTCTTGTCTCTTCAGGAACTCCTACAGCTGCAGAATAATCTCTGAAATTCTCCCATTTAGGTCTGACATATCTTTGAATCTCTTGTACTTGGCACATCACCAGCATGCTCCATTTGACTTGCTTCCTTCATAGTATTGGTGTTTACAAGTCCTTTAGTTTGTATCTTAGCCACTTCCTCCAGCTGAGTAATTGTGTGAGCCAGGCAAGAGAGGAAAAGGAGGCACATTTCCTTTCAGCCCCTTGTCAGCTTGCAGCAAATAGCTACCCACTTACCTTTCAGAGGTTTAGAAGAAGGGAAGGGCCATCAGGAATTCACTGTGATGACTGGAAGAGGATGCAGTACAGAAAACACCATGAAATGAAAGAGAACTAAAAGGAGTCTTAAAACAACATTTTCATTAAGCAGTAGAATTTCTTGCTCTGGGAAATAGTGGGTGACAGCAGCTTACACAGCTTAAAAAGGACATTTGACAGGTTCATATAAGAGAAATGCAATCAAAGATTGTTAAATACAGAGGATGCCCCTAAACAACAAGCTTTTAGAAACTGAAAGAATGTTGCTGGAAAATGTCATGCTTTGTTTGTATCAGTACTTACACTCCCCCTTTACAGGTATTTCTGGCTCCTGCTGGAGACAGAGTACTGGCAGAGATGGGCAATTGGTTTGATCCAGGACGTGTCTTATCTTACAGCCCTCAGCAAATAACCCACTTAACTTCACTGGGGGGAGGTATTTTTGGCTTGGGTTCTTTTTTGGGATAGCAGGTCAGAGGCCAAAATGGAACACTGAGAATGAGGAACAGAAGTTCTTCTGCAAGGTGCTGATTTTTTTTATTTTTTTTTTCAAAACCCCATACACCTTGGTGTATGAATTCTTTAAACTCAGCGTGTTTCATTTCATCTTGCCTTTTTTCCCTATTTAATCTAAAATGACCTAACCATCTAGAGAGTCCTGGATTCCTTTAACCTAACTTCAAGTATCAAGCACAAGAATCTATATTTGGATCAAGGTCACCATAGGGTCTCTCTGCAGTCAATGAAGAAAGTGATGCAACTCCAGTGGGTGATTCATTCCATAGGTGGGCTGCATCTCCCTCAGGAAGTATGAATTAACTATGTAGAAAGCCTAGCATGACCTTGTTTCTAATTTAAGCACATCAGCTAAATGTCTAACTTGTCAGGGCCTCGAGTTAGCAAGGAACATAACTTACTACCCTTGTTCCTGCATTCTAGAGATTTATTATGTGCGTGTGTAGTAAAAAGTCAGTGCCTCTTTCAAACTTCTAATCCATAGAAACCATGATATAAGTGTTGTGCCAGAAATGTAAAATCTAAATATATAATTTAAAAAAAGAAAAAAAAAAAAAAAAAAAAGGAAAAAAAAAAGAAAAAGAAAAAGGAAGGTTGGAATCCTCCGTTTCCAATTAGTTTTTATAAAAAGATGAACATTATAAAAAGAACAAATTTAATAAGCAGAATAGACAGCATATAACACCATGTAAAACAAATATTTTTCCACTAAATAGCCAACAGTACAGGTCCTGCTTGACGTGACTTATCATTCTTCCTTTTCCAAGTACAATAAGAAGAAGCCATAAGGGTTTTATTTGCCATACTATTGTTATATCCGTTTCTATTGGAATTCCTTTCTGATTTAGTAATTGAGCTAATTTTGTACACAATAAAATGTCACGATAACTTAATTCTGCATTTTGCAAAGAAAGAAGAAGCAGATGCATAACTGAGGTCTCCTGTAAGCAGACTAATGGAATATGATTCATAAAACTGATCACATAACAATTTTTACTTGGCAAAGGACAGTTACACACTGTTATCATATCAGTATAGTATTGCTTCTTTCTCTAGCAGCAGAGCTCTGGAAACCATTATTTATTATTTATTTTCTGAAGAGTTTTATTAGATGAGTAAGAGCAGTTTTGTTAACCATTTTGTTAATATCCACACAGAATATGAGGGTTAAGTGCTATTTCTCATGATTTTACCAAATTGGTTTTTATTTTATGAAGAGATGATTCATAAACATATTGTGTTTGGTAAACCAACTATAATGGTTTACCAAAAAGTAATATTTTTCAGTACTTATTTCAAGTTTCTTTTGTCTGGAATATCCAGATATTCTCATTTTACACATAAGACTCCTGTTCAAATATCTTCATATGCATCCAGAGAGCCTCACCTCCACTTCTTCCATGATACTGACTGTTTCCCTTGAGAGTGTCGACAGAACTTCACAAAAATGCTAGTGGCCATGCTATAATATGCTATTTACCTGGGAAGGCTACACTAGAGTCCACTCCAGTCCCCAGCAGATGAACTTTTGTAATGTGTAGTAGAGACTTCTCATCCCATAAGTAATCTCAGTCACTGAATGGGTATAGCCTCAGTTTAACAGTGGAACTCAACACAAGACCAGTAGATCTCAACCTTGACTGTTCATCACATAAGTTAATACACATCAATACAGTAAAAAGAGATTCCTGAACTAGGTACCTGTCTGTGTTATCTACATACAATGTAGTTTCCTTTATCCTGATACTTCACCTGGGCACTTTACCAGTTCTTCTGGAGACAGCTGAGGCACGTCTACAAGGTGTTTGTGCTACAACTCCAACTTGTTGATAGAAAAATCCTCTCCCAGTAAGCCATTAAGACAAGGAACAGCTCTCATTGCTCCAGAGCTGCTTGTGGACCTTCCATCCTGGCAGTCAGAAATCATATAGTAAGCATAAAGCTGGGGCAGAAAGAGTGAACTTTCTTATTTGCAACTAAATCACAAAGGGAGCTTAGGAAGCAAGAAATGTTTGGCCAACTCTGAATATGAAAAGAATATTTGCATACCATCAAGCCAGTGTGGTGATGTGAACAATAGCTGGAAGTGATTGGAACTGTGATGCTCTGTCTCATGCTAAAGCCAACAGTCCCATCATTTTCCAGCTTTTCCACTGTTTCTCAGTAACTTTGTGTTCTCCAAAGGTTTTCTATCCCAGCTTCAACTCATTCTTACCCATCTTTAGTGTTAAGGCCTGACAGCAACTCAGCCATGGGAATGATATCAACTGTTCCCACCATGACAAAGAATTGTGTTAGAACACCATGAGAAACACATGGTCTTACAGAGCTCCTGAAAGAAAGAGTTACCAGCAAAGACTGAAACAACAAAAAGAGAACCTGCAAGAAACCTCAGGATGTCATTTTTAGTTTATCACACTCTCCCCCAGAAAAATAAAAAATCAATAATTCAAAGCAAATGGCAGTGCAATCTGTTCTGAGAAAATTCCAGTGACGATTTCAAGCATATAACATGCCTTCCTACATTAAGGAAACTTTATTTGAAATCTCTTACTCCAGCTAATACAGTTACAAACCCACTGGTGTTTGCAAAGTGAGGAATCAAGCACCAGTAAGCAGATGGTTTCTCTACCATCTTCTTTAAGACGTTCTTTTTTCCCATGAAGTCAAAGTGTTCCCCGGTAATTTCTCTTCTTTTTTAAATCATCTTTTCTTCCTTTGTCTCTTTTTTTCCCAGAAATTTTATTGCAAGTCAAGACTCAAAACCTCCCAAAGAAAAAAAACAAAAACAGGCCAAGTAGGAGAAAGGAAGAATTTTCTGTTTTGATAAATGCCTCCCAAAGACTTCTATTTATGAGAATATGAACACAGAACCCTTCATCAACATATTAAAACTCAAATCCTCATGCACCTCTCAGCCCATCACTATTTATAAAAATAATGATGTCTTACATCTGTCATGATTCTACACTCTTGATTTCACTTGCAGTCATAAGCACATGGGTTAGCAGAGGTACCAGTAGTGCTTAGTGTGTGAGGTTTTTTTAGAAAGTGCTCTTTTGTTTGGTCTGTGATTGTATAGTGTCTACTGCAGTCTGATCTGGATCAATAGCTTCAAATCAAAGACAACATGCCAATGCACATAGCAAATAATAATGAGAAAACTATTCCATTCATGCAGGACTGGAGACAGCAGCGATCCTTGCCCTAGCAGCTTCCATATATTTGGAGCTTGTCCTTTCTTTCCTGGAAGGATTGTCTTGTAGTAAAGCATTGCCAGAGACCTCAATAGATGTTGGTTCAATTTCTGATGTTTTCTACAGGTTTCTGGCAAAACAAGACAAATCATTCTAAACTAAAAAGCAGATCATGGAACTTTCTTCTTCTACTCTGATGTTTTATAAGCACTTGTGTTATGAATGCTTTAAACAGAGAGACCACTTTTGTTTGCTCAGAGTAATTCAGTGGGAGTTATATTAGTGGGGATGTTGGGCTGTACTCTAGTAAAAACTGAAAATCTTAGTGAGCATTCATCAATCAGTGGCATGATTCAAGGTTAGATATATACACTTAGTATTTTACAAATGGATCAGGCTGAGACATACTGCTAGGCAAAGAATGATTTTGGAGAATTATGACAGGCAATGCCTTGAGTGGAGTGACTCAGATTCATAAATTTGACTAATGATTTATTTACCAAAAAATGCATTTGTTCAATAGTCACAGCTCTTCACTGACTTGGCTGATAACTTAAAAATGAAAAAAAAAAAAAAAAAGAAAAATATTGGAAGTATAAAAATACTGTAATTCAATGTTTTCAAACAAGATGTTTCTATTTTTGCCTTCAAAATTATTTTGAAGTTGCCAACGTAAAGAGTAAAAATGAAGGGTAACACTTCTGCACTTCTATTCTGGTCAGCCAAAATATTTAGTAACTCGGAATGATTTCTTTTACAAACTGTTACTCAAAATAAAACTAATTGGGTTTAGCCCAGTAAAAATGTAAGGTAGCAGACACTCAGCTGGTATGGCTTAAAACAGGCAATTAGTAGTAAAGTTGACATATGTTGTTGGTTGGACTATCTAGCTGGCTGGGTATTCTTGGTTTTTTCTTAAAGCCAAACTATGAAGAAAATGCTTCTAAAGATTTCCAGAGCTTTATTGCCATGAATATATGAGCAAATGTCAAAAACAGAACCAACTTTTCTCAAATTAACAACATTGTGTCTCAAAATGCATAAGGAGCTGTACTATTGTCCGCATTCCGAATTTATTTTCAGCATTCATCAGATTTGAGAAGATATGGTTAGCATCAAGAGAGACTTGGATTCTCATGTCCCCCCAGTAAAGCCATGGTCATTATAAAAGACAGTCTGGCAATGGCATGATGTCACAGTAGTTTTATTATTCCACTTTAGAATATTAGCATTTCTCTTTCTGACTCACTAATGATGTTTGACAGTGCCTAGTGTATGAAGTAGCACTTCCATTCAGTCAGAATTGAAAGAGCTTAGTTCACTGTGACCAAATAACGAGCTCCTTCTATTGCCAAAACACAGCCCCGCTCATTTTAACAGGCTTTTATTAATCTAAGTGGCAGAAGACACTACTAAATGCAAGTCAGCAGAAATTACAGAAATACCTAAACTCCATGGCAGAATAGCCAGAAAGGTGACTCTCCCAAACACATATTTTTAATGTCTTGCTTCCTAGGCAAGCGTGAAGGCTACATTGGCTAGGCCTTAATGTATTCCTGTGTGCTCCGACAATGGCATAAGCACAAAAAAGTAAAAAATAAAAAATACAAAAAATAAAAACAAAGGACAACAAACAAACCAAAAGTATATTCTCAGCACAAGTCATCCAGTTTCTGCCAGGGTCTGAGGTAAAGTGCACAAGCATCTTACAGAAATGAAAGTGACTGAAGTAAATCATATTATTTTGCTCTGTAAGTGAAAGGAAGGTTCAATTCATTCAGACAAGCATCACCAACCTAGCCTGACTTCTGACTTCTCTCCAACTAGTCTTATATGGAAGAATGAAAATGGAAAGTTGTTTCAAATATCAAGTCTTCACCTTTTGGCCCCACCAAAATCTTCCTTTCTCCCTTCTCTCCTTATTGACTGACACTGAGATTTATGTTTGTCCACAAATGCAGAGCATTTGTTCTTCCAGTCTGTAGTAAGCCAGTATTTTGGCAAAGCAATTTTCCTCTTAAGAAGGACAGAATAAAACATCCCAGTAATTTTTTTTTTTCATAGATAAGTCAAGGTGAGCTTGTATTTATTGTGAACAATGTGAACATTCTTCAAGGAAGAAAGACCAAAGCTATGTCTGTTTCTTGAGTTCATGTCCCTGTTTTTAGTGTGATCACAACTGAAGCTATCATAGAGGCTGGAAGAATGAAATCAGGAACTAGATTTACATGTACATGGTGTAAATTACTTCTAGAGATAAACCATCAGACTAATTGAAATTATAAGCACTGCTAACAAAAATATTTTGTATAGCCTGTATATGTATGCCTTCCTGATGATTCCACATTACGATTTACTGTTCCATTCTTGAATAGTATTTCATTTTCTTTGGCTTCATGACTTATGCACTGCCATGCCATATTTCCTAAGAGCTACAAGAGTTAATTGGGAATTGCAGTGTAGCAGTGTGCTGCATGTACTGGCTTTGCTGAAAGTAGCTTATTCTGTTCACTTGAATCTC
The DNA here is from genome assembly GCF_039878825.1 of Excalfactoria chinensis. Taxonomy (NCBI): domain Eukaryota; kingdom Metazoa; phylum Chordata; class Aves; order Galliformes; family Phasianidae; genus Excalfactoria; species Excalfactoria chinensis. The sequence goes on along the minus strand of NC_092825.1, from coordinate 66,229,000 downwards.
TGGCTTATTTTTTGTGTATCACTGAACAATTTCAAAAAACATTTAACATAATTTGCTGTTTAGTTTTCATCTGTATTACACTGTAGTATCATGCTACATAATATATCAGGCAGCCTACCATACAATGCTAAATATTGTGCACTTTGAAAGCCAGTACACATTAGCTGAGTTGACAGCAACATGAATATTACCTGTAGAATATAAGCCAGATGTTCTGACTCTCTGTAACCATTGTGGGATAGCTGTGAAGGGGTGGAAGCCTCCTTTTCACCACTGCAAATGATCGATGAAGAGCTTTGGCAAACTGATAGCTTCAGACTAGTATTTCTTATCTCCTTCCATTTCAAATGAGATCAATGGAAAAAGCTGTAGCAAAGTACCTAAGCTGACAACATTCTACCAACGTATTTAAGAAAAAAATAAAAAATAAAAGATAGAATCTCTGATTTGCAAATGGAATAGATGAAAAATACAGAAACAGAGAAACTCAATGGGTCTTCTCAATGGCTTGAGAGCAGCCCTGAGGAGAGGGGTCTGGTGATGTCAGTTGATGGAAGACTCAACATGAACCAGTAATGTGTGCTTGCAGTCCAGAAAGCCAACTGTATCCTGGGTTGTATCAAGAGAAGTGTGACCAGCAGATCGAGGGAGGGGATTCTGCACCTCTACTCTGCTCTCAAGAGACCCCACCTGGAGCACTGTGTCCAGTTCTGAGGCTTCAACACAAAAAAGAATCTACCTATTGGAGCAGGTTAAATGGAGGGCCAAGAAGATGATTAGAGAGCTAGAGCACTTCCCCTGTGAGGACAGAGCTGGGGCTCTTCAGTCTGGATGAGAGAAGTCTCCAGGGGCTTTTATAGCAGCCTTTCAGCTCCCAAAAGGGACCTACAGAAAAGCTTACTTTTTATAAGGGCAGGTAGCAACAGAACAAGGGGAAATGGCTTTCAGCTGGAAGAGTGTAGAATTAGACTAGATAGTAGGAAGAAATTCTTTCCTGTGATGGTGGTGAGACACTGGAACAGGTTGCCCAGTGAGGTTGTGAATGTCCCCTCCCTGGAAGCATTCAAGGCCAGGCTTGATGGGGCTTTGAGAAACATGGTCTAGAGGGAGGTGTCTCTGCCTATAGCAGGGGGTTGGAACTAGGTGATCTTAAAGCTCCCTTCCAACCCAAACCATTTTTATGACTCTGTGATTCTATGGTTCTATGATTCTCCTAATCTTCTTTGTATTGATGATTGTAATGAATAATTTCACTGAAACCAGACAAACTGGCCACATCATAGGCAATAGCACCATGATCAGTGACCTTACAGAAACAAGAAAGGTTTATACCAGCTGTTTGTATTTACAACTGATTTTTATGAAAGACAAGCCAGTTCCTACAGACACAAATTGCTAACATTCTACTGTATTACCAAAGTCTAAAAAGTCTAACCAGGTTCCTCAAAGCCAAAATATTCACCAAGCAGCAAATATAAGTTTCTGGTTGCTGTGCTATGCTGGTCATAACACTGAGCAAAAAGCTAAGACCTTATTTCTATAACACAGTGTTTCACTATGAACCACATTTTCCTTTTTCCACCTGTACAGCCACACAGAATATTGCAACTTCAGCTCAGAGGTGTGAAAATCCAGTGTGGTCCTTCTCAGAAGAAGTTAACAGTGTCCATATTAATGGAAAAATGCATCCAGTTCCCCCCAGAAGAAACCAGGGAAGACGTGTTTCCCATGAGGGACTTAGCAGTTTTGCCTTTAGCAGTGGTCTGTGTGGATTTGTCCTGCTGCATGTTAGGGAGAATTTAATCCTCTTGTACTGTTTCCAGGAGAAAAAGTAGCATTCTGGAGAAAATACATTGCATTCAGGAGCTCAGATACTTGGATTACACTATCATGGTGTTTACTGACATAGAATTACTCAGGTTGGAAAAGACCTCAAAGATCATCAGGTCCAGCCGCAGCCTAACCATAGTACCCTAACTCTAACAATCCTCTGCTAAATCATTTCTCTGAGCACTGTATCCAAACAGCTCTTAAACATATACAGGGATGGTGATTCAACCACCTCCCTGGGGAGCCTATTGCACTGTTTAACTACCCTTTCTGTAAAGAAGTGTTTCCTAATGTCCAACCTAAACTTACCTTGGCGTAACTTGAGGCCATTTCCCCTTGTCCTGTCACCTGTCACCAGTGAGAAGAGACCTGCCCCACTCTCACTGTAAGCACCCTTCAGATACTGGAAGAGAGTGATAAGGTCTCCCCTCAGCATCCTTTTCCCCAGACTAAACAGCCCCAGCTCCCTCAGCCTCTCCTCATAGGGTTAATTTTCCAAGCCCTTCACGAGCCTCGTTGCCCTTCTCTGGACCTGCTCCAGTACCTCCATGTCTTTTTTGTACTGAGGTGCCCAAAACTGGACACAGTACTCGAGGTGAGGCCTCACCAATGCTGAGTACAGGGGCAGGATGACTTCCTTAGTCCTGCTCACCACACTATTCTTGATACAAGCCAGGATGCCATTGGTCCTCTTGGCCACCTGGGCACACTGCTGGCTCATATTCAGACAACTGTCCATCAGCACACCAAGGTCCCTTTCCATTAGGCAGCTTTCCAGCCACACCTCCCCAAGCCTGTAGGGTTGCCTGGGATTGCAGTGACCAAAATGCAGGACCCGACACTTGGCCCTATTGAAACTCATGCTGTTAACCTTGGCCCATCGATCCAGTCTATCTAGGTCCCTCTGTAGTGCCCTTCTCCCCTCTGGCAGATCAACACTTCCTCCAATGTGTTGACATTTTTTTAATTTATGGTTCAGATAATCTTTCTTCTATACTTTCAGAGTCTAGTGGACAACAGCACGAAAGCTCCTTTCTTTGAGTAAAATTGACTGGAAGGCATTTATATATCAGGGTTTCTGAATCCTGTTGCATGGACACTCATGCTAATGGGAGCACGGAAATATAGTATCCAATTTAGGAACATCTTCTTGAATTCATTTAATCATTCAAGTTGCATTGTGTCAGACAAGGTGATGCTGTCTGCCTAGCCAAGGAGACTTTGTGCATTGAAGTTCTTGCACAATCCTCTGATTGTTCTTTCAAAATTATGATTGAATTCTGAGAAAGTACATTAAATACACTTTGTCATTACACAGAGACACAGAGCTAGTTAAAACATGCCTGCTAGAAGACAGCTAGAATAAGCCCTCATAGTAACTTAAAACAATAGTAAGATATAGATGCAAATATACATAAAATGCCAAAGGAAATTACTGTCTTTAATAAATATTTCTTACACAATTTGCAATTCAAATGTTATACTGATGTGTGGGCGCTTGAGAGACCTAAAATAAAAATGACTGTAAAATAACTATTTTTATTGCAAACAGAAAGAAATGTACAAGGTAATCAAACAGCATATACAATGAAAGTAAATTAGATTTCTGAAACTATTCCTGTTTTTAGTGACTCCCACATGGCATTTGCAACACAAACAAACTCACTTATTCTACAAGTAGCAGTCCAAAACCTTACATCTCCCACACTACCTTTATACCACTCTAAAGCCACAGGTAACATTTAGTTGATGTCTTTCCAGCTAGCTTGCAAAGGGACATTGTCACCCTTCATCTACATCTAAGCTGAGCTAAACAAACTAGGAGAGTTGGGCATGGACAGAATATAAATTAATACTTTGAGCTAGGCAAAGAGCAAAATCAGGCCCAGCCAGCTGCACGTGAAAAAGCATCATCTCCAGACTGCTCTGATATGTCAGAGGACAGTCAAAATAACATAGAAGAAATCTTAACCTGACATGTTAAGACAATTCTTTTCCTTTATAAAAAACAATATACTTTTATGTTTTAATCAAAATACCCAATTACATGTGAGACAGGCTAGAATTAGTGTTGGAAGGCAGGAGATTTTACCTCAGTGGTGATTGCACAATCAATAAGTAAACAGAGGTTAAACATATGTTTGGTTAAGAAAGATTATTGTGATGGAAAGACAAGTAACAATAAATGGAAATGCTCACTGATGTTGAAGGCTCACAGTAAAACAAAGGAGCAATCTCCAGAGACAGATCCTTCCTTAAATGGGATCTAGGAAAGGTGCAGCCAGGCTCCCCCCCTTCCAGTAGCACAGATGAACTGCCTTCACCTGTGCTCCCACAGCTGACTCATTACTTGCCTGTGGTAATCCATCAGTGGTTCAGTCCATGATCAACAGTTCCTATACAGTGATTCATAACAAACTGATCAGGCCAGATTGATTTCCTGGGATACATTTTAACTAATGGCTTTCATTTCTCAGTATTCTTCAGTATTTTGGCTTTCTAAATATTTTTGACTTAGCAGCATCAAGAAGACTTGGAACTTACGTATTCTGAGTTCCCCTCCTGCCTCTTCCATCATTTCCTTGGGTGATCCCAAACAAGTTACTTCATTAATTTTAATTGGATGCTGTCATGAGGAAAGACTGGGCCGCAAGTTTGCAGGCGTTCAATCCTGGTTCAGGCAAATGCCTAGTAATCCTAGTGGGACATCTTTCTGTGTCAGGACTGCAGGATCTGCCACAACTGCATGTGCTTAAAAGGCTGCAACAGTTGGATGTTGATTCTGGTCCCATGAAGATTTATTAGAATCTGCTATTAATACTTAACCTCATATCTGCAACTTGAGCATATTCAAAAATGGCCTTCTCAGCCCTTACCAATTGATACCAATCACAGCAGGAACTATCAGCTGAATCTGTATTTATTCTAGCAGCTCTGCCTAAACCACCCAGATTCTGGGCAAGCCTTGGCAAAGAAGGAAAAAGCAGAAAATAATGTGTGACTTTTTTACCTACTGTTGTGCAGCACTAGACACCGGTTTCCCAGAAAATCTTATTATCTTGTCCCCATCTCAAACTGGGCTGTGACCAACCTGAGAGAAGAATAACGCTATACTGACTTCGTTTGTAGATCCAGCCAAATCTCTCCTTCAGTAGAAAGGACTAGAGGCAGTTTAAATAATTCTTACAAGACTCTTAAGAATACTGCAAATAAATGGAATGCATCACAGTGTGAGAGTGCCTGATTTGCATATCTTTGTAGAGCAAATATTGCTAATATAAGTAAAGCAGTAACAATCACTGATTAAACCGTATCATTTTAGATGCATGCAAGAGTACAAGAAGAATATATGAAAAATCTGTGAAAAAAAAAAAAATATTAGAACTGTGTAAAATAAAGACAGAAGAGATATTATTATGCCCTACTGCAACTATTTGCAATTCCTCTCGCACTCAGTTCTGGTCCTCAGTAGACTAGGACAAGCACTTGCCATGTGGGAGGGATGAGGGGGATGTATTTGTGAACATTTGCTTTCACAACTGAGAAATAGCTCTGAAAATATTTGTGACTTCTTTTTATTTACTTATCTGTACATTTTCCTTTGCAAGTGTTTTTGACTCAAGAGAGTGTCTGGAATTTCATTGCATATGTCTGGTCATGCTGGTAGCAATCCCTAGCTACCTTTAGCATGAGTGTCCACACAACAGGATTCAGAAACCCTGACGTGTAAATGCCACCATGCATTTGGGTAAGAGAGAATTGTGGTCACTATCACCATAATTAACATTAAAAAACATAAGATTTCTACTTCTGAACACGTGTCATGCAGGAGCCTTTAAAACCTTGGTTTTCATATCAGCCCTTACAGTTCCCTGCATGTTATATCTTCAGTTGCTTCTCTTCTGCCTTGACTTTCCCTATAATTCTACATTTCTTCCCTTTGCATCTGCAACCCCTTATCTCCTTCTTATCTTTCCAACCTCTGTTCTCCTGCAAAACCTGCCTTTTCTCTTTTCCCAAGCCTCTCCCTTCCCACATACTTCCCAGAGATCCAAGTTGCTCTCCCTGTTCATGCACGAAGGGAAGCTCAGTGCAAAGGATATTACTCAGTGGTTCAGGCAACCTGAATATGACAGAATACCAAAATGATGTGTTTTCTGGAAAAATACAGAATTTATTCCACAAGAAAGAAAAATATTTTAACCTAGATAAATCAAAATCTCCCCAGTAAAGCAGCATTCAAAACAGTCCTCTTTTTTTATGACAATCATGGAAAAATAACCTTAATATTATGACATCAAATAGCTGGTTACTACTTCCATAAGCTGATATTATTTAATATATTTCATCCTGAAAAAACTCCGTCTCTGCACACAAAACACCATAGCTCTACAACCATCATTTAGCAAGGGTAGCAAAACTGAAACATCTTGTTAGACTTGTGTTGAACAGAAAAGAACTCTAGGTTTTCTTAAGTCTTACTCATAATCCTTTCCCACAAGAAGAAGAGCAAGATTTATCTTGCTGAGACAGAAGTGGCTGAGTTTCAACATGTGCTTCAGAAAGTGCAAGAACTTCTAATGCACTCAGGTCACCTCTGCTTGCTTTCTCCCTGGGTTTGACTCCCAGCCCATTAGTCAAAACAATTTGTTTTCTGTCAGTGATGTGCAGTGTCTTAATGTTGGTATAGCACATAAAATATTATTATTATTATCCTCAAGATAAACACAGTGCATGGTTAAGGGACTGAAATGCCAAGTAACCTACTTCAGTTCCTATTCACAAATAAAAAGGTTTCTGGAATAAATATGCAAGAAGGGAAAGGAGCAGCATGAAGCAAGCAGATTTGTATTGAAGTTGCACTTCAAAGTGGAGATAACATTTTCTAATACATCTGTGACCCAGATCCTCAAGGAGATGTAGAAGTTTTACTCCCATGCCTAAATCATATTAAGGTTATGAGTAGGGATTACTTAGAAGGATGGCTAAAACTCTGTCCTCCAGACTATAGTGTATTCCTTTAAGGAAAGGCTTGCAAAGGGGAAAATGCTTTAGAGAGTACTACAGTGCATAACAGAGAAATGAAAACATTGTACAAACTCCTGAGAATGACTAGGAAATAGCTGTGTAATGGTGAAAGTACTGGTGCAGCTTGGTTTACTGGCTCTTCATATGTATTTCTGTAAATGATTGAAGTAAGGAAGGGAAGTGATTGTCTCACTCTAAGCTGCAATAGCACCGACTCATTAATGTGTGCAGTTCTGGTTGCCACGGTACAAAAAGGACATAAAACTACTGGAGAGTGCCCAAAGGAGCGTTACAAAGATGGCAAAGAGATTAGAGGGCAGAATGTCTGAGGAGCGGCTAAGGTCCCTTGGTGTGCTCAGCCCAGAGGAGCTAAAGGAGGCCTGACGGCAACTGCAGCTCCTCACAGGGAGCAGAGGGGCAGCACTGAGCTCTGCTCTGTGTGACAGCGACAGGGCCCGAGGGAACGGCATGGAGATGCATCAGGGAAGGGGCAACTGGGGGTTAGGGATAGGCTCTCCACCTGGAACAGGCTGCCCAGAGCAGTGGGTATGGCCCCAAGATGCCAGAGTTAAAGGAGCATTTGGACAACGCTCTCAGACATAGGGTTTGAATTTTGTGTGGTCCTGTGCAGAGCCAGCAGTTGGGCTCAGTGAGCCTTAGGGTTCTCTTTCAACATGGGATATTCTATGATTCTGCGATTCTACGTGCAGAAGGGAGGATTCAACAGGAACATGAGGAAGAAATAAGCCATCACAGCGAGATTCCATTTCAGGCAGGAGACGAATTGTTCTGTGGAGTTAAAGGAACCTCTGCATCCTTTCCTGGCCCATCAGTAACGAATCCTAAACAGAATGACGGAATATTGTTCTGGACGTAATTGGCTATTAGTCCACAGAGGTTTTAGATTACCAACCACTCTCATTAATAGTACAGATATTTTTATTGTATACAAATCCCTAGCACGAGGTTGGCAGCCTAGGGCCTGTGAACGTGGAACACTGTGCAAAAGAAGTCTATTTACATGATGGTCTTACAGTTTATTTTTGCTGTGTCATTTCTCCGCACTGACAGATTCCAGAGAAATTGACTATAAAGGAAAACGTAAGCAACTCTGTGAATTGTACTTCAGTCTCTGGATTCAGCTCACCTCTTAAAAGTCCTCTGACCCAGCTTTTGCAGTTGATTGCATTACTATAGAAAAATCCCTTTATTGGTAGCTCTGTTACGTATTTCTCATTCAATTACTTTTTCTTTTTTTTTTTTTTTTCCACCCAGTTGAGAATATCAACTTCAGGCAATATTCCCAGTGATATGTTGAGACATAAACAATGCAAATCTTTACTGTAGTAGAAAGAGGAGGGACATTCAATATCTTGGCTTCTTCTGCTGAGCGGTACATTTTGACACTTTCAATGTTTTAGGTTTTCTCTCTTAATAACAGGGATTAATATAATGTGCCTACAAAGAGATTATGTGAATGAATTACACGGGAGATTAGGGGGATATCTCATTTTGTGTGCCCATCAAAATAAAACCTCTCCTGTCTTAAAGAAAAACAGCCTTCCTTCTCTCTCTCATTACACCAGATCATTGATTGCACTACAGCAACCACTGGATTGGAGACTGGTGAACCTAATCTATGTTCCTAGCAAAATCCTAGACAATCTATCATGCAAAGGTCACTTATTCCAGCTAAGAAGTTGGGACATACATTCAGTCCCATGTGCCTGCAGCCCATCTCACTTGTGCCACACGTCTCTACCAGATTCCAAACCCCTTAAAGTGAGCCTGCCATCAGGGTTTTAACTGCAGGAGAGCTCCTGTTGGCTCATGTTAAGCAAGTTGCAACAATGCCAATTCCTTCTTCCTTGAAGAATCTTAAAATAGCTTACAAACAGTGTGTCCCCAGCGCATCTGGGAGAACAGGTATATTTTTGTGGCTATGTTATGGGTAGCTAAACTAAAATGTTATCCACTCTTCAAGGGTATTCAGAGAATCGGGGGAAACAACAATTCCCAAGATTGTGCAGTAACCACAAGAAAACCTACCCTATTTGCTATTCTCCCTGCCTTGGTTTAGTATTTCCTATTAAAATATAGTCATCAGACATCTGTTTGGCTCCTTCCATGTCAAGGATAGCAGACTCCTCTAAAAACTGTAAAAGATACCACTCAGCAGCCGCAGTTCCACCCCTTAAGTGCAGCCTTATTGAAGCTGAAATGTAGCCACTGCTAAGCAATCCAGCTCTGTGTAATCCCTGTCAGGAAGCGAACAGTGACAAAATGAAACTTCTGGAAAAAGTATTAGCTGAGACACATTGTACAGTAGTTTAAAACATCAATTGTAGAGAATATAAAACTTGTCCCAGTGTTTGCTGACTTTTCCCTTCGCACTTCTCCATCTAATTAGAATAACTTCACTTACATTGCAATTTTTCTCCATCACTTATAGTTTCCTTATTAAGGATTCCATATTGAAGTCCAAAAACTGCATCTAGGTGCATCTTTTTTTTTACAGAACTGGAAGGTTTGTCTGGGCCATGTGGCCACAAAGACCTGCTGCGGTATTATAGAGCCAATTCTTTTTCTTCCTTTCCACTCCCTTCCTCCAATCTTCACCGACTCAGAGTTAAGTGGTCCTGTCTAGCTCTGAGTTCTCTGGAGCCTGTTCCTTCTCTGCCATGTGCAGGATGATTCAGAAGGGTGGATTGTCTCTGAAAAAAAAAAAGTTAAGAAGATCCCTTTTTGCTTTTCATGTCAGACAGGAGCACTGCTCCAGCTCTTTACCTTCTGCTTTACAAGCCCATTGTAACCCCATAAAAAGCACAGATAGGTCTATTAACCTTTTGGGAACAATGAAAATCATACATTTTCTCTTAGATATTCAGTGGAAAAGGAAAGAGCAAAAAGTATCTAAAAGAAAGAAAAGATGTAAGCTAGGCTGGGGATGGTCCCACGTAGCTGTTGCAGGATAACCAACCCACTGCATAATGTTTCTATGACAAGTGCTAATGGGTTTTAAATGTCAGGTGCTGTAGTGTAGCCCATCATCTACGCAAAGAAATAACCAGTATTTTTTTTATTTGCTTCACAAAAATAGTTCCCCTCCTGTCGCTGCCTGCTGAACAGCACCTGCCTGGGGTGCACGTGAGTGGGAGAGAAGTGCTGCAGTCTGACTTGCTTGGCAATCAGATGGAGTTCTGCATTCCCTGCATGTCCTTCCCTCCTTGATTATAGGATTAATGTCAGTCCCAGGTATCAGGGTGTGTTCTGAGGTGAATTTACCAGTACAAATCCTTGCCACGATCCATCACCAGCACTGTGTAAAGCTGTGACTCATTCTGCTTCCCTGGACAGGGGCTTGAAAGTAAAAATGTATATTCGTGTACATGTGCATATCTGCATGTATTTACTCCTCTGTAAATCACAGGACCGTGCCTGCTTGCACTGCTATCACTGAGTGTTGTTTTACCTTTGGTATCTTATGTTTGTTTGTTTGTCTGTTTGTTTTTTAATGTTTCTTTCGGAAGGCTAAGCAAATTAAAACAGTAACAAAATGTCTTAGCTATAGCTAATCCTTCCAAAGTCATTGCTCCAGTAATGCTCACAGAAGTATATGCCAGTGGTTTTGATTCTCACCCATGTTAAGTATCAGTTTCTTCTTGCAAATAGCACGTACATATACGTGTTCATGAATACACTGCTTGGAGAGAAATAGTAAGGTCTGTCCCTGAGTCATTTCCTTGACATTTGGTTTTGAAAAACATCTTTGGCAATTATTCAGGACCATGTGGTAGCCAGGGCTACATCCAAACCACCTGAGTTTGGACTTCCCTGTTGGCAGTCAGCGCTCTGATTATTAATTCACTACAGATGTCAACACTTCTCATCTAATGCTCTGAGTATAACTTGTTAGCATGCAAGTGCCTCACAAAAAATTGCATGGAAGTTCCCCCTCGATGATATTCAAAGATGAGTCGTAAAAGATGGCTGAAACGATACTAGAACACTGTCTCTTTTCCAAACACAGTGTGGAAACTCTGTGTGTTCCATGTCATAACAGTCCAATGAAAGCTATTCAAAGTAGCAAAGGTGAATTAGCCACTTCAGAAATGAATCTGATACTGACATATCTATACTTTTGTGCTTATAGGGCATTATTAAGATTCCCTTGGATGGCATAGTAACAAAGCAGCGTATATGATATTAGTTACACAGAGGGCAAAAACACATGGTATTGCAAGGATGGAACACTACATCCTTGTTGGGTTTGGCAGAGCGTGATCCTTAGTGATGAAAACCTGAGAAACTTGGGGTCGATCCTACAAAGGCTTACACATATGCTTATCTTTATGCATAACTTGTGTGTGCAAATCATTCCACTTGGCCTCTGCCATGTCTGCTTCAGCACAGTGTTCTGTGCTTTAAAGCCTGAGGTGTGATCTTGCCATTACTGGAGTTAGTGGATGGGACTTTCACTGTGAGCCAAGTTATCTGCGTGAGCCAGCATCACTGTTCTGGACATGGCTAACATAGTAAATTAGCTACACAGATGTTGTGAACTTTAAAATAGTGCTTTCCTTTTGGTTTGGGACGAGAAAGAAATCTAAATCTACAGTTAGTAATGCTACACAGGTTTGTGAATATATTGTTGACTATGGTATCATCTCAAGGCACAAATGAGGTTCCCATTCAAGGCCTTCTTTATACCACAAAGTCACAAGCAATTGCTGCCTGGAATGCAACCATATTTTTTTGGTATTTTTATACAGAACTCTGTATTTGAAATCTTGAAATGGTGTAAGTTTGAAATAGTTTGGGCTTCATTGGGAGCTCTGTCACCATCAGACCTTGATCCTAATATCAGCTTCAGCACTAGTTTAGGTAGGGGTGAGAGGATGCATCAGTCGCTTCTCCTCTTTTTGGTTTAGTGTCACTCTCCTTAGCAAGGCATGTACTTCAAGTCTACACAGTGACTGAAGTTGTGATTTTAGAGATGTTATTGTATGGGACATCAGTGCTAGAGCAGGAAGACTTGTCACTATTTAAGAAAAAAAACAGTATAAATTTTATATTTACTGCACAAGAGCCATAGCATTGAATAGATGATGATGAGGCACTTGGGACACAGGCAAATGCCTGCTGCATTTGGAATTAGCACAGGATGGTCAAATCTCTGATCAGGATTTAATTTCCATTTCTTGCCCTAATTTGCAACTAAAGGGCCCATGGGTTTGGGAGCTGACCAGCTGAAGGCTCACACCAGTAAAAGTCCAGTATTTCCTTCTGTCCTGAAAAAAGAGTCAAAGATACACATCTTCCCTCCTGCTTTTTCCTCTCGTGCATACATGCATTCCACATTGTCTGCTCCTCAGGAAATAGGCATAAATAATCCACAATCATTTGTGTCTTCTTTAAGGGAGCTTTTCCTTTGATCTCTAAGGACAATGGAGTGAAAGCGTCACTCTAATAGAGAAGCCCAGAAAGGAAACAGGAATGTCTGAAGCCTGAGCATCTCCCTACATGAGAGTGGCTGTGAATCTGCATCCACGTGGGGAGAGGTTCCATGCTACCATCTGCTTAAGAAAAATAAATGGAAGAAATAGGAAACGGTTCATTGCTTTTGTCCTATCAGGGCTGAGTTAAATTGAGGTATCAGCCCTACCACAGAATCATAGGCAAAACAACAAACGTTATTAACTGCTGGTCCGCCATTCCTGTGCTCTGTAATTATTTTATGAAAGAACAGCAGCACCCACCTAGCCATAAGGAATTGTATCTGGTGTCTGGAGAAGAATTAGTCCCACTGGGACAGTATAGCCTAGTTTCATGTGGCTGCGTAACGAGGGATCCTCCTGCAAAAAGCTGGCACAAGATGACAGGGGGCTTTGATTTCTGTTTGGAATCATTCAGCTTACAGATTTAAACAACTGGCTGAGTTTGGTGATGCGAAGAGAGCGAGAGCTTATATTGCTGTCTGATTTCAGAGGTACATCTGCAGCTGCTCCTTTCCGTGTGCAACACCTGTGCAAAAAGTGCACTTCACTTGCTCGGATATCCAAAGCATACCTTCAGCCGGGGATATCAATCAGCATATGTCAGGGAGAGAGATCCCGCCTGTAGGGAAGCAGTTAGAGCCTGAACACTGTGTTATCCGGCCACCTCATTTAGCATAGCTCCATCCCCAAACAGTAAATAACGTACATGTGGTGGGCATGAGTCATCGCTCCCGCAACCGCGTCAGCGGAGCTCCCTGCTCTGCACGGTTTACGCATTAAAGTGTAAATGAAAGAGAGCTTTTATTTTACATCGAATCCGTACGAGAGACCATTCCGAGGCAGTGGCTTATAGGGCCGTCTCCTCCGCGATCGCGGCTCCTGTTGGGCCGGGCGGCTGCGACACAAGAGGAGGGCGGGCGGAGGGAAGCTTTGCCATTTTTAGCAAAGTGAGCCCGTAAAGCGGCGTGCACCCTCCTCTTCCTCTCTCGGAGTTGCTTTGTCTTACGGAGGTAGGCTCTGCTACAGCAGCAGTGCGGCTCTATAGACCGCATGGAGCTCCCGGTCTCCTGGAGTCACGCCGTTAGCGAGCAGCGCCCGGCTGCTGTCCGGCTCAAGCCGCCCCTGTGGTACCGTTAGGAAGGGGCCGTGCGGTGCCCGCCCCGCAAGACCGAGGCGAAGCGCTGGCGGCTGCGGCCCCACCCTGAGGCGCCGTCCCGCCTCGGAGCTCCGCACCTCCCGTTCTCAGTCGTGGGGAGCTGCACCTGGCCCGGCCGTCCTTCCCAGCTGGTCGGGGGAAGTTTGCGGGCGGGACGATCGCAGCCGGCAGCCGGTGCGGGGAGAGGCGGAGCTGGCGATCCGGCGTTCCTCCCGTCGCACACAGGGGCCGCGCGTGAGAGAGCCGGCCCAGGTGGAGGGAGAGCGGCTGGTTGGGGCGGGGCGAGGGAGGGCGGCGGGAGAACGCGGAGGTGGGGACGCGGGCGGGGACGCGGAGCCGGGCGATGGGGTGGGAGGTGGAGGTTCCGGAGCGCCTCGTCCCCCGGCTCGGACTCTGACGTGCTGCCTCGGCAGCGGCTCAGCGCCGGCTGCGGGCTGCCCCCGAGGCTTTCCCGTGCGACCATCGGAAAAAGTGCCCCGGGAGCGACTGGGTGCCAGGTGAGCGGACCGCATGTCGGGGTGCTTTCGCTGTTTAGGGGTTGTGCTTTACCCGTTGGTTCCCGGGCGCTACCTGCCACGCTCCGGAAACTTTGTGCGGTGTGCGAGCGGCCGGGGGCGGCTGGTTGGTTTGGCCACGAGCCGGGCTACTGGCAGCGAGATTGTTGTGTGTGCATTGGGCTTGTGAATCAATATTGATCTGCGGGACTCAGGTATTAACCGCTTGCGTCTTAGAAGGCTCATTAGTGGTGACTCGTTTCCATGACAACGGGACCCCTCTGAGGCTTCGGGGTTATTGGTTTGCCCGCCGTCGTTTCTTTCCTGTTCGTGAGATGGATTCATGCCACTGTCGTGTTTTGCCGCCGAGAAGGAAAACAAGCAATAAAGCCGGAGCGATCCGCGGCCCCAGTTCAGCGTTCTCGGCTGCGGTGCCTTCCTTAACGATGCATGGACGGGACTGAGCAGTAGTGTGAGTTGTGTTAGATCTCTCAGTGTTTGTTTTACTTCTCTAACCGTAAAGCTCAGACTAAAACATAGTTTGAATCGTCACCTGCTCCAGTTCTTCAAGACGCGAGTACTGGGGAAGTGCGATGTTCGTTGTCTTTGTGTGTCGTTGATGAGCTCGGATTTCCCCCTCCCTCCTCCCCCCCCCCCCCCCCCCCCTCAAATCCGAGTGGCTCTGTGCTGGGATCTCTGTAGTTTATTGCTGCAGCACAGAAGTGGGGATCGGCTTCTTGACTTACTGTGTAACTTTGTCACCTTCTTGTGGTGTGACCTTGACAAGTCCTTAACTTCCCTGTAACCTCTGGGGTCTTAATAGGAGGAAACACTGCCCACTGGTACCTGTGGTGCTCTCAGCTAATCAGGCAAACGGTTCTTCTGAGGTGAAGTAGTGTTATATTTGAACATATCGTTTTGCTATGAGCAGTAAATGCATCCTTTGCATTCCTTTTCTGTAATGACCTAGGTGCAAATCTTCCCCTCCTTTTTTTTTTTTTTTCTTAATTCCAGTCTTTATTTAACATAGGGTGGTTACCCTACCTCTTCAAGATGCTCTCTCCTGTCATTATCCAGCTGAAATCAATAACTCTAATCCCATTTACGTGAACAACCAGTGACTGCCTTCTTATGTTAACTCTGTCGGGTTCAGGTAAAAATGGAACTCTTTGGCAGTTTTAAATTTGTAGGAATATCAACTATGACAAAGAGTGTACATCTAGCAAGGAGATAAAATAGCAGAGAAAGAAAATTCTGTAGAATTGACTGATGACGTTGGTCACTTAGAATTGCAACGAAAGAGGGACTGAAAAGCTTTTTTCTTTCTTGGGTGTTTTGTTTTGAGAGAGAGAGAATGAGCGCACGCTTTTAACTGTATGTCAAGTTAAACGTCTAAAATGGTTCCAACCAATTTTCATAGTTTTCCAAGAAACATTTTGATACATAGCATTCTTCATAGAAGCATTGAGAGGGAGTGTGTAAAATGCTTTAGGCTATATATTTCTAAACCTAAACAGTGCCTGACTGATGTTTGGCAATAAACATCTAAGGTGATAGCAGTAGTATGTTAGAATAGCAGGGGAACTTCAGTAGGAAGTGTACATTTCTTTGTTGAAATGCTCCTTTCAAGTGAATAAACCGTATCTGTTCTAAAATACGTATCTCCTTCATACCCTGAGGAAGAGCCTATCCCAAGCTCTGTTCAGCAAAGTGCTAAAACGTATGCCTCATTCCAAATGCATTAGTGTTCTCTAATATCAGCAGACAAACTGTGCTTCAAGCACTTACTTAAATATTCTAAAGAATCAAGCCTGTGACCTTGTCTTCTTAGCAGCTTGGAAGTGAAACATATGTCTGAAAACATCACTTAGGAACTGAGAACCTTCTGACCGTTACCAGACCTAGTGAAGAAACTTAATGACAAACCTACATAAAGAAAGAAAAAGAAATGACGTCTGAGTATCTCATCTCCTTTAGTTGTCACTGAATAATGCTTCTATATTGAACTATTAAATTTTTACTACTTAGTGCTGCATAGTTAATGCAGGTAGACAAAAAGTGAGCCAGGTTTTATTCTGTGCTTCGTGCCCTCTGTAAAGCTCAGTCTTCTATTACTTGTAGTAGTAAGACCAACAGGTATTCCATTTCAGTTCTCTGACCCTGGTTGCTATGAGAGGGCAGAGAAATATGTATTTCTTAAGACTGATAACAGAGTGGAAAGATACTTTCTATAAAGTCTGTATGATTTCTATAGTTGATTTTGAGGCTCCTATTCTCTGGAGTTGTCTAATTGTATGAGCTGCTACTGCTAAGGGTGTTCTGTTTGAAGAAGCAAAGGGTGGGGGAAGCAAATAGATATGAAGTCTAAACCCATAGTTGTAGATGATAATAAGAGTTCTATGTTTTACTATTCCAACATAAGTTGGTCACAATGCACTGGTTGTATTTTTTTTCATTTATATAAACGAAAGTGCTTCTGGGAGTGTTCATATCCAAGCTACATGCTGCTCAAGCTGTATGTCGCTTCAACTTTACTGACACGTAGAAGTAAACTTAGCATTGTTTGGTGTTGGAAGTCCTTCAGGTGGTTTGGGAAAGAAGTAAATACAGGAGATGGTTGAGCTACTTTCTCTGTAACTGATCTGCTTTGGGCAAATTGCTTTATCCCCCTATTTCATCTTTTCTCTGTTCATTGTCCCTCTACTTATCTTCAGTCTTGTTTGTTTGGAGTGTAGGTGCTTCAGTGTAAAATCTTCTTTTGTGCAGGTATGGTGCCCAGAGAGATCTCTGTTGGAGCAGCAAAATGTTACAGCAGTAAGATATGAGAAATGATAGGCAACATTTTTTTCTGTATCAGTCACCGAGCTGTTTATGAAAACTAGTTGCTGTCTGAGAGGCAGTAAGATTGTTACAGATCAGTGTGAAGGTATAATGGGGGGATTGTTTCTATTGCTTGTACCTTTCTGTTCCTTTTGCTAAAGCTTCTGGAGGAAAAGTTCACAGAATTTGAGCAGTGTCTCATTCCTGCTTTTCTTGTATATGTGTATGTTTGCTGTTGGGGTGAATGTACTAGGCTTCTGGAGGTAAAAACAATGCAGTCATAAATTAAAGATTTGCATGGTGGTGGTAGAAGGCTCGTCAACAGAAGAATTGAGCACTAAAGAAAGGAGTAGAATCCATATTATTTATTTTTTCTTTCTTTCTCTTTTTCCTGTGTTTGTAGGTGGGAGAAAGGCAGATGAGTTTCCAAGTATCCTTTTCAAGCTTATAAAGCACACAGCTTCATATAACAGCAGTAAGTAATGGCATTAGGAAGGTATGAGAGCTGTCGCTGTATTATTCCAGCTGGGAGCTTAATTATGCTCTCGATTAAACTACTGTAAGAATGTTTATACTTCAAAATATGATATACTTGGGGTAAATCCAGCTACAACTTTTTTGGTTTGGTCATACTTTTCAACATTACTCTCATAATGGATATTGGAGATTTCAGACAAACTGGGCTTTTAGGCTGAGGTCCTTTTCTAGGAAAGTTTTACAGATGAAAACTGATTTATTTATTTATTTATTTATTTTAAACTAATCGCATTTCTGCTGTAGATAATAGATTGACTTCTTTTGTCAGGATTTAGTTGAAAAAATAAAGTAAAATAAGGTGAGGAATACATTTTTTGCATATTATTGGAAGATGAAGTAAATCTCTTCCATTTTGTATTCTTCTTAAAGATGGGAACTTCTACATATGGAGATCTAGAAAAGCTCTTTTCCATCATTTCATTTACTTGCCTTGTTTTTAATGAGTTCTGTAGAACGATTTCAAAGTGACTAGAATTTTAAGGCATGAATATGAAACAACCCAAAGGATTTTTTGTTTTAAATATGCCTGGCAGAGGAAAGGACAGGTCTCTAAAACACTTGATGTTGCAAGTCTGCAAGCTGACCCTCATAAATTCACTAGTGACTTGGGAAACTTTGGACCTGGGTCTATTTCCTACTTATGAAATGGACAGGTGAAAGGATACATCAGCTTAAATTCGTTACCTCCAAATTTTATTGCTTAGGCAATGGAGTTCAGTGGCTGTAGGGCTCAGCCAGTGATCAATTTGTATGTCATTGCAGTATAAACTATAGGAACTCTGAAGAGAAAGGCAAATATTCCTTATCACAAAGTCCCACTGGATGTGATATGGACTCCTACATGAAGGAAGAGAATACATGGGAGCTTATACAGACTTAAAAATTCAGAAAGGCATATGGCACTCTGTGAAGACTGACATTTCAAAAGATTTATGCAGATACCAGGGGTGCAAGTAGTAACAGTGGTGTTAATGATCACCAGAAGCCCAGAAAAAGTGGGATCAGACCTGGCAGCAAGTTGACTGCTGCCTCTGCCTCAGAAAAACCAAACAAAACAATGAATTTTCAAAGACACTGAAAATAAAGCTGTTAGTTGGCTTTTGTAGATTCCCCCATATGAAGTCTTCATGATCTGCATGCCTTACTTAGCCTCAGTTGTAAAGAGCTCATCTTTCTGGGACTGGAAATGTCTGTGGTGTAAGTCTGATTGAGAGAGGATGTCTGTTCTCAAGAGGGAAGCAAAAATCACATGAATGCCAAAACATACGATATGGCAGATAATATCCAGTAGACCTGAGAATCCTCAACCATCTTGAAAATGTAAGAACAGCATAGTGTAACCTTTCTTGCAGTTAATTTGCTTTAAATCTGATTTTATTTTATTTTTTTTTTTTTTACAATGGTGGGAAAAATAAAGGCAAATTAACCCATTAGCAATTTCTACAGTACAGGTCAGATTTCTGCTTTTACTGGTACCCGAGGTGTACACCAAAGTGGAAATGAGGAGTAGGAACACCCCACCCCTGAGAAATCAGTAGCAGCATGCAACACAGATAGTATTCCCCAGGTACACCTCAATATTCCCTATCAACATTGAAAGGCAACAGAGGGGCCACTGAGTACCTCAGGTAACATCACAACTTTTTGATGCTGATGCTGCATCTGAATGCCTATCTTCAGCTGACAATAGCACATTGATGCTTTTATGGCTGGTGTGCTTGATTTCTTGGCTTGCAGGCAATAGGCTCTGAGCACAACAGCCGATGGATCTACCAGGCAGTGCATGGTGGAAGCTTAAGGTGCTGATTTTCTGCGCTCTTTGGAGTTAAGCAGGGAGAGACCTAATGTCTGTGTGCACAGCAGCCCCAGCAGCGGCATCTGTGCTTCTCCCTTTGAGTCTCTTGATTTGTAGGCTGACCTTTTCACAACGTTGAAGCTTAGCAGGCCCACACGATTTTGTCACTTTATGCTGGGATGTCTGATGTTGCAGACAGGGAGTCTGTTCCTGTTATATTTGGAGTCAAGGGCAAAATTCTCACTAATTTCCATAGGA
Source organism: Excalfactoria chinensis (assembly GCF_039878825.1). Taxonomy (NCBI): domain Eukaryota; kingdom Metazoa; phylum Chordata; class Aves; order Galliformes; family Phasianidae; genus Excalfactoria; species Excalfactoria chinensis. The sequence continues at coordinate 66,209,584 of NC_092825.1, read as the reverse complement.
ACAAGTTGTGTTCCTAAACATACTTCAGTAGCTAGAAAGAAACTTCCTAATAAAGAACCAGACTATAACATCGCGCATAACAGTGAGCATTGTTTTATGCTTCAAACCCCTGGACAGTAATATGCTTGCAGACCAAGCATTGCAAACAACAAACCTCAGGGCATTCCTGGAAGGACTGTGGAGGATTGCCAGCTCTCAGCCTGTGCTGAGAAACAATTGAGTCTTGATCATGTTACTGATAAAAAAAAAACCTTCACTTATTCTAATGGGCACTATTCAGTCCATTAGAATTCCATTCCTGATACAATCTAGTAGCAGTGAAGTTTGACTCAGCGGCATTACACAAAGGATTCACTCTCTCAAAGAGAAAAGACAGAGGGATTGCTGTTTACCTGGTGAAGGAGAAGGCCCAGCACTGATGGAGGAGACGTTGGGAAGATACCAAGAAAAACGTTGGATTGCGTGCTGTTGTCTGAAGTTGTGATACTTTAGACATATTCCTAAACAATCATCCTTCTCCCCTGCTTGGATATTAGTCTTATTTTCTTATCTATTTTTTTTTTTTTTTTCCCTTTCTTCTCTTAATCTTACTCTTGGTGATTGCCTTGCTGCCATTCCTATGGCTCACTTAACAGAGTAACTTGTTCAGTTACAGGCTGGGAGGAGCTGAAGTGCCTAGAACTCATGGGAGGAAGAGAGTATGTTTTGCAGAACTCTGTAGCTCCATGATTGCTTTTCAGAATCTCTGTATTTCGCTAATTTTGCTGCTAGAGGGCTACTGTTCTGCACAAAGCTATCAAAGTATAAGGAGGTAGTTGCCTGGGTCATATACTCTGCACGTTTGTTTGTGTAACATTCTGAGACACGAAGATGCCAGGACTGATTTTTTTCCATACCGTTTTCAGCTTGTGGTAATTTGATCACCTTTCTTTGTTAAACGTGCTTCATATGGTAATCTCTCATCTTGCACTGATTTGCTTTTTGTGGTGAGAATTTGTGAGTTGGTTTTTTTTGTATTCTTTCCCCACCCAGTATTGAGAGCCAACTTCTGACCATCAATACTTATACTTTAAAATTATGTCACTTTCCCATTACGTCACTTCCCAGACTGTTCATCTTGAATATTCAAAAACATAGGCAAAGTTCTGCAGAGGTAAACTTTTCCAAGGAGATATTATTCTTTTTAGATACTTTATCTTGAGTGGAAAACATAAATTTTCAGTACGCAATAATATCCTAAATACTGTCTTTTCACTACGTGGTTAAGGATGAGTTTTTCTTTCTTTCTGCCTCGTCTTTTCAGTTGTGTGTAGTTTGGATGGAAAGCTATCAAAATAGATTCAATGAGAAGGTATTCACACAAAACATCCCTAAATACTGGAACTGAATACAAAACTGACTGACTGATATACTTCTTTAAAGCTGTAAGAGACAACATAAATCTAAAGGCAGAAGTAGAATTAGCCCACACCATGAGACTTCATGGAAAACTTAAACTATCCAAACTGATGGGAAACTGAATAATTATATCTTTATAGGATATACTTTATTGCTGTGTCATGAAAAATGTGAAGGCCCATTCTTCTAAGTACAATATTTTCCACTGTATCAAGTGTTAAATTCCACTTATAGATATAGTCATATAGGAGCTCTGACAAAAGTAAAGTGCTAGTTGCATCTACGGCTTAGTGGAAATGTTGAGCATTGACATGTTGGGCTAGAACTGAAAAGTCATGAGAGAACTAGGTCTGGGCTCTTCTCCATATTGGAACAATGTTTCCAAAGTAAGTTCAGTATTACCATCCTTGTTATCATTTTTTGATTATGTGGAGATTGAGCAATTCATTGCAATCCTGTTGTAAAATATGGTGACACAGCAGTATTTCCCTGATTAAGACGCTGCTGAATTTTCATGCTTAGAAATACTATTGGCAGGGATTTAGAAAGCTGGATTCTAGCCAGAGAATAAACAATCCGCTGAAGCCAACTATGCAAGGAGATTCTATATACACAAGTCAGAGACTGTTAATTATTGCTTTGCATTGCAAGCTCTCTTCTGTGTTTGGGCAAATCTGTGAATTCCCGTGTGAAGTAACTCAGTAGCTATGCAACAAGGGCAGGGGCATTGGGGCATTAGCCAGTGCAGTACTTATTCGATCACATGGTGACCCATGGTCTTTTCAGGACTTGTGGAAATGGAAAGGATCCTTGAGCTCAGTGCTGTTCTACTTCTTATATGTATGATTTGCAACAGCTCTCAAGTTGTTCTTTTGCTAGAAAAGTGGCAAAGTGTACAAATAATATGCAGTCTGAACCTGTGCTGCAAAGATCAGATTCAGTCACTCTTAGTTATTTCCCGTTCCTATTCTTTTTTATTTTATTTTATTATTATTTTTTTAAGACTCTTTATGCATTCTGCCATTCATCTGTTGACTGTAGAGGTGTATACTTTATGTGAGAAACTGGCCCACATCGTACGTTACTTTTTGGAGCCTCGTAAATAGAACTGTATTTAAAAATTAAAAGCTCATATTGGACGAAAGAAAAAACTCATTTTTTTTTCTCCCCCTCCTTCCCATTCAGAATAGAAGAGCACAGGTGAAGAATTACTAAACAAGGCTCAAACTTTTATTTTTAATTTGAAATAACTGTTTTCAAGACACAGGCCCTAATTTTACATGACTGTGGACAAATTCCTATTTATTTGAATGGAAGCAGAGGCAAGACCCAGGTGTGTGAGGGATGCTACTGTGAAAGCAAAGCCAAATCCCTTCTGAGTCCCCTCTGCAGGAATCAGGATGGAACTACTGGCCAATAATCTAAATATAACAACGTGATACTTGCGAAGAAGGGTACTGATATTAATAATACTTCTTTTGCCTTTCTACTCTTTATAGCTAGCATCTCATGTTTTGGAGTCATTCTCTGCAGGGAACTGTTCAGTCCACTAATTGTCTTTCTTAGACTCTATCCTCTCTCATAATGACATATTCATAGCAGGGGAAGTTTTTATCCAACTTTAGTGTCTTAAGCCCGAAGGCCAGAGTCTGAAGCTTTGTTTCTTCTTTTCCACAGAATCTATTATATTCAAGAGAAATTAATATATCAACACACACTCATATAGGTGTATGTGCATAGCTTTCACTTAAATGAATCTGCATAATATATGTTCCCTTTGTACTTTTGTAATTGTTTTAATCAGTGATAATGCAAGAGGTGGAACAAGTTTACTGCTTATGGCAAATTTTATCCAGATTTTGAAACAGTTATTATGACTTTTTCCAACTCCACTTAACTTCTCCCTACATCTTCTGACTTCAGGCTACAGTGGAAGATTAATAGTAGCTTGAACACAGATCCAAATGACTGATTACTGGTAGGAACAAAATTTATTGCTTTACCTTTTGAGTGTAAGTAACAGCTTTCTAAACTTCCTGTGGCGGTGGAACTGAAATATGGAATAAACATATTCACAATAGTTTAAAACATTTAATAAATTGTTTTTCTTGCCTTCTGTTCTTCTCTGAAATGTGAAATTTAAGCCAGTAGTACAATCTAATCACTGGTATTTATAGTCCAGCCTTAAAACATCAAGTAAGAGCTCTAAAAATACACACATGCATTTCAGATGTGCTCTGTACTGCACCTGTCTCACAGTAAGCCTTAGTGAAGACTCTTGGTGCTAGGTGCTTTTTTAAGGAAAGATGAGAGGAGCAATACTTTCAATGCATTCAACACCTTTCTTAATCAGGCTTTGTTTATAGTGTTGTCTGTTTTGGTAATGAGACCTTCAAAGCAAGCATTGTTTTTGCAACTTTCTGCATAATAGTTATATTTACCTACAACAAGCAATTAAAGGCATGTATAACAAATAATACAGATGAAGCTGTAGTGATACTACTTAACAGACCAAGCTGAGCACTCTCTTCCTTTCTTCCTCCTGCCTTCTCAATCGTGTCTCTCTCTTTAGATGGGTTTTGGCAGGCATATAGTGGAGAGCTATATGGGACGTTTGTCTTTTTTTTTTTCTTTTTTAATAAATTATCATAATCAAGACTGTGTTCTGTAGCATACTGATGTCATGGTGCACAGTTATACAATTGCACAGTTACAGGTAAACAGCAGTTAAACAGATGTTTTGTATGAAAGACTATCATGATAGAAAGATAAGAGTTTGTTTTAAGGAAGTAAACTGTGCATAGCATTTTCTTGGAAACAAAGTTGAGTCATGGTCCTTAAGAAAGTTTGTAATTTGAATTCTATACCCTTAATGGCAATACTTGCTATAGAATCACTTTGTCACACAAGTCCAAATAAAGTGTTCTTACTATGAAATATATGTAAGGAATAGGAAACATTACTTCTCAGAAAGGGTAGTCAGGCACTGGAATGCACTGCCCAGGGAGGTGGTGGAGTCACCAACCATGGGAGTGTTCAAGAAACATTTGGATGTTGTGTTGAGGGATATGATTTAGCTGAGAAGTATTGGTTGGACTGGCTGATCTTCTAGGTCTTTTCCAACCTTGGTGATAATTCTGTGATTCTGTAAAAGAATAATTTTATAGATACCAACTGGGTCATATGGCGGCATTGTCTTGTATGTAATTTGTGTATCCATGCTGAATACAACCTATCAGTACAAAGATTTTGCTCCTTTTGGGAGGAGGCTAGTGGGCCTGGAAGAGGAAGTTGCTTGAATTAAATTACCTAGCTATTAGTAGCAAAGCAGAACCAAAGAAGTAAGCCATCTGTTGCACAGCTTGTTACTGGTAATAAATGTAATGATACAGCAAATTCAGAGCCTGGATTTTGAAGCACTGAGTGATGATGGATGTAACTGATATTCAGTGGGATGGTAGAGACTTAGACCTTCCTGTACCTGTGAAAGGGATCCAGACGTTGCATCAAGACTAAACTTGTCAGTGTTTTAAAACACATAAGTTACTTCAATATTGCTGAGGTGCTTTGTTCTATCAGGACAGTGAAGGATCTCTGAAAATGCAGTGTTATAAATAGCTGTGGATCTACCCCATTAGAAGGCTGGAATAATGTCTAAAGAACATGCTTTTGTAAGCTAGAGGTGATAAAGTCTCACAATCAACAAATAAATGAAAATGCAATAGAAAGCAGAACTCTCAAAGCACACAGGTAATCAGCAAGACAAAAGTAAGAAGTATATGTGCTGAGATTTAGATTGTGAGTCGAGACAATGGGAAGATTCTAATTCCAGTCTCCTTATGATAACAAACGGGATCTGCTGCTGAAGCAATTTAAGCACAAGCACAATTCTTGCCTTTTTTTTTTTTTTTCCTGAAGACATTATTCTTCAGAAGCTAACAACTTAGTAGTATGCAGACTAATCACTTCAATCTGCTGAAGTTTTTATCTGCTGTATACCCTGTGCAAGGTTATGCAGAATTGAGTTAAAAAGATAGTCGTTTTCTATACGTAATGATAAATGCATGTTAATACAGGAACTTTGTCCTTTTTCAGGCATCGATTTTCAAGATGTAAAAGTCCATTTGAAAAGTTCTCTTGTGTGCTCTGACCCTTAGTTGTGGCTTCATTGAATACTGTGGTATGAGAAGTTTCAAAGGTGGGTTAACTCTTCAGTAAGACACAATGGAGAGTAGGTTCTAAGTATCAACTGGTGACATCTTTTTTCCTGACTTTCTGATCTTGAGCCTTTGACAGTTTGTATTTGCCCACAAGCAGCCTGGAGTTACTTCTAGATATACACTGTCCCAGATATATACTCTCCCAGCTCCAGGCCAATTTCATCCACAGGTACTTTCTGCATTAGGGATCATAGCTTGGAGTTTAATAGCTGCTGATGGATGCTTTTATCCATGAAATGTGTTTGTTTTTAGAATCTAAGTAGGCTGTTGTCATCAACAAATCCAGTTAAGCTGTATGTTATGTGGGGGGAAAAAAACAACGCACCTCTTCTTGTTTATTTTTGAACTGCTGCCTGACAACACTGTTTGGCTTGCAGTTCTTGGTATCATGAGAAGTGATGCACAACTGTTGCTTATTCAGCTTATCCATGCCACTCATATAGACCTTTGAGTTCCCTTTACAACTGAATCTTCCTTGTTCGTTTAATTGCTTGAAAATATTTTACCTTTTACTATCCTTATTCTCTTCTGTTCCCTTTCCACAGTGCTATGTTGTGACTCTGTGCAATTTTTATTGCACAGATGACAGTTTCAGAGATGGAAGTGGTACTTGAAGTTTGTTGCTACACAGCGTTTTGGTCAGTAGAAGGAATTAGACACCCCTAGTGCTGGGAGAAGAGACCTTCAAAATGATTTAGAGACTGCGTGCTATTCAGGTTAGTTTAAAATTTAGACTGAAGTATTCAGCAACATTTTTATTTATTTATTTATTTTTGCCTCAGTCTTCACGAGCAACTGCTCTACAGTCCTCAAGCAGATTATTTGGAAGGTGGGATCTGGGAAAGCATTGCCCATCCCACTGTAAGTGAAAACAACCACTTGAGGAACCTGAAAATCCATGGATCCTGATGAGATGCATCCCAGAGTCCTGAGGGAATTGGCTGATGCAGTTGCCTGTTCACTCTCTACAATATTTGAAATCTCATGGTGGTCAGGCAAAGCCCCTTGCGACTGGGGAAAAGTCAATGTTACACTCACTTTTAAGAGAAGTAGAAGGGATAACACAGGGAACTACTGATCTGTTAGCCTCACCTCAGTGCTGTGGAAGATCATGGAGCAGATCCTCCTGGAAGCTATGGTAAGGTATATGGAAGAGAGGGGAGGTCCAGAGAAGGGCAACTAAGCTGGAGCACAGGCATTATGAGGAGCTGCTGAGGGATCTGGAATTGTTCACTCTGGAGGACAAGAGGCTCAGGGGAGGCCTTATTGCTCTCTATAACTACATGAAGGGAGGTTGTAGTGAGCTGGGAGTTGACCTCTTCTGTCCTGTGGCTTGTGATAGGACTGTCAGGAATGGCCTCGATTTGCACCATGGGAGATTCAGGTTGGATGTTAGGAAATACTACTTCTCTGAAAGAGTGGTCAGGCACTGAAATGCCTGCCAGAGAGGTGGTGGAGTTGCCAACCCTGGAGGTGTTCAAAGAATATTTAGATGTTGTGATGACTATTGGTGATAGGTGAACAGTTGGACTGGATGATCTTTAAGGTCTTTTCCAACCTTGGTGATTCTATGAGGTGGTGTGGAATAACCAGCATGACTTCATCAGGAGAAGGTCCTACCTGACCAAACTAGTGGCTTTTTATGATGGTGTAACTGCATCAGTGAACAAGGAAAGAGCCTCTGGTGCCATCTATCTGGATGTGAGAAAAGGCCTTTGACATGAGCTCCTATAACATCCTTCTCTCCACACTGGAAAGATACAGACTTGATGGGTGAGATGTTCAGTGGACAAGGGGCAGGTAGTGAGATCATACCTAGAGAGTGGTGGTCGATTACTCGGTGTCTAAATGGAGATCGGTGATGAGTGGTGTCCCTCATGTGTTATTACCAAGACTAGTACTCTTTCACATCATCAGTGACATCAACAAGTGGGATCAAGTGCACATCCAGCAAGTTTGCGGATGATGCTCTGGGGTGCAGTCAACACACCAAGGGACAGAATACCACACTCTAGCAGTGGGCCCAGGCGAACCTGATGAAGTTCAATTGTGCACAAGTGCAAGATCTTGCAGCTGGGTCATGGCAACACCCACTATTAGTACAAGCTGGGGGATGTAAGAATGCTGAAAAAGACATGGGAGTACTGGTGGATGGCAAGCTGGACATGAGCCAGCAGTGTGCACTTGCAGCCCAGAAAGCCAACCGTATCCTAGACTGCATCAAAAGAATTGTGACCAGCAGGTTGGGGGAAGTGATCCTGCCCCTCTACACTGTGCTGGTGAGGCCTCACCTGGAATACTGCATCCAAATGTGGAGTCCTCGGTACAAGAGAGACGTGAACCTGTTGGGTTGTGATGAGGGGAGGCCCACAAAAATGATCCAAGGGATGGGACATCTCTCCTACAAGGACAAGCTAAGAGAGCTGGAGCTGTTCAGGATGAAGAAGGAAAGGGTCCGTGGGACCTGATAATGGTCTTTCAATACCTAAATGGGGGCTATAAGAAGGAAGGGAACAGACTTTTGCAGGATCTACTGTCATAGGACAAGGGGAGATAGTTTCAGACTGAAAGAGAAGAGATTTCATTTGAGGATTAGGAGAAAATTTTCTTCAGTAGGGGTGCTGAGGCATCGGAAAAGGTTTCTCAGAGATGTGGTGGAAGCCCTGTCCTTGGAGAAGTTCAAGGTCAGACTGAATGGGGCCCTGAGTGACCTGACCTAGCTGTAGATGTCCCTGTTCATTGCAGGGGAGTTGGATGAGATGAGCCTGAAAGGTCCCTTCCTATTCAGAAGATTCTATGATACTATGCCTCTGTGTGTGGTACTCGGCCTTCTCATGTAAAAGAATCTCAAGATGTGTCTCCTCACAAAATGAAGGAATTCTCTAAGGCTGTCAAATCAAATCCTCAACTCAAGTTTTTCCCATTTGGGAAACAAGCAGTATCATCAGATATTTAGGGGTTTTCCCTCCTCCAGTCTTTACTTTTCCAAAGGGTAATGATGACTCATGCTCTACTGAAGGTAAAATTCTGTAACTGCAAAAAATAATCTCGTTTGGTGTCTGTTTACACAAAATGTACCTAGTCAAAATGCTGAAGGGGTCTACTGATCAGTTAGTCTTTACGACAGTTTATTTCAAAGACACAGGACAGTATCAGTTCAGATCAGATTTCAAAGAAAATGCAGTCCTTTCTGCAGTACTCTTTTGTCTGTTGTGGCATCCTCATGGTCATACTCAACGTTTTGAGGTACCTTAATTTCCAAGTATATTAATGGGATTTCTATTTTTAGGTGACGTATTTTCTTGCTTTGATTTTATCTCTTAATTATAGTTTTTTCCAGTGCTGTTCAGACTCACTAATCATACTCCTTTTTTAATTTTTCTTTTGGATTGAGGCATCAGCATTGTGAGCATTAACCTTTTATATAATGAAAATATCTATGATTTTCTGTTAATCTACAGAATATAGGAGGTAGGTACCAAGAAGGCATAAATACCTTCTGTTTCTCTAAGAGCTTTAAGCATAACCTTGTTTTGCCTAGGGCATAAGAAATACTTGGAGTCATTGGTCTCTCCACTTCTTTTTCAGTGTATTTGATTGGTTCTTCTGAGGCAGTACCTTAAGTTCTACGTTCTTTTATACTACAAATGCATTTATTCTTTTCTTTTGAATCTTTTAATCCAGTAGCCAAATGACAAAAGGCTTCTTTTGAAGTCTGTCTTAAGGCATAGATTGTAGAGTGCTTGATCTTTTTGAGTTCTCTTCTGTCCTTTCCTTTGTCATGACAACAATGTCTTTCGATCTTTCATTAGCACTTTTAGATACACATGAATTGTCTGTCTAGTGAGCAGCATGATAAAAATGATGGATAATTCTTCCTCTGTCTTATTGTTCTCAGTTGTATCTTTCTCAGTTTATCTAGTTAAGTATTTTATTCTGTTTTTTCCCGACATGTAAAAAAGTTCGCTTGAACCTCAACTTCTTTTTGTGAGGACTTTAGAGCTTTGATGGTTAGTCAAATCATGATAACTTTTACATGTGTTCCAAATGCGGTGGTTATAAGTGGTCTATCTGACTTCAGCCCAACACTTTTGTTTATCATCTGCTTAAACTTTGTCTGTAACTCTTAGAATACTTGTGAATTATTTGTTGACAGGATTGTGCAACTTCTGGTGCTTTGAATTCTCTTGGTAAATTATGTGATTCCATCATACTGAATCTTCATAAGGCAAGAAGCTATCTTGCCATCAGTTCACCATAGGTTCATAGGCAGCTTTCTGTATCAGATTTCTTTTGCTTTTAGTAGTTTCGGTTCTCTGCAAGTTGTATAGTGTCTGTCCACCATATGTTTAACTTTGTTTCACTTGACAAATCCTCATCTACTTGCGAATGGTCAAGCTTTCATCTTCCTGTGGTTGTTCTTAGCTTCCTATTGTAGTTACAGCCAAGACATCAGCCTTGTCAGTACAGTATTCCTCATTTATCTCCAAGGATGCTACATAGCTTCCTGCATCTGCTGAACTGGGATAAAATGTTTAAAAGGCAATTAACTGCTTTCAGAATAAATAAGATTTTCTAAAGCCAACATACCCTTGCTGGTGCTCAGTTCTAGCAGGTAGGATGTGATTTGTTAAACTGGATGTATTAATGCACAGTGGAGTTTTCTCCATCCACCATCATGGAGCAGAGTCAACAGCATGTTCCGTTTTTTTCACTTATTTGGGTCTTTTGTTATATTCTTTTTTGTTTCTCAGAATACCATTACATAGTTGATTTTTATAATATAAGCTGGGAGCCCAGCATTCTTTCCAACAAATTGCACCAGGCATGGTAAGTGGACCTAGATATGGGAAACAAGAGCAATGATCACATTGATAGGCCAGTAGACAGCTTCACACAGTGTAAGCTTACTCACAGGACTTATTTCTAGTATGCCTCTCTTCTTATTAACTAATACCAGATAAATATTCAGTCCATCATTTTGACAAAGTTGGAGAAGTAAAGTGGGACACCTAGGGCATGGAAAATCCAGGGCCTTCACAGGTACATGCAGCTAATAAATGATCTAGCCAGATAATCTTATAAATGATATTTTATTTATTGTTTTTAAGTGTCGTAATTTCTGTGGGGCTGATCATGGTTGTCAACCATCACATTCTTTGGAGATAGGAAACTGGGGAAATGGGACGTGTCTGTGAAGATCATGCAAAGGTGCCTGTTGTGTGGTACTGATTAGATGTTTGCCAAAACAAAACAGACATTAGAAGAGTTACTTGCATCTCAGATACTGGATAACAAAACTCTGACAGTGCTTTGAAAGCACAAGTGATTCAACTTATAACATTTGCTCAATAGTTATTACTGTGGAAATACAAAACACTGCTCTTGTTATCTTCATTTAAGTCTTTCGGCTGCACTGATTTTTACAAGAATTGGAACAGACTTTGAATTTTATTCCTGCATAACTGGTCATAGTTTCAAATTGTATTTAGGGCAGAATACCCTTTTAACCATTACAGTATTCAAAAATAGTTTGTCTGTACCTCATAAATGACTTATCAGTAGTGAATAAGTGCCAACACTTTTTATTAAGTACATTTCCCTTGCTTTCATTACTTAAAAACAGATACTTCTTCAGTAGGAAACTTTTTTCTTGCCTCATGAGCAGCACCATTTTCACTTCTGTATCATGTTGCTAAGAAGCTTTCTCACTCATGGGAGCATCTTGTCACTCCTCGTTTTTATTAATATCCCACCTCATATTACTGGTGGGTTATTTTTTTTTTTTACCCCATTGCATATGTACCATATTCCAGTACTGTTATTAGGTGACACTGCTAAAAAACAATAAGAAGGTTTTTGGAATAGATTTTAAAACATTTTTTGTGGGTTTGAAAACAAACTTTGCTTTGTCACATCTAGCAGCTTGACAGTGTATTATATTGTCTTAGTTTGTGCAGATCCAAAAGATCAAGCTAGTAAGCGAACATGTCTTCCTGAGCTCACCAAAATTTAAAGTTTTATGACACCGAATATGTAATATATGTTTTGGTGATGTAAATCATCGCTTTGCTGCTCATTCAAGCTTTAAATGCTATGTCCTAAGTGACTACTGTTTCTACGAACCCGTCCTGCTTCCTTGTCAGAAAGTAGAAAAAGCCTGGGTAACAGGAGAAGTTACTCTGATGGAGTGTGGTTTACCAAAAAAACAAGGCCTCTTTATAACATTCAGGATAGTGTGTCATGCTTTGCAGATTATAGAGTACAGCAGCAGTAGAGTGGGCACCTGCACAGTATTATTGGTGCGGGTGTAGCATTGCTGAAAAAGGATCCTAGCATTATGGCTTGTTTAAGAAAATGGTAATTGTTGCCTTGTTTAAGAAAAACAGGTAACTGATTTTTGAATCACTTCAGCACAAACAGCTGAGGACAAACAATAAAGCAGAAAAGCCTGAAATGCCATTTCCATTGCGTTGTGAAGCATGTGTAACAATAAACTTTCAGAGGCAAGCTTTCCGTGATTAAATTAAAATCAAGAACATTGCCAAATCTTTGGCATCCATTTCTGCTCCCATCTGCTGCTTGCATTAAGTATTCTGACTTTCTCCAACACAGAATCCTTCTCCATGACCAAAAGAACCAGCGTAACAGTGACTTTGCAGAATCCAAAGGGTTAAATTTGAGCTACTACATGCAGGTGGGGGCTTTGTTGTTGTTAAGGCAGTATTAATATATACATCAGATTCTAAAACCCTTTACAAATACTGTGGGGAGTGGGAAAGAACATTAATATCCAGGAAAAATCTCTGACACTTAAGATGAATGCCTGAAAATATGTTGTCCCTAGATCCTACAAGAATCTTTTGAGTAATGGGGTGATAGAGAATCACTTTATAGCATGCACCTTTTTTCTAGATGTAAAATTTCCTAGCATCTGAATAAAAGATATGCTGCCTGCATTAGTGGCACAAGCATTTTATTTGTTTATTTTTTATTAAACTTATTCATAAAAGGAGAGATATTTTAAAAGGTGCAAGACCATTGAGAGATGTAGGATCCTTTATTTTTTTCAATCTGGCTCTCGCTTTCTCAGGAAGCCTGATAAACCAGACTTCATCAATGCTTACATACTGCAATGCTGTGACAGAGATAAAAGGGGAAAGAGGTGTGCATACAGTAATCTGTCAACCACTCGATTGTCAAATGGAAGATCTGAGTTCTTAATTGGTCATGGAGTGCTTAAGTAACTGGACAGATTTTTAGCCTCTGTGTAGGTGAAAACAGAGTACCTCTTAAGGCTGCTAGTAGCTGCCTGCAGAGTGTGCTTAAGTATTTGGAAATAATCTGTATACACACTTTCAATTTGAATCAGGTTTGCAATAGTAGAGAAAAAACGACGCATTTTTTTACCAGTAGTCGTATTGTACTGCAACACTGATGATTTTCGTGATGGAAAACAGGTTTATTTATTTATGCAATTATCTTTTTCCAGTAAGAAAATTCTGAGGTGTTAAATCACACGCTTCAAGTTATATAGTTTTAGATTGAATCAAATTCCTCATAGCATTGAGTCAGTGGAATAATAAACATGTTTATCTCCATGTCAAAGGACAATATGATTACTGGATTTGTATGTCAGAACAATGTGAATTACACAGAATATATAAAGTTTTTTGTGTTTTTTTTTTTTTTTCCCCCAAAATAAACTTTATTAAAAGCAAAAAAGTCTGCAGTTTGTTTTCTAGCTGTTAGAACGGGTGGTATCAATATATGTTGTGTAATACACATACTTCAGGCTTGTATGTATATTTTTTCTTAGAGTATGACAGATCTTTCCAGATCTGCTTTTAATGCTCCAACTGTAGAGGTAAATTGAAATATAACAGAAGGTGGATAAAAAGTAGCAGGCTAATTGGGTGCTGTGGTATGGTGCTGACAGGTTGGTACATACATAATAGTGGAAATGCTTTTGCTGTAATGCCTGCTATGTTACTTGTAATAAAACCAAACAACTTAGATACTGCAACGTGTTTTCTCTCTTAAATACAGAGACACTCATATACATTTTCCCTTGTCTATTTCTGCTTACACTTTGCCAGAAACTCTCTCGCGTGCAGGAAGACCAGGCTTTGTAACTAGCAGATGTGCTGGAGGGGGCACCTATCTCAGCTGCTTCCCTGCAGCTGCCTTGCTATCTAGTAGCTTAGTAATGCTAATGGTGGTTTGACTGGAGAAACCATGGGTAATTTGGATGCTATTGCCTTGTTATGAGACAAAGATAAAAGTTGTCACTAGTGTTCATGATTAATGTTCCTGATGGTACTGACGTTTATGTATTTTCAGGTTTCCACCAATGTGCTGGTATGCTGAGTAAGGCTGAATTTAGTTGACTCTTTTTTTCCTCCTACTTTAAGACAAATAACGGAACTTAAATGCTTGCCTTAGGTTAACAGGCTTTTGATCCTTAATTTGCTGAGAAACCTTGTATATGTACTTCTGTGGGAGAGCTGCCTTTTTAAGAGCTGTGCTGGCTTTCAGAAAACCATGCTGATTACTCTGTTCTCACCGAGTTTATGTAAATGTCTGTGGGTAGTCATACCAGTACACCACCTGGATTTTTAAGTGTATAACTTCAATTGCAAATGCTTTGTTAACTATTAACATGCATACACTTCTCAACTGGTTTTGTTATATGGCTGCAGTGGAGGCAGCACTTTATTAACAGCTTGTTTCAAATTCATTGAGTTGATATTCCCACAGGTCCCTTCTAAAGTGCCTCTATTTGTTTTGTGTTACATGTGTTTAGAACTCAATCACAGGTCTTTAGTTTCGAAGTCTATGCACTGCCAACACATGCACTGCTGCTTGGCTCCTTTCATTGCTTCTTGGGTTACAAACACGAGTAGTCATATTTGTCTTCATCCATGTACAGTTTTCCTTTTTGCTTGCTGTAACAAACAGTGTTTTGTAGTTTTCTTATGAATTGCTTCCTGATGAAGATCCCAGATATATTCCTATTAGATAAATGAATTGGTTTACTCTTTCATGTGCATTGGCAATTCTTAGGTGTGTGCTTTTTGCAGCTTTTACCTTTAAAAATTATCAAACTACTGTGCCCTACAAAGAAGCAGACTGCAGAGTTTAATTCCTTATTCTTGCCTCCTGACTTCCCTGGAAACAGAAACACTTCTTCGTTTCACTGTCACTTCTTCAGATGAAATTTGATCTCATCTCTGAGCATATTTTGCAGTTGTTTTCATTTCAAGAGACCCTTTTGAAAATGTTTATGACATTAGATTGCAGTTCCAGTACAGATGCTTAGCCTGATTATGAACCTTTCTGTGAAGGATTAAGTAGAACTTGGTGCAGTTTCAAGCTGCAAGCCTGATTAACTAAGAAATACTTTTTAAAGTGTGATTTTCTTAAATTATTTCTTAATCAGTGTTATACTTTTAGGTGAGTTTTCTTTTAAGAGTGAAAGGAATTTGTGTTGTGTGTAAGTTAGAATAACCTTCCTAATTATTGTGAATTACCTTACAGTATGAGGAAGGTGATTGTATGAGTGGCTTTGGAAATTAATTTGTTTAAAATGCCTTTCAGAAACTGCTACACGTAGAGCTTAGAAGCAAGATGAAATTGTGATTTCAATCATGTTACTTGGGCATTTTCAGTATACAGTTAGTGTAATGATTTGGGTAAAGTGGGAATATGAGCTGAAAGCATCCCAAGAAAACAGCTCTAGCTAGGGGTATATTAGGTTAAGAACAAGGCGTCCTTTAAATTGACTTTATTATTTCCTGAATGGCATTTGTAATTGGTAGGGTTTCTGAGCTACTTATGATGTAAGTTCTTAAGGAAAACACAATTTTTCAGCTATGTAAACATCAATCTAATGTAATAACTTTGAAATCATTTCTTTATGTCTTCAAATTAGTGGTGTTTCAATACATTTTCATTTTCTAAGTGTATCTCTGAAATAAGCACCAAGTTATAACTGAGTTATATGAAGAAGCAATTCTAGCTTTCTAATCAAAGACTTTGGAACCCCCATATTCTCACAGGACGCTGTACTGAAATGATTGTATATTGGGAAATAGGCTTCAAAAAGGTCATATAAAATTAGGAGTGATATAACAAAGAGGATGTTAGACTAGTCAAATAGCACTTACTATTTGTTTAAAACTAATCAAGAGAAGTAATTGAGCTAAAAGGTCTGTGCTGATAAGAGCTCCACGGAAGAGCAAACACAGAAATAATAAAATAACTGCGTAATAATTCACTGTTACAATAATTAGAGTTTTCAAGAGTAGATTTTATCTTCAAGACATTGTGAGCCTCTAATTACAGGCATATCAAGGAAATTTAAGACAAATTTCTGCTCATGTCCATGTTCAAATATCTAGCAGTCTAGTCTGGAAAAAGAAAATGGAAATGGAAAATGGTGTGACAGCCATTTCTGTTAGGAATTTCACTGTAATCTCTCCTGATCAACTGGAATATTTCTAAAAATCAACTATTAAGAATGGAAACTTCCATTCTTGTTCTTTTATTGAAACTTAAGGTATCGACTTTAGTGTAATGAAGTTGGTGTTAGAACTAGATTTTTGAGTTAGTGGTTAAATGGTAAAATTGAAGCATATTATACGTGGGACTGGAGTGACGTTAAATAGGGTTAATGAGAAACATTTTTGCCTTTTCAGGGAAGGAAGAAAAAGCTGTCAAGTCAACCAAGAATGTTTCATTTGACCCAGGGTAATGCGCATTTCTCTTACGCTATAAATCAGAAAGGAATAGAATAAGCACTAGGAGAACATTTTATGTTTTTGTTTTTCTTGCTTTATTTTTCTTCAGTGCCAGCATTTAGGACGTGAAACACCATTTTTTAAAAAACATCAATTTTGGCTGACTTTGGGAATAATTATTCTCCTTAGAAATCTTAAGTTTTGGTGCATAAATTACAGGTAAAATAGCCTATCCTGATGTATGCTACAGACTAGTAGGAAACAAAGGAAATGGTTCTTCTGTTCAGAGTAGACTTTATAAAAAACGGTAACTTGTGTAAACTCTTATGATTTAAATTACATGGGAGAGAAGTAGATTCTTGTATTAAAAGATAGATTGGAGCTGAACTGTCTAGAGTATAGCCCTCTGAGAGCAAATAAGAGGCAGGAAAAAAAAAAAAAATCTTAGAACTCATGCAAGCAGAATAAGATATCACTCTGGCTTTTGAGAACAATATAAACCATCCTTAGGGGAACTGATTTCCCGTAAGCAGTAAGATTTCAGTGCTTAGAATGTTTTCAATATTGTGAATGGGACAGGTTCAACTTTTCAATTGTATTATCAAAGAATGGATAAGATGCTAAATAGGAACAAAATTCATTTTTGAGTGGAAGACCTTGGATTCCTTGTGGAATGCTGCATTCATTTGATACATTTTGCTATAATAACTACAAAGCTACCTGGCTATGTTTAAGAACTATTGTAGCTACAACAGCCAATGCACTGGCTATTCAAAAGCCCTTGGAAAAGGCTGAAGTGGGTCCTTTGCTATTGTTGTAGTGCTTGTGGTTTATCAGACCTCAAAACAGGGTAGTAATCTTGAATGGCGATGGCGTGCCACAAGGTGTACCTTAACACATTGCAGTCTGTATCCACCCTTATAACTGATGTGGAGACCAGGTATTATAACACAAGAGTTAAGGGGCTGGGAAATTTATCAGTGTAAGGATTTTTGTGTGAGAAAATGGGCAAGCACAACCAAAAGAATACAGGTTATTTATAAAATAGAGAATAGTTGGTTACCAAGGAAGCTGAAGAATGGACTGTGGCTTGGTTTTTGGACTAGAAAAGATCATACATCAATAAGCTTTAGAGATGACAAGTAGATAGAGAAGGATTTTGGAGGCAACCAGAAACAATGGAATTCAAGATTTGGAAATGCTCTTCAGAAGTCCTCTGGTCATTTTTATTCCCATTATTTTGGCTATAAGGATTCAATCATGAATCTAGTAGCTGAAGTGGGTAGAAACTGGAAAGGAGTAAGATAGGTTAGACGAGAGGAGAAATCACTTCATCATCTGGCTCATACTTCCTTACTGGAAGACCCCATTTTTTTATTAGAATGTCACTTAGTTTCTAATTTATCTTCTCTTTTGCCTCATAAGACATTAATTATCTCTTCCTCAGAGTTTTCCAGAAAGGTCTCTCTGAGTTGATACTTAAAGTAAAATGAGGAAGACAGATTTCAGTTATTCTTTCTGAATACCAGGCCTTTTCTTCTGGGGGTTCACTGGAAATTTGATTTGGAACCTATAGCTGAAGTGAGTTAATCCAAAATGAAAAGCTACTCTGCACTTCACAGACCTCATTAGAGTCAGTTTAACTACATTTGAGTTCTAAGGATTTCATAATTCAGTGTATTTTGAATCTGATTTACTGTCTCAAGACAGAATTGACTGTCTGGGGTATATTCATCCATACTGATAAATATATTACATAGTGGGTATGAAAAACCTTATGGTTAGTGAAAAGAAAATCACTGCAAAATGAGTGTTTGTGGAAGCTGCCAAAAGAATTACAGTTCTATTAGACAAGAGGATCCAAAGATTTTGTGACAATAGATACAATGCTTGTGAACAGATCTTGAAAACCCATAGAGATATTACTTTAATCTTAATATTCTGCTCATAAAATTTGCATGCACAGTGTTCTCCCTTTGGAAGCTGTAACAACATCTTTTCTGTTGTATGCGAAGTGTTATGATCAATTTTTTGTGTTGCTCATTCAAATAAAATAGCTAGAGCTATTTGTGTTATAATAAAATCGGCAATTAACAAATTAACTAATTTCACTTTTCTAAAATGCCCAAAAGAATGGATCTTTGGGACTATACTGTGAGAAGTAGTTTCATGTGCAGTTAAGAGATTCTTTACCTTGACCTTAGTAAGGTATTGCATATGATGTCATATTCCTGCGCAGGAAGTGCAGTCTTTCAACAGCAACTTCCAGAGAAAAATATCATCAAATTTTTCAGATCATTCTGCATACCTATTTGGTTTTGCTACTGCATCCAAGTCGAGTCCTGTTCCTTGATGTATCTGTATATGAAAGTTCTAATTCATCTGTAAGTATGTTTTGTACAAAGATGGTTTAAAGCGTGACTGTTAAACAATTTGGCTTGCCTGGGAATATTCTTGGGCTGTATATGGTATAGTTAATGTATATAAGAAACAAAATATATTTGCCAACTCTTCACTGTTGTCTGCATTACTGCTTTTCTACTAATATATCTGCTGTCTAATGTACAATGAATGCCATATTTTATTCCTTATGTATGAATTATTGGGAGTTACAGTTTTGTCAGTGATGTTCTGTGTGCTGGTCTGCAAGGTAAAGAGGAAGTGATTGTTACCTTGAAAAAGGCAGTTTCTGAGAGTTTGTCAAATGGAACTACATTGGCTACTGCAACCAGAAGTCAAGTAAGATGAGAGTTGCTCTGAAAGTAATGCTTCCTATTTTATTATGATGGTCCATGGTATCATAGATAGATGTTGGTGGGATGGCCAGAGGGGCAGCCCAACAAAATGGTAACTGACATGGAAGTAGGTATCAAGCAAAGTTGTGTCATTGCATTCTTTCGTGTATAAAAATTGCAACCACTGACATTCATCGACTCTTACTGAATGTTTGCAGAGATTAAACAGTAGTTGTGAGCACAGTGAGATGGTAAGTGGTGTGTTTCAGCAACGGCCACAGAAACAGTGGGGTCATCTGCACTGGTGTAGATTTTTATGAGTGTGGAATGCATGTTCTTGTTCATCACTGTTAAAAAGGTTGGTGTTGAAAAATAGCCATTTGTAGATGAGAATTTGCTCTGTCAAATAATGTTATTATGCTCTTTGTACCTGTTGTAGTTTCCATGGAAAGAAATAGGTGCTGTTGCTTTTGGAGTGACCTACACAGTTTGTTACTGCAGGTGCAAGCAGCTGATCTTATTGACTTTAGGAGTAAAATTCCACCAACTTCCATAAAACCAGTGTTTTACCCTGGAACTTAATTATAAGTTACCTAAAGAGCTAATCAAAACTCTGTGGTAAAGTAAGTTTGCACAATATGCAGAAATAGATGCCCTTTTTTTTATGTGAAGGAAATTTATGTAGCATAAACCAATTGATCCAAATAAAAATGTGTGTATGGGTCATGTTTATTTTATGTGTGACTCAATGCAGATTCCATCTGCAAGTCATAAGGTGCTTCCTGTCAGTGCATGCTGATGTTAAGTTGGATTTAGAAGGATGCTGACACTGGAAATGAAATACTGGCTTAAAGATGAATAAATGGTTTTATAGGAATGCTTTGTTTTCTACCACTGTGCACAGTTGTCAGCTCAGCAGCTGACATGTGCACAAGGGTGGTAATTCCTCACTTAGTTGCTTTGCAGTCATGAGCCTGTGCTCATGGATCATTTATTCTCGACTGTAATGTGGGACAATTGTATCAAAGTATATCAAGAATAAAGTGTGGGCTCCTCAACTTCCTACCAGACTTGCACATGTACCAAGCCAAAGTGAAATTGTTTCAAGTGTAGGTGACAGCAAAACTTTATATCTGCAGTGGCACATTTTGGTGTCCTGCTGCATTCAATATCTGAAGCAAAGTATGTTCATCCATCTTCATAACAGCATTTAGTGCAGTTGCATTCTTTAGGCATTCCTTGTTTTGCATTTAAGCTGCACCATTTAAAAATGCAAAGCTAATGCCTATCAATATTGGAATTTTTCAACAAAGTGTACGATTCAATTGGTTATGCAGAGAGAAGTGTACATATAAGTCACATCATCAGTGCTAGCTTTGTGCAGGTATGATTCAGAATAGCATGTTAGAATCTGTTTCAGGCATAAACTGACCTTCAGACTCTCTTAGCTTATCTTAGGCTTTCTGAGCTTCTTTTGATACACATTGCCATGTGTACTGCCATAATTAAAGACACATGAATAGCAAGTTTTTGGGGTAGAAGCTATTTCTTAGATATGTGTCTGTGTGGAGCACAGTATGTCACTGATGTCTGTGGCTTATGACTGGGTTTCACTGTGCTGCTTAAACACCAAGGAGTATATATGTAAGGCACGGACACCCAAAGAACACACATATGTATTGAACAAAAGATGTCACTTCTAAAAAGCTGTAGCTTCAGTCTGAAGTTAATGATTCTGGTAGATCACTGGGGGTTTTTTGCTCGGCTCTTGTGGATTCAGTGAGGTGGGCATTTCTCTACCATATGTGATCAAGAAATAACATTTTCAACTCATACAAGATCATTTCAAGTAGCTTCTATCACACCTGCCTCTGCAGGAGAAAACGTGCAGAAACCTTAAGCTATACATAATAAGCACTTTTTGCAACCTGTAAAACAAATAATGTGAAACAGATATGTTGATGCCTTTGATGTCACAACCAGCAGCACGGCTATGTTTTACTTGGTATTTCAGTTTAAAAATATACACCTCCCCACCTGCCAGTCTGACTACTAACAAAGTTCTTTCATTTTGTCCTGCAAGTATTTCTGCCTAAGAGGAGAGAAAAAAGGATTCACTGGCATTCTTATTATCAGTTCAGTGTTTTGAAGGCTCCAAAATCTTGGTGTTTTGTTTTTATCAGAATGGCAATACACTAGTGCAATTGCAGTAGCACTGGCACGTAATGTTCTTAAAGCCAGCTTTCTGGAGTGTTTTTTAAATATATGGCAATATTTGTCTGTTAGACTAGGGAGATTTCAAAACTTGCCAATAATAAAGCTTGTATGCAGTCTTACCTTCACAACTTCATTGTAATTTTCTGTAACAGCTTTAAAATCTCATGGAAAAACTGTTTCCAATGAAGTAGTAAAAATTTGCTTCATTAAAGAATTGGGATGATGTGGTATTTTAAATTAAAATATTTGCTCTGCACTGGACATAGCTCAGAATATAAGCTTAACTTTCCCTAGAGAATTTGGCATAGAGAACCACTGGCATCATAATGAAATGATATCTTGATAACCAGAAGAGATTTGTGATAATTTTAAACTGATTCCCATCCTGCTCTTTAGCTCTTATTGCAAATCTGTGTATGTTTCATTGTCATTCCTGACTCATGAGGGACCAAGAAGATCATTCATAATTTCAGAGTCAAATTTTAGTTGTTTCGGATTACTTCATTCTGTGAATATCAGAACAGACTTGACAGTTTCACCTTGATTATGTATGTATGTATTAATTAATTTAATCTAGCAGTCCTATTAGCCACCTGTGTGAGCTGGAACTGGAAGCTGTTTGCACAGAACCACTCAGCTGCTTTGCTTAATGCAGATATATATCCAGGTACATTTCTGAACTGAGGTGTGCCTTCAGAAAACTGGGTTGAGTTGATTAAAAATAAGGATCCCGGATGGCTATAATAAGTCTTTGTCAGCTGCATATTCTTGTGCAGATACAGTACATGGAAATGAGAACATATGAATATTTCAGTCTTCAAAAAGAGAGAAAAGTTCTGTTCAGAGTATTAGGAGAGGTTGCTGCTGCTGTCTGCAGAGGGAATTTTGCATCTGAAAAGCGAGAAAGTTGCCAGTAACTTGTAGCTGAAGTTAGTTACTGATGTCGGTAAATCATCACAACTGTAGCTGCTATTTTTACACATCTGACTGTCTCCATGAAGTAATTTAGGTATTTTTTTTTCCCTAAATTGAGTTCTAATGCACACAGTGGAGAGGTAATTGTAGGACAGAAAGCCATCTATCACTTTCTGACCTTCATTGGCAATAAATTCAGGAAATAATGTATTTATTCTATCAAATGCAAACAGGAAATGAATTGCACCAAGAAATTACCTGAAGTTTCTTAGGAATTCTGCAGTAAAGCTGCATTGCCATAATACCTTTAAAATCTTTACTTTTCTAACAGAGATGGTAAGGAATTCGGCAGCCAACAAAGATTTCGTGCTAGCTTAGGGAACTTTCTCATCAGCTCTGTTTTGTGAATTTGAAGTCTGAATATGCCATTGATTCTCTAAAATCCATTATACTGTTTTCTTGACAAATCTTTCTGACTTGTCTATCATTCTGCTGTGCAATGTACTGCGTGGTCAGAGTAGGAACTGCTAAAATCCATCTCCACCTGGCATTCACATGTGTCTCTCAGGGTGTAGGGAAGTACTAAGTGTATGGCTGAAATGGGAAATGGGCAAGACTGGCAGGAGATAAATGAGCAGCTTTGGTTTTTCTTGGTGTAGCTGACAGTTGTAGTACATACAAGTTTCTTGGCTTTCTCTTATCGGTAGCAACAATAGACTACTTGAAGCTTGCAAGATGATCTGCAGGAAGTCTTTCATTCATAGCTTTATGTTTTAGCACTCATGCATGTTGTCTCCCCATAGCTATTTAGCAAGGGGGAATAATAACTGTAGCAGTGGGGTAGATGTGAAACAAATCTATGTTTTCAATTTTAAATTTTATGAAGTAAGGAGGAAGAGTTTCATGGCCAGGAATTTATTTGCAGTTGTGTAGAGACATAAGTATCTCTGCATCTTGCATGCTGAACTTTGAATATACGCATTAAGATGCTTTTGGGGAAGTAATGAGTCATTTTAATGGTGAACTTTAATCTAGAAGGGTTCCTCCCAGCAATTCCTTTGCATAGATCTGTCTTAGTTATTTAAAGTAAGCTAACTGTCAACTTAAAACTGGTACCTGTTTTTCACAAACACTTTTTGAGATTATTGCAGTGTAAACCATTCTTTTTATCCTTCCAGTTACATTACTACCTTTGTAATATGACTGTAATTTCACTATAGTAGCATGCACGAATTCATTCTAGATGCATTTTTTTCACTCTGAGTTAATGTGAGAATTTAGTAGAGCTGAACTAGAAGTTAGGGTTAGATCACAGCCTCATTTTTGCATCTAATTTTAAACAGTTTTCTCAACCACTGTGACTGCGTTGGCCACATTATTAGTCTCCTTACTACAGTCACAATCCAGGCTGTGTTGTCTGTTGCCTTGAAGAGAGCTAATAGGTTGAGAGGAGGCCATTTCCATACTAGTGACCCTCCTTGTCCCAGCAGTGTGTGAAGTGATGTAGAAGATGGCTTCAGTGCCCTGCAGCAAATAGAAGATGAAGAGGAAGGAAGCCCATCATTGCATTTGCCACTGGCATGATTTCCTGGGGCCAGGTCGCTGGTACTTACCAGGATTGGAAGGCCTGTTGGAGATTGGTGAGAAAAGACAGTCATCCTTAATTATGTCACATGTAGAGACGTATACCTGAGTACAGCATACCTATATATCTTTTGATTAACTCTGAGGATTAGTAGATCTTTGGCTCTCTGCACATCTGTAATGCTGTAATTTTATCTAACTTGGAAGAGTTGGCAACCACAGGGGAATTTAATAGGACCTTCTGGGTACTGATAAAATATAAATTGAACAACTGAAGGCATGCGCACAGAACTATATTACATCTTTACCATAAACCGTACGGCAAGATATATGGCATAGAAAATATATTTTAAATGAAAAATTGTAAGAAGTGGAAGATGCTAACCTAAGTAAGGACTGAGTGAATAGATAGGATGGCACTTTTTGAATGTAGTAATTGAAGAGTGACATGGAGTGGTGTAACTGATGTGTGTCTGGGCAAATTGTTTCTGGTCTGCTGAGTTCAAGAAGAGATTTAATCAAAGCAAAGGAGCTATGAGTTAGGCATAGCCATGAGATTAGAGAAGTGCTGGAAGGGGAATATCCTGGGAAGTCCAGCAAGCCGCTCTGGTGGTGGTGCTACCTATGATTTAGGTGCACTTGATCCTGTGACAGTTGAGTTAGGTGATCTTCTGAATCAGTACTAGACTTCTGTTATTCCTTAACTTCCGCGACAGTGCTGATGTATTTAATAATCCTCTAGCTAGCACCTTCTGTTCTTTATAATAACAAACAAACAAATAAATAAATAATGCAAAATGTTCACAGCGTCTCTTCTAAACACACTTGTCTCTTCCTTTGAATTGAGGGGAATAATATTTCTGCCTAAAATCTTGCTACATGAAATGGTTATTTCTCTTGGCAGCTTTTCTTTCAAATGATTCACCGCTTCCCCTCAAGAACACTCTGCTAGTTGAAACCATACGGATAACTAAAGCGGTGTACACAGTAGCAAAGAACAAGCTAGAATGTCACAGTGTGGGACTAAAGAGTAAAGTCTGGTGCAATGCTCTGATACATATATCTACATCTATTGATTACATGGCGAGTGGGTAGGGAAATGAATTCAGTTTCTGTAGTGGTGGTGGGAGTAGAAAGTGCAGGGCAAACACAGGCTCTGCTGGCAGGAACAAAAAGCTACCACCTGTTGTGTCTCATATTAATGTCTGTACTCCTTGATCTTAACATCACAGCACCTTTCTTTTGAATTTTGTTCTCTTTGAATCATTCATTCTTGCATCTTTAGCAAGGGAAAGCAATATCCCTGACATAACCCCTATATTGTAAAAAGAGAGCTTAAGAAAAATGTGTAAGGACCGCTACTTCTATTTCACATTAGAAGTGTTGAAACAGGCAGAGAATTAAAAAACAGCTACCCTCTAAAGCAATGATTCCTCAACTGTTTTGTTAGCCTACTTTATGGTGTAGCTGTAGTGGTACCTATGATTGCTAGCAGAAAACAGAATGTGGGTTGTCAAGAGCCAAGGAGAAGGATGACCATATTAACTTCAAATAAATTGAAATGTTGCATGGAAATTTAAAATTGGTGCATTAGACCTCACGTCTTATCACTGATTTACAGAATGAGGAAGAAAAGCTAACCTCTTAGCTTCCAAGCCCTTTACCTTCTCTATTGGATTAGCCACATGCTGTTCAAATTTTATTAAAATAACAGAAAAGTTCCTCTTTCCTTATATATATATATATATATATATATATATATATATAAAATTTATAAAGCATTCTGTCAGTCTTGACTAATAATAATCAGAACGAATTATTTAGCCGTATCACTGTTAATATATACTTGTATCACTGTTAATATATACTTATATCACTCCATCGTGTGGGGTAACATTAGGATGATTTCTTTATGATTTCAGTCCCTTCTTTTTCTATACTACCAGTTCTCCTCCCCATCCATTCCACCTGGCTGATTGAGTTTTATGAGGGTTGCTCCAAAAGTAATGCTTCCTATTTTTTTGTGTTGGCCCACAGCATCAGAGGTATTGGTGTTATGGCAATACAGGCTGAACCTTGCCAACAGCATTCCATTACATTTTGTTATTGTGCAACAAATGGCAGCAGAAAGGCCTTCTGACAAAATGGTATCTGACTTGGAAGTGCATATGAAGCAAAGATGTGTCATCGAATTCCTCCATACAGAAAAAAATCTCATCAATACTTGTTGAATGTTCATGGAGCCCAAACAGTGTATGTGAACATAGTGAAACGGTGGGTGTTGCATTTCATCAGTGGCAACAGTGATGTGAAAGACAAACCATGTTCCAGAGACATTATTTTTGGAGCAACATACATAATAGCTCAGAGAGATCTTCAAAGTGCTGCACTTAAATATGATTGCTTTAGTTGAACAACACCATTTGGATAAATTGTAAAGTAGTGAATGCTTAGTTATATCTCCATCTCATTGAAATGGTCATATTCAGTGTAATGCACTGAATCAGTGGTTACAAAATCAGAACATTTCCCTATCTTCCATTGTTCCCTATATGTTCATATGTTCCCTATGTTCCCATTTCCCTATATATATACACACAAGTATGTGTGTGTATATATATATGTGTGTGTGTGTGTATGTATGTATACATATAGCATATATATATGCATATAAAAATATTTGTATCCCTCATAGGAACAATAATCACATACTCACTCTGGTTTCATGATAAACCATATGACCATGTGTGTATATATGCAATGACTGATACATGATGCACTGTATCATTCCTATCCACAAACATACCCAACTCTGTCATTTCCCTCTGTTATAGGTCTTTATTGTTTTTGTCTCCCCACTTTTACCTTCTGAGCTGGCACTTAACAAAATAGGCCCCTTGGATTAAAGTGTCAGTATCACTGTTGTTACTTCTGTTGGACATAAGTAAAATCTTCCTCTTCTTGAAAATGTTCTAGGTTTCTGTAGGTTTATGTTTGCTTGTAAGGTTGTACTCTGTTTCCTATAAGAGTGGAAATTAAAGAAAAAGAAAAAAAGAAAAAAAAAAAAGCATCCTTTTTCCTGTCTGAGTTAATCTTCTGTTGACAACTGACATGCATTATTATTATTTTGCATTTTTGTCATTTTTAATCAAAATGCATACTACTGAACAAAATATTTGAGATAAATCTGCTACATTATCACTATCTTAATTAGGCAACTTTCATCAACAACGGAATTGAGAGATATAACATGTACTTTCTGTAAGCCCACAGATGTACGTTAATTACATTACTCTCCATAGTTAATTATTAATTTTTTCTTACATTAATGATCCCATTCATTTTCTTTTGTATTGTCATCAGGCTTACAAGCTTATATTTACCTGGATTATCCAATTCACTGCTTAAAATGTCATTAAGATTCTTCTGAAGGCTACCGTGTTTTTCCAATTGGAATAATGGGGGGAAAAAAAAGGATCTATATACTCCCCCACCATCCCTTCTAAAATAAAGAGTTACAAATTACACGGAACTGCAGTTTTAAAATTATAAACTTTGGTGTCAACTCATTAATGTCATCCTAAATTATTCTTGATATGGAAATATTTAATAGTCTCAGCCCTACCAAACATCTGTCTCTTCCCAGATACACAACAGAAATGCATATTGATCCCTTTAATTAACTGTCACTAAAGCCAAGATTCCCTTCTGGTAATTAATCACTATCAGAATTCTTGCAGTTTTGGTTTACTCAGGAAATTATTCCTTACGCAATATAGTAGGTAACTCATTCTTTGTACCTGTTCTACTTGATTAAACTTCCACATCTTAATCTCTGTCTTATGATCAGAATTACTCTTTTCTTATGAAATTCTGACTTTATATCTGCTTGGTGTTTTAACTGGTGTGATGTTCGTTCTGGAGAAAGGTAATGACTTTTTCAAGCAGTGTTGATGCTTAGAAGTATTCTTAATATGCTCCTAATTAGCATCCATGATACAGAAGTTACCACTGATTTGTAGGTCTGTGATCCGTTTTCTTCATCTGCTAAGATGATTTCTTACAAAATCTACTTGTTCTGGACACAGTATTTTTTTAGTGAGAAATCTGTTGCCTCTAAACACTCTGTAAATAGAACTGTCTCCCCTCCCATGCCCACAAATGTTACTCATAATGCAGTTATTATGATATATTATAATACTGATTTATTCCCCTTCTTTTTAAAATGCAGGTGCCACTGTCTTTGGATTTTAGTTTTCTGCTGTAGTCTGTAGGGCATCAATCAGTAAACTACATTGTATTTATCTGTTATAGCACTGATTTCATAAGCATTTGGCACTGTGTTGCTCTTGAGATGTCAAAAACAATCAATTTAATTTTTGACATTAAATGTCATTTTCCTTTTTTTTTTCAAGTCACTCTCCTATAAAAGCCATAATTATATATGTATTTTTTACAGACAAAGTATAGGAGGCTCCCCAACAGCCTTCAGTAGTAAAAACTATGTTTTCTGATATAGAGGCTGAGCTCCCAGTGTTGTCATACAGGCCAACAAATTACCTCCTTATTATTTTCCAATGTCCACGTGAGTTCAGGATGCTGAAGACCAGCATTAGTCTGCATTAGCAATGACAACAGGTAGCAGATGTTCCTGCTGGTGTTGTTGATGATGTTTGTGCTGGGATGGAACTTCTGCCATAGCTGTGCCATACAGCTGGTGATGCTGAATCAATGCAGATGTAAGATGCATTTCCCCACTTGGAGGGCTTTTCTGCAAAATAAACAAGGCTATCCTTTTAATGAATAACTACCAGCCAAACTGATCACATCTCACCCTCTCTTCCAGGAAAACCAAGAAATAAGAGTGATTCTACAAAAGTCTGTCCATTAGAATCAAAGCAATTTTTTCAAGTGTTTCCAGCCATCTCAGTTGTTCAGCCCACTTTCTGAACGACTGCACCCTCTATTGGGGTAAAACAGACCAACTTCCAAAGCAGATAATTTATTTTCACGTTGTTTATATCCTTCTACTTCTTACAGACATAATACAACAGCCCATTTATGTGACAATAAAACAAGCACAGTCTTGCTGATCTTAGATTACAGGAGAAGTGTGAATATCCAATGAAAACTTTATGTGATTTCTCTATACCCTGAGTTAATGAAAAGTATGTAAATAGCTCTGTACATTCAGGGTAAAATGAGAAAGGAATAATAGGAATATTTTTTCTCTTATAAAACACGGTCCAGAAAGAAGCATATTGTTGGGTTTTTGTTTGTTTGTTTGTTTTCTTGTTGCGTGAAGCTATTTCAATTAACCAAAGCTTTGCGGAGAAGTAAATGTTTGAACAAATGAAAGTGACATGAAACAGACAATTAACCACAGTGTTGCATCTCATCAAACAGGTGATTCTCTAATGGACCAATGAAAGCCAACAATGACAAGTTGTGGTCAACAGTCCTTGAATGTGCTGATGGTTCTGCTTTCATTACTCTTGTCAGCAGGTAAATGACTTTCATATCTTGAATTTCTCTATCAACGTCACGAGGAAAAAGGTGTTACAACCTGATATCGAATTCCTACAAAACCAAAATGTTCAAATGAATCGTTAATTGAATAACAAGTAAAGCATGCTTGCATCTAACAACTAAAGCTGAAATGCAATTGAAAACTGAGCTTACAAAAGAAAAGGTGGTGGGACACTGACATAGTTCAACAGAAAAAGACACTCTTGCTACAGTAGTTTTTCAGCTTGCTTAAAAGAAAAAGGGAAAAATCTGCACCACCATAAAATCCAACCATTTTGCTGAGTGACGGTCTATTTAGAAAAAAAAAAAAAAAAGCAAGTTGGGTACCAAATGTATGTTTTTATATGTGTACACAAAAACACATGAGCAGGTGAAAGATTGAAGATGGAACTTTAACTGTATTTGAAATGAGTACACGTTAGGTATGATGTAAGTTACATTGCATATATATATAGATATATACACACATACATACATATTACATACAAATATACATATATGTAATATACACGCACATACTTAAAGAAAAATACATGACATCATATTATGCAAGTATCATTATTTTCCAGAATCTGAAAAACTGACTGAACCAGGAGGGAATATATGTTTCTTTCTGTAGATATTTACCAGATCTGCCCTAGGAATTTGGTACTAGCACACAGATTTTGCAACAATCTGTTAGCTGTTGTACTGAGAACTAGTTGAGTGCTATGATTGCTAGTGGCATTTGTTCTTCAGAAGCTATCTGTGACATTGAAGACGTGGAATTTTTTTATAATGATAGATGAATGTTTAAACAACAAAAAGGTGGGGTGAATATTCACAGGACAGATTTGGTCCTATGAATTTTTAACTCTAAGTAAGACCTCTTTTGCCCTCCATTCCTGAAGTGCTTTTTAACTGAAAATGTGATTGATATATTTTTTCCATTATTGCTCTATATTCCTTTGCACTGCACCATATCCATAATCACCATACTTACCACTTTACCAGGGATTATATATCTTCAGATACCTTTGTGATTCAGTAAGAGTTGTCATGTTATCACGTATGTATGATGCCTGTAATATGCAGTGTTATATCCCCATCAGTTATGTGATGTGAGGATTTTCTTGCCCACTGATGCCTGTTTGCTAGTGTTCAGATTAATTCTTACTAATGACAAATCATTATCCAGGTATAACTGACACTCCTTTTGTGGAAAATGTTACACTATTATCAGCTAAACTACTTCTTGGTGTAATCTTAAAATGTTATTCTCTTGTGGAGTCTTTTTGTTGCTATCCCTATGTATAGCTCTGCATCCCTAGTTATCTAACTACCTGCCTTCTGTGCACAAGAATCAGGCATGGGGGATTTAGAGCAACCTCTTTGTCTTTTTTCAGGTTAAAGTCTTTCAGAAAGCTGTTTCCCTGGTATAAAAGAAAAGACAGTTATTCAAGAAGACTTCAGTGATTATATCCAACCTATCAAACATCACAAAGTTGTTCTGATCTCTTCTTTTGATTTTTATTATGTTTTCATATTTTTACTGCTCATTCTGGGGGACTTCCACTAGAAACCACGTGAGACTTCACTTTTCCAATCATTTTCCTCAAGATAATTTAAGTATAACTGTGTTCCAATAGAATGAATTTGCAATATGCATGCAAACAGTAGTAGTCACCTGCTGCTACATAAACACCTTTTACTTCAAACACAAACAAAAAGCCAGTGGCCTGACATATTTTTCTCTTAGGAAACAAAATTTAGTGCCTCTGAAATACAGATTTTCATTTGAAACTGGTTATATACGACCATTAGTTCCTACATGATTTAGCTACTAACGTCAGTGTGTGGAGTACAGACTTCATTTGGAGTCACCACAAGTCTTTCATGCTAGCTTAGTTCCACTCATCTACTGACATGTGTAGGATTAGGTTTAAGCCATTGCTATATGACCTTTCATGGGACATGGATGAAAGGATAGAATTTATTATTTATTATTATTTTGCAACCAGCATGAGTATACTGTTTTTTGTTTTTGCCTAGGATCAGCTGCCATAAAGAAAAACTAATGGCTTCATGTGCTGAGAATGACAGGGAAAAAAGAGACTGCTACTCTCACTGAAATTATACAAACAGCATTCTTAAACTAAGCTGAAATGAAAATCTAAAGGCAAAACATCTTGAGTTTCCTAGATTTTCAGATTTCCATCTGTAAGATTGTCCTCACTTCCAATCTTTGATGTACAAATACATGCCACCTTAGTACTCACGTTCTTAAATCTATATGCATGGTTGTGAACTGCACTCAGCAATTGGAATTGGAATTGGCTCTGCAGGCAGAAGGAAAGGGCAGAAGGAACAGGAGAGTTCCCAGAATAGCTGATCTCAGGGCCCAAACTCTTTTTTGTCAGAAAGGGAAACAATGGCAGGAGGTCTGGTACTGTGGTGGTGGCTAAGGATGAGGATAAAATTCTGCAGCTTGAGCTGTGTGGTTAGAATCACAGAATCACATGGGTTGGAAGGGACCTCAAGAGATCAACAAGTCCAACCTCCCTGCTAAAGCAGGTACCCTACAATAGATTGCACAGCTAGGCATCCAGAAAGATCTTCAGTATCTTCATAGAAGACTCCACAACCTTTTCCAGTGCACCTCCATCACCCTTACCATAAAGAAGATCTTCCTCATGTTAGTATGGAACTTCCTATGTTCAAGTTTTAGGCTGTTGCTCCTTGTCCTATAACTACACATCACCAAGAGGAATCTGGCCCCATCCATTTGCCTCCCATCTCCCTTTAGATATTTATAAATATTTATCACATCCAATCTGAGTCTTCTTTTCCCTTAACAGACCCAGGTTACTCAGCTTTTCCTTATATGGAAGATGCTTCAGGAGCTTTATCATCTTTGTGGCCCTCTGATGGACAACTTCTAGGAGATCCCTGTGTCTTTTGATCTGGGAAACCCAGAACTGGACACAGTAGTCTAAACATAGCCCACCAGGGCAGAGTAGAGAGGGAGGATTGCCTCCTCAACCTGCTGGCCACGCTCTTTTTAATATACCCCAAGATGCCTTTGTCTGTCTTGGCCATAAGAGCACACTACTGGCTCATGACCAGCCTGTGGTCCACAAGGACCCCCATGTCCTTCTCCATTAGGTCATCCCCTAACCCGTCCTCATGCATGCAGAAGTAGTTAGAATATATAGAAAGGAGATATAATTTCCCAACATGGACAAAATGTTCTCAGAGAAGGGAGAAATAGACATTGGGTCTCATGAAGAAAAAAGAAAAAGAAAAAAGGAGAAAAAGATAAAATCAAATTGGACATACTGAAAGTTCAGACTGATTTTGTTTCAGTGGTGTAATGCACAATTTCAGGATACCTGGACATATATTAATTGTACTAACTGAGTAGGGAATGCCTAATGAGGGAAAAGCAACATGCAGTCATACAGTCAGAATATCCTTTCAGACCACTGTACTGCCTATTTTTACTCTCCAGGAATACTGATAGTTAAATTCATGTAATGGATTGAAAAATACATCAGGATGGCATCAAAGCTTATACTAGCAAGCAAAATTTGACATTATTTGCATGTCATAGTAATTATCCTTTCAATTAAATTATGGATATTTACATGGTAAAATTGTCAGAGACTCTCAAATGATTGGTGTTGTGCTAAGTAAAATGTAAATATGTGAATATTTGTATGGATTTATCTGGAAAGCTTATAATGATCAGCCAATCTGAAAACATAAGTACTTGAAAAATTATGTAACTAAATTAGGAAAAAATCAGCATTGAGCAGTTTAACCATGAACAGGTAGGGAAGCAGCAGCTTGATGTACAGTGGCTGTTTACATTTTATGGTAGACTGGATACATTTTAAGATGAGCTCAAATCAGTCATTTGAAGCATGACAGACTATTCTCTGGAAATTGGTAGGAACAGAGATAGGAGCATCTATATCATCAACCTGTTCAGTAATGCCTTTCAAAAACAGGAAGAGAATTTGCACATGCAAATCCACTCCAGAAACAGCTGCCATCTTTGCAACAGACAACCCACAGCCTTTCAGTTACATTACTTTTATCCTAAGTATTGCTGTGGAGATAAGGCTCTTTCACGCTCGGATTTAATTTATTTTCAGAAAAAAATACTTTGTAAAACATTATACTTTAGTTTGCTCTTGGAATCAGAGATCCAATAAGCAAATACAGCAAGTGAAATAAGTGATTTATTATAAACTGTGTAATGCTTTTTCATGGTGTACTGGATTTGGCTGGATAGGATTATTTTTCTTTCCAGCAGCTTCTGTGGTGCTGTGTTTTAGACTGGTGACCAAAACAGCATTGATAACACACCAACGCTGCAGCTGTTGCTGGACACTGCCTACACAGCATCAAGGCATTTTCTGTTTCTCACTGGGGCTGTACAGCTGGACCCCATGAACCACACTGACCAAAGTGATATTTCAGAGAAAATAATGTCATGCCCAGCCATAAAACTGGGACAGAAGTTTGTTGTTTATTTGTTTTTGTTTTTCCTATAATTACCATTGCTTGGGGAATGGAATAGACCTCTCTCCACTGGCGGTGCATGATTGCCTTCATGTCACCTATTTTTTTTTCTCCTGCTCTTCTTCACAAATTAAACTGCCTTTATCTCAACCCACGAGTTTTCTCACTTTGCCCTTCTGATCTTCTCTCCCCCCACCCCTCACTGGGAGGAGGAGTTTATGAGCAACTCAAACATCACTTCATGCTTTTTCTTTTCTATTTATTTTAATCACTAACGCACATTTTACTATTTAAGGGCTTGTTTGGGAATATATTTTATTAGAAGCTTAACTCACACTCTGACCCAGTGTTACCTTCTATTTTCCCTCCTCTCTGTACTCAGCCTTCTCCATCTTTTCATCCCCAAAGTCAGCTGTGTTTAATTTTCCTTCTACAATGGTCAATGAACCTGTTTAGGGATCGGAGAACATTTCACATGCTGATAAGTAAACTGCTTTGCAGTGAGGAGTAATCTAAACCTTCCAAAGACCTGGAGCCCTCTAATTCATTCTCACAGTGCAGTTTCTCTCTCAGCACTGGATAGTTTCAGAAGCGTGGAAGTATTCCATTGCTTATGAAAAAAAGAATGAGATACAGTTATAACAACATGCACAAGAGCCATATACAACTCAGGCCTAACTTCACGGGGCTGTTGTTCTCTCTCAGTAGTTTAACCTGGCTTTAATTTACCCAAGCTAAGCTGTAGGAATTATATATGAAAACCAGTAGTTTTGCTATCCTATTATTTTCAAAGCTAGTTCTAGCATTTTCTCTTAAAATGTCCGAAATTTGAAACAACAATCTATACTAAACACTGCAAAAATTACTATGTAGTTGAAGTAATGTAACATTTTTAAAGGAAAAGGGCATCATACAAAATAAATAAATAAACAAACAAACAAATAAATAAATAAATAATTGTGCCTACATTTTACATGTATATAGAATAATAGAATTACAAGGCTGGAAAGAAACTACAAGATCAACTAATCCAACTGTCCTCCCATTACCGTAACTACAACAAACCACTAAACCGTATCTCGTAGCTCCTCATCCAGACGCCTCTTGAACACTGCCAGGGACGGCGACTCCACCAGTTCCCTGGGCAGCCATTCCAGTGCCTGATCACTCTCTGACAGAAGAAGTTCTTTCTTATGTCTAATCTAAACCCCTTCTGGTACAGCTTGTGGCCATTTTCTCGGGTCCTGTTTGTTGTCTGGGAGAAGAGGCCAAGCCCCTCCTCATCACAACCTCCCTTCAGGAGGTTTGTCATCTGCAAACTTACTGAGGATGCACTCAATCCCCTCATCTAAGTCATCGGTGAAGATATTAATCAAGATGGGCCCCAGTACAAACCCCTGGGGGTTACCACTTGTAACATGTCATCAGCTGGACTTAACTCCATTAACCACTACCCATTAGGCATGGCCCTCTATCCAGCTTCTTACCTAAAGAAGGGTATTCCTGTCCAGGCCACAGGCAGCCAGTTTCCCCAGGACAATATTGTGAGAGACCGTGTCAAAGGCTTTGCTGATGTCTGGGTAGACTACATCAACAGGCTTTCCCTCATCTACCAGTCTGCACAAGAAAGTACCAGTCTGGTCACCTAGTCATAGAAGGAAATGAGGTTGGTCAAGAACGATCTGCCTTTCATGAACCCATGCTATTATATGTCATAACATTAATCTAATTATATATCAAGTTAGCGTGATAAATGAAGACATAATGAGATATGTATGCAGGTTGCTCTGAAAGATATGGCTCCTTTTTATTTCTGCGGAAATTATAACAGATACAAAGGGCGCTCAAGGACTGTTTTGGGAGGATAACTGCTGTAAGATCTTCAATCAGTAGAAACAGAGTCAAGTGGAGATAGGAACTTTCATAAAGAGTGAATCAGATTTTATAGACATTTGATTGTCCTTGGAGGCCTTCATCTATCTCGTTTGGTGTTTTTTTTTTTCCTCAAGAAATCTGTGGTTACAAAACCTAAGTTTGCATTCTAGCCACACATCCTATTACCAAGGAGGACTGTATTTCAGGTAAATGAAAAACTAAACTTGGCATGAGAGGATGCAAATGAATTCCTGCACTCATTTCATGAGATCCTCGTGAAATTTTTTTAGGCCTTAGTTTAGCTAAAAAAAAAAAAAAAAAAAAAAAATTAGTTAAAAAAAAATGCATATTTTAGACTGTAAAAAGTTTAGTGTGGTTCTCCTTCATTCAGAAGGGAGTATGTGACCTTGTTTTCTCCTCAGTTTAATGCTTTGTTCTATACTCCCCTCTATACACATAAATAAAGAAGTCGTTTGCACTGCAATGATCATTAAAATTTGACTAGGCCCACAGTAAAAGAGTGTGAGAAACCTAAAAATAATAATGAAAAAACACGATTTCCAGTGAACAGGAAATGTGTGTGGAGAGATGCTGTATAGCTAAGCTCAATCAATGCAAGTCATTATAGGTATCCTCATGTTCTGATAAACAGATACGAGAATCATACATCAAGTTAGTAGAGTTAGCCAGCCTAAAATGAGCATCTTCAGTTTGTGTAACTTCACGAAGCATAGCTGCCCACAGCATTGCCGTGCCTCTGTTCTCTAAACAAAGTAAAAACATTTCACTACCACTTGTGCATTCAGATTCTCAGCATCTACATTTTGTTCTCTTTAGAATGGAAGGCCTTTGGGCACATTGTGGTACATATAGCCTTTAATAGCACATGGCCTTCCACAAAAATGAATCAGTTAGAATGGTGGCACTATATGGAGCTTTTCTTGTACTGGACTTTTCAGGTGTAAAAAGAATTCACACGTAAGTGATAAACAACTATGTTGGAAGATCTTTCCTTTCTGCCTCTCTGCACGCATGTCTTCCAGTTCAGAGCTGCTGGTAACAAGTATGGTTTCCTGCAGTCTTACCATGTAGCTGTAACCATAGTGTGCCAGTCACAGCAGCAGTCAGCTACATTCAAAGGGTGTAGATGGCCTTCCTTTTATGTCTTTTTCAGGAAAAGTGATGGTAAAATCATTGTGGCAGTCCTGGAAAAAATGTTCTCAGAGGTGTAATAAACACTTTACATGAGAATTTAATAAGAAGATCTGTAAGAATTCCCAGGAGTAGTTGTATTTCTGTTAGTTCTGTCTCACTGCAAATTCAAAGCTGGTGAGATCTGTTAAACAGTTTTGTACTTCCCATTCCTGACAGAATAATCCTTACTGGAGAACTACCTTCACAGTGGAAGAGAGATTTCTATCAATAACAGTGTCCGTAGATCGAGCGTCTTCAAACTTTTGTTGCAGTTTTTACATCAGCTTTTTGTTTTCATGAAGTCATTGCTGGAAAATCAAACATGAGCATTGTTGGGTCTTTGTGGATATCTATATGCACGCTATGAAAATGTTTTCCTAAATACTTCTGTGTTTCTTGGCATGGAAGGCAGTTAGTCTCTTCCCTTGAAATCAATGACAGTTATCAGAATCATGGCAGTAGTAAAAGTAAGAAAAAAAACAACACAACAAATTCTAAATGCTATGGTTTTTAGTATAAAATGTTATAATGTTGAAAGTTCTGAAACATTAACATTTTCAGAAATCAAAGAACAGCTGCTTTAGCTTAACCAATAAAAACCGATAGTTCGTAGCACACCAATGACAGAAATGACTCACCACTCTAATATTGTTCTTTGTTTTGCAGTGTTGTCCGCGCATTTTCGGGTCTGCGAGCCATATACAGACTACAAAGGACGCTACCACTTTGGTTTTCACTGCCCCCGTCTTTCTGACAATAAATCTTACATCTTTTGCTGTCACCATAACAACACAGTATTTAAATACTGCTGCAATGAGACAGAATTTCAGACTGTTATGCAGATGAATTTAACAGGGAATGCAGATGGATATATGCATAAGTAAGTACATGAGTTTTAAGTGCTCTTAACCAAACTGTTCCTGGTCTAGTAATGTCGTTTGAGGTGTGCTTAATGATGGGAGCAATCAAAATAATCACACATAGAGAAACATTGCTGAAAGGTTTTTGCTGTTACAGGACTCTTAAAAGAAACTGTATTTTAGCTTTGCTTTAGTGTATACTATAAACATTGTTTGGACAGTATGTAAGTAAAAGCTGCATATAAATACAAGAGATATGAATATATATATAAAAGTTACAAATGAACAGTCTCTCCCCAACTTCAGACTTATTTGAACTATATTTAAATGTACATCTGTAAAAGTAAACCAAAACCATGTCCATGGGGGAAGAGGGAGGGAGCTGATTTTTTTCCATGTCAGCCCTGTATTGAATCTCTAATATTTCACATGTAAATCTCTTGTAATCTCTGACCTTAAGGGAATAGAATGTATTTGCTTATATACCTACACTGTGCAGTCTCCTTGCCTATTACCTCAGATACTTCCATGTCATTCTGGGACCTATCCTTAGGTTAAATATCAGTTGGTTTTGTTTTGTTGGTTGTGTTTTGTTCTTTCTTTTTCATAAGAAGCTAATCTGTGGCAAGCAGATGTTTGTTACTGATTACTTATTTATGATGGCAAAATACTCACTTGTGATCTGTCTTGTATTACTATTTGATATTCTG
Organism: Excalfactoria chinensis; assembly: GCF_039878825.1. Taxonomy (NCBI): domain Eukaryota; kingdom Metazoa; phylum Chordata; class Aves; order Galliformes; family Phasianidae; genus Excalfactoria; species Excalfactoria chinensis. The sequence continues at coordinate 66,171,096 of NC_092825.1, read as the reverse complement.
GCCATACTAATCCACTGTGATTTCTCTTAGTGCAGCCACTTTCAGCTGTTGTAAACTCCCACAGTCAAATTCTGATCTCTTTGCTTTCCTCTGACATTTTATTCTGGTATCCAGGCCATCCAGGGCAAGAAAGGGGCAGATTAAAGACTACTGGAATTCCAGCCTATTGATTTTGGTTACTACAGGGATTTCGGTGTTTTGTTTTCTGGTGCAAACCTTGGTCAGCTTGTTGTCATTCATCCATATGAGACAAGGTGCAGAGCTGGAATACTGATGTTGGCTCCTTTAGCTTTTAACTGCAGCAAGCAGCAGCCAACTCGGTGTTGTCTCCCTTAACACCTCTCCTACAGCTCTGCCTTCTGATGTTTGAATCTTGTATAGATGTAGAAATTGCATACTGTAACTTAAAAGGTGCTAGCTACAACCACATAGAATAAAGGAGCCTGTAGAGTATATACTGTAAAGGAGTGATACTTGCAAAGTAGTCCCTGGGATGTAGAATATTTCTCTGCCACCTGCCTTGTTGTGTACATGTTCATTCACATGCGCATGTACAGACACATGCTCACACCAACAGAAATAAACATAGAGTTCTTTCTGTTTCAGGGCTGTGATGTGCAAGCAGTTCATCAATGGGAAAGAATGTTAGTTGGTATTCTATGGGATATGGGATCTTGCTTTAATTAAAATACTTAGAACCTAGTGTAAGCTCTATTTTAGTTTTAATCCAGCAGTCATTTCATTAAAAGCCATTTCACATAGTTGTGGTGGAGAAAAGGCTATCTTGGTAGTGTTTGTTGGTATGAGTCGTTGAGAATCACCTGCAGAGTGCATAACTTATATACATCTTTAGTCCAGAATTTCTTGTGGACATTAGTCATGTGCTGATCAAAGGTGCAAAACAAAGGTGTGTGTGAACATGTTAAATACAATAAAGAGCTTTTGGAGATGTAGTTTAGAGAAGTGCGTGAGTGAAACCAGTGTTCCCTTTTTGTAACTTCCTGAAATATTACTTCTGATGAATCAGAAAAATGAAGAGAAGCTAACTCTCTATTAAAAATCCTCCAGTGTATAGAGACAGAGAGATATCTCCTCATCCTGAGCTCAGTGAGATTGGCAGAAGACTTTCTTATGATTTTAATGTGCTGTAGAGGAACTGAAAGAAGTGAAGCCTAGATGCCTGCACTTAGGTCACCATAATAAATATATTAGCACACTCAGACTTTATTTAACGTATCTAATTTAACCTTATTTGGATTCCAGTACATCCAGGTTTCACTATACTGTTACAGAGACAGCTATTTGTTTAGATCTAATTTCACACACCACTGCAAAAAAAAAATAATAATAATTCTGGTGAAACCTATTGGACTGTGGCTGGAGAGAATGAATGATTTAGGATATGGGAGTAGCAACGAGCTGAAAAAAACATTATAGTTTTAAGGGAAGAGTGATTCAATATTATTAATATTTGGCTTATTTTTCCCCTTTGCCATTCTTGTGATCATCAAAACACATCTCTTGTTTTATCAGGCCATTGAGAAGAAAAATTAATGAAGTCATACGTAATTCTTTTCTTGTGACATAGCTGAAAAACCACATTTCTCTTCTATAGTCATACAGTGTAACCATAGCAGGTTTATTTACATTACTTAAATTTCCATAACTAAACATCTCTGCATTTTAGTAAGCGCAGAATACTGGTCTATATCTTTGCAATCACACAGACCAATCAGTTTATAATATTTTTAGATGTTAGCAATTCATGTAGTATTAAGTATAGAAATACCAGTGATGTCTAACAGACAAAAAAAGTTCTGCCATCCAAAATTTTTTCTGTAACCCTTTGTCTAATAAGTTATTTGATTACTCTTAAAAATAGTATTAACCTGATTCTTGAATTTGTCCTCTCTCAGGTTTTCTATTTTGCATGATGGGAATCAGCAGCAGTACTGTGTTAGGAGTCCTTGATCTGACACTGGAACAGCGTTATGGCAGTCTGTAATGCATCCATGTTTTTTCTTATCTTTTATTCCAGTTTTTCAGAGTTGAATGGCTTTAGCACAGCACACAACACTGCACCAAAAGCAGTGTGAGAACAGAATAGCGGTATCTTTCTCCATGTGCAGCATGTCCCCTGCAGAGCTGGCATTTGGTTAAATATCTCCCAGAAAATCTTCTTTACAAGAAAGCAAAGCTAAATAAATACATAAAATTTTCACTTCCACCACCAACTGTTCTAAAAAGATGTAATTTAGCTGGGAAGACCTCTTAGGTACTGCATCATCAGTGAATTCTTCAGGAAAATAGAAGACGGGACAAATACCTTTAGGTATTTTCTATTTTAATGTGCATGTAAAAAATAGCGAGGTTTCCTCACTAATAGAAGTACCACAGAATTTGCAAGGAGGTAAGCTTGCATTTGCTTGGGGCAACACTTAAAACGTGTTACTACTGCAAGTAACAGTCCTTTTTAACTAGAATAGGGAAAGAAGCATTTTCCATGGCCATCTGCCCACATTTATTCTGCAGCTGTAGAATTCTGCTCACAATTGTTTTGATTTGTTGTGTTTTTTTAAGTCCGAATTCCTTAATGAATTATTTTGTTCGTGTGCAGCATATAAAACAAAAACAAAAACAACAAACTCTTCTGAAAAACAGTGTAGTCCAAAACCTGCCTGCCATCTCTATCAAAAAGTTAATAAATCAGATGGAAGGAATTGCATGGGCAAAAATAATAACATAATCTGTCTGTTTTCACTTCTTTGTAGGGGTGTCAGAGAAATCTGTGTAGGATTTTGTACATGGAATTGGATGAGACGGGTAAAAAGTCTTTATTTTCCTCAGAGAGCCCAATTCAAGGCTTCTTGAAGCCAGAGTGAATCTTTACATAAGTAGGCTCTGCATCAATTCTATAGCATATATACATTCTATTTCTGTAAAAGCCGAAGTGCTTTGAAATAAAGAGCTCCTAAGCTTTTGTGGTAGACCCATGAACTATTCTTATTTCGTGTACAAGCTAGGAGGGAATGATCATGTAACTTTACTCCATATTCAGTTTTTCTGTCTGTGGGTCTGCGACAGCAGAGGACTAGGCAGGATGGCCTTGGAAATCACTTACAGCGTTACAATGCTAAGCCTTGTATTGAAGCTAAAAGCAAAGCTCCAAAATCACCTACCAGGAGGGTGGGCAAATTAGGAGGTGAAGACAGGCTTTTCATCCAGAGAGAGGGAGGAGGAGATACCGCCATGCCAAAGACGCCAATTAGACTTGACTGTCCCTGTGAAGGAACAAACTCCAATAATTGGAATCTTGACAGATGTGGAATCCATTCAGACTTATTTTTGATTAAAATGAAACTTCTGCACAAAAGTACAGAAAAATCCAATTGCAGGGTGAAACTTTTAAAATTAAATCATTCCGCTCAATGAAATGGGAGTGAGTCCTAAGTGCTTTGATTCCCAGTTCTTTGCCCTGTCTCTGGCCCTACCGTTATTCAGTGGTACAGAAGTAAGGTTGTTTATTATCTAATTAAGGTATCTTCTCAACTTGTAGGGAAGTTTTAATTTTTAATGTGTTTGGTGAAGATCAGCAAAATTAGTATTTTCTACCAACTCAATAGTGTGAGAAACAAAGTGTATCAAAATGCAGCATTTCTCTCTTTGTATGAAGCACACTATTAGTTTTGCTTGTGATCTTTCACAAGGCTCCTTTGATAGTGATGCTGTCCCACTGTCTGTTAAGTTAAATAAGGCACTCTTTCATTTCTGTACTTGCGAGGAACAGATGTTATTTAGAAGGAACAGATGGAGAATTCGTATATAGCATGATTAATAAATTGTTGCTTTAAATTGGAACACTCAAAATAACTCTTAATTTTCACTAACCAAAATTCTGATGGGTAAAACTAAATGCCTGAAATAGCAATGAATTCTTCTGGGGTAACCGTAAGAAATGTTCCTCCCTCTCAAATTGCTGCCCAAACAAAAATAACATGTTTTCTAATATTTCCATTCTTCCTGTGGATCAAACACAGCTCACATCTTCATAACACAGACCCTGTTGGCATTAATGGTTCAGAAGGACAGGATTTGTCACAGTGGATTTCTTTATGACTTTTGAGTTAAGGGCTCTCATGAGCACTGTGCTTTGTATACTTCCAATCCTTCCAGGAATTTACTGAAAAGTTTGGAATTTCTTCCAATTACACAGATAATGATCTTGCAATATACATAGAAAGGGCCTTTTAACAGCCCCAACCTTCCTCTCCTTCCTCACAAGTGTTTGCTATGGAACCTCATTTAATCTACGCATGTTTATCAGTTTAGTGGAAAGATCATTCACTGGAGAAGGGAATCAGTCTCATTATGTGCTCACAGGCAGCAACAGAAATTAAAATTCTGATTTCTCATATGATTTATTATTTCAAATACTGATTTGTTTTATTTTATTTATTTATTTATTTATTTTGAAGTATAAAATGAAAGAGCCACACAAAAGTTTAAACAGAAGCGAATGTTCAAAGCAGGATCTTGAAATGTTTTAGGTTTGAAAGAGTTTGGGACTTTTTTTTTTTAACTGTCAAAATATCTTTGCTTCTTGTGTCAATGATACACATTCCCAGCCTTTTTTCTTTGCAAAGCACTTCAGGTTTGATCGACGCTATGATGAAATGCAGTTCCCTCAAAGTTTCCCATGAATGAGCGTGGTTGAGCTGGCATTAGATTCTCTCCGTGTAAACTCAGTTCCAAACAGATGGGGGTATTTACATAGTAGTATTACTTTGAGATCATTTTCTCCCATGATTGTCTTCCTAATGACATTTATTTATTAGTATCTCTTCTGCTTGTTTATTTTCATAGTCTCTACACCTATTTCCACATTAGCTCTTAGGTCTAGATCAGTGTTCTTTCCTGTACACCTAATTGTTTCTTTCCTCCTCTGCTCTCACCTCATCTTCCTTACTCACAGAGTTTCCAATCCAGACTGCACTTACACCTGATAGTCGTTGTTTTCTTTTAGCACTGCATCACCTGTGGACCTTTAGTGCTTTTTCCCCTTTTTGATCTCCCAGTTCTCGACCTCTTTTCTTTCTTTTCTCTTTCCTTTTAATAACTTTACTCATCTGTCTTAGCTGTAAAGCTCTGTGTACCATGCCAGCAGCTGATGATTTTTACTGCCTTTACCCATATACACCCTATAGCTACATCAACATGTACATACAAATGTAGTAATAATTTTTCTTCCCATTGAATGCGTAATACAATAAGATCTTGTCAGTATTTTTCCTTCTTAAATTTAGTACCCAGAAACTAATGGATCTTTGGCAGTTGCACTTGAGAGACTATACCTGTCATAGCATCTGCTGCATCCAACAATAATTAGTCATAACGCTGAAGGCAAGTCCAAGTACAATAAGCAACTTTTAAGACTAGAGGTTTGTAATACATGTCAGCAGTGACTGTTTTCAGTAGTAGAACCTACTACTCAGGGTCAATGATTACTACATATTTTCTTATGGTTATTCTCACTCATGTGCCCAGAGAAGGGCAATGAAACTGGTGAGGGTTCTGGAGCACAAGTCTTATGAGGAGCAGCTGAGGGAGCTGGGATTGTTCCGTCTGGAGAACAGGTGGCTCAGGGGAGACCTCATTGCACTATACAACATCCTGAAGGGAGGTCTTAATGAGGAGAGGATTGACCTCTTCTCCCATACCTCAAACAGGACCCTAGGAAATGGCCACAAGTTGTACCAGAAAAGGTTTAGATTAGACATAGGGAAAAATCTTTTCTCTCAGAGAGTGGACAGGCACTGGAATGGCTGCCCAGGGAGGTGGTGGAGTCACCATCCCTGGCAGTGTTTAAGAGGTGTCTGGATGAGGAGCTTTGAGATATGGTTTAGTGGCTTGTGGTAGCAACAATAATGGGAGGATGGTTGGACTGGATGATCTTGTAGGTCCTTTCCAATCTTGTGATTCTATGATTCTATATAAACACCTTGTTTCTTCCAAAGGAGTTACTCTCTGGAAGAGGGAATTTGTGGAATAAAGCATAGGACCTGTCTGTAACAGTATGTAGAAAGAGAATGTCTGCTTTTTTAAGGGTATCTGGTCAAGAACCTCTTTCTTTCAATGAAACAAGAGATAATAAGACAAGGAAACAGTGATATGCACCAAAGCTAGTCAGTCACACTAACTTATAAGGGCAGGCAAGAGTGTAGGAATGCTTATTCCAGTAGAGTTATCTGATGGATGACTTATAAGGTGGGAATCATCACAAGAAACAAACCTTCCAGTCACACTCATTGGCAAGCTAATGAGCTACAGGCACTGATCCTAGGAAGTATGAACCTTGCAGCTGATACAACTGTGATCCAGCAGGGCCTGAACTGGGAGTATGCCACAGAGCTCTGCAAACTCGAGGGGCTGTGCAGGGAAAGGGGTAGTATATATTCACCAGCAAACTTCAAGCTGGACCATCCAGCAAGTAGGACACCCATGGAGAAGGTGTGATGATTGGGATGCATGAAGGGGTGCCAGCGTTACTCAAGGATCTGGGCAGAGGAGTCCATGCCAGTACCTGTGGGGCCTGGGGGAGTGCTAGATGAACAGAGGACCCATACCAGGTGCTTGAAGGATTGCATGTATGTGTGTCCATGAGCCTAGAGAGAGCTGTGTGTATGCCTGTACTGGTGACCTTGTCTCTGCCAGGCAGAGAGGAGGAAGGGGTCTTGGCCATCTATGTCTGTTCTACACGAGTGCTGCGTGTAAGTGCTGTTGAAGGCAGCCCTTGTCTGGAGCAACCTATCTGTGACTCTGGAATGTATGCTCAGTTTTGCTAATGGCTGAATCTGTGAAGGGAGAAGCAGCAACCCTATCCCTCAGCCTGGGCAGAGACCCCAGGGAACTGGGCAGCACCCCATGGCAGAGAAGGAGTAGACCTAGGCCAAAAGAGGTGGACATTCACTCTCATTGCTCTTCCTTACCATGCCTAACATCATTAACTGTTCGTATGTGGTCTCGTTTAAAGCATTGGAGTTAATCATAGACCACATTTATACATTGGTGTATGTGAGCAGATGAGAGAGAAATCTAAACGTTTGCAGGACAGAAAGTCTTCATTTTTAAAAGCCTCCCATGTCACACAGTATTTATAATTTTTAATTATGTACTTTAAAATAGGTATATTTTTTCTATGTATTATACTGACATAATTAAAGAAACAAATAACTTTTAATACAATGACGTAATACTGACATATTACCTAATACTGATGTATTACCTGACTTGTTTTCCCTTCTTTTCTTTCACAGCAACTACAGTGCACTGTTAGGGGTGTGGATCTATGGTTTTTTTGTGGTGATCTTGCTGATACTGGACCTTTTATATTATTCTTCAATGAACTATGATATTTGCAAATTTTACCTAGCACGGTGGGGAATCCAGGGAAAGTGGATGACACAAGGACAGAGCCGATGGATTAATTCTGCTCAGGACCCAAGCCAAGTACAGACTCAGCCTCAGCCAGAGACACAGCCTCAAACTCAGCCTCAGCCACAGCCTCAGACATCACAGACAGTACATACTCTAAAAGGAGATGCTTTAAGCCCACCCTTGATGTCTTTTCAGAGTACATCTGCCTGGTAAGTAAATTAAGCCATACTGTGATGTATTTTTTGACTCTGTTAGTTTGTAGTGTGAACAGTCATTTGCGTTTGGAAGCATCTGCAAATTCAGGGTGTGTGGTACCATTTGAGTACCTAAGACGTAATTCTTTGTATTACGAATCGTCTTACGTAACTGCTGCTTAGGAGTGATTTGTTATTCTGGAATATCCTATATCATCTTGTAATACTGTTCTGTCAGAGAAATAGATGCTGCCATTTTTCAAAGGTAAATAGTTATGCTACTCCCACACAACATCCTTGTCTCTAAAAAGGAGAGAGAGAGATTTGAAGGGTGGACTATTTGCTAAATAAATAATTGGCTGGATACCCACATCCAAAGAGTTGCAGTCAACTGCTCTGTGTCCAGGTGGAGATCAGTAATAAGGAGTGTTCCACAGAGGGATTGGTATTATCTGCTCTCCTCATTAATGACATAGCCAGTGGGATTGAGTGCAGCCTCGGCAGATTTGCTGATGACTCTAAGATGAGGGTGCAGTTGGTATGACAGAAGCAACTTGGCAACGCTTAAGAAGTGGGCCTATGTTAATCAAATGGGGTTCAACAAGTACAAGGAACTACACTTGGGTAGGGGCAGTCCCAGACATCAGTAGAGGCTGGGTGAAAAATGGATTTAGCCCTGCAGAGAAGGACTTGGGGTTCTTGTCAACAAAAAGATGGACATAAGCCCACACTGTATACTTGTAGCCAGGAAAAGCAACTGTAAATTTGGCTTCATCAGGAGAAGGGTGGCCAGCACGGCAAGAGAGGTGACTGAGGTGACTGTCCCCCTCTGTTCTACCTTTGTGAGGCCCTGTCTGGGGTACTACATCCAGGCCTGGGACACCCAGCACAAGACATGGAGCTGTTGGAGTGGGTCCAGAGGAGGTCATGAAGTTTCTCAGAGGGATGGAACACCTCCTTTATGAAGACAGGCTGAAGGAACTTGGTTGTTCAGTTTGGAGAAGAGAAGGCTCTGGGGGGAAAGCCTTAAGGGTACCTATAGGAAAGATACATTCATTTCCAGAAAAAATATTGTCACTACAAGTATTCACTTTAAGCTAAAGTGAGTAGATACAGTTTAGATATTATGATTATTTTTTTTTTTTACTTGGAGTGTGATGAGGCACTGGCAGTACAACAGAAGTTGCACACAGAAGCTGTGGAAGCCCCATTCCTGGAGATATCAGGGTCAGACTGGATGTGGCCTTGGGCAGCCTAATGTAGTGGGAAATGTTCCTGCCTACAGCAATAGGGTTGGAACCAGGTTGTTTTTAAGGTCCCTTCCAACCTAAATCATTCAAAGATTCTATTTTGTGGTATAAATAAAAGCAATTATAAATTGTTTTTCTACATCAGCCATTATAAAGTTAATTTTCAATATCATAGAATATCAAAGATATTCTTAATATCAAAGACTATTTCCCATGTGTATCTATGTGTCTGTTGGTCTGGTTTTAAAAGGCTGTATAAATAACAACACTTGCTTCAGTATAAGATGTCACAATTTCATCTGGGGGTATGAGACACAGAAACAACATGAAAACCGGGTTAGTTTTTTATATGCATAGCTGAAAAAGTATAGCTTAATCTCATTTGACAGGATGACACAAGTAGGCTACTGTAAAGTTAAATGCAACCAAAACAAAACAAAAACTCCACAACGAGACCAAATGGGAGACAGGTTCAGAAACAGTGAGAACGTAGAATACAAACACAAGAAACTAAAGACCAATAACCATGGGACAAATTGTCGCAAAATGATTTTTGACTGTTTTTACTAAACAAAAAGAAATCAAAGGAAGAGACCCGAATAACGTGATATTCTGAATAAGATGTCAAGTGGGGCAGGTGATTGTTTTGGGTTTTTTTGCTTCTCAAGAGGAGTTTCCTACACAGCATACAGACTCAGGTTGGGGAAAAGGTTGCACCAGTGTGTTTGAGAAGTGCTCCAGAAAGTGGAGTTTTGGCAAAGTAAAGTGATGCATGAATGAGCAAGGTGTAAAAGATGGTGGTAATCTTGATATCATGAAGCATGTAAAGTCACAGTGTTGGTCTTGATCTGAAACATATGGGGAGTACTGTGTTGAAAACAGTGTGATATTAGAAACAGTACTTTTATTACATAACTTGCTCCTTAACTTTAAATGTAAATCTGGAGTGAAAATTGTTGAAGATTTTTTTGTGATTGACAGAAAATTTAGTGATGAAAAGGATCAGTGAAAGAGGAGCTCATTTGTCATAGCAGTCAGTACTGGGTGTATATGGTGCAGCTTAGACTTAGCAGGTCCTGTCCAAATGGAAGAATCCTAATAGTGTCACTTAAGATTGTACTTAGATAAAAGCATTCATCTTTTCTATTCTTCTACTTCTTTTTTTCTTCTCTTTTCTTCTCCTTTCAATCCCTGAAGCTTTTTTGCATCTGGAATTCCCAGTCTTTAGTCAGAACTTCATGCAAGTTAAAACCAACACTTCAGTCATACGGTGGTTGTATTTTCAGCTTAATACATGTGTGTATGTGACTGCGTGAATATACGTACTTATGTTTAAAATACTAGGTTCAGCTATATCATTTGGTAGTTCTGCTATATGAAAGGAAACTGTCCAGTAATTTTTGAAGAATTCTTGATCACTTTCCTTTACTGACTTTTGTTGTTCTTTTTCTTTTTTATCTTTTTTTTTCTTTTTTCTTTATTTCTTTTTTCTTTTTTTTTTGTTTATTTGTGTTTTTTTGTTGTTGTTGTTGTTTTTTTTTTTTTTGAAGCATTAAGCGGAGAATGTATGTTAGGATCAGGTGAGAATATCACATGCTCTTTTTCCTGTGTTTGCAGGCAATGAGCATTGATAAATTACTCTAGTAACACTGACCCCTTCCCCACTTCACTGTCTGTCTATGGCCCTATTAGTTCCCATTAATTTTTTTCCTTTTTCTAGTTCCTTTCATTGCTCAATGAAAGAAGTAAGTAGCTGTTTCTTTAGCAAGTCTGTACTTATCCCTTGTATTTCAGGACACAGCAGAAGATACCATATTTTCAAGCTTATAACCTGCAACTTTTGAAAACTCGCAGCCCTTGAACCAAATTCACAGATGTCTCAGTCTGCACTTAACACAGAGAATATACAGAGGAAAGAACAGTAGGCAGTGATGATCACAGAGCAGGTGATGAGTGTGTGGAAGAGGTATTTGAATAGGGAGCTCTCTCAGAAAAATCAACTCTTGACTACTACAGCACATGCTAAGACATGAGGAATAAGTGTAGGTTGCCTGGCTATTTATTTCCCTATTAGATAATCTGCAGGTTATTTACATGAAAATATGGGTATTTTGCAATATATGTATGAATTAGATTTAGTTTCCAAGTATGTGTCTGCTGCAGTCTGTGTTTGATAAATGATCTCAGTACTGTCTTCTCAAAATTTAATCATTCTGTCAGTGAAGGAGTGCAATGAAGCTACTGGATTTATCATTTCCATCACTGCTTTTAAGACTGCTGAGTTATTAGTCTCTTTTAGTTTTGTATTTTATACATGAATTTCCATTATTCCAGATGATGGCACCAACCTCTTGATCTGCTTTGTTAACAGCAAGATTTCACTTTATAAAATCAACTTAAAACCTCAAACTTATCCCTTCTTTTTCCTCCACAGAGAAAATAAAAATTCTTTTTAACACCGCACAAATACAATTATGTATATGCAGTTGGTGTCATACCATAAGAACAGCTCCAATTTATAAATGAACTTTCTTTCTGCTCAAAAATGATAAAATACTACATGAAAATGCAAAACAGATTTTGTTAGCCCTGTAAGATATGCATGTACTTGCATATTGTTAAAAATGTTTTCCAAAAAAGCTTGCAGGGTTCCATGATGACAAAAGATGTCAAAGTTTTAGTTTCCTGTACTGCGTTTTTCATAATACAGTTAAAAACCATCTTCATTCTAGAAGATAGTACTCTATGATAACAGGAATGTGATTCTTGCATATCTTGCATAGCATTCTGCCCAGAGAGGTTGGTAGGTCCCCGTCCCTGAAGACATTCGAGGACAGGCTGGATGGAGCTCTGAGCATCCTGATCAAGCTGCATATGTCCCTGTTCACTGCAGTTGGACTAGACGATCTTTTATGGTCCTTTCCAACTCAAATGATTCTATCATTCTATGAAGAATCAAAGCAACACTGCAGACTTTGTTTCCTTCCTGCACAGGACTGACAGTATAAGCAAATATCCCAAGAAGTAGCAGGATTAAAATACAGCTTGTAAAGCAACACGGGGTCTCCTTGGATTTAAAAAAAAATCATGTAAATGCTTGTTCTCTTATCATTTCATTTAATGTTTAGTTTATATATTGTGAATTGGCTATGAAACCAATAACTGAGGCAGAGATGTCAGAGAGAAAAGGTAAAGCAAGCCAATAGAATATGGTGGGTGGAACCAACTCCAAGGTGTTTAAACATCTTGTTGTAGCAGACCACTTCATTATTTATTTGAGACAAGGAGCACCATGTATAGTCGTAATTATTATAGCTAAAGAAGTCTGGAATCATTTATACAAGCTGCTGGCTGATGTGTAAGAGGGCTTGCAGTGTTGTGTAAGGACAGGAAGAAAAATCGTTAATCTCAGAAACATCGAGTCTGATTTAGAAGAACATTGCTTCATCATGTAGTGTATAGATTTTTGTAGCCCAACTAATGTTGATTTCTTCTTTAGTATGGAAACCATCTGAAGGCTGTCCTAAAGCCTGTGTGGTCTGAGTCCAGGTCCTGGTGGATGTACCTCCTGCAGCACAAACACCATCACAGACTCAAAAAAGCAGCCTGCAAGTGGCTGAGCATAAGCAATTGTGGTGGTTTCTCCACGTCCTTGCTGAGGTGCGTGAGCTGTGTCCTTCCATGCTTACTGGTCCATGTGAGAATCTGCAGGCAGAGCAACCCAAGCAGGCTTTTAAGAGCTGGATATCAAACAGCAACCAGCAGCATGGAAACCCTTTCTGCTGAGTAGGAGTGTGTTCAAGCCAGGGAGCAACACAAGGAAATGTATTCTAATCTGAAGAATCAAAATCCAGACCAATGATAAAAAATGGTCTTGCTACCCCAGGAATATTATTAGTCAATAATGAATAAAAAAGATCAGGGTGATCACACAAAAGCACTGTGCACAAGGGCAGCCTAGCAGTGTTTTCCAGATTTCCTGTGGCTGTGTTGTAGCTGTGGAACAGATGACCGTTATCTGCCCTGTTCTGGTGATGTGAAGCTCCTCCCCACATCCATCAAGGATGCATAGTGCAGGGATGCTGTCATGAAGGCTGACTGCTGCCTCTGTCTTCAGGGCCGTGTCTACTCTGTGTGTGACCATATATGTTATGCTACATGAATCACAGTTTCATAAATTTGCTGCTTGCCCTGGATCAGAAAAGCTGTCAGCCCAGCAGGGTGAGCTTGTGCTTATTTCCTTTTTGCAGTTGGAATGGGTTAGACAAAAGCAAGTCTGTTTTAACTTCCCTACATGAAATGTCGCAGCCTGCTTTTGCTGTGAGTTCCTCTGAGATGCATTGTCTTTAAGACAAAAAGTAGAATGTTTTTAGCACACCTGTACCTCAGGCTTCTTCCAATGACTACCAAACCTCTTGCAGAGAGGGAAGAAAACAAAAACATACTCGCTGAGTACAAAAGCTAGCGGATAACTAAGCACATCCACAGTAGCTATGCAAGAAAAGCCACAGCCACTTTGCTGGTGGCTAAAAAATCAATGTGAAATAATTCCTTTGTTGCTACCTTTTGAAACACAACATGTGTTACCTCTGTATCTAAATATCCACGTTTGGTGGGCCCTCTGATTCAGTAATTACTAAGAGCTGCCCAGGCAGCCTTGCTGCTGTCACCTCACTAGGGACACTCGCTCTAAAGAGGGGCAGTTGTGCAATGTGACCATGGCCACAGTTCAGCAAAAGTACTCAGTGCTGGGGTGGTGAGAGGATCCTGGGCAGAGGCTGCTGCCATAGACGATACTTACAGCAACAAATTGAACAAAATCTGCCCCATTCAAGGCAGATTTTATTAACAACTCCCTAGCTAGACTGTTGTATTACGTTCAAGATTAAGTATAGCAAACTAGAGCACCAATAGTTTTTGTTTGTTTTTTAAAGAAAAGAAAGAAAGTGAAATAATCTGCTAGAGCTTCTATGAGAGGGCTACCTAGGATACAAAGTCCTGGAATATCTGTCTAGTAACAACTGTTAAATGTATCTGGTAACATCATCCATTCTCTTCATAATTTATTTATTTAGAATAAAGATATTATTAAACAGATTTTGTCTGAATATTCTTGTTTTTGCCAGGAACTGGCATAACTGGAGAAACAGAAATCCCTTAAAAACAAAGCTAGGGATGGGACATCGCTTTCTGCTCCTAGTAGAGCTAGACAATGAAAATGATTTTGCATTGCAAATCCCTTCTGCCTGGGCTGCTACTTGATGTCATGAGTGGAAACCAAGGACACAAATAGACAATACCTATTCTCCTTTTCTTTTTCTTAAGTCAAACCCAGTATTGCAACATTTATCTCTGTATGTTCTTGCCACCTGCAGATTCATTAGATACGGGATGATCAATACTGTCTACATACTTACTTCTCAACCTTCCCATCAAACAGGGACTACCGTATTTAGCAACTTCATGAAAGTCTTTTCTTTTAAATGATCCAGTAAAGTCGTTTAACTAACTTAAATGAGACAACAAATTGTCAGAAAACAGCAATTAGTAGAAAAGTGTGTAGTTAAATGATTATCTGAAGACAATTGCTAAATAAACTCTGCGCACTGAGAAATGAAAGCTAGTAAAATACTGAAAACTGATCCTGAACAACTTACATTTTCAATTTGTCCCTTATATTTTGATTAGATTATCTTGGAGTCAGATCCTTAGTTCACCTGCACAATAACAAATCTGGAGATATTCTGCTGAATTAGCAGATAGCAGCATAAAATCCATACAAAATCAGAAGAAATCAACTAAACCTGCAATTTTTCTGCATAATGTCACAATACTATAGTGACATACACAGGAATGGGCAAGATATCACAAGTTTTATCAACAAATCCCATCATTTCCGTCACAACAAATACCACTTAATTTTCAAGTCACGGATAGTTCATTAAGTAGTTCTTTCTCCTACCCATTACCTCCTCCTAGGAGCCAGACACTCAGCAGCATAGACATTAAATGAAAATTTCATTGCTTTCAGTGTCTTGGAAAGTCACCTCCAACATAGATTTTAGAAGTAGATAGCTTACTTCCTAACTCTAGTAGGAACAATGTAGGTCATGTACAGAGCAGCTTATCAATCTCAGAATTATTACTAAGCAAAAGATATAAGTAATAAACCTTTTATAGAGTTGCAGAAGATCTTTTAGAGTGTGTTAACATGAAATAACAGCATGCTGTGGAATACCAAAAAATAATCAAAACATCAGAATCTTATTTAACAATGCCAAACGTGACCATAAATGGTAACAGTGTCAGGCAGTTATTTGCACTGAAAGATGAGGTCAGGGATCTGCTACATCATTATTTCTATTGTCATTGTTGCTGATTAGTTCATGATGCAGATAAGGACAGCAAGCAATTAGGCATTCCATCAGAAAAGAGATAAAACATGTTTGTATGACCTTGGTTTTATATTGATCTTTCACCACACAGTTCAAGAAAAGGCCAGCAATTAGACACAGTCAGTGTGTTCATCATTAGGAAGATATCAGATAAACGGTTGTTCTAGTCTCAAAAGCAAAATAGATGAAGAACCTTTGAAATCTGAGAAACGTTAGAGTCATTTTACTGTCCACTAAGCCATGAGAGAATATTTGTGTCATTCAGCAAACTATTTTCAAGCATTTAAAAGGTTTTGGAGAAGTTACATGAACAATGTTACTGCTTAGTGAGATCTTTTGGTGATAGGGGGGTGGTTGGACCAGATGATCTTGTAGGTCTTTCCCAGCCTCGATGACTCTACGACTCTCTGATTCTATGACTACGTGTTCACAGATATCTACAACTGTAATTATAAAGGAAATCTATTTACTGCAGGGAAAAAAAATTCCCCTGGAAAGACTTTAAAGTTTGCCATAAAAAGTTCCTAGGAAATCAGAAATGCTGAAGAGATGAACTTTGTTTGAAACATTAAGCAGCAGGAGTATGACAAATATAGCTCAAGCAATTAAAAATATCAATAATGTTAGTCCAGCGGCAGGTAATAACGTGATCCCAGACATAACAGGGAGGCAAACCTGCAACACGTGACATTAAACATTGGAGAAGACATGCTAATCAGCACAGTGTTACGCTGCCTCCACAGAGCAGCATCAAAGGAATAAATGGTGGAAAGTGGGCACCCATCTGAAACTACAGGAAGCTGGGAAATACTCAGACCACCTCTCTTTACTACCTTCTGTTTCCTTCTGTCTGTGTGTATTGGTACCCCGAGGCTTCAAATAGCTTTGCAGATGGAAGGATGGTGGAGACATGAGCATTTACAGCAGATTTTATAGCAGCATAAGGGGTTTGCTCCAAGGGTCATGCAATCACCCGGTAGAGCAGAGACTGATGATGGCCTTGGATTTAAGGGGCACAAGGACTGCCTACAGTTTTTCTTTCTGAAGGACTGATGCTACGGCACAATGTTGAGTAGGTTATGCATGAAGGAGCCTTCATGGCTAAGGGAGTTTGTGTGTGTTAATGGGAACTAATCACACCGCTGAGGCGAGCTCTGCGTTAGAGCAATTCCTTGCAGTCATTAAAGCGATGCTGCCAGGAGAGCTGAAACACGCTGAAAAGTCTGCCTTCTTCCTGTTGAAAATCATTACTATCACGTAGCAGCATGTGGGCAAGTAATTGCAGTGAGTTTCATCAAAAATTACAGTAAATTAATTAAAGTCATTAACTATATTCTAGCTTGATTAGCGATACAGATTTTAATCAGTCACGCAGATGAGGGCGGCACGTTATTTTGTACTGCATTCCCAAGTTCTCATCTCTTGAAAGTGATGAGTCACTGAAGCTCTGAGCACAGAACCTTTTATCGTACTTTTACAAACAGCTCATCTTGATCACAGTTTCACTTGCAATATTCTGAAGAAATTCTGATTGGAAAGTGGCCAGAATCCTCTCCAATCTCTAAAGAATTCAGACTTCTCTTATGCTGCTGAAGTTACTAAGTGAAATAATCTGCAGACATGCTTGCTTAATTTACATTTTTCAGGCATTTAAGAAAATTACACAAGCGGATGGGGACTGACTTCTTTACTTTTGTTTCTGTTTTACTCTTCCATGAAGCCTCTGAAAGCTCAGAGCAAGACGTGTGTCCCTACTAAAAGAGCCCCACTGTTTGTTTGTACAACTAGAAGAGGATAAAAATGGGGATGAATTTTTGTGAATGTGTGAAAAATACAAGCAGGCTGTGGTGCTACTGAAACCAAAAATGAATTTGGTTCAGTATTTGCTGGCTGTTGCTTAGGTGGCCTCTTTTCCCTGGGAGCACGTGAAGTAAAAGGAACTCAAAGAGTGAGAATACCTGAAGCAGTGACGCAACTACACTATTACCTGTAATCCACAAAATAATGCTAGGTGTAAGGGAAGGTTTACAGAGAAGCACAATAGCAGCAAAAAAGCTTGTTAAGCATTAGGGTAGTGAGGAGTGATCCAGTTCCCATTACAAGTACTGATCTTCCAGTGTTTGCATGGGCAATCTGCCTTATTTCCTTTGTCCATTTCTCCCATTTAGATTACTGCAAACATGCTCTGGGGAACTTAGATAACAAAATTAGTGAAAAATTAAGGACTTTGCTATTGTTTCCTTATCTTTCTTGAAGTCAGTTCTCGTGACCATTAGCCATAACTGGAGTTACACACTGTTCTGTAGGCTATAAAAGGAAATGAATGCTTAATGCTCTGAGATGTATTTATCCTCACAGTGCTCACAGTACTGTTATTTTAGTGTGACAGATGAGGCAGAAAAGCTAACCTGGCTACTGGAAGCCCCACTGGAGGATGTATTTGACAAGGGCAAGAATCAGACACTGCCCTTTTCCCCCAAACTAATACCGCAGTTTCCAGGGATCACCCATCCTTTATAAACAGCAGGCAGTAATTCTTGGGACTGTGGAGGTGTGTAGATGTCTGCAGATTGTGGCTCCAGCCTGCTCTGCATACAACATAGGTGAACACTAGTTTTTCCAATTGGGTTTTGTGGAAACCACACGGCAGCACATTGAGAGGATCTGCATATATAAATCTCATGCTAGGGCAAGGTTCTTGGAGGCTGACAGAGGAGGTTCCTGCCTTACTGGAGGCTGTAGGAGGATCCTGCCTCATTGCACCTAGGAGCACATTATGCATTATGTAGCAGAAGGAGGGTATGTATATAAGAGTCAGGGAAAAAAGCACAACCTATTCTTAACTGTTCTGCTGCAGGCATTGCTGATTACATTTAAAATATCCAGGAATACAATAGGTAATTAGCCACTATGAGCTTCCTGCACCGCATCACGACTAAGTGAGCTAAATAAATTATTAAGTATATAAAGATGGAAATGCCAATTAGAGGTAGAGAGCTGTTATCCCACTAGCAGCGGTGAGAGTGCTGGAGGGAAACATCACCTTCACCACCTGTAGCAGGAAACATGCTAATAGCAGGTTGGAAAGCAGTCAGAAAAGAGCTGTAGGCTGGTCTGACTTTCGGAAAGTCTGATAAACTGTAAGAATTTTAAGAAGCTGAAGGCTAAAAGAGCATTAAAAGTTAATTTGATCCCAGTCTGTAAATTCTTTGTGTGGAGATTTCAGATAAAAGAGGATTGTAGCAAACAAAGACGGAAAATGTCTAATATCTGGTTGATCAATTTATTCAAATCTAGAGTGGTGATAAAGAGAAGGATTAACCTCAGTCAGTTTAGCCATCTGAAACTCGATTTACCCCAAGCCAGTTATTTAGACATCCTGCCTGACACACTGAGAGAAACATTTCCAGAGGTCTGTTCATCTCCCTTCACTTAGGATGGACTGAATCACTTGGGTGCTTCTCACTCTTATTTCGTTTCTGGTCAGTAAAATGGAAGATGAGCTTATATGTGTCACTAGCAATGAAGCAGCTGGAGTTTGGCAGATGTGTTCATCTCATTTAAGTGTACATTTCTGACAGGAAATATCTTGATATGCACCAAAATACCCCTTAGGTATGATTTTATAACAAGGCATTACTTGTGGAGTGTAAGCAAGAGTCCCTGGCTTGGTTATATCATCCTAAACTGCACAGGAGGCCAAACAGAGGACCATAAGCAGAACAGTTGGGGAACATGTGAGGCTGGGATCCCAGAAGACACATACCAACGGACCATCATCAGTTTATCTAATAATGCATTCTCATCAGACTTACAGAGAAGAGGGACCAACAGCTGCACATCAAAATCACACAATGCTTTTTCCAATTGTTTCATCCTCTGTTCGGGAACACATGGGACAAACATGTCCTTCTTCCTCCCCATCTCACCAATAAACTCCTGATTATGCAGCTGATGCACAATAGCTGCTGATGCCAGCAGGACTCTGCGGTGATTGCATAAGCAAACCAAAGCATGAAAATCTTTGGGCAAATTCTGATCATAGCATTACCTGCTAATTCCTTGTCCCTTCTGTTCTGTGGGCACAGAAAGCCCATGGTGGTAGGAGAGATGAGGAAGTGAAGGGTATTTTTGTCTGTTGTCAGCTTCCCATTTTCTATTTGGAAGTACTCTAAAATTGTAGTGGACACGAGAACACGGACACAGCACAGCACGATTCTCCATTACACTGCATGCGTGCGATACCTGTTGTTGAATTATTCATTCTGAGTTATTACTTCCTTTCTGCCTCTCATCTAATATTAAAGTGCACAACCCGAAAAGCACAGTCACACTGGGCAGCTGCAAAAAGCATGAATATCTGTCATGAAAAAATGAGCATGCAATGGATCCACAATACAAACACGTATATACACAAACAAGTGAACAAATAATGATGAATAACACAGAACACAGAGCAACATCCAGCTGGCCATCGTAACTGCTCAAAACATACATTTCCATGCTTCATAAATGATTGTTCAAATCAAGCCACAGCAAGTGGGCAACACCTCAGCCAGATGACACCAGGCAAGCACAGCTTTTCTTCTTCTGCACTCAAGAACTGCTCCTCAGCAGGGGTGATGTGCGGTCACTGATACATACACAGAGCTCCTATTGCAACCAAAGCAAGCTTTTTGCCCCAGCAACCCAATACAGCCATGAGATAATATGAAGGCAATAAGCCAGTCACAGTCCCACCACCAGAACCAAAGCTTTTTTCTCAGGTAGCCACATTAAAAAAGGAAGTTTCTGCTCACTCTGCTGAAATTAGCCAGGGCCCTTGGATTCTTCTGTCCATACCAACTCATCTCCACTTCTCCAGGTCTCTCTTTCTGGGGGATGTAGGGAGGGAGAAGGAAGGGACATCCTGCAGGAAAATTTTCTCCAGGCAGCACTGTGCTCTTGCAGCATTTGCTCTTAACTACAAATAAAGTTAAGAACTGCATATTGCTTTAGTAGTTATGTGCAAAACAAGCATATACTGGATCTACAACAGGAAACCAAACACCATAACCAGATTACACCACCACAGCTTTGCTTTTCTTCTATTTAATTGTTGCCGCGATCATTCTGTTAACATTAAAAATGTTCCTATCTGAAGTGTATTCAGACTTTTATTTTAACAGAAACGGGTTTAAATTTCAGACTGCTGGAAAAGACACACAAATTCTGTTGGGAAAAAAAAAAAAAAAGAATCCTGCAGAAAAAGAGCAATTGCAGGAAACAATGCTGCGATGCTTCCTCCTACACTGAAACGGAGCTCTCATCACAGAAACTGCTACCTTATTTTCTCTACACTATACAGACTAGCCTTCCTGGTACTGAAAAGTGTAAGAAGAAAGTAAGCCTCTTTGGTAAAAGGAACAACTATTTCAAGAGACATGGGTTGTGGATTTTTTCCCATATGTCACCAATAAGCATTTAATTTCTAGAAATGGATGGATTTCATCTATGCTGCCAAGATACATTTTATAAAGTTGATTTAACAAAGAGCAAATGTAAGACCCTGAGGTTTGGGGATCAGAATTCCAGTGCTGCAATGGAGTTCTCCCTCTTCATTGACTGTTCTGTAGCTGGAGCAAGCTCAGCTCAGACAGGGCTGAGGGACGTAGCACATGCCTCCAACCCTCCTGGAGGGGAAATGAGAGCTCTAGAAAGTCTTCAACATACAGGAGAGAAAAAAAGATGGAAACAAAAGCAAGAGAGGAGCATAACTGAGGAAGTCAAACAAGGGCTGAGGTGAAGTGGGCACTGAGGAGTGGTTCCAGCATGCAGAGGGACCCAGGAGCTCCCTGACTGCTGGGTGATGCAGGATTTGGCCACCTCCGTCTGCAGGCAACCATGCAGCCCCCCATCCCTGCACATCCACCTTGCCATCAGGGAATGAAGAGCCTGGACTGTTCCACTGCACTAGGAGCTACTGTGGGTGATCCAGCTGAGATCCAAGCAGTACATTTGTCTTCTCTGCTTTGCAAACCAACCTTGCCTTCTTTGTGGTGGAATCCAGAAAATATATATATATATATATATATATATATATATATATATATATATATATATATATATATATCCTGCTTCTAATATAATTCCTCTGCAAATTCAATGTCTTTTGCTTTTATTGACCTCCAAAGAACTTGAGAGAAATCAGAACCTTACAGCTCTGCAGACAGCACAAGCACACTCAAATCTAAACCTCTTCAGAAGATTCTAATTGCTCCATTTCCTGGAACACAGGGGTTTTATCTTCTGTTGGCCCTTGGGATGTGCCAGGCAGCAACACTAATACACAAGTTGCATCTGGCTGATGCCAAGGTGGGAAAGAGCACAGGGGCAAAAAGAGATAGGATGCCAGGAGCAAGCTAGTCACCAGGTGAAGGTTAGCCCAGTCAGTCCTTCTTGAATCTTACAAAGAAAGAGGGCGAGTGTCTATACCGTGTGTGTCCAGTTACTTAAAGAATCTGGCAGAGTATATACAGAACCTGTCAGCCTGATAAATATAAATGATGAATACTAGGCATGCTGTCAATGTAATATGCAGGTGTACATACAAATATATGCATGTGTACTCATACTTCTATACATCTACCTGCAATACTTACGTATTACCTCATTTTTCATTCGCTTGGTATCTTTTCTGGGCAGCTCAATTAACGTCAACTCCTAAACCGTATGGATCATCCCATAAATTATATGGAACTGTTAAATTCAAATTGTCAGCCAGCATGAAAGGAGCCTTTTTCTCATATCATGTACTTCAATTTTACATAGAAGGGCATGCTCTTGTAAAGCCTCTTGTACTTCTCATTGTGCTCTCTTGGATTTTAGTGTTACATCTGACACTGCTGTGTTAAAGCTCTGCAAATGTGAAGAACACTTGAATATCTTATGTATGTCACGGCCCCTTTGTGAAAACAGATCTTGAAAGCCTGTAACATCAGCTTTTGGGAAACCGGGATGAGCTGAAATTGGAGACATTCAAATCATTCAGATCATTTACCACTGACATAGAAATATTCAAAGGTTCTCAGACTTTTTAAAAGGGTTTTAAAGAGCATTTACTGTTAAAAAATAATAATAAAAAGAATGTCAAGGCCTGCCCTAGAGTGTGCTCATCCACTGCCCATCTACTGCAGCACCTGCGGAATAACTGTGCTTGTGGTATATCCTCAGCTACGCGCTCATCCCACCTCTGAGACACTGGGATTTCACAAGAGAGGGGAGAAACATTTGGGACTGCACATGCACATCCAGTATAAGAAGTTGCTTGTCTTTCTAGATGCAGTAGTGTGTGAGGGAGTAAGTTTGGTTTGGGTTGGCTTGGGTTTTCCATCAGAATCTTGTTATATATTATGGGTCTTAAACACGCGGATCAGATTAGCTTATTCTAGCCAAAACATGGAGACAGCAGAACAGATTCCATTTAGTAATACTGGATAGTAAACAGAATGGTCGGTTATATTTAGATGGGAAATTATATGTTGGCCTGTGTCAGCAAGAGCCTGAACATGATGGTAGTGGAAATCCATAATGGTGTTAGAAATTTTTATCATTAAGCTTTTTTGAGTGAGTGGGGCTACTGATGCCCTAAGATAGGCATCCTACTTTCAAATATCTGCACCTGAAGTCATCATGGCACCATTCATTGTGGTAAAGACAAAGGAGAGTTCTCACTGCATCACCCACCCAGCTCAGTGCCTGGCCCAGGAGAACACTCTGCAGAGATGCCTGTTTCTTACTGGTGGCAGTGGGGGGCCTGGGGTCATTCTTTCAAAATGAGGACATCTGGTCATTTTGATGTCTAAAATTGGGTGAGGTGAAATTCACTGATAGTATCTATACAGACAAATCACACATAGCTGGAATCTCCTTTCTGAAGCAGCAAATGTGACCCAGAGCTCAAAGAAGCAGGAAAAAAAAACACCCTCACAATTATCTTGCCTCTAGCAATGGTTCCTCTTAGCCTCTCCATGCCCAAATACTATATGTCATCTCTCCCTGTATGATATAAATGCAATTAAAAATGCTGGTCCCTCCAGTTAGCTAAAAATATGTGAGAATGACCCCAGCCTCAAATGGAACAAGAAATTTGAGGTAATTACATACCCCTACTGAGTTTGTCATCAGAATTCCTTGAAGTCTTGACAAAAATCAGAAGTAGTTCAAACTGCACATAATAAAGCCAGTTTTTCATGTGAACTATGCAAATTAATTGGCCTTCAAGTACATCGGTTATTTAATGGCTGCTACACATCAGCCTGCAGGGAAACTGGGCAACAACCAGCCAGAGGAACTGCAGCCTCAGCTGACCCTGCTGATCAGACACTGACCAATGGATTTCAGAAGGCAAAACAGGCAGTCAGGCTTGCTTCTGTTTTACTTACAGGTGGTGATTCACATTTCTAATGTGCTTTGGTAGTCCCAGGGTGTTTGGAGTATTTTTTTATTTTTATTTTTTTAATAGCATTAATAGAAGGAAGAAAAAAAAATCAAGTCGTTAAAGAATCTGCATACTTCAGTGGAGGAAAACACATAGAGTTTTCAGTGATCATCTTTCAATTTATGTTCTCAAACCTTCATCTGTTTCTCTATTCAATGCTCATAAATCAGAAGTTTGAACACTTTAGTATTTCCTTTGGAAATACTCAATGCCTCCCCAGCTGAGTGCTTGTGTGGGGAGTATCTGCCAGAAACCATCACATGAAACTCATGACTACTAATTGAAAAATACATGCTTTCAGAAGCATAGAATTACTTCAGAAACCATCATTCGCAGATCAGGAACCATTATTCACAGTAAGTAATACTTATGTTAGCCACCCTATTGATTTCAATACACTATGCTATGTGAGAATTGTAAAATACAGCCTTTAGTAAAATACAGAGAAAACTGTATCCTGTTTATCTTCTTCCCTCTCCCACCCAGCCCCACTTTTGAGACATAAGATGTATTTAATTTGTGCAATCATAAATATTATTAAAACCCTTTTTCTCCGTTAGCTTAATTAATAGCAGACCTGGGATCCAAGCGCATCCCAAGCTCTGCTTACCAAAAAACTCTGAACTTTTTTTTGCATAGTCCTTTCTCGAGCATTATAAGCAATCATTGCTACTGTTGAATGTATTGCTGCAGTGCTCCAGTATTGAAGACAGCTAACAAAGCTTTCAGTTTCACAATTTGCTTCAGTAGGACTGCAATGAACCCCCAAGTTTTCTCTCCTTGTGTTGAAGTCCTTGACACATGCCAATACTGTTCTGAGCACACTGCAGAAGACTTAACAGTAGGCCTCAGCCCTCCAAAACACACCAGATAAAGGCGATCTCTTCCAATCCACATTGCAAATCACAGAATGGGCTGGGTTAAAAAGGACCATAATGATCACGTAGTTTCAACCCCCCTGCTATGTGCAGGGTCAGCAACCACCAGACCAGGTTGCCCAGAGCCACATCCAGCCTGGCCTTGAATGCCTGCAGGGATGGGGTATCAACAATCTCCCTGGGCAACTTTTTCCTGTACATCACCACCCTTTTGGTGATGCTCTTGAATGGCTTGAATCATTGCTCATGAGCTATGAGAGCAAAAGAGCAGGTTATGTCTTCCAGAAGGGCCAGGCAGAGAAATGCCAGTAAGCTATCTTTTAAACCAGCGGGGAACTATTCAGTTTCATAAGCACTCTGGTGCTACACCCCAGAACTGAGACTAACATAACTGTGATTCACATTTCTCCATCTACACTTAGTCCAGAGCATGAAGTAACCTTTCTAGTCACCACTCACGCTCTCACACGTGCACTGGGTAACTCATGGCCCACCAGCTTAATGCAGTTGGTGTATGCCTCAAAAAAGGAAGCCCTAATAAACACCCCAGAAGAATATGAGCAAAATTCAGAATACCCATCAGTTCTGTGCCTCCCCTGGGCTTGTGGGCCTGCCATTATGTCCCATGGTGTATCTTAACAGCTGATGGACACCAATTTCTCAGGCATTTGTGACTGCTTAGTAAAGGGCCTAACTCTCAATTGGCATCATTTAGATGCCCCCTACCAGGGCAGAAGCTTCTGGTTTTGTTCTTCACACATCACAGGTATTTCTGGCTCTTTTTCTTAGGCCTGCAGCATAGGAATACACTTCACTCTGATCAACCTGACATTTGCTACGTATTCATTCCATTCAGTCCCTAACACTTCCTGAGGTACTGGCTTTCAAACACTTCTAGACATTTCCACCTTTGCAGAACTATCAGCTAAAGTAGAAAGAACACATAAGAGTTGAAAGATCAGAGTCTGTTTCTCAAGTCAAAAATTTCCAGTGCCTGGGTTTTGTTTAAACTCTTAAGCAGCAGATGTCTCTGCCCTGAACCAACTGGTGTTTTAGAAACATTAGCAATGGCTACCAGTGACAGCTGTAATTTTGCACGAAGATTGTAACAAAACCAATTTGCCTCCATTCAAAGGCAGCCCTTTTATCTGACCCCCTGCAGGTGCTATGATGCATGGGGAGAATCTGTGAGGCCCCAGAGGTGATGTAAGCCAGCAAGAAATCACAGCCTGGGGCTGAAAACAAGGGCCACGCTGATGCTCCTCTATGTCAAAAGCAACATCCCGTGCCACTGCCTGATGGTGAAATGCTCAGTCAGTTCAGAGAAACAAAAACTGTGACCTCTTCAGGCTACTGCTCCAACCTGAAGCGAATGTTAGTTGTGCCTGAAGTGTTGCCACTAAGCTGGAAGAAAAACTGATTCATTCACCTATTCTGATGTTCTCCTGAAGAAAGAAAAGTTTTCCCAAAGAAAGAACCATCTAAAGTCTGAGGCTTTCTGCTTTTCTCCACCCAAACAAGAGGGCCAAATTAAGACAGCAGAGGCAGTATTTGTTCTTGCATTTCATCGCTTTCAAGATTTAGAATTGGTAACCTGAGCACTCCTTCAGCATACAGTTTTGATGTTATTTGCTATGTATAATATAATCATTGGATAGTACAGGTGCCAAACTACGGAAATTATTTCCCTTTGTGTTTGTTTGTTGTTGTTGTTGTTTTTGCATAGTCCATAGGCAGAGGGATTAGATTATGTTCTACTTCTTTCTGCTTTGCAATATATTTGGATGACTGAAAGGCTTTTCATTTGGTACTTGTCCTGCAATTCATTTCCCATATCCTTTCCTTTCAGACTTGCAAGGCTTTTTTATCAGAACCTAGTGCATTGTGCATTGTTCTCTCTTGTCCTTCCATTTATGGGAAACGAGGACATGCCTGGTGCCTGTAACAATCAGTGCATCCACACAGGGTTTCCTGCTGTAGAAAGCTGTCTTTTAGTCCAGCAGCTGAACTCCTCCTATGAAAAGCTTTTCCTCTGTTCCCAACACAAGCAGAGCTGAAGGCATTGCACCAGAACCTCAAGATCAGGGTGGGTGTTTTTGATCAGCATAATACAATTTTATACCAGCGAGAGATGACAACGTTGCAGAGGCTGTTTGCTTTGTTATCTCAGCTCTGGAGGGGTTGTAGTGATTGATAGTGTTTTTATGTGAACACTGACTTTGCAAGAGGCCCTGGAACCAGGAATGTGGCAACTGTTTACTTCATTTGTCAGAAAATGACAAAAGTTCCCCCCAAAAGCCTTGTCTCCAGAGGCTCTGAATCACTCCTTTGTTATTAATGGATGTCATTTTCTTCTGTGGAGCTAAGCTGCTTTGCAAAGCCATTGCTGTGAAGGAAGAGGCAATCTCTTAGCTAGCTACTTCCGTGTCTGTCAGTGTGAATGGATAGGGCATGACAGGTCTGTCCCCTAAATGGCCAGGCAGTGCTGTAATGATGGCAGTCTGGGTTCCACATGGATGGTGACCTGTGCTAGTGAGTGACAGCAAGCTGAGCCAGCACCAAGCACACACATCAACTCTTAATACGTAAAAACCCAACAGAAGAGACCACAAGTGACCAAGACAAGGCTTCTGTTGCCAAATGAACTCTGGCTAACCATACCTGAAAATCAGTGTTTCTGTCACTGCCCCCATTCACTTCTCACTCTGGGGCTTGGATCAAGCTGAGAGGAAGCAGAACATGGTCATGAAGTGGAATTTACTAGGCCTTTGTGTCACTCAACAGCTTGTGAGCAGAGGGTCGCACCTTTAGCAGCACTTCTGGCAACACTTAACCTGGCGTCTCTGCTGACTGGGCTCAGTTTCACCAGCCACAGCCAGAGCTGGGAGAGCAGTGGGCCAGTGCTTTGTGCTTGGTGCAAAAGCCTGGCCTCGTGGCTGCCTAAAGCTTCCTCTCATGGGGAGCACAAAGGAGCAGCACTGATCTCTTCTTTCTGGGGACAGTGACAGGACCCAAGGGAATGGCATGGAGCTGCATCAGGGGAGAGTCAGGTTGGGGGTTAGGAAAACGGCAGTCAGGGCCTGGAACAGGCTCCCCAGGGCAGTGGGCACAGACTCAGACTGCTGGAGTTCAAGAAGCATCTGGGCAGCACACTCAGCCATAAGGTTTGGACTTTGGGTGAAGCCAGGGTTTGGATTGAATGGTTTCTGGGGGTACCTTCCAACTCAGGGTATTCTGCAGCTCTGTGATGCTACGGGTCTGATACCATCTGAGCTACAGCACATGCAGCACTCCAGAAAACAGTGAAAAGAAGGTACCGAATCCAAAGTACTTTTGTTCTGTTTCTAATATGAATAAGGTTATCAAGGATATAGTGAGCATATACTGCCTCATACGCCAAAAAGACTTAATGGGTAGATCAACAACCTAAAGCATGCTGATTCCCATGGATATTCTGCTGTCTGAACCAGATGTTTCTTTACATTTTATATGTTAATGAAATTCAACGGGTATAATGTAGCACATGGACTTGGGAGTACCCAATATGCAAAGAAATCTGCTGGGAGAAGTTAATAAAATATTGCTGCTTCTAGGATACTTAATTGTGCCTTTAACAGCTTCTACTCACACCCTTAATGCTTTCCTACTCAAGCAAGCAGATGCATCGCTTCAACTTATCATTATTATTAGCAGTCCCCATCTACCTCAACACTTTCTGTCTTTAGGCAACTATACACGCTACCACAGTTCCTATATCACAGTTACACACTCTGCACAATGTGAAGATGGGTGGAATTACAGAATTGTTGTTGCAAGCAAAAAAATAAACACAACACTTCTGTAAGGAAAGCATAACTATAACATATCCTCATGTACATATGCAGAAGTGGAAAAAACAGCATTTTCTCATGATGTGAAAGGAACTGAGGCTGGAGCAAGCAGTCTGTTTTTGGCCTGATGCATATCTTGGTAACAAGTGCAAGAAGGAAACTCCATGATATTTGCTAAAGGCATTTACAATATGGTCACAGAAATACCCTTTTGCTCACGTAAACAGCTATAGTAAGATTATGTAGGCAAATAAAATTTACTTCAAAGTAAATTTATAGTTGCAGAAGGAAGTTCTCTGCACTTCGTACTGACAGCTTGCACCAGAAATGAAGAATTCAGCAGCTGTTACCTTTTAAGTAAATATTTTATCTTTTTCATCGCACAGGTAGTAGGCAACTCAACAGTGTGAAACAGAAACCCACATACACATAGTAAAAAAGAGATATGGAATATAATCTGATTCTTGTCTTTCCCTCAGATCCGAGACTGTAGTTTGTTCTTTCTCACCCTTTTCCTTGCTCTTTTTTTGCCTTCCCAGATCAAATCCACACCTGAGAATACGACACATTTGTCTTTACAGAAAATGCTTTGATGTTGAATGCTTACAAAACATTGTGGGAACCTGTGTCTTTTTATGTCTTCCAGAAAAGTATACTGATGTGCCTCAGGATGGGAGAGGTAAGATCAGACTCCACGGAGCAGCTTTCAAGGAAACCAACTCAATGACAAGAGCTTAAGAAATGGTGGATAAGCAGCAGAGAGAGAAAAACGACGGGATGGAGGTTCACCAAGTCACCTGGAGAGAAATGTCTTCTAGGGAACCTCTGTAGGCAAACAATGTAGAAAGAGTTTCCAGAAGCAAGTAGTCCGTAAGCAATATTTTAATTTTAGATCAACAATATCATGTTTGAAAGGAAACATAATGATTGAGAAAGTGCTCAGTAGGAAGAAAATAAAGTTGCTCTGGCAAATGTGGACAAAGGTAGAAAAAGATCACGAGACAAACCTTTGGTAGATAACTTTTCTTTGCCTCCCCATCCATCTATTGCCATTTGAGCCTAATCTAAATGTCAGAATAAGGAATGTGAGTTTTTTCAGAGTTCTCTGGTGATTACTTTGTCACAATAGAGTAGATGCTGGCAGTCCCAGTGTTGTCATGCATAACAAGGTATGTGAAGCCTTCACCACCAATCAAACTGCAGGATAGCAGCTGATTCAGCCTCAGCGCACATTTTAAGATCATTGGCAATGATTTTGCTAAGATATCAAATATCTGAATACATCTCAGCTTCACATGCTTTTTTGAAGAGGGGGGCTTTTATTAAGAAGCAACAGACAACCCATTCCTCCCCCATACTCACTGAAGCTGAAAGAATATTAGAAGGCAAGCAACAACCTTTATATTACAAAAGCAATAATACCATTGTCCCTCTGCTTTACAAGGCAATAATCCAATTCCCTCAGCCACTGACTGGCATCAGAGTTTATCCCTCTCAAATCTAAGGGTTCATTTGTAATTCAAAAGAGATGCTGCCACAGAAGCACATGGAGTACTTGGTCACTAAGTTATGATAGCTTAACTTTCCACAGGACGGGTTTACTTAGAAATCACACAGTATCAATTAGATAAGCAAATTCTGTAAAATATAATCATTTGTTAAGATCTATGTATGGAGAACCTGGCAATGACAACTGAAAAGAGTTCAGCTAGAAATTGCAACACAGCATCATGTTAATACCAAATTAATTTTTCCTTCCTAATCTCTTGTCCTGCAGATACAAGTAGTTTTATAATAATAACATATTTTATTGTACAGCCAGCACGAAGAACACCTTGACAGTGATTATAAGGAAGCACCTTGTGAATAATGAATTTTTTATTTAATTTTTTTTGTTAGCCTTTTTGATTTGAGAGCATTTTAGTCTTAAGGCGAACTCAAAAGGGATAAATTCCTGAGAGATTTGAGCTAATTCACAGCTACTGGAGTATGTGACAGTATGCAACTTAACCCCCCAGGAACAACTACTGCTGGGGGAACCAGCAGGACTGGAGAGCATAGGAGTGCCCAGTCTCCAAAGAAGACCCAATCTGAAGAAGATACTGATATGATGAAGTCCCTTTTTTTTGCAATCCAACTGATAAAAATAAGTAAAGCAGAGCACCTCTGTATAAAGGCAGGCAACAACTAACTATCAAGAGCTCAAATGCTACAGATAAGTTTGCCAGCCTGCAGGCTTTAGGCTCCATCTTGCTCTAGGTAAGCAGAAGTCTGGCTGCCCTTTCTCTTCACACAGTGTGTGTTCTTCTTTGCAGCATTTCAAATAAAAAGCAGTCAGTACTTTTTAAACCTTGTTTCACTCCAAACACAGCAGACCTTAGTTTTTCACAAGGACGTTTCATTAGCGCATGGCAGAAGCATTCAAGGAACTTCAGCTGGGGACAAAAAAGAACCTCCCTCAAACAAGCACTGTAAGTAGCTTGCAGATATCAGCATGGCACCGATCACTCTATTGTGGGAGCCTGGAGTTTCAGCAGAGGCATGAGCTAAGCTCTGAGTGCTGGCAGATCTCTCACAGCGAGGATGCATAGTGATGCTAGCAGGGCCACCTTGCAAGAACAGCAAGGAAGCCAAGTAGCTGGAAACAACGTTATCCATGCCTCTACAGGCATTGTGTCCTCTCCCACTTCCACAATGGCTCCAAGATTCACAGTCCCTTGCAGGCAGCCACCAAAGTACCTATGCCTACAGCAATCGATCCCACCTTGGTGTTTTGTAGTAGCTGTTTGCTCCTTTGGCCTTCTGTCAGCATCTTCTTTCATTGTGAGGCGATGGGCCACAGAGAGCTTTGTAAAAACTTATGTTCATGGAGGAATTTGTATTAGATACTGGTTTGTGTGAATTACTGTATTTTGTAAGGGTTTTTTTCCCTCTGGGAATTGTGTGTTATTAATGAGCAGTTTTATGCTTTACTTCTAGTACATGTATACCCTGTAATTGATGAGCGGTTTTCTTTGTTTTCCTTTGATTCTATATAAAAGCCAGTTGATATAAGGTAGATGCTCTCTGGCTGAAGTTCTGATTTTGCCTACCAATTAATTTATGGATAAATCCACGTAGTAGCTGATGATGTTCATCAACTGTGTTGCTATTATCACCTGATAGCCTACCTAGTTTTGCAGAATAATAGGACCTTGAATAAGACTAACGCTTGCTGGGCCTTAAACTAAGGGGAAACAGTACATACATGTTTCCCAGCCTCAACTGCTGTCAGCCCTTCTCCCATAGTGATTTCCTGTACTGACAAGATATTGCAGAAGAGCACTGCTAGACAAAAGATAGCCTGAGCATGCAAAAGTTCTGCATAGCAGAGCTCTGATAGCATCATGCATTCACCTGACCTAAGTAATTGTGGTGTACCAGAACTGCAATGAATCAATTATTTCTGCAGAAAGAGCCTGGTTCAAACACAATTTCTCTATAAAAGAAAAGACCTGGGCTAAAATATATTTCTCAGTGTCCATCCTGATACAGTTAGAAAAAATCAAAGGATATAAAATTAACAAAAAGTGCATAATTTCATTGTACACCCTGTACACCAACGGCAGCTACTTCAGTGGCTGTTAATTACACTCGTGTCCCAGGAGCCTCCTTCCTTGTCCAACTCATCTTCTCTCCTACGTTTCACTGAGAACTGAGTGTCCAACTTCTTAATTATTGCTGTGCATAACGTAGAACATAAAAAGATACATAATACAGCTTGTGCAGGACTTAGTGTTGTAATTAACCATATTTCGTGCCTCGTTATCGATTGTACAAAAACAGAAAGTGACAACAACCTGGCCTTTTAATGTATACATCAGCATATTGTAGCAGCTATTTTAGATAACTGTTTTTAATAGTTTTATTATGGTTGTAATTTCTATACGAGGACTGTCCACTTGCAGAAGCGTTGAAGTAGTGCATCAAAGCAATTTTTAAAGCCAGTTCTATTTAATTACCAGCGGTGATGTCTGAAAATTAGGGCAAGTGAAACAAAACTCAAAACCCAACCAACTCACTGGAAGGAAACATATTTTCTCATCCTTGAAAATTCTATTGCGTAAGACAGACATTTTTTTCTAGTCCTCTTTTTACATAAGTAGTAAATCACTAAGAAGACAGTATATACAGTACAGTAGTCCATTTTAATAGCCTACAGTCAAATTTTAGGCTAATTAAGCTAACTAGAAACTCTAGGGTTACAGTGATTTCTCACTATTGATATGCTGACGATAATACTGTTTACATAACACTCGATGTTTGAAATCAATATGTGCCAGTGTCCAGTGATTTGCTAATCTAGTTTTTGATCTAAACCTGTCCTGTTTTTTGCAGCATACTTAACTTCATATTATGAATCATGTTGTCTTTCTAAAGTGATTGCCAAGTAAACCAAAAACGTGTTTTACACTGCTATTGCACTGCTCTTGTCTTTATATACAGTAGTTTTTATAAAGATGTCCTTAGGTTTTAATAAATGAGTGTAATGTAAACTATTCTCTGTAATAAAACTTGCTTTAATGTTTCAAGACCATCTGGAATAGCTTTAGAGGTCTGAGTTTCCAACTTCTTTCAGTAGCTTCAGGCTTCATGTCTTCCCTCTCCACGTGCAGGGAAATCCCCAGATACCAGTACACTGTAGTTTATACAAGTGGAAATGAAGAAGACTGTGTATTTAGCACAAGGAATGATGCTTAGGCTTGGAAGGGAAAAAAAAAATGGCTAAGGCCTTTAGATTGGTGTCACAGGTAGCACTTGCCAACACATGCTCCATTAATTCTGCATCACATTTCCAGCAGCTACTAATACCGGGTACTTAAGGGGAAAGTGTGGGATGTTTAACAAAGACTCCTAGAAATAAACATAATCTTTCCACTACTCAGGACTAGCTGAGAAGCCAAATGTGCAACTGAGCAGAAGTAATGCACCATGCTGCTTTCCACATGTGTGATGGCAGACCCACCACCCCAGCTGAAGTGAGGTGAATACGATTCAACTTGTCTGTAAAAAAGATTGGATCCACAGCTTACCAAGGCAAGACTTACGTTCTTCTTCTTCTGTTGGACCAAAGGAGTTTCCCAGAAAGGCTCAGACTTTCTAAGCACATGGTGCTCTCTCAACTCCCTTTGTCACACATCATTTAAGAGGCATCACTGCCAATATTCCAGAAAATCTTCAGCATGCCTAGCTGAAATTTCAGCTTTTGGACTAGTCTAAGGGGGCATTTTTGACTGCCAAGTTGTACCCATACAAACTCACAGACACAAACACAATTGCTGTTCTGCGTTGGCAGCCTTGCTTATACTTAATGTTACTTCTCCACTCACCCATTCCTCAAGAAAAAGTCTCAGGCATCTTCAGTAGCACTCAGAGTGACCCTGGGCCCTAGCACAATGCATGGTAGCACGGAGAGCTGGAGGGACTTCCTGCCCTCTGGTGTGAGCTGCATCCCCAGACAGAAGCAGCTCCTCTCATGCAGCTCCCAGGTTCTCCCATGTATGTTCTCCTACACTGGAAAAGGCAGAAGAAAATCAAATCAAAATTAAAGTATAGGCGTATCTGAAAAATCCATTGTAATGGCAGTTATTTCCTACAATAAAGATCACTCCTGCAGTTTTGATATCTACGCACATCAGCTCAGAAATGGAACATTTTCATTAAAGCAACACTTTAATAATTCTTCCTTTACTTGCAACTGCAATTACTTCCCACTGTGCTCAGTTACAGAGACATATGGCAAAGAATGGGAGGACAAAAGATGATTTTAAAAATAGCTACAAATAATCATAGCCCACTTCCCTTCTCAAACTGTATTTGCAGTTATGAAGACAGATCCATTCATAAGGTCAGACAAATGGCAGAAAAGCTGTAAATTGATAGATGAAGTGTGCTACGGCTCCCTTACCGAGTTTCCACAATGTTTACAGCGCATTTCTAGTAATTGAGTAAGAATTATATTCAAGACATTATGCTCAGCAGGAACAGCTTTTATATACCAAGCGAGCAAATGAGATATCTCTGAAAAGTCCACAAAAGATGTTAGGATGTCGATAGTGACTTAGAGACTGCCATTACCAAGCCATTATCGTCAACTCATAAACAAACAGGAGCATCAGTTCCTTTAAATTACATGCTTGCTTTGCTAGAAAGAAAGGATGATGTTGAGCCGCTCGCCATGCACACATACAGAAAGACAAAGAGAGAAAAATGTCTTCAGAGTTGACATTTACTTCTGAGATGACAAAGCCCCGTCGAGCCCTCTTAAGATGTTCTCATCAGTTAACATAGTCCATGTATAAAAATGGAGACTGGGGGGACACTGGTCTTTTAGGCATGTGTGGGCATTCAGTTGTAAGCATATCATGTCTTGAATTTCTGAGTCAGAATTCTGACCCTGTGCTTTGGAATGCTGCTTTGTACAGAGCCTCAAGGTCTTCTACATTTTCAGTGCATCGTTTCATCCTGAAGTGCAATCACTGGGATTTATTTCAGGATAGAATTTCGGTATTTATTTATACGGATAATTAGAAATCTGTTGGATTTTAAGATGAACTGAAGAATCACCTAGAGAGAAAGAAACTCGTGTCTCTTATCAATATCCTTCCATAACCTAGCCTTTGTACTCACTCTTCCAGCTTCCCAGTGGGAGTGCAGCTCACACTTCCTAGGGGCTGGTGCTCATCACCAAAACAACACAGCTTCCTTAATGTCAGTTGTGCACCTGCATACATACTTCTTATTATGCAAGGCTGCTTTATTTTTCTGATTTATCTACTTTTTTAAAGCTAGGGAATATTAACTTAATACTTCTCAACCATCTCTGTCCCTTTACTCGAGCAACTAAAAAGCTATTTTCAGATGACCTCAAGATTTACCTCCTCCACAGAGAACCTACCTGCTTCTTTCTCTAGTATTTGCTAGCCCAATCATTAATATATTAATTATCACTGATAACTAATGTTACATGCTGTCAGACTGCTCACTGTGAATTTCACTTCCTCCAGCATTACCATTTTTATTGGGAAGTCCTTTACTGGGTGGCAGCCTTGCAGGACATACCACTCCTGCTGACAATGTGATAGCAAGGACTGGCTCTATATGCAATTATAGTTTTAACTACATAGTACACATCCTCTTTTCTGAATGAACTCTTACAGAAAAAGCCAATTGGGAATTTATCCAGCAAAGAGACACAGCATCCCTGCGCTATGTCTGTTGTTATTCTGCGGAAATGGGTTAAAGGCATTCCACATCCTTTCCTTGTAGCTAATAAAAAATTAAGTGGAAAGCCCCAAGCCCTAGCAGAATGAACCATGCAACACTGTCAGCCTCATAGATTTTATGTTCAGTTATGCTACTCATACAAACACACCACACAGGCCCACAGTCAAGATTTTGTAAAGCCTGCAGGCTGCACAGTAGGCAGCTCCAGGTGTTTGTGGCAGTGCCATGCCTCACAGCAAGGGGACAGGGACCGCAGACACTCAGACATACCTGACATCGGAACTGATTCGGGACTGAGACAAAATAGATTACTTGGGTTACTTATGCATCACATTCTTACACCACTTACTCTTACTTCCTCCTCCAGCTTCCCAATGGTCAGACCTCAGGAAATCAGGTCATGGCGTTATGGGGGAGACTCAGCAACATTAAGAAATCTTTTCTTTTCACCTTCTACCCATGATGTGGATGAAAGCATGCATTAAAGCTTCCAGCATCATTTTGCACAGACACACATTCCTTCTCAGCAGGAATGAACAAACTGAGCAAATTAATTCTCAGTGCCATTTCTCTTTCCTGACAGATAAAAGAAAGGTACTTTGTCTGTACTGAGGTCTCTGTTCCCACTCCTCCAGCTGGTGTTAGGCTCCAGTTCTCCTTTGCAGGCCTTGTAAGCCTGCACCTGAACTCCCTAGGACACATGGTGCAGGGCCAGTGCTGCAGGGTCAGTGCTGCAGAGATAGCATGCTCCAGCCCAGACATTTTTCCAGAGAGCATCCTCAAGAGCAGTGGAGGGATCTTGCAGCTGGATGCTAGAGCCGTGTTTCTGCAGCTTTGTCCAGTGTTCCCTACTGCTGGGTCCTTTCCAAGAGCCTAAATTCTGAAGCCTTGCAACTGCCTTGGCCAAGATCTGCCTTGTCGCACATATGTTTTTCCACCCCACTATGGCTTGTAGACCTTGCTGTATCTCCAGACAACACTTCACTCCTTTCCACCTTAAGCCAGAAAAATGCCAGTGCACAAAAGGAGCAAAGAAGTTGTTGAAACTGAAAACACTTCAAAGTGTCTACCTGGCATTTGCCTTTTAAAGCCAGACTCTGCTGCCCAAATACTGTACAGTTTGCAGTGATGCTGTGGGTTTGTTCCTGCCCAGGCTCTCTGGAGAAGAACCAAAGAGACAAATCTCAGCAAGCTGGCAACAGGAACAAACTTTGGTGAAGAGCATAGTAAAAATGACAGAGTCTGAAAGAAGGCCAAACTGCATGTCTGCTCACTAGGAAAGGAGATGCTTTGGCCTAGAGGTAATCCAACTCCTGTTAGCACAGCTAATTTCTTATATCTAACTATCAGCCACATAGCTCAGCCAAGCTCCTTTTCCCACCACAAAGTCAAACATTAGGAGGCTGTCCTAGATGCAAAGAAGCACATACCAAGGATGGCTTGGAAGCATTAGGAGTAATCTGACTGGTGCTTATAGAGGCCTGAGTGTTCCAGCTTGCTTGGCTCAGGTCTCAGCACGAGACACCCACTCTGCCGCCATGATCACATGTAAGTTGCATCCCAAATACCTCCCAAACTGTTTCATGTCAGAGCTCACAGAACAATATACAATCAGATTGTACTAGAACTTCTGCAAAAAAAGTTGCACATATTGTTCAGTGCCAAAAAGCCACAGCGAGGTGTGACAAAAGCACAGGGAGCTTTGGGAGCCAACTTTGGTAGCAGTCAGATCCAGCAGGTCAGCATGGGTGCTGCTCTTCATGGCACTTCCACGGAAGAGAGAAAAAAGAAAAAGGCTGAGCTACTTCTTGCCATAGGCTGTATCAGAGGGAGAAAACAGAAAATGCTCAGCAGAATATTGTGCTGCCTTCTTTACAGACCACCCTAGAAGAGACTTACTGAACGTAAATGTAAGGGGTTTTTTCTAACGCCTTGATACAGAAATACGTAAGTCAAGCCATGTGCATGACAAAACAGCCCTGTCAGAGCTTTATGAAAACCACTCTGGCTCACGTATCCTCAGAGTCTGCCGCTCCAATGCTTCCTTATTGAAAAAGGAAGGAATTCAATAAAGGCCGGTAATTAATTCTACAACAATAGACAATAAGGAAGAGTTTGTTCTTAATAAACAAAACAGAACTACTGATTTAGTGCAAACGTATTCAGAGGATCAGTATATCTCACAGAAAAGAAATTATATCATAAGCAAGAACAAAACAATAATAACCACTTTCCATAGAAAATATTTCTTGCTCCCTGGTGATTAATAAACCCCAGGAAAAATAAAACAGATTGAGGTTTTTCTTCCCTGTTTTCTCCAAATTGAAATGCACAACAGAGATAAATGCTGATCATGAAACAAAAGTCAAAATTTCATTACGAGCCTACACTATAATAGAAGCATATTGAGGTCTCCCTCCCCCAGGAGCTTGAGGTAACACTGATAAATGAACAGTAGGGAAGGATTCTTTCTTCATTGGAAATTCAGCAAGACATTCACATCCCCAGTGCCTCCAGCTCCAGGCACTGATGCAGTAAGCTTGAAGCACCCAGGGTGCTTTGGCTGGGGCAGAAGGTGCACAGGACCAAGTCCCACCAGGACACTGTATGTCAAACCATGCTGGGCAAGCAACAGCCCACCCGTGTCCTGCTCCAGCAATGGGAAAGATACAAGAAGAAATCTCTAACATCCTTGAAGGTGACAGAAAAGAGCTGTGTAGGCTAGGTAGCTGTAACAGCAGTCTCTCACCATTTTTCAGAACAGAATCTGAAATTTCAACTAGAATAATGAAGCTCTCCAATTGGTCTAAGCAGAACAACCTATCCTCCCTTATAAGCTGCAGTGGCTGCAGCTCCATTACAAAGCAGGCAGCTGGAGCACATGCAGCCTCAGTCAGCACCTGTGGTTAATCCCCACTGAAATGACACTGGAGAATCAGCTAAAATATAATTGCAGTGTTTTCTCATCAAATCCCGCAGCTCAACAGGACATTTGATGTCATACAGGCACTAAAAGTTTTAGGTTTTTTTATTATCCTTTGTTGTTATATTTTTTCCAGTTAAGCAGTAGCAAATATATATATATATATTATATATATATATATATGTATATATATATTACAGGTTAATAATGGTTTGTCAAAAGTCACCAGGGATTTTTTGCCTCACAGTACTCCTTAATACCACTTTCATCTAAAAAATCCTCTCCAAATCCACCCTGCTTTATTTCCTCAGGTTTCAATGTGAGCACAGTGTGAGGTTGGTCATCTCTTGGCTGTCAGCAGCTAACTGCAGGCCCTTAGGCTGTGCAGTGCTTCTCTCCTGCTATTGCAGGTCCTTCATAAATGAGCACAAGGAAATTTGCACATCCAAGCCCAGCACTGTGAAAGAACGACCTGGAAATCCTTACAAAGTTTCTGATGCTCTGATGGAGAAGGCAGAGAGAAAGGCAGACACTCTATATGCACTTTGTTTTAGGCCTCTGAAAATTTTCTCAGTAATTCAAGTTGAAGCATATTTCCCCAGCCCCCTTCTCCACACCATGGGCACCTCACCCCTTCCTTGCTCCACCCACAGAGCCACTAAAGGAGAGATCATGCTGCCTCTGTAAGTAACATGCCCTTTTCCAGTGCCTGTTTCCCTCCACATGTAAAGTCCCTCAAGCCCTACTGCAACACTCACCTCTCAGTGCTGCATTCATCAGTAACCACAGAAACACCCTTCATGCACCACCATAAAAGAACTCCATGCTCTTGGCGTGCACAGCAGCACTTAGAGCCCATTTGTAGACAAGCTGAGCTGCTCCTTTGCAATGAGCTTTTTTGGGAAGCCAACCCAAAGTCACCTGTAAAGGAGAGGTAGAAACATTCAGCATAAGAGCAATGTGGGCATTTTGCTTTTCAGTTTGGTTCTTGGGGCTTCCTTGGCATCTTGTTTTGTGTTTCAGCAGCACACAGCAGAGGCATCAGAACTTTGTCTTCACAAGCACATGTGTGCAAGAGCACATCTGCACATGCATAGTACAGCACTGGGAGGGAGAAAGGCTTTGTTCAAAGGTGAAAGGCGTGTTCAAATCCTTCACACTACTCTCCTATATCCAGTTTCTGCCTCTAAAATGAAATTCTGACATCTTTTTTCTGACTCCTCCTTGGCGCAGGTTGCTCAGTAACTAAACCTCAGACCCTAGAGAGAGGACTCTGGCTTCCCTCCAAGATGGAACACCAAAGGATGTACTTTTAGGAGACAAGATTTCCAGTACAGTAGTATGAAGCAAGCACTGAGTTACATGAATGCCTTGTGATTCTAGTGTTTAGTCTTACAGCTAAAGGATTCCCAATATGCTTTGCTTAAAAAGATAAAAGTTCCAGGAAATCAGAGCTTGCACCAATAGTGCAAAAGAGGGGTTGAAAGGATTGTGGCAAAGTATTTCAACAGCTCCACAAAAATCTATGTATGTAGTGAGGCAGTCTCCGGACACTTTAAAAGACAAGTCTGAAGAAAGACAAAGAGAGAGAATTTTGTAACACATAGTGTGAATCCCCCAAAATAAAGAGCTCTATGTATACTCCTTTGAAATAAAAAAGCAACCCTTCATTCCAGCTGTGCTCACATCCTGTCTGCTTTCCAGGGTTAATCTGCTGAAGAGCTTTTAGCTGAGATTAATGTGCATCCAGCTGTCTCTGGACTTTTCCATTTTATCCAAAACTCAAAACTCACCGAACAAAAAACTACTGGCAACAACACATTAGCAAAAAAGCCTCATTTCAATTCTGACACAATTCCCATGACATTGCCTTTCATTCTATAAGAATAAAGCGATTAAGCTTGTTTTCAGGAGCAAAATATAATGAAAGGAGACAAAAAAAAGGTACTCTGCAAATTTATAACATTGTGTAGAATGCGAAGAGGTTAAAGGAGCTAATGGCTGGAAAGTGCTGATAATACCAGCAGTGATAACATCAACATGGGTGGTATTGTTTTCTCCTTATACCAGCACAGCCATCAGACCCTGCAAGCTTCACTTTAGTCTGCTGAATCACTAGGTTCCCATTTGCATCTTCAGGTGCTAAGGGAGACAAAGATCTCTTTGTGATCAGGGTGGGAGTTGATGTCAAGCTGTGGAGCAAACCTTGCTGCATACACTTGCCTCCACTGGGTTATGCATATTGGAACCCTGAATCCCCCAGCATCTCTGCACTATGCTTCCTTCTCATTGGCATAAAATGAGAGGGGTCCTGCACTGGCCTCCCTCTGCAAGTCCAGGGAGCATCCAGATTCAACACCAGGTTTTGGGCAGAGGCTGGCATGGCATGGAGGAACAGCTGGGATACAGATGTGCCTCTCAGAACCAAAGTAGCCAACAACCTCCCTGCCTTCTCTCAGGATCCTGTCCCTTTCATAATTGTCACCACTATGAAAACAGATGCTGTTTTGTTCAATCAGGGACTAGAGAATCAAAATTACTTGCCAAAAAACACAAGCAACTTTTTAAAAAACCTTGATCCCCACGGCTTGCTTCAGCAAGACCATCTGCTCAGCATATAAAACAGTAACAGTAGAAATTGTTTACATGCCAGTAAGTGGCTAGGATGAGAAGTGATGTTCAGGTGGCAGTCCTTCTCTGTACAGGTGCCAAGGTCAAGGAGCCCTGCTGTGAGCTCTGAGAAGCATGGCACAACTGTTTGCTGTCCCTTGAGCTGAACTGGAGGAAAGTTAATGCAAGAAAAAATGTCAGGCAAAAAAAAAAGCTTACCTAGTTTTGAGGAAAACCAAAGTAACAAAGAGAAAGAAGACAAATAAATAAAAAAAAAATCGTATTTACAAGTTGAAAAGTTAAGAAGGAACAGAGTGCCAAAAAACAACCAAGATCAGTCTTAGAATCATAGAAATATGAAATTGGTTGAGTGGGAAGGAACCCTTAAAGATCATCTAATCCTACTTCCCTGCAATAAACAGGGATATCTACAGCTACATCAGGTTGCTCAGAGCCTTATCCAGTCTGACCCTGAATGTCTCCTGGGATGGAGCATCAACCACCCCTATGTACAACCTGGATAACCTATTCCTCACCTTTATTGTATATTTTTTTTTTCTTTTACCTAATGTAAACCTCTTCTCTTTTAGTTGAAACTATTTCCCCTTGCGCTGTCACCACAGAACCTGCTAAAGAGTCTGTCCCCCTCTTTCTCATAGCCCCCTGTTAGATACTGAAAGGCTGCTCTTGTGTTTCCCCAGAGCCTTCGTTTCTCCAGGCTGAGCAGCCCCAGCTCTCTCAGCCTGTCCTCATAGGAGAGGTGTTCCATCCCTTGCATCATTTCTGTGGCCCTCCTCTGGATGCAGTATTCCAAGGTCCTTTCCAGCAGGGTTGTGCTCAATCCTTTTACCACTCAGTTTGTATTGATATGGGGGTTGCCATGACCTAGGTCATGAATTTACATTTGAATTTATTGAACCTCAGGATATCATCCTGGGCCCACAGCTGAAGCCTGTGTAGTTCTCTCTGGATGGCATTCCATCCCTCAGGCATGCAGACTGCACTACACAGTTTGGTGTCATCTGCAAACTTGCTGAGGGTGCACTCAATCTCACTGCCAATGTCACTGATGTCACTGATGATGAAGATCTTAAACAGTGCCAGTCCCAATCATAGAATCATAAAATCACAAGGTTGGAAAGGACCTACAAGATCACTTAGTCCAACCGTCCTCCCATTACCACTGCTACCACAAGCCACTAAACCATATCTAATGGCTCCTCATCCAGATGCCTCTTGAACACTGCCAGGGACAGCGACTCCACCACCTCCCTGGGCAGCCATTCCAGTGCATGACCACTCTCTGAGAGAAAAAGTTTTCCTTATGTCTAAAATAGATATACTAACCAATAGTAACCAATAACTAATATTAACCTCTGTGAATATCACTTGTCACTGATCTCCATCCAGACAATGAGCCACTCACCACCACTTTCTGGATTCAGGGTATCTTTCCAAGCCTTCTTGGATGCCTTAATGCATTGCCAAATATAGCCTGAGTGTATTTAACTTAACATTTTTACTTATAACTTTCATTTCTGTACTCACAATCTGGATTTTATCATGGCAGTGCTGCAATCATTTCATAATGCACAGCTAGGCGATGGTGACTGTGTGGTAACTGTATCATCCTTTCCCATCAGAAAGAATATACTTCTCATAGAAGAGCTTAATGTACCCCCCATACATGATTAACTACCACCAGTAAGAAAAAGTTTTTCACTGACAATAGTCACAACCTCTGCAAAAGGTCCCACAATAAGAAGTATTTTACTTTTTGAGGAATGATGAGCCTAATTCCAGCTCTACATAAAATACGTAGAGGCAAAGTCCAGAGAAGCATCAAGGAAGAGCAAAGAAGTTTTGTGAGCTCTGGGAGGTTCAGTGAAGGCCATACAGGAAGGCTGCCTGTCTAAGGACAGGACTGGGTCCATAGCTGCAGGAGATCCCTGCATGGGGCACATACAGGAGGTGGCCAGAAACCAGATGGCTTTTCACTGACAACTTTTCAGTGGGAAATGCTACTCTGCTTCTACCAAAACTGGAAGAAAATAAAGGGAAATGATCTCATGAAGTTGGGCCTTATTCTGTCACAAATGTTTCAGAAAGAAATATTGAAATATGGATTTTAAAAAAACCAAAAACATACAGTTTCTAGCCGTATGGACTACATTACATTTTCTTCTGAAGTCTAAAATAGAAATAAAATGAGTTCTTGCAGTCTCTGTGCTTAATTTGAAGTGAGGAAGGGGAGCTCCTTCAAAGTCTCAATGTTTTTACAGGATAAAATGGTCTGCTCTCTGATCAGAGCTACTGGCACATACAACTTTAGCTGCTTGGATCCTCTACTTCCCTGACCCACAGAAAATGCACATCTATCAGAGCTAAAGAGAAGCTTAGCTGGAGCTGGAGAAGTGCTCTTAGGCTGGGAGTTCCCCCTGTTAGTAACCAGAACAAGAAACAAGAGAGAGTGCCATTTTCCATTTCCTTGCTTTTGTG
Organism: Excalfactoria chinensis; assembly: GCF_039878825.1. Classification (NCBI taxonomy): domain Eukaryota; kingdom Metazoa; phylum Chordata; class Aves; order Galliformes; family Phasianidae; genus Excalfactoria; species Excalfactoria chinensis. The sequence continues at coordinate 66,127,338 of NC_092825.1, read as the reverse complement.
GGCTTGTAAAAAAGATTAGCCTTAAATGCTGTCGCTTACAAGACTTTTGTCTGTTAATTCTTTAAAAAGAGAAAAATAACAAGGGAAAAGTTTTCCAACATCGGCTTCCTAGGAAAATTCTTCAGAAAAATCAAAACTTCAGAAGAGGTTGAAGCGTTGACAAGGAATGGGAAATTCAAACTACACAGAAGTTATGGAACTAATTCCCCTAACATCTGTAAAAATAATTATCAGAAGAACCTTACAACATGGATTTGTTTGCTCGACTTCGGGCCTGATTGAGTTTCCCTACAGAATAACAGTGAGAGCCAAAGCCCAGCCACATCCAAAGCAGCCTCCTGAACGGAACTACTCAAAAAGCTTCACAGAGAGCTAAGTGCATTCCCAAATGTTCCAGACACCACGATATCCAAGCACCTCACTGGCAAATAGACTGCTGGCTGCAGTGTACCTAACAAATATGGTTTAGACTGTATAAAAAAAATAATAATAAAAAGTCACTAAAAAAAAAAAAAAGCAATCACAGAGAGTGCAAGACCTTAAAATGGGAATGTCTTCTGCAAAATAAGATGTCAGCAAAGCTTAAACTAGCAGTGACATGACATGAGGGGGATGAAAATAGGCTCAGATATTAGTGCTGTTTCGGGATCACTGCTACCATACCAACCCTACCACCTCCCGGTCTGTTCATTAATAGTCTTCATTGCATTCCTCCAGGGAAGCAGTAATTCAGCCACATAGCAATAAAACTGGCAGATTTAATGCAGACTAAATCATTTATTGTCTTCCCTATAACATCAAAGTCTGGCTTATATCAGTAGACCACTGAGGAAAGCAGGATTTCCTTCTTCTCACCTTCCTCAGGAAACAGCTTGAGGTTTGCAAAGGCACTTCTGCCACTTCCCCTGAGCTGCAACAGTCATATTTATCCTCAGGAAGGATGAGAGGATGAAGCTGTCCTTATCCTTTTTTACTTCCAGAGAGCTGTGACTGTCCCAGAGCACTAGGACAGTCATTTAAGCATACCCCCTACCATAGGCCTGCTCTCAACATCTTCTACCAATTTCATCTTGGCAGGTTTTCTGTCCCGTAAGAAGCAGCCTTGTTCTCTTCAAGTAAAAAAAAAAAAAAAAAGTAGGAATGGCTGGAAACCTCTGAGTCCAAACCTTATATGCTTCAACTATTTTTCTTTGCATGTAAAACAAAATAACCAGCTTCTCTTAAAAAAAGCCAGAGCATGCAATGTGCCAAAGTGAAGGTATCATTGGACAATTCAGGCACCGCATTTCCACAGCATGGGGTCTGTAGCCCTCCCCAGCATGACAACAGCAAGCACACAACTGAGGCTTTGGTAACCCTAGATCAAGAAGTTCAAAATTACCAAAATAAAAACCAGCTAATGCACTGTGCAAGGCATGAGATATTTTCTCTTTCTTCAGGGGCAGCTCTATTTAGCAGGCTTCCTGCTTTATTTTTAATGACAGAATCTGTTTATTTTATCGGGCTGTTTTCCAGCAACTTACAAAAATTTCTGCAGCATTTGTTTTGGAGCTGTTTTGGTGCTCATTTGTGCAACAAAAGTCACATATTGTGGAAATAAGGTGCTAGCAAACAAGCAAGCTGTTGAAAAGCTGGTGTCACTGAAGGGCAATGCCTAGTTGGACCAAGTCCGATCATGAGCCTTGATCTATCTAGTACCATCACTAACTCATGTATGTCCCTCAGTGCCACATTTACATCTTGTATACCTCCACCACTCCCCTGGACAGTCCATTCCAATACTTGACAGCCATCTCCATGAAGAACTTCTTCACAATGCCCAATTAAACTCCTTCTGGCGCAGCTTGAGGCTGTTCCCTTCCCTCATTTGTCACCGGGGGGAAAGAGACTGAAGAGAGTTCATCCATGTCCTCAGAGGGGTGGCTAGTGGCACTCACACTGTCTGGGGTTGAGGCAGAACCCCTGAGGGTGTTCCAGGCCTGGGAGGTTGTGGAGATGCTTGGAACTGCCTTGCACCATTCTTTCCAACACTTCCCATGTTCCTACAGGGTTCACCTTTGCTGCAAAGCTGTGACCATCTCTCCTCTGTCTTCATACTCCAGATTGCTGACAGGATTAGGAATCAGTCATCTCTTTGTTTCTCATTTACACCAATTCGCCTCTACTCTTTTTTAATTTTTTTACTTCAGTGTTTATGTTTTTCCCTTTATTGCCTTCTTTCCTCAATTACACGTCTGCATCAAAGCTTTTTAAGGATTATGTTTTCAAATAAAAAATTAAGACATGAGGCTAGAGATACATAAATCACCCCAGAATAATAATAACCATCACAATATAGATCAACCACATCTTCTGAAATGCTTCCCCAAAGGAATAGATTCGTCCCTTCTCAGCATTAAAGAAGAGTTGCACGTGCCCTTCTGCAGCCTGTTTGCTTTGTTCTGCTTCCACTCTAAAACAATTAGGCTCCAGCAGGCTTACAAGCAGGCAGATCTGCAAACAAAGAAACCCTCTTTCTCAGTCTCACACATTGTGCATGCCCACGTTACCCAGAACACTAACGAACTACCAGACCACGAACTTCCAACTCAGGTCCCTGTGTTTGCTATTGCTATAATTACCCACCTTAGCAAAAAATAGCTCTGGGGCTTTCTTCCAAGCCCGTGGGATCATGCAGAAAGTTCCCTAATTCCAGATTATTATTATTGTTTGTAATTAAAGTTTTCCATTCTCATATTTATTTCTTCTTGTTTAACACCTGTAGAACACAGCCTAGCTGGGTTATTTTCTCTCTGTAATCACCGCTAATCAGAAAAACCTCACAGCCTTCATGGGAACCATAGAATGGCTTGAGTTGGAAGGGTATTTAAAGCCCACTCAGTTCCAATTCTCCTGGAATAGGCATGGCTGCCACCCACTAGATCAGCATGCCCTGAGTCCCATCTAACCTGGCCTTGAACATCTCCAGGGATGGGGCATCCACAGCTCCTCTGAGAGGCCTGTGCCAGTGTCTCACCCACAACCTAGGCATGATCAACACTACAGTCAAGGTATACTACAGCCTACTGCCTGCTCCTGTACCAGTGTGCACTCTTTGGCTTCAGACAGCCACAAAAATGTAGAGAAAAAAAACGAGTCATGGTCTTGACATGTTAAATTTGGCTCTTTAAGTATTCTCATTTAAGTCTGCTGAATGACTACTGGGCAGCCATCAGCCATCAGCTCTCCTTTCAAGATGCAAAGGACATCACTATTTACCCAGTATTTTGATACAGTAAAATGAGGTCAAACCCATCCAGTGGGAGGTAAGGAGATTCACTTTGGCCAGAATATTCAGTGGTTCGGGAGTTAAAAATAAATAAATAAATAAAACAGAATATAAGAAATTGAGAGAAATAGAGTCAGTGTATTGCCTGCTCTCATCCTTACATTGGCTTGTTCAATGAACATTGTACACTGGCTTGCTTAAAATATCAGCAGAACACCTCAGTCACAATGGGCTGGAAGCAGATCTGAAACAGATTTGAAGAGAGTGCACAGCTGTAGACTCTCCAAGTGCTGCAGACCCCATGCAGTATGTATGCATTTGGACCTTCCTGTCTATATTAGATAACTCTAACACATCAAAGGTAAAATATGCAGTAATTGCAGCTTTATAGTAGTATAATGTGGAGCACAACTACTTATGTTACATAAACAAAGGCAAAATGAATTAAAATATAGGTTAGCATAAGACTGACCAGGCTTAAAAATCAGAGGAGTAAGGAAAAGATTTTTAAGGGAGACAGGTATTGAAAGTCTGTGGCACTCTGAAATCAAAAAGTTCAATCCAACTGGTCAGGAGAGTATTCTTAAAACCAATTACTTGTAAACTAACAACATTCTGTTCTCCTTAACCTCCTTCTCTTCCCAGGTCCTTCAATTAACACAAGATTTTTTTGTAACTGTCCACCTATGATTATGAGAACTGAAAACTTATTTTTAATAAACGAAAGCTGAAGTTCTCAAGAAATCATTTGACAGTGGAGAATGGGACTTCAAAATGGAGGTGAAAGACATAAACTTGCTGCTGAATCTAGCTGAAATTTGTGATAAAAGCTTTGGTAGTTCATGACAGATTTGTGCCTAGGTAGATTTGCAAAAATATACTACTGTATCTTACAATATGATACCAACAGAAGTTTGTCAGTACTCAGAAGTGCAGACCCATCCTTCCCACAGGGACCTAAAGGGAAGAATCAAAGTCATAGAATGGACCTTAATGATCATCAAGCCTCAGTCCTCCTGCCATAGGCAGCATTGCCACCCACCAGATCAGGCTGCCTCAGCCCCATCCATCCCAACCTTGAATACCTCCAGGGATGGGGCATTCATAACTTATCTGGGCAGCCTAAGCAAGTACCTCACCGGCCTCTGAGTAAACAATTCTTTCATAACATCTAACCTAACTTTCCTTTCTTTTAGTTTAAAGCCTGTCCTATTACTATTGGATCATGTAAAAAGATGGTCCTCCTCCTTTTGCTTATAAATTTTACTCAAGTACTTGAAAGCTGCAACGAGGTCTCCCCTTCTCCAAGCCAAAGAAGTCCAACTCCTTCAACCCTTCTTCACAGGAGAGGTACTCCAGCCATCTGAATATTTCTGCAGCACTCCAACAGCTCCATGTCTTTCTTGTTCAGGGGGTCCCAGGCTTGGATGCAGTACTCCAAATGGAACCTCATGATGGCAGAGTAGAGGGGGACAATCACCTCCCTCTCCCTGCTGGCCGCCCCTCTTTCAATGCAGCCCTGGACAGTCAGGAAGAAAAAAGAACACAAATAGAGACGAGAGATTAAAAATATAAATAAGGAGAAAAACAAACCAACCAAACAAACAAAGAATAACCACCACAATGCATAGGCAGAAACAGTCCTTTAACCTCTGTGATTCAGATATTCAGATGACTGCTGAACCACAGGTGTTTGCGGCTGTGCTCCCCACATGCCTCAGTCTGGTACTTGTTCCTAAGAGCTCAGGGCTGCATGTCTGTGCTGGGATTTTCTCCTGAAAGGAAACATAAAGGCCTGCATGCTCACGTGCTGGATGCGCACCGCAGCACACCAGGCTGCAAAAAGCCAAGCGCACTGGGAATGCTCTACAGAGGATGTCAGATGGACTCCAAGCAAAGTCCTCCCTTTGCTACCCAGCAGATCTGCTAAGCTTTCACATCCCTGTCAAACTTCCCAGCACCCGACACGAGTCATTTACTAGCTGGAGATGTGTCTCACCAGCGCCAGTTCAGGTCTCAAGTTTGCTTATTCTCCTCACGTAGCACAGCTGGCAGAAGAAACAGAGCAAGATCAAAAGGGAAAGAAACGAGATGGAAAAAGATGAAGTATGAAATAATACTGGTAACAGGCTGCAATTCGTGATCAAAGGAATGAATCTGGTCCTGACTTAAAATACATATAAATAAGGAAGTGCCTTTCCCCATTTCTGAAAGGAAGAATTTGCCATTTGCTCTTATGTCACGCAATCCTTTCAAGTGCGGTTATACTTAGGTAGCAGAAAGGAAAGTAAAAAGGACAGAGTACCTCAAATCGTGTTTGCTTCTAGCATCACAAAAGAGGGTTCTCTTGGTCTCTCACTGCTTTCCCATCCATGTTTTACATAATCCACAAAACCAAAATCAAACCCCAGAACATCTCCCATTCCAGTTGAGCTAGCGTGGTGCCAAAACTCAGTCTCATGGTCATTACCAGCTCCAAGCAAATGGTCCTTAGCAGCCAGAGTGGCACCGTTTGCCTCCAGCTTGTGCTCTGATATTTTATATCGTAGACCAAAGCAAATCAAAACAAAAACACCTCAGAACTCCAAGAGGAGTTCTGTGGTGAAATCTCTCTTTGGCTTTAAAAGCTTCAAATACCATTCACTGTATTTTTTTGCAGTGACGTGACACTATGACCATGGCATGCTAAGGAAAACAAAGACACCAGGGTGAAACCCAGGCTGAGAGAAGCTCATCAGGAGCCCCAGCACGCTAGGGAATGGGAAGCAGCAGCATTCTTGTGACACATCCCAGATATGCTCCAGGAACAGGCGCAGACCCATCTCCCCTCTCAGGGGCATTGGTGCCAGCAGCACCATGCACCCTACTTGTACTCTGACTTCCTGCACCACAGGAGGGTTTCCTGCCGAAGTAGCCAATCTCACAGCATGACTACACAGAGAGGATTTGAACTTTAAAGCGCATTCACTAGACATCAGCGATAACAAAGGGGTACTCAGCAAAGCCTGGCATTAAAAGGCTTTGTTCTCATGAGAAGGGCTGAGTTTCTCAAGACCCGGGCTCTTCTGTGTTCTACCACCAACAATGTGCAGAAAGCACGGCTCACAGAAAAAGCTGCAGGTTTTGAATTCTGCTTTGTTTTCCTGTGTCAGCTCTGAAATACAGAAAGTGTCCTCACAGAACAACAATTTCCAAGTAAGTTGATGCTTGTGTGCCAAACTTTGTCAGTATCACAGCTCCTGAACAGAAGGTAAACATTAGTAAATATATTAAAAGCACTGTCTGTACTGTGTCCAATGACACACCACTGTCATTGGAATTAATTCCTCTATTCCTGTTAGAAAAGGTGAACACAGCCCCGTGAAAATCTGAACTTCACAAACTGCACATTCTGCAAGAAAACCATCCTTTCAATAGTCTCTGCTGTGACACCAGGCCAAGCAGCCTATTTCATCTCCATCCCTTCCCTCTGTGATTTATTTAAATTACCCATGGAGGCATCTCTCTTGCCTTACTACAGTTTTGAGTTGCACCTGACTTTGGGTACAACTCAACTCAGCTCAAGCCCCAGCTGTAACACAAATCATTTTGGTGTAAATCTGTACTGGATATGTTTTCAAAAACGTTTCATTTTCTGCCAATTATTTATTAGGTGACTAATATACAGACAATAAATGTCTCCTGGTGCTGTGGACAGGCACAGTGCTGCTAGGAATAATAAAAGCATTATCCATCAGAGCACACTGTTTCACTGAGGAACAATAGCTACATGGATTTATGGCAGTGTAACACAGAAAGTGATGACAGCCAAAAGTGTGGAAGCTGGATGGCAGCTGCTGAAACTGAGAGTTTTGTTTGGCTCTGGATGGAAACTGGAGCCTATCTCAGCCTTATATTTTCAGCTGGCTTGGCTGCAAAATGTTTCAAGTGGACCCAGTTAAAGCAGTGATGTCGGGCTGCTCCCCAGGCTGCTGTGCTGGCTGTGTGTCCCAGAGCCATGCTGTCAGCTCAGCATTTGAGGGTCTGGGCTTAGCTCACTTCCCAGATTCAGAGACATTTGTCCCAGATGGAGAGCCATTCCATGCAGAGACAAGTTGCTCACTGGCTTTGACATCTTCATGCCCTCAGCTTACCTTGAACTGCATCACATACTCTGGGCATATACACACTGAGTCAGTGCCTCCTCTTTGGCTTCAACCCTCTTCCTTGCACTCTGCCCTCCTAACTACTCTGCTCAGCACCCAAGATGACAAATGATGCAGGCAGAGAGACCTGCTCAGGACATCCCTGATAGGGATAGGAGAGCAGAAAACTCTGGACCATAAAGAGCATGACTTTCACCCAAACAGCTTTACAGAAACATTCCTGGTGCTCCAGGCCTGCTCAGATTCCACTCTGTGCTGGAAGGATGCTCATGTCCCATCACAAGGCAGATGCACCAACTATATATAGGACAGACATCCTCCCTGGACAGACATGCCATGCATTTGCAGGACCAGAAAGATATAGAAAGGTCTGGTTTACTTTTTCCAGTTGTTTTGGGCCATTGGGGTTTTTGTTTGTTTGTTTTGGTTTTTCTTGCGTAGTCTCTTTGTTGGCAGATGTTTTTTCTTTAAAACACAGAAAAGCCGCCAGAAATAAATCTCCAGGGGAGAAAGCCCTTCAGTGCTTGATCACTGCTGCCAGTCGGTTACAATAGCATTTGCACACTTCAGTAACTCCCTCCCAACTAAATGTGTAAAACAACAACGTTACACATCATTTTAAAAAATTATCCTGGAGACAGCTTTATTCTTCATTCTGTTCAATGCAAGCTTAATGTGTGCTGTCTACAAGGAAGCAGAAAGAAGCATTTGTATTCTTGCTCTTGTCTCTATACCCACTTCCATTAAAAACATGCAAGAGCATTAGTATAATCCACTGATTTTAAGAATATATATATATAGTTTTAAACAGAAAACACCTGTAGTCATCAAGCATGATGAAACCTGAGTCACTTTGTGGAGCACAGGTGCTGCCCTGCCCCCACCCCCACCTTGACCCCATTCACTGGGCTCTCGGGGACCTTCCAAACTACCACCTTTCCTCTTAGCTCAGAGTTCAGTAGCATTAGAAAAATATATATATTTCATCATTTTTATGTCTTCTTGCTTGAACTAAGAACTCACAGACACGAGATTAAAGCCCCTGTTGCAAAACTGAACTCGTCAGAACTAGCTGCCCTCGAAAAGCTCATCCTCAAATCGTCTACCAGAGAAAGCCACAATATTTGCTTTAGAGTGTGAGTTTTGGGGGCTGATTTTTATGGCCTGAAATGTCCAAAGGAGCACTCATTAAATAAAGAAATGTAAGGCACAGTCTGGCAGCCTATTTTTAGAAAACTAAATTATCAAGCTCGAACATTAAAGCTGAAGCTGGAGCACTGCAGGACTGAGCAGAAACATAATAATGTCACCGTTTTTGAATTCATTAAATATTTGCTCTTTTAAGTCAAATTGTACTTTTGTAATCTCTCAATTTAGAGAAGAGTTTGGGGAAATATTCGTGCGCACGATCTGACAGCTGAATCACCTCCATTTGCTGTGCATCCCATTTGCTTTTTCTGTATTATTCACTACCGCAGAGACACGGTGATTTAACATTAATTTAATTTGCATATATTAAATGTGCTCAGAGTATTTGCACAGCTTGACTAGAACTATGGGACCTGCTTTCCACATGCAGCTAACTCGGTGGCAAAGCCCACAGGACACAGTTATTTGGCTGTGGAACACAGCCACCTCTTAACTCCCCCCCAGTTTAACCATTCATGAAGAGTTGATTATTTCTGTTCAAGATATCCACAGCAGTGTGGCAGGCCTTTTGTGGTGGCATCTTGATCCTTCCTCAGACCCTTGCTCTGCATTTACCCCAAAGCCTTTCAGAAAGCTTCAGTGTTGATCAATAGCTTTCCTTTTGGAAATCATAAAACGTCACAAGCATAAAAAAAAAAAAATTGTCCTTTGGAGTGGAAAGGGGATCTCTGGACCTTCGCAGTTGCCATGTTGTTCTTCACATCATTTTAAGCCTTAGTCTGCAGTGCTGACTGCTGCAGATCATGGGTTAAACCACCCTCATTTGGCCATTATTTGGAAGGATCTTTGTTAGGCTCAGAAGCCCACACACAGCTGTACACATCCCACAACCAGTAACAAATAAAAGCAGTCACTGTGCTAGCTGATGGAGATATTTGGCCTATTATTTTTTGCTTTTAAACCTGTTAGATAAATCAAGAACAGCCTAAGCCTTCACCTGTGGATCTCCATCTGAATTTCTATGAGGTCTATGGACCAGGGATTTGACATTGGCATGACAGAAGAACTTCTGCCTGACTGAGGCTACAGCTGTGCTGACATCCCATGATTGGGTCTCAACTCTTTTCCAGCACATCTTTTTCAATCACAGAGAGATATTTATACCTGAGCTCCTCCAGCGAGAGCAGCATAGCTCCACAGATGTACGGCCATGGGCACAGAACAGCTCAGGAATTCACACACCAGAGAGGCTGTCAAAGGGCTGATTACAGCACTGTTCCTGGTACAACATCACAAAAGCCACAGAGATTAAGGCATCCAGCAATACATGGCATTCAGCTCCTCCAGAGACTCACAGAGCTTATGCATTGCCAAATCTCAGCTCCAGCCTTCTCTGTTGCCTTAAGACAGCAGTGTTTCTATAAACTGTTCAAGGCAGCATCCAAGTAAACTGCAGCTACTTACACTTTCTTTTTCCCAATCAGCTGTAAATGATCAGAGCTTGGCTACTGAAGAAGAAAAAAAAAAAGAAGCCAGCAAAAACAAAAAGCCATAAAAAAACAACAGGTTAATAAAACGCGTACCTGTTCTGAAGTTTTAATCAGCTTGAAGCAAGGCAAGCTATATTCTTTCCTCAAGTGAACAGAAATTGGCCTTAAGTGAAATATGAAATAAAGCATTAAGATGACTCTGAAGTCAACAGCTCACATAAGAGGTACAGTAACACTAATGGTATCCCTCTGCTGGCATCACAAAGATCCTTGCATCAAAAAAAAGACGCTCTATTCTCCTGCATACAAATCCCAATGTAGGTGATGCATTAAGGTTGCACAAAGCAAAATCCAGAGACAGCTTTCAGACTAAAATGAACAGTTAATAGCTCTGTAAGTCCAGCTATGGGAGAACAGAGAGAACAAGCATACATAGCATGAGAGCATCCCGATAATGGGGTGGAAAGATCCATTTATGGAAACTGTCAGCTCCAAAAGCCACAAAGCAATCATCAGAGCCTGACAATAAGGTTAAGACTTATATTAAGGGATTAAAAGCACCCATAGGGAGTAGATACAACAGAGATTAGGGGATCTCAGGAATGTTATTGGTGTCTTAAGTCCTAACTCCCAGAAAAACAAGATAAACCACACTCCACTTTAGAAATAAAAACTAGAAAGCAATCTGTATTCCTTCCCAGTCACACCTGAGGAACTGTCCTTTCAGTTTCTGAAGGTGGTGATGTATTTCACTATGAGTCACCAAGCAAGACACACAAGCACCACCATCTCCTACATTTAGGAGGAGAAAATTCCCTTTTAGGCTGCTTGCTGAGACATTTGAAAGCCTAAAGCATGAGACTGACACAATATAAATACGATGCTACAGCAACCCTGCCTCTTTCTAAAGACCCTTGGAAATACCAATGCACAATTACAACCTGTATTTTCTGCTTGCTTGAAATCCCTTTTGTAGTATTACAAAGCCCTACCTTAGATTTTGGATTATTTTTCTCAGATGTACAGAATGACTTTTTTTATTGTCCACAAGTTCATCTCTCAGGTGGTGAAAAACTTTCTTCTACACCATAGATAGGTTGCACATGAAGCTAAACCACTCATTTTGTGCAGTTCAAGTGCATCTGTCTGAAGCAACCAGGATTAAACATACTATTCTAAATGAATCTTCAAGGCCATGAAGAAGAATGTTAGTATTTCCCTGTCCCTTGGGTCTTTTTTCAGCAGAAGCAGGTACAACCACCTCCAGTTAATCAATACATCCAGACACATCTATCCCCTCCAACTGACTTGTTATCCTCTGCTTTTAGCAAAATTTCTTCTTATTGATTGCTAAGCGTTCTTTGTCCCACCTTTCTCACTTCATTAAAAAACATCGTGCAGTTCTCCATCTCACCTGAAGACATTTGGCTCATCCATATTTACTAATATCTTGGGCTGGAACAAATCCCTCACCATACAGAGAATCATATTTTAAAAGGAGGGGAGAGACTCATTAATTACAAAGAAACCAGCCTCTTCTGTACTGCATGAGCATTGGATGTACTAGTTTTATAATCATCCTCTTTTGGCTAGCTCAGGAAGAAAAGATTTTTGAATGGCAGACGTCCCTCCTGCAGAATGCAGCATGCAAACAGAGGTACACGGCATTGTTGTGAAACGTACAAGAGAAGACAAGGAGATGAGCTCATCTCTTCTTTCTCATTTTAGAACGTCAGTGTGGACACAACACGAAGAATGGCATACATGGAAAGAAGACTGCAACAGTAAGGAAGCTAAGAGAGCTAACAGACAAACTGCAGACAGGATTTGCTAATTAGTCATCAGTGGCAGCAAAGAAAAGTGTGCAGCAGTGGCAAGCTGTCACCACTGTCTTCAGGACTCACTCCCCCAAACAGCTTTTCTTCCCATTCTCTCCACAGGAAGGCAGAGTCCTCGGGGACCAGCTGAACAAGAGCAGTAAAGCATGAAGCCCAGCAGCAAGGCAGGCCTGGCATCAGAGTACTGACAGCTCAGAGATGATATGCCTATATGAGCCTGCAATGCTTTTGCACTCCAGGCTGAAGACGAGTAAGATCTGTGCCAGCCCCAGAGTTACCGTCCTTCAGCCTAGACAGACTGAGAGTTGGCAGAGCTTCACTTTCACTGAGGCTTTGCCATGAAGCTTTCGTCTCCTATTGTCTGGTCTTGAGCTGGATGCGCAAGAAAAACCACAAAACAGAAGTCTTCTGTTTAATAAACTGTACATAAAACTATTATTTCACATGGGTGCCATCTGTGTTAGCAGCAGTGGGTATTAAAAGCAAACAGTGGAAGTCTAAAATTCATATTGCTCCATAACGACAGTTTGAGCTAAATGAGACTCCATGGTAAAGGTGTTACTGGAAAAAGGAGTCAGAAATCTGGCGTTAAGGCTGTTGGCAAAGTTTTGCTGAAGTACCAATTAAAGATAGGGAAATTAAATTTTGGTTTGAGAAATACATAAAACGCTTTTTCATCTCTATTTTCCACTTAACCTATACCTATGATGAAGAGCACTGATGTAAAATGTGCACTCACAGACAGATTTCTATAATCATTTTTTAAAGTCTTTTATTGCTCTTTTTTTTTTTTTTCTTTTTTGAAAGCAAAACAGAAGTGATAGTACAGATATTGCAGTATTGTGCTAATTCATGAGAAGCAAGGAGATAAGCCAGCTAGAAACAAAAGGAAAAGTCAGTTCTGTTTCATTATGTACAGAGAAGTACAATACAAGGATTTAATGAACAGGAGAAATAGGAAAGGTGGGAAAGCGAATGAGAGGGATCCCTCCCCTACTTTTAAATGGCCCCTTCTTTCTGTGCAAAAACATTGCTTCACAGAAAAGAGCCCATAGTCCGGGAGCCATGTAATCACCGGCACACATTGAGCCACTGTCATCATGTACCTCTGCATGGATGCAGTGTTTGTGCCTATGGCCCATTCAAGGCCATGGCCCTGCAGCTGCTCATTGCAGACCCAAGTTCTGATCCCAGAGCTTTCTGGAACACATTCTCCTCAATTTGCACTTTCACAGCCCGCTGCATTGCCACCCAGTCCCTTTCAGAAGTAGAGCTTCAGTGTAATAAATAACCACCACTTTTACTCCTGCAAGAAGGGAAAACCATTCCTTGAACCCTAAAATACACCAGATCTCCCCTGAAAAAAGATGGTTTAAATAAGCAGAAAGGCTGAAGAACCAAAAAACAGTCACTGGATGGTATGAGTAATCCTGAAACGCAGAGGTTTGCAGCAGTCAAACTGGAATTGAATTTGGCACTGACGGATCCTAAATCTGTCACAGTAGTAACTGAAGAATGCAGAAGTGAGGAAAATGAGTTTTGGCACTTATTATTCTTAACTTGGACATGTTTTACATTTAAAATGGAAAGGGTGTATTGTTATAAAGAGAATGGGTAACATGTTTTCTGTAAGAGCAGGCAGAAATTGCGTCAGCATTAACACAATAACTTGAAATTGCAGAAATGCATTAAAATTTACACAAAGCTACCTGCTCAGAGCAACCTTTCTCAGAATTTACCTCACTGGCCTTTTACTTTTTATAAATCACAAACACTTGCACTGCCTCCTTGAATCAAGCATTTTTCAAATTCAGTCTTGGGTGGGTGGTAGCAGGAGAGAAGAGTCCATCTATATTTTAATTAAAGTTAGTGTTTCTCTTCTTATTTCATTCTTAGTGACAGAACTGGAACACAAGTGCCTGTGGGGAGCCCCAGCAACAGTAGAAATGCGGCCCAAATTGTTCATCATCAGGTAAGTGAAGGCTGATGGCAGCCACACCACTTCCTTGTCCTTTCTTTCCAGATTCCCAGACAGGACAACCACCAAGTCAGGGCTGTGCTGGATATCAAAAGGCTAAACAGAAAATAAAACACTCTCATATAACTCAGTGAGGGTATTCCCGGACCTTGATTCAGCTGCACATTTGCAAGATGCTTCTCTTGCATGCCTAGCTCAGAAAAGCAAGTAGAGATCTCTCCTTTCTAAAAGTATACTGGTTCAGAAGATACTTGGCAGAGCTTGGGCTTTAAAAAGGCAGCCTTAGGTATTCACTCACACAGCACTATGTGTGTCAGATCTCCGTTATGGGTGCCTGGTGCCCCTCACATCTACAGCAAATCATGAATCAGAGAGCCAGAGAATACCTTGAGTTGGAAGGGAACATTAAAAGCCGTCCAGTCCAACATTCCTGCAGTGAACATGCACATCAACAACTGGATGTGGTTGTTCACGGCCTGATTCAGCCTGATCTTGAATGACTCCAGGGATGTAGAATCCACCACCTCTCAGTGCAACCTGTTCCAGTGCTTCACTATTGCTATTGTCAAAAAACCTTTTCCCTCTACCCAATCTAAACCTCCTCTCTTTTAGTCTGAATCCATTTTCTCTTGTCCTGACCTTGATAAAGAGTCTGTTCCCTTCATTCTTATAGCTCCCCTTTAGATACTGAAAAGCCACTATAAGGTCTCCCCAGGGCCTTCTGTTCTCCAGTCTGAACAGCCCCAGCTCTCTCCACCATGTCAACAGCAAAGTCAAGTGTGGTGGTTTCACGTGTCAGAATGCTCTCTCTTTCTACAATGATGTCATTTTCTATCACAGAAATTGAGAAGAGTTGAAAAGCACAGACTCAATAAAGTGGAATTCCAAGACTTAATGGAAAACCTCAGCTACTGAGATAAAATAAGTGTACCCTTTAATATTAGATGTTCTGAGAGAGACTGCTTAAGCCAGAGTAAAAGACCAGAAAGGGAAGGAAGGGTAGGATCCTATCTTTAAAGAAAATAGGTAGGTACTGTTAAATGTGGAAGAAACCCCAGATGAAAATTGCTACCTTGTCAGTAAAACAGTCCACGTTACACAAAGGTTCCTGCTGCCTTTTTGGAAAGAGAGCCAAAAGTC
Source organism: Excalfactoria chinensis (assembly GCF_039878825.1). NCBI lineage: Eukaryota > Metazoa > Chordata > Aves > Galliformes > Phasianidae > Excalfactoria > Excalfactoria chinensis. Next base: position 66,112,330 of record NC_092825.1, on the reverse strand, counting down.
ACAGGAAGAGAAGAATAGGAAAGGTTGCAATGCTGTGGCAGACAGCAGAAACCATACCGCAGTCTACAACTGAAGACACTGAGAACATGCCCACTGGGTTGATGGAATGCAGCTTGTGCAGAAGAAAAAGTTGGATTTTACTTTAATCACCATTACATCACCTTCCTCTAAGGGGGGAAAAAATTAGCAAACATTTGTATCCCCCATTTGATAGCAATACATTCAGCCCACGCACCCTCCCTGAAGGCCAACAGACTGTGAAAATCCATTTTCAGCTGTACAGACACTTGTGTGATCAGCCTAGCTGCAATCTGACAAGTGCTCAAGCACGCCCAAGTGGAGAATCGGAGTGCACTTGTTTCTGCTAGCAAGCACTGCACCACATTTAAGAAACTACACATTTAAGAAACTACATGCAGGGTGGGACAGCTTGGGAAACATCTGCATCCATTTGTCTGGAGATAAAGCCTGGAGCTTCCCTCTGAAGAAAAGAGTCAGAGAACATCTGTCACACATGTCCTGTAAGACATCACAGTATTTACACTGCCTCCGTGCAAGTCTTTGTGAGGCTTAACTGACCGTCATCCCAGAAATTTAAATCCAATAGGGCAGTAAGATTTAAAAGATATCCTCAGCACTGGCGACAACCCATGCTTTTTTCTGCACTGCAAGGTGTGTTGTCCGAGTCCCCTAAACAGGATAAGTACACAAGAGTTGCACCAAGGTACAATTCTGAGTATGAATTTGCTCTTTTTACCCATGAAGAGTGAGATTCAGTTACCAAATCATCTTGCATCATTGTAGGTGCAAAGGGGTGTCCCACCCAGTCTGTAGATGCTCTTGTTTCAGAACGATGCAAGCATTCTTTGAATTTTGTCATCTTGGTAATATTTGCCATCCAGATTCAACTGCCTCAGAGTTCTGAAAACATCTCTGGTGGCCCCAGGACCCTAGATATGAACAGTAAATTCCTACTTTATGAGGACTACCCAAGTTACCACTTGCAGAGCTTGTGGTAGGACTAATTCTTGGACATCAACCTTTTCCCTTCACTTTTAAGTGCCTTGCTACCATTCATGGTTCAGCAAGATCCACTTTCACGCTCAGGAATAATTAATATCAGCAAGACACTGATCTTCCCCAGATGCTTATATAAATACACAATGTATACATTTTGAAATCTAGAGGATATTCTCTCCAAACAAAGAGTAACTGGTATGAATGCAAATAAACAAAACAACAGTAGTAGTTTTAACAGGAGGAAGTTAGGAAAATTCACAATAAGCTTTTTGGGCCAACAGTTTCAAAGCAGAAGATGCATTTAGAGCTCAGTAATTGTTATTCAACTTGCTCTGTCTGATTTCTGGCTTTGCAATGATCAAAAACAGACTGAATTTCACCTGCTATATTCATGATACCAATACATGCAGTAAAGTTGGGATGTCCTATTCTTCATGCCAGGGCTGAGCATCTTCTTCCACAGACTAAAAGAAATCTGAGGTTTCATTATCTTGATAGATGAATCTCAAGAAATTCCCTTCAAATCTTCCAAACCTCATATAGAATTTCAAACCAACTTGAATTGCTCCAAATTGGTCACTACAAGAAAAAGGTGTCATGAAGAGTATACTGACACTTTAAAGCTCACCTGAAAAAGAATAGCAGTTTAAGATTTTCTTCAGCATGAGAGAGAAATATGAGACCCTTTGGAGGAGTTTTAGAGTCTCATAAGTTAAAAAGAATGGTCTCTTAATCCTATCCTGGGATCCTTTCCTTAAAAGGATTTCACAGAGATTTTCCACATGCGAACACTACTCTAATAAAAAGATCTTAAATACTAGAGATATTATGGATGATCCAGAGATCCTTATTGGAAAACAAACGAGTAAAATGCTACTCATGGTTTCACCTAATTAATTCTGTTAATTTTCAGAATCTAGCAGAGGTCCACATGTAGTTTGTCTCATAGGTTTTCAGAAGGGTTAGACAAAGTTGATGAATTAATTTTAGCAAAATAACATCAGATGGCTAAGTGTTGATAGATGTGCAGAGTAGCAGGAAAGAGGGATGGAGGAGCACTTGTGTTGTCAAGGAAGGAACAAAATTACTTCGATAGTCACTCTCCATTTATAATTCCTACAATTATCTCATCAGGAAAATAACATCCAGAACATCTTGGTCAATGATACTTCTGTTAAGCTGCAGCTTTCTCAGACATTTTATCACATAACATTCACCAGAAATATTTTGTCCTAGGGTACCCCATTCCCAGACATAAACGGTCACCAGTGTGCCAGCTCAGTGCAGACACAGCACTTAGACTGGTGATTTTATTCACAAACAAGCAGTATCTTGTTTGGTGTGAAATTAATCTGTTGGAGGTTTGAGCACTAACACTCAGGGTATTATTACAGAGCTAAGCACCACTGAACAAGCTCTTCTGTTCCCCATAACCCCACTCAACAGCATCAGCCTAAGAATGAGAGGCTGAGGCCAAGTAGCTGAACACTAAAATATCTCTCCCTGCAGAGCACTTGGCAAAGGGACTGGCAGAAGCAAAGCACAGCAACACATTTCCCAGAACAGGCAAGAAACAGGCGACAGTAGCTTTATAGCCTTAAGCCTACAGCAACTTGCATATACTGCCAGGTGGGCAAGCAATATCAAAGGGCAGACAGGATCCAAGATTTCTGGTCCTGAACTTTGTTTCTGAAGCCATCAAGGACAGTCATATTTTATGAATGGCAACAAAACATTGTCTTGCTTTCAGAATTAAAGCTTCCCAATGGTAAGTGTTCGATATTACACCTTGACTGCTTCAGAAGTGGATAGCTCATAACATCTCTCACCTGGACTGAACTCTCCAGTCCAGCCTGGGTGGTCTTCTTTCAGTATCTATTCAGTGAAGCTGGAGAAAATTCTTTTCTTCCTAGACTACACAATTACTCTGTGGAAGTGAAACAGAACTGGGGTTTTCTCCCAGCCCCAACCCAGACAAATGGAAAAGAGTCTCTTCCAAGGGTCACGGACAAGCTTAATCTAGCTCTTCACATCCTCACTCTCCACAACCACTATAGCTCTGCAATTGCCATTTATCATTTCTCTAGGTTTCTCACTAGATACTTGCTCTTCCTTCTTTGTAGAAATCCTGGTAGCAGAATCAGTCTTTGCGATAATGCTCCTTATTTTAAGACTTAGATGCTGAATTCTCTTTTCGCTGCCCCAGCTATCCAGGCAGTGGCAGTTCCTGCAGCTCATACAGCTATTTGACAAATGGGTGAACTTTTCATGCAGCAATATTTCTTTTCTAGCAGAAATTAAGTAGTCTCCTACCCATGTGGGCTGAATGTACTTCCTTCCTTTTTAAAGACAACTATTTCAATACAGCCTTTGCAAAATAGAGGGTTTAAATAAATAAATGAATAAATAATCAATCAATAAATAAACCATAAAGACATGTTTTCCAGAATCAAAGGATTGAAAGGAAGATGACAAAGAGGAGGCCATAAGGTTATCCCTGGACACAATATTTAATCAGTGTATCAGCACTAACAAAATTAGGGAAATTAGGGAAGCTGGGAACATGTTATCGTAGGACTCAGAGGTTTATCACATGGCTTAAAGCCTCGCCTTCTAGAATCATAGGAGCACACTGAAATTTAACTATCTAATAAACAAATCAATAATTCTGCCACAGTTGCTGGCAGAACACACATGAATATATATGACAAGAAGGCATAAAACTAAAGCAAGGAGCTCAAGAATAAAAACTCAGGCACTCTACTTCCCAAACAAGGCTTTCTAGCCAATAAGAACATGTCAGCATAATACAGCTGGATTTTGTTCTGAGAAATGCAGTCTAATACAATTAACATTTATTTGGAGATTTGTAAGGAAATTATTCACCATAATCATGCATAAGAGATGCAGGCAGTTCAGTCACAAGTATAAGATACATGGTAGCATATCTAAATTTAAGTAGGTTTTAAGGTTAGTTAACTGAAAGTTGCCATCAATATGAAGAGTCAAAGGCATTTAGGATCATTCACTCAAATTAACTGAATGTGACCGAAGATCACCTGGATGAAATTACTTTGTACTCAGGGACTGAAAACAGAAAGCAAGGGGGGAGGCCATGCAGAAAAAGGCACTGATCAGCTGTGGGATTCAGATATTTGCAGAAGCTAGCAGCTGTCAGTAAAGAGGATCAAGAAGACAAATGATGCAATTCATTTACCTAATATGAGCACCAGTGTTAGGGAAAATACCACCCCTTAGCTTCTCATCTTAATATGGTTGTTTGTATATAATTGTTTCTCCAGAATTCCTTGGATCTAATGGACAGGTTTCAAGAACCTTTATTTGAGAAAGCCTCGCAACACTGAAAAAGAAGTATACTCTGAAGTTGTTACAGACCCTTTTCCCTGGCAACATATGCAAACCTTGCTGAAAAGGCACTAGTTGAGATCTTAGCATATTATATTAGACAATGACCAGTTTTCTCTTTTGAATATGTATTCATACAAATATTCATGAAAATATTTTCACCCATCCCCTCACCCCTGATTTTCTTGGTTTTGTATATTTTTTACTTGAAAAGATCACTTCCCTCAAAAAATGTCACTGTAATTATGTCCATGTCTTCTTAATTACTCTGCTGTGAAACTTTTAACCTTTAGGACTTCCGAAGTTTAGAAAGACCCAAGTTTATGCTTTGTTCTTTATGAAATGGCATGGAGTGCTGTGGACAGGTGGCTGAAAAAGAGAATGGACACATCAAGGACTTCAAGGATGTTATAAATGAACAAACTAACAACTTTGGGAAGGTTCCCATGAGAAAGAAGAACTCAGCTCTCATGAAAGTAGGCATAAGCAAAGTGCACATTGTCACGGTGATAGGTGACACAAATAACCATTCGGCCAATTGTAGATTAACACATATTGCCTGTCATGTTTATTATCAATAAACTGTCTCAGTAAACTTTGAATCTTGCTGCTAACTCGTATCAAGTCGTCTCTTGATTCCAAGCCTCGCTCCTGCAGAGTGCCAATCCTTAGGTAAAGCATACAAGGTTAATCTCTTAAATACAGCAGCCCAAGAAAAAACAAATGTTGAAACTAGGTAGACACATGTATAAATGAAAAAGAGGAGACAGGAGAGAGAGGAGACAGAAGAGAGAAAAAGAAAAAAGACAAGTTATATTTCAATAGATCTATTAAAATGCTATCAGAAACAATCAGCATTTCTGAATTCCGATCTTAAGAGTACTGTGGCTAGGTCTGGACTCCTCAGTACAAGAAAAACAGGGAACTTGAGTGGCCAGCAGAAGGCTGCAAAGATTGTTAGAGGGCCTGGAGCATCTACCTTATGAGAACAGGCTGAGAGCCTGAAGAAGACAGAGGGGAATCTTAACAACACTTGTAAATCTATAAGGGGTGAGTGGCAAGTAGATGGGGCCAGACTCACGACAGGGGCAACCATCAGCAGGATAATGGGCACAAACTGGAACACAGGAACTTCCATAGAAGTGTGAGGAAAACTTTTTACTGTGAGGGTGACGGAACACTGGAACAGGCTGCCCACAGTGGTTATGAAGTCTCCTTCCCTGGAGATATTCAGAACTCACCTGGACACTCTCCTGTGCAACATACTGTAGGAAACCTGCTTTAGCAGGGGGTTGGATTTGATGATCTCTGGAGATCCCTTCCAAACCCCTATGATTCTGTGATCACTAAACAAAAACAAAAACTCTACTGGTGTAGGCACAGTGACAAGTGTACTGCTTTTCAAATGAAGCATCAAATTCAAGAGCCTGTGCTGGCTAAAGATCCCTTGGCAATCCTTCTAAAATGAGACTGTTCAGCTTTCTGACTTGCCTACAGTTTGACTGGTTCCACCTCCCACTGCCCACCTGGAATTGGTTAGGGATTGCAATTTGCATAGGATTGCATCTTTGCTTCCTGTCCTTAATGGCATGTAGCACTGCAGCAAGTTGGTACAGATCATATCTGTTCAATACAAGGTGTTTGAGCTCAACACACACATTTGGGGATCTTCAGAACCTGAGAGGAACATTCTGAACATTTCAGAACATTCTGAAAACCATCATTACATTAAAAATTTAAACAGCAGACACAGGTTCATTTCAGCAACAACAAAAAAGGATCCATTTATCATATCAAATTGACACTGAAGAACTCATTTTTCAAACAGCATCTAAATTTATGCCTGTTGTTATAAGTACAGTTACTTGGTGCTAACTGGATAGTTCAACAGCCAGCTAAATGATCTGCACACAGAGTTGCTTCTAGATGTCGAGTTCACAAAAGGAAATTGCACGAACAACTTTGATACCTCCTTGAAAATGTGAAGGTACTGCCTTAAAGCTCTAGAAACAAAACCTTAGCCAATGGTAGCATGTGAGCTCAAAAAAAAAAGAGACTGTGAGGACTTTTTGCTTTGTTCTCAGAACCTGGTACCCATATTAATTTTTTTCCAATTTAAAAGCATAAGTCATAAAATAAAGATGAGGTTTTGAAATGCAATGCTTTCTGTTTGAAAAATTCTATTAATACATGTGTAAGGAGCTCCCCCCCTCCAGCCCATGTTCTTTTTCTTAAAGTTCAGCATGAAATCTTCAAAAGCTTGAAAAACCACAATATCCTTTGTTCTGTTCTTACTCCATAAAGTGCATTTTTTCCCCAGTCTTATTCATTCTGTTCCTGACAGTTCCTTCCACCAGAATTGATAGTATTTCATTGTCTCTCCCAAAGATGTGCTACTTTATGAAACAGAAAATTTAGCCATTCATAAGGACAGAGTTAGAAAAAAATACATCAAAAATGCCTTTAAATCCAAATCCTAGTGAGTCATATTTGAACAGTAAAACAGGTAATTCTCTTTCCTTGCCATCATAAATACCCATTATCCTATAAAATAAGTCTACAACAGTAGCATTGTGGTAAGCAAGTCAACAACTGTGATGACAGAAATTGGGTAGAATTATTTAGATCTGTGAAAATGTGGTTTATCAGAACAGCACAGACAGATGCAGCAACACCAGCTAGAAGGAGCTCAATGCTGCAAGATGTTAAATATCTTGAGGGCACCTTACAAGCCAGAAATCAGTAATGCTGTATGCCTCTGTCACGTAGCAAGGATCTATGCTCTTAATTATTCACCAGGTGAGGTGTGACCAGACAGCTATGCATCCTCATCCCAGACTGCAACCTGGGCAGCCACTGTAACCAGAAACTGAGGCAGCTCCAGTTCTCTTACACATCAGAACTGTCACCAGGAACGTAGAAGGGTATATACTGCTAAAAGCGAGGGTTCAAGCATTTAAGTAAGTAATGGGAGCTGCAAAGCATCAGGTACACAAAAATTAATATATATATATATATTTGTAATAGTTGTATGAAGAGAGAACCAGTAGCATGTCCAATGAGAAGTTTATTGAGGGGAATTATCACTGTTAAGTGGTGGGAGAAAAAAAAAGTCATAAAAAGAATGCTAGAAATGTAAATGCTATTTAATTTAAACAAAGTCTGGGGAATGTTCTGTGCTCCATTAAGAATTATCTGCACAGACTCCCTCCTACCAAACAACCAGCTTAACAGGAATGGGTCTGTGCATAAATCAGGTATAAAACCATTCTTCAGAGACTAGAAGCAGACATCTTTTCACTTCTCTTTCCTTTTGAAGAATAAGCCATACTGAAAAACACTGCAAAGCTGGGCAACACGAAAATTCAAGAGCCTCTTCAAATAGTGCATGGCCCTCCACAAGGTTCATTTCTGCTCAGAGATCTCCAATCAACATTTCAGACACTGCTGTCTATCCTGAGTTCACTAGTATGTCATCTCTGCAGATGCAATTTAAAACTTAACCGAGCTCTGAAAATAACCTTTCATCTTTAATGATGTGTTATAATCTCCCTGCAAAATACTAATAATTCATAAGCCTTGCTGAGGTAACGGTGTTTACCTAAATCCATTAGTTTGAAGTATTGAAGTGTTGCAGTTGAGAGGTTGGTGACCAAGTCCCTGTACAAGCACATTCATTTTCATTTAACTTATTGATTTTTTCTCTCCACACTTCCTCCCCTGTCATTTAGAGCCAAGGAAAGAAGGAAAATAAACTCTATTTCCGCCAGCTTTCTGCCCTCTTCTAGCTTTATACCTCTCTTTCTTCTTTCAGAAGAAGTCTCCTATGAAAGATCACATTAGCTCAGAGTGACAGAATGCAGCAGCTGCAGGCAAATTCAAATAGCAGGAAAGCCATGATTAGAAGGGTCGTACTTTTACTGAGAATGTGTCATACTGATTACGTACATCCTTGCATACTGATAATTAAGACACTGATTTCATGAAAATTTGCACAGTCCCTGCCAACTGGTGGTCAGTACTGCAGGAGGAATTACTGTAACAGAGCTGGGAGAAAAGGGGCTAAGGCCCAGAGAGGTGGGGAGAGGAGATGGGGTGGCCTACACCCTCCTCATATGATTCCAACATTGGATGTCACCTCTAACTATCATTACTTCAAGGAGAAAAAAAAATAAATAAAATAATAATAAAAATTAACTATTTTCTAAGAAAGAAACTTAGGATCACTCAAATGCTCAGAAACACAGAGAAAGGAAAAAGAATCGAGTCATTAGTTTTTACTCTTATTTGCCCATTGTTAAACATCAGGCATTTTCTGTATGCTCAAGGTTGAGAACTCCATTTATTTCACCCTTTTCTCCTTTAGATAAGCATTGGTTATCTAGAAACACACTATCCAGCCCAGTTATTTTTTGGTAAAGCAGTAGCTTACAGAAGGTTACAGAGAGCATGGAAAGAGTGCATCAGGGTCTCATCACAAGAAACCAAAATAACATGGCATGCACAAGCAGAAATGAGCAACAAGGACCTTTGCTATAGTATTGTGCCATCACAGATTGGATTAAATGTACAGTGACAGCAGGAAGAGGGAGGAGAAATAGTTCTGAGGTAATCTCTCCTGTTAAATGACATCCAGTTTGAAATATGGATTCAATAAGTTCCTTTTCCATTTTCAGGGTGGCAAAGGACAGTCAGAAGACCCCCACACTGGTGGGTAGGGAGGCACGGTGGGATTGGTGTTTAACATCACCATCCATGCTACCCTATATATTAAATGCAAAGAAATCACTGCTTGCAGGCTAGGGTGCCTTGGTGGCATTTCAGATACTCACTGAGACTGAGTGCATTTACAGCAGAAGCTTCTTTTCTATCCTTGGCTGTAAAGGGAGCCATGGCAGTTAAGAAAGGTACAGATAGGAGAGGTACCTAATGAAGCTGAGGTCCCACATGTGGCCTGGAGATGTTTCCAGGGTCTTGCAACCAGTCAACTATCATCTGAAAGGTGCTTCCCAAACTCTGTGTTGGGAAGAAAGGGAAGCCAATCACATCTGAAAAACTAGGATTCCCAACACAAGCCATCTCATCAAAACATCATTCCCTTCATCGAAAATCAGTAACATGTGACTCAAATTGTTTTTGGAACTATGTTTTTGCACTAGAATCCTAGAAGAGCTATTGATATACTTCAGGAGCAATAAACACTCTCAGGATTTCCTTCATTCACAAGATACTATGAGCTCAGGGAAGCTGCACTGTATAAACATTCAGATTAGATTCTGTTGACAAGATTACCAGCCCTGACCTTAAATGGCAAATCACTTCATTGGAAGATACATCCACTCCACATCTTCAAGCATTTGTTCTTTAAATAGATAAAGTCTACAATATATATATATATTTTTTCTAAAATCTTCCAACAGAATATATCAAGTTAGGACAGGGAGATTTTAAAAAGAAAGCAAACACCTGCAGCTCAAAATAAGGGAGATATTCCTTGCAGGGTTTTCCACTCTTCTGCCTTTAAGTTGCTACATAAAAATCTAATCACACTGCGCAGTAATTGCAATATGCACAACATTTATCACTGAAGTTTTCATTAGTTAAAATTCATTCACATCAGTAAAAACACAGATGGCTCCTAAAAGGCAGCGTTTTCTATACCAAATGTCCTATCCATCTTCATCACACACACTTTGCAGGCACTTAAAATTCTTGCAAAATCCGGGTTCCTTTGTGGCGCTACGCTGAACCACATAATAATGTATATGCTGCCATTAACTGTAGGACTACTGCAAGTGTAATTCAAAGAGTGCTATCAAATGGGGGTTTTGACATTAGAGGGGTATCTCTAAAAGATATTTATCAGTTCACCAACCACATTTACTGTGTCTGTGAGGGTATAATGAAGACTGTGTAGCTTAGAAGTTGCCTTCAAATGGGAAATACTATAAATTTTATGAAATATCTTTTAAGTTTGTAGTTATGGAGCACTGTATTTGCCAGCTTGCACAATTCTTGCATGCTTCTGTGTTTGACAGGATGCTGACGGAAGCTAGGGCTTTTCTCACCTGCCTGGCTGGAAGGACCACTCTCTGGGGCCAATACAAAAGACTCTGAGCACAACTCCCTGTTGTGGGCCCCTATGCACCCTTCTGCTTTTCTGCAGAAGCCTGGCAATGAATTAAGCATTCAGAACACCAGCTGCTGGGTGAGTGGTTGCAGAGTGACACAGCTACTAATGAAACACTTAAAACACCCATTACTCTTACAGAACTAATGAGAATTAGAGTGGAAAACTGAGACCAAATCATTCACACAACATGTACCAGTATATTTATACAAATGAGCCGCACGTCTGCAGTTCCACCTATCCAGGCTGCTCCTAGCAGCTGCTTCTGTTAACAGGCTCTTTGGACCCAAGCTAAAGGACTATCTTAGAATGAGGAATGATGTACAGAATGATTAATCTTTTTTTTCTTCACTTGCTTACGACACTTGTTCATATAAACAAACATCATTTTTCTTACATGCACACATACTCCCATTCTTCATTCCATCTAAGAATACTAATTTCCTCAAGAAGCTCTTACTAGAAAACATTAGACTACCATCCATCAAATTTCTCAAAGAGTTACTGACCAGCCAAAATTATTCCTGCTATTCCAAATTAGCAACAGACCAAGGAATATATGCCAGCCTGAAACTGCACTACAAAGAACAAATAGCCAAAATTGACACTATGTAGATTGACACCATACCTTGTGGCACATCAGCGATAGTCAGGATGCCATTCGCTCCGCAAGATTCAATATTTAATAGGACCAAAGGACCAGACCCGAGAAGCAGATTTCCTTTTCCATAAAAAAAGAAGCTCTTCACCTTTGTGGCTTGCAAGAGAGATTTTTATTTATTTATTTATTTATGAGACAAAACCACTTCACTTTTCACTACTTAGTCTGAGACAGAAGTACCTCAGTGAAATTTCACACTGCAAAGAAAGGAACAGAGAAGAATTCAGCTAATGAATTTGTTAGTAAAAATGCAAGAGAAGAAATATTCCCCTTCCTCTTCTATTTATCTATTAAGCATAACAGAAAAGCTTGTGGAGAATGTATTCTAATGCAAATGGCAGCCTGTGAATGTAATATAATCTATAGAACACACTGCAAGCAGTAGAACTCTTAAAAAAAAAAAAATCTCCCTTTGTCTCCTTGACAAATTGTTTCTACCATTTGCACTAATATGCTAAATATGAGGCTGCTAAACACAGTATGTTGCATATCGAGCACTGAGACTTAATCTTTCAGTCTGCTCTAAGAGAATGTAACAGATTTCAAAGGAGTCTTTCCATGCTATCTTCGCATCAGGTTAGTAAATTGGTTCCAAAAAAGAAACTCATTTAAGAGCAAAACTGTGTCGAGCAAGACAAACGCACAATTGTCAGCCTACTGAGATTATCATACAGAGGAGGAAATCCCACTGCACCACCAAAACATGTAAAAGTTAGACCAAAACTTCTCTGAATGGCACAGGCAGCTCCCAAATTCTCAGACTAGTGAAGAAACCTAAGAGCGTGTCCCACTAACTTCTCTTCAACTACTGATGCACTGCAAGGTCAGCATGTGCCAGGTCATAACAGCATGCCGTCCATAAACAAGACTAAACACTCACTGGAATAATTAGTGAAGAGATTGAGCCTTTCCTCCAGTTTATGTACTGTCCAAGAAACAACCATAAAACATATAGAACTTTTTCATGCAAAGAAACACAAGGTCAGATGTTTCCACATACAGAGTGATCACCACTGCTACAGTATGACATGTTCTGTGTTGGTGGTTTGTAATTCATGTTGTAAGACTGATTACTTGAGTCACTGGGCAGTATTTCTCCTGAGAGGTTTCCAAATGGCTGATTAGTACTTCCAGAGGAAATATTTGGGGAAAATATTCTGTTGCCTAGTTATCTGTTTATAAGTCTCTTTTTGCAAAAAAAAAGAAGTGCTTTCTACAAACAGTAGATATTAAAGAAAATCAAAATATAAGAAAATAGTTTCAAATCTTGCAAGTCAGCATGTCATCTTGCCTTAACTTCAAGTAATAATAACAATCAACTAATAACAATAGCATGATTAGAAAATATAAGAATCACAGAAATTGACACCATTGCTGTGGGACAATGTGAATCAAAAACTGAAGCGATGCACTGCAAAAAAATTATTCCATGGAAAAATTATTTAATATATTACTTTATGCCTACAATAATAATAGTAAAATCCTCTGTATTCTTCCTTGCTTTCTTTTTCCCCTGTGAGTCCAAAAAATTATCTAGCTTGAACACAAATTTCATCCAAAGGGATGCTGTGTTTTAACCAAAGACGATAAAAAGGATTAAGGCACTCCACGCTTTATGAAGTCAGAGAAGAAACTCATTAAAGATTAAATTCTGCCAGCAATCCATCATGCTGCCTTCCATGCAATTTGAATTAAGGTATTAGACTTTGGGGCTAAATCATTTTTACCCAACTAGCACAGTATCATCTCCAGCTCCTGAATAGAAGCTACCCAGACTCCTTTCTGCCTCAAGTGCCAGGGAATCCACTGTCTTAGGTAACAGGGCGCAACCTTGGAGAGCTACCTTCCATTGTAGAAATTGGACAGATCAACGTGATGGGAAAGATGCCATAACAAAGGTGTGATGGCAGAAGGGCCAACAAGAAGGACTAGCTTAAAGGAAAAGAAAGAGATTACACACCTGTATCTGAAGATTCCAGGTTTGCAGGAGAAAGCTCCACCAAGGAGGGATCTTCAGAAAATGATCCTTCCCAGCAGCAGTCAGCCCTTAAATGGTGTCTAAGAGAGGTGCAGCCAAGTTCCACCCCTTCCGGTCACACAGCTGGATTGCCTTCACCTGTACTTTCAGACCATTCCACAGGGGCTCAATCAGTGGTTCAGGCCATGATTCAACAGTTACTATATAGACATAAACCAGTTCATGAAACTCAACACAACCCCCTGACTACAAAAGGAACCAAGTGCCCTGACACTTTAGGAAACACCTCCCAGTTGTGTTGGGAACAATACTGTATAAAATACCACAACTCTGGGCATCTTGGTCTTCAGATTTCTCACTGCAATGTGAGACTGACTACATGCTGTTCAAGACGGTATCTAAATTAATTTTAAAAAGCAATCTGAAGAGACATAACATCAGAAACCCAGCCAAAAATGCCACAAAAAAGCAGAATGTGTAATTTGCCTCAGTTCAGAAGGAATAAATAACAGAGCTGGGAATTGAAAGCAGAAAGCAGATCTTCTGGCCTTAACTCTGAAAATATCTGTCTTCAGCACTACCTTTCCCAAGTGAGATTTGATAGAAAAGCAGCTGTTTGATTAGTTCTTCCTTTGAAAGAAAATCTCACTGTAAACAAGATGACAAAGTGAGGCAGACCTAATCAGTAGTGGGCAGCATCTGGGAGCCCATCCGTCAGTCCTGCTGCTCTAGGAGCTCCCTAAGGACTCAAGGGAAGACACTTGCTCCATAGTCCATGAGTCTGTCTTAAAGGTTAGCTTATCCAATAGCCGTGGTAATTGGATGAAGTGAGTTCCTAAGGGGGCTGGGAAGGGGTGTTGGAGTGTAGGTGGCAGGGTACAATTTAGCTTCAGTAAAAATGCATATAGCTGAGCTTCAAAAGCCATACTAGTCTTCACAGAAAAGATGAAAAAGCCTTGAATTAAAAAAAAAAAAAAAAAAAAAAAAAAAAAAAAAAAAAGCTTTAGGTTTAAAAAAAAAAAGAGAGAGAGAGAGAATGTCCAAGATCAGTTTAAGACAACCCAATTTTTTTTTATGGGACTAGAACCATCCTCTGGTTTACAACATTAAAGAGGAAAGCCTCATGACAACAAAGTCCTTAGCTCCTTTTATGTTTCAGCAGAATTGCAAATGCAGTAATGTTATGACCTTACTACAACAAAACTACATCTGCAAGTTTTTTTTTCACACAACTAGTCAAGGGCCTTGAATAAATCAAAGCATAGTCTGGCTCCATTTGCACTGAAAACACTGCATAACACATACTCTTTCATATGCAACTACCTACTACAGCTCTGGGAAGCAGTCTGTACAGTCACAATGCATTTAAGAAGGAGTCTGGATCCTGAAGCTTCTGGTCCTTCCACAGGAGCCTGTTTTGTTTTTTTCCCCCAGGACCTCACAATCACAATCTATTTCCAAGGCATTCTGTTCTTTTTCACTTACTCTTTTTTTTATTATTATTTTTATTTTTCCTATATATTCAGGGAATATATATTTGAAAATGTGACTATAGCAGTTTTTCTTTCTCCATTGCTATATTTCATGATATTTGTTGAACTTATGCACTTCCTTTTCAGAAATTAGATGAACTGTACAGGCTATTGGTTTTGATCCCAAAAATCTGAATTCTCTTACCATGCTTCAAATTAACCACATCAGGACTGGAACACTAGAGAGGCAGGAAACAAAGAGAGCAAAGATTTCACTGGCAACAAGACATGACAATATAATACAAAAATAGGCTCAGAAATGTAGAGGTATTAGAATACCCAGCTTTCAGAAACAGACAATTTCTTCCTTTCTAAAAATTTCAGACCTATGGAAAATAGAATTAACTGCCAATACACTGAACTCCCTCCCTGCAATACAGGTATTATTACAAATAATAAAAGGAGGAAAAATATAATTAGTGATGAATGTTCATAGCAATAATTTTTTCTAGATATAGCCTAAACAAGGGAAGCATGATGGTTGTCCAGGAAGCAGCAGGCCCAGTTTGACAAGGTTTACAAGGAGCAGCTCTTCAACACAGAGAGGTCTGTGTTTGGAAAGGATATGGAAGCAAGGCACATTTTCAAGAATAAGGCAGAATCTGGAAATTATCAATTAAAAGAAATAAAAAGAAATAAATCAAAAGCATTCAAAAAGACACAGCACAGTACCATGTCTGCCACTTGCATCTCCACTGCTAAATAGTGGTTAAAGCAGATGGAGGATCATGGCCAACTGAAGGAACAAAAAAATGTGAAGATTCATCTGCAACAAGAGAAAAAAAAGAAAAAGCTCTCCTTAGAGCTGAATAACGTGCCAGATTGCCCAGAGAAGGTGTGTGGGGGGGAGGGGGAAGCACTCAAAGAAAAGCAGAGAGAAAAGTGTTACGCTTAAAAATGAAGCAAGGAGCAGAATGAAGATTGCACTGACCCCATGGAGAGATAATGAGATGTCACTTCCAGTACAGAAATCAAAAGAGGTCAACTTAAAGAGTAACTAGAAACCCAGGGAAAAAAAAAGGCGAGTAGACGATAGCAGAGACAATGTGAACAGAGTATGTAAATTAATTTCTTACAATCCTGATCACATGGATCATGTGAAATGGTGTCAAAGAAACTGAATTTTGTTTTTTAGCAGGAGATGGTAGGAACGGGGACAAAACAAACTGGCAATTAAAAAGTAAGAACAATATTATGTCCCTTCAAACTTCACCACAGATACTGCCAGAAACCCAAGTGGAAATGCTTACAGACACGGAATAATGTGAGTGTGTGAGGAAAATTCCTACTACATGATGTAGAATAAAGGACTTAGAAGCACTTTAAAAGGTCAAATCTGATCTCTGCCTGTAGAGAGAATATCAGTTAAAGCAGAAATATAGACCCAAATACTTGGTCTGAAAAAAATAGAATCATTTGTTTTGGAAGAGACCTTAAAAAGTCATCCAATCCAACTGCTCTGCAATGAACAGGGACATCCAAAGCTAGATCAAGTTGTCCGGAGCCTGGTCCAGCCTGACCTTAAATGTCTCCAGGAATGGGGCATCCACTGCTTCTCTGGGCAACCTGTGCCAGTGCTTTACCACCATTATTGTCAAAAAGTTTTTCATTCTATCCAATCTAAATAGTCCTCTCTTTTAGTTTTAAAGCATTTCTCCTTGTCCGGTCACTGTGGTTCCTGATACAGATTCTGTCCCCTTCCTTCTTATAGCTCCCCCTTTAGACACTGAAAAGCTACTTCCATGTCCTCCCAGAACCTTTTCTTCTCGAGGCTGAATAGCCCCAGCTCTCTTGACCTATTGTCGTAGGACAGGCATTCCACCCCTTGGATCATTTTTGTGGCCCTTCTCTGGATACACTCTAACACGTCCATGTTTCTCCTATACTGAGGACTCCACATCTGGATGAAATACTCCAGATGAGGTCTCACCAGTGTAGAGTAGAGGGGAAGGATCACCTCCCTAAATCTGTTGGCCATACTTCTTTTGATGCAACCAAGGATACAATTGCCTCTCTGATCTGCAAGGGCACACTGCTGGCTCATGCCCAGCTTGCCATCCACCTGTAGCCCCAAGGTCTTTCGGGCAGGGATGTGCTCCATTCTTTCACTACCCAGTTTGTATTGGTAGGTTGCACCCAGGTGCAAAACACTGCATTTGGCCATGTTGAACCTCTGAAGGTTCTCTTGGACTAACTGCTCAGCCTGTCTAGGCCTCTCTGGATAGCATCCCATGGGTGTGTCAACTGCACCACACAGTTTGGTGCCATCTGCAAACTACTATCAATGTAATTGATGCAGATATTAAACAACAATGGTCCCAGTATCCCTGATGGATACCACTCATCACTGACTTCCATCCAGACACTAAGCCATTGACCACTGACCACTACTCTTAAAATTGCATGTAACATTGCCATTTTCACCTGACCACCATCAC
The DNA here is from genome assembly GCF_039878825.1 of Excalfactoria chinensis. Classification (NCBI taxonomy): domain Eukaryota; kingdom Metazoa; phylum Chordata; class Aves; order Galliformes; family Phasianidae; genus Excalfactoria; species Excalfactoria chinensis. The sequence goes on along the minus strand of NC_092825.1, from coordinate 66,095,205 downwards.
TCCTCAAATACTATTGAGAGTGGCTTGCCAACTACATCAGCCAATTCCCTCAGGACTCTGGGATGTATCTCATTGGGACCCATGAATTTATGGATATCCAGGTTCCTCGGGTGGTCACAAACCTCATCTTAAGTTTACAATGGGAGGAACACTGCTCCTCTCGTCCCCACCTTCCAAACCACCCTCTTGAAGGGTCTGTGAAGACCAGTTGCTAGCAAAGAATGAGGAAAAAAAATTGTTGAGTATCTCAGTCTTCTTTGTCCATTTTACCAACCTGCCTGTATGTTCATGGGGTGGGGGGGTACGCTTTCTTAGACTTTCCCTTTCTGTTTGATGTACCCGAAGAAGACTTTCTTGTTCTTCTTTACATCCCATGCCAAGTCCAGTTTCAACTGGGCTTTGGCCTTCCTGACCCAATCCCTACACAATCTAGCAGCATCCTTATACTCCTCCCAGTGTACATGTGCCTCCTTCTACTGCCCCTGCATTTTCTTCTTGCTCTTCAGTTTGACCAGCAGGTCCCAGTTCAGCCATGCCATTCTCTTGCCTTTCTTTCCTGACTTCTGACACCTTCTGTGAACAAAGGAAAACTTCTTTAAAGATCTGCCAGTTCTACTCCCCTCCCTTGTCTCTGATGGCAGTTTCCCAGAGGAGTATGTCGGACAGTTCCTTGAAGTGTTGAAAGTAAATATATATATTCTAAACAGACTTAAGAAAGAATATCAAAATTAAATCTGGCTATGCTCAAGAGGCAAAGAAACAAAGTATTAATTAAGGACACTGGAACACTTGACTTGCTGCCCCGAGCTAGAGGTCAGAAAACAAGTTCTGATCCCAGCTTGATCTCAGACATGTCAGAGATTAACCTCTGCCCTTGGTTTAGTTTTACTTCTTACACAGTAAACTCTCTGGAGCTGGTACTGCTTCTCACACTCCAGACACAATGCAGTACACTCAGTTGTGTCACATTAAAGCAATAAAGCAGGACCAAAGGAATGAAATAAAGAAGCAGATGCTTACTGATTTGGGGGAAACCTAGAATTACAGTTTGTTTGGGGTTTGTTTGTTGTTTTTGGTGTTTTTTTGTTTTGTTTTGTTTTTTTGTTTTTTTGAGGAGCAAGAAACAGAATAAGCAGCCCAGAAGGAGAAACCGGAGAAAGCAACAAAGGCTGCGGATGTTATCATGGCACATACTGTCTTGGCAGTCAGCTATAGTAAATGGCTGCAACAATGCAGAAGATGGAAGACAGAAATTCATAAGAGTGTGGGAAGATGAGGAACACTGGCAGATATAGGCTGTGTAATACACAGCCTGATACACATGAATATTCACAGGTCCCTATTGGGGACAATGCCAGGCATGTGTCAGGCCATCTATTTGCTTTCATTTACTCTCAGTAGAAAGTCTCTGAATATTTCTTGTCATGGATAAGCATTTCATGCACACATCCCACATGGCTGTACCAGAGGATACAAAGCCCTCACACAGTGTTTCTCTTTTCCAGCCAGATAAGCATAGCTTTAACCAGGTTTCCTCTGTCAACAGATATTTCACAGTTTTTAAAAATATATTATGTATGTACTCATTCAATCATTTTTCACTTGTAGCAATCTTCTTGAAAGAGGAAATGAATGTGACATGAAAAAAACAAAGCAGAAGAAATACACTTTAGAACATGCAAACATTACTTAACCAATTTTTGAATAAGTAGAGGAAAAGGCAGATAGATCACTAATATTCCGTATATTTACGCTATAAGCTGCATCACCATATGGAGAGATCCAGGCTCACTTTAAGGAGTTCTCTTTGGCTGTGCAAGCTGCCTGCCAGCCTGACGCACAGCGTGGCTCATCACCCTGCTGTTAGCAGCAGTGGGACTGGACTGCTCAGAGCCTGCTCATCTCATTCAGGATGCAAGCAAACCAGGCTGAGCTGACACCAGGTTTAAAACTGCAGTCACAGTATTTATTTATTTTCTTTTGGAATGAATAGTTACAGGCAAGCAGTTGAGTGAGTGATGAGAAGGTCCACTTAGCAGGTGAAGGCAAGAGCCTGGTAATTTCCACCCATGTTTGTGAGCAATGGGAAAGATTTTCTCCTATCTCAGCATCAGCCAGAATAGGTCCTTCGAAAATGCCCTAACAGAAATCTCGCTGTCTTTAGGCTATAAAGCATAAGACAAGAGACATGCCTCAAGCCTCCACTGTGCAAAATCCTATGTATTTTCAAAGGCAGGAAAGGTATCATGCAATATTCCTTAAGAATTACAGTTAATTACAGCAGTGCCTTTATGTTAAACCTGTGCTTTTCCTTTGAGGTCTGTAACACGACCTCTTGACTCCTTCCCTTTTTCTAGGAGGCTGGGTGCTCACCCTGTCATGGCCCAGGTGACACAGACTGAAAAGTGCTCAGTCCATAGGGAGCACACATAGATCAGACATTCTGCATGACCCCTTCACAAACTTGGCATTTCTGACTGAACTAATGAAGCTTTCTTTTGCTCACAGGAAATTCATGGAAGTGTTTCTCCTCCCAGTATCTTTTAAAGTTCTGAGTACCTCAGTAGGGCTTATTCAGATGTCTCTGGTATACTTCAACTAGTATATCCACAACAGAATAATGTCCTGTTATAACATAAAAAATAAAGCTCGTCTGTGTTACAGCACACACGCACCCCACCACTGCTGCTCCTGCCCTGTAACAACCCGATGCTTAACCAACAGGTTCGCTTTTTCCCTTGCCAGAGAAATACGGGCTACAGATTAGGGACACTCATACGAAAATAACACCCTTGTGCTGATTTACTGGCACTCCTAACATCTTTAATGAGAATGCCTGGGTACCAACGGGTGCAAGCAATTGTTTGCATTGCAGTACTAACACCACTGAGGAAATCAGGCCCAGGGGAGGCCTCACTTCATGGAACTTCTGGAAAGGTGTTCCATGGTGGGATTCGGCCTCTTCTCCCAGGTAACAGCGATGGGACCAGAGGGAACGGCCTCACGTTGCAACAGTGGAGGTCCCTGTTGGATATTAGGAAGAATGTCTGGGCTGAAAGAGCAGTCGGGCACTGGCACAGCTGCCCGGGGAGCTGGGGGAGTCAGCGCCCATGGAGGTGCTCCAGAAGCGTGGGGATGTGGCCCTGAGGGACATGGGCAGCTGGGGGGTGGTTGGTGGGACTCGGTGATCGTAGAGGTCTTTGCCAACCAGAGAGATGCTGTGATTCTGTGAGTCGTTTATTGCAATGAGTGGTACAACTATCAGCGGGCAACAGCCCGCAGGCAGAGCCTGGAGAACATCACGGCAAGACGTAAACGCTCGACTGGGACACTGCTGGAGCCACAGGCCCCGTAGCGTTCAGGTGGGGCCAGGAGGGTGGATGTGCCGCCCAGTGCCTTCGGCAGCACCAACACGCTGGGTTCCAGCAGGGCTGCGTCCGGCACCGGGCCCCTCACTGTGCGCTGGCTGCAAGAGCCGCCTCCCCCCTGCAGCCCCTCCATCTCCAGCTGCAGCACCATTCCCTCATGGACAAGGGCATCTAGACGTGGTGCATGACCACCCACACCAGCCCGGAGTGACCTTGGTGCTGCTGCACACCGAGGGGCAGGAAGACCCCAACGAGGTGCGTGCAGCAGAGGGGGGTCCCAGACACCCCATAAAAGCAGAGTCCCCAGTAACCAGATCTGTGTGCAGGATGACGAACACAGCGATGCCTGGAAAGGCAGAGAAGAACCAAACTGACAGTGGCGTAAGGGAATTAAGTTTTATTGAGATGGGTTTGGATGACATTGGATAGGATTATGGATGGGGTTTAGGGTAAGAGGTTGGAACGGAGCTTGTAGATGGCTGCTCCCACGGCTTCAGCAGGGCCGGCCGGTGATGTGCTGGGCCCGACGTGGTACCCGGGAGCGGCTCCGCCCCTGGGCTGGCCCTCGCCGCCTGGACCGGCTGGTGCGGCGTCTTCGGGGCTGGCTGTCGGTGTCCGCAGCCCGGCGATGGAGAGGCGAGCGGCTGCGAGTGCGGGCCCGCCCCGGATGTCTCGATGGGCTTCTATGGGCCGTTGGGGAAGCCCTGGAGGACCCCGGTGCTGCCGATGTGCAGGAGCTGCGGGTGCAGCTCTGAGCACCTGGGGTTGCTGTCTGCCCGCTCCTTCGGTGTCTCTGGGGCCGGCTCGGAGATGCTGGGGCCCGGCGCCGCAACGGAGAGCGGCTTCTTGTCCGGGCCCGCTGTCCCTGCCTGCACCTGAGGTTGTATCCAAGTGCAGGGCAGCGCCTCGAGGACCGAGATGTCCCCTGGCTGGCAGAGTCTGTGCTGCTCTCGGCCATCAGAGCAGCACTGTGGGTTCTCCTACGTCGTCCCCAGAACTCATTCAGGATGTTTTCATCCCGGCGCTGACGTGCAGAGATTCTCCTGCGGTCCGTCCTGCTCTGGATGGACAGGCCGCTGCTCTCAGGCACACAAGATCGGTGATCTGGCCCCGATGGTGCCTGGATGGAGGTGCTGGAGCTGCTGCTCTCTGGTGACAAAATGCTCTGAGATGGCTGCAGTCCCTGCTGGCTGGTGGTGCCAGAGCTGCTGCTCTCTGTTGCCACAGAGCTCTGAGATGGCTGCAGTCCCTGCTGGCTGGTGGTGCTGAGGCCAGCAAGACCTGAGCTAGTGCTGGAGGCTGTAAGGGGAGGCAGGAAGGTGAGCAGGATGGAATTCCAGCCATGGGGTGGAACTGGCTCCCGTTTGTCCCGGGCTGGAGGGATTTGAGCAAGGCCGCTCTGAGCAGCCGCTGCCAGGCCTCGCCTGTCCCCAGCCCAGCAGCACCCGGCTGTTTGCCTCTTACCGGTGCCCTCTCCAGCACAGGCGTTGCACTCCCATCTGGTTGTGCTGTCGCTCAGGTGGGAACAGAGGCGGTGTGTGCCTCGTGCAGCACAGGAGCTGCAGAGGAGCAGCTCCCAAGGCCTGTGGAAAGCAACGGGTTGTGGCCCTGAGCACAAAGTGCCCTGAGCCAGGGAGTGCCCGGCACAGCTCTGGTGCTCAGTCTGTGCTCCCCCAGCCTGTGGTGAGGCTGCGATGCCACGCAGAGCCCCAGAGGGCAGCTGAGCTCACTCACCCCTCTCCTGACCGCAGTCTGCCTTGGGGGTAAAGGCAGTCGCTGGCCATGCAGCGTCGGTGCCATACTGCCAGTCCTGTATAAGCGGTGTTTTCCCACCGTCTTGGAATTCTACCAGAGAAGGGGGGGAATGTGATGAGCACTCACTGGCCCAGGACTCAAACTAACCCTCAAATCCATCCATCCCCATCCACCTTCTCCCGGGTTCCAGCTTCTCACTGACACATAGGCCCATGTTAATGGCTGCCAAGGGCCAGGCCTGCCGGGGCAGTCCTTGGGCAGGCACAGCTCTTGTGCCCTCACATCTCAAGAGCTGGCTGAAGGACACCAACCTGAATGGGATTCGGATTCCCACATTCAGCATTTCTTGCAGAAACGTCTCCGTGTCTCTGCAGTTGGGGCAGTGGAACCGGCGAATCCCAGAGCTCAGGGCCATTCTCTGCAGCAGAAACACAAGCAGTGTGGGTGTGAGCCGGGCCTGGTGCTGCTGAGCGCCTGCGGTGCCGCAGGTCGAGGGGAGGGCTCCTACCTGGACGCAGGCCCGGTGCAACCAGGCGTGTCGGCAGGCTGGGCACACCATGGTGCCGTACGACCTGCTGTCATCTACGGTCTCCATGCAGATGAGGCAGGTCGTTTCTGGCTCCGGTGCTGCCTGCACTGCCTGCTGCGGGCGGTGCTCCCAGCAGAAGGCCCTGGGGGAAGATGGAAGGGATGGGCGAGGTGAGAAGGGCTGCGAGGAGGGCAGAGGAACGGGAAGGAGCCCCAGGCCTTGGCTCTGGCTCTGTCAGGCTGCTGGGAGGTTCACAGCGCGTTCCTCGCTGCTGTGGCTGGTGCTGACAGCAGGGTTGGAGGCCACAGGCCACACCTGGCAGCTCTTACCTGAACTCCCCAAAGTACTGGGTGACACACTGTCCTTCATAGGCACAGGGGAGGTGGAAGGTCCGCTCACAGTCCGGGTCCGCGCAGGTGATGGTGGCCCCCGAACTGCCACAGACGAAGCAGAGCTGGAAAGAGCAGAGCAGCCCCCATCAGCTGCAGGCTCAGGGCCTACGCAGCGGGCCCCGCACCTCTGGGCAGGGCGCAGGATGCGGGCAGGGCTGGGTGGCACTCTGCAGAGCTGCCTGGTGAACAGGGCTGGTCTGCAAGAGCAGGAATGTCTCCTGGAGCTGGGAGGAGGGGCTGGGATTGCTTTCTTGGGACCAGGCTAAGCTCTCCTGGCACCAAGCTCCCTGTTCCGGTCCAGTGCTCACCTTCTGCTCCGCCTCCCTCACTGTGCGCGTCAGGTCTTCAAAATGAAAAGGTGCCTCGTTGTTATCTTGCACGTTTTCACAAAGACCGCTGGCAAATCGCTGTACAGGAGGAAAGAGCACGGTCTAGTTAGGGCAGAAAGGAGGGAATCACTGGTGGGAGAAAGGTGGCAGGAGCCATCAGGGAACTCACCGCACAAAACTCGTGGTAAGACAATCTGCGATAGCTCTGTTTGTACCCAAGGATGCCCGAGTCCTCATCCTCTAGGCCACAGAGCACGCATGCTGGAGAGGAGAGAGTAACAGCAGTGAGCGCCTTGTGGGGCCAGGTGCCCCCTGGGCTGTCCCAGGGGCTGCTCTGTGCCGGCTGTGCCAGCTGAGGGGCAGGGCCGCAGGCCGCGCATGCAGGGATACTTGGCTCTCACCTGGCTCTTCCGAGCCGACATCCTCCTGTGTGGCGCGAAACCAAGTGCAGAGTGTCTGTCCCATCGCTGATGGGCCTCGTCCTCTGCGTGCAAACCTATGGGAGAAGAGGGACAAGGCTGAGTTGGCGGCTCAGGCCCCCGAGCGCTGGGGAACCGGCCTCCCTCCCTCGGCAGCCTCAGGCAGCCCCTTCCTCCCTGCTCACCTCACCGAGTCGCACTGAGCTGGGACTGAGCCCCGCAGCCTCAGGTCTACTTCACAGCCCACGTGTCACAATGGCCGTTCCGTGCCACCCTCTGTGACACCATCACACCTCACAGGGCTGAGGGCACCCAAGAATGACATCAGAATGGAACGGCCATTGTGACGCGCGGGCTGCAGAACAGAGCTGAGGCTGTGGGGCTCAGTCCGAGCTCAGTGCGACTTGGTGAGGTGAGCAGGGAGGAAGGGGCTGCCTGAGGCTGCTGAGGGAGGGAGGCCGGTTCCCCAGCGCTCGGGGGCCTGAGCCGCCAACTCAGCCTCGTCCCTCTTCTCCCATAGGTTTGCACGCAGAGGACGGAGCCCAGCAGTGATGGGTCAGAAACTCTGCAAGTGGTTGCGGTCGACGCGCACGGAGTGTGCGGAGACACAGGAGGATGTCGGCTCGGAAGAGCCAGGTGAGAGCCAAGTATCCCTGCATGCGCGGCCTGCGGCCCTGCCCCTCAGCTGGCACAACCGGCACAGAGCAGCCCCTGGGACAGCCCAGGGGGCACCTGGCCCCGCAAGGCGCTCACTGCTGTTACTCTCTCCTCTCCAGTATGCGTGCTTTGTGGCCGAGTGGATGAGGACTCGGGCATCCTTGGCTGCAAAGTAGAGATTGATGGATTGTACATCCATGAGTTTTGTGTGGTGAGTTCCCTTGTGGCTCCTGCCACCTGCCTCCAACCAGTGATTCCCTCCTTTCTGCCCCAACTAGACCATGCTCTTTCCCCTTGTACAGATATTTGCCAGCGGCCTTTGTCAATACATGGAAGGCAGCAACGAGGCACGTTTTTGTGCAGAAGATATCACACGCACAGTGAGGGAGGCAGAGCAGACGGTGAGCACTGGACCGGAACAGGGAGCTTGGTGCCAGGAGAGCTTAGCCTGGTCCCAAGAAAGCAATCCCAGCCCCTCCTCCCAGCTCCAGGAGACATTCCTGCTCTTGCAGACCAGCCCTGTTCACCAGGCAGCTCTGCAGAGTGCCGCCCAGCCCTGCCCGCATCCTGCGCCCTGCCCAGAGGTGCAGGGCCCGCTGCGTAGGCCCTGAGCCTGCAGCTGATGGGGGCTGCTCTGCTCTTTCCAGCTCTGCTTCGTCTGTGGCAGTTCGGGGGCCACCGTCATCTGCGGAGAACCGGGATGTGAGCAGAGCTTCCATCTGCCCTGCGCCTATGAGGGTCAATGCGTCACCCAGTTCTTTGGAGCGCTCAGGTAAGGGCTGCCAGGTGTGGCCTGTGGCCTCCAACCCTGCTGTCAGCACCAGCCAAAGCAGCGAGGAACGCGCTGTGAACCTCCCAGCAGCCTGACAGAGCCAGAGCCAAGGCCTGGGGCTCCTTCCCGTTCCTCTGCCCTCCTCGCAGCCCTTCTCACCTCGCCCATCCCTTCCATCTTCCCCCAGGGCCTTCTGCAGGGAGCACAGCCCGCAGCAGGCAGTGCAGGCAGAACCGGCGCCGGACACGACCTGCCTCATCTGCATGGAGCCTGTGGGTGACAGCAGGTCGTACGGCACCATGGTGTGCCCAGCCTGCCAACACGCCTGGTTCCACCGGGCCTGCGTCCAGGTAGGAGCCCTCCCCTCGACCTGCAGCACCGCAGGCGCTCAGCAGCAACAAGCAGCACTCAGCTCACACCCACACTGCTTGTGTTTCTGCTGCAGGAACAGGCACTGAGCGCAGGGATTTATTGCTTCCGGTGCCCCCACTGCAGAGACAAGGAATCTTTCCTGCGAGAGATGCTGAATGTGGGGATCCGAATCCCATTCAGGTTGGTGTCCTTCAGACAGCTCTTGAGATGCCTGGCCCTTGGCAGCCATTAACATGGGCCTGAGCATCATTGGGAAGCTGAAAGCAGGGATAAGGTGGATGGGGATGGATGGATTTCATGGGTTAGTTTCAGTCCTGGGCCAGTGAGTGCTCATCACATTCCCTCCCTTCTCTGGCAGAAAACCAACATGGGATGACAACTATACCTATTCATCCCTGGGTGTTCGGTACGAGCGCTGCGTGGCCATCAACTGCCTTTACCCCCTTGGCAGAGGGCATTCAGGAGAGGGGTGAGTGAGCTCAGCTGCCCTCTGGGGCTCTGCGTGGCATCGCAGCCTCACCACAGGCTGGGGGAGCACAGACTGAGCACCAGAGCTGTGCCGGGCACTCCCTGGCTCAGGGCACTTTGTGCTCACGGCCACAACCCGTTGCTTTCCACAGACCTTGGGAGATGCTCCTCTGCAGCTCCTGTGCTGCACGAGCCACACACCGCCGCTGTTCCCAGCTGAGTAACAGCACAACCAGCTGGGAGTGCGACAGCTGTGCTGCTGGAGAGGGCACCGGTAAGAGGCAAACAGCCGCGTGCTGCTGGGCTGGGGACAGGCGAGGCCTGGCAGCGGCTGCTCAGAGTGGCCTTGCTCAAATCCCTCCAGCCCGGGACAAACGGGAGCCAGTTCCACCCCATGGCTGGAATTCCATCCTGCTCACCTTCCTGCCTCCCCTTACAGCCTCCAGCACCAGATCACGTCTTGCTGGCCTCACTACCACCAGCCAGCAGGGACTGCGGCCATCCCGAGGATCCTCAACAGAGAGCAGCAGCTCCGGCACCTCCAGCCAGGCACCACCGGGGCCAGCTCACCGCTCCGGTGTGCCTGAGAGCAGCGGCCTGTCCATCCAGCGCAGGACAGACCGCAGGGGAATCACTCCACGTGCACGCCGGGATGCAAACAGCTTTAATGAGTCCCGGGGACGCCGTGGAAGAACCCGCAGTGCTGCCCCGATTGCCGGGAGCAGCAGCACAGTCTCTGCCAGCCAGGGGACATCTCGGTCCTCGAGGCGCTGCCCTGCACTTGGATACAACCGCAGGTGCAGGCAGGGACAGCGGGCCCGGACAAGAAGCCGCTCTCCGTTGCGGCGCCGGGCCCCAGAATCGCCGAGCCGGCCCCAGAGACACCGTGGACGCAGGCAGACAGCAGCCCCAGGTGCTCAGAGCTGCACCCGCAGCTCCTGCACATCGGCAGCACCGGGGTCCTCCAGGGCTTCCACAACAGCCCATAGAAGCCCATGCAGACATCCGGGGCGGGCCCGCACTCGCAGCCGCTCGCCTCTCCATCGCCGGGCTGTGGAGACCAACAGCCAGCCCCGAAGACGCCGCACCAGCCGGTCCAGGCGGCGAGGGCCAGCCCAGGGGCGGAGCCGCTCCCGGGTACCACGTCGGGCCCAGCACATCCCCGGCCGGCACTGCTGATGCGGTAGAAGCAGCCGTCTGCAAGCTCCCATCCAGGCTCTAACCCTAAACCCCATCCCTAATCCTATCCAATGTCATCCAAACCCATCTCAATAAAACTTAATTCCCTTATGCCACTGTCAGTTTTGTTCTTCTTTGCCTTTCCCGAGGTGGGCAGCTTTAGGGGAGTCAGAATCCATGGAGGTGCTCCAGCACCATGCGGATGCGGCACTGAGGGACATATGCAGTGGGCTGCTGGGGGGGATGGACTTGATGACCTTGGAGGTCTTTGCCAGTCTTCATTCCTTGACACGAGTATCCGATGGGTTTGGGATACATGTTTACCCACCTTCACTACTACTCACATGGAAGTCAATGCAAACTCAGCCTTAGTTTAGGTGAGGCTCCCACCAAGAACGCGTCCAGCCAGGGTAGTGCAGCATTGTGGGAACAAACCAGCCAGCTGAACTCCATGGTTTGGTGGTACAAATCCAAGCTAAGGGCTCTGAGCTGCTGTCACTCCACACACCCCTGCTCCACAGCCAGGAGTGCCCAGCTACGGCAGCAAGTGCAGAGTCTGACAGTGCACGCTGTGCTTACACTGGGACCCCACTGTGTGCTGCCACTGCTACATTTCAGTAAGGGTAAGCAACCCATGCATCAGTTTGGGGGTATTCTTTAATCGCTCTGCTCAATTAGAAACCCCACTTCGTGCCAAGCATCTCAATAAGTGAAACTGCTCTTAAACATCACATCTCCCCACACACGGAAGGACAGAGAGTGTGCTAAGTTTGGACACCTGACAGCATCCTTGTGAGCAAACAGCTGCGTGGTGATGTGAGCAGCTGCAGGCCAGGCTGTCCTGCCCTGGATGAGCCCCAGCCAACCCCATGGCTTTTGCACAAGTGCAGTGCAGGCTTTGGAGCAAGTGTCCTTTTGTTTGTTCCTACACAGTCTGATGCTTTCTGGTCAGTTCTGTACACTGCAGCATGCAGCCTTTTAAAGCACTCTAAATGTCAGATCAAGCCTTCCTTCAAGACACTGCTCAGCAGAGAAGGACCTGGGGGTCCTGATGGATGAGAAACTTAACATGAGCCAGCAGTGTGCTCTTGCAGCTCGGAAAGCAAATGGTACCCTGGGCTCCATCAGGAGAGGGGTGGCCAGCAGGGACAGGGAGGTGATTGGCCCTCTCTACTCAGCTCTTGTGAGGCCCCATCTGGAGTACTGTGTCCAAGTATGGAGCCCTCAGTACAAGAAAGACAGGGAACTGTTGTAAAAAGTCCAGAGGAGGGCCACCAAGATGATCGGGGGGCTGGAGCACCTCCCCTATGAGGATAGGCTGAGGGAGCTGGGCTTGTTCAGCCTGGAGAAAAGAAGGCTGTGGGGTGACCTCATTGCAGCCTTTCAGTACCTGAAGGGAACCTATAATGAGGAGGAGAGTAAACTCTTTGAAAGGGCCGATAATAGCAGGACAAGGGGAAATAGTTTAAAGTTGAAGGAGGGAAGATTTAGGTTGGATGTTAGGGGGAAGTTCTTTACTAGGAGAGTGGTGAGGTCCTGGAACAGGCTGCCCAGGGAGGTTGTGGATGTCCTGTCCCTGGAGGTGTTCAAGGCCAGGTTGGATGGGGCCCTGGGCAACCTGATCTAGTAAATGTGGAAGTTTGGTGGCTCTGCCAGGCAGGGGGGTTGGAACTTTATGATCCTTGAGGTCCCTTCCAACCCGGGTCATTCTGTGATTCTGTGACTCTTCCACGCTCTTCGGCAGAGATCCTTGCAAGAGTCACTAATTTCATACACATCCATTGGGCAGAGATTTATGCATCATATCATGCTGCATTTTCAGGAATGCTGGAAACTAGCTACCTAGCAACCATGTAAATTACAGGGTCAGATAAGTTGTGCTGATCAGACACCCAATCAGTTGATTAGCTCAGATTAATGTAGAGTTTGATATCTTAATTTTTCAGCCACCTGCTCCCAGGAAGATTTCAGCCCTTCCCAGTGTTCCTCAGTAAACAATATCACAGCTAGCATCCTTGAATACTGCATAAACACCCTCCTCTCAAGAAATAAGTTTCATGCCACTTGTTATATGTACAGGAGAACAGAAACTGAGTGAACACTGCAGTAGCACTAAAGGCTCCTGCGCACACTGAACAGAAAGTTCAACCAGCATCCAAGTTTCCATTCCCTGCATGTGACCAAATAGCAGAAACACAGCATTGTATTTACAGTTTGCCACAATGCTGTTTTGCCAAGAGTTTGCTTTCAGAAACAGATTCCATTCTAGATATATTCAAACTCTCCCTTGTCCTTGCCTGTCTTCCCAGCAAAGGCCACATGTGATTTCTGCAAGGAACACATTTCCAAAGCTACAGCAGAGAAGTAAAAATCACACGAAGATGCTAGAGAAGTGACAGAAGGTTGACAGTATTTCCCTCGGGTTAAACCGCTTGAAATTAAGTGTAATCAACTCAAACTCTGTGTGGTCCAATAAATTGCCAACAATAGAATGGTCACAAATTCCCACTGATATGATTTGGAATGCTGTGCTATTTCCTCTCTAATTATATGGTCCTATACCAAAAAGAGATAATATACAAGATGCATTTTCAGCTCGTATGTATATGGGTTTTATAAAACTATTACACTGAAAAAAAAGGAAGATGTTGTAGCAGTGTATACAGATGCCATATACCAATTCTAGGTAGCATTGCTCATTATGGTAGAGGGGAAAAAAAGCAACAAACCACCATGTATATTAATTTTAAAGATATGCCAAGTATTTGATCTTATTTCATAGAGAAAGCAAAAACAATTCACAAGCCATTAGAGATAAATGCTCTCAAGTGCAATCTGCCATGGGGAATATAAGGTGGAGATACCCTTGGAAGTGCATGGCTAGCTGGTATACAGCTGCTTACCTACATGGTCTGGGCTATTTCATTAGGTCAGCAAAAGCAGACATTTTTCTCTTACTTCAACCTTTAAAAATGGCAAAATCCTTCACACTGAAGATTTCCCACAGGACAGAAAGAGGGGTTGAGACTGAGTTTGGCAACACCAGCAGCAGTAGCTGAAGGCTGCAACCTCCATAAAGCAGAGTCCACATGCAGACATGATGACTTCAGTGTACTGCTTGCCCTGCCTGGTACATAGACCTAACAGAATCAAAGGATGACCTGGGTTGGAAGGGACCTCGAGGAACATGAAGTTCCAACCCCCCGCCTGGCAGAGCCACCAAACTTCCACATTTACTAGATCAGGTTGCCCAGGGCCCCATCCAACACTGTTGTGCTGTTCCAGGACCTCACCACTCTCCTAGTAAAGAACTTCCCCCTAACATCCAACCTAAATCTACCCTCTTTCAACTTAAATCCATTTCCCCTTGTCCTGCTAACAGATAATTAAAACATCTCACGAGAAAGTGAATACACCGTAAAAGATGTTTTGCATACATACAGATGCAGGTAAAAATAATGCAGGAGGTAATGTTTCTTTTAAAAGATTCCACTGATAACATCATTTTTAATGACTCAACACACAAGTTCATGGCACAACATAAATGTCTAAGTTAAAAATACATATGTACTCAAAACACAGGAAAACCACTGGTTGCATGGCCTTAGCAGACCATTGGGAATATATGCACACTTCTGAAAACAGAGGACTCATTCCTGCTTGATCAGGGCAAAAACCCATTCATCAGCAGTGAGATCTCTGCCTGCACTGACTGCTCAGACAAGTACATGTCAGTATAATGTAAATGACACATGGTCAGCTCCACAGGGGCATTCTGACTTTCTCCTGCTTGCTCCTGATGAGAAACATGAGAGCGTTCCTGCCACACACTGTGTCCAGCTGTGCCACGTGTAGTAAGGTTTATGCACTGTCTCTGCAACAAATATTCCCTAATTGACATGTAACCCTATAATAATTTTGAATGACATTCTAATGGGGTATTCTTGATTTTTTAAATGTTCATGTCGCCTGTCTCCAAGTACTGACTTCAATGAATAATGAATGCATACAAAGAAGACCACATTTATGACACCTAAAGAAGGAAAGTACACTGGACTCTAAAGCAGCTGTGATACCTACACAGGAAGGAGCAAGGGGATATATGGCCTTAAGAGACTCTGTCACTTGACTCAGAAAGAAATCTTGCACTCTGTGAGAAACATACACTAAAAGCTCCTGCTTGTAAAAGCTTCTGTGTGGAAAAATAATGAGGCACCAGTTCTTTCTTTAGACATGTAGACAAACAAAGCAGTTGCTCAGTGGCAGGGACTGCTCTCGTGCCACAGGTACAGGCAGCATGCAGCACACACAGCTGTGTGCAGAAAAGAGGTTGAGGCACAAGAGAAACGTATCACACCCAGTTTGCCCATCACACTGCTTGCTGCAAGGGAGAAGCACACATCTTTCCAAGTATTAAAATATCCAGCTTTTCTTTCAACTAGTTAACTCAAATTGGGTCGTAATTATCTGTAAGCCCCACGCAACAGAAAGGCACTGCAGAAAATCACAGGCTGAATTAGACTGGAAAAGCTGCCTGGTAGCCACCTAGCCCACCACCAACTCAGGCAGCCTTCTGTCTCTGTGCTTCCATTAGAAAAGAAGTTGGAAAAGGCATATATCAAAATTTGTGCCTTCTGACTTCCTGCCAGGTAAGTGCATGAGGGCCTTTTGGTTACATCTGTTGGAGCAGAACTCCTGCAATATTGTAGGAGGACTAGAAGCAAGTTAATTCCCTGCTACCCTTGATTTAATTCCAGGATAACATACATTGAATTGTAGGAGTTAATTTTCCCAGCTAATATTTTGACATTTCTACAGTATGATCAAATTAAAATGGTAATAACTATGTTTGGCTTGTTTATCCTGCAGGATGGCTGAACTTAAGGGGGGGGGGGGGCTATAGGGTGTATGTTAATTAGTGCTATTTTGCATGATATTAAAGTATTGCTTGCCCAGAAGCCATGAAATACAGCTTAGACTCTTCTTGCTAGGCTGATTTTTAATTCATCCAGGTTAACTAAATATTACGTGTTTTAAGAAGGCACTGACTGAATACACAACTCCTTCTGCACCTGGACTTCCATAAGCTCACTTTGGTGCAGCCACACACAAACAGGCACCTGGTAAGGAAACACCCTGACAGCACCTATAACTCAGTTAAAGGAGCTAATACCGAACAGGAGGCTCTGCTCCAAAGATGTGGCCCTGTCACCTGCTTCTGCAGCAATACTCACATCAGTTCACAAAAGAAAGCATGTTTTCTTCTAATTGCCAACTCTGCACATTCAGACTCAGGTATGAAAATAAAACAGCGTTCCTTCCTTTTCAAGTTTATTTATACAGCAGCCTGTGTGGTAAATTAGAGACTTATTAATGTATGTTTCCAACCATCAAACTAAATCACCAGGCTTTGGCCCAAGTGCGCTGGTGCTACTACTGTAGGCCATGATAAGTCTGGTAACAGTGCTGCTTTTTCCTACAGGATTGCTCACATCCTTGTTTTGGCTATCTTTCCCTCCTTGATTTATTGACTCAGCAGGTGTCCTCTCCGCTAGGAATAGACTCTGTCATCATTAGTCATGGAAGTAACGCACAACTCCAGTGATTTAATTAAAAATAATATCAGAGATTAGAAGGGAAGGATCATAACACGACAAAGTAACTACCAGCATGAAATCCTCTTGAAGCCAGAGGAAATTCTGGCATGCATACTCAAAGTTAATTCAGACATTAGAGAAAAATATTATCTCAGTTACACACCTGACTCCCTCCTGAGATGCTTGGATTCTCCAAAGGTTGCTGAAGTTGCCTGATTTCTGCTTTAGATCCTACAGATCTGACAGATATTAGGTGCTCTCCGTTGTCTCACAGTCAGAAATGTGCAGGTCTTGTTGAAGAGATTATCACTGTTTCTTAGGAAACTGACTCGGCTGCCCAAATTTACCATGGATTTTTGTTTCTTGAACACATTTTGAAACTTACTTTAAGGATCAATATACATAAATTACACCTTTGACCATCACAGGCTGTTTTCTGTCTTAGTCTTATCCAATAACAAAGGTTTGTGTATTTGTAACCCTGAAGATTGTTTATAATCTGGTGTGCAGTTTGTTTTTAAAGATAATACCAGTTGTGAAACTATTTCTATCCCATACCCAGTATCAATTAAAACCTATCATGTAACTCACTTGTCTTACCTGGTTTCAGAATACCAGGAGTGCGTGATCACTGGCAGATGCATGTCATGTTTTAGTCTTCTTAAAACTTCTGGCAACAGTATTTGGCAACAGTGGTGAATGGTAAGCATTTCATTCTTTAAAAGACCACTTAGCAATAGACCACTAGGCACAGAACAAACAAGGCAATAAATTGCCTTTTTTTTTTTTTGCATCTCATATAGTTAAAAGCAAGTATTAAACCCAGGCCACTCCTTTAAAAAGTGCCTTACGTACACTGTCATCTGAGACATAGCAGTCCCTTCTACATCCTTACTGATTGTACAAAGTCTAAGTCCATTTTCATTAAATATATATATAATGTCCATATTTTTCCAGACCAGTACTTTCTAGTCTTAATGACAGTCTTAAGCCTAGCACATAATGGAAATATCAGGAGATACTTGGTTAGACCCTTTTAAAAGCCATTATTTCTTTATAAAGTGCTGACCAAGGCACATTAGAGGTCAGCATCATAAGGCTCTGATTCCTGACAATCCACGATAAACCTAGTGCGCATTTGGTACTTTGAAGCCCATCTCACAAGATGCATGTTGAACAGCAGCTAGCAAATATTTGTTTTGAAACTAGCAGCCCAAGAAAGCAGATCCTGCTACCTTCAAACTAGGTCAAGTAATCCTTATGTCTATGCAGTCCCAGTGAAAGTAATTATTCTTTCCAGAAAGCAAAACATTTCTTTACGTAAGAAAGCCAGAATGAAAACCTCGACAATTTTCAAACACTGTATGTGGACACACACCACCTGCTCTGGAATGAAAAGAAAGGAAGAATAAATAAATAAATAAGCAAACAAAAACGGGTTAACAATGCAATTGATGAGAAAATATGTTCCTTTGCCACAGACAACGCAATCAATGGAGAGGGAAGAGGACAACTCCTGACACATCCCAGCTGCATTGCCAGGTAAAAAACACCTGGCAGTAGCCCATAGCAACAGTCAAATCAATATTCTCTTTATAATTTCCCCAGGAAGAAAGGTCATTTGAGCTAAGGTATGCTGCAAACATGGAAAATGATGATGAGATAATGATAAAGTAAGTGCTACCGAGAAGACAGAGCGACCTGCAGACAGAACTAATAGTGTCTCTGATGGAGAAGCTCAGGAACACAAGATAGTGGTAAATCCTCACAATCTGAATAAAGCTGCATGTTGTGAATGTTTACTGATACAAATTGTAGACAAAGGGGCAGCAGAGGTTCACAGAAGCAAAAACTTTCTCTGTATTAGATGCATCCCATAACTGAGAATTAGATGAGTCAGTACTTAATTTGGTATTTAATATTCCACAGGAAAGTTACAAATGTAAGCGAATGTTGGCATTCGGGGATGAGAGTGCAAAATGAAAGCAAAAATTACTTATAGCAGAGCGCGGCTAATTTGCACATCATTAATCTTCATGCCTTGTAATTCAAATGCACAATAACAGCAGTCTCTCTCTCTGTGTCTCAGCAACAGCTGAAGAACAGTGCTGTACTGTAATCCCAAACTGAGTATGGAGGCAGAGCTGATAATACCAGCCATTATAAAAATTACATAGCACTGTCTCCATAGAGCCACGTTTGTTGTTGCCTCACTTTAGCCATCTATCTAGACAGATATTGGGTGTCTTCCTTAAGGAAATTTTTATGTTTTTAAAGCTTGAGACAAGTAACTTGTTCCTGAAAACATGGACTCATGAATGGGAAATGTCTTTGTCTCTAGTGATCTTTTTAACAAACTGCTGCTTCCTGCTTTGTGGCAGCAGCGTGACTCTTACTCATCCCATGTTGAAAGTGGGGAAGGCCAAAGCACCTGTACTAGTTAGTCTGCATTTCCCTCCAGTGTAAGGGGTGGAAGTGTACATTTTGATTTTCATTACTGCAGGGAAAAAACACAAAAACAGACTAAAAGGGATATTATGAGTCAAAGGAGCAGGCAGTCAAAAGTTGGGATGTGTGAAATTGAAGGCAGAGAGGGCGATCTGAATTCATCTCCCTTGTGCATACAGATGAGCACGATTTCCCTAAATATCTGATCCCAGGCAGTTTTCCCACAAATCACCTTTGAAGGCTGCCTGCATGAGCAGCCATGCTGCTTCCCCACCATCACCTCTGGGCTCTGCGCACCAATCAGTGCAGTGGTTCAGCTTGGGCTGAACCGAGAGCAATTACTTCTCATATGGGTTCTTTGGCACATCAGTACCAGTGGTACTGTATCAATTTTTAAATAAATAGCCTCCATTCATTGAATTAATTCAAAAATTACTAAGCATGCATGGTAGCCTGACTCCAGCTGTGCTCAGCATCTCTACAAATCCAGATTGAAGAGCCTCAAATGTGGACATATTGACCATCCATGAAAATCTGGCTTTAAAAGATCAAAGGTCTGATCAAAAAGATCAGATATAAAGACACTTAGGCAAGGAACGGTTGTTTGATGGTGATGATGATAGTGATGATAATGATGAGTATTATGATTATTACTATTATATTTTTGTGGCTAGAGCTGATTGCTGCATACTTAAAATCAGCATTTCTTGGTATATATGAAAAATTTAGACCAATATTTTCAAAAAAATTAAGTTCTGGTCAATTTGGACTATTGCTTTCAGGGTGAAACGGTCTGTTTAATTCTTTCGGGGGAATTATTTGAAAATCCTTTAAATTTCATTTATTATGCATCAATTTTTAAACAAAAGTGGCATTTCACATAAAGAAGCTAATACATTTTATCTCAAAATTATGAAAACCAAGGTCCTTCAGTGTTTTGCAGTGGGAAAGGACAGAACTCAGGGTCTAAATACACTCCCACAATTAGACAGTCGTCTGCTTCACTCACTATCCAGCAAATGCATGAGGGTCACATGCATGACTATTTCTTTTGCTCAAGTTCTACATTAGGGGGAAAAACATTCATGGGATTACGACAGCTTTTCTGTAGCTTGTACACAGAAACCAGCCTGCTAATTCAGCAAGCTTCCTAAAAAAAAGGCATTCCTTTGGGACCTTAAGAGTTTTTGTTCTTAATCCCAATTTGGTGTTTCTCCAATTAGTTGCAGCTTTCTGATGAACTCTCCCCTTTCTTTACAAGAGTCTCGACTAGACCTATTCTCAAACAATTTCTGATTTTATGAGTAAAGCTTCAACATGAAACTCAATATGGACAAAAATAATCACAGTTCCCAACAAACCACAACTCAAGAAGTCTGCATACACCCAGATATCTACCACAGAAATTGATGGATACCCACATCCTTCAGCACAGGCTTCTGATACTCAGACTATTCTCAATGCCTTTGCTAACAACAAAGTCAGTGTGAAAGTAGCCAGGGAAATGAACAGGCAGATGCAGCTTAAAAAAATTAAGATAAAAGTTGCCTACATGCCTACCAAGATAAATATCACTGCCTCTACTTGAACATCTGTAACCTAACTCATTGTGATTGTTCCAAAATTCCAGTAGAAAAAACATAGTTTCATCACAGAAAAAAAATAGAATCAAACTGTATGTATATAAAATATTCATTATATATAAATGTGTGCTAATAAATATATGTAAGTGCTTGTCTATGCAAATAAGTAATGACTGGCTACGCAAACATTCCAAAAAGGACTGTGTCATGGATTAAGCACCAGATTCACTGCCTAACCTGCAGATTAGGAGCATGGTCACCTGAATGACTGTCAGGTTTCATTGATCAGACCATCATGCTGACCACCAGCACCTAAGATTTCTACTCATCATTGCAGCAGCAAGAATAGATTGAGAATTTAGGTGAAAAAAAGATCCTGAAGCCATCTTCGGATGCCTTGGGCTACTCAGTTTAGAGTTTCTGACACTGTAACGGTATCTGTTATTACTTAAAATGTTCATTCTTCCTTCCAAGCCATTTCTACACAAAACTGAGAGAGCTAAGCCAAGATACTATTTCTGCAGCACATTTATAAATACTTAATTCCGTAAGACAGCAGATTCTGAAAGCATGCCAAAGGATTGTTCTGATTGAGACATAAGGCATCATCATAGAAATATCCCTTTTGCTGTTGAAGTGATTTCTCCGGATTACCAGTGAGTAGAAACCAACAAGTTGGATGGATTCCCATAGCATGGGAGTGAAGTGTTTGAGGTATGCAAAGTTATGCTTCAGCACACGGTTCTACTTAAATACATTCAAAAGGGAGTCCTAGCAATGGAAAGGGATCATTACTGATAGTACCGCAGTAACAGTAACTCCTCAACACATGTTGAATACAAGCAATACTCTTCACCTTAATCCAAGTTATATGATAATTAGAAACATGAAAATAGATGAATGTGAACTGAATGCAAATAGTGTCTGATGTCACCTGAAAATCTCAAAAAAAGAGGAGGAAATAGCAATTCAAACTACTAGCAGCATTCTGAAGTTCACCCATTTTACAAGCTAAGCAAACTGAAGGTAGGCATTTTTTCAATAACTTTCTGCAAATTAGCGGAGAAACTGGACAGAACTTTGTCCCTAAACCCTTGAAATGCACAGACTTTGAGGAAGGACTTTTATTACGTCTTTCGCACTACAGCCTATAAGCACTAGAGAAAAAAAAAGAACCAGATAGACAGAATCCTTGGATAACTGGCTTTGATTATGGCTACTACAATAGCGATGAGTGTAGAAGTCTACTTTAAACTGACAGTAGAGAAAAATATCTATTTGCATGATAAATTTGATGAAATAATATTGTTAGCTCAGCTACAGAAAGTGATTGTGATTTCAGACACATTTCACCCTCACTCCCAAGGCGTTGTTTTCCTCTATGAAACGGTTATATTTTTCTATTGCGTTACCAAAATACAAAAAATGAATGCATATGAGTAAAGGGTTACACCACTGTAAAGCCTTAAAGTACCTTACAGTAATCCACCTCAAAATGCCACATCCACTAAACCAAATTTAATATCATAATTAAATAATTTAAATAATAATAATAATTAAATAATAATAAATATTTTTTAATGAAAACAGTCCCCCCTACAAACATTTTTTTCCTCTTTCAGGTGTTCAAAGCAATTCCAGTCCAATTCTGTAATTTAATATTTCCAATTACTTTCATTATTCTGAGAATACATATTCTGTATCTCCTCCCCTCTTACAATCTCAGATGAAATACAAAATCTCCTGTGAAGCAGGAAAGAACTTTGTGACCATGTTTCAAAGAAATTCAAAAAGGGGCTGGTCTTGTTTCTTATGAAAAATGTACCTATGCATATGTATATGGTATTCAATGATTTATAACTACTTCATGTATTTGTGATATAACACTTCTGTTTGCTGTACTCCAAGTGGTTATAGCTCTGTTCTTTTGTTTTTCAGAGCTTCACCACCAGCTGACTGAAAAAGAAGTTTGCAACAGAGGGGTAGAACTACAGAATCACAGGGGTTGGAAGGGACCTCCAGAGATCATCAAGTCCAACCCCCCTGCCAAAGCAAGTTCCCTACACCAGGTCACGCAGGTAAGCACAGAAGAAGGAAGCTGCAGCCTAAAAAGCAGTCAGATAAGCCATTCCATATCCAACCATAAGAATATTCTTCCTTTTTCCACCCCATTATAAAATGGAAATATTCTTACTATCAGCTACTGACCACAAAAGGTGCACTTCGGGTCAGGCTTCCTGCCTTTCTAAAGCATGGCGGCATGTTTTTGCTTCACCACATCCAGACCTCCATCAGAGAACTCATTTTATGATTCCAAAACAATTTCCAGTCCAATTACAAGATTGTAGAAAGATCTATGCGTATGACCAGTTCCAGATATACTGGCTTTTCCTTTTATGTTTAAACAAGCATAGCTATACAAAGTCCAATGATAGACAGCTGTGTAGCCTGCCATCCTCTGAAGCTGGTTGCACACAGCATTACTCATCACTGCTTTCTAAAGAGGCTCAGGAAGAGGTTTTTAGGCTTTCTCCAGTCTTAAGAAAAACTGAAGGCACATGTGGGGAGGGCTCTGAGATCATTGCCTACTATGCAGCTTTTGTTGCACTTGAAGTATCTGTTTCTTTCCTTTACAGTGAGACATCCTGGCACTTTCTTGTCATGAAACATTAATCCCATGTAGATCCATATCCCACAGGGCTTTTATCCTGCAGGGCAATTCTGTGATCCAAGTGCCTCCCAGAAATAAATCTGTAGCAATCAGCAAGGCCCCCAGTGTGGTCTGTGGGATGTTCACTGGTGTAGGGTCAATGCTGGGGTAGAGGAAATAACCTTAGCATCCTCTTCCTTCCCATTTGAAGATGTCTCTGCCTATTTCAGTGAATTAGAGTTTCACAGAGGAAAGTTGTATCAACGCTGATGTCATTTGCACCACATGGCATAGAGGTCAGGAATTATAGTCAAAAAGTTCCCATGCAGTTAATGTAGTGAAAATATTCCTGCAGGATGTGAAACACGCCAAGAATTTGTGCTTGAGCAACCACTGGCTGACATGGTTAAATTCTTTTTTAATTAGATAGTTGGTTACTGGAGAGAGCTACTGAAAAAAGGATCTACCTCAAGGCAATTAATACCATCGGGAGTCTTTAACTAACACAAAACTCTATTAAACTACAAGTGCTTCTGTCCTTCCTGGGTAAGGCAGCGCAAATCTCTTTCAGCACAGGTATCTGTCTCCTTCAGATCAAGGGACAAGGCACAAAACCTCAGCCAGTCATCCATACAGACTGTCTTAGAAAAGCTACAAGCTACAAAGCTACTATCTTATCCACTCTTTAGCATGAGTTTTTGATGATTAACTATCTACAGATGAAGCCATTTCAATTACCAAATCCATTTTCTAAAAGCAAATAAATGTAAGGAGAGCCAGGATGTAAGCAGAGAAATATAAACCCTTGTTCTAGAGGCACCACGGCACCCAGGGGCTGGAATACGTACAGAGGAAGAAAGATTTCCAGAGGTACAAAGGAAACAAGATGCTCCTCTCTGGCCACAAATCAGCCCTAGAAGCTCAGGACTACAGCTCCCCTGTCAGAGCCCTCCTGTCACATCCACACTTCTTCCTCTGCTCCTAGCATGCAGACAGCACTGAAAGGGAATTACAAGACAAAAAGAGGCAAAAAATAATGAACCGTAACCAGATCCTGCTTATTAGGGTATGTATTGACATGATCTAAAATTATATGCAAAGCTAAAATTGGGGGAGAAAAGATTTGTTATCAAAAAACACACAAGTAGAATCATAAAGGTTGGAAATTACCTTCATGATCATGAAGTCCAACCATCTACCACCAGTATTACCCCACTAAACCATGTCCCTAAGTACCACATTTACCCTTTCTTTAAACAGCTCCAGGGACAGTGATTCCACCACTTCCCCAGGCAGCCTGTTCCAATGCCTCATCACTCTTTCAGAGAAGAAATTTATCTTAATAACCAACATTAATCTCCCCTGACATAACTTGAGGCCTCTTGTCCTGTCGCTAGTTACCCAGGAGAAGAGGCTAACCTCACCTTGCAGCATCTAAGAGTCTACTCAAACCTCACAGCCTGCTTTCAGGTAGTCACAGAGAGCAATTAGATCCTCCTTCAGCCTCTTCTCCAGACTGAACAATCCCAGCTCCCTCAGCTGCTCCTCATAAGACTTGTGCTCCAGACCCCTCTCCAACTTTGTTGCTCTTCTCTGGGCACATTCCAGGGCCTCAATGTCTTTCTTGTAGTGAGGAGCTCAAAAATGGATACAGTACCCAAGGTGCTGCCTCACCAGGGTTGAATACAGAGGAACAATCACCTCCCTGCTCCTGCTGGCAACATTGTTTCTGATACAAGCCAGGATGTCATTGGCCTTCTTGGCCACCTGGGAACACTGCTGGCTCACATTTAGCCAAGGATCAACCAACACTCCAGATTCTCCATGCAGTCTTCCAGCCACTCTGCTCCAAACTCGCAGTGTCGCCTGGGGTTGGTGTGATCACAGTGCAGGACTTGGCACTTGGGCTTGTTAAGCTTCATCCCAGTGACCTCTGACCAGCAATCTAGTCTGTCCACACACCACTAAACGGCCTTTCTACCCTCAGGCAGATTGACACCACCTCCCAACTTGGTGTCTTCTGCGAACCTACTGACAGTGCACTCAATGCCCTCATCCAGGTCATCAATAAAGATTTTCAACAAGACAGGCCCCAATACTAACCCTTGGGGAACACAACTTGTGACCAGTCACCAGCTGGATTTAGCTTCATTCACCACCACTCTCTGGACCCGGCCCTCCAGCCAGTTCTTTACCTAGCAAAGAGTGTGCCTCTCTGAGACATGGGCTGCCAGCTTCTGCAGGAGAATACTGTGGGAGACAGCATGGAAGGCCTTGCTGAAGTTAAGGTAGACCACATCAACAGCCTTTCCCTCATCCACCAGGCAGGTCACTTGATCATAGAAAAAGATGAAGTTGGTTAAGCAGGACCTACTTGGGGTCCTGATCCCCACTCAAGATGATTTGCTCCATAACCCTCCCTGGCACAGAGGTCAGGCTGACAGGACTGTAGTTCTCCAGATCCTTATTACAACACTTCTTACATATGGATGCCACATTTGCAAATCTCCAGTATTCTGGGATCTCTCCAACTGACCAGGACCATAACATCATTAGACTTTCAGTGAGAAATTTTCCTTCCTAACCATTTATTTTTTAATAGCAAGACTCTGAGGTATCTTTTATAAGCAGACAAGCACGGAAACTTCTGTTAGAAATTATTGAGAGCAAGTTGCTAACACTTACTTACTTGTAGATGCATTATCTGAGATTTGTTCTCAAGTAAGCCCCACCTATTTGAGGCAATCCTCAAGTATTTATTTGTAAAATAAATATTAAAAAACAAAAAACAAACAAAAAAAACTGAGACATTGGACATTGGAAAAAGGAGAAAGGTGGCCTTAAAAATACTCTACATACAGTAACAATAGGCTTGCTTAGACCTCGTAGTATTTCCAGCCCTATTGATTCACCCTTTATCTCAGCAGATTGCAGAACATTCTAAATCAGTCTTTGTCACAGCAGTTGGGCTTGCTTCACTTCTCACGTGTAGGGGGGGTTGATTTCATATGCAAACAATGTTTGCTTTGAGAGATTCATGATATTTCATGCTCCAGGGCGCAAGTCACTCTCACATCTCTGATGAGACGGAGATTTTACCCAAATATAGCTATCCCCTAAGCATCTAACAATGAATCACTTTAAAGCAATTCTGTTATTGTTTCACATTAGCACTATTTTTCTTTTCAGATAAAAGTGTATTTGCCTCAACTTGTGATTACTGCAGAACATGGACTTGCGTCTCCATATAATCTCTATAGTAAAGTTGGTATCTCTCACCCACCCTTAGGAAATTTTCTTTAGTCTTGCATGTTTGCTCAGATTCTCACCTCACACAGCTGAAAATGATTACTGATCTGTCTAATGTACTGGCTTACTCATTATTAGTCTTCAATTTCAGTTAGACACTTCGAAATAGGATTTCACAAAGAATTTAGCATACATGATTGCACTTACACATAGCCATACACGACGTCACACAGTACAGATACCTGAGAAAAGAACATTTTAAAATTAACAGAACCTGAAATAACATGAAAAGTAAGTTGCTTGACCTGTTTCTATGTGTACTCATTGAGACACCAGAGGTGGAAGACTGCTGCTGCTTTCTCACCCACAGAACTCCCATCCCATGCAGACACACCTCACAAGCGAGCTCTTCAAAATGAGGTGTGCATGGACACATGAACAGCAGATTGAAGGTGCTACTGCTTAGAGGAGCTCATTGTTTGGGTATTGCTTCTCATTCAGCACGTACTGGGGATGCACTGCTGAACCCAGCCTGGAAGACACTACTCAACCTCCATGCCTCATACTGACTAACTTCACGGCCCTCACCACCAACCCAAAACACTTCTGGGCTTCCCCAGCTGCTCCTGTCCCAGAGCAGGGCAAAGAGACCACCCTGCCCATAGACATCAAGTGTGTCCTCCAGCACATTCTTTGCTATACGAAAATCAACCTGGTTTGCAAAGCACCTTCCTTTAAAAGAATAAAAATTCTTATTCAAGGGCAACAGTCAAAAACAGTCAAAAGCAACTGTTAAAATATATTCTTGCAGACTGACAAGTATGAAATAAAACTAGCAGCAATTGGCTCACTAGAACTATCAAATAACAGAAATAAAGCTTTTGGAGAAGAACACACCCCCAGCTATTAGTTAATTTTCCAGTACACTAAGAAAGGCAATTAGCTGATGGATTTTGCAATGTTTGATATTCAGTCAGTTAAAAACCATTCCCCTTCTTTTGGAAGCACTAGTTGTCTACAGCCATTTCTCCAAAGATAACGCAAACAAGATTTCCACAAACTGTTTGCTTCAGCAGCCCAATACACAATTAATTCTTAAACCACTAATACTGGATTTGCTGCTGCACTAGGATGAGAGAAAATCCAAGATACTGAAGAACAGCAAGGAAACATCCTTGTTCATGCCCAATACCCTTCGCTACATGCAAATGTGGCTAAGTACATGAATAGGCTGCAGCTGAAAACCCAGCACAAGAGTCTGCACTTAATCAAAAATAACTTATGAGCAAAATTGAAGTGAACGTTTTGTGTGGTTACTAGGATTGCAAATGAACGTCTCTTGGTTTGACTGGCTCCAAGCCAGCAACAAACGGATTTTCTAGAGCCGCGAGGTTTATGACAGATTTTGTCCCAGAGGAAAGTTGTGAGGAGGAGGTGGGATCACCTCCAGCACCCACACAAGTAGCTCCCCCCTCCACAGGTAAGCATCCAGGTTCCACACTCATCCCACGTTTGCTTCCATTTGTGTCGAACGGATGGAGTCTGTCACTCTCGCAAATGTTCCATGACGGTCCTGTTTGGCCTGGGAGCTGCTCTGGAAAACATCCAGACAACATCCCTCTGAATGACAGACTACATATTTTGAACAGGATATTCCGAAGTGCTCTAATTTATCTTTACTCCCACTAAATTCACAGTTAAGTTAATGGTGGGTGTCTTATAAAAAGAAAGAAAGAAAAGAAAAGAAAAAACCAACAAAAAAATTAAAGGAAAAAAAAAAGAAAAAAAAAAGAAAAAAACAAACAAACAAAAAAGCACATCTCCAGGACCCAGAAAGTACAAATTTTGGACAATGACAGTTCTTCCCCTGAACAGGGAAAACAGAAGACACTGCAAGTTCCAGTGTCTCCTCCATCTCCCCTCGCACATGGCCACATCTTAGAGACTTCCCTCTCTTCTGCCCTGAACACCGCATGATCACAGCTCCTGCATAGAGTTGACTGTGAATCGCTACCCTTACGTGCTGGCAGCATTTCACACCCAGTTTCTGCAGGAATAAGCTCACACAAAGAAAGGTAGTGAGAAGTCCAAGAATGGAGAATTTTCCAGTACATTAAGGTCATTTGCTGATGGATTTTGCTATGTGTGGTTATAAATGAGTTTAAAACTCCCTTTGGAAGTACTGGCTGTCTGCAATCATTTCACCAAATGATGCTGTCATGAGCACACTGTGTAAAATTCAGCTTATATAAGGCATGACTGTGGCAAAGACTCAGATGAGACACCTTTCTTGGGCTCCGGCCAGCAGAAGCAGTACAAGATAAGGACCTTAAAAGCAAATGTAAGTTGACATTAAAGCAGACTGTGCTTGACCTATAGGTCACTAACTCATTGCTTTAATGGAAGGTTCTCTTGAAGGTTCCCAAGCACACAGCTTGCTTCTGCTGGGTCAATATTTAGGCAGGTTTCTTGCCTGTAACATTGCATCCTTCACATTTGCTGTCTCCTTTGAGGAGAAAATGCAAACGCTGTAACGTGGCTATGAAATTACAGATCTTTTTTATTCCCCAGTAAAGCATCTAAAACATGCATGTGAGCACTTTTGAACTGACAGCAGTTGCCTCAAGATGTTCTGCCTCACATGCTTATCAGGTTTATAGAGGTTCACTCTGCACCTGCCACTTTTTCCTTCCTTTTTGCTTCCAAGAACTGAGCATATGTGGAAGAGGGTTCTTGCTGCTGGGGCCAAGGCACTTTTCCTTGCCTCTCCCTCATGTCTTCCAGCCTCCCTCAAAGTCACAGCTGAGTGTCTTCCTCCTCCAGACCAACTATGCCACCTTACTCTCATCTTCCAGGTAAAACAACCCACAGCCTTTACATCCACTGCCTTTGTAGTCATAACACAGCTCACGTCTGCAATTGGAGTCTGCTGCTCCTCACATACTTTGTCCTCAGAAGCACAATTATTATCTCCACTAATCCACACAACCATAGGCCCTGGGCAGCTTCTACATCCCTGGGAATGTCAGGAGTGTTATAAACTGGTGATAACAAGAAATGGCAGTCAGGCTGAACAAAAGAAAAACTGCAAATCGTGATTAATAACAAAGGCATAGTAAAACCATGCCAGTTGGCAACAGTCTAGTCTGTCTGTCATCTGGCTGGACTTGCATGGAGGGAACCTGCTGTTGTCTGTCTTAGAAAAACTCAGAGGCCTGTAGGAGTTGGGTGTAGTAAGGATGCCAGCACACCTCCTCCTTTTCCCATCCTTATCCTTTCCAACACAAGTCTTACCTTGCACCTGCAGACATGTCACAGCACTGACAGCATGACAGCCACTGCTTGTCCAAACCAGTGGTTGAACAGGTGATTTGCAGAATAAAAAGGATGGGCTTTTAGGGGTCACTCTGAGGAACTATAGGTGACATTACTGTTTCTCATGGTCTCACCATTTGGCACAAATGAATATAAAGAGGACACACACCTCACTGAATGGATTTAACGTACAAGATGTTCAACAAGGGAACAAAGTGTGAAAGGTATACTAATTCACCTATTGTGGTATTTTTAATAAAGATGTCATCACCACTTGGTATCACACAAAAATCACAGTCTGCAAGTCTCTAAGCTCCTCAGATTGAATCTGCAAATACCACACTGCAAGCTGTCCTCAGCACCAGGAGGACAAGCAGGTAACTTGATATGAACTTCAGACTGTCACCCATCTGACAGAGCTAAAAAGAAGACTGCAAGAGAAAGAAGTGCTTCGATGCACTTGCTGAGCACAGCAGGCCTGTCCAGGTGACAGTCAGCTCAACCACATACTTCCATCTGGATTACATTATGGTGTTTTCAAGAACTGTTTCAGAGAAGAGAATATGCAGTGACACAGAGAAGGACCTGAATAAGCCAGTCTGACCTAGGATCTCCTAGTAGTATGATCACAGCTACAAGATAAGGTTTAGTGGTTTGCTGTAGCTACAGTAATGGAAGGATGGTTGGACTAGATGATCTTGCAGGTCCTTTCCAACCTTGTGATTCTATGATCTGTGCTCACTATCATCAAGCTGTACGCATAGACTTCTTTATTATTAATTTAACATGCACATGTGCTTAGCTCTTACAGGTTACTGAATCTATGTGAACATACTTGGTGCCAAATCTAATATACCATCCTGCACAGACATTAGGAGTCGTAGACTTTACTGAAAAAGATACTATTTCTGAGATCTTTTTATGTCACTCCCACTTCAATATAGAAGGGAGGAACTATTTCAAAACATTTATAAAAAGATCTGAAGACAACTTTGTACCAGCTGAGAAAAGATTGTGGCTTTGGAACATAAATCAAATGTATGGATTTCAGACTACTTTTTCTACTCACGCTCTCAAGGCTCCTTTCCCCACCTCCACTCACGAGCACAAGCAGGGACACAAGTTCTAAGATTCTTTTATTATTTAAGAAACTTTTGGTGTAGCAGATGACATTAAATGTGTTAGCTGCCTACTTTTGCACAGAGGCGCTATGAACTTCAGTAACATACCATGAGCTGAATTAAATTGTCTGCCAAAAGCAAGCAAACTTTTCCAGACAATCTGTTATTTGACACACTGCAACCAGCAGAGCCTGTTTTACCATCTGCTCTACATAAAGTGCACGGTACATGTTTTACACGGTTTCTAGACGTAGCAAAGAGCCAGAGTCAACACTTCCACAGTGGGAATCCCCTGCAAGAAATTTTATCAACAATTCTTGCCCTTTTGGCTTCACGTCCTAGAAAAATCCCATGAGACTTCCTAGCCCTTCCTTACAGAGTCTGTACCCTCAGGAGAATCAAAACATGTTTCAAACCATATCCCACTAGTAAACTCCTGAGTAACTTTAAGGACTATGAAAGCACTGACAACAAACTTGTGGCTCTTTGAACTCTGTAAGGATACAAGCTTCACAGGTAGTTGCATAGGAAATCACATACTCGGATTTCTTTTACCTACAACACTCTAATTTGGAGGAATCTATGTGAGAGCTGTAATCACCTTGCCTGCACTGTAATTGTCCCAATAATAAAGTCAAAGCTCTGCCATGGAGATGTCCAGCCTTCTATCACTGATTGCTATTTATAAAGGCCCTTGTCATTACAAGACTTCTTGCACAGAAACATGAAAAAAAAATACGCAGAGCACACACAGTAAGCTGGAGGTGCATTGGCTCTGAGGTACACTCTACACATGATGTAATCCTACTTGCACACTGCAAACCTGATGTTTCCAGAAGTTACACTATGACACATAATACAGCATAGGGTGTATTCCCATCAGTGCCAACTGGTAGACTAGCATCCAGAAATCTCACACACGATCACAAAATCTCCTGGTGTACAACAGCTGCATCAAAGGAGTCCAATCTGCTGGAGTTCTCAAACATCCAGAACTTTTCAAAACCTTCCTATTCAACATCTTCCTGCCAAAAAGAGAACACATCCAAGAAACCTACATATACACACAAACGCTAGCTGCCTTGCATCAGAAAGTAAAACAGGGATGGAAAATCAGTTTGTTATCAGGGGCTGGACATACTTCTACATCCCTAATGTACCAGGAGGGTCAAAAAGCTATGACTAGAACCTTTGCAGTTTGTGTGTGTGTGTTTTAGAGGCAGGATAAAGGAATTCTTTTTGCATGTCACTGAGAAACATTTTAAGTTAAATTAAACTAACTACACAGCAGCCAGGTGGTGTTTCCAAAAATTTTTCACAACTTCTTTTTTTTTTTTTTGTGCATTGCAAATGTGATTTCTCCAGAAAATACCTTCCCAGCGACATCTCAGCAGTGCTGAGAAGGGAGAGGGAAAGGAGCAAGCATTGCCAAAAAGCAACTGTGTGACCACTCAGGCAATTAACACCAGAGGCCACAAGAGAGAAGAAAATTGGGGAACAAAGAGTCAGAGTGCTAAAGTAGTGAAATAAGACGAAGGAACACACAGAAAAGTCAGATGCTAGAAGGAGGCTGTAATTAAGTTCTGTTGTTTGTGATTTTAGTTGGTCTGTTTGCAGGATAATCTGACAAAATACACAGACCGTGCTTCATTAAGATGCCCTTATATTACTGTGACAATATCATAAATTAATGAGTTCAAAAATCATTTCTACTACACACAGAGGTGAAACTGCACTAGAAATACATTTCTTTGTATTTTATTTAAGATCATACAATAGGCTTATAATAACATTTCTAGGAGAAACATCCACAGTAAGAGACACCTTGAAAATTGGGTCTTTTTGCCTCTATACACTTTATTTCTCTTGGCTTTTGTCCCTAAAAGCCTGACTAGCATTGGGCATACAGAGTTGAAAAATATTTCTCATGTTCTCTGGCCTTGGATTGGCAACTGGCTATGCAACAGGTGGTCCAGAAGGACATCCAAGCCCAGGGATGAACTGAAAGTACATACTACAATTCAGAATCCAGAGACTGATTGTCCTGGCAGGAATGGGGTGACTGAAATGTGAGGGTTGACATTTTACATTAAAATAAAATGCTTCCCCTATGGATAAAGTATTCCTTAAAAATAGAAGAAAAGAAAAGGGAGTAAACTGACAGGAATATGAACAATGGAGAAGAAAACATATTTGCAGCACACCACGGACATAATAGTTCTTATGTTTTAAGTTTTCATCTTTCCATGGAGGGCACAACTCTACAGCTGGGCTCCATTTCCCCTGAAAAATGAAGCCATCAACTGCTGTGGAGCCCTTCAATAAGGACAGCCCAGTGCAGACTGCAGTTCTCCAGAGGAGATAAAACCTGACGAGCACTTGTGATATAAGTAGAGAGCATGAAGCTACCCAGCAGCAGCTCCCCCAGAATTATATGATAGGAAGATTTTAATACCCAAATAGAGCTATTT
Source organism: Excalfactoria chinensis (assembly GCF_039878825.1). Classification (NCBI taxonomy): domain Eukaryota; kingdom Metazoa; phylum Chordata; class Aves; order Galliformes; family Phasianidae; genus Excalfactoria; species Excalfactoria chinensis. The sequence continues at coordinate 66,062,531 of NC_092825.1, read as the reverse complement.
CCCACCTAAGCAACCAGCCATTCTGCTACAGATGAAATTCTTCAGTCTTCAACCAAGATCCTCAATTTCCCTCTGTATATATCTGCTATTTCGTATTACTTTATCAGCTTCCTGATGAGATATATGAAATCAGTACAGTCTGAGAAAGGAATTCAGCGGATAAAGTTTGAAAACTTCAATTGAAGCTGGATCAGAATGGCTTAGGCATCTCCTCTTATCATAGCACAGAGGGAAAAGACATAAATCTGGAAGCACTATAGGGAAGATTCACTGGCAAGAGGTGCGCTGATGCACTGTTTTATTCAATTGGAAGTGCTAAAGAAATAGAGGTGTAGGGTTTTTATTTTAAAAATCCAGAAAGTAAAACCGACTGGCAGAGAACATGAAGGGACAGGCTGTTCCAGCCTACAGTATTGCTCTCTTGGTCAGGTTTTCATTAGTCTCAAAACATGCTTCTCCGTATCTTATTCTTTGTGTCCTACTAACCTTGTCACAATCCTAGCAGATTTAGAGTAGCACAGGAGGCCCATCCATCTTCACAGCAAGCAGATGGCCTGCTGTACCCTGTTTTGTTTGCTGTAGCCTGCAAAGTAACACTTTCACCTCTTCTTTCTCACAACATTAATTGACTAGGAAGAAAAAAAAAAGAAAAAATTAAAAAAAAAAAAAAATCAACCATGCAAAAACTGACAATGGCTTTTATTCTTTGGGGAGATTTTAGATGCCTGAAAGAGCAGCAAGATCTCTTCACACACATGCACACACCTTTTGAGCTCACAGAGAAGAAGAATTTGAATTAGCTGCTTTCACGGTTTGAAAGCTTAATTGCTGAAGAGAGTTTTGGCATTGACTGTGGGGACATCTCTCTGGAAGATGCAGCACAATAGAAATCATAGTAAGAAAATAAGAGAAGGGAAAATAGCAGAAGACAGACATGAAGAATAGGCACCCCTCAAGAGCATACAGGTGCTCTACCCACCCAAGGGCATGAAGAAAAGCCACGTTGCCCTGCAGGAGGAGAGGTCCAAACCCCAGGGACAGAGATCCAGCTTGCTGTCTCAAGTCTACAGTCTGATCCTGTGCCTCAAGCTGTCATGCATCTGCTACTTCCCTTATGCCATTATGGTAACTCTGCCCTTGCACCCACTCTTAGAACCACAGAATCAACAAGGTTGGAAACAACTTAAAAGATCATCCAGTTCAACTGTTCACCCATTACCAATAGCTCCCACTAAACCATCACTAAACCATGTCCCTCATCACAACATCCAGTCTTTCCCTGAACACCCCCAGGGTCAGTGACTCCACTACCTCCCCAGGCAGTCCATTCCAGTGCCTGACCACTCTTTATGAGAAGTAGTATTTCCTAATGCCCAGACTGAATCTCCCATGCCACAGCTTGAAACCATCCCCTCTAGTCCTTCTTTCCACAGACCCTCACCACCTTACATCTGCTTTATAGGTGATCTATACTCTAGGTGGCGTACATGAGAAAGACAAGACAACAGAAAAGTGAAATCAAGCAGGAGCCAAAGCACTTCAAGTATCCAATTCTAAGCCTTGTTACACAGCTGCAGGTGACATACCTTTGAAACAAGGACAACACCAGGATCCTCCTCTGGTTCAGAAATTCCCAGACAAAACATTGTTTATTTAGAAAAGAATGAGACTTTATTTTCTTCCCCAGAAACAGTTTGATAGAGACAGCAAATGACCCCATCAGTTACTGCAGATAAACTTGCTTACCTAGCACATGGAAAGGCAATAGCAGATAATCAGTTCTAATGAGTGAGTGAACACAAGCCAATTAAAGAAAAGAGTCACTTACCCATCCTAAAGATCAGAACGCACCAAACACTCCAATAGGAGGAATCTCCAGGCTGAGACCCTTCCCTTTACCAGCCAGCCCTTAAATGAGGCTTAAGGAAGGGTGGAACCAGGAATTGTTTTCATCCGTGCTCCCAGGGCTGGCTGTGTCCCTTCACCAGGTGCTCAATCATTGGCTCAGGCAGTGACTTAACAAACCCTACACACCTAGCTACCGGCATTATAAGAAACGCAGTACCTTAATAGTCTACCATGCTTTTCCATCAGAAATGGCTTACAGTCTAGGATTTAAACACAAACATGGTAAACTTGATTACATCAATGAAATGGTTTGTACAGACAGCTTCGTTTATTCAAGATATCATAGCTTATTTACCAGCTTAAACAGTGAGCAGCTTTATTTTTCATTAACTTAAATTTTTAACAGGAAAGAGAAACGATATTTTGATGGAAGGCAAAAATTACATCTGAGAACAACATTACATATTCCCACTTTTTCCAGCTTCATACTGTTGGAATAATCTCCATCAGTCTGCTTTTACAGTTTAGACTATGCAAAGTCTGTGACTATAACTCAAATGTAAATAGTATATGCTTGAGTATTCCACACTGGTCTATGAAATGGGTGCCTGCATGATGGATCAGTAATATTCTGCAGTGTGTTTTAGGAATCAAACGTGGGCTCTTTGTCAAAGCATTCTGAGATGTCAGGAGTGTTATAAACTGGCTCACTGCATTTAAATAAATAACTAAATAAATAAAAATTACAATGTTCATATTCGATCTTGCAGTGTTTTTGATTCAGGCACATTAGCTGTCATTTTTTTCCCCGGAATATTTTCAAATGAATGACTTGTTTATAACAGGGTTTAGACAAACTGATACTGGGAAGAACATACGACCCCTTCTTCTATTAAATTCCAAGAACCAAATTTCCTCCAACAGCAATCTGCAGAAACACAAGCACCAAACTTACTTATACCAGAGGAGCAGACCATAAAAACTCCGAGCATGCCATGAAAAATACACATTTCCTTGAGCCCTGATAACCACCCAGCCATGCAGCACCAGTTCATCCCACACCACAGCCCAGAGGCTGTACAAAAGCAACATGCTGGAAACAACTTGTGGTCACCAGCAGCATGGAGGAGATTCAGGTTAAGATCCTTGGTGGAAGAGGTTGTGCTGCGTAGTGTCCTGCCCAGAGGCACTCCTGCCTCTTGCTCCTGTCCTCTGTCAACAACATCCCTGTTTTATTTGCCCAGTAATGACTTACTGCACAATTTGCTTGCAAAATTACAGCCTCAGCAGAAGGGGTCTACAAAGCAAGAACAAACTTAAAGGTTTCTCACCCAATTGTTTGAGTCCTATTAAGGAATAAAGCAAGAGACAAGACAAGTTCATGTGAAAGAATAAGTATTTCTCACTTAATCTTTTGAAAAAGCAGATACAACTTTTGCTAGGGAAGCAACTTGATCTTGCAGTTCACTGGCAACACGTATTGGAATTTTCTCTGTAAAGACATAATGAGATTATTATTAGCACAAAAGGGATTACCTTCAGGGCAGTTTGAAGAATGCTTTCCTTTAGTTGCTGTGCATTATTACCTCTTTCAAAGGAAGAACTTAAAGACTTCTCATTATTGCTATCTAAGGATCTTTCTTTGGCTGGGTGATAAGGAACTAGACACAACAAATTCTTATCTTTAAATGTCACCACTCACACTCAGCATGCTTCAGTTTCCCATTACTACACAGATGGAGGATTGGATTGGAGATCAAGTGTCAGAGTAACTGACTGCACAAAATTAAATTAGTTTAGAGAGAAGCCAAAATAATATCAAAACTTTCTTTTAATCACATCTCAAGCTTTATGCAATACATACAAGACATAACTTTAAGGGAGCAGACAGAGGTTTCGAAAGAGTCCTGATTTAAAACACCAGAGAAAGAGAAGGGTTATGGTTCACATGATTAGCAGGCTGCATGCAGAGGGTTCCGCTGGGATACATGGGGACTGTTGTCAGACAAACACTGCTAAGAGGATCCCAGAGGAGTTTGAAAGCCCCCAGCATGAGTATGCTGTTGGAGGTGGCAGAAACTGAGAGTTTCATTCCACCCATCCATGGTGGTCTCTACTTCTACCAGCTGTGGAATTGACCAGCATCTGCCACCTCTGTCTGGAGGGAAATGCAGTCATGTCAGTCTCTTCTGTAAAAGTGCCTGGTGTGGCAATCATCATTCCCACTAGCAACACATAACATTAGGGCTGCAACAGGCTGGAGCTGTCCAGTTTGGCATTAGCTTGTCAAAGAAACCATGGCATTCTTCTATGCAGGAGCTCCCTCTGGTTACTGCAGTCTCATGGCAGCACATGATCCTGGGTCCCTTGTCCAGACTGGAGAAGGCAAGTGATGAGGCTTTCATCAAACACTTTGGTAAGTGCCAACTTCATTTTGGCTACTTGTTCTTTTGGTGCCTGGTCCATATCCTCCATCTGATAACAAGTGACCACTTGTGTAAATAAATTTCTGAACCTGAGCTTCTATAGTGTCTGTAATCTTCACAGAGATGCTGTGATTGGCCTTCCCCCTCTTCAGAGTGAATGAGAAGCAAAAAACAGGGAGGCTGCAGTAACAGCTTCCACACTCATCTCCGGGAGCAAAGAATCCAGAGTCTCAAACAAGCAGGCATTACACTTCTGTGCAGCATCAGTAGGAACAAACTCTTGCTCCAGCCACAGAATTACACAATTTACTGGCCTGGACACGCACATACTTGCAGTTATGCAGGCCATCTTTATGTCACTTTGCACAAATACATACTTGCATATGCAGTGTTAATACAGCAAGTGTCATACACAAGTGCATGTATATACAGGGTGGCAAACAGAGCTGGGAATCCAAAAACCAGACCATGGCATGCTAGCACAAAAAAAAAAAAAAAAAAAAAAAAAAAAAAAGAAGAAAAGGAAAGAAAGGGGAAAATAAGAAAAAGAGGCAATTGAAGCTCTTGGCCTTGCTCTTCATGTTTCTTTAGCCTTGTATTTGGAATACAAGCAATACAGAACCCGCATTGTAGTCTTCAGATCTCCTTTCACAATATCTGTGGATACACAAGAAGGAACAAAACCAGATGGGAAGCAATATGGGGATGCATAGCAAGAACAAAGAAGATAATTTAACAGGACTTTACGCCTTTCATTTTTCATACACCTTTCATTGTTTATGATTCTTCTATGGTATGAATCATACAGGGAATTGCCTGATACTATTTTTTTTTTGGTCACTTTTCTATCATGTTTTTCTGCTGTTGGTTGTTCTCTTTTTTTGATTTTAGTTTTCAGCTTCCACATTCTTGTTATACAACCTTCCGCTGTGTTTAATACTTGCAATGGAAGACGGTAATTAATAGAGAGGGTTTACTATTCTTCTAATATTGTTGTAAATCATCAGAAGAAACAATGAAACACCACTAGATGAGCTCCTTGTAGAGTAAGTAGTGTATTTGTAGTAGGCACCCCTAAATCATATTAAAATTGATTACTAACTGAGGATTTTCTCTGTGAAGCTGAAGAATCTGTGGGTGTTGGCACCAATGTTTGTTTTATTAAAAGATCAAACATGTATTTGAGGCAGTAGAGAATAGTCAGAGGAAAGGAAAAAACAAGGCTTTAGCTCTTTTCATATAAAAAGTTGATCCCGGCATGGAGATCTGAGTTCATGCCAGTTACTTGTTACGTATTTAATACAAATAGCTTTCTAAACTCATAGCTCTATGCCTTATGGCCAAAGGCCCACAGTTCATACATGCCCATCCTGCAAATTTCCAGCATCACCAAAGTGATGGAAGAAAAAGAAAACAGAAATAAAAACACTGGAAGTCCTATATTCTGTCATTCCCTCTCCTTGATGCGCGAGGTTCCATACTAAATACAGACACAGACTTGCTGATGAACAGTGGAATTTTTTCTTATTTTTAACAAACTCTTGATTTTCTTACTCAGCAACAAGATTTGGAATTTGTGGGAACAGTGACAGACTGAGGTTGTGTGCCTTGCCCTTTGCAAGAAGTCAGTCTGAGCAGCCACAGCCCTCTCCTGTGCTATTTGAGAACTCATTAATGCAGCTGCAACCCACATCCCCATTGCACATGGATGAGCAGCTGGTCAAAAATGTTCTGTTGGGCAATTCTTAAGTAGGAAAGTTGGACTCAATCAAGGGATTTTTTTTTTTGGCAAGGAACTTACAGGAACAGGAACACACATCCCAGCAAAATCAGGCACAAAGCACTGACTCAGCAATGTAAGCATTCACTTGAATGACAGAGATCAAGATTCAGCTCAGAAGTCTGAACTAGGCAGAGCAACAACTAAGACCTATGAATGTCACGTTCAGGAGATTGACCCACCAGCCACTCTGGCTTTGGATAAAGCAGTCAGTCTTTCTGATTCTCAGGACATTTTTTGAAAGGTGTCTTCCCATATAAAACAAGTTTGGTTTTGTATCACCTAAACTTCTTATGAGACAGGAAAATGGCTTTCCCTCCAGCTCAGCTGCTGTACTTTCAATAACTGCCACTCTTCTAAATCTGTGACAAACACTGACTTATTAAACAGTTTAAAGTCAGAGTTATTAGTATATCTGTAATACTATAACATCTTTAGCACAGAAATAATTAAAAAAAAAAAACAAACAATTTTCAGCTTTATTATTATTCATTCTGAACAAGGAGCTATGGGTCAATCATATAATGAAATGCATGGGTGTCACACTGCAGAAGCTACTTTCTTCAATCACCCTTGGTTTTGCTAGCCAGAATGTTAGCAGTGCTACTCCGGACAAGACTGTGTGCTATGACTCACCCTCAGAGTTCACAGAAAAGCTGAGAAGACCTCCATCCGTTAGCAAGTCCAATGCAAGGTTAACATTGTGAAGCTGTTGACATGAGAGAGATATCGGTGTAATAGAAAATACTGTCCATCTAGCAGCATAACAACCAGGATATTTTTGGAAGTATTTCTCTAGTAGCTAGAATAAAATACTGATTCATAAATATGAACCAATATTCATCTCCTTATTTTTGATGGAGTGGTTTTCAGAATGGCTGCCATTTATCATATAAAATCAGATGTACAATCCATCTCCAACAATATGTATCCCACCCATGCAGTGGGAATAACAATCCATTCATTTAAAAATAGACCTTGCATGAGCAAGTCTTCTGTTAATGGATGTTTCCACGGGGACAGCAGGGTAGAATCACAACTGGATCTAACAAATGCATCGAATTTATTTCTACTTTTCCTTTTTTTTTTGGTTAAACAATGCCCATATGCTTACCATATTTGGAACCAAAGAAGAAAAAGTATGCAAGTAAAAAGTTGTCTAAGTTGTCTGCATTTCATTTAGGATTACCAAGATTGGAAATCTTCTGATCAGCTGTATCTGCAAGGTTTATGCTTTAACATATAAAGATGTATATACGTGTAATGGTAGCGATGATATCCCTTAACGTTACTCCTGAGAAATTAAGCATACCTCTATAAATAAAGGCTGGGCTTCTCATCCCAGTTTTACCTCACTTGTTTTTCTCTCACTTTCCCACATGAAAGTTGCACCACAGGCATATGCAGTAATGATGAATGATATTTCAAAAATAATATTACATTCAAATTACTAGCTCCTTACAGCTTAAGGGCAGCTATTTACTTGCACAGTAATTAGCAGGCTCTCTCCCTCTAATGATGTAACAAGGTCTGTAAGAACTTCAGATTTTCTTTGTACGTTCCTTAGGCTACTGAGCAATTTATCCTTCAGGAGGTACAACATTAAATTCTGCCATGCTGTTCCCTATTATCTTCTGACAACAAGCACTGGGATCCCACGTGCATAAGCCAAGCAAAAACCGTGTGCTCTGGAGTGAAGTGATAGATTTATGTTTTACCTGGTTCTGTGATTTACAAGTAACTGAGACTGACAGAATTTGAGCTTGTTTTCCTCTTCTCATACTCAGCAGACAGGAGAGCTTAAGCTCATACCAATCTACACATTTTTTCTGATCAGAATGAATAAATCAAATGTTTTCTTATTGAATCTGCAAAGGTAAAAGGGCCTCATTTTCCTCCCTGTAAGCATCTGAGATTTTCAAGGGAAGGAAACATACAGATTTCAAAGTAAATCTTCAGACAGAAATACTGATAATTACCTAAGAAAGGCAACCTAGAAAAGTAAGTTGTTCCATCCAGCTGCACTTCCACACTCAGAAGAGATGGTAAATTCTCTAGGATTTACAATCTGACAGCGATCAGATTGTTTGGGATATTTCAGCTCTGGGACTGGTTTGACAAAAACTACCAAGTCTGCACAGTTGTGATAAGCACAGGGGCTCTCTCAGGCCTTATCACCTGGCCACACCAAGTTCACCCTTTGCTCCAGCCTGATAATCCCATAATTCTATTCCTTATTTAATAATATATGATTTTCTATAGAACCAGAACCAGACCTTGCTTACAGCTGCTTATAAGCCTTGCTGTTTGCAGGAGACAACCAGAAAACCTGAACAAAAGTAACCCACTCACAGCACCTGCAGGCTGGTCACCTCCAGGATTTTGGCTTCACTTTGCTCTGTTCTCCTGCCCCTGCAACATGAGCTCCCATCCTCCCTATCTCCTTTAGTTTTTGTTTCTATTTTCCTTGTTGGTATCACAACTTCCAGTTTCCTCTCCTTGTGACTCATAGTTTGGAACTACAAGCTTCCAGCTTGAGTGCAAGTTGGTGCACTGCACTGATCTCAGTGGTGCATGTGGTTGTCACACTTTTATTACATGAATGACATGTTTTAAATATCAACAAAGGTTATATTTTCATACTTTACTGTACCAATTAATGTCTAAAATGGCAGGGAGTAAGACAGCACATGGGAATTGAACGACATATTTAATGTTCAAATGACAGCTGAGCCACGGTAGTTCAATATTTTTAGTTGTACTGTCATCTTGCTTTCTTTCTTGTAATAAACATCAGACAAGTGTAGCAGTAAATAACATTTTGGCAAAGTATTCAACAGCAAATACAGCTCTTGAAAGTAACTTTGCTAAAATGAAATTGCTGGGATGTGTAGCATTGAATTGAACCAGTATGTAGTCCCTCTATAACCTCCTCTGGGGCCAGTGACCATTGGAAGCAGAGTAAGAACTAGGAATTCTAAGCTCTGGTTTGTACATAAAATGTAGAGAGGCATCTCATTTCTTGAGATCTGTGCAAGCCAGAATAGGGCTCATACAGAAAGAAAAACATTATCTACAAATCTTATATTAAAAAATATTCATTGACTTCTGATTGTAGTTATTGAAAATACTTGAAGTTTGATCTTAATTCAATAAATCAGAGCACACAATTTTGAAAACTGAGTGGAAGAGGAGAAAGGGAAAGATTTTATGCTTTGATTTTATTTAACTCTTCAAAACGTGTTTCCCATCGTCTTAGATATAAAATCTGAATTTTCCTAACGCCTTTAACAGTCAACCAATTTTGACAAAATCTGAACCTACATCTCAGTCAACTGTGCTTTTAAATGCTTTGATGATCTCCACAGAAGTATCTATTATTGAAGAAGGGATCTCTGAGAATTTTCATCACAGATAAATAGTGCCCGGGGAGATGAGCTGCAGTGAGACTGGGAATCGACATTTGTGTGGGAAACCCTGAATGCAAGTCACATCAGAGGAGAGATTCCCTTCTCCAATATCTCTAGAGAACAAACAATATGAAACATTTCATCTTCAGAGACCCAAATGAATACAACTCAGGAAAAACATTCAGGGTTTCAACTGGATGATCATCATGGTCCTTTTCAACCCAGGCCATTCTATGATTCTGATTTTCTGAGCCATTCACTGACCCAAATGGAAAAAGGAGTTTGATTTTACGGTGCAGAGGCATGTGCGTATACAAAACCATCAACATAAATAACAGTCCTCATGGTCAGCTTCCTAGAAGCTGCATAATCCACCAGGATCAGCAACTGAGCCACATCAGAAACACCTATGACCTTTAGCCACATCAGAAACAATTTGAAAAGATCTCAGATACCTCAAAATATTTCAGTATCCTGGATCTGTGGCTGGGGCATTCACACCAGCAACCCAGCATGCACTTCCTTCTGGCTGACACTACTATTGTCTTCGGAAGTTCCGATAAAATCTGCCTGGTAGAGGTTGAGAATGGAGCCAGGCAAGGACAACTGGGTACATTACAGCTCCCAGCCTTGGGGGAAGAAAGGTTGTATATTCTCAAGAGCTTCTAAAGTACAGAAAGGGCCTTCAAAATGTTCTGGTCATGTCTCAATTATGGTATATTTTTAGGATGGCATAAGGAAAGCTATATGAATCCAATTCTGTTATGCAAGATATGTCATCCATTTAACAATGTCATTTGTAGGACAGACTTGTAGGAGGATAGCACACCAATTCCTTGCTGCAGAGAGACTGTTTTTAACTGGGAGGCTTCAGAAGAATGCATCTGCATAAATAAATGCAATTAACAATAGCTCATATCACATAAGACAATACGTTTTTGAAGATGATAACAATACATCCCAAAGTACTCAAACAGCACCATGTACCTGCATTTGTACTGTCCCAAAACATTACCAGCAAACACCATGCGTGCATATGGCTTTATACACAGCAGCAGTTGCAGCAAGACACGGAGCTCTTCTGACATATGGAAGCAATAAATACACAAGATGTTTGAAGCTTCAGGCTCTAAGTGATTAAATAACGACTTACCATCTCTGTGGTGCTGGCTGGAGTCAGAAAGAAATCCCTTAAATTCAGAAAATAACCTTCTAGTTGTCCAATTAACAGAAGTAAAATAACCCCATCTGCAAACTGGAAGAGGAACGATTTGAATATTATTTATTATGTGGGCTTTTAGTAAATTCCAAAGATAAACAGCACTCTAGTGATAAGGGAATTGCAACGCTACTCTGGCAACCAGACAGCCCAATGACTCATCCTCCTCGACCTCTCAGACAGCACGCTTCATACATACTTACATAAGGCTCCTAAACTCATATTAAAAAAAAAATACGACCTCAGGAAAGGACCGCTATTAAAACAAACTGTTCCAGATGTGAAGAGACTTTAGACAGCCACAAGTGACAAACACATGAATACACTTGTGTACAGTGCCTGAGATTTATGACAAAAGCCTCCCAGAACTTCCCTTCTCACAGACTGATTTCTCTTGCTGCTACAGTGTACGTGTCCATGGAAGCAAAGAAAGATGTACCAGGGACACCCCTGAAATCTCTTCCCATCTCTTGCTCCATCCCCAAGAACCATGGGGGTGTGATTGAGCCTTTCATTGCTGTGCATGGGAGGTGATCCTGAGTTGTCCAGCAAGCACTTCTGCAATTTCAGGGACTCTAAGGAAGCTCGATGTTCAAAGGATGGAGTTCTGCCATTTAAAGAAAATCAAGCCTTCCTACCCTGCAGCAAACCCCGCATTAAGGATCACTAAACACCAGCAACCAACCTGACTTTCAGTGTAATTGTCAGAAATCAGCCTTACTTCAGAAAGATGGGAGTTCATTCAACTCTGAAAATGACTCCCCGTAGCATTACAAGGAACGCACAGTATTCAGTACAGTGCGGTATTTTTCCATTTCTTAGAAGTTTCTCAAGCTTCAGAGACTGCAGCCTGATATCTTAACCCAAAACTAGATACAATCATTACGTTGCTAAGTTTAAAGCACAAAGGAAGGATCCTAATGGTAAAGAAAACACTCGAGTAAATGACAGAAGATGATAAGGTGCAGCTCAGTGCAGGCTACCTGAGATTCCATGTCTTTCACATTTAATCCCAATTTTCCAACATGCTGGTTGACAAACTGCAAAAACACCTGAGGAAAACAGAGGGGGAGGAATAAAAGAGCACTTTTTTTCAGTGAAGTCACGAATTATGTTTCACCCAACATATTTTGTTGTCTATTAAGGAATAAATAAATAAATTACCTTTTTTACATCATCCAGTCTTTCAGGAGCACGGCTAAATAATTCATCAAAGGCATCATCCGCTGTATCAAAACAACATTCATCACTACTGTTTGGAATAAACTGTCAGATCACAGGTTTAAGATGTCTTGAGAAGGAGAAAGGCAATCACACCTTATAAACCAGGTAGGAGAAATGTTTTGGGGAGAAGGGAAAAAAATCCTGCTTTTGGATTTAACAGAGGTAGAGGCTTCTCTTTAGCCTGACTATACCAAATTTAATTCATTCAGCTCTGTAATTTTTACCTGTAGATGTTCTCAAGATTTGCACTGCACCAATTCTGGCAGCAAAACTAAATGGGGAATAGATTTCTCGGGTGCAGGTAGGCAAATGCAACTCTACTTAAGGAAGGTTCCCCCGGAAAGCCAGCAGCAGGGAAGCCTCAGCTGTGAAGGAGCTTAGCTGGTTTGCCCTCCCTCCCTGCTGGGAAGCAGGTGAATGGGATCCCATCACATCTCAGAGCCAGGCTGCAATCTGCAGCAGTCTCACAAACGAGAGAGCCCTCTTCTGGAGCTGTGCTATGAGACTCCTTTCAGTCTTTGTTAAGCAAGCCGTGTTAAAAATAGATGGAGACAGCATTCAGAAGAGTGTATTTCAGATTTCTTTTTCCAGCAGAATCAATCCATTCGAGGAAATACTCAATTACAGTATTTTTCACTGTTTCAGCTAGAGGCCAGTCAGGGGAATAAGTGATAAACATGTATTAAACGATACAGTTTGCACCTCTGCAAAGTATGAAATGCTAATACAAAGGGCTCAGCAGAGAATTAAAACAGTTGCACCAATTTACCAGGGATGAAAAACGCTCCTTTGCAGCAAGGAGCAGCTCATGGTGTGTTAGCCAAAGCCTCAAGCCAAAGCTTGGGCAGTTCCAAGACATTCTACAGGCTCCGCACGCATGGACAATTTTCACCTCAAGTGTTTCATAGCCCTCAAAAGCCCTAAAGGTAAAATCTCCAGGGAGGCTGCTTGCTTTAGCGAGCTGCTACCCATAACAAAGCATAGGATTTCAGAATCCTATTTGAAAGCTGAAGAAAGGAAAGGACACTGAAACTATTGAGGCAAGAAGAAACACAGTTCTCATGGCACTGTGTTCATAAGTAGTTCCAACAGAGAATGAAATCAGCACAGACTAATTATTTCTTTTAATTCAAGGCATACTTTGTCCCCAGACAGGACTTCTCTGCTGGGTCATCAGCCCACTGCATCATTCCCTGTCTCACCTCCCACCAGCAGCCTACAGGCAAACGGACTGTCCAGCTTCCAAGCCATATGGTGTTGAACGTACAGACTTTAATAGAAGACATTTAGAGAAAAACTCTAGGAGAAATCAATGAGTCTCCACTAATTCTGGTGGAAACGTAATGATTTTATCATGCGGTAAAAATCGATCCCACCTTGGGGCATAATAATACATAATGGAGAAACGCTGGATTTAGCAATGCCAGTACTTACTCGACTGCTCTTCTGAATTCTCTCTAGAGGTGCAATAAAAAAGAAAAAAAATTAGAAGAAGCATTCAACAGAACTGATTTTATTCATAAGCAAAGCTTATCTGGGCCATCAGGCACCTTGTAAAGCAGGAGATACAGTACGAATTGCCATTAACTTTATGTCAGAGTAACTTTCCAACAGACGCTTTTAAGCACACTGTATATCTGTGCAGACACTTGGAAGCATATGAGAATTTAACTGGCCCACATACCAATGAACGTTTATTTTTTAAACACATCCCATAATAACCTCTTGCACTAAGTTGCTCATGAAATTAGAATTTGAAGATGTTCTAGCATATAAAAAATGACAGTAGGGAACTGTTTCTGGTTCTTGGAATGATGGTCATATTTTCTTGGTGTAAAAATGATATCCTGCCAGATCTGTAATAACCACAATACCTCTCAGACTCAGCAAGCTCAAACCTTATTTCATCAGCATCAAAATAAGCAAAAAATCCGCCTCCTTTCTCTTAATTTATGGAGGCAATAAAAACAAATGAATAGTAGATAGAAACCACTGTGGCTTTATAAAATGTCCTGTTTATTTTACAGTGAGTTTAGAATACTGTATGTTTATTACTATTTTTATTACTATATTCCATGGCAATAACAACCTCATAAATACTTATATACATTCTTTTAGAGAAATTTAAATAAAAAGTAGAACATGCATATGCATTTTTGTCATCATCATAATATCAGATATTTTTTGTTTCTAAGGGGAAAAACACCCACAATATTTCCTTTCTGATTGACAGTGTACAAACCAAATATATCCCCTCTTACTTGCTTCCAGTGATATATTCCACCCCATTTGCTGTCTTCAATCCTTTGGAGGTGTTCTGTTAAACAGAAAATATATATTTTTGGTTTTGTTATGCAAAACAATCTGAAAGCATTGGTGACACTTTCATGAACTGTCTGCTGCCTTAAATGACTACCAGCGAGCATTTATCAAGAAGCCCAGCACAATTAGTACAGGCACTTTGAGAGGCTGCTTCTCATTTCTGCTCTCTTCAACCGAGAATGACCTATTCCCTTCAGGAGCATTAATTTCTCTTGTGAAGAAGCAGCTCGCCAGCAAAACCCCACCATCTCCATTACCACTGCCCTCTCTCTCTCAGGGCTAGTATCCATTTCTGATACAGTGGTTTCACAGATACTCCCTCCTGATTTCTGTGCTCTGAGGTACTTGCAGCCACACAGGGCACTAGTGGGAGGACTGCTCTATAATGAGTCTGACTTTTTACTGGTAGGAAGGATTCACGTGACAGGAGCATCTGATCACTGCAAAGGGACAAGTAATTAGAGTAATTCCAAAAAATCAGAAGCTCTACTTGTGCCTATGTGCTGGGCTGGGACACAGACACTGAAGAGGCTGTCCCTCCCAGACACTTTGAATCCTCTGGACATGAAATATGTATTTTAAGTGCATGCGTAGTTCCAGTTATCATTCTTTGAAGAGTGGAAACTGTAGGTAATGCCACACAAGGTGCAGGGCTCAAAACACAACTGAATGGCAACCGTTACCCTTGAAACCGCAATCTAGCGGTGCTGATTTTTGCAGCCGCATCCCAAACCACGGGCTTTTCAATATTCTCCAATAGCCCCAGAGCTAACTTCAAGAAACACAGTGGAGGAAGAAAGCATGCAAATCTCAGCTCATAGAGAAAAACATCAAAATGTAACCCCAGCACCTATCTTTTTAAAGTTACAGCATCAGAACTAACCTCAAAAATGTATGGCCTAGCCATTAAATTGAAAGACACGGTTCACAGAAAATAAGTCTCCCATTTACTGTTGCACACAGATTTCTCCTTAATTATCAATAAAACTAGGTCTCGTGAAGTGTTTCTACGATATTCAGTGACAAATATTAAAGCCATAAATACCTCAATGGTGATTGTTTCCACATGAACATTTGGAGGAAAAGCCAGACTGGGCTGGAAGTGCTTTGCTATTGCAACCAGAAGATGCAGTGTGCTCAGTAGGTCCTTTGCTAAAATAGCTATACCATGTAAAGAAAGAAAACAAAGTTTACTGTGCAAAACAATTAAACCTCACTGTAATATCCTAAGTTCTTCCTGGACAGAGCATCCCAAAGTCATGGTAACACAGATGGGACATCAAGCTGGGGTTTATATCACAGTTCAGCAATACCACATCTTAAAAGTCCTTTTAGTGAGACATACATGTGGATGCTAAAGGCTGTTAAACCACATATCTGGAGGACACATCTGCACCTAGTCAGGGACAGATACTCTTGTCTCACTTGTGGTTCAACTAATAATTGCAAACAGGTCACTTAATTACTTTTCTGGCACTCCACTGCTTCACAGCAGTCTTACAGCAGAGGAGGCCTTGGGATGGGTAATTTCGTCCTGTTTCACAGCTGCACCTACCTTCCACACTCCATTTCAGCTGACTTTCTTCCAGTTGCAAACACTTAGCCACGGCTTCCAGAATCACAGAGAGCTTCTGACGCTGTTTTTTTTCTGTTAATGCTATCTTGTCAACATCCAGCTTGAGAGATCCTAGATTTTCTTTGACAGAGAGCCCACATAAAGAAGATGGATGCATTTAACACCATCACAGAGAGGAAAAAAATCAATATAAAATCACAGCAAAGCGCACGAAGTCTTGTTCCCAATGCCCAGTACCATTTAACAGCTCCCACAGCTCAGACCCACAGCCCACCAGCATATGCCTTGCCGGACTCCCACACTCTCTGATAGCCTCAAGTAAAATCAGCAGAACTCTAAAGGTCTCAGCCTTTTCTTTACAGCAGCATCTCCCATCCCCAGCACTCCACAGTGCTCCTTTTCCTAGGGGAAGCTACAGGAATTCAATACATGAAGCCTTCCTGTAGGCACTGCACAAAGGCCGTACTAACTCACACATACAGAAGAAATCACAGCTCATTGCTCAGACAAGCTGTCTATGAAAACAAGCCAATCCTATTCAGTCTGCTATCTTCAGCCTTGAGGAAAAGAAGATGGGATTTGAAAAGAGTGCCACAAAAAAGAAAAACAAAGCAGGGACAGGAAAACTGAAGAAGCAAATGGACCAAGAGGCTTTTCCAAGGGGTCACATCTTTAATAAATAGATATTCATCAATTCAGAGTATTAGATCTGAAACTGAAAACAAAAAAGCTGGAAAACATGGAAATAATTGTACTGATCCCATTCAATGTTTCTGGTAGCATCATCAGTTGCCTTTGTGCTCCTGGCTGATGCTAAAGACTTCCAGAGAAGACAAACAATAATTGAATAAAACAATAGTGGATCACCAGGCATCTGTTCAGAATTGCCTTTATTACAACTTATTCACAGATCTTTCCATTCAAGAGTACGTTTATTCTACCTTTGTAAAGTCTTTCCATTATTGATTTGTGAGCTTAACTCAGAGGCAGCTTACCCAAGAGATGATGAAGTACCAGCCCATCATACAGATCTTCTTCCAGACTTTTAACTACTATGTGCTCCTCTTTCAGAGTTGTGTTAATCCAGTCAATCAGCAGCTATGGAGGAAAACAAAACAGCTGACAATTATATTTTTGTCTGGACAATTCCTCAGTGCTCTGCCATGCTTCAGCTCTCTCTCTTTAGTCTCTTATTTCATGTTTCATTTTGCTTTCAACCTCTATTTCCTCTTTGCCTCTTGGTTATTTTTAAAGAAAACTGAAGTTAAATGTCAGTTAGTTCTTCCTAATAATACAAGGCTCGTTGGTCACTTCTGGGCAAACTTTTAGGTGAGACAGGTGCCTCCCAAGTCATATTCTCATGAATTTTGTAGAAGCAGATATACAGGAAAGAAGGTAGGCCCTACTGCCACTTCCATGAGGGAGAAGGCTGTATAGTAGACCTCCAACCCCCTGCCTTTATTAGACGTCAGAGAATTCACACACAGACAAAAGTTTGTGAAACCCTTCTCTCATTCTGTGGGTTGTATCCTGCATGTATGAGACCAAAGGAGCTCTTCAGTATTTCCCCAAGCCCTTATTAGGTCACACATGCTAATACAAAGGCGAGAGGACATGCTGAAGCAGAACTAAAAAGCAGCAGCCCCAGCTGGTTACTAATAAGAATCTCTTGAAAAAAGGCATGTATTGCTCATATTGCTATTTTTACTGCTCCAAGTGAGTGCTTGGAGTATGTCATATGGGTGATATCTTCCTTACTTGATGTAAATATAAGAGACAAATCAAAGCATATCCCTGTATGTTAGCCAACAGTAAGAAAAATAGAAGAAACGGTTTATAAAAAAATAAAAATAATAATCTCTGAGATGCTCAAAACTGCATGAGAAAAAAATGCCTACCTCAGACACTCCCCTGAACTGAGGAGCTCATAAAGCATGTGTAGCACACTTCCTCAACAAAGAAGTAAATGGTGTTTTCCAGTGCAGAAAGCTCTGTTCCTGCTACTGCTGGCAGGGTAAGACCTGGTGATGTCTAGGTGGGCAAGGGCTACACATATACACTAAGTGACATGGACAGGAAAGACCAAAAAGCAGAAAGTACTGCCAAGTATAGACGTATGAAACTCCTTGTTGGATATCTCAGCTCTTTACAACCACAACCGCAGCATGTAGCTCAGACTACTCTTTTGAGTTCTGTTATTAGGGTCCCACTCAGGTTCAGAGCAGAGTAGTGTGCAAAAATGAATACATTCAGAAAGGAGAAAAGGAACACCTAAAGATATTTGCTACTGGCTTCTAAAGCAACCATCTTCTCTTTTACGCGTTCTTCAATATTTACAGTAACTACAGTGAGCCATTTCACATTTCTTAGCTCTTCAGAACAAAAATACAATGCAAGACTGTCTTTTTTCAAGTCAAGTAAGGATCTCCACAGCTTCCCCTCTCCACCTCAAGCTCATCTTTGAAAGAGCCACAAACACTTCAGATGAAGAGGGCAAACAGTGGCAGTGATGGCACATAGAGGATGCCTGCCTTTGGGTCCCCATTTCCACCTTGCCATCTCCCACAGAGAAGACAGACAGCGACAAACATTCTTACAGGAGTTTCTGAGAGGGAAAGAATCAAGCACTGAAGCTCACAGAAATCTCCATATAGTAAGGAATCTCTTCATTTTTGGCAGTCTGGAAAGAACAAATGCGGTGTCTCTGTAGACAACATAATTGCATTTCGCAGCATCACCTTTCAAGATTTTCTCTTTCACACAAAAACATTGTGAAAGCCTGACACAGAAATTAAATATTTTTGATCAAATGTGCATGAAGGTTTAAGAAAACATAATAAAGAAGCACACATATTTACGGATTTATGAATGCCATATAACACACACATCAGCACAAAGCCTAAGCTTGTTTTTGTAATATTTCTAACGCTTTTAGTATCTCCATAATGCAAGAAGTGCCAGTCTCAAAAGAGACACGCCACTTTTCTTGCAGGAAATTTCAGTATGCTAGCCTTCCCCTGGGCTATGCCACTAGAAAAATACAGTGATTGAATGCACAGGGGGAATTTTCAAAATTACTTGGAAATAAAGCACTTTCCCGTGAAATAGGATTCATCCGTCACAGCTACCTCAAGCAGACAATGAACTGCACAACAGCTTGAGGGCTTTTCTGCTCTGTTCCAGTGATGACTTGCACACCTCGCTCCTCCTTACTCTGTTATTTATTAACCCATCAGGCTGCACCTTAGCTTGCGCCAAGCCAGCAGCCATCAGGAAGCTGCAGACACAAGGCAGAGGACAAGAGAGAGAACTGCTGTCCATCACCATAGCAATTTCACAGCCTGCTATCATAGGATCAGGGGAACCAACTTCCATGTACTCGAACATCTCCTGTTAGTCATAACAAGCATTGACATGGATTTCCTTTCAATCACAGCTGTCTGTCCTGGACAGATTCTTAATGCCGTGACACTATCGCTACAGCCAAGTAGCACCTGGCTACTTTATACACATGTCCTGAGTTATGTGAGAGGTCATACAAGAAAAAACAAAGATTTTAAACCTGCTCTCCACTTTACACAAAATAGAGATCATTATGTGGGGTGTCAGCACATAAAGCTTAGAATTGTACTTGACAAAGCCCAAGTGCCAGCATCAAGACGTGCCCATGTCCTTAGAGGGCTGGGTATGGGGCCAAGGAACTGTGTAATTTACATGGCTGAGCAGCAACGCAGCAGGTCAAAGCAATCTCAGGTGAGAGTTGAACTTAATAGTAAAAGAAATTGTACCAGCTTTAATTCTTCCAGTTTGGGATTGTTGCTTGAGGTGGGTTTTATGAGTTTCCTTTTCTCTCCTATGAAGGAAAGAAACAAGATCAATTACAATTATCAGATATGACTCACATGAGTTTTCTATAAAATCTGCATTATCACTAACTGACATATGTAGAAATTGCCATTTTTTATTTCAACTGATTCCCCACAAGGAAGAAAATGACTTATCAAAATACTAATGACTGCCGTCAGAAGTTATATTTCAATGTAATTCAAAACAATAAATCTAGAGGGACAATCCTGGAAGCAAACAAAAGTTAGGCAGACCTTTATGTATGAAATTTCAATTTCAGTTAAAGAATCAGCTAGGACTTGTGTTGCTTCTTCATTATCTGCTTCAAGAGAGTCAGAGGCCAAACCACACACATGTCACAGCATTTACTTGCTGCTGATGAAGCCAGAAGACTACTGTTGAAAAATACACAATTCATTTGTACTACAGTTTTTCTGCTTGTCTCTTCAGGTCACTCCTTGGACCTTTTTCTGTCTTGGTTCACAAAGTACATACCTGGAGTGATGACATTCTCAACAAGGAATTGATTAAGGGCAGCAGGCTGTGTAAATGCATTTAAGAAGTCTGTGTCCATTGTATTTTTTCACTCCTGGTTACCTGATAAAAGATACAGAGTGAAAGGAAACATGAGTAAAGAAGGCATGAATCAAACAAAATAAGTGTTAGGAAGAAAACAATTGAAAAGGCTTTTGTTGTTGTTGTTTTTTTAGTTATTATTTAATGACTTATGGATCACTTCTAAAAACAATCTGAAAATAGTATCTAAACGTGTATTAAAAAAGTAAGGTTAAAAAGAAGCTTTAATTTTTCTGTTAATAATCAGAATGTAGGGAAGGAAGACCTTAAGTACAAAAACTTGCCTTAATTCCAACTAATTGTTTCATCTGAATTAATTAGTAAAATCTTTTTACATTATTTACATAAATTTACATTAAAAAAGAAAGCTTCCAGTTTCCAGATATCAATACATATAAAAACGATCGACACTTTAAACTATTAAATCAAGAATGCAGTAGTTAAATTAGACACAAGCTTACAAATACAAGCAGTTTCCTTTACTAGACCATCTGGTATGGTTGTGTAAAAAACACAGCTTCCTTCTGGGTATACAACCTCAACTTCATGTTAGATTAAGCTGCACAGCTTCTCAGCCATTTGTACTTTATACAGTGACTGCAGAATGACTTTCCTACGCAGCCTAGCCATCTTTGAATGAAAGCAGAACAGCAACACACAACACAGATATGGAACTACCCTGCCAACAAGCAGTATTACAGGCAGGCTTTTCTAAAATGGTTAGGAGCACTGCAGAAGGCAGAGAATGGAGTTGTGGGAGCAGGGAGCTGTATAACCATCCACACATGTCCTACCAAACTGAAGTTCACTGCCACCAGCAATGATCTATGAAGAAGGGGCTGGCAAAGATGTCTCCTAGGGTTCTCGAGGCCTTGAATTAAAGACACACATATGTAAGTCTGTTCCATGATGCCTATACAACATGAAAGACAGAGCCAGGCTCTACAGGACCCTTAAGTGGTTGGAAATGTTCAGTTTTAAGTGCTTGCTTTTGCAGTCTGTATGTTTATGTAAAGGCTGATCGGCCAAGTCCACAAGACTAAGAAAATTAGGATACTTTAACATGGCAAAGTCTGAAGTAAGGAATAGAACCTGAGTAGTCTCTTTTAAAAGTTGATCCAAAAAGAAGGACAGCTCTTCTTTAAGCCAAAGATAAGTTAACTTCAGCAGATCATAGAATCATCAAATATCCCAGGTTGGAAGGGACTGATGAGGATCATAGAGTCCAGCTCCAGGCTCCACAAAGGACCACCCAAAATCCAAACCCTGTATCTGAAAGCGTTGCCCAAATGCTCCTTGAATGCCGGTAGCTTGAGGCCATGCCCACTGCCCTGGGCAGCCTGTTCCAAGGCCTGACCACCCACCCTGTGGTGCAGACCCTGTCCGAGAGAGCTGTTTGCAAATGCCATTGCACAACTGCCCAAAGACAGTTTCCAAAATGGCATTTCTCTGGTAGTTTTGCACTCCAAAATGCATAGTCCTCCTCTGCAGACTCTCTCAATGTTCATTAAAGGCTCCAGTCAAAGTCCACTACAAACATATATTTTAACACTGATCTTGGCAAGCCACGATTATTGGTAGGAAGTGGCAATTAAATACTTTTGTATATCAGTCTTGCAAACAAATTAGATACGAAATGCCCAACAAATGACCAAGGAAAAAGAGTCACAAGGCAATTACTGTCATTATGGCTGCAAAATTGAACGCTGACACTAGAAACATGGATAATAAACTAAGATACTTAAGAGAAATTGAGTCATTTAGTGCCTGGGAAGCAACTGAACTATCTGAGATGAGACTGTCTATATGTAACAAACTAGGAGGAAGGAGGTAATTAGTACAGAGAAACCCAAGTCGAACTTAAATTAGGTTTCTGGCACTTGTTTTGCCTTTGACAGTTTTACTTTAAAGCCCTGTGTAATAAACCACAACTTACCAACTCAACTTCACTGCAATATTCAACTTGCACATCCCTTGCACTTCCTTTGAATATTTACACATCAAAATAAGGCATACTGCCTGCCACATCCTTTCATCTGTTTGGCCAAGGAACCCAGACATCAGAAAGCTACCTTTAACATTTGGAAGCCTGTAGGAAAGGGTCTGAAATTAAGAATTTAGCAAAAGTTAATGTACTCCAAGGACTAGGTCTTGTGTGTCGCACTTGGTCAGAATGGTAAAATGGCCATCCTGGGTGAGACAAAATGTCTCACCTGATCTCAGAGATAATTTGGATGCTGCTTGTCCCTTACGGCACCCAAAGTCAGATGCTTAGGGAAAAAGAAAACAGAGCAAGCATTCACAAGTTACTTCCCTAACACACGCTCACAAGCTTCAGTACCCTGCTGCTCGGCCTTTCTAAACCAAAACTGGAGTCCTAGTGATTTGGTGCTGTCAGAATATTTAGTTCTCATGAACTTCCCAGCCCACCCATGAGCCTTCTCCAATGCTACCACATCCTATTTGAATTGCTAGGAAACAGAACTGCACAGGTTTAGGATGGTGTCCACAGTACCCTCTGCATTGTTCTGCATGCCTTTCTTCTAATTCCTAACATCGTTTGCTTTACTGATCACTGCTGAGCATTGAGCTGACACTTTAACTGAACTGTCTATTAAAACTCCAAGATCTTATTCCCAAATATCAACACTGCTTTGAGCCCATCACTTATCTGTAGAACCAGTATTGTGTTCTCCCACTACGTGTTTCACTCTGCATTCACCTACACTGATTTCCAACAGCCATTTCAGAGGCTAAGAACTGCAGCTTCTTAGCATTTAATAGACTCATTACTTGCTACTAATAATTAGCGCTCTTCAGCAGTCTCTTGTGACAAGTCTCATTGCTGCAAGGCTTGATCCTAGGTAGTGGCCTTTCAAAAGATAACCTGCTGCAGAAACAGCATGAAACAGAACAAAATGGGATCTGGACTCCTCCTTAGGTTTAATTGCTTAATGAGAAATTGGAAAGGATGGGAGATTTGATTCTCACCTGCAAGCTTCCACATTTCCCATAACCTCTGCAGCCTAGCACCCAAATTCACTATCCAGAGCTGTTACTGACAGGCTATTTTTCTCTGGCCTCCTGCATGAATTATTTATCACTATTAGGAGGAGAGATCATTCTAGGAGACAACTGTTTGAATATTGATTGCAGTGGCATTTCACAGTGGAATTTCTTAATAAAATTGAGCTTTGGCATTATTAACTATTCAAATGAAATGGCTTTACGTGGTCCTTCATTCTGTTTTACTGAGATGTCACAGCTTGTTCACTTTAAAAGCTACAGCCGTTGTATTCCTCTTGCACCACCTGCTGTGGTGCCGATGAGTGAATTTTTGCTAGGCCGAGAACTGGACTATTGCATAATGCTGCAATGTAACGACAATGGATAAACCAACTCAGTCTTTTAGTGAGCCAGTTCAGCTCACCTCACTTCTCACAGTCTTCTCACAGTCTGACATCATCCCTGATGTACGATATAAAGCACTGGTGAGAAGACTGCGGTCCTCAACATCTGAATTGACTGTTGGATATACACAAGCACTCACCGACGTTACCAAATTGTTTCAACTGCTGAACTTCCTGTCCGAACAAGACAAAAGCCCTGCTCTGCATCAGCACAAACACATTTCCTAGGAACAGTTTTCTAAGCAGATCACACAAACAGAGAACAAAGCCCAATTTTGATGGCTAGTGATAATACTTCTGCCTTCAAAAAAGCAGAATAAATCAAAAGAGAGAGAGAACATGCGCTGTGCACCCAGCTTAAAACTTATTTTTACTTCCTTGTTCAGTATCTGACTTTTCAAAGAGCAGTATTTAGTCATTAGCATCAGAAGAGACACTGTCTCAACAAGAACAATCCATGAAAAAGCATGAAACTCTACAGCTGAAGAAAACACCACCAAAACTTCCCCTGAAAGAGTCCCAAACTTACAATTCAATTCTTCAGTATTTCTCCAGAAGTTCTTCTCACAGCAGCGCAATGCAATTGCTCAGGGGCTCAGTTCCACTGCACAGGGCAGCACGAAGCACGCACACTGTACGTGGTGAAAGCTGCACCACACAGCACTGACAGTCCTTGAAAACGAAACCAGAGTCATAAGCGGAACTTCATTGTCTGCGTGCTCAGTTCCTGCTGGTGACTGCAATAAACAGAAATACAAATGCAGGAAGCATGCATCCTCACAACTCCTGAAATGCCAGAAAGTATTAAGCAAGGTACCGTCATTGTTTCATAGCACCACATCGTTTGCTAGTCCGCATCGCTGCATGTTTTCTTTGCCTTTAATATAAGATCCATCGACAGATAAAATCATCATGCTACATTACACCTCTTACTCAAGGTAAAAGCTTTTTATAAGGCAGATCAGCACTTTTCTTCCTACCTGGCAGAAGGGGGACCTAGGCAGAAGGAAATGAGCTCATTTGTCCTTGGACAGCCAGTTATACACCAGTGCCCCAGATGCTCATCTGGTACAAGCGTAACCTCTGCTAAGTAGATCTGATACTATGCCTCCCCTTTTCTACCACTGATTAAAGAGGGAAAGCTCTCCACAGCCATTGCTTTCCCTGGACATCCTCTCCAGGTATCACTTACAGTAGTTAAGTCTTCCAGAATGTAAAA
Source organism: Excalfactoria chinensis (assembly GCF_039878825.1). NCBI lineage: Eukaryota > Metazoa > Chordata > Aves > Galliformes > Phasianidae > Excalfactoria > Excalfactoria chinensis. The sequence goes on along the minus strand of NC_092825.1, from coordinate 66,037,675 downwards.
GCAACAGCTCTGCAGTCCTCTATGAAATCCCAGAACAAGACAGGAGACAGCCACACTAATTAAGCCAGTCTGTTTTAACACTATTAAGGGACTGACTTCTGTGTTTAGCTCCACACCATAGATGAGAACTAATAGTTCTGCATGAGCTAAATAGGATAAAGGAAAGTGAGATGAAAACAGACTTCCAGGTGCTATGAATTCTTAATAACTGAGAATTTAACTCCAAAACTTCTGTCTCCAAAACTTTGTAGAGTGGTGAAGTCCTGGAACAGGCTGCCCACGGAGGCTGTGGATGCCCCATCCCTGGAGGTGTTCAAGGCCAGGTTGGATGGGGCCCTGGGCAACCTGATCTAGTAAACATGTAAGTTTGGTGGCCCTGTCAGGCAGGGGGGCTGGAGCTTCATGATCCTTGAGGTCCCTTCCAACCTGGAATCATTCTGTGATTCTGCATGATTCTGTCTAGAGGTCAAAGTACAAACTCAGCATATTCTCTAAGTAGAAAAAAAGCACATTACATTTTTAATCTTCTAACTCAGAAAAGACTAAGAGTATCTTCTATCCTATGTAGGAGTGCATGCCACAGCCCAGAAATGTAGGGAGTAAAATCAAAAAGAAGTACTAATGGAAATGCTGTACTTCTGAAATATAGTTTCTTATCAGCAAGCAGAGGGAGTAGGAACAACTAAAATATGGGAAATTAATCTGTAGTTATTAGGTCACTCCCCGCTTCAACTAGCAACTCATGTTTCTTTCTTAAAAGCCTCAGACACAATGCAGTGCAAGACAAGGCAAACAGTCTCTAATGCACATGGTGGATGGGCGTATTTTTCTTCCAAAATATCATCATCAGTGCATGAAGCATCCAGTCTTCTGCAGAACTGCACTAGTAAATTCTGTGCCAGAGCTGCATCTCGCCGCATGAATCTTTCCATTCATTCCCAAAGCACGTCTCATGCACACACCACACACACCTCAACTTCCTATAAAACAGCCATTGAAGAACAACTCAAGGAATCAGTGGTACTCCTACCAATAACAAGTTCTGATCATGAATTTTCCTGCTCTCCCAGACTGCTTTGCTTTATAGGAGAGCCACTCTTTGTCCCCTTCATACCGGAGCAAACATACAGGCATTTCCAGTGTCATTCCACACTTCGTTGGACTCCAGGACTCCAGTTCCATCATGCCTGGCTTCCCTCCTGCTCTGCTGCAGAAGAACTTGGCCCTGAGACTTTCAAAAGTATCAGACAGCATAATTCAGTTATCTCTTGCTGAAGGGAGAAGGTGAACAACACAATCAAGCAGGGCAGTAACAAAAATGCTGTTGATGAAACCTCCAAATGAGTCAGACACGTTTGTGTCTAACTGTAAAATCACATCATCAGTAGCAAGGCTAGAAAACTGAGACCACTGCTTTGCTAGGGTCACCATGCATTTAGGACCCTTGATAAAGAAGACAGCTGAAGCCCGTTGTCTTTCTGATTTGTCCACTTAGCGAAGAAAAAAAAAAAAAAAGAAAGAAAAAAAAAACCAAGATGTGGAAAACCATGTGATCGTCATTTATTTATTTATTTGAATAAATAGTACAGCAGTCACAAAACCATGCACAACACTCCTGCTGTTATCTTTAGCAAACATAGCATTGCATTGTAACTTGCTTACAGTACACAACTCTTGTCACACGTGACAAGTCCGGAATTTGATTTGCAAGACTAGTTTTTAGTAAGATATCAAGAGTAAACACTGTTAAAAACTGTAGAAAAGATTCTTAACAGAAATACATTAATACTGAAAGCCCTGGGGTTTGCGAAGGAAGGGTGAGAAGCCCTGTAAGTTTTAACTATCAAAATAATAAAATCTGCTTTGCTGCTTTTTCATCTTGAGAAATAGGATGCAGCTAAGGAATATCTGGGCTTCTTCTGTGGTAATGCAGCTCACTGATCTGAGTATGTCAAAGAAGACACACCTAAAGGCAAGTTGTATGGACTGAAGAAGGCAGACATTCATTAAGTATTTAAAAAATGTAGAAACTTTAGTGTTGCAGAGCAATCAGCATTCCTGATGAACACAACAGGGTTCAAATCTACCCCACCGGTACCCTGGGAACACATCTGAAACTCCAGTAAAGAGTACATGAACAACATTCTAAACACTGATGTATCTTTTTGAGACTAAGTATCATGCAGATATAACAAAGTCAAAAACACACGCTTAGAGAAAGCTTTACCTACACTGCTCTTCTTGTAAACTGTTCTGCCTGCAATGGAGCTCCAGTTAAGGTCCATTCCCTTTCCCAGTCAGGTCAACCATAAAGACAGCATTCTCAGAAGAGTGACCTGGTTATACAACAATGAGCTAAGGAATGAAAAATGCATTTTCCCTGTGCAACGTGTACCAACAGACTTAAAGAATGATAACAAAACAGATAACAAAACCCACAGGATATGACGATTGTCCCCAGCACATCCAGTGTGTCAATCCTGTCTTGACCAACTGGGATGTTAATGTAAGAAATGCTAGAAGAGACCCATGCCTCAGGTTGTAGAGGAGGGATTCAGGTTTCTGCAGAGTAACTACAAATACCTAACAGAATGAGACAAATACTCTCTTAAAATTTGTTATGTCCACATCTGCTCACAGGTAATTAAAATACCAGATGTAAAGTCCCATCTCAGAAATAGCCTTTCCTTCACTCAAGCCAAAAATGCTCTCATCCACCTCTTCTTATTTTCTGTTTGCTTTTTATATTAATATAGCCAGTAATTTCAGAACTAGATTCTCTGGAGGTCTTTCCCAACATTTCAGATAATACAGACAGCACTGGCTCTTCCACATCAGCTAGAGGGGGGGAGGGGGTGGAATGACAGCTCTTCTACAGACTCATTTCCCACAAATGCACTGCATTAAACAGAAAGTTTCAGAGATGTTGCAGTTCAATCATTTTCCAGCCTATTTCACAGCACAAAAGTTAGATCAATTTAATTAACTTGCCAAGAGAGCTAACCCACCTGGTCTCGGTGCTTCTACAAGTCTCCTCTACAATAAGTGCCATGACCATGGTAGAGTCTAATGATCTCATCCAAAATTCAAGCCCTGTAGCACTAGGCACTGTATGAACAGCACAAGGTCAGTCACTCCTTAAGTACAGTGACTCCCAAAGAATCTCATAGAATACATGGACCTGTATTTTTCATGGAAGAACAGAGAAGCTTCCTTTCACTTTTGTTTTGGAGGCACGAGGGGAGGTGGCACAAGTAATCCATTACTTGAAGTGAATAAGCAGAAGCCCATTTCCTTTCTTCCTAGGATTAAAAAACGTTTAAGTAGTGAAGGAAAAAAAGTCCCACTGTAAAATTCTACAGTTCAGTTCTCAGGATGACACAGGACAACTTGAAATTAGCCTGAAGCACAACTAAACATCACTGAAGAGCTTCAACTTGAAGAGTTAACCACTGGCTTGCACTAAGTACACTCTGCCTTATGTAGAAGTCAGGGTGATCCACGAGGTAAGCTCTTATTTACATAGGAATTCACTTTTCATCTTCAGTAAAGAAAATACATAAAAACTGTTTATAAATGCTTGACCCCCCAAAACTGTACAGGTGCCAACAACCTCAAGAGGAATCCAACCCCTTATCTTAGTTACATGAAATGAAGTGCCAGCCTGTGAATTGTCAAGTTCGTTATTCTCCACACTCATCTCAGAAAGGATTGGGACAGAAAGCATTAATCCAACCTGGGCATATTTGAGAAGCTCCTGATGACTGACCTGATTGAAACTGCATACCTAAAGGATGACAGTGGTTCTAGCAAACATATTTCTCCTAGAAAGGAGGTGAAATAAAAGGAGACCTCAAATGACTAGATGGTTATCCCATTGCAAGTCTTATTTTGTGTAAACACTGAATGGAAATAACAGAGCAGTATGAGTTTAACACAAAAACTGAAGCTTCAGATAGTGCTTGTAATTAGCCTCAACCTCACTCACTCAATAGAATGTACTAAACTTTATTTAACAGAAAAGGCACAGCTTCCCAATAAATTTCAATGCTGATTTTCTAATGGTTAATGGTTTCTAATACTAATGGTTAAGTCTGGAAAATCATTAAATGAAAGAAAGGTTATTACAAAATCAGTCTACTGTCATGAGTAAAGTCTCTTTTCCCTGCTTAGTTAAGTAGTTAGTGGTATATTTCCTTTATCAAGAGAATATTTGTTGATCATAGCAAACAGATTCAAGAATATCTCCTGGTAAAAGTGTAAAATATCTACACATTTTTAAGTGACATAGAGATTACACATGCATAACTTTTAGTGGGACTGTCATACAGTTACAGAGATCATAGCAATTGTGGAACGAACACATTAAGTATAGCATAAGGCACAAAGGGAATGTGCAGAGGGTGTTTTAATTGGATTTTTTTGCCTAAGAAGATTGGTAGAATGAAGATCTCAGCAGCTTCCAGGATCATTCCACATTCTTGTACTTTGTGAAGAGATTGTATAGAACCCTGAGGGTAGACTTCAGATCCAAGTTGACAACATCTGTGGAGGAAAAGGAGAAATCCTTAATTTGCTTTTTGTTCTCCATAATTTGCCCCCAAAGGAACACAAATCTTCACAACTCTGAGCCTGTAGGACCAGCAACAAAAACCTCCAATCACCACAAACCAAGCTATTTGTCATACAAGATGCATTTCAAAACAACTTCATAATGCTACAGTCACTGCTAACATCTCTAGGAACAGAAGAAAGATAATTCCTTTCCCTCATGTAAAATTAGTAACAGAGTATGTCTAATTCTGTCTGAGATGTAGGAAACGCTACATTCTGACAGCATCACTCCTATAGTATTGCCTGAGTTTCCACCAACTTTACTAGCCACAGAAGAAGCAAACCTGTACCTGCATACATCATAAAAGATCCTGAACCTCAAATATTCTAGACAGTAGGACCAGGTGAACCTCATGAGGTTCAAATAAAGCCAGGTGCAAGGTCTTGCACCTGGGTCACAGCAACCTCTACCATCAACAGGCTGGAGGGTGTTAAGAATAATATACAGACCTGCCAAAAAGGACTTGGGAGTACTGATGGATGGCAAGCTGGGCATGAGCCAGCAATGTGCCCTCACAAACCAGAAAGCCTACCATACCCTGGGCTGCATCAAAAGAAGTGTGGTCATCAGGTTGAGGGAGGTGATCCTGCCCCTCTACTCTACATTGGTGAGGCCTAACCTGGAGTACTGCATCCAGATGTGGAGTATTCAGTACAGGAGTGACATGGACCTGTTGGAGTACGTCCAAAAGCGAGCTACAGAAATGATGCAAAGGATGGAACACCTCTCCTATGATGACAGGCTAAGGGAAATAGGGAAGTTCAGCCTGGAGAAGAGAAGGCTCTGGGGAAACATGACAGCAGCCTTTCAGTATCTAAAGGGGTCTATAAGACAGAAGGGAACATACTTCTAATCAGGGTCTGTTGTGATGGGGCAAGAGGAAATGGTTTCAAACTAAAAGAGGGGAGATTTAGACTGGATATGTAAGGAAGAAGATTTTACAGTGAGAGTGGTGAGGTTGCCCAGAGAAGTGGTTGGTGCTCAGTCCTTGGAGACATTCAAGCCCAGGCTGGATGGCGCTCTCAAAACTGATCGAGCTGTCCCTGTTCACTGCAAGGGAGCTGGACTAGATGATTTTTAAGGGTCCCTTTCAACTCAAATGATTCTATGAAACCCACAACTCAGCAGTGATATGCTCCACAAATAAAGCTTAAATTCTTTTTGCAGACTCAAAGCTTTCTATTACCTAATATCCTTCTTACTATGCTAGACCAGGGAACAAAACAATTCCAATAAAAAAGCTTTTCCACTAACACTTCCCATCCTGTTACTCTAATAAAATGCCAGGAAATGCCACTATTATCCAGGGATAATAGTGAAGGCTCTAGAGGTGAAAATAAAGGTTGGGTAAAATACGTAAAGAGGGAAGCAGAGGAGAAAGCAAAAGATACACAGGAAACAGTATCTATGGAAGAAGAAGGAAGCAGGAATAGATTTAAGAAATCACACAAGGAATTAGGAAGACTGCAAACAGTTAACACGTCAAGTACAATTAACATGTGGTCCAGAGGAAACAGCGACTGCCTGTTTGGTACAATCATTGCCAGGACCTCCCCACACTCCCCTCCCACCCTACACTGAATAACAGTCTTATATCCTCCACATTTCATCTGGGATTTTCAGTAACCTCTCAAACTTTTATCGTATCACTTCGCCTGTCTCGTTTAAGATTTTATATTTTGCATTTTGCTACCTAAAAGGGAACCCCCTAAGCTGAGTAGGTCCCCGGATGGTGATGATGGTAGTACTCCTCAGTTGGTGGTGCCCCCCAAGTCCATCCATTCCTCACCCACCATTAGAACATCACCATCAAAGAAAAAACGACGGGTCATCGTTATTGGTGACTCTGCGCTGAAGGGAACAGAAGGGCCAATATGTCGGCCAGACCCTCTACATAGAGAGGTCTGCTGCCTCCCGGGTGCCCGGGTTAAGGATGTAAGGATGAAGCTTCCTTCTCTAGTCCACCCCTCTGACTACTATCCCCTATTAATGTTCCAAGTTGGCAGTGATGAGTTAGGCAGAACTTCCATGAGGACTCTGAAAAAGGATTTCAGAGCTTTGGGGCGACAGGTAAAGGGTTCGGGAGCACAAGTTGTGTTCAACTCTATCCCACCTGCTTCAGGGAAGAATGAGGGATTCAATATAATGGGCCAACAGATCAATACCTGGCTCCGAGCTTGGTGTGCCCGGCAGGGGTTTGGGTTTTTTGACCTTGGGTTCCACCGGTCAAAAGGGATCTTAAGGAGAGAATTGGGTAGGTTCATCCAGAGGGCTTTAAACTAGTTATGAAGGGGGGTGGGGCAGTAGCTGGGGTCACCAAAATGGAAACTGCATGCAATGTCCCTGTGCTTGCAGGAGAGGGGTATGCTTCTAAACCCCTAAGGTCTTGGCCCTTGGTGAAGGAGGAGGATGACTTGCCTCCTTGTAGGAAAAACACGAGGGCTGGTGTTAAGCTGGTGGCTGTGGAAACGCCTAATAGTAGTCACAAGGCTATTAGGGCTGCTGCTGATCGCAAGGAGGCCAAGCTCAGGTGCCTTTATGCTAATGCACGCAGCATGGGTAATAAACAAGAGGAGCTGGAGGCCATTGTTTGTTCAGAAAATTTTGATATAGTTGCCGTCACTGAAACATGGTGGAATGACTCCCACACATGGAGTGCAGTGATTGAGGGCTACCAACTTTTTAAAAAAAATAGGCTAGGTAGGAAAGGTGGTGGTGTAGCTCTCTATGTTAAAAAAGATTGTGAATGCGTGGAAATCAATAATGATGATGACAGGGTTGAAAGCTTATGGATCAGAATAAAAACCAAGGCCAACAATACCGATGTTATTGTGGGAGTTTGCTACAGGCCACCTACCCAGGATGAAGAGGTGGATGAGATGCTTTATAGGCAATTGGGGGAGGTCTCAAGGTCACTCCCCCTCATTCTGGTGGGGGATTTCAACTTCCCAGACATCTGCTGGGATTACAATACAGCAGACAGGGAACAGTCTCGGAGGTTCCTAGAGTGTGTGGGAGATAACTTCCTGACACAGTTGGTGAAGGAGCCGACGAGGGGAAACAAAACTCTGGACCTGCTGTTTGTTAACAGAGATGGTCTGGTGAGGGATGTAAAGGTTGGAGGCCGTCTGGGACAAAGTGATCATGAAATGCTAGATTTCTCGATCCTTGTCGAACCGCGGAGGGGAGTCAGCAGAACTGCCACCTTGGACTTCCGGAGGGCGGACTTCAACCTCCTCAGGACTATGGTTGAGAGGGCCCCCTGGGGAGTATCTTTGGAGAGTGTGGGAGCCCAGGAAGGTTGGGAATACTTTAAGGAAATTGTCCTAAAGGCGCAGGAGCTGACTGTCCCAAAATCGCGAAAGATGAGCCGACGGGTGAGGAGGCCGGGCTGGCTGACCAGAGACCTTTGGCTTGATCTAAAGAACAAAAAGAGAGTTTACGGTCTCTGGAAGAATGGGGGAGCTACTTATGAGGATTACAGGTTTGTAGTGAGGCTGTGCAGGGAGAAAATTAGGAAGGCCAAGGCGCAGCTAGAACTGAGCTTGGCTTCTAAGGTTAAGGAGAATAGTAAATGTTTTTATAAACACATCAATACCAAGAGGAAGGCTAAGGAAAATCCCCATCCCTTGTTGGATTCTGAGGGCAACTTGGTCACTGAGGATCGGGACAAGGCTGAGGTACTTAATACCTTCTTTGCCTCGGTCTTCAATAGTTATGCTTGTAACTCCCTGGGAACGCAGCCCCCTACACTGGTAGACGGGAAGGGGGAACCAAAAGAGCCTTGCGTGATCCGTGATGAGATGGTCCTGGATCTACTTAGAAAGCTGAATGTTTATAAGTCCATGGGGCCGGATGGGTTGCACCCTAGAGTTCTGAGGGAGTTGGCGGATGTGGTCGCCAAACCACTGTCCATAATTTTTCAGCAGTCTTGGCTGACTGGGGATGTCCCGGTGGATTGGAGACTGGCAAATGTGACGCCTATCTTCAAAAAGGGCCGGAAAGATGATCCTGGCAGCTACAGGCCCATCAGTCTCACCTCGGTGCCTGGGAAGGTTATGGAAAGGATAATCTCAGGTATCATCATGGACGAACTAAAGGTCAGCCATGGGATCCGGCCTAGTCAGCATGGGTTTATGAATGGTAGATCCTGCCTGACTAACCTGATTTCATTCTATGACAAGGTGACCCGCTTAGTAGATGAGGGAAAGGCTGTCGACGTGGTCTACCTGGACTTCAGTAAGGCCTTTGACACTGTCCCCCATAACATTCTGGTAGAGAAGCTGGCTGCCCGTGGTTTGGATGGGTGCACGCTCCGCTGGGTGAAGAACTGGTTGGATGGCCGGGCCCAGAGAGTTGTGGTCAATGGAGTGGAATCCAGTTGGCGGCCGGTCACAAGTGGCGTCCCCCAGGGCTTGGTGCTTGGGCCGCTTCTGTATAACATCTTCATTGATGATTTGGATGAGGGGATTGAGTGCACCCTCAGTAAGTTCGCAGACGACACTAAGCTGGGAGGGAGTGTTGATCTGCCTGAGGGGAGAAGGGCACTACAGAGAGACCTGGATAGACTTGATCGATGGGCCAAGGTTAATGGAATGAGTTTCAACAGGGCCAAGTGTCGGGTCCTGCATTTTGGTCATAACAACCCCAGGCAATCCTACAGGCTTGGGGAGGTGTGGCTGGAAAGCTCCCAGACGGAAAGGGACCTTGGTGTGCTGATGGACAGTCGGCTGAATATGAGCCAGCAGTGTGCCCAGGTGGCCAAGAAGGCCAATGGCATCCTGGCTTGTATCAGGAATGGTGTGGTGAGCAGGACTAAGGAAGTCATCCTGCCCCTGTACTCAGCATTGGTGAGGCCTCACCTCGAGTACTGTGTCCAGTTTTGGGCACCTCAGCACAAGAAGGACATGGAGGTACTGGAGCAGGTCCAGAGAAGGGCAACGAGGCTTGTTAAGGGCTTGGAGAATCAGCCCTATGAGGAGAGACTAAGGAAGCTGGGGCTGTTTAGTCTGGGGAAAAGAAGGCTGAGGGGAGACCTTATTGCTGTCTTCCAGTACCTGAAAGGTTCTTACAGTGAGAGTGGGGCAGGTCTATTCTCACTACTGACTTGTGACAGGACGAGGGGAAATGGCCTCAAGTTGCGCCAGGGCAAGTTTAGGTTGGATATTAGAAAGAACTTCTTTACAGAAAGGGTGGTTAGGTACTGGAATGGGCTCCCCAAGGAGGTGGTTGAATCGCCATCCCTGGATGTGTTTAAGAGCCGCTTGGATGTGGTACTCAGGGATATGATTTAGCAGAGGTTTGTTGTTGTGGTATTGCTTTGTGGTTGTTTTTTAAGAGATAGGCTACTGGTTAGGCTGCGGTTGGACTTGATGATCTTCAAGGTCTTTTCCAACCTGAGTAATTCTATGATTCTATGATTCTATGATTCTATGATTTGCAAAAACATGGCACATCCTAAGATGTGCTGGGAGCAAGTGGCAGCAGGAAAGGGCAGAAGCAAGAGCTGAGCATCAGGCTACGGCACAGGAAGGACTGGAAGTGACCCAAACCAGCAGTTGGACAGACACCAGCCACCTGCCCTCACTCTGCTGCTGGAGGCATTTAAGGCTGACTCACTCTGATCTCCAGGAGCACTGTGAGGTACAGTGACTGCTGCTGATCACCTGTGGTGATAACCCTGAGGAATCAGAACTTTGTGAAGGTATTTATCGCTAAAAGAGAGTGGAACCAGCTCTTTTATTTGGCAGTGAAATGTTATGTGGATTTGAGTCAGAAAAAGTGATTGTGGTCACATAATCTGAACTCATGTACAATGCAGTCTTCAGGGTATGTTCTTGCAGCAAGGAAGGATCACGGTATCCTGGGCTGAAATGGGATCAGCACTGACTGAAGGTTAAAGGAGGTGAGTCTTCCTCTCGAGGAAGGTGAAGCCTCATCTGGAACACTGTGTACAGTTCTGGGTTCTCCAGCACAAGGAAGAGAAGAATGGATTAGAAAGAAGTCAACAAATGGCCACAAAGATGGTTACGGGACAAGAGCAACTCTTATATGAGGAAGGAGAGAGAGCTTAGACTGTTCAGCCAAAAGAAGAGAAGGTTTGGGCAGATCCTATCAATGCATACAAATACCTGAAGGGTGTAAGAAAACAGAGCTGGGCTCTTTTCAGTGGTGCCCAGTGCCATGACCAGAGTCAACGGGCATATAGGTACAAACTGAAACACAGGAGATTCCTTCTGAACATCAGGAAATATATATATATGTATATATATTTTAATTATTATTATCATTTTTACTATGTGAGTGATGAAACAGTGGCACAAGCTGCCCAGAGTCTGTGCAGTTTCCTCCTTGGAGATCTTCAGAAGCTGCCCGGACATGGCCCCAGGTATCTGATTCTAGCTGACCCTGCTTGAGCACTGGGGACAGACCTCCAGAAGTATCTTCCAGCCATTATGTGATTCCATGAACTTGACCTTCAAAATCTTGCACTGAGCTTACTAACCAAGTGATGACTAAACTTAAAATATAAGCTTAACATTTGACTTGTGTATTTTCTTTTCAAATCTTCCAGTGGTAGAAATTCCATCTATATCCCCTGACAATTCAGACTGACGGTTAATTACCTTCACTGTTGCAAAAGATACACTGTAATTCTACTTTGACATTTTCCTGTCTTCCAGACCTTGTTATGCCTTTGTTTGCTACATTAAAGAGTGTGGTATTTTAAGATGCATCCTCCCTGTGTGGGTTATTACAGTATTCTTTATTGGTATCTTGCAGGCATTCCCAGAAGTAAGCATATTCCCAGCCTCACGTTTCTTATTTTAAGATGAAGCATACATACATAACATGCCCAACAATAACTAATAAAGTGTTAACTGAAATGGCTGTCAATCATGAAAATATTTAAAGTATTCCATGATTTTAAAAGTTTCACATCCCGTTAACAACTCCTTAAGAGGCTAAAAAATTAATCCAGTACAACACAGTTTTGCTGCAGTAACTCAGCATCAAGTTCTGCTTCAATCTATTGGAAGAACAGAGAGCAGGAGTTCTGCACGCTCCTCTTTTTGTGTATCACTGGTACAAAGGAACACTAAAACACCAAACCACCCCTTTCTTGAGAGCACCACAGAAAGCATGGGCTAAAACTAATTTAAGAGGCATTTATAACACAACTCCAACAAAAGGACATGGATTCATCTAACACATTTTGCAGCCTACTTAGGGAAGAAGAATAGATCGGTTTGGCGTTAACAGAGAATACTGCGCTCACTTTCTCAAGACCACTTAAGTCTATGACAAAATAAATTCTTGTTCTAAGAAATATATATTACATGACTGTACCGTCAAGATGCTGATCCTACAGAGGATTTGATGGAACTACAGTAACAAGCAGAGCCCAAAACAGCACTGCATAAATCAAGAAGAGTTTGTTATCGGATCTCCTAAAGGAGAAAAGCCTTTCAGTTATCTGACCCCAAGAATACAATCTAAGTGTAATAATTATGAGAATTAGACCATGAAAAGATCCTGCTTGGACTGTGATCGAGAATACCAGTCAAATTTATAACACAGCACTGCACAGCTCCTGAATCTTTCACTTGATGTGCTTATTTCAGTAAACCTGCTCCAGATAAGAAACACAGGTTAGCAAATACCCCAGACAGAGACAATTAGTCTTTTGGAAAATCATTAAGGTGCACATTGCAGCTCCACTTAATACTACTCTGTTGTCTTGAACGGAGTTGCTCTTGAAATGCACCTGCTATTACATCTTCATATATAGTTCAAAGACAAGTGTCATGTCCATACCTTCAGGGCGAGCTTTTGGTTTCTTGAGTCCTCCATCTTGCATCAGCTCAAAAGCAAAGGAAACATTGTGGACCTGAAAAAAAGAACTATTTAGAATCCTGAAGTTACACAGGCATTATAAATCCTTTAAATAAATTTTTAAAAGATGTTTTAGTCTCTTTACTCTACTTGATATATAAAATGACAATTCTATTTGAATCAATAAAACACATCTACAACTTTAAGCGTGACAGAAAGTACTCACGAGGGCCTAAGAAAGAAAGCTTGTGTCACCATAGGTCAAATACTGACCTTTTCATACACAGAAAGTAATTTCAGAATTCCAAAAGTAAAAAGGTGACTGGGTACCACATGAATCAGGGAAGTCCATTAAGCCCTAATGTCAGTCTTTTTGGCAGAGGCCAAAGAGCTCCCATTAACAACTGGAACAGAGCGGTGTTTTGCGGAGCTCTTCCTGCTTGTACCCAAGCTCAGTTGCCATCCTGGCAAAAGGACTGTAACAGAAGTGACATAACCAGAGAAGACAAAATACACAGAGGTATGTAAGAAATAAGGACAATAAATGAAATATTTCTGATTAATGTTAGACTTTTCTGCATTATTATCAGCTGTATTTCAAGCAACATCAGCATCACATCATCAAGGAACAAGGCATCTGGACGCTTTACCTTTACTTGGAAAGTGATAAAATTCAAATCAGATTTCTCAAATAAAGGTGAATGAAATGCTTTGTGGTGGCAGTTCCCGAGCAGTCTGATGCTGCAAAATGAGCTAGGCACAGCTGTGCAGAAAGGCAGACTGAGAAACCCTCCAAGGACCACACATGAATGTGAAGTCAGAGAAAAGAAAGCAGACAAAAAGTAAAAATACAAGAAGGAGGCAAGATTAAAAGAAGATACTCATTGAAGAGTGAACATCATGGGTTAAAGAGACCTACACAGCAGCTTTCTCCGCCATGTTGAATGAAATATAAACAAGTAAATTTGGATTTTGAATCCTGTGCAGTTCTGTCCCTGCGAGTGACAGTTTTGGAGATGCAGAGCAAAAAGGAGAGATTTAATTAAAGCTACTCATCTTGGAAATCAGGGAGTTCTGCATACAAAGCTCCCCTGCAACAAGGATGAAAGGCCCCTTTCACTGACATTTATTGCTCAGGACTTTATTAATCTTTTTACCTGCTCCAATTTCCCCTCATTCATTGTGACAAAGCCAATCATTTTCCAGATGAAAATATATTTTTTCCCCTTCCCAAAAGACTGAGTTTACCTCTTGCACTTTGAGTTACAAATCCTCTTTTCTTAAAGCAAAACCTCCAAACAGAAACAAAATGTTACTTCAGGAATACTGGATAACTCTAATTTAAACCATGAACAACAAAACCTTGCCTGAACGAGCACTGGCTATGACTCAGCATACTGCATCTCTAAAAAGGGGGAAAACTCAAGCTACTGTAATAAAAAAGCAAGAAAAAGATATAAAGACAAGCTTGTTTCAAAGGTTATGTAACAACATTTTCTCACTGCTCTATCAAGTTCAAATTATCTAATTCCCCTCCTATCTAGAAACTCAACACCTAAACAAGCTCTCTTGCCAGAGCCTGATTTCCTTCCTTTGGGGAACCCCTTTAAGCTTCCAAGCAACAACTAGTCACATACCAAGGATGTCAACAAGCACTATGTAACTAATAGAACTAGCATGCTCAGCACAGTAGGCTGAGTTTGTACCAATGCTCACCCAGTACACATCCAATTATTCCTGCAACATTGAGATGATCCACTCAGGCAAAGCTGGGTTATTCTATCAGTGATAAGAACTCTCTCTCTCAGGGAGCATTACTGTTGCTGAAGAGTGCACTGAAGTCATACTTGGCAGGATCAGGGCCTCTTGGCCATCTTAGCTTTATACAGCTATGAAACTTGTTATCAGTGAGCTCTCAACACACAGTTTTTAACCCCAGGTCAACCAAAGACCACAGCCTGGGTACCACTTCTTCTACTACACCATATCAAGCATATCAAGTACATATCAATCAATGATATTTCGTATAACCATTACATAAACTACAGAAGAAGGACTACCAGGTGTTAGGCAATTGACACTAATGAGATGAAGGGTTGGTTTTTAGGATTGACTTACTCTGTGACTTTGGGAAGAAACTATTCTAGTGTATAGGGATGCAGATGAGCTTCCCATCACTCAACTTTTGCCTTTCTTTGCCTATTTATATAGTAAATGCTAGGCAATGCCAGGCATCAGCTATGCTGCCTAACACAATCAAGCATCCTTGAGCACAAAAAGACTTCAAGCTGTACTGCAATTTAATAAATCACTTTAATTATGGAAAGTATTATACAGCACAAAGATTTGTTGATCATATTATTGATTTATTTCTTCTAAATATTTATGAGTTTTATGTGGCAAATGACCCTTTCTTACTTAACTATGGGGAATTTACCCATAAATTTCACAAGCAACACTTGATTATACTAACTATCAAGTGCCACAGCCAATGTACCTTTGCCACAGCTCCTGAAGATAAGAATGTATTTACTGGGCACAAAGAGAAAGGACACAGTGACTGGAAAATATCATGTTGTAACAAAGCAAACAGAATACAATCTGGAATTTCTACCCACCTTTTGATCAAAACTTTCAGGCGTTAAGTAGAAGTTGTGGAGTGGAACAAAATAGTCCTCAAGGAGACCCATGAGCAAAACCAGGTAAACACCATCTGCAAACTAAATAGAAATATTGGTGACATTTCTAAGCGAAAGCATCTGTTTTCAAATAAGCACCCACAAACAAGCAGAACAATTAATGCTTGGCCCAAATGATATGCATTAGCTTCTACCACCGTTATTTGCTAGCACAGAGGCTTACAACAGTTCGGAAGTCATCAACTTTTCCTATCATGAACAGCAAGGAGCTGACAGCAAGTGCAATAAGCACTTAGGGCTTTGTTTCATCTGCTCTATGTACTCACCTGTACCACTGGAATCCACCAGTACAGCTGAGCAAAATGAATTCCTCTTTCCTTAGAAGCGCACTGTTATATACATATATGATACAAGGCTCTATCCCTACATATGGTAGGATTGTTTCCTCTACTTTCATTTCCTGAATAAAACAAGCCAATCAGATACAATGCTAACCCATTCAAGAGCATCTGTCAAGTAGTGTTTAAATCACTTATATACTGTAAATAGTTCCAGGGAGCAGAAATTAGAAACAATTTCCCTGGGAGCTACATACAACTGGCACTCCTTAAGGGTGCTGACTATTGAGTCTGACTAGACAGGGGCCAAACCCAACATCCTCAATAATTAGGCTACTGAATATTTCAGGATGAGGTAGAAGTATGTCAGCTTGTTCTCGGTTGTGATTACTTTATTTAAAAGTTCTTTTTAAACATGAGCTTTTGCTCCTTTGATTTTCTTGAAGATCCTTGCCAACTTTACTACTGTATTTAATAGAGTTTTCTTGATTAAAAGTTTAAAAAACAACAACAGCAAACCAGACAACCAGACTTCCTGGAAAACATGATTTCACACTGTATATTCATAGTCCTATTTGAACAGTACATAATAATTTCAACTGCAGTCCCTCCTCTCAAGTCATGTATATTCAACATTCAACACTCTGCCTCTAATCATAACTTTAAATAAAAAAAAAGCCATCACAGGTAGGAACCTTAACTTCATAAAGAATTGGTTCCAACTCAAAATAGACTCTTCACAGTTTCCATAAATACTAACTACTATAATAAATACTCTCAGCAGTACTGTTCAGTATTCCTACCAGACAGGATGACTACTTACTGGCTGGTGGAGGGGGGCAGATGCTATTTCCAACAGAACTCTCTCTTGTGATCCTGATATGGCATATCTGACATCCTCCAACCTTTTCAAAAGTAAATTGCTGGATACTTTCGAGGCATTTAGACACAATTTGTAGTGACAGATCAAGTCACTCAATTATTTCAACAAATATATAAAATATCAACAAATGACGGGTACTAAACCAAGTCACTCGAATCAGCTATCGGTACTCCAGGAATAATTCTCTAGATGTCATGATTTTTCATTCTTTTTTGCCAGGACATTAAATTAACCTTCCCTTCACAGCTTGATGAACTCTAGAAAGAACACTTGTTTCTGTTTTTAAAACTCAACCAAAAAGCCAATCTGAAAATAGCTTAACTTGACCTCCAGAGTTAGAACTACCCCACTGACACTGAAATTCACACTTACTTAATGTTTCCAAGCATATTCTGTATCCAGGAGATGGGGGGGCTCCTGCAGAGCTGACTGTGGTGGTAGACAGTTACCTCAGTAAGCTTTAAATAAACTAACCATGAAAGCCAACAGCAGTCAAACCATGGCAGTACATGAGCTCAGAGTTGCTAATCCACACTGCTGAGAAGTGCTCACAGGATAAAGAGGACACAGAGGCCTTTGTGGCAATAGCAAAATAGTTTCCAGTCCCTCTTTGATGTGATCAAAGCTAGCACTGATATCACTGTAATGAACTGCATGCTGCAGGCCAGATTCCTCCTGAGAGCCCCAGGCAGCCAGCTATTAAGAGCTCCCACCAGCTCATTAGGAACCTTCACTGCTAGTAAGACACAATCCACCACCCATCCATAACTATAGCAACAGCTTTACAGCATACCACTTTGATCCAGGAGTCAAGCTGCCCTGAAATCCAGAGGATTCTACAGTCATTAAAATGGACATAGTGAATATCCAAGAATTTCACCTTAAAATGCAAATCAACAGCAATATGAAGCACGTGTAAACATGCAAAAAGGGAATTAACATCAGTGAACGCCACTGCTATTTAAAAGAGCCTATAAATTAATGTGCCCAAAGAGAAGCAGTTCTGTAACAGCGTCTTACAGGGTAAAGGGCCTACATTTGTCATTTACAAAGTTAGACTACATTAAAAAAAACAACCAGAAAAAAACTTACCTGAGTTTCTAACTCCGTTACTTCCAAATTCAGTTTATTCAAGTGTTTGTTCACAAAGGTGATCAGAGACTACAAAACACCAGAACCAGTGATGTTAGAACTATAGGTGATGCCTACAGTTAATATACTCTTTTAAGTCATTTTTAAGTTTAATAAACACAACTTTGAGCTATTTACTTTTAAAGAAATGAGAGTAGAATAATCACTTTTGTTGCAACATAAGCCAGGAGTCACCAGGTGGTGCTATTACACACTTGTTATCTTTTCTAGTACATAAAACCTAACAGCGTAGTGGAAAGAAGCTGTGATGGCATTGCTTCTTTGCAGTTTCTTTGTGAAGATGAGGTCAGCAGTAGGTGCATCTACTGCCCACTAATCTTTTCAGTTTGTTAGAGAATACCCATTGAGTGCAAGGCATCAGCAACACTCATCTAAGACTCCCAACAGTTGGTACCAACAGCACACAGCTCCGTGCCCACCGCTGTTTCTGCAGTGATAGGCACTTAAAATAGCAGTCAGGATTTAACCCAAATCTGTACGGTGCATTTTTATTCACACATGCAAAATCCTGCTTAGCCAGACAGGTCTTGAAATATCGAAGCAGAAATCCAATAGCCTGCTTAGAATGCTTTCAAAAGGGACAGACACACTGTTGGAAGTCAACACTTCTGTAGCACAGGTAGAGCTAACTTAACGCTATCAGCATTAACAAGACACGTCCAGGAGACTTTTTGCAACCACCTAATGCTCATTACCCTTCAGCTCAGTGTCTCCTTGCTGGAGGATAGCACTTGAGGAATAAAAGCATGTACAACCGTCCAGCCAGAATGATCTGGATCACTGCAAATACTTTGCAGAGTGGCTTTTTCTAACCTGCACCACTTTGAATCAGATAAAGAAGTAGCTGCTGATGCAGTGAGACAACAACATGAAGCACTGATCTTTGGCTGCTTAGGAGCAGCCGAAAACAACATATATGGCAGCAAACTAAGTGTCAATGCCTCTATCAGCACTACACAGAAAAGCCTGGGACAATAAACAACAGTAACCAGACAAGAGCCTTACTGAAACTGATCAAACAAGGTACCACCTGTCTCTGAAGAAGTGATCTTTTGGGAAAAAGCAGCCTTTTTATTACATTAAAAGCCTTTTCTTCCACTTTCAGATTTCTCTGGGTACCTTTCCGAAAGTGTAAGAAGAAACCAATGTAGAAAATAAAATCTTGATTTTTATTTATTTATTTATTTTACCTTTTTGACAACGCTGAGTTTGTCCGGTGCGTGATCAAAGAGTGTGTCAAAAGCATCGCGCTCTGGTTTTACAGGGAAAAAAGTATATATTAAAATGAATACACCTCAAACAGCCAAGTACAGTAAGTATGTTATGCTTCATAAGTTTAAGGGCCTGGCTGAGGAAGATGCATAACAGAGCCCCAAGCTAAAAGTAATCACCTTGTTTTAGTGTCTACCTAAACACCAGAGCAAACCGCATTAGAAATTTCAGGGGTAACTGCAAATAAATGCGTTGTTCACTGACAGCCCATACATGCCTTTCATAATTGGCAGAAAAAAAATACATAAGTGGAAGAAAACAAAAAGTGAAACAAATTTTGACCATTCCCTAGTCATACCTTAATCAAGGAGAAACTGAAACATCACCTGATGGTACACTACAGCCATAAACATAGCTACATGCCCGTCCAAAGGGCAGCCTCAAAATCAGATATTCATATAGTTGATTTTACTCACACAACTGACTTCAGTAAAGCATAAAACTGAACACATAAGTAGAACGTGATTGACCACTCAACAGAGAACAAAGGTTACAAGCAGTATATATTTAAATCACTGTAGAGCAACTAGGCCTTACCATTGTACAGCAGCATCGGATCCAATCTAAAATCTACTAACGGGGAAAGATTTGTGCAATATTCCACACAAGCATTTCAGGGCTGACAAACTTTCCAAACACTGAATTGGTTGGATGACATTTGGAATTGAATTGCCATCATCAGGTGAAACAAGTGAAAGAAGAACTACAAATCTAAACGATTCCACTCGCTTTTAAAAAGAAATCAAAAACAGCTGGTTTTAAGATGTTAATTTTTTCAATAAGTTTCCTGTTTCCACGTTACTTTTATCTAGAAAACACGTTTTAAGAGATTTATGTTGTTAAATAAACGTATTTATTTATTTTCCAAGTTGCTTTGGTATATAAAGACACGTTATTTAGTTCCCTCCAATTACTTATTTTCTGAGTTCTTAATTCCTTACTAATGTAGGTATTCTACAATGGAGGGAAAGGGCAGTGTTCATGTATTACAACTGGGAAACCAAGAAACTAAATGACTAGTCCATTACCACACAGTTACTCAGAAAAAAACTTACACTTCTGTACTGAATAGTAAGCAGTGTAGTACTGCTAACTAAACTAAATTTAAAAAGAAAGAGAAGCTTTGGGAAGCACCACTAGAACACTTAATTTTTGTTTAGAAGACCTGATTTGTGGTTGGTAAAATCTGTCAAATCTGATGAACACGGAGGAGAGGCTCCTCAGGGAAATGGTTGTGTCACAGTCCTCGGATGTGTTTAAGAGCCATTTTGGATGCAGTGCTCAGAGATATGATTTAGCAGAGGGTTGTTAGAATTAGAGTACTATGGTTAGGCTGTGGTTGGACTTGATCTTTGAGGTCTTTTCCAACCTGGGTAATTCTATGATTCTATGAGTGAAAGTGCTGTATGAGTACTGTAAAAGGATTAGGACCAGTGTCTGCAAGTGGACAGATAGATAAACAGAGCTTTCCTTGCACTCGTACCATGTACCTTTGTTTCTTTAATTTCCATATGTCTATTTATATTTAAATTAAGCAGTCAGGCTCTGAGAAAGGTCTTACTTACTGGTGGGGGCTGCGAAGTTTTTTGTTTGCAGGCCACTAGTAATGGAAGTAGGAAATACTGCCCTGTGTGGCATTTTTACTGTTTATTACATAAGAGTGAAAACAGACCAACAAGGATTAGTCTGAAAAACAAAGGCTGTGCACTAAATGATCTGATTCTACCCACGGTGTGCAGACTAAGAAACTCTCCCAACGTTTCAAACTTGTGGCACTGCTCAATCCAGTGTCTTAGAATCACCAAGGTTGGAAAAGACCTAAAAGATCATCCAGTCCAACCGTTCACCTATTACTAATAGCTCCCACTATACCATGTCCTTCAACACAACATCCAATCGTTCCTTGAACACCCCCAGAGTCAGTGACTCCACCACCTCCCTGTGCAGTGCATTCCAGTGTCTGACTGCCTTTTCAGAGAAGGCACTTTCTTGATCTCATGAGAAAAAGCAGACAAGATTTCTGTGCTGGATATAACAAAAAATAAAATAAAATATCAGGATCAACTTTATTACTTACCAAATCTTCCCATCATCATCCTGCAAGAGAATTTAAAAACATTGTGTTAGTTTATGAATAATTGCTTTGAAAATACAAGTCCATGGGCTTAACAGGTCTTTTCCTGCAAGATGCCGAGGGCTAACTGCTCCTACCGTGTCAGGAGGCTGGGCATGTTGCAGACATGATGCAACGTGCTGCAGTGTCCGCAGCGGATCACCAGTGATGTCAAGGAAATACGTTTGAAACTAATGGAAATTATGGAAGTCATATTTTTATATGGAATTGTGGTTTTTCTTTTCTTTTTTCTTTTTTTTTTTTTTTAATGCATCATTGTTTTTATGATGAAGAGTGAATGAACGCACCTCTCTGTGGACAGTTTTCACGTATATATTCAGTAGAGACTGTAAAGCATAGCTCAGAAAGAGTAAGGCTATCTATCTCGCTTTAATCTATTTTATCTGAAGAAAGAAAACATACATCCTATTTGACTGTAAAGTAAATAATACTGACAGATGTGAATTATATACACAGCCCAGTGACATCAGCAAGCAGATGTTTATCAACTGAGCATCAGGCCCTGATTTGCTCAGGGGAATTGGAAAGTATTCACTTAATGCTGGAGTCTGCTGATTATTGCATTTTCTGTACCTGTCCAGGTATGCAACACATTGCACAGTAACCTCTATTTATATATCATTAAGTAACTTAGCAAAACACATGCATAAACACACAGAAGTAACTGTAAACATCTTTCTTGCTAAGAAATGTCCAAACCCTACCACACAGATCTTACAAACCACATCAGAAGGAGAGAGGACAAGCTAACTACACTGTTCAAGAGCATAGGAGGAATTTTGGTCCACAATACAGAAGCAGAGCTCAGATCCTACAAAGAACACTATGGATCTTTAACATCCACACAGAGATGTTATGATCTCATTTTTTAATGTTTCCATCTGAAATATCTTCCCTGCTGAGCAAGCCACATGGTACTTCATTTATCTTCAAAGCCATGGAAAGCTGAGCCAACTCCACAGGGAGACAATACACAGAAAGACTGAAGGAGGGCTTGTGTAACCCCTTTTAGAAAAGTTGACTTCAGGCCACATGAAGGAGAGCCTCATCTTTTATTTGCAGCCAAAATGCACGTCTTGCCTTTTCCTTATAAAAAGAAATGTAAAAACATAAGGCAGAGTAAACCCACTGCAAAAACTGGAGAGTAAGGATGTTTATTGAGCTCTAGCCCTCAGGTCCCGTACAAAAATAAGAGATCTCATCTCTTCTTACACCTTTATCAGGGTATCGCTTCAGTTTTGAGCCATTGCCTTTTGTCAAACTAATCTACCCCCAGAATATCTGCACTGGTCCTTTACTTAAGAGAGACAAAAACTCCAGACAGAAATGAGTTATGTATGGTGACCTGCAGAAGGAGGAATAAAGGTCAGTCCCAACGAGGTACCCAGATGAAAGTTTTTTTGATACAAGAATGTCAAGAAGACACTGATCTCCTTTGTAACATATTTCTAGAAACAAAGTGGTTTTTATACAGCTAAAAAGCAACACATTCAGGATTTTCTTAATTATTTTTCTGTTTTGTCCCTGCGAAAAATTTCACAGACACAGACTCAAACAAAAGCATTCTGTGCTTACTCTGTTGTAGTCGTCAGCTCCTCTGTAACATGAGTTGTCTGAAGAAGGCCTTCGCGTTTCTGGAAGTGAAAGGGGAGTTAGAAACAGAGACAGCAATAATGCAGGAGAAGCTCATTAGAGGCTCAAAAACATTCATCATCCTCCAGAATCCCAGAGGAGAAAACTGTGTAAACTATGTTTGCTAAGGCAAAGTTTTGTAGGGGTAGAGGTGAAACAGCTGACACAGAAGGGCTCACTCCTACAACAGTTTCATTTATCAAGCTGACAGTCAAATGAGCATTTGGGAAATGTGTATATATTTGCAGCCAGTAAACTTACTAACCATTCTCTGCCTGAGATCAGAGTCAACACTGTGCCTGGAACACAGATTAGAGAGTTTGTCAGCCTCATCTTAAACACCCCAGGGTTACTTATTTTGGTCAGTGTCAACCAAAACTTTGACTCTACCGGCAGCCTGGCTCTCAGAAGAGGTCTAGCACTGAAGAACAGACTGCCCTAGCTAGGGCTCTGCTGTGCTGGCAAAGCCCTCAGTACACCAGGGCAGCTCTCCAAGAGCAGACACATTAGTGAAGCCACCAGTCACACTCCTGCCAGCCATCACCACAGAAATGTAGAGAGCATAGAAGACCTTAGCAGTGATTTCACAACAGACAGCATCTTCCTGTTACTAGATTTTGTTTCCTTGCAATATTTTTCTGTAGGAACAAGAACTCTTGAATCCCACAAAGAGTCAGTATTTGCTAAGACCACTGCAGTCCAGCTTCCTTAGCTTGTTAAGACAGCACTTCAATACAGAGGTACCAGTGCTCCAGTTTTGGCATGTGGCAGATGCCTCTGAGGCCAGAAGTGTTTTTATCTGATTCAGAAAAACTTCTCAGCATCTCTTTTCACTAAGTCTATGGGTCCCTTACAACATTACGGCACACAGCCTTATGTTCTTGCCTCCCTCCCTTACATTAAAAAAGCTGACATCAGGAGCTCAAATATCAGCAGTCATCTAGGAACCAGGTCCTGTCAGAATGACTGAAGACACAGTTAATAATGAAAGCTGCTAGCTCTGGTAAGCAGGGAAACCAGCACCCTCAGGCAGAAGCTCTTTGCACATATACAATCTCAATCATTTTCACCAGCTGAACCCCAAACAAGAACTTATTAGGCAGAATAGCTTTGAAGAGAAGCACATCCTTCCCCAGAAGCAATCTAAACTAAGAATTGCAATAAATAATAAAAAAAAAAATCAGTAACAAGAATTTGTTCTTTTCTACTCCTTATTCAATAAATGAGGGCAGTGCTGCTTTCCCAAGCCACCCAGGGAGCCTGGTTGAGAGCAGAGTGGGAGCCACTGTCTCCCACCCTTGAGTTGCAGCTGCTCCCTCCAGAGCCTGGCCCAGAGCTGGATCCAGCCCTCTTCTGTCTTTCCAACACCTTACCTCTATATCACAAATACATCTAACCCTGCTCCCCTGAGGGAGCCACGGGAATGGTGCCAAAGGTTTGGGAATGAAAGCCAGGATGACAGCATTCATGGAAAAATGAGGAAGCAACTGACACAGCAGGGTTTTCATGTGTATGGAACAACGTTATCTTTATTCCATCATACCAAGACTCTATTTTACTCATACCAGTTTCTGGATCATTTGGTCACCGTGTGCCCTGTGAACAAAGTCTTAATAAGAGGTGATTAGTGAATAATGCCTCCAAACTGCTGATGAGGCAGAGTGCTGGATACCCACCACTGATTCCCCAGCGGGTGGAAATGGCAGCACTTCTATGCAGCCCTCTCAGAGGCAGCTGAGCACACACACAAGGAAGGCTAGGTCCCTTGGCTCTGCATTCCAAAACAAATGTCATCTATCGATAAAACTAGGATTGCTTGCACAATTGCCACCAGACGTGTCTTCTGCCTCTGACCTTTCTGTACCTCAGGCTACAGAGGAATTACTGTAAAAATACCTCAGATCTCCCACCTGCACCAAGGTGGGACATGCAGCAATTTTAAAAATGAGGAATAGAAAAGCTGAGTGCAAAAAACAGCAATTACTGAGCCTTGCAAAAACAACCAGCGGGCAGGGAGCCTTACAAACAACTTTTACACTCGCTTCTGGGAACATTTTTGTTTTCCTGAATTACACTTTTTCTTCATCATGCAAGTTCACGTTTCAAATATCAGGAGACTGTCAGATGCGAGAAAAATCTCAGGATTTCCAATTCTCACTGGAGCTTCACAACGTAACCACAAAGTTTCAACCCTCCTTGCCCTCATTAAGAAGGGCTGGAACAAAAGGGAAACACTGAGTGACACTATTATTAAAACAAGTACAAACTTAAGACTCTTAACTCAGCACTTCAAGGAGCTGTCAACAAGATCTTAACTAAAAGACTCACCTAAACCTTCGCTCTGCTAGGACACTTCATATAGAATCTGGATTTATGTTGCCATGCTCACATTTTCTACTTTATTTGGAAGAAAGACCTAAAACAATCAATTTTGGGGGTTCATTTCAAAACAGGTTTGAAATTAACTAGATTTCAGGAGTTCCACTCTTGAGAGACACCTCACTGTGTCCATTATAAAACAGTATAAGCAAAAGTGCTTTTCTGCTGGGTTAGTCTCCTTGCTGTTCTAAGCAAACAGGAACAGAGATAAAGGTTCTTCCAGACAGGGAAATTAAAGCAGAAAGCCCTCTCTAGAGCTAAATCACTAAAAATCAGAGGAAAAAATAGAGAAGAGAATGACCACAGCACTTACATAAGATAGAAAGTAATCTGTACCATTCCTGGATGGGATAAAAAATGCATACAAATTCATCAAGTAGCAATACTCTAAGCCAGCATGACAGTTTTTTGCACCATGTAAACACAGCCCCTTGTGGCAAGAAGCACCTCACGTATCTGCATAGCATGTGAACAACTCAATTAAATTGAGAAGTTTCATTCAAAGTGTCAAAGTCACCCATGAAAGTGAAACTTAACTACTCTGGAAAACGTCAGTGTTGATGTGTTCTTGGATAATTTTCCCACATCTTTCAAGGTTTTCTTGCTCTGGGATCAATTCCATAAAGCTCAGTCACTCTACACTTTACAAACTATTGATTAATCTCCTTAAATGTATATTCAGATAATAATCTTATATTAACTGTGCTCCAGTTTGAAAGAGCCCTAATAATGATTAGGATCTGTGATAAGAAATGATTTAACAATAAAATTGATAATTGTAATAGTTTTCTTACTTAAACTGAGAATAATGCTAACCTCATAACCATTTTCATATTTGTCAGTGAATAAAAGGCTAAATAAAATCCACCTACAGAGATCTGTGTTACTAAAACAGCATATATTTTTAGACCAGATGACGGATGTTGAACTACAAAGATGCATTTTTCCAAACTATAAAGCAGAATCTATTCCTTCTGCAGGAACACCGTAGAAGAAACACACTTCAGTTCATATCTTGTCTTGCATTCCACTGAAATAAACAAAGCTGAATGAAACAAGCAATGAAACAAGCCTCCTCTTGCACAGGCCCAGCTGAGGTAGGCTGACAGCAGTTGCCATAACCATTTCCAGGACCCCAGACTCTAGGTTCAAGAGCAGGAGTTTACACCTTCTGAAAAGAATCTCTCTCTCTCATCTCTTGAAAAGAATTTATTGTGAGGTAGGGAGTATCTGTTAATTAATCACTTATATCTTACCCTGTACCTCTAGAGCGTTCAGGTATGGAGACTAAAAAATGCTATTACTTAAACATAAAGGAAAATGAGGCTTGCCTAATCAACCACAATTCAACTGCATCTTGTAATGGTACCAATATTTGCAAAGCACTTTATCTTCTTGAAGTGGCAAGGAGAAGGCACTTCCATAGCCTGTTACCAGCAGCCGAGCCTGACTTGCAGCAGCGCTGAGCACCACAGCAAATAGTCATGGCATGATCAGAGGATGGCCAGATGGAACAGATCTGCCTGGTTTTGCAACCATTGTTCAGGAAAGTTGGGTTTACACACTACAAACTGTGCTGCCGTGAGAGTTTCAGTTGGAAAAGAAGGGAAGATAAAAAGCAAGAGTAGAAATGCTCTGAAAGTAGAGCTGTTGTAGACTGAAAGGAAACTGTTCAGGTCAAGCAGAGCAAAGAGTAACTATAGCAATATCTAGGGGAGAAGGGAAGAAGTCAAGGTTCCTCGGATTAAATCTATTCTCCACATCTAAGGAAAGCTAACAAAAACACAAGGCTGTGCAAGAAATGATGGAAACTCCACTAGTGCGCCAAGGAAAACAACACATCTAGGTCTGAATAATAAGTCATTGGGGAAAAACAACATCAGTAACAGGCTTCACAGAATGAGGCGATTCTAAATGTTGAAACTCTCTTCTGTGCTATTTGTGCTTCAGTGACTTCTCTATTTTTATAGATGCATGGCATAAAACATTTTCTGAAGTGCCAAAGTTACAGATGGAACTATCTTTTATACAAAATCACATCACACTTTTAACGTCATATTGCAATAGAAAATCATGTAATCATGTAGGTTTGAAAAGACTTTCAACATGATCAAGTTCAACCACTGCCTAACACTGACATGTCCACCACTAACGCATGTCCCTAGGTGCCAAATCCACTCATCTTTTAAATACTTCTAGGGATGGAGATTCCACCACCTCCCCTGTTCCAACTCCTAAATGCCCATTTCACTAAGAAATTCATTCTGACACCCAATCTAAACATCCTCTCATGCAACTCAGACCATTTCCACACATAATGATCCTAAACATATTAGAAAGAGAATATTCTTGGAATCGTATTTAATCACACAAAATGCATCCCCAGGACTGGGACTCACTAAAAAACTAGGACAAGAACTTTCTAAACAAGATGGGAGGGCAATGGACAGGAGCAGCCCAGCAACATGAAATCAGAATAATCAAGAATTACCGCTCT
Source organism: Excalfactoria chinensis (assembly GCF_039878825.1). NCBI lineage: Eukaryota > Metazoa > Chordata > Aves > Galliformes > Phasianidae > Excalfactoria > Excalfactoria chinensis. The sequence goes on along the minus strand of NC_092825.1, from coordinate 66,010,298 downwards.
GACAAACATTTTATAAAGGTTCATACTCACCCGTACAACCACCACTTGTACAGACACATGTTCAGGCAGTCGAATGGGTGCCCGGAAATGCATTGCCAAAGCTACCAGAAGGTGAAGAATGGAAATCAAGTTCTTGCCATGGATCGCTGCAGGGAAAAGCAAGTAAAAAAAAAGAATATTGGCGTCTTATTTTAGACAAATATCTCTGGGAAAAAGGTGGATGAACTGACAAACATCTACAGTGAAGACTAACTTCTTTCTTTTTTCCTTCTCCCTTCTTTTTCCTAAATTAACAAAGGCAGCAGAGTCTAGATTCAATTCCCTTCAGGTTACATAACTAATTTAGGAGTCCAATCATTTCAGCTCTCTTTCCAGTCAATGAAATAAAAACAGTCAGAATCAATCACTTTTTTTCCACTGCACTGGAAAATCTTGCTTTCAGAGTGTTAGCACAAGCTTTCCAGGCTGTAAAAGACAAACAATATCCACTACCTCAGCAAAGCGCCTTCTCAAACTCGATTCTCACTTTTGGACCATAACTGGCCAAGCTGGAACATGGGACACTACCTGCTTAGCCTCTTAGAAATTACACCTTTAAACAGGACAGTGTCATGGCCACAAGGCTTAGATCACCCTCTAGTAATTGACTGACTGCTGAATTTCTCATATTTGTAGGATTCAAATTTCGGAAGCAAACAAATAGCTTTCTAATAACAGCATATGCTTAAAGCAATAGCATTCTAATTATTCCATAGTCACGTATGCCTGTCTTTAAAGGCTACAGAAGAAGGTACCAGTTACAATCCACGCATGGATTTGGTAATATCTTCTATGCAAATAAATAAGTGACTATCACACACTGCTTGTCTGTGAAGCTGAAACAGAAACCACAGAAATGTCCTTACAGTCAACGTTCCACTTGATTGTCCAGCCATGTGGTCGAAGTAAATCATGGACAGCTTCCAGGACTGTCTGCAACTTTTGTTTCTGACCAATCTCAGACTGAGTCACTTCTGCCACGTTCAGTTTACGGTCAGCCAATTTTTCTGTATTTGAATAAAACAAACAACAAAATGAAACAAGCAATACCAGGTTGATAAAGGAACTGGGTAGGAATAAGAAGTGCAGAGTACTGGAGATCAGAGCTGGGCTCTGCTAGAAATTTCCCAACAGAATGATTTTTCTTCAGAAAGCAAAATAACTGAAAGCAAACCTTTATCAAAATGTGTCAGTTCCAATAGATCCTGCGACAGAAAACAAATAAATGTCTGGCAGAACATGCTCTCCTATCAGGTGACAAAATATTTAGTAACTTTCAAACAGGCAACAAGTTAGCAGTAATGGTGTCTCCTGTTTTCTTTCATCGCCAAAAAACATTTGGCATAACACAACCAATCCTATACAAGGAACTTCCATTAGTTTAACACACTTTTCTGATCATTGGACTTAATTAAGGACAATGAAGGGAAATACTTGTGTGGACATTTACTTCAGCTTAATGAAATGTATTCTGGGCTAGCTGAAGGTCTGAATTTAAGCTAAAGAAACTGCACCTCCTCAAGCCTTCAAGAGAGTCATAGATTCATGCTGACGTACTGGAAGTGGCTTAAAGAAATAAGTAAGCTACTACAATATTGTTGCGTTGTCATAATGTTGACCCAGTTGGTTACTTCCAAAATAAACTCACATTGCATTATTTTCTGAAATGACATAACTAAAATGTTAACTTTGTTTCTATAATAAAATTTTTTGTTGAAAAAACATAGATAAGCCACTTTTCTCCTCATCTGCATTGTGGCCTTTGCCAAAGAGGCAGGGAGTCAAACACCCTTCTCTCAAACAAGAGAAAGAGTACTGAGGAAGGTGGGATAGACTTTTCCATCCACCAGAGCAATGGAAACTGCTGATCTCTTTTCTCTCTTCACTCTGGAGGAAAAAAATGGTCAAACTCACTGTGATAGCAAGCCAGGACTGGATGAACAAATAACAGCTACGTGTTCCACTCTTTTAAACAAAAGAACATATTTCATCACAACCTTTTTCACAACATGGGATAGGCTAGAGAAACGTTTTAAAGTTGTCAAAACATACTCTTTCAAAAACGGAAATATTTCTGGTCTCAAGTTCAAGAACACATTTTCTTTTGGACATTTTACACAGCTGTATATATATTTTTAAATGTCAGAAATACAGCTTTACTTTAATAACCCAAACAGAAAAGATTTGCAGGTTATCAATTCATGAACACTTTCAACATTTTGATTGTTTCTATCAGCCTAAGAATTTGTTATCAATATCTGAATAATCTTACTGGAAAAAAAATGTTCCTTAGCCAGGATGTCTTCACCGGCGTCTGGTAAAATTGAACGATTCAATGGATTGTTAAAAACTATGTTGAAAGCAATGGGCGGCGGAACATATAAAAATTGGGAAAACCATGACAGTCTGTGAGGCTTTTTGGAGCTGGTTACCAAAACATACAAGCATTATTTTACATTATCTTAGATTTTTCATTAAAAAAATAATCTATTCTACAAGATTCCTTTTTTTTTTTTTTTTTTGTCACAAGTTATAGCTCCAATCCATTCTCAGCCCACCTGAACTTCCAGTCAGCGAGCAGATTCCTCTTCACCCTGACACCAAAAGCACTACACCATTCCAGTCTCTCTCTCACTGGCACTGCAAGCACTTAGTTGATAAAATCAACTAAGCAAGGAGCCCTATCTAAATTGGTCAGATAGTCATTTGCTCATCTCTCACTTCAAACAACTTCAAAGTAAACCTGCTGACAAGCTGTTGTCTTTCATCTGCCCATCAAGACAGATCTTTCTGACTGTCCATCAAGACAGATATTCTTGAAATACCCCCCACAGACAAGGAGAGGTAACTACTACTTAAAGTTTCATAACCTTACTCTGTTAGCCTTTCCTGTAGGCAAAAGAAAAGAAGACTGTTGTAAAACTAAGGATTGACTTAATCGCGAGGCCTCAAGCATCAGGAGCACCACCACCGGGCATGACAAGCTTTGCTGCACCTTGCATCACTGAGAGGGTATGAACAGTTTCAGAGTAAGTCTTGCTGAATAAATTGAGATACTACCAAAAAATTCATGTTGAGATGACACCACAATGGGGCTTTAGGCCAGGGAAGAAGCATTTGCTCTCCAGTTAGAGGCCAAACAGGGTGAACATAAGGAAAAGTCAGCCTAAGTAAAAGTCTCAGGCCTGCAAGATGTACATGCCCACCTGTCCTCCTGCAGAAGTCCAACTGGTCATGCATGTATGGACAATAAAGCACTTTCTAAATGCATGCAGGCCTGAGGGCAGAAACCTTGGCCTCCACAGAGAGCTCTGATTTGTTAAAGTGCCTTTATTTAGGAGTACAGCATCAGAGCCATGGTCAGCTGAAAGTCCTTTTACAGTGACATAAGATAACAGATGTTATGTCAAATCTAGAACAGTTTTGTATTCACACAAATATTACGCACCAGTTGTTGTTAACCAATTTTAAAAGCTTTGGCTCACCAAAACACTGCACACATGTTATTTGAGGAATATGTGCACAACATTCAGTAAGTAGTCTCAATTAATGCCAGTGGAATTAGCATCACTAAGTCCTCTCACCCCCCTCTGACACTTATATTCTATATCTCAACCCACTGTTGAAAACATATCATAGGCAGACAGCTCTCACCGTACTTATTTATCTCCAATAAACAGTAGGGATCTACAATGGATACCTGGTCTCTTTGCTGAAAACACTCTGGTAAACCACTACATTATCATTAGAAGTTTTTCTGTTTTGATTCTTGCAAAAACACACTACAAACATGTAAAGGGGTTGCAAAACAGCTGAATTAACTGTATCTCCTTATGTACCATTTGAACTTAAGAGCACATTGTGAGTACGTGCCTGCTGTCTTGCATTCTCTCTCTTTTTCCTGAAGTAATTCTTTATGAACTCAAAAAAACCCCTCAGTCCAAAAAGCTTTCAGGAGCAAACTATGAAGACAAAGTTTGGACCACCTGGTTTCTGCTTGGTCTCCTCTTCACCTTTTTTTCTGCTACGTGTCAGCTCTCTGTCCTACTCCTAGTCCGCAAATGAGCTACCTAAGAATGATCCTCCCCTTTCAAAGGCAGAGTGCCTGAGAAGAGCAGATGGGAAGCTGACACTGTAGCTATCAGTGAAACAAACTGTACCCCTGGTGAAGCAGTGAGCTACTGCACAGCTTCGTGACCGTCCACAACTTTGAAAGGGATTAATTTGGGGCTTCCTTCACTTTCTGGAGCCACCTTCTCTTGTGTGAACTCACCTAGCAGCTTCTGCAGCACCTGCCCATCATAAAGGTCCTCTTCAAGCTGCTTGACAATGATTCTCTCCTCCACCAGCACATCGTTAATCCAGTCAATTAGAACCTGGGAGCACAGAAAGAGGAAGCAGATGTCTAAAAACCACCAAAGTATGTTCCTTTAGAATGTAACCAGGAACAGAAAACAGAACAAGAATAACCATATTTGTGTATTCCTAAGTTACAGAGGCAAACAGACAAATGTTTTTGCTGTTATTGTTTTTATTTCAGGTCTGGCAACATGGCAGTTCTAGTGCCCTGTATTTCTTATTTTACCTTCATACTGCACCAATTCTAAAGCGAGTAGTAAACAATAGCTCTGTAGCAACAGCCTTTGCCAATATCTAGCAAACCTTTTCTCTGTGTCTCAAGCCTCACACCTGACCTGTTTCAAGCTATCAGCAGGCCTGCCAGGATTGGAACAGACCCCCTCTCAACCTGTAGGCTCCCAGAACTCTTACTGTCACCTTTGAGTAGATATGAATGGTGGGGGAGAGACAAAAAGCTTCAGAGGGACAAGAGTGAAGGCTCCCACTAACAGGAACTAAACACACTCATAAGCTTAATAGTTGCCATTAAGCAACAGGCATTTTAACTTCAGGCATTACAAAATACAGAAGTCCGGAATGATAATTTTGGTCACCTGGGCCTGGTAACCATTCTGCAACATACATAAGTGACAGTCCCCATTCCCCATACACTGACCTCCATAACTATCTGCAAAACAAGAACAAACATTAAAAAAAGGAACTGATTTAAGTTTTCAAGGTGCCAAAGATAACAACTTCCAAACAGTTGTGGGGAAAAAAAAAAGACATTGACTGAAGTTGGCAGTAGTGTTTTCCTCCAATTTATTATTTGGAAACTAAGTGCCTTTTGTAGAATAATAGAGTTCTGTGAGGAGAAATGTCAAGTTGTGTTGCTAAATCCTCGACTCATAAGGGCAGAAGAATATCACAGATATTAGCCCATCACAGATATGCAAAATACAAGTAGAGCCACCTAAACAAATGTTCCTCAATTAAAAAGCTGTTTGTTTTTTTTTTATTTGCTTCATATAGAAGAGTTGCTCCAAAAGTAATGCCTCTTATGTTATTAAGCTAGTCCATGATGTCAGAGGTGGAAGTTGGTGATACAGCAGTAGAGGTTGAACCTTGCAACTAATATTCCATTATATCATGCTGCTGTGTGACAGACAGTAGCAGAAGGGCAGTCTGACAAAATGGTATCTGACATGGAAATGCAAATAAAGCAAAGATGTGTCACTGAATTCTTGCACACAGAAAAAAATTACACCCATTGACATTCACTGATGCTTGTGAGCATAGTGAGGTGGTGCGTACTGCATATCAGCAGTGGCAATGGCAACGTGAAAGAGAAGCCAAATCTGTACAGCCATGCAGACTTTTATGAGTGCAGCATGCAGGCTCTCGTTCATCGTTGGTGAAAATGCACAGCTAGTGGTGGTGATTGTGATGAAAAACAGCATTATGTAGCTGAAAATCTGCTCTATCAGTGTTATTGTGCTCTCTGTATCTGTTGTAGCGTTGATGGAAACATATGAGGCATTACTTTTGGAGAAACCTATGTAAAACTGTGGATTCTTCAAATTCACTTTTTGATTAGATCTTATAATTCTGAGTCTTCTTGGCAGTCACAATAGCTAAGAACTTTCTTTTTTAATATTCAAGATAATATGACATGAAAGGCAAATACAATTAAGTGCTGCACTGGAAAACACATGGCTTTTCATGGAGACATGAATATTTGACTATGTAGGTCACAGAGATATTTAAGTAATCTTGCTCTGGTGTCACAGCCTGATAGAGACATCACATAGCAACAGAGAGGAGAACACCAAGATGATTACTCTTCCTGCATTGCATCTTCTAGCAGTTCTTGAGATGCCTCTTCAGCTGTCTGGATCAGGTAAAGTCCCACTGCTCATTTCTTCTCTTCGAGATTTAAAGCTAGGATTTTATGGCACATCATCTACCATCAGGAATAGGACGACCAGACTTTGCATTTCCTTTGTAAACCTCTAACACAATTAGCTCATTAGAGATTACAGCCAGCAAAAGCCAGCTGCAAGAAGATGCAGCCCAAATAAAGCAACAGAACTCTGCTCTGCAGGTGGGAAACTATGACCACATTTGGAAAGAAAACTCTTATTAACTATTTTTGTCTCTTTCAATCTTTCTTTTTTCAGGGGACAGAAGGACATTTATGGCAAAGGGCTGAAGAGACAGGCAAGTTAGTAAAAAAACTGCCACAGCTGAAAGACAAGAAGGCCTTGAAAACTATTCACCAGTGGTACTGAAAAGCAACTCCTAAATAATGAGACATCTAAACTATCTGAAACCTGTAACTAACACACCATTTTTTCCTGTGCTGAATAGTATTGCAGTCAGAATCCTGAAAATGCCAAGGAATTTATAACAGAATTCTGCAAGTGCCTTCCAATGTCGGAGTGAATATCCCATTTTCAAGACTGTAGGTAAAGAAGAATCACAAAGAAGCTTTGGAAATACATTGATATGGGTACAGGCTATTAAAATAAAAGGGGAATGCTTACATTATATACTATTTAAATGTCTCTGAGATATTTAACACTGAAAAATATCTGACAAAAAATATAAGTGACACAAAAAATTACATTCCAATGATAGAAATTGTATGACGTCCATCCATAGTTATTTTATTGTTTTAATAGAGTAACACCTGAAAGAAAGAAAAATATCCCAGAGAATGTTCTGGCTTTTTTAGTACTCAGACTACAGATCCAGCTCTGGTAGGAAATTGAATTTGCAATTTATATTATAAAACAAAAAAGAATCCAAGTATTTTTACAGCACTGGAAGACCGACAAATGTTGCAATTAAAAAAACACAACCCACAACCAAAGAATTTACCATCTTCCCTCTTAATTTCCTGATCACGTCTTAATTAGGAGCCTTGAAAATCTTTCTGCACTTATTTTTATTTCTATTTCAACCTCCGCAAGGGACATAAAGCACTGTTTTTCTTATTGAAATGACTAACATAGGGAAATACCTTCTGACTATTTTCTCATGAAAAGTCAATGCTCCAGTTCTTGGTAGTTGCTCCTTCATGCAAAGACAGAAGCTGAAAGTTTTCAATAACCTGAATGTCTAAAAACCTAAACAGCTCGACACAGTCATGGAGCACTTGGTGGGAAGCAGACCTAAGGAGCAGCCAGAATTTTTCCAGTGCCTAAATTAGGGCTACATATGCTGCATTAAATAACAGATGTAAAGAGGTACACTGCAGAACTGGGGGAAAGCTTCACTGCATAGCCTGCTGTCCCAGTGTCAGCCCCAGCACTATGCCTCTCCTTACATGTAATGGTTGGTGAAGCCATCACCAGATCCTGCACGTCGCTTGCAATCTTCTGTGCACCTGAGGCTCACTTTGGTCTGTGCTTGGAGACTCATAAAGCAGCATACAGGTACACAGAGATGCTTATGCCTCTCAGCCAGTTCATACCTTAAAAAAAAATAAAAATAAAAAAATAAAATAAAATAAAAATAAAAATAAAAATAAAAATAAAAATAAAAATAAAAATAAAAATAAAAATAAAAATAAAAATAAAAATAAAAATAAAAATAAAAATAAAAATAAAAATAAAAATAAAAATAAAATCTGCTTTTCTGTGTATTCAGGATTAACACTGATCCTAAAACTTCAAAGCAATATTCGCATGTCCTGAAAACCATGGCTGCCTTTCCATGCAGATCCACACTCGTGGAAAGTATCTCAGAATGGCGTCAAATGCTCAGACATGTGCGTTTACAGTAATGAAATTTCCAGTGGTGCTCTAAATTTTGACACATCCACTTATTACATCATTTTTGGCCAAATGAATATGTCTGATTAAATCAGCCATGGTGTATTAATAAACATTGGACTGAAAACTGAACTTTGCTGTGAGGAAGACAGCTGAAATTCAAATGCGGTAGAAATCTACAAGGAAAAATGAGTCTTCTGCCAGGCTATTTGCTTTGCAGTTCATGTATGATGGGCTTCTACATCAAACTTCACCAGTTCTGGGAAGTGTTTCTGCTCTGCAGGCTGGCTACTCCCACAGCACTGAGGCACATTCGGAGTTAATCTGCAGAGTTCAAGGGCATAAAGAGCCCATGGCCACTGCTCCACAGCAAAGAATAACATGAAAAACAAAGCAAACTACATGAATGAGTCTTCCACAATGGGAAAACAGGAAACCCACTCACCAAAACAGCAAGAAAAGAAAACCCTGATTTTAATGACCCTTTTCACCCTTGACTTCTGGGAGAATTAGGAAGCACAGATCAAAGGTACAAAAGCTTAACTGACTTTAGGGTTGAAAATGGAAACGAGCATCAGAAATTCATATTCAGCCTTGGAAACTACTGACTACGCACAAAGCGCTGCCAGGCCTGAAAGGAGAGAGAAGGCTTCTTTTTAAAAGCAGACTAGTGAGCTTTTAGGAAGCAACGTTTCATTTAGTTACACTTGAAACCTTTGTCATTTGTCACTTGGCAAATATGTGACAACGAGGAAAAGCAGCTCACGCATTTTAGACACTAGAAATAAAGGACTTCTTGTGTAGATTATACATAGAAATAAAAACACAACTCCACTCTTCTGACCTGAATTTTCAGCTTTGGATCTGTTCAGCCATGCCCCAAACTATATTTACACACAGAGCACATGAAGTAATGAAGAAAAGGCTGCTGGCCACAGAGGGAACTTATTTGAACACACCAGAACATATCACTTCGTACTGACAAACTGTCAATGAGAATACAGTAAAGGATGATAACAAACAACACTTTAAGGCATAACTTCAATTACTGATGATTTTCATATGTGCAAGAAGATCTGAAGTACGTATTTTTGCAATGCCAATTAAGCAGCCTTCAGAGAGGTTTTTCACTGTGTATCTGCTTTAGTACAAATGAGAAATTGGGTGTGTTTTTTTCTTTTTCTTTTGGTTTCTGCATTACCACAATAGTACACAGCATTTCTCCCAACCGCTCTGTCAAAATCACTTCCAAATGCTCACAAAAGCTTGGACTGATTAATCCACTATGCATATAATTCCTATGGCACCAGGCCTAGCAGAAATTAAAGCAACATTTTGTGGAGACAAAGAGATATCACAGCAGTGTCAGCAAAGGAGATGTTTGCTTCCTCTTTGCACTATGTTCCACCTACCTCAACTGCACGTGACTGATGGGGGAAACAGAAACACTCAGAATCAGTGATGGCAAACCACTGGCATGTCATACTACAGCGTTGAAAGGGATTTGGGCTGGCACCAATTAAACTAAGTCATACTGCCAAATTTTAAAAGGCATCAGGCTCTGTTTCTGCTATTGACACATTCCTGTTAGAGGGGAAAAGAGAACAGCTTCGTACTATAAAAACCTCAATACATTCAGCTCCTTGATTCCTTGTTATTCCATGGAGATCTTTGATCTCAGTCTCTGTGAGACCCAATGTTTCTTCTATTGGCTGCTGTTGTGTAGCACTTAACATAGCTAATTCTTGTCTAGCACTGGAGCTCCTGGAAAACTTAACCAAGGAACACACAATAAAGAATAAACTGTTTTGTCTGTGTGTGCGTGTGTGCATGTTCTTCTGTGACATAAAATAGGTTTTGCAGACATCATTTAAACCTCTCCTTCCCTAAACAGATTCACACCGACATTGTATTAAATGCTTCTCTGCTAAGCTTCTGTAAAAACACTGAGAGGTATGCAAATGTTTATCAATTACTTAAATCATATCATTTTTCAAGTATGCACTCCACAGGACACATCTCCTTCCATGGTGGATGATCCCAAGGAAACCATTTGAGGTTACATGCTGCTCCTTGCATCAGCTGCTTCAGTTTAATTGGTTGTAAATTACCCTCACTACATGCAAGTGCAAACTGATGTACTGAACCAGAGTGTGATTCTGCTCTAGGTCTGATTTTCACTCCTCCTGAAGTTCTTCAGCCTTTCAAGAAAGAAAAATATAACTTTGATAGATGACAACATCCAGGCAAAACACACCACCTCAGGCTGAATTCAATAGCAACATTTTCAATTTAAAAGCAATGATGATTTCACTATCAAGTCTCCTGCATCACAGAGTGCATTTGGTTCCTTTACCGCAACAACTCTTGTTCATCTGAGTCATTCATTGCAGTATTTCTGCTCTATTAGCAACAAAACCACAGTGTATTTTGAAAGAGTGGTGCAAGGCCACTGCGCCTTTTGGAAGAATTATTGGATCTGAGAATTAACAAAAAAAAAGAATGTGCAAATTCACCTAATTTAAAAACAGAACGTGTCCCAGACAAATTAGAATAACAAAGAAACTTTGAGGGCTACTCCTCCCTAAAGTCATTTTGATGTGGTTTTGTCAAATCCTAAACACATCCTTGTGACGTTAATAACAGATCGTTCCAGTTGTTTTAAAGATTTGTCAGACGAACAGTTTGCTGAGACATTCTGTGAAGCATTTGCTTATAGACAGAGCAAACAATGGTTCCTGAAATGAACGTGTCGCAGTTCACTCCTCTATCTGGAGATGGACACACTATCCAAAGTTTTCACCCACCTAACTGCAGCCACATTGTTGTTTCCAACAAACAGATACGTACTTTTTTAATGATATTAAATTAACAGAGAGAAATTGCAGCAGGAATCGTAAGCGAAAACACTCCCTATAAATATATCATATTTGTTCTGAATTGCCAGCACTTGTGATCAAATACTTGGCAGAAACTATAAGTGCTGACAGGAGGGAAGAAGCCACACATCACATCAGCATAGCTGGGAACACAGTATCATCACTAGCATTGTGGGCATGTGTCTCCAGCCACAACACACACTCAGGACACTGTGGCCCCTGCCCTATCCTACAGGTAAGCTAGTGACTACTTCCTACCTCTCTGCCACATAAAACATAGATACAGGGATGATCAAGGAAAGGAAAAAATAAGAGGCAGAACTGTGCAAAACAAAAGAACCAAAGCCACTTTCCACATTCAGGGCAGCAGTACTACAGAATGGGTGTAAGCCTCTGCTCCAAGAAGCCACTGAAAGTAAAATTGAAGTTCTAGGAGAGAGATTGCTCTTTTCACAAATGTCAAGTCAAAACACTAGGAATTACATAAAAGATAATCACAACAAACTCTGATGATTAAGAACTTGTAAGCAACTGAAGTACCAGGTGGTGAGTTAGCATGTTCTCACAGAAGAGCAAATCACTGTTTAGCTGAATGCCTTTTTCTTTGCTTATAGAATGGCTTGAAAGTGTACGTAATTAGCCTAAGCTGTCCATCAGTTCACTCACCCGTTGGTCTTTGTCTGTGCCCTGGAGACCAGCATGTTACTCTATGTGGAAACTGAAAAACTCTAATGGCTTTAACTAACAATATGTCAGAGCATCTTTTCCCTTTTTCCTTCTTTTAATATAACAGAACACAAGGCAAGAAAAATAGCAGTGTCCTCTACCACATGCTTGCTCATTTTGGTCTGACTTTTGCCTTTTCTGAAATCTCTCTAGTGCTTTCCAAGGCTCTTTTCTTGTTTTCATAGAAATAAGAAACCTAGATTTATGTGCAGTGACCTGCAGGTAGATTCAAGTTAAGCTCCGAGCCTCACTTTAATAATCACAAGAATACAAAAACTAGTAGTAGAGCTGTACTCCACACCCATGGGCACTCTGACCTTCAGCCTTTTTTTGTTTCTCTCATTGCTGCTCTTAGCCTTCCCAATACCATCCTCGTCTATGCTTTCAGTTTTCACAGACATACCTCAGTAACGAATTGTTCCTTCTTAATTGTATGCTTGGTAACCAGCTTGTAAATGATTTTGTCTCAGTAGTTAAAGATTTTAAGAAAGACAAAGAACTAATATCCTACCTTGATCAGTTCTTTGAACTTAGGATCTTCTTTTGAGTTAGGATCAATCATAGTGCGTTCCTCATTCTCCTCTGTCCAAATAAAATGGGAAACTAGTTAGAAGAAACGTACAATTGTATTACTGCTCATGAAGTGGCCTGTCAGCTGATTAAGAAATGACTGTGTCCAGTCATCACACTGGCAGGGGAATATCCAGTGATCAAAGTGTTAAGCATTTTTAGACACAGAAAGATAATAACTTCCTAAAATAGGACTGTTTCCACTGACCTTCTTCAGCTCAAAATACATCAGAAAAATCACCATACTCTACATTCTGTGGGGCATGCTAATATTAACATGCCAAAAAGGGCAGTCAATTACTTTCCACTCTCTCCTCAATTTGCATGTAATTTGTTTTTTAAAAAGCCCTTCCTAAATCACACTACCCTGAAAAGCAAAGCAAGCTTTTATGACACTACAGCTGCTAAGACCTGGGATGACAGTTTGTGCTTCCACAATCTGCTTCCCCGAAACATGGCACATAGAAAGGCTCTCATGCACATGGCCCTGGTTGTAAGAACTGATTAACTTCTAGGAAATGAAAATGACCCACGTTTACATCAGTTCAACTTATCTTTGGAGGAGGAACATAAAATACATTTTTCATGTGAATAATCTATTTCTTCCAATACTGTGAGATGGAAAGATGTGAGAAATGCTCTCCAATGGCCAGCAAAACAATCACAAGAGGCAGGAATGGAAAGATTAACATTTATGATGGATGACTCAATATTGAACAACCGAAAGCAAAATCAGCTTAAGCTCAGTAAAGCTAACAACCAACCAAACTCTGTCAGAATTATCTTTACAAAAGCATATGTGGACAGATACATCACATGTATGTATAAATGTAGATATGGATATTATCATTAAGAATTACCTGGAGCAAGTCTCATCTTTTAAATTTTGCTATGTGCTTTCAAGTAGTGGACCTCTCCCTGCACCCCTCATTTAGTAGTCAACCGACAGCTGTTATCCAAGTTAGATCTGTTCAAGGGGACAGCAAACACTGCCTACTAAATAATCTATAGAACCCACAAGTTTATCTTGAGGAGTGACATAGAATTCTACCTTCTGTTTGATTTCCCAATTCCTTTCTGCATGACAACAAAGGAGACCAGGTGTTCGATATGACCACAGGTCAGGTCATTGTTTACTTTGGATAGAAGAACTCTAAAATCTAACAATGATCCATCTACACTGCCTTGCTCCTACAGCAACATTCCAGTCCCTTCCCTAGTCAACAGGTAGTCTTATAGCACCTCTAGTCTTACAGTGCGAGACTTCATTACTCTCAGATGACAAACAGAATACTCACACTTCAGATAAACTCTATCATCTAACTGTGTTACCTTAGGCTTTTCCCAGACATCCGGGGTCAGTATTTTGCAGTGTCCCTAATCTTTATTTAAAAATAAGGCACTTCTATCCAGACACACCACATATTTACAGAAAACCTACAGAGAAACATGATTTTCTTTCCGTTGCTTTTCTTTTCCAGTCCCTTTACTTCCCTATTACTCCCTGGGATGAGTCAAGAAGCCTAGCTGTAAGGAAGTGGCACCCACTACACACCCAGAAAGCTTCTAACTGAAATTCTGAACAAGATTTGACCCACAATAGTACACAGTTCACCACAGAGTTTTGCTTAAAGATAACCAGTTGTCACAGCTTTGCATGAGCGGCCTTCTGAATTGATTTTATATTTGCCTCCACGATCGCTTGCTTCAACTAATTCTGTACATTAAGAGACATGAAAGGAACAACAAAAAAATTTTTAATATATATATATATAAATATTATATATAATTTTTATATATATATTATATATATATATGTATATATATATTCCAGAAGATGTTAAACACTTCTTATGTCTATAAAATTATGCTGCTACTCTTTAAGAGACTTGGTGGGGAAGGGAACTGGAATTTGAATATTTATATTTTTTCTATAAAGCATTGCTTGAGTTACATATTTTCATCCTAATCATATTTAATTACTGATTTCAGCATCGTAAATGGTTATCAGATCCCACTTTGTCGCACTATCACTTAAAAGAGGCAAAAGTAACTAAAGTAATAGCATCCACAACAGTGAAGCACACACATTTCAGTCAAGGCAGGTTAATGGTCCCATAGGTACCACAACACACTCTTCTGCTACAGACTTTCTCTGAGTTGATCCTTCAGTTTACCGCCTATATGTGTAAAGATACTTCTTTGCCAAAGGAAGACATCTGTGATGTCCTTGGACCATGGGTCAATGAAACTGAAGTAACTCTTAAGCAGACAATCCCAGCACTATTTTCCATTCAATTCTTTGTAAAATTGCAACCTTGTTTTCCAGGTGACCAGAGAAGAATGGAATTTCTCTGCAAATTCACCAAGCAAGTCAATTTTCCTCTATAATACCTACTTTAAGAACAGCTGCACAACTGGCACTGCTTTTAAAATTCCATTTTAGACTTTCCATTTTCCAGTCAGCGGCTGACATGCAACAGTTCTCAATTCTCTCAGTTTCAACTGAGCAATCTCTAATCAACTGCAAAGCGATCAATATGTGGTCACAGTGGCCACACGCATTAGCAATTGCATAGTAAAAATCTGTAGCATACCGTACCTAAGAGCGTATCTTCTGGATGGATGTCCACAGCACTTGGGTTCATTGGTGCATTGATAGCATTTTTACCTTCTTCTTGCAGGTCACTCACTGCGGAGAAGGGAAAAACAGAAAGTAAGACTGAAATAAATACAAGGTTTGCAGATATGCAGAGGTAGAAGAGGCATAATAAGAACAAATATCTTGTAAATCCATTTCAAATAGAAACCAAACTTTACAGTATGAAGAACTGCAGCTGCAGTGGAAAATAAAAACCAACGAACATCTATAGCTTCTTATTAAACTGAGTCGAGTCACCAGTCTACCAGCCGAAAATATTTTGCAAGAAAATCAACTCTGTGGTAAAAGTAATGTCAGAGTACTTCTTTCTCCAGAAGGAAAGGGTGTGGACTGCAGAATGGCCAGACCTACAGCAGACAGCTAACTGTGAAATCTAATTCATTTTCTGATAGCACTACCACAACTCATCACCACTTTTTCCAATGGCAGAACACCAAGTGTCACTATTTGCTACAGGCCTCAATAAAAGTCTCAGAAAATCCTACCAAATAATGAAAATGTATTTAATTCTTGCACTGCCAGTGGCTGAAAAATAGATGCAGCATGGTCTGCTGAAGACAAATATGGAATCTTTCATGGTCCCAAACATACAGCTCTCAGTCTGTAAAGCCAGTACAGTACCCTGCATCATTAAGAAGGATATTAAAATAGGATATGTAAGGAGGTATGTACCAATCACTTAGTATCATAGGGCTTAACAGTAAGAGAAGTCCTAGAAGAACTATAGTATCTCTGCAGTCTCTGAGGTCTACCTCCCCTTAAAATCAGAATACAGCTACTTACAGTGAACCTTTAAAAACACATGCATCTGAAGCAGGAGATAAAAAAGGACGATGACAACTCATTCATTAAGTGACATTTCTGTGTAAGCAATGGCTAAAAGCATCTGTGAGTGGTCTGCGCTCTACACTGCACACCCTTTGCAAGGGGAGCAGAGTATAGTTCACAACTCCAAACCAAACACAGCATCTGCAGGCTGAGATTTAATCACCTGATTAAACATCATTGTTAAATAGACACTTAATTGCCCCTTCTGTGCATTCTTTCTTAGTTTGGGAAAGCTCTCCAAAGTTCAGGGAGCTAAGAGGCCTCAGTCACCAGGCCAAAGAGCTTTCAAAGCATGTCCTACCCTGCCCTGTTTGTACGCTCCCAACTACAGCTTCTTCCTACAGGACCCACCAACAGGAATACAGCCACAAGAAGGCCTAAGAAAAATTATGTGGAAACTGGATATCAGAGGTGAACATTTTTAAAGCCTTCTTTTGACCATTAACACCCAAATTCCACTTAAAATCACACTTCATTTCTAGATGTACCTTTCTTATGATTCTTACAGCATTTCTGTGATCTGTGAATGTCAAGTGTTCAGTAAGGTCAGGGTATTGGTGTACTTCATGCTCTACAAATGCAGAAGAGATTTCCTAAGCTCCTCAGAGTCAGTGCTACAGAAACAAATTACTGCATAAATCTCAAGACATAGAACTTTTAAATGCAGTTGAACTGTTTTTATCCCCAGAAGTTCCATTATGTTACGTTCTCGTTTTGTTTGAATATCAGGAAGAACCATTCTTAACACAAATCTCGTTCCTAAATAATTTACAACAACAAAAAGAAAAACATTGATATGGATTTGTGTATTAAGCCCCCCCCGATAACATGGAGAGCCACATAAAACCCTCACATGTGCCTTCAGACCCAGTGAAGCTCTGCCACAAGACCAGAGCATACTCCCCTGCCGCATCAGTAGCAAGGCTCACAAAACCTGCTTCCCAGAGAGCCTGTATGCCACCTTAGCTTAGGAAAATATTCTTGCTAGAAATGTAATCTCACATACCTCCTTTTTTGCGTCGCTTACACAGGAGTCCTGCCATGTCAGCCCTTCTGGCACCCAGAGGTCTGCTGCACACATCCGCAGACGAATGGCACGGATGGGCTGAGTGCTGAAGGGGCAGCAGCAACTGGACGAGAGGCTGACGCCTCGAAGCTGCCAATGCCTTGTTAATTCGGGGCCAGTGATATCGGAGCAGGCACTCAGATAGCTCTCAGCTGTCTGGTGGAGGCAGGCGCCAGGAGAAAGGAACAGGCACCCTGAGACTAGCTCCCAGCAAGGAATCCTCCCTGTCTCTGTCACTTCTGCAGACGGCCAAGCGCCTAGCGTGGCTGGCTGCTGGCTGCCTAGGCAAGGATACCAACAGTCCTTCACAGATAGCATTTCTGGCATTTTCTCTGCTAAGTGTTTCCTGTGGCCAGATTGGCAAATGCTAGCCTCTGCAACTTACCAGCAACAGTATTTTCAGTGTAAGGTTTATGCTTACAGTTAAGTTGCCCATGCAAGAGCACATTTTAGTGGTAAATTAGAGTTGGACTTACACATCAACCACGTTAAGTTCCACATGAGGTACTTGCTGCTGTTCCTTGCCTGCTATCCGCCTGCCCATTCACAGATCCTCTTCTTTTTCTCTGCCCTTTCCTGCAAGAAATGTTTTCTCCTGTTTCACCAGAGTAATTCTTTGCCTGCTCTGTCAAAGAGATCTTCATCAAACATCTTTCTCTAAAGCCCAGTAATTTCATTTTACAGGGGAGTCAGGAAACCTGCAGTAGGAGACAACAGCAGATGCAGGAGATGGAGCACAGACAGGGATTGTGACTGCTCAGCCCAGACCGGTCCCAGCAGATCCAGTTTCTGCTCTGAGCTGGTCAGTTTGCTCCACCAGCACAGCATGCCATGGCAGACGTCACTCAGCCATGCCAGCAGATCTCCTGGGTGCTCTAGCACCCAGGAAATGGTCCCCTGCTCACAGACAGTGTGCCCCCACCTTGAATTCCAGCACAGGGTCTGCTAAATGCTTACAGCAGCCTTAAGGTAACACTGGTTGACAGCTTAATGACCAAGTCGTGAACCTGCACAGGGCAACCCAGGTGTAAATACCGGTCCAGAAGGACACTACCTTGGAAAGAGCTTTGGCAGAACTAGCTGGGATTCCTCTCAGATGTCTGGCTTGGGATCCCCTCTCTGAGCTTACGCTCAACTAGCAGGCTAGTCCTCCCAACTCCTTTGGGCCCTTGGCAGCCAGCACTAGCAAAGTCCAAATGCAATGACGGATGGGCAAGTGGCCAAGGCGTTCAGCCAAAGCCCCAAGTACCTCCCTCATCCAGAAATTCAGATTCAAAAGAAAAAGGTCACTTCTCCACCAGTACCCTGGAAAGCAGCAAGGGCTCCTGGCAGCAATCTGATATTTTAACAGTCCCTGGCAGTACCAGCAGTCAACACAATTTTGTCATGGTGGGAGCTGTGCTGGCCTTTCCAAAAAGTATAACAACCAGACTGCACACACACACATGCAAAGCAGCACACGTCTATAAGCCAGGCAGGCCGTGTTGGTGCACAGGATTAAATGCAAACTGCACAGAACAGCGGCAATCAGCTGCAGGATGCTGGAAGCACCACCATTGCTATCAAGAGTCTCTCACAGTAGGGAAATGACCTTTAAAGTCAGCAGGAGCACTGAAAGAAGCCTCTGCTTTCTTCTTTTTAAGAAGGAGCAAACATGGCAGCAATTTCATCCTTTTTACCTTCGATTTAATAATTCTAGTCTAATGCATATGTATGTGTATACAGATAGATAGACAGATAAAAGGCCATAGCCCAGTTCATCTTTTAAGTCTTTACTAGTCTCTGCTTTGCTATTCAAAAGCCAACCACAAGCGTCAGCCTCTTACAAAAGCAAATGCTACTTAATTTTAGCCCTGGTTATTTCTGACTGTAGGGCTCATTCTCCCGCACAGAAAGCAGCAGCTGCCACAGAACCATCACAGAGCTCTGGGTACAGTGCTCTCCTTCTCATTCAACCAGTGCTGAGCTGCCTCCTCAGCACGGTTGGACCACAGCTTTTACATTTTATACTTTCATCTCATTATTAAACCCTAACTTTGGAAGCTACTGCGCTGCTTTGTTACTCTTGGCTTTACTATTCACGACTTGTTCAAGTAACTGTCATCTTCTTTGGTACAAGCAGCATGCAGAAGGGAAACACGCATGGACCGTACAACCAGCTCTGTACAGAAAGCTCTTCTCGTGCCCCCAAAGTATTATTGCTCTTCACAGAGATACAAGCAGGACCAAGGGTACTTTTTCAACCAGTCGCTTGCCTGCCTGCAGCTCATATCCTGAGAGTTCTGCAAACTGGAAAGTCAATATAAAACTCCATTGGTACCCTATGCAGACCATTGGCACAACACTCCTTCCCTCCTTCAGAGGGGCGTATACACCAGATAATTCGTCCTAATGGAGCGGCCAACATTAAAAAGAGAGAGTTTAGCAAAAACTGGCATTTCCCATGTAGACTGTTGTACTGGCACACATCAAACAGTCCCCAAGCACAGCGTGTGGAGATACACTGAGACTCTTTGTCTCTGTTCTAGGGATGAACCACACGCATAACTCACCAGCCTCTGCCGCATTTCAAATCGCTTAACATTTACAAAAGGCTCTGCAATCTTTTGATAAAGACTGCAGGAGAAAGACAAAGCCTCCATTAATTACAACAGAGAATTAATAATCCCCAGGCAGATCAAAGGGAAAGACTTCTTCAAATCTACATAAAGGCACTGCACCAAGGAGCTGCATTCAAAACGGAATAGTAATAAGGGAAATTATTTGTATGCCCCAGCAAGCAAAAAAGGCACCCACAACAGCCAGGATTTGCCACTTACAGAAAGTTAGAGCTAAAGACAGCTTTTGGAAAAGAGCTGTAATAATCCTTTTGCTCCATTCTCAACAAGCAAGCCGTAGTTGTGGATACGGACAAGGTAAATTTGCAAGGCCTATTCTGTGACTGCCTGAACAAAGACCACCCCCAAACTTCTGTCACTGTTAAAACAGTATCTGTTGTGATGGCAGCACAGGCAGTATTTTCAGCCAGTTAGAAACCTTCATGAAAAACCGGAGCTTTGTTTTGTGTAGGGCAGTGAAATACTGTCGTCAGTTTTTCCTCCCTTGAAAATTCTTACCTAGTGAACTATTTTTAGTTGTGGTGATGAAAAAAAGAAATGCATTTTTGGTGGGTGACACCTGTGTTGAGACAATACCAACATTGCTATGGCCGTCCTAGGCAAGCTATTCATATGTAACGGTATCCCAGAAAGAGGAAGGCAACCTTAAGGGTGAGAAGACATAACCTGGGAGAGAAGAGCTCCAAGCAGACCACAGCAACCACAAGCAACTTACAACACTGCCAGCACTGGCAACTCTACACCAAACCAAACAAAATTAGAATCTGTTATTACTAAGTAGAAAGATTTTTAGCCATAATGGCAGGGCTCACTTTAATGTAGCTGAATCCTACATAAAGCCAGCTGCTGCCAGCTGAACCAGTTCTCTGCTTCAATTCAATGTTCTGCATGGCCCCACAGATGCTAACAGGGAAGCTCCTGTCCTCATCCAGCCACAAACTGCACAGTGAAACCTCCCTGTAGCTTATCAGCTATAGGCAACACAGCAGCCAATCCACTAATGCTGTTGTACTGCTGAATGACCAAAAATGACCCCCACACAGGTATTAATTTGGTTCTGGTAAAAGCTGACAAAGCTGGAACTGACCTACATCTGCACGGGCACAAATTGACAGTGCTAAAAGCCAAGATGAGCCCACAATATCAATGCAGAGCCACTGCGTGTAGCTTCGGGTCTTTCCAGCAGTCCTATCAACCCTCCTCCAGTCTTGCAGCTGTGCAAGACAAGGCCAGAACTTGTCCGTTTTAGTGCCTTTCTGCTTCACTCATGCAGTAAGCCTAATAGAACTCAGTAAGCAATCAGGAGCCCAGAGAAATAAGTTCTATAAGGCAGAAAAGCAAGATGCACGCTTAAACAGAGCACATAGAGAGCTCTGGAGCTAGAACAAAAACTCCACCTTGGGATTCATCATTTTTGTGGTGAGTCCCTGCTTCCTGTTTCCTTAATTACTGTGCTGAGCCATGCTTACGTAGCTGTCTGCACTGGGCAGGCATCCAGGCTGCCAGCAGAGGGGCACTCCAGACTTCGCTTCCATTCCCTGCTGTCACACACCCCTTCCTCTTCAGGCACCCATGCTATGACACAGCACGGGCACAGTGAGGCTGAAAACTAACTAGATGAAACAGGGAAAAAACACAGTTAACTTTCACTGTGCAGATACACAAGGGCTGAATAGAAAAACGTGGCAGAAATAAGACTGAGAAAAAGAGTGATGTTTTAGAACACCAAAGATAATGGAACCACACATTCACAGTCTAGGAACTTGGTCTGAGATCCCTACCTAAGCTGACTGATTTTAAGGAGTACCAAGCATCACAAAGACTTATTGAACTAAAACCAACTCCAAAAAAAGAGAATCAACTCATTAAGTCAGCATGTCTGATGAGTCCTGCCATAGCCAGTCACAAAGAGTCAGCAGCAGAGCTGAAAGCATTATTCAGGCATAGAAATGCCTAGAATTCATTCAATTCTTGTTTTCTCCAACATGACAAAGTAGAGAAAACAGCACTGAAAGTTAACACGTTCTCCAAGCTTTTTCTCTGATCCCACATACAAATCTAACAGCCCCAAATTCATCAAGCTCAGTATGAAAAAAGTCATTATTGTTGCTCATGGTAATTAATGAATTTTACAACTGAGTTTGTTTCCATCCTTCCACTACTTTCTTTCTGTATTTCCCTCATGATTTGAAACTTCATTTGTAGATATCTGAATGAAACCCACTTAGCCAACTAACAGCATGAGCAGTTTTACCTGCTTCATCTTGCCACCTTCCCCACATCCTTCAGCCCCTTCTCCAAAGGCACAAAGACACTGACAACTACCAAAAGCAGTCTGCTTTGCAAACACAAAAACATTTCATCTTATTTCTTTTTCTGAATACGTCAAGAGCAGTACAGAGGAACAGACTCACTTCTGGAAGGCAGTGATGGCAGGTGAACACACGATGTAACAGAAAGGCACTTTCTTCTCCAGCTGATGGTACAGAACTCGACAAGCAAGCTCCGCACCAATGGAAAGGAGGCTAGAGCTATGACTTGCAATTCAAAAAGCATCTTGTTTTTTGCTAGTGCAACTTGATTCTACAGGAAGAGTAAGCTGAGATAAACGATCCTGCAAACCACAAAAAACTGCATGTGCCTAATTGATGGAGTTGCCCAAATGTCACCCAGAAAGACAAGGAAAACTCTGGAAAAAAACAAAAAACCTTTATGTTTTTGCAATACGTCCTACCTACCTGCACACAAGGCAGTAATGTACTGAAAATGAACTGAAAGACCTCACTAAACAGGCAGACTGAAAAATACAAAGAAGTTTCCTCAGTGGTTTCCAGACCAGTGATATGTGGAAAACTATTTCGTTGCTTACAGGAAGACTGCCAAGGCAACCACTTCAGTGATAAGAGCTACAAACCTCACAGTAACAGAAAGTCCACATTTCGGAGCCCACAGTCAGATAAAAGACAGGCCATGAGAGAGAAATACAGTGAAAGTAATAGCTCCAGTAAGACTATTCAGCCAGATGTTTAACTCTGCCTGGTTTAAGTAAAAGATAGACACTATCATTTCCTAACCATGCTGCTGAAGACCACACTGAAATAAAGAAGCCAGGCCACACATTGCCATTCCAGTTCAGCCTCCCAGGCAATAACAAAACATGATCACGAAACAAAAGCCAATATAAGGTAACATCACATTTCACAAGTGTCAAAACCAAATGCATTTATATTATCCGCTTATTTAATTAGCATGCCGACTTTTCATACAGTGTGCCGTGCAGCTTTCTGTGGTCTCTTTTAAAGGCTTTACATAGATAATATCAGGTCTTCCAAGCTAGAAAAGGTGGCATTCCAGTGAGGCTAGACATCACAGAATCACAGAATTGTAGGGGTTGACTGCACAAAGTCTCTGGGCATCCCATCCCATGGCTTCACAGTCCTCATCATTTAAAAGTTTCTCCCTTTATCCAGTCTGAATCTCACTGGGTTCAGTTTATTCCTGTTGTCTCTTTCCTCCACTATGCACAACTGTGAAGAATCTGACCCCATCTTCTCAGTAATCTCCTCACAGGTTCTATCAGGTTGCTTATAGATCTCCCTGAATGCACACTCACTGAACTCCCTGAACTTCCCCACACTCAGCAAGCCCAGCACAGCCAGCCAATCCTCCTTTGGTTAAAGAACAGATCCTGAACTGCATCAGCAGATACTGTTGCCTGTGACTTGTCTGGTAATATATAGGAATTAAGGAATCAGAAATACACAGTTGAAAAGACAGTATATAAACCAAGAATCTTAAATGCCAAAATCATGGCTCAGTCAAACACATTTCCTTAGCCTTCTTACAGCTCATAATATGTTTTTTTTAAACTAGGTGATGCTAAACTAAATGATATGTAGGATCCAAAACAATTACTTAAGCTACAGCCCCTCACCAAGTTAATACAACTACACCTGCAGTACTGCAGTAAAAGCAGATATTTTCAAGGGACCTTCAAAGGACTCAGACCCACGGATTAAGAAAAACATTGCTTGGAAGGACTTACAGTGGTCCAACTCAAACATGGACTACTGCCATGCCAATGAGATTACCTGTGACTGTGTCTCCACTTTCAAGTACAATAAAAAGCCTTATCAGTTCATGAGCAGACACTGCTGGACATGCAATCGATGCAGTCTGGTTTGCTCTCAAATACAGTCACCTGGCACAGCAGGACCAATCTGAGCATGACATCTTGCATCCTATTAAAAACCAAATATAAGGCTCCATTATACTGCCAAGATCTCTGACAGACAGAATTCAGTACAGATTCAAGACACAGCTATGCACTCTTGCATTCTGCCTAATTTTCCAGTGGAACCAACTCACTACAAGAGTACTGGGAGCAATGCATGGGGAAGAAGGCCAATAATAGCTATGAGGGATGATTTCATAACCCCAGTCCTGAGGAAGAATACTAAGAAGGAAATGCAAGCCTGCATGCCTCGGTACTGTCTTTTATTCGACCAGTTCGGAAGGAAATACTGTTAATTTTGCAAAGCTTAACTGTCCCTAAATCTGTGTCCTGGACTAGGCAAGCCTGAGAGCAAACATCACCATTCTATTTTAAAAGTGACAGGAGTCTGTATCTGTTTAATAACATATATGCATGCATCTGCCAAACAGACCTGGTGGAAAGACACTTTCTGAGGATTACACATTTTTCTATTTAAAGACAGAGAAAAGACTCTGCACTCCACAATACACATCAGAATCACTCTCCTCTTCATCCAGCCCTCAGTTTCTTTTCCTACTCCAAAGAGACCGTGTATGCAACCACCCCAGCTAATAACAAGATCAATAAGGTCACACGGCAGCTATAATGGACAAAACACTATTTGTTTTTTCTGTGTATTTCATTGCAGTTCAACTACTCAAAGAAAGAACTAAAGAAGGGACTGGAATTCCAAGAGTCAGAACAGCTTGCCTATTTTATAAACAAAACACAAGCTATATCTGATCAGCAGACAGGTTTCAGGGACTGTCAGGAAGCAATCACTGAGAGGTAAACCTGAATTCCCAAAGATCCTTTCAACTGCCCCTGACAAAGCCAAAACCAGAACAACATGCTGTGGCCTCCCTTCTGAGCCTAAAGGCCCTGGAGAGAAGTCCACAGCCAACGTATGGTAACAATTACACATCCAGCACTTATAATTAGAAGCCTTGCTGCGCAGATGCATGTTCTTCCATGAGGAAGTGACAGTGATTTAAGTGCCCAGAGCTCCAAGCCAGCACACGGTGCCAGGTGTGCATGTTCTCTTCACATCTGGCTTTCAGACCAAGACTTAGACAGATTCAAACTGCAAAATACTAAAGCCACATAAATTAGCCATAATATTTCTCCACTTTAAATATATATGTATACAAAAGAAGTTAACATTTTTGTCTCACAGCTTTCTACTTTGCCAACAAGAGCCCAAATTAGGAAGCCAACATCTGAACAGGCTGAATGCACTTCAGCCCAGAGAGATCCCTTGGTCACTGATCTACAAGTTGTGCAATACCAAAGTTCCTGTTTCTCCTCCATACTCAGCCCACTCCCAAAGGCAACCAGGGGTCACTGTCACCCACATCAGTCAGGCTGGTTTAGCTTCCTTGCCTGCAGTCCAGGCTGCAGTGGTGGGGTTAGTGTGTACTGTCACTGGGCAGCCTGTCATGCAGCAGAGGCCTCAAGAGACAACCCAGTGATCACCCTAACCTTTACCTTCCCTCCTCCTAGCTACAACACAGGCCATGCTTTCCTCCATCTCCCTCAGTCTAGGGAAGAGCCAGCGTCACATCTGATGACTACCAAAGGCACATACACCACAGTCACAGGGGTGGCACATAAAGCAAGGGCCACTGCACATATGTGCCCCGTACTGAGGGAAAAACCTGATGCAGACATGTATACATTGCAAATTGCAGCCAACAGCTCTGACAATTGCATCACCTGATTTTGCAGTGCCCTGAGGGAGAAGCTAAGCTTTATCAGTAGCAATGTACACATACAGCACATTTCACAGTGTAGACAGAGAATGTTCAAGAGAGGGGATAAGCAAACACAAAAGCCACCACACCAGAGTGCAACTGGAGCGTGGTGCAGAGTAAGGCATCTTTCAGTGAACACTGTGACAGATAATCTGTACCATGACAGAACCCATATCGTCAATCAAGTCCAGGCAAGCATGGGTTGATAATGGGTCAGATCTTCCTCTGGAGCCATGTGGTTGACTTTTAAACTGCTGCTTTCTTCAACCAAACATCTATCTGTTCAAGAAACCTGGATGTTGGTGATAATGAGCAGAGGCTAGCACAAAAAAAAGACACCATCGCCCCCTCCTTCCTTTTTACCAGCTTTCTGGCCTCCAGAAGCAATTGTGAGGAGTTTGAGGGCTGGCCTTTAGCTTGCTGGTGCAGTGGAGACTAAGACTCACTGGCGTAAGAGCACAGAAAGGCTAAAAATGGAGAATCCAGGGTTATAAGGAAAGGCTGAAGCCTTCAGCGTTCATGCAGCATGGGCAACAACAACAAAAAAAACAGATTATGCCATATGAGAAGACTCTTCCTCCTTACATGTTCATGTCATAGATCTATCAGCACTGTTATTTCCCCACTGACATGCCATTTCCCAGGAACCCCAATAGAGACCACCCCTCGTAGGTCAAGACTTCTAGTGGTGCCTCAGAGATTTGACCACAATTCCCCTTGAAAATTAAGAAGCAAATTCCTCACAAGCAGCTTTCAAGTATCTGCTGCAATACTTCTACAGCCTACAAACTCGAGGCTTCTCAGTTGTGTTCATGACAACTGTATGCAGAAGATATATGCACAAAATTTTCATCTCAGTGGAATAGCAAAGCTCTTAACTGTTGAAACACCATTCCCTCTAACCAGCAGACTCTGCCTCTCGCTGGCCTCACTGCAGACCATATAACCTCAGATCCCTTAGCAACAAGCTGTTCAGACATGCTTCTGCAACGAAAAGAGCTTGCCAGCTAATCTCCCAAATCTTCCAACATCAAGGTATGATCTAAAGCTCAAAGCACTGCGCTGAAAAACTTGAGCAGCTTCATGTGTTTTTTGGATCAGCTGGCCTGTAGCAGTTCTTAAAATACATATGCACTGCTATGCACAGCTATACTTAGGCTTCCAGACTGCTGTATTGCCAACATGCAAATCAGTAGGGTACATTTGTATTTATAAAGAGATCTGAAGTATCACAACTCTTAAAGAAAAAACAGGCCCTTAAAACAGTGTGATAACAGGCGCTGCAGAGTGCAGCCTAATCTCCCTGCAAAGACCCACCAGCAGGATCAGGGATCCCCCATTCACACCGTTCAGCAAACAGCATCTGCACAGACTTTGCATGAGGTCACGCACAACCCTGCAGCTCCCCCACTCCATATCAGCTCCGCATGCAGCCCTCCATACATCAGAGTCTCACAGGGCTCATCCATATGCTCCTCATAACAGAAACTGCCAGATGCCTGCGTGCGGAAATCTCTCCCAAGATGTCAACATTAACAAATCCTTTAGAAGAAGTGAAGAGAAACAGATATCGCTGGACAATTGCCTTGAAGTGAGGCAGCTTAGCTTTTAAGGAGAAAAGAAGTCACTTTCTAACTCCTTGCATTAGTATTTCTAAGAAACTCTGAAACCTGGCTTTGGAAAACTAGGAGCGTATATAAGCACCTTGAAAGGTTTTATGATAGAATATACTAGCGTTTTTATAATTAATGTTATTGTAATGGTTTTCACTTTAAATATAAAGCAATTTTAGGATGCCTGGTTTTGTTATGTAACAGCAAGTCACTTTCTTTCAATCCAAATCGCAGTGCTATTTTGCATAGTCTACCTGCATCCTGTCTGGTAGAAAAACATTCAACTGTAATTAGAAACTCTACTGTGACAGTGAGACGCGATGCCTAAAGTTGTGTTGGACAAACCATTCTCGCCTTGATACGGTTACAAGAGTAAAACATGCTTTGTTATGACACCGTTAAAAAGGTTGTTCTTGTGCACGTTAGCTTTTCTTGGTGGAGACAATGACGTAAACTATCTACAGCAAAACGTTTTGCCAGAACAGAATGCAATATTGGAACTGAATCAGGCACTGCTCTAGCAAGACAAGACTGAAGACAGACCTGGTCAGAGGCACAAATGAGCCCTACAGGAGTACTCAGCAATCAGGCTGCAGGTTCTGACTGGAAATTCAGGACTTTCTCTCTGTTTAAATTTATAGTAGAAAGGGTAGTAAGTTCAACTTGAATTTGCTTCTGTCTGCACATATGGATGTATATGCATTACCTAGAAAGGTACGTGGCTTCAATATCGTTATATGCCAATTCTTCTCTTTAAAAGCAAGTCATTCTGATCAAACAGCACCCATCTTGTCTTCTGATCTAGTACTGCAACAGCAACAGCCCACAATGATGCACAAATCAATGCGCTTCCCCACCAAGTATACTCTCAGACCACAGCAAACATCCTTGAGTGAACCAGGAACACAGAATTCAACCCTATGCACTCTGTACCCCTCTCTCTATCCAGCTGCAAACTTAAGATGGAGCAAGTTCTATCACCAGTCTATTAAAAGGAAAAGCCTTAAAATACAACGATTATCAGGTCAGCAGATAATTGGAAGCAACCAGCAGAAGCTTATATCACATTGTATCTCAGAGATTTGTGGGAGGCAGATTTGCTTCCTCTGAGGAGAGAGAAATGGAGGAGCAGCTGTATCTTTAGGTTACTCAGTACTTCACTGCTTGTCAGAAACACAGCGGCCCCTCAGGAGCATAGCACAGGCACTCAGCGGCAGCGCACTCTGTCCTGAGCATTCTGGGCACCATCTGAATGCCAAAGGCCAGTTCCGCATTGGAGTAATTCAAGCAATTACTCCTCCAGCACCAGTTTATGAAGTAGGATGAATGGGCACAGTCACCACAAAAAGCCACCCGCATGGCAAAGAACGCTTGTGAGCAGGACAAACCCCCAACATAAGTAACACTGCCAGCATGAGTGCCACCTGCGAGGTGAATGAAGATTAAGTTAAGACTGCCTTACAGCTTTGTATCTTTCCAGGATCTACATTAAAGGCACCTCTCAGAATCATTTCAAAGCTAAATACTTCTGTTAGAAGCCTCAAGCAGCCACTAAAGCAGAGCTGTAACACACTGAGACAGAGGAGTTCAATTTTTGGCAGTGCATACACATCGATGCACCTCTGGAGACTGTGCAACAGACAGCATTGAAAAGAGAGCTTCTAACAGCGTTCAGTGCATCCTGTTCAAATGAAAGAAGATGAGGTCTGTTTTCCAAGCTAACTCCAATTCTCCCATCCAGTTGTGTTCAAGGGGACGCCTCCGAGTTGAGATGTGCTCATCACACAAAAAGGCAATGAGGTAGGAGCCTGTTTCTGAACCTCTTCTCTCTCTCTGGAGAGCAATTACCCGCACAAGCAGCCCCATCATTTTTAAAGGAACTGTGAAGAAACAATTTCTTCCAATTTAACTCTGCACGTGAGCTTATTTCCTCCTGTTCCTCTCTCGAGAAAGCTGAAATGGATTGAGCAGCACAAGCAGTTCGACCTGAACAATCTGGAGATGAGCTTCGACTTGTGCAGAGCTGCTGGAAACAGGCAGGTAATGCAGTGCCTCTGCCCAAGTACCCCAACACCAGAGAGGCAGGAAAATATTCCCAGACACAGCGTTTCGCTGTTACACAGAGGCACGGACCCTAAAACCAACCCTTTAACCTGCCCTGATGTGCATGTGTTATACTATGCGGCTGCTTCCTGCAGCAGTCAGTTCTCTCCACCACTGATGACAAAAGGAATTACCACACATTGCTCTTTTCTGGTGTGTTTCCCTAATCTCTGTGTTCTCCTTTCAATTGTGTCACTGGGAAACAACACCGAGCAATTAAGCATGTTGTATTTCTCTGGCCGATTCCTCCATAAAACCTATATATAGATACACACACAGATAATAATAGAAGCTTTATTTTGCCAAACACCTGCTGCCCACATCTTCCCTACAATGTTGTGAGGAAATCGAAGCACTGCAAGTAATCCAGCACTGAAACTTGTGGCAAAACAGCTCCTTTATTTCAGTTCAAGGACACCGGTCTTTTAACAACAGGAAAAAGGAGATATGTGTATTTTTTAGTTCCTTTTTATCAATGAAGATATAATACAGCATTATTCAAAACAGTATATTTTAGATGGTCTGAAAAGTAGCTCACAGCCAGCACCCTGCCATGGGCTCTACCAGCACCCCAATAATTTCCTAGGCTACTTAAAGCTAATCTGGCACAGATCTGCATTGAAAGCCCAAGATATCAAGGCAGATACTTCACGGTTACACCAGGCAAATGCAGATTTTATGCACATTTCCATATAACCTCATGTGGGGAAAAACTGTAATCCACGTGTGGCGACATGAGCACTGGAATTAACACATCCTGCTTTTCTCAGGATGTGTGTCATGACCTATTGTAACACAGAGAAATACACAACCCCACATGGCACTCTCCCCATAGACGGTTCCTTTTCTCTTATAGCTTCCCTCCCACATGGGTTTTCTCCTATCCTACAAGGGTTGAGATCACTCATAGCTTCTCCTGCACTGGTGCTCCACTGAGGTTTTTCTGTTCTAACTGGTCGCTCACTCTGACAAAGTCTGTGCTCATTTAATAATCCTGATGGCTGGCAGTTTTCTCTCATGGGCATTTTTAGCTAAATGATGGGGTTAAAAACATTGCTGGGAAGGAAGAGGAAGGAAGGAGTCAGACAGTGAGATCACACACCATGGCCATAGGAAACTGGATTAAAAATGGTTACCCAACGAACAACAGTGCTTGTTATTTCTTTTAAGTCAGCGTTGACTAATAAGTCAGTTCAGTCATAACAATTCAGAAACAAAAGTATAAGAAGCAACGGTGTAAAGCAAAGGTTCAAGGGACAAATTCCAGGTCTTCCTCAAGCGGTTAAACAACTTATAGAATCTTACTCTTAAAATGTTGAGGAATCGGACCTGAAATCGTAACCCCACCTCATTTCCAGGCACCTGCTAACAAAGCACTACACCATGTAACGCCACTAAAGCAGGAGTAGCAGCAAAGTTTCTAACAAGCCACAGTCAATTCCTCAAATAGCACCATAGTTATTATCACCACCCCACCCAGGAACTGTATTTACTGTCCCACCGTAAAGAAAAGTTACAAGCTTACAGTGGCAGTCTTGATAAGCCTAGTGAACACACCTCTCTGAATATAAGCTCCCTAAAAATAGATTACAGCATCTTATAAAGGACTTTGCCAAAGAATATTTACACTCCGCTGCTTATGGGTTGATAGCCACACATAACAGTTGTCTATGGCATGGCTGCCAAACACAACTGAAAAAAGAAGCCCACATTAAGTAACACAACCTTTATCAGCATCGTTCCGTGTCTCTTTGAGCTACATGGCTCATGGCCAAGTTGTGCACAAAGAATAAAAAGATTAATATAACTGGACTACAACTGCTGCACAGACCAGACTAAAGGTCTGCACACACCTACAGTCAAGATGGTGATAGAATCATAGACGGGCCGGGGTTGAAAAGGACCACAATGATCATCCACTTTCAACCTCCCTGCTATGTGCAGGGTCACCAGACCAGGCTGCCCAGAGCCACATCCAGCCTGGCCTTGAGTGTCTCCAGGGATGGGGCATCCACAACGTCCTTGGGCAACCTGTTCCAGTGCATCACCACCCTCTGTGTGAAAAACTTCCTCCTAATATCTAACCTAAACCTCCCCTGTCTCAGTTTTAAACCATTCGCCCTTGTCCTATCACATGAAGCTTGTCTTTATGCTGTGATACAAAAGACACGCCAGTGAATGCAAAATTTATCAAGAGCTTTGGTTTGCTTACTTCACATGCTATTAGAGGCAAGAATGGTTTGGTTGTGGCAAGTCAGCAGCCGACCTTTCAACTTGCTAGTGGGGAGGAGAGCAGTTGGTGGGAAGGACAGTAATTAGTCTTGGAAGATCACTGACCTCTGCTGGTCCACTGGGAGCTGAGCAGCAGCTGCCTGAAAGGAGGCAAGGAAGTCCCCAGGGGTGAAGCGGTTCTTCAGCCCAAGAGAAAGCTGCCTATACAGTTCTTATGTGGTATGTCAACTCAATTCAGTGCCATTTCAGTGAGCTTCCAACTTAGTTCTGCTTCACAGATGCATGCCAAGACTGAGCTTCCAGCCCTACAGTTAGCTTCTGTGTCTGTGTCCCAGTGCAAGCTTTGGAAGAGCCTCTCTCCCCAATGCTGACCCCAGTCCTGGACCTCTTCACAGCTGAGCCCTTTGCCCCCTTGGTCAGGGCTGCATTCTCCATGGGCTGCATTTCAGAGCTACCCCACTACGGTGCACAATAACATGCAGAGCACGCCTTCCACAGGCCTTAAAACTTCCAACACAAGAGAACCTAAAAGAGCAGTAAGCTATTTCCCCTTCAAACAGCAGCACCACAGTCCTGTGCACAAACACATCACGAACTGTGCAGAGGAGGTGGTCTCCAGGCGTGGGAGCTGCCTCTTCTCTGTTCTCCTTGTCAAACTGGAAGGAATACTCAGCCTAAAAGCTGAGTCGCACATTTCCATTTCCTTCCCATCGCTCTAGCAAAAGCATGACCACACTTTCTATCCATGCAGCTACAAGTCCCCAGAGAGCACCAAAGGCAGCTTCTAAAACTTGCTATCCCAGAGCTAAGGGGAGCTGTGGCCACATGGGTTGCTGAAGCAGTAAGCAAACTCAGCAAACCAAGCCAGTGTTCTCAGACCATACCCTAATAAACATCACTTCACCATGCTAAAGCCTCTTGTTGAAGAAGCGGAGCTGTCAACCTGTTCAGGCTTGGAAATCAGTTCTGAGTGAAATATGTTTTCCAAGCACATCCTACCATCCCCTCCTGGGGATGGGCTTTCTCCATCACCTTCCTTCAGCACTAAGTGATATCACCGGAAAGGCACAGCTGCTTCGGCTGCTCCTCAGCACAACCACAATGGAGAAACCTGATTAAAAATAGATAACGGAGGAAATACCAGAAAGCCACACCAAAACAGCCATGAGAAGGGAAGCAATTCCACCGAGCTGCATTTTTGAGGGCAAATATCCTCAATATTACAAAGATGCCTTCTTAACATCAGGGGCAGTGAGCAGACAAAGGGCAAAACATGCTTGCTCAGAAGACTGACACTGGAATTACCTCCCTGCCCCGCATCCATCAAGCACCAGAACAAGCCAAGGCTGTTGTTAAGCCCACCAAAAAGCCCAACTGCAATGTGGCATAAGGAACCAACGCTCAGATTTCACACGTTCAGATGGTCGCAGTTTGGAACAAGGGAATGAGTTTCACCACAGAAGCGGGCATGGGATCAGTCGGGGAATTGGAGGGCGACAAGCGTGCAGTCCTGGAGGCGCAGAAGCTGAGTGGAAAAGTTATAGTTTGCACACACACAGCCGGGCCAACTTTATCAAGTCCACCGGCAAGACGACAACTACTTCTTCGCTGATAGGGAGCCGCGCCGCTTCATAGCACGCAGTCCTATCTCTGCACAGCCTTCGGTGCCGACAGGCGGTTGGGAAAACACGCGGAGGCAGCACCCGGCGAAGGAGGCCATGCCAGGGGGCGGCCCACCGGGCTGCGTGCTCCGCAGTGGGCGAAACCCCACCGCCAGGACCTCCTCCGGGAGCCAACCGACGGGGGTCGCCAGCACCTTCGTGCCCTCTATTACCCACGCTGGCGCGCTGAGGCTGCGTCTCTTTGCTTTGAACCCATTTAAGTAAAATCACCGGGTAGCTGTAAAAAGCTACGGATAGAGCGGGAGCAAAAAACCACAGGTGGATTTAATCATTCCCTCACAGCTTCACCACTCTCGCGCCTTCTACCGACAAATAAAGACGCCCGCGATCACCTTTATTCCCAGAAGTTTATTTTACAGAAGCTGAGGCCGGGGTTCCCCTCCGGAGCCGGCGCCGCTCAGCGGCAACCACCGAAGAGCCCCAACCGCCTCCACGCCCACCCGCGGCGGCCGGGGCCCTCCCGCGCCCGGAGAACAAAGGGGGGTTCAGCCCCGCCGCTCTCTCCGGGGGCTGCCCGGGACGGACGGGGGCTCGGATGCGCTTTCCTCCCTCCCGCGTAGGCGAACTCACCCTCCTTGGCTTTCTTCTTCCTCGCCAGCGTCCCGCCGAGCTTGCCCAGGAACGACTCGTCCTTCTTCATCCTGTGCGGCCGCAGCGTCGGGGAGCGGATGGGAGCGGAGGACATGGGGTTCCGCCCGGGGCAACCCGTCCGATCTCTGAACTGCCCGGGGGGGGGCTAAAGCGGCCCGCGGAGCCGAACAAAGCCCGACAGCGAGAGAAGCGTCCGGCCGGCAGCGAGCGAGGGCGAAGAGCCGGCGGGGAGCCGGATCGGGAGGCGGGGGGCGTGCGAACGGCGGGCGGGCGGAGGGCAGGGGGCGGGCTGGGAGCCGCCGTCCGCAGCGCCTTGCCACGGCGGGAGGCGGGCCCGCATGGCGAGCCGGCACGGCGTGGGGAGAGCCGGGCTGCTTCCTCACGGTGCCGGCAGGCAGAGAGGAGCTCAGTGGAAACGGCCTCAAGGAACGCGATGGAAATAGCGTAGAAACGTGAAGTTTCAGCCAGCTGTGCTGCTGGCGGCGAGGAAAGCAGGGCTGAGGAGAGCCCCGCTGTGCTCCTGGCGGAGAGGGCGGGCACGGAAACGGGAGATCCCGGAGAGTTTTCAGGCAGCCTGACAGGGGCTCTGTGAGATGCACGGAGCTGAAAACGGACCCAGGAGAGTTCCTAGAGTCAGGCTGGACTCTGCAAGCTCTTGTGCGCGTACTTAACGTGAAGCTCTTGAAGCAGTACCTAAAGTTGTGCCCGTGACCTCGGCCCTGCAGCCAGGGACGCTGTTAATTACCTACAGTTGCATCTGCATACAAATGTTCTGATTTTCCATGTTGAAAGTATTATTTAACACAATGACTAACGGCATTCAAGAAGACAGTGCTTCCTCATCTCATTGTGCCTCTAATCGGTTTTCTATCTATCTGCATTGGAACCACAGGATCCCCTCAGGGGCTCTGCACCTCCTGCTTCATTACAGGAGAGCGACAGACTATGCAAAGCCCGGATCACAAGTTTAGAGCAACACCTGCAGCTGCTGTTTGTGTTCGTCTTTAATGGGTTAGGTTCGAGGTTATCATGTGCCTCTCTGCTCCAGCACGAGGACCGAGCACCCACAGCAGCCAAAGCAGCCCAGGAATGGCATTTCTCCTGTGAAGAAAGGTTGGAGGGATTGGGTTTATTTACCTAGGAGAAGGCTCCAGGGAGACTTCATCATTAACTGAGTGGGCAATGGCACAGGCTGCTCAGAAAAGCTGTGGTACCCCATCCCTGGAGGAAATCAAGGCCAGGTTGGATGGGCAACCTGATCTAGTGGGTGGCAGCCTTTGATCGTGGCATAAGCTGAAAAGGTGATGCTAGTGATGTGAGTAACTGATGTTCAGACAAAGTGCAAATTCAGGGCATGCTGAATTCATTTATTTCTTCAAGTGGTGATCAGTACTGAAACTTTACACTAAATCTCTTTTCTCCTTCCTTTCCGGAATTTCTTTCTCATGATTTCAGAAATTAATTTCAATAAGTGGAAATCCTGCTTAAGACATCAGTTATAAGTTCAGCTTCTCTTCCTGTTTTCTCAGCGATGTCCCAGGCCTGCCAGCAGCCTTCGGTTCTGATCTTTTGTGTTGCGAGGTCCTGCGGTCTGTGTTGCTCGGGGCACACAAGAGAGGGCGCTATCAAGATCCATCCGCACGCAGCGTTTAATCTGGAGCTGATGCAAACAGCAGTGTATTCATGGTCTCACCTGCATCACTCTGGCTCCTTGTCTAATGGGATACTCCCCTCCCATGCCCACCCCATTCCCCAAACCCTCTCAGGTTGTCTTTACAGATTGTCTTTACTGCTGCACCAGGCACTCACACCTTGCTTTGGCACAGGAACTCACAGGTAACACAGCCTTTAACAAGCTTTATGCTGTGCTGCTCTTGATTTTGTCATGTATAGTAAAAATGAGGCAGTTTGTTCCGAATTAGACTTCTTCAAACACCTTCTTCCCTGCAAACACCTCACAGCAAGCATAACTGCTTTGTGTTTGTTGTGTTTGCACGTGAAGGACCTTCTGATGAATGCTTTTTATCAATACTGCTTCTTTGGGAGAACAAATATGTTCTGTTTCTTCAAACAGGCATGTTGCTCATGGCAGGGGAGTTTTATGCCATGCATTTGCTAGTGGAAAAAGTGGGTTCTCCTACCAAGAACGTCAGGTATTCGCCTGTGTGTTCAAATACACTCGCTTCAACTAGCACACATTTTTTCCAGTGAACATCTCAACCATTGGAGTTGTTAATGAGATGCATGGTTGCCACCCAGGTGCAAATAAAGGCATCCTTCACACACACAGTGTCCATACCCCCAAACCCACAGCACCAGGCTGGCCAGCAAAGCGTGTCTGCATCACATCCAGTGGCTGTGTCAGTGCTGTGAGTGTCAAGTGTTGCAAAATGTCTTAAATAAGTTCATTCTAACGCAGCTGCTGTGGATTTGGGGAGGAATGCTCTAAAAATCTTCACTGGGTGGCACCAACCATCTATAGGACTTGTGTGTACAGAACAAGCACTCATGTAAAATTCACCCCATGCAGCAAAGAGCTCAAGGCCAAGCATACGTTGTTCCCAGAGACAGCAGTGGTCCCTGCTGTTATTTCCACTCTTTAAGCTAACATTAAGATCAATATTTTGGGCAAATAGAAAAAACCAACACAAACCCACACAATAAAATAAATCGACGGTGTGGGCTGGGGGAATGGAAATGACCCTTAGCCTTGCTTATGCTAAAGAATGATGTTCACTGCTTAAATTGCCCATTTCATTCATTTTTTGGGGGAAGAATCTTTCAAAACTAAAACAATTAGCAAGGATTTACATTCTTCTGGCAGGTTAGATCATTTACAGATGTAATTTCCAGTGCATCCATAATAACATGGATGTGTAAAACAAATACAAGGCACCAAGGCATGCAGATGTTGATTTGCAGCAGGACTGTACGGTGGGTGTTTCATGTCCTAACATTAACACCGAAGTCTTAGCTTGCACTTAGCTTTAAGGCATCGTGGTTATCCAACCTTGCTTCTTGTAGCAGAATGTTTCTTTATGAAACTGTAAGCAGAAAAGCTGAGTACAAACTCCAACCAAGAAAGCAGAAGCTGGTTCACATCCGACAGCATATGAAACCAAACTGACTGAAGTACAGCGCTTGAAACATAAAGGCCTACATGCAAATATCTGTCAGTTATTGAAAGAAAACCACAGAGACGCATCCATTCCCCTCCAGTTTTGATATCTTGTTTGTTTATGAAACAAACATTTCGATTTGCTGCATAACTGGAAAGCATGTCAGCCTGGTGCAAAATGAACGGAAGCTGGATTGCTTGAGGAAAGAAAAAATAAAGAACATCTATGGCAAAAGAAAGCAAAATCACACTTCGAAAAACAAAGCAAAATGTGGAGTTCAAACAAACAGTGATCTTCTAAATAGGAAACGGAGAAGTTATGACAGGACTGCATCAAGTGTTTGTTAGTCTTTAACAATCTAGCTGGCCAGCAGCCCTGCGGTGATACAGCTGCTGAGCGGCCCTCCATCTGCACAGCGAGTGCTGTCTGCAGAACAGCTTTGGGGATGCAGCTCCATCATGCACTGCAGCCCCTAGGAGGAACTTATAAGCACTGAAGTAATTACACAGATGAAGAAACTCTGCCTCACGTGGTACCTGCCACCTCAGCGCTGTTCACACAACATTAAGGGTCTGCAGCCATGAGGTCCAGCTTCAGATACAGCGCTTGCAGATGTTTATCACCATCTCGCTGTCACAAGCTGTAAAAGCAGTAACATCTCAACTTCTCTGTAAGTACTGTGGTATCCAAGAGTGCCCATTTAAGCAAGCACTATAATTCTGAATCACATTTATTACTGCAGGCCTTCCTTATACCATTTATCCTTTTCCAGTCATTTAGTCTATGGCCAGAAATGCACTAACTGGTTTTGCTTAGTGTTGCAGCCAGTTCTGCAGGGGTTCTGCTTTCTATCTATCTTATCCATCCCAACTATAAACATCTGCAACAAATTTCAGATAGGACTAAGGATTCAATTATTAGTATCTGTATTCTCCTCCAGTAACAGTGTGATTTGGCTGATCCTTCCAGAGGAATATGGAAATGCATTCCTCTCCGTTTTGTGTAGTTAAATGCCATAAGAAAATGTGATCTTTCAACATAGTGCAACACAGGTAGGGAAACACTGACTCGGGTAAAGGCTCGTGACTTTCCCTCACGTTATTATTCCTGACTTCTATAGTGTGCAGTAAAGCACAGGCTGTCAGCAGATGTGCTTAAAAGCCTGTTCAGCCTTTAACAAAGTTTCTCTGTCCGTTCCTTCTTTTTTATTGCAGAGATGACAGTCTTCTCAATTGTGGACTAGTGTGCAGACTGAGGTTGAGGCTATTTCTACTCAGGAAGGCTGCCTTGCCCTCTAAATGGCCAAATAATGCTAGCTTAGGAAACCAAAGGACTAAACTTGAGCAGACCTTAATAGCAATGTCCACAAGCCCAAGCTCCAAAGGCAATAGAATACATCTAATTCTATCAGTATGAGCAAAATGAACTTCGAACTCCTGGGAGAAAATCCTGACAGAATTGTGCTATCCAAACATTTCCATCCTTTCCACTAAACATATTTCTGTGTATGTATGTCAAAATGTGGATGGCGCTGGAGAAAGAAACATTTGTTGACATTCTTAACATAGCGTCATCTTTTATCTTACAATAACAAAAAACTCAGAAATGCTTTGTTGAACGTATTTGCTATCAAGGCTGTCAGATAAACACGCTGAAAAGAGGTTCTTTAGATTAAATGTTGTTATTTGAAATAGACCTGACTTCTGTCATTCACACAAACGTTTGTTTTGAACACCCGTGATCCTGTTTATGTAAATTCATAAAACTTTATACAAAGGGGAAGGATGTCAACTGGAGCTCTGCAAAGACATATCCTAAGCTTTGTGTTTTAGAAAGAGAGCTACCAACGGGACCAGATTTAGTCACTGTACTAATGCAACAGCAATATATACGTTAGTAGTCTTTTTAAAGAATGCAATAATGCAATGTCAGTGCTAAATTAGAATCACAGAATGTTTAGGGATGGAAAGGACCCCTAAGATCACCCAGTTCCAACCCCCTGCTTCCCCTGCTATAGGCAGGGACACCTCCCTCTAGACCAGGTTGCTGAAACTCCCATCCAGGCTGGCCTCAAATGCTTCCAGGGAGGGTGCATTCACAACCTCAATGGGCAACCTGTTCCAGTGTCTCACAGCCCTCACAGTGAATAATTGCTTTCTAATATCTAGTCTAAATCCACCCTTTTCGAGTTTAAAGCCATTTCCCCTTGTCCTGTCATTGCATGCCCGTATAAAAAGTCCCTTCCCAGCTCTCCTGTAGGCCCCCTTCAGGTACTGGAAGGTCACTGTTAGGTCTCCTCACAGCCTTCTCTCTCCAGGCTGAAAAGCACCAGCTCACTTAGTTTCTTCTAACAGGAGAGGTACACCAGCCTTCTAATCACCTTCACAGCCCTCCTCTGGACCTGCTCCAACAGCTCCACGTCCTTTTTGTGTTGGGGGCTCCAGAATTGGACACAGTTCTCCAGATGGGGTCTAACAAGATCAGAGGTGCAGCCCTCTACCGGCTGGTCACATTTCTCTTGGTGCAGCCCAAGATACGGTTGGCCTTCTGGGCTGCAAGTACACACTGCTGGCTCGTGTTGAGTCTTTCATCAACCAGCACTCCCAAAAAATCCTTCTCCTCAGAGCTGCTCTCAAGCCATTCTCTGCCCAATCTGTATCTGTACTTGCTATTGCCCTGACCCAGGTGCAGGACCTTACATTTGGCCTTACTGAACTTAATGAGGTTGGCATGGGCCCCCACCTCAAGCCTGTTCACATGCCTCTGGATGGCATCCCTCCCCTCCAGCTTGTCATATTCTTGGATTTTACTACTTATTATGCTAGATAGCTGGAGTTGAACCTTTATAGTATGCAATTCTGATTGTAGGAGGCACTTCCATATAGATAATTTTACAGTAGTGAAACGTATTTGAAAGAGCACATTTTGTTTTACTTATAACCACTAATTTTGCATCAAGTCACTTTTATGAACTTTGATACTGGTAAAAAACTGACCTTGCGCGTGCCTGGTCATCCCCACACTTGTGAGACTTGCAGTTAGAAGCCCAAAGGCTGTGCAGGCCAATGACAATTACAGCCATGTGAAAAGTATCCAAGAACCAGTTTCCCAGTGCAACTGTAGTATTATGCAAATAACAACTAAAAGCTGCAAATTAAAATAGCTAGGATCCCACAAACAATCTCCCATCTTTGATAAGAATCGGAGCTACAAAGAACCTTTAAAGCATAATCTTTTAATGTAGCTCCTCGTGGAGTTGAAGGTAAATCATTCAGACATGTATCAGTATTTCAAGAAAGAATTAGACCGTATCAATCTATTCTGAAGTCCTGATTTCCATCAGAGCTCATCTTCTTATTACTGATGTAAAGCATTTCCATATTAGAGGAATCTGATTCCTGCTCCAAACTGAACGCCATCACATATCCTGAGAAGAAATAAACAATAAACAACATAAATGAAAAAACAAAGGTGCTGTTAAAATCAATTTTCCCTGTGCCTCAATTTCCAAGGTTTTCAGTGTCTGGGGCTCAAACTTTAGCTGACAAAGGCTTTGCCAATGTGCCGTCCATATGGAGCGCTTACATTTCCAAAATAAAAGTCCATACATTTCAAATTGCTGTTATTTGTTCACAATTCACATGAATGACAAGTAGAAACGTAACCTGAGTCCTATAGGAAACAGTATCTCACACAATATTTTTGCTACTACACAGGCATGAGGAGCTCCCTTAAGCTTTTCTATTACATATTATAATATTTCCTTGGTGTAGAATAATTGGTTGCTAACAAGTTATTTGTTCTCCCTTTCTCTTTTTCTATAATTACACTTGTGTTCACTTTTCAAGCAAGGACATTGAACTGGTGATTTATCCAATCACTTGTTTTTGGAAGGCTTAGGAAAATCCCTTGAGCTGTTTGAGTGATCATTTCCCCTAAAGAAATGAAATCTGCTACGCGGCTACTCACACATTTCAACAGCTGATCTCAAGGTCAATGAACTGTGAAACCTGAGATATAAACAGTCTTAAACTAAGAAGTACTGCGAAACAAACATGGACATAGCCAGCTAAAAGGAACGAGCATAAAGTGCTAAAAAGAAATCTCAAAACTGGCACTGAATAAACAAAAGACAACAATTTTCTCTTCCAAAAGCACACAGAGGTGCAGTTGCTTTGAAAACTAATTACTGCTAAAGAAATCGGTGTAAAAAACAAACCTGTCACCCGACTGTACTCCCATGGGGAAACAGTAATTAAGTTCTAATCTAGCGATGTTTCCAAGTCGGAGCACTATTCCGGCACCATAAGACCATCGAATGTACTCTGCCAGCTTCTGCAGGTGAGCTCTGGGACCATCACCTGAATGCAAAAGACCAGGACAACAAAGAATCAGAGGAGACTGCTGAGATGTTCAAAGGCTAGTTGGGTTTTCACAGCTAGAAGCCAGATTACCTCGGAGCACCTCCTGCAAAGAGTTAGGAAAACTACTGGCAGTAAGTCAAGCACACAAGTTCATAGCAACCGCTTTTTGACAGCCACTGAAATATATGTAGTAAACAAAATGCTTTTAGCAGTTCTTCTTTTTGCTTTTATATATAGAGAAAGTACACAAATACATATAGAGAGAAGCAGATTTTGTTACATACAATTCTTCTGAGGCTTACCATAGTTAAGATTGCAGAGGTTCCCAGCATTGAGGAAGAAATGTGTTCGGAAAAGGTCTCCAAACCCTCCTCGGCCTGGTCGGAAAGGTAGAGGAGTGTAGAGATGCAAACCTCCAGCCCAGTAGGCTTCTCCTCCCAAGTAATCACCTAGTTACAGAAAACATTGAAATCAAAGCATTAACTATGGAATATCTTACAAGAACCAGGTCTTGAAGAGACAAGAATACATCCTTTAAGTTGCTCTACACTGCACTGTTAACCTTTTCACAGCTCTTACCAATTGCTTCTAGCTCTTTCCAACATCACAATTACGAAGTAGAAATTCGAACTTTACAGAAAGGGTAGTTAAGTACTGGAATAGGCTCCCCAGGGAGGTGGTTGAATCGCCATCCCTGGATGTGTTTAAGAGCCATTTGGATGTGGTGCTCAGGGATATGATTTAGCAGAGGGTTGTTAGAGTTAGGGTACTATGGTTAGGCTGTGGTTGGACTTGATGATCTTCAAGGTCTTTTCCAACCTGGGTAATTCTATGATTCTATGACTTATACCATTCTTTACGCTTTCCAAGTGTATCAACCTTTTTTCTTCGCACCCCCACCTGTGGCATGCACCTACTTGCAGTTCATCAGAAGTTACCTTCTGAAGCTCTTCCACGTACTCACCTCAGTTGTAAAAATAGGAAAGTGATACAGCGAAGCAAATAGTCTATAACAATGGCAAGTCAGGAGAGTAAGAAACAGAACTGAGGAAACTCCTGGCTTTCAAAAATACCTCTGATGAGCAGATGATCTTTCCCCTAAGCTACCTGAACTTATGCTGAATCAAAAAGAGATTTAATGCAACTATTACTATCTTTCAGGTTTTTTTTTAAGCTCAAAAGCTTCCTAATTAAAGAGACATACTGAAAGTTTGAAACTTGGTCATCCCTGCTAAAGACCACGGGTCAACCTGGAGATGAAAATATGGTTTTAGAAGCTCTGAGTCTTGAAAGTAAAAGAAACAAGGGCTAAAAAATAAGAAGAGAATTCTGGCATATCCTTGATTTATTTTAGGTAAAGCCATGCACTGGTGAAATTCACTGTAAGGAGCATTAGAAAATGGCATGTATTCTATATACATTAAAGGTCTGAGGTTAATATAAGAACAAACATAGCAGTAACCTACAAAAGTCTGAAGGCAGGCTTGGTTTACAGAAGTAGCTATGGTTTAGCTAAGAACTACTGGGTTTTGTTCCACTATGAACTAATATATCATGACAGATCAGAGATGTAATTCTTCTCAGAATCAAGCAACATAAAGGGAGCAACTATCTTAAAGCTACAGAAAGCCGAAGGACAGAATTTGAGGATTCATTACAAACTAATGTTTTCAGTATTGTCAGAAGAGCAGGATTTAAAAGTTTCCCACCGTCACTCTGGGGTCCAATGCTGTACATACTGAATCCTCGCACGCTTGTTGGTCCGCCGAGGTAAAACCTAGGAAACACAAACAGTGCTTCACTTGAAACTACTCACACTTATAACTTTGGTTTGCAAAATTGCAAGTGACTTCATAACAAATCTAGTAAAGTCTGCTGTAAGAACTATGACAGAAATACTCCAGTTAAGATCTATTACATGTAAAGCTAACACAACTGACAATAAGTACTTAATGTAAATAAAGTCTAAAAGCCTTCTGTTGATGATCTTTAAAAATAGGCATCGGAGGGCAAAATTGCCTAAAAAACCAAGTTATTAACTGGCTTTACTTCTAAAAATACCTGCAGTGTTATTTATGCCCAATATGAAGTGTTGAAGATGATAAATACCACTTAGAAATGGCAAATATTGGTAGGCAGGGCTACTACTTACTGAATTATCCCTCCCCACTATGAAAATGAAAACCAGAAAGCGTGCCTTGATTATTAACATGCACAAAAAGATACTTAGTAGTTTGTTTTTATTATCCCCCAAAACAGAACTACTTCTGCTTCCCTATTCTGCTGCACATTTTTTTTTTCTCATACATTACCTGGGTTGACCGAAAGAAATTAAGAGGCATTAAAAACAAACCTTACCTATCAGCTATACTGGATGGCTTGTCTCCAATGGGTACCAGCATTCCACCCCAAAGTGATGCTGAAAAAACCTTTGGAGAAAAAAAAAAGTTGTTGTTTCTCTTTTTTTTTCCTTTTTACTAATATGTAGTATTCTATTTCCCTAATAAAAAAACAATTATCAGTAAAATGCCATTGCTCAGTTAAAGGCACAGCTCCCTTTAGTGTGACCGAAAGTTTCAGCTGATCACAAGGCATGTGTGGATCTTCAACAGC
Organism: Excalfactoria chinensis; assembly: GCF_039878825.1. Classification (NCBI taxonomy): domain Eukaryota; kingdom Metazoa; phylum Chordata; class Aves; order Galliformes; family Phasianidae; genus Excalfactoria; species Excalfactoria chinensis. Next base: position 65,966,467 of record NC_092825.1, on the reverse strand, counting down.
TGTATTCTTAGGAAAATCTTGGTCATTGCTGCCCTCTTTCTGCACTATGCGGTGCTGCAACTTGAAGTTTAAAGTCTGACTTTTAAACCAAGTGCTGCTTCCACAATAGCTAAAGGGTGCGCCCATCCAGCTCTGACGTTCTTACCATTTTTCATGCCTTGAAATAAGACAAACCCTGCTGACACAAATTATTCCTTGTGATTTAAAACCAGGAGAAGGTTAAATCCAGAAAACAGAAATACTTTTTTTTATAGTTATCAGCTGACTGTAAATTAGCCTTAAAACTAAATGATACCATCTTCCACACATCACTATATTGGCACCAAATACATACATATAATTACTGCTCATCTATACAGTAACTCCTAGAAGTCAGATCACTGTACTAAATACATTTAATGATCTGCCCCCTGTCTGCGTAAAAGCAGAAGTTCCAAGTGGTGAGATCTACTGCCAACACTGTGGCTACAGGTGCTGGGCAATTTCTCCTGTTACCTTCTGTCCCCAGAGGCCCGATACATCTCTCTGTCATGATCAGAGATGAGCCCATCATCAAGTGCATGCACATCTCATTAGTTAAGTACTACACAGCATATGCAAAGGCCAAGTGCAGGCCAGCCCACACTCAAAAGCAATAGAACTCATAGAATTATCTATACCTTAGGATGAGATGTGCTTCACTTTTACTCACAGTGTAGCCGTATTAGTTAGTCATGACTGAGAAAGAAGAAAGTCCTTTTTGCATAGCCAAGAAGTCATTAAATTACTTCCTAGGAGAATATGCTGTTTTGTTCAACAAAAAGTCAGCAAATCCATGTAAGATGACTAAAAGCACCAGCTTACAAATGAAGAGTATGTCACTCCCAAAAACCCCATACTAAGATATCTACCATCATCTTTCATTTCGATCATCTTTTTCCAGTCCACACTGAAGTCATCGTAAGACACAGATTCAGTCACCTCATCCATTATTTCAACTACTAAAACATCTTCTAAAGAAATTACCGAGTCCCAGAGAAGCTGCTTATTCAACTGAAATTCAAAATCTTCTTTTAGAAAGCTCACATCTCCACCTGTATATCCAGCCAGTTCCTGCAAAGACAACCAAATTTAGACTTGTGCTGGGTATTACATATTCCTTCCCACCCAAAATTCATCATGTGTGTGTCTGCATAAGCATTGTTTTCTATGTAAGAAGCATGTCAGATATTGAGACAAATGAATTCTGAACTAATGAAAAAGCACACGCAACTCTCCTAAATATTAAATCAGCCTGTTGCTTTCTATGCCCTCTTGCAAGCAAGAACACAATATAAAAAAGCTTGAAAATCATGCAACCAAAATAAAATCTCCAGTATTTATTTAGCACCTGAGAAGATTCCATAGGTACTGAAGTGGGGCTGAAGAACAGAATACAAGTAGTAGTATTAAATGAACCATATAATATAAGAAATGACTGAAATGGTGTTACACCCAGCATCTAAGAAATGGTATGTTAGCAGTTCAAGGAGCTGGGATTGTTTAGCCTAGAGAAGAGGAGGCTGAGGGGAGACCTCATTGCACTTTACAACTTCCTGAATGGAGGCTGTGATGAGGGGGGGGCTTGGCCTCTTCTGCCAGGCAACAAACAGGACCCGAGGAAATGGCCACAAGTTGTATCAGATGAGGTTTAGACTGGACATAAGAAAGAACTTTTTCTCTCAAGAGAGTGGTCAGGCACTGGAATGGCTGCCCAGGGAGGTGGTGGAGTTGCCATCCCTGGCAGTGTTCAAGAGGCGTCTGGATGAGGAGCTACAAGATATGCTTTAGTGGTTTTCTGTAGGTATGGTAAAGGGAGGATGGTTGAACTAGATGATCTTGTAGGTCCTTTGCAACCTCATGATTCTATGATTCTATGAACTCAGCCCTGATTTAGAACTGCCATTCTCACTCAGAGGAGTTCTCTGCTGCAGCAGCACTTCTGGTTCCAATGGCATTTCAAAGCAATCTGCTTCTGCAGCCCTGCAGAAGTCAATGCTTCTGAAGTGCTAAACCATATAGCAAGAGAGACGGGTTTTCTAAAAGCTCTAAATGCAACAAGAGTAAAAACCATGTGTACACCACTCAGTTATTTCTATCCCATCTTTCAAACTTCTCAAGTAGCAATACAACCAGAGTCTGGTAGCTTTACAGCATAGCTGCAGAAAACAAGAGGCTACTACTGCCTATTGTGTATAGGAGAGATACCGTCCTGTGATGATGCACCTCAGCTAATAAATAATTGAGTGCTAATGGCAAGAAACTGACTGCACTGTTTGAGCATGATACAGAAATGAAAATGTGACTCCACTAAAAAAATAAATAAATCATTATTTTTAAATGGCACACTCTAAAAATAAAAAGTAATTACTGGTCATCACTCTATCCTAGTCAGTTTATGATTACATATACAGACAACATCCAGTAACAACAGAAATGATTGAATACTACCTGATTAATTTTCAGCAAAGCACCTCGTTTTGGCAAGATTGAAGAGTTCCGGGAATCAATTACCATGGCATGCTGAAAGAATCAAACAATTACTTTTCATTTCTCTTATCCACTGAATATCACAAAGTGACACCATTATTTTCCATCACAGGGTTGCAGGGTTCATTACCCTGCAACAATTCAACCATATTTGCACAGGTTAACAGTGGTGGTACGTAATAAGTAATCAATGCTGCAACAATAGATGCTAGATGACAAGGAGAGCCTCTTATAAAGTTTTGAAGAAAGAACAGGCAAGCACGTGCAACAGTCAAAATGCAACGACCATTTTCTCTTTGGCTGACTGTGTGAATGACACAGCACAGCAGAAGACGTATCTGAAGAAAAACACACTACCTACTAAGAAAGCCAGACAAAAAGCTCTTTTGGAATCATTTGTAACAATGAGATTACTCAAAAAAATACACCCCAATTACACCAAGGGAAAAAACTTACAGATACAGAAGATTTAAGAGAGTGTCCACTTTCTTCTCGAACAGAAAAGGATGCTGTTCTAGCAAGGCAGCCAAGCTCTCTCCACACGCCCTCCCACTTCAGTGTGTGATTGGTCTTCCAGATTGGAAACTACAAAAGAAAAGAAAAAGAAGGAAAAAGAAAAGAATTGAGACAGGAAGACAGTTTTGCTACAAAATTAATACAAACATTTCGCTGGAAAAACACTCTGAATAGGTGCACGCTGCCCCATTTAGCCCAGATGGGTTAATATAGTGAGCAAAACAAACATCTGCCTTTCTAAAACAGTGCTCTAAACATTAAAAACTTGCAGAAAAATGCAGAGGCATTTTTATATGGCAAACATAAAGATTACGTTCCAAGGTTTCTTTCAAACAATGACAAATCTGCCCTGTACATAAGCAGAAGTGTTTCAGTCGTTAAGAAAGTAAAGCAGATATTTGTGAAAGCCAGCTGTGACCTGAATTAAATGTAAATGAAGCATGTGATCCACAAACGATTGTGCTACACTTACATTAAATTCTGCTGATATTCCTCTGTCAGTTTCACGAAGAGAACTCCAAGGGAACTGTCCAGTTACTTTATATAGGTTAACTGAAAAACTGAACCACAACGTTACTGGTAGGTTTGAAAGTGAAACTATTTAAATAGGTGGAAAATAAGAAACCAGATCTGATACTTTAAGACTAACAGACCCTCAGTAAAGGAACAGACTGGATTACTACTCAGTGAAAGATCTTACTAATTGTTCCATATTTCTTCAGGGAAAAAAAGAGACACACAGAAATGTATTGCCTACTTTCTTTCAAAGTTTCCAGGCTGTGGCTTGAAGAATGACAGGCCATATGAAGTTTCCTTTGTTCCATAGGAGAACTGGAAGGTGACCTTTTCTGCACGTCCCAAGAGATTGGGGAACTTTAGCCCAAGTACCTATATAAATGAGGAAAAAAAACATAGTTTGCTAAGTTGCATCTTAACCACATGCTGAAGACGGGTACATCTAACCTGTGAATGAGAAAAGTAGGCATTAAATATACTTGCAACTGAGCAAGGTTTTCTTGTAAGACAGGTTTTTCTTTGCAGTGGCAGCAACAGCCATCATGATAGCACACATGATGGTTAGTACATCACTCAGTCTTTAGTGCTGTGCAGTACCTGCTGACATAATGTGTTCTTATCATATCACTGGTACTGCTATTATTTCAAGCAAAATCTCCCAGCCAGTCTAATCTAAGGCAGGATAAATCTTTGGCAACTGCAGACTTTTCAGCAGATCACCAGAAGAACTACCTGCCAGGTAGGGATTGTTGGAACCACAGTAATAAGCCAATGGGAGACTATCAATACAGAGCCATGCTGGTATTCTTGTTCTGAAGAACAAGACATTTATGGCAGTAAAACACAGCATTACAACTCTCCAGGTTTGAGATGAATTTATGGGTTAGGATAAATGTCAAATCAGTTCAACTCTTGAAGAAACAAAAGCTGCTGTCAAGACCAGTGTATGCTTGTACCATGCTCTTATCACCCAAACACTTTGCTTTTCAGTAACAAAATAACATCACGTAGAAAGGAAAGCTGAGCACAAAAAGAGAAACCAAGAATCTAAGACTGTTTTCAAATGCACTATAATCACATATTGGATTTACGTGGCAAAGTTTTCACAGCTGGGGGCCGCAGGATTAGTCTCGGCAAGAAGAGTCCAGAAGCTGCTTAAGATCAGACAGGAGATGGTTCGAGTAGGATTTCCTATTGGTTTCACTTGGACTGCGACATCCTGGACACTGCTACCAGCAGCACAGCTGGACAAGCATTTCTCAACCCACTTGGTTCCAATTCTCCCTGCACTTATGTAACACCATTACCTGACTCGTGCAGTAACTTAGCCAGGTTAAAAATACTTCTAAGAAGAAAAGGATGAGTCCCTTGATCTGGCTTATGGACCAGGCCCCGGAAGAACCATGCTGTGCACATGCAAAGGTAGAATGGGAGCAGGAATAAGCATAAGAAAGCAGGATGTACTTAAACTAGCATGACTGTTAACATCAAGTTAACAAAACAACGCAGCATTTACTTCTTCTTTCAGTTGGTAAATATTCTTCACACACAATTTTAATCAGATACATTCTGAAGTGAATCAAGTGGAAATAAGTTCCACAGTTGATGTGGTTGTGAAAAACCCAGTATTCTGCAGCCCAGAATAACTGTTACAGGGCTGAAATTAGTGAGAAACAAAAACAACCTCTAAGTCAAATATAAAGCATCCTGACTGAGAAAAAAAAACAACATATATATAGATCTCATACAAGCTAAATGCCAAACTACTGGTCTCTTTAGTAGACAGAGTATCTTAAATATTATAAAAAAATGATTGAAAAAAAAATTAAGAATTAAGAAAAAAACCAACATACTGAGGTGGAATAACTGAGTTGCATTTGTACAACACTATTCCCTAGCACAAAACAGGCTTTTGCTGAATGAAAGCCTGACTAATACAAAGGCTCTTTAAAGACAAAAGTCCAACAAAGCTTTAGTAAAGCTGGATCAAGAAAATAATTAAGCTTGGATCAAGTCCTCACTTATTTAATCACTAAATTCCTTGCTACACTTGAAACATGGAAGTATAGAGGGCTATCAAAAGAAATTAATAATTGTTTGAAATGATCCATACCATGCTGCCTTCATTGTTGCCAACCATAGTGTTATAGCTTCCAGTTAGCCTTCTTAATTCTGTCACCTCAAAGGTTACATCTAAACCATTTGGAAGGGCATCATCTCCTAAATAAAGAAAGAACAGTATCTCTAGAAAGCTATTTAGAAAACAAACAAACACCGACAGAAGACAACTTCAGTTTTTTGAAATCTAGGTGACCTGAATGATAATAAAGAAACTATATTACAAAGAAAAACAATTTGGTAAAAAGATGGGGAAGGGTCTGGAGGGCAAGACATATGAGGAGACTGAGACCCCTCGGTGTGCTCAACACAGAGCAGAGGAGCTGAGGGGAGGCCTGATGGCGGCTGCAGCTCCTCACAGGGAGAAGAAGGGCAGCGCTGAGCTCTGCTGTGTGTGACAGTGACAGGGTCCGATGGAATGGTATGGAGCTGTGCCAGGGGAGGGGCAGATGGGGGTCAGGGACCAGGTCTGCACCACAGGGTGGGTGGTCAGGCCTTGAGACAGGCTGCCCAGGGCAGTAGGCATGGCCCCACGGTGAGAGGAATTTAAATGTTTAGTCATTTTCAGACATAGGGTTTGATTTCTGACTGATAAGCCAGGAGTTGGACTCAGTGACTCACATGGGTACCTTTCAACTCAGGATATTCTATGATTCTATGTCATTTGCGTGTGCATACAGAATTTCATACAGTGGTCCATACGTGGCAAGAGGATTGCTGTCACCAGAGCAGAGCTCCCAGCACTTCACAGATAAATGCCGAACAACAGAAATTGACTGGTTCCCCTTGGGCTCTGGATGTAGTAGCTGCTCCAAAACACCCCCATACACACACACGCAGTCACACTGAATCACAGAATCATAGCATGGTTTGGGTTGGAAGGGAGCTTTAAGATCACCTAGTTCCAACCCCCTGCTATAGGCAGGGACACCTCTCTCCAGACCAGGTTGCTCAGAGCCCCATCCAGCCTGGCTTTCAGTGCCAGGGAGGGGGCATCCACAACCTCACTGGGCAACCCGTTCCAGTGTCTCACCACCATCACAGTAAAGAATTTCTTCACTTCCCTTGACCTGCTGGTCACCCTTTTCATGCAACCCAGGATACGGTTGGCCTTCTGGGCTGCAAACGCACACTGCTGGCTCATGATGAATCTTTCATCAACTGACATCCCCAAATCCTCCTCAGGGCTGCTCTCAAGCCATCTGCTGCCCAATCTGTATGTGTGCTTGGATGTGAATATATCACTTTCATATAGATTGTGGATGTAGACACACATTCTTACACATAGAACACCTAACGTTTTCACATAAAATATACAAAGGTATATGAGAGAGCTTTGTAAATTATATAAACAAAGACAATCCAACCTGTCACACAGGGAAATGCCCATTATATGAGTTTATGTAAAACAGCTTACAGTTACTGAGGCAATACATACCTTGACATGTATCAATCAGAACATCTACCTGTCTAAAAATTCCTAGGCGAAGCAACTTTTCACGAGCTTCATGGGATTTTCTCATCACCTATAGAATAAGATAAGTAGCTCAGTCTTTCAGCTTACTGAAAATTACTAGGATGAAATTGTTACAATGCTGCTAAGTCACACAATATTCACAGATAACATATACAAAGATATATACATGCTTTCAAAACAGATCACAACTACTTTAACACTCAAATCCAGAAAGAAATTAAACCCGGAGCATCCGGCTAGATTTCCTACCAAGCCTGCAACCTAACTCTTCAGATGCTTAAACCTATTATTCAAATTGGTTTCAGTACTTAGAACTTATACACCTATTTACTGGGTCCATGCTTTTGACAAAAAAAACCAAATACACACACATTAATCCATTAATTCATTAAATCTGGACTAACTTACAGGTAAAAGTCTTGATTCCTTTGCACTTCAGACAGTTCTGAAAGCAGGCATGCCCTAAATAAATAGGTAGCATGCATGCTTTGCATGTTAATTTCACACACGTACTATTTTCTACCCTATCTGGAGATAAAGCTCTGTGAATTTCATGACAAATTCAGCAGTGCAACCAAGTGCTACAGGGGGACATATGCAAAGAAACTGAATACAAAAAAAGAATTTGGACTACATGGGCAATTGCCCTGTACAGCCAGAGGAAGACAATTCCTGGCAGCCACATTACGGGCACTGGTCATTTGTACTAAGCACTTTTCTTAAGGACATTAACTGAAAGTATCACCTGTGGAATTAGCAGTTCTCTAACAGGAATGGTGAACCTGAAAATATCTCAAGAGTGCTGTCTGCCATCTCTCAACACCTTTGAGCTGAATACATCACAAAATACAGTATCTACCAGTATTGTATGTTTCACTATGGCTTCCATTTGACGAGTTCAAAATCATTACAAAAGCTGGCAAAGTTGCCTCGTGTCTGAAAAGAGCAGCCCAATGCAGGCAAAGGGAGAGAGAAAATCATGACCTGAATTATTAAACAGTAGGTCTATTATTCACCACAATACTTACATCAATGAGATTTTTAGCCTTGAAAACATCTGCAATTTCATACATGATAATGTCATCTTTGGTCCTTCCAAGTCCATCGAAATGCACGTGCTGAACGACCACCTAAATGCAACCCATGTTTAAACACAAACACTGAATTTGCATCTAACAAGTATCAAAACCATCTAAGCATAAAATAAACACACACACACAAATCTACATGAAATCACCCATACTGTTCCTTTAACAAGAGAAGAGAAGAAGGCTCTAATCACAGAATCATAGGGGTTGGAAGGGACCTCTGGAGATCACTGAGTCCAACCCCCCTGCCAAAGCAGGCTCCCCACACACCACGTCACACAGGTAGGCATCCAGGTGGGTCTGGAATATCTCCAGAGAAGGAGACTCCACTACCCCCCTGAGCAGCCTGTTCCAGTGCTCCGTCACCCTCACTGTAAAGATGTTCTTGCCACATTTGTGCATAACTTCCTATGCTTATACCAAATCAAGCACTGTTTCAAGCCGAAGAGATAGTGGACTGTTGTTGCTGGGATTTCTTAGGTGTTATATGAACAAATAAGTCACCACAGAAATCACATCAAATTATTTAGACATTTCAGACAGCACAGGTAGGTAGCTGTAGCTAGCCGTGTGTTTATCTGTTACACATATGGAAAGAGTTAAAACAACCAAAACAACCAAACAACACAATGCCACGAATTATAAATATTCAAACTATTAAAACTTTACAGAAGAGACTATAGTAGAAAGCAAAGGTAAATTATATAGACACAACAATAATGCATGATACCTCTTCCGTCTAGCAAAGTTAAACATACATAGTATGGGCCAAAGCAGAGATGCTCTGTAGTTCACATTTACCATAGCAACACAATTCACAAGGTGGCAGTTTACTCAAGCATGGCCAACACTGCACCCTAGCAGATTAGGGGCAATTGCACGGCTCAACACTAAACAGCACCACGGATGAGGCTGTTTCTTATGAGGGATGGTGAAGGGCAGAACCTGTAAAGAAAAAACCCAGGATGTTTCCTGAGGACTCACATCTTTGTTTTCAAGAATTTCCTGCTTGGCTTCAGGCTCAACTTCAACCAATTCAGCTTCTTCTCCCAAGGCCCCAAAATCTGGCCCACTCGCTGGAAGGGGCTCCAAACTCTGGAAGGACACAAAGAAATGGCCTTTAATGAAGGATTTGGTTTGCAAGTTGTCTTCTGCAAAGGAGAAAGGTGACTGTTCCTGACTCCAGACTCAACAGGTCATGGGGAAAAAAGCTGCAAAGAACAATGAAATGGGGGGAGTTACCAGCACATTTGTTACCTACGTGTCTGTTGTCTTTTTTAGTGAAAGCCAAATAGCTTAAATCTCTTCAAATTGTCTCTCAAAAATAACAATCTTGGCTCTTCCAAGAATAACCTTATTTTTAAAGCACGCCTTCTGTGATAAACATGAATTCTTTTTATTAGGGAGCCAATACTTTGTTTGGGTTTTTGGGAGGAGTGTGAATGATGAATAATGAAGAAAAAAAGGTGCTTTCAGTGCGCTATTTCACTTTACATATATCTCTATACTTTTATATTACAATGTTATTTAAAAGTATCCCTCCATGTGATGTTCAGGTCCCAGCCATCAGAGCTTTCAAGGTGAACATTTTAATTAGAATGTTTAATTCTAGAGAATATGGTTTTATTTACCACACCTGAGAGAGTCCTAAAGTAAGACTCTTATCACAAGGTGACAGATTCAAGCATGAGTGAAGGCAGGGTTACCTGCAGAAGCAGAGGTCAGGGCTGGGTAACTCAGTAAATCCACTTTTAGTCTTAAGTCACTAATACAGCACATGCTAAATTATTTAAAGAGCACTGGGGTAATAAACTGCCATTACATATCAGAACTAAGTTACAAAAACAAGCAGTTCTCTCTAGCTTGCAAGCACACAACGCTGTGTAGCAATACAGAATCACAGAATTATAGGGGTTGGAAGGGACCTCTAGAGATCATCGAGTCCAACCCCCCTGCCAAAGCAGGCTCCCTACACCACGTCGCACAGGTAGGCGTCCAGGCGGGTCTTGAATATCTCCAGAGAAGGAGACTCCACCACCTCCCTGGGCAGCCTGTTCCAGTGCTCCGTCACCCTCACCGTAAAGAAGTTCTTAATACGTAGTGTAGATGAATAAATTCAAATGGTGAGGACCTGGCATAGCTGCCCAGAGAAGCTGTGGTGCCCTATATCTGACAGAAATCAAGGCCAGGCTGGATGGGGCCCTGGGCAGCTGAGCTGGTGAGTGGCAGCCTTGCCTGCAGCACGGGGTTTGAGCTGTGTGGGCTTTAAGTCCCTTTGACTCCAAAACATTCTATGACTCTATGAATACAAAACTAAGAATATGAGAAAAACATTGAAACAGAGTTTGGATTGGGATGACACTGTGTGGAGGCAGGAGTTGGACTCGATGATCCCTGAGGGCCCCCTTCCAACTTGGGGCACTCTGTGATTCCACACTGCATTACAGTCCTTGAGGTTTGCTTCCCACGGCTACTCTAAGGGGAAAGCAGCTTCAGCAAAACACACTTCACGTTTTACCACGCATGTTGGCCGATCTACCCTGATTTCTTTGCGCTACAGCCAGCAACACCACCAGCCTCTCCCACCTTGTCCTCCGACAAAGCCCGACTACCCCCCACTCAGTGGCACGGCCGAGCAGGGACCGAAAGCCGCCCGCTCACACCGTGCCGCGCCCGCACCACAACCACCACGGTCAGACCCGGCCAGCGAGAAGCATGGCAGCGCCCACAGACGATCTCGGCCGCCCCATCCGTGGGTGCCGCTACCGCGACCCGCTCGAAGGTCGTCGGAAGAGCGCGGCCCCGAGGCCGTTCTCCCACAGCCCCTTCTTCCCTCCTCCTTCCCTCCCCCCCCAGCGCGGCGCTCACCCACCCGGGCGTGCACGGTGCCCATGGTGACGCGGGCTGACGGGCGCTCGGCGGCGGCAGGCGCGGGACCGCTGCGTTCAAGGCCGCAGCACGGAGGCGGCCATGACAGGGAGCCCCGGGCCAGCGCCCATTGGGCGACGGAGGAGGAAGGGGGGGTGCCCGGAAGCGGAACAGCTCGGACGGAAGTTGGGGTGGCGCTTCTGGGACAGCCTGTGGTGGAGGGGCGTAGGAATGTGAGGTAACGCATAGAGGCACCAAAGGCGGACATTTCATCTTTTAATGGTGGTTTCAATAACATTTCCATTTGAGGATACATACACACAAGACAGGAACCGAACAGGTAAAGTAGAATAGCACCCGGTGTCCGTAACAACAACGTGCCAGTGGAGCTGTTTGGCCCCCAAACAAAGCGTCGTTTTCATGCTGTACCGTTATTTAGTACTTGAAGCTGAGGGGAATGGCAGCTGAAGAACTGCCCTAAGGCTGGTCCGATGCAGCAACACTTGCTCGTGGTGAGCCTTTATGTACCCACACTGACACTCGTGAAGGAAACATCCCCTTCTCTCTCCCTCACATCCTGTGTTAGCCCTGCTCCTCCCACACCACGGCGCTCCCCCTGAGCCCCCCTTCCATGAAAGAGATAGCCACACATTTGAAGCCTGCAAGCATCACACCTGCTGCGAGCACGTGGCAACCTGACCTCCAAAGACAGAACTGCTTCCTTCCGCTTCAAAAGAAACAAACACGATACTAGAACAGCAGAACAATAATTAATCTCAACAGGCACTACCTCTCCTGAAGTATTCATGCACTGATGCATCGTCTTTGTTACATTTATACACAACCTTCATTGAGGGAAGTGTTTACAGCCCTTATCACTCCATACAGATGTGATCCGGCCCACTTCCAACCCCTTATTTGAGACCCTTGGCACAAGCCCTGGATACTGCCACTTAATGCCAAGCCTTACAGATTTGTTTTGTCTGGCAATTCTTGGATAGCTCTCCTTGGGCTGTCAGACCTTCCAGAGCTGGAAAGGACCCTTTTTTCTTCCCCCCCCAAACTCGCTTCCTATAAAAGGAAAGTGAAGGAAGAGCAGAAAAATGTCCTGAGCTAGAAGTGAAATAAATGGATCAAGAATGATTGGGCAGCAATTAGAGAGAAGACCAAAACATTAGCCACCACTCAATATACACTGAAGTATGTTCCTATCTGCCATAAAGTTTAACACCTGAAATTACTAACCACATCCGCTATTTTACCTACCTTTCAATACTTAGTTGAGTATTAAGCTCTTACTGAGCGCACAGAAGTCCTATGAAGTCACTGAAACTACATGATTACATCTGAGGTGAAAGCATCCCAGTTCTCATGACTTTTTCCATTGAAGTGTTTAAGAAGGAAAAGAGCCATACAGGAACCTGAGCAGTCATATCAACTATGCAATATGGACAACAACGTCGATTAACACTGTTCCTACATTATCTCATGCAGACAACTGTCCCATAAATAGAACAGTATGTTTAACATAAGGCATACAGAGATGGGAGGCCACTAAAAAGCACAAATGTGTATTTCCCTTTATGAAGTACAAATCCAATTTCATTAAGTGCTATAAAAGTAAACCTAAAACACATTATCGGGAATTATGTTTTTAAAAAGCTTTTGTTATCAATGCCTGTTTAACAAGATGTTTACAGAATTTACACTTCAGTCCTGAAAGTAGATTTAAAAAACAAAATCTCATTTCCAGAAAGACGCTGTTTACTACAAACCTTACTATAGTTTACTGAGCTGGTGCTTTGACAGACACGTAGTCCGTCACTTCCTATAGCAGCCACTGTTTCAATGATCCATAAAACAGAAGAATTCCAAAGGCAGATTTCACAGGAAGCTGTAAACATTTTTTTCAAGACTTATTGGCAATAAACAAAGTGATTTTTAGTCCTTTGGGATTTACATTTCTCTGCCAAACTGGAATTTTGGAAGCTGTGGAATCTATTTCCAAATTAATATTCTGGAGCAGTCTGGAAACTTGACTCTGAAGAAGAGTCAAAATCTATTTCCAGACCAGACTCATCAGAATTTGGGAGAAAATTAGGATAGGAGCTTAAGACTGACTGCTCCTTTGTCTTAGGAGAAGTACGTTTCATAACCGAGTCCATGTAACATGATGATTCCCAGAGCCAGGTTTCAATATCTGCAGAAGAATGAGGCATTTTAAGACGGCAGTATGAAGAACGAAATTCCACACTAGATGGGGCAGTCTGACATTTTCTCAGCGGTGTGTAGTTGTCTTTCCTGTTTAAGAAACAATAAGAAAAATCAGTAGGGTTTCAATGATGTCTCTGTTAATATTCTGATTTCTTACAGGGAATCTTCATGACAAAGAACACTATAAGAAAAAGGTTAATTCTAAATGTATGTAACAAGTTTGGACACAGAACAACAGGAAAAAGATCTTAACCTTATCTAGAAGAAAAGCATCCTACCATTATGTGATGTCCTCAGAAGTATACATAAAATTCATACATTACAAGTCACCACACTGTTCCAATATGTTTAGAAGGGGAGACCCAATTGGTGCGATACCACTTGAATAGTTCTGATCTCCCCTAGCCATGCACTCATGAATCATAGCAATTACTGGACATTAACAAGCATGGTCTCAACATTCACCAGGAAAGACAGTGCTCAGGTTATTTGAGGGGTTTTTTTCTCCTTCAAGTTCTCTCTCCCTTGCAGTGCCTTTAAGGAAACAAAGAAACAAACCAAACAGAATATCATCATTCACTCCCCTCTAGACAAACTCCCCATACACATACTTCAACATCAGTTCCTACACTTGAATTTCAGATGCACTAGAAGACACCATTCCAGCAGTTGAAGCTCCCTGAGGAATGCCTAAACTGTAAACAGCTCAAGTTTCCATGAGATTTAAGTTTAATTGCAAAAGAGAAGTTAGATCTGAAGACACAGGAGGAAGAAGGGACAACACAATGGGATTATTTCTTTTCAGTAAAGCAGCAGTATGTTCTTGAAGGATAATGAAATACAGTACAAGCCCACAAAGAGTCACCTATAGTGTGGGATTCTACCTAAGTAGCCATAGGACCTAGCTATCTGAAGGGGAAATCCATTTAAAGAAAGACTTCAGAAAACTGCAAAGTTTGACACTGTAAATGATTCTGTGGGTAGTGATCATTGCTGTGCTTTAACCCCAGGAGGCAAACAAGTACTATACAGCCACTAGCTGTGGGTGGCAGAAGGAAAATGGAGGGATAAATGCATGAGAGCTTGTGTATTGAGATAAACACAGTTTACCAGGTCAAGCAAAAGCTACATGCCAACCAAAACAAAGGATTCATTCACTACTTTCCATCAGCAGGCAGATGCTCAGCTATTTGTAGGAAAGCACATCACACATCCTGATCTGTTACATCTTGATTTCTGCCTTCTCAAATTTTAGGAGAGTTCATTTTTATAACCATTTGGACTGCACAGACAGCCTACAAACACTAGTTCTACTCTGCCATGGCTGCACAGCTCACTGTTACAGCAACAAGTCTATTTTAAATGGAAAATGTGGACAGTCATCATTTTGTAGGAGTTCTTCAAGATCCCCGGGCAAACAACTCCTCAGCAAAAGGTGGAACAAATGGCAGTCTTAGATTCATACCAGGGCAAGTTGTCAGTGATTCCTGCATATACACAGTGCTACAAAGACTAACAGAAGTAGTAAGTCTGCAAGGTTAAATTTCATACCAGTTTGATAGGAGAAGCATAATGAACCTAGTTACAACTAGGTTACAGAAGATGTCTCTTCCATGGAAATAGAGTGTCTTTATTCCTCTGTATGGAAATATGGAAGTTCTCTATTTGTCTTAGTTTTTTTCTAGCTACCTTACCTTCATATTCATCTGTGTAGGGCTTTTTTATTGCTTTTGCTTTATACTCTTACAAGGTGTTCTGGCTAGATTCCCAGTATTTCAGTCTTTCTCCAAACATCTTCCAGTTCCTAAGTTCTACACTGATTTAGAACTTCTGAGCAACCACCTCCTCTTTTCTCATTGATTGCTTTCACTATTAGGAAGCAGAGCAGAAATAAGATATCTGTTCTCAGTCCAACAGCTGCTCTCTAACAGTCCTTAAAATACAAGTCTACCAATAGGCAACACCCCTTCGCCTACAACACACGGCAGTCCTTGATGAACTACGAAGAACTCCATACAGTATGCTTAAATAAGAGAAGGAATAAGAATTATTTCATGCTACTCTTGAGAAAATTATTAAATAAAGAGGGAAATGTATTAGTACTTGAAGCTCTGTTAACAGAACACTTTTAAAAATACAGAATTTGCATGCAGCAGCACACCAGTTTACCTGGATGTACAGAATAGCCTCTTTTTTGCCTGGGAATAAACTGTACCAGCAATCTGAAGAAGTTGTTCTTGCATCCATCGAACATCAGCAGGCATATCAGGAAACCAGTTTACTAACCTACAATCAGAATACACAAGTTAGTTTGTAAGCAGAGCTCATGTCTCATTCCTATATAATGCATCCAACAAAACAGCTTGGGGAGAACAGCAGCTGTGTTAACTCCCTCCAATATCTCCAGATCTTCAAACCTCTCTAGATTTCCATCTAATTCACTCATCTCTTTTCTACAGCCTAGAGAAAAGGAGAGCAGCACATAACACCACGTCTCCGATCTACGCTGAGTGTCTGACCAGTATATGCATTCTACCAAGTTCTAGGTAGACTACAAAAGATCCCTGTCTTTGAGCCTTCTTTCTACATAGTAGAAACTTCCTGGTGAGTTTAAACGTTACATGAGAGAGGAAACAAGAACAAAAAAAAAGCACAATGGAAGTGAAGGCAGACATAGAACAACGTTACAGATGTTTTATGCCTTTTCCCCTGAAGATGCTCCTAACAAGCCAGTTGTCGGTCCTTCCCAACTTTGTGATTCTATGGAGGAAAAGTGGGGGAAAAACCCACACAATTCTGTTGACTGCCTCTCGTTTGAGAAATATGGCACTTCTGCATCATTTTAAGTGGCACAGGGAAACATATTACTAGAGTTCTACCTAGATCTGTCCACAGAACATTTGACTTCTTCTAGTATTTCCTAAATAAAGTAATGACATGCGTAGTGCAAATACTAGAATTCAGTTAAGCAGCTCCACGGTTTAGGGTTCGTGGCATACAGATCCTCCTTTGCAAGAGTCAGAAAGCCTTTAAAATAGCACTGTTTCAAGAGAACAACTTTCAGTAAACCTAAACAAACCCAATAGGAAAGCTTATTAGGTGAATAAGCTCTTAGATCTCACTCCTGACCTCAGGGAGAAGCTATAGCACAGAACTCCGGATGGAGATCAAATACTACTGAAGAATACAGAAATGGTAGTGAAGAATATGCACAACCACAGGATTAAACATGCTTCTCTTGAGGAATTAAAGACAGCTTTTAGCAGTAAATTTATTAAACTTTTTCTTAGTATGATTGTTTATATAGATTATAGAGGCTTTAGGAGGATACACTTTATGTAGATGTAACTGTCTTCAGACTGTTAACATTTGAATTATAGAGTACCAGAGCACCTATAAAACTGAATAAGCTTTCAATTATACTCAAGTGCAATTACAAAGTGGTTCATGAAAACTTTCTTACCGTAAAGCAGCAGAATAAGCAGACTCCACAGGTAGTGTATATGGTAGCATCAGATAGGATATCACCCGCACAGGGAAGAGTTTAGAGAACTGAGCATAGAATCCATTTGGTTCTTTACAAGCTTCCTGAAGCGCTTAAGAGTAATTGTGGTTGAGAAAGATGTTAGACTATTTGGAAACTGTTCAAACAATTCACTCAAATTTTGGTAGTCTTCAGACAATGTGATCGAGTATTACTGAATAAGGCTCAGATAGAAACTGGAAAAAGCAATCTCGAGGCACTTATCATAAGCATTCTCAATGCTATTTTAAAATATGGAAAGCACTGGTGGATAACAGAGAGACAAAAAGACATTACTCAGATCTCTTAAGCAGTAAATTTAAAGCATTAACTACTTATGAGATGCAAGTATTTTTTAGAGATGTGAACCTGATGTATTTTAGACAGCATCCTTGACTTGTCTGAGACTGTGGAACTTTAAGGAGTTTAAATTCTAGAGTTCCACATATTCCAGGTTTTGTTGTTTGTTTTTTTTTAAATATAGCTTTCAGAAGTTTCACACTTCATATTTTATTCTCCTAATTCACCAGGACTGCAAATTTCAGATCTTGAAAACACTGATCAGCATCCACAAGAAAATTTTGGTAAGAACTGTAGACTAAGAAACATCAGAAGCATTCCTGGTCTATTAACACCTTGTTACGACAACAGGAAAACCAGGCAATAAGAAATCTACTGAAGTATGATATGAAAATAAGACAGGGGTAACCAGTGTTTGGATTTGAAGTTCAACTTTATTGTTAAATGAACATTTACAAAGATACTGTAGACTTACAAACTAAATCCAAAACCAATGAGAATTTAATTAATGACTCCACAAAGCATCTCTTTCACCCTGTTTCAATATTACTTTTGTAGCTAAATCAAGGCGTACATTTCCATTTTCTAAGTACTTAAAGAACATTCCGCTAATCTCTGATTTCATAGGGAGTAACACAATTAAATAGAACATCTTTTGCAAACTGTAAGATTAGAGTAAGGTTGGGGGGGGTAAGATGGGAAATTACTATTTGCCATTTAAAGTTACAGAACACAGTTGGAAGAATGTACCTTTACGAAGCCTAGGAGGTAGACTCTCAAATATGCTCTTCTCCAGAGGCCATGGATTTTGCTTCATCTGGTCACTGAGTACTTCCACTTGTGAAGTTTCCACTCTATTGTTTTCAGGCTTATTTTTTTTCTTCATGTAGTCAATGTGTTGTGTAGCTTCATGAGGATTTGTTTTTGTGAAGGATAAGCTGACATAAATTGAGTCATTCAGAATACCTGAAAGAGTCAAGAGCTTCCACTTAGGCTCAATCCACAGATCTTCAGAGTACATAGAACTCTGTTTATTGTTACAGAAAGTCTTATCCTGAGGGAACATTATCTACTCAGTGTCAAATACACTTGTTCTTATAATCTTATAAGCAGACAAACATTTATTCATCATTATGACTACTCTTGCGCAGATTTAGACCTTATTTTAAAACAAATTCCAAAGCAAATGAAAAAAGCAAACAATTAATTGAAACTGAATTTGCAACGCAGTCATTTTCCAAAGCAGTTTTCTAGCAGCAAAGCAAATGGTTTAAAGGAAATGAGGAAAACTGACTTTCATTTGAAAAAAAACATCTACAATGCACCAGACTAAGGCACTGTCACAAGGTGTGAAAGGAAAGACAGTAAATATTAAGATATATTCAAAGTATAAAACTAAATTAGCATTTGTTGCTGATAAGTGTCAAAAGAATATACAAAATCTTCAGCAGAGAAATTATCTGTATCAAAGTGTTCTAGATGGGGAAAAAAAAAAAACAAACAAATGCCTACAGTTGAAGCAGCTTAAGGAGAAAGTAGATGTATCACTAAAGAGTTTGGAAAGGCTATGGTAAGAACAAAAGTATCACATCAATAGTATGAAAATGAGGACAAATAGTGCCACGCACAGGGGATGGGAGGGGAAGGATCCAAGAAACATCTGCAAGCAATCGCAGATATAGCATCAGATGAAAGTGTGCACGCAGGAAACTCATAGGTGCAGTGTCTGAACACAGCCCATTTTCGCACAGGCAGCCCCAAACTATAGGCATGTTTGTGTCTGCAAACATTTTGCTTTTAATTATCTGGCAAAGGATCTAAAGTGGAATTCTCTTAAAAATATTTAACAATATTAAAAGAAATGAAACTCTCAAGCAGAACTGGGATGTTCTTGAACATGAAGAAATTGAATCAAGGAATCATGATTAACGTATGCTTAGAGTATAAGCAATGAGCACATCAGGCTACAGCTACATTATCACACATTAGCTGGTACTAACTTTAATAGTACAAGCATCATAATTTCCATCCCTATAATCTAACCCAGCACTATTTGCTTCTGCACCCAAAGAGCGTGGGCACTGAGTCTCTTACATACAGTTATCTTCATGCTAAATAATAAATGATTGTTTCTAACTTGTCTGTCTTAAGATCGACCAAGGAATGAGACTTATATTTTACTCCTAAACTGATCTGGATCCCAGTAACTGCTACATTTTAAGACTTCTCATAATGTCTTTCATGATATAGACAAAGGATTCATCCATTAGTTATTTAATACTACTGGTAGACAGTTTCCAGTTCTGGACTGTAATGTTTTACTTACAAATGTACTTGGACAGTACAAGAGAGGAAGCAATAAGAAGATACAGGTTGCATAACAGCATAGTCTTCTCCCATCCTTTGGCAGTAACACAAAAGAAACTAATATAATTTTCCTATAATTATGAGTAGAATTCTTTGTTAATTTCACTAAATGACACTAGAATTCACTTCACACAAGGTTGCTGAAAACCCTCAAAAGTGCAGTTTTTTTGTGTGTCAACTACCTCAGGCGAGTAGTTAAAACTGTATGATTCCTACCAGCCAAGATTCAGAATGAAAATATAACTTAGGAAACCCCCTTGCTACCCCTCCATCCTCTTTAAAAAAAAAGCACTGAAAAACAGACAGGTTAACAACATATCACCAATAATTATCCACAAGAGTAACATACCATTCTCCTTCAAGAATTTAAAAGCATCTGAATATCCTTGCTCACAGATCTCTCCTAATACCTGCAAGCAGATGGTAAACAAGTCAGCCAAGTAACCAAATAAAAGAAATTCAAAATTCAGATCACGAGTTCATGAAATAAAAAGCCATTTACAGTTATATTTCACCCTTGTTAGTGTTAAATTTTCTTACAGTTGCTATAATTCTATAGATCCAGGTTAATAAACCTACTGTGTGACACATATGGTCATGCAAGTAACTGCTTATCTGTCACCTCCCACAGATGCGCTGAATTATACAGTAAAAAAAAGACAGCATTCTAATGGCTTAGAATTTCCTCTCTCATTTCACGTCTTTTGCTTAATGTCAGAAGCCAAGTAACAAAGCGACAGGGTGGCTTGGCGGAATACATCAATTCCCCTCTTCCCTCCCCATGCTTCCCAATTCCCAAAGCTACAAGAGGTCGGCTGTGCAATTCTCATGTTCCAGCTCAAACTTAGCCTTCCACATGAAAACATCTTTCAGCAGATGCAACACCAGCTCATCTACTAATGTGCACAGTAGTCCTGGACAAAAGAAAAAAATTAACATATACATAAGTAGAATTTAATGTTTTTCTTTTTCCAAGTGGTTAAAAAAATAAAAATTAAAGCATCTACAGTGATCAAAACATTATTTCTCCTCTGCAGTGCATCCCAAGTCATCATCATCATAGTATCATAGTATCATGGGAGTTGGAAGGGACCTTAGAGATCATCGAGTCCAACTCTCGGGTTTCGAGCCCTCTGTGTAGCTAAGCGACACTTCTACCCCCTGTGCCACAGGGGGGATTCGAACCCAGGCCCTCTGGTGCTGCAAGCAGCACTTTATACCACTGTGCCAGCGGGGGCACACAACTGGCAAGTCAACTGGCAGTCTGACTTCAATTTTTTCCAGCTTCAGCAACTGCATTCTAGTTATTTCCCTCATCAAATTTGCAATTAAATGCTTAGCAAGACTAATATCTGATATAAACAGTCTAAAACTTCTGCAAAGTTCTGAAGAACCTGGTTAGCAGGTGAACGTGAAAGGACTCTAAACTGACCATTATTAAGTTACCAGTGTGGATTTTATGATAGAATTCTGTGCTTGTTCCTAAAGAAACTGAGCAAGACAATACCAAATTAAGTCAGAGAGACTAAAAAAAAAAAACAACAAAAAACCCCCACAAACACTGAACTATGAATAATGCAGATGAGAAGTGTCACAAGTAAACTTTATATGACCAGATAAATTGCTGAAATTCCTGGAGCTTTCTGCAAAAGCAAAGCTTTTATATGGAAAAATGTTTTTACAAAGAATACATGAAGGCAGTGAGTTACCTTAGGTTCTGGTGGAAAGAGCGCTTGTGTTAAACGATAAAGGTTCCCCAAACTGAGCTGAATGCTGGTGTTGGTCACGTTCATTTCATGAAAGTTGGCAGAATTCCCCTTTGGACAGATATCACACTCCCCAGCAAAAGGTGAAACGGTGATGGTATTCTTACATTCATACTGAGGCAAGTTGTCACTGATTCCTCCATCCACATAGCGCTACAAAATTAAAAGTAAAAAGAACACTGACATTTTCTAAAGCAGATTTTCCAAGTAGGAAGTAAGTAGCATTTAAGATTAACAGAACAGTATCTGCTATGCTCACAGACTAAACGTTTTGAATAGCATTCTTTGTCCTGTAGTTCCATAGAAAAATCTAACAGTATTCTGTTTGGGATTTCTTCATATGTTTGAGAAAGAGCAAGTCCACTCTAAAGACAACAATCCCACACAACATGCACTGAAATAATTGGCACAGCCATCTCTTCTTCCTCAAAGGACAGCACTAACCTATGAGGTACCAGGGTGCTTCTGGAGAAAGAACAGAAGAGAATAGCTCTACACTTCCAAGTTTTAGGTTGCCCAGTATTAAACCATTCTATTTAAAAAGAGTTGCTTATAATTATTCTTGCAATTAGAATTTGCAACCAAAGGATTATAAGTATTCAGACTTTAAGAAATTACAAATAAAAGCAAAAAAAAAAGCTTTGCACGCTAGTTTAGAAGATGTCCCAAGTTGTACCTATTTGTGTGTTCAGCTGCACACGTCCATAGTTTTAATGCATCATCATCTCAAACACCAGGAGCCAAGAACTGAAGAGTTCTATACTGAGGTAACAGATCTGTAATGCAGCAGCTGCAAAACTTAACCAGTCACTCACAGCAGCCTTCTCTCCAGCGGGGCCAGTTTTAGACAGTTTGTTCTAACAACATCAAAAGATCACCTCCTTACCAACTTTGCTGTTTTTAGTGGCTCCATTTTCCTCCTTCCTAACCTTCCTAAGGCATCAGACAGAAACAGTAGGCCCTTTTATAAAATGGAAAGGCAAAGTGGCTTTGGGCAGGAGCAACCTGGATTACCAGTTTAATATGGATTGATACTCGCTCCCCAAGCACTGTGAGAAACAAACTAGGAATGAGAAAAACAATAGCACAGAGCAATTTATTCAACAAACTCTCCTAGGGAAGACTATTCCTACCTGCCAGCTTTTTGGGACACTCTCTAGACCCAGCAGTAAGCAGCTGCTGACAAACTTCCTGCAGGTGTATAATGCAATCACCAAACCCTTTGTGGAATCATCATAAAAAGTCTGGCCAAGAAGGAAAGGCACAGCCATAGAATGCAACTTTCTCTTTAAACTATTCAGGAGTGGAAGCACGTGCCTGAGTTACGTTGGTTTTCATTGGGTTTCTTTGCTACTTTCTGGGGGCAAAGGGGACCATTGTTGTCATTGTTTGTTTGCTTTTTGTTATGGGTGTTTTGTCCTTTTTGCTTTCCGTTCGCAGTTTCTGCCTGTCTGATCTCTTTAACACATTTTGAATCTAAACCCATGGATATGACTGAGAGGTATAAAACAAAAAGCAAGCAAAATACAACAAGCATCAACCCAACACACTTCACAACTGGCAACTAGGTAAAAAGGTGATCTTCATTTAGATTCATTTTTCCTACCTAGTGAGTAACAGACTGGTAGATCTCAGTCATACTCTTCAGTAAGCACACACTACCCTGGTGAGGCACATAGCCTGTGTCATCACAACATAACTGTCTCTTATTAAAGACAGGAAGGAGAAAAGATGGCAGAAGGAAACTTCTTGTTGAGAAGGACCTCAAATCCAACAGAAACCAGCCTTTGGCAGTACTACCATTCACAGAATAACTAGCCTAGAACTGAAGTTGTTTTATATTAAAAGTCCTTCAGCAAACCTGCTTCTTTTGCTGATGCTGACCATGCTATCAAATGGAATGCAACACAGTCTGGAAGGTAATGCTCTGAAAATACCCCAAACTTCAGTTGTTGCAGCAGATGCACACAAGTAAATAAATACTATTTCTAGTATTGCACACCTACTAGACATCATCCACATTCTTTCTTTTAAAGTGTATGTATAGGAAGCACCAAGCCACTAAATGACAAGAATCTACCAAGTTTAAATACTGAATATTCTACAATATTTAAACCCTACAGTAGTCATACCAAGCATATGCAAATATGGTATTCCTACCAAGTTACAACATGCCTGCTAAGCATTAAAATGATACCAAAATCACAGCAAAGAACAAAAGGATAAGGTCCCTCCTTTCCCTCCCCTCAAAATAGGGCCAAATAAAGCATCGCTTGTATGTGTTTGTACTCTGAATGAGGTCTTTTAAAATAACATTGTTGTCTGGTGACAAGGACTGAATAGCCAGATTATCCTGGATCCACCTAAACCTTGGATTCAGTCCAACGTCCTGTTTTCATAACACCTTTAATCTGGAGGAGTTTAAGAAGACATACAAGGTTTAGAAATACAGATAAAGAAAAATCCCCATACAGTTCTAATCACTTTTGCTTTAATTTAAGCATTTCACAGCTATCCTTGACCTTTTTAGTACCTCCAGATAGCCTCAAGAACAGTCTGTAACCAACTACTTTTAAGGACTTCTTTTTTTTTTTTTAAATGTTTATTTTATTGTATTTTATTTTATTTTTCCCTGCATTCTTCCCCTCTCTTTGTTTAAAGAAAACTAAATTTGGAAGGAAAGAAAATACAACTTAGTGCAACGCCATAACAAAAAGTCATTAACGTGACACAAGGCGCATGCCTGCTCCAAGCCCTGTTAACCCAAAGACCTACAACCCACTAACTTATCTGCAGTTCTTACCCTTTGAATGAGGAATTGTAGAAAACTCAGTATAGCTATGAAGTATCAAGAGATTCTGTAACCAGGAGATTATGTGCATTAATGGGAGCAGACAGATAACCTGCAACAAACATATAGCTACAGTACTAAGAGCTTTGATGAGAGGATTTATTTTATACTATGATGACAAAAAAAAGAAGCACGAACACTGTATTTTGTTATTTTCAGAACAGATGGAATTATCTTTAGATCTTAACAGACTTACCACACCTCTAAATGATGGCGGAATTAGGCCACAATAAATTGGGACAAATGAACTACAGATCAATGCCTGTAGGAAAACAAGATGATATAAATCAAACAGTAACCGCTCTGTTACTGAAATTATCATTTACCATTTACCTCTACAGATGCTGGCAAAACCAGCTGCACAAGTAACCAAAAAAAAACCCAGGAAGTACCCTTACCTAATTACCTAAACAGAACAAAGTTATTATCAAGTATTATTTATTACAGAGGATGAGGACATTCAATTTTGTTATTAATGTAATCACATTTCATCTGAAAAAAAAGACTTAAAAAAAAGACCATCTGTAGAAACATTAATTAGAAAGAAAAAGTTAACGTTAATTCCCTCAATTCCTGAATAAGCCATGTAACTACTTCAGGACACCCACAGGGCTCCAGAGGAATGATACTGTACTGGCTTTTACACTGATACTAAGAAATAATGCTAAAAAGCTACTCTTTAAATGCTTCCTGACCACTGCTTTCAAAAGAATAACCTCGCAAAATATTCTTCGTGATAGATACAGTTTCTTTAGAAGCAAAGCACTTTAAAGGCATGTCTGTTTTTCAGACTGATCTCCCACACACCTACCCACTCCAATCCTAGTTACATTGACTGGAAAAAACTTGTAAACGTGCACCATAATAAAGTTTGAATTAATTTTTCAAGTACGGTCAAAGTAACAGCAAATTAAGATGTTTAAAATCAAAATACAACAGAAAACATTAAATGGACAGAAGATTACAAAAACCTCATAAAGATGCCAAAAACAAACGTACCTGGACAACTTCTTCTTTAGAGTTAAAATTAGATATCAGTGTGTTTTTACCATCTGAGACTCTAGTTAGTGAAATGCACAGTCTGCCTGATGACAACAGGTGAGTGTTTTCTGGCAGATTTCTCATCAATCCATCTCTTATTATCTTTATCACATTGAACGAAGGATGAAGAGGACCAAGATTTCGCTTCCTAGCTTCTTTGGCTAATGCCAGAACATCTGCACATGCTTCAGCTGCAAATCAAACACATTTCATTTAAAGATGGAAGTCAAAATAAACATCAAAACACACACTTCCATTACTAAAGCATGTCTAGAGCTCCAACTGACTGCAGAATGAAAAAAATAACAAAAAACAAGTGATTTTTAACAAAAAACCACCCATCAGTGGAAACTGCCCATCAGCAAAGGAAACACTTAGTGGAAACTTAAGGTAGGGAACCTCAGCAGGTGAAGTTTCTAAAGCAGTAGGTAAGGAACACAGTGGAGATCTGCAACACAGATCCCCACAACAGGCTTTTTTTAAAGCCGATATGTAACAGACATCTTATTAAATTTTCTCCAATTAAATCAGCATTTAGAAACTTGAGCAAGCCACTACCAAGGACCGTTGTTCTTATGGAACACCTCAACTGCTCTAACAGCCACATACAGTCATGTTTAACAAGACTAACATACCAGCTTATCCACCTGACAAAGTTTTGTTTAAATACTGAGTATTATGCTCCTCCAAGACATACTTTGGGGATATTGACTGATAAGCCAGTCAGCTTGGAAGCGGAAGGGGAGCAGGGGGAAGGAAGGTCAAAGTAACAGGTCATTAACCTGAGTGATACATTACAAGGTCACTCATAAATATGTCCACAAGCTGCGAATTTTAACTTGCATAGCTTTTTTCCCACAACAGATAGGATTCAACTTGCCAAGCTAACCATCAGCACTGCACTAGAAAGAACTTCACTTAAGCTCGAGTTCAAATTTTTTTCAAGTATGTACAATGTTATTTTCTCCCCTCAGGTAGCAATACCTTAACCTGTCTTTGTATACTAAATCACACTGTCCTCTTCTAAGCATGGACATCTGAGTGGGAGACATCGTCACAGAAATATCAGGTCTCCAAGACACCTATGGAGAAGACCTAAGCTGTAAGCATCTCAACAGCCCCTGTTTGGATCAACCTTAAATGCACATCATCTTCTCAAGTACAACCACCTCCAACCTCCTCCCTCCATCTTTCCCTGAACTCACAGAAGGTTTCCCCCTCAGTCCAGCAAAGAACATTCTTCTCCAGCTCCCTCCCCCCCCCCCCCCCCCCCACCTTCCCCTGTGTTCAATGGCTGTTTACATTAACTCAAACTTGAAGTTCTACGCACTCTATCCAATAGACAACAAAATGCACAAAGAAAGCCTTTATTTAAAGCATCCAGCTACAAACCTTCAAAAGGTGAACCATATAAGTCAAATTAAGTCAGAAATGCTGCACACAAACACAACTGTAGTTTTACGTGCAGGACGTGAATTCAGGGCTGAGTTCAGTCAAGTTTTGAACATCTCTAAGGGCAGAGATCCCACTGCCTCTCTGGTCACCTATCCCTATGTTTTCCCCATCCCATGGCAATTCTCTTTTCTTTTGTATCATAGAATCACCAAGGTTGGAAAAGACCTTTAAGATCATCCAGTTCAACTGTCCACCCATCACTAATATTTCCCCAGTATCTGCTCAGAATCTTCCATGTTCCAGCTGTGCCCTTGCCTGTCTCACCTTACACCAGACATCTCTCAGAAGACCTGACTGTCTCTCTTCCTACAGAAAAAGGCAACCGTGGAAACACGTGGGACGTACAGCCACAACTGTAGAAATAAATACTGTGTATTACATGATATCAGTGTAAAGGAGCTGCATGGTAGACTAGTGAAGCGTATGGAATTCTGAGTGTTTCTTCAGACCTTAATGGTAATCCACTGCTTTCACACAACCACACAGAGTTAGCAGCTAAGTAATCTACAACCAATTAAACTTAATACTAGATACTTGTATTAATTTGTTTTAAAAGCTGGCATCAAGCACATAACAATTCATGTGTTACATCAGTACCTTAAGGTTAAATTGAAACAAGTATTGTGTGTGCGTTGCTAAGGCTTTGAAGAAATAAATCAGGAGTGATGCAGACCAGTGACTGAGCAGCAAGGAGAAGCATTTCACTGCATCAGCCCTTGGAAGGCTGAGAACTTTTGCCATTTTAGTGAAGGACTCCCCATAAAGCTTGAAGAGAAAAACCAAACCCTCTCTCAGTTCAAAATGAGTTCTCACCCTTTCCTCCTCTCCCTCTGCACAGTCTTGCAGATCTATGCCTGTTAGGGGTACCACGAACAAAGCCTGTCACTTCTGAGTCACAAGCCTTTATGCAACAGATCTCTTTGTCTTAAAAGGAAAATCATTTACAGGTTTGCAGGAATTTCATGTTTCTCAAAATGCATTCTAATCACTGTTTAAAGCTTAACATTTTATTGCACCAAGCTGCTTTAACATTCTACATGTTAAACTTACTTGGCCAATATATTTGGGCTCTCACAAGCCCTCAATAGCATGGTACACTTCTCACACTGCCAGGCAAGCAATGTTTCACAAGAGAGACTGCATTTACTTGCAAACTAGCATCTGTCATCAAGAAATACCCGGTATAGATGCAAAGGAGCACTATCTTGATTACTTAAACCACAGCCAGACTGGTAGAACACCTTGAGTTATCCAGAGTTCTAAGGGACTCACGGTGTCCACACAGAACCACCTGAGCCACCTGGTGTCTGCACACAGAACCACCCAAAACCAAACCCCAAAGCCCAAGCTGTGACCAAACACAGTTTGAATTCCAGCAGCTCAGTGCCACGACCTTGAGGAGCCTATTCTGGGGCCCAAGTTCCCTCTTAAATTGTTCTTAACAACTAATTGACACTGACCGCCTTAACCAACCATCCACCTAGCTCACCCGTGTGATGCCAAGGCCAGAGAAGCGCACTGAAGCCAGCCTCAGCGTTGATCGTACCTCACTCAGCTGTACCCCGAGGGAAGGGAAAGGAAGCTTTAGGGACAGCAGGACAAAGCTAACTGGAACTCTAGTGCAAAGACAACCGGAGCAGGGACACGCTCGTTTCCCATAGCAGCTCTCCGTACCGCCTCCAGCCGCGGGATGGGCCATGAGAAGCGCTCACCGCCCAGCTGCCGCCGCCACACAGCAGCACCACCCGGCAACCCCACGCCGCCCCGACCCCGGCACAACTGCGGGCAGCCGGCACGGCGCGGCTCGGCGGGCTGCCGGACGAACAAGGTCAGCAGGCAGGAACGCGGCCCGACCCGGCCCGCCCGCCACCGCCGCGCCGCCGGCCCCGCCCGCATCCAGCCTGCCGCCCCCGCCCGCTCCGCTCAACTCAGCTCCGACCCAGAGAGCCGCCTCCGACGAGCACGGCGCCGGCCAGCGCCCCGGCCGAGGCACCGTAGATGTGCCGGGCGTCGCGGATGATGTGCGGGGCGTGCTCCTGCAGGCAGGTGGCCGCACCGATGTGGTAAACGCCCAGGAATCCGCAACCGGCAAAAGAGACGCTCCAGCCGCGCTCGCGGTCCAGCATGGCCAGCAGCGAGGCAGGACGCCGCCGTCCCAGGCCCGCACCGCTCCGACAGCCGCCCCACCGATCAGCTGGCGGGGCCCTCCTGCGCCTTTACATGGCGGCCGCGCCCAGCGCCGCCCGCCCGCCAATCGCCCGCCGCCCCTCGCCGCGTCGCGATGGCACAAGGCGGCACAGCCAATCCGCGGGACACCTCAGAGAAGGCCCCGCCCCGGGGCGCGGCTGCGGCACGCTGAGGCCAGGAGGCCGCTCGAGGCTCCGCGCCGTTTAGTCTGCAGGTGAGGGGGGGGAGGTCCCGGTTGGTACAGCGTAGCTCGATGGGAAACTCTCAGCTTTGTGTGTCTCAGCCCTCGGACCCCGTGCGTGGGGTAGAAAATGCAGATGTAGCTGTTTTCCCGTTATCCGAGGCTGAAAAGATCGTTTTGTACATGCGATGATTTAAAACAGCATCTCATGAGGCTGTACAAACGAGTATAAGGAGAGCAGCTCGATTCATCCAAAGCCCAAGCAACCAGCAGGAGCCAGGCATCTCCGTGTGCCTGAACACCTCCAGAAGTTCTGTAGCACAGCAGCACCAACTGACTATAGATGAATAATACATCATAGAATCACTGGGTTGGAAAGGACCTTCAAGATCACAAAGTCCAACCACCCACCTGACCTATCAAGACCCACCAACCCATGCCCACCCATAACCACCTGCAATGGGGTCTGTGTAGCACTGTGTGGTGCACTGCAGCGTCACCCCAGTAACTCATCAGGGAGCAGACCCATTTGCCAGTGCAGTGCTGAGGAAGAGCTGTCTCATGGCTGTGTAATCTACCTCATGGCCCAGATTAAGAAGGTGCTATCCTTGAGTCAGCACGGCTAGACTCCTGCCAACACTGGTGTGGCAATACCGTCACACTTCCAGGTCTGCAGGGTGTTTTCTTTGCTGCTAGCTCAGATATTTCTGTGGAGAGTTGCACTGCAGGCCTGAGAGATGCTCTAAATGCTTCTGTGCTCATGTGCTCTGGAAATCTCAAAAGCATCTGGGGCAGGATTTATCTCCCTGGAAAAAAGGTGCCAGTTTCCTCTCATAGTATAAGAGGAACCAGTAGTTGTATGTGACCCCCATCCATCTCCACAGGATCCTGCTGTAATGCTGGTAGGGAGCGAGTGGCTCAGAAGGGAATTCACAATGAGATCCCCAAAGCTGTGCTGTAGGAAAAACAGAGCAGTATCTGAAACCCTTTAGGATTTAATTGCCGGTCAGGCACCTGCATGCACCATCCTAACATCTCAAAAGAGATAGAGAGGAACTCACACTTTCAGAAACACACCTGGGGGGGCTGTGTTGTGCAATTTATTTGCAGGGCACACTGCCAGGAGGACAGAGCAGGAGTCAAGCTGTTTTTCCACCTGAATGGGCTTGAAGCCAATTCTGAAAAGTCACAAGGTAGTTTTACCAGCAAGATCTTGAAGAATCCTTGGACAAAATACATGCTGTTATGAGGAAGTCTGAATTTTAACTCTAAATGAACGCCATAAGCACTGGGCCATATTTTCAGCTTCCCCGTCCCTAACAGCTCTCCAGCCACCTGCATCTGCTTGGGCTATGCATCTCCATTCATTCATCGTTTCAACACTTCTTTAGGCAGAGCAGAGTGTCCTCAACACAATCCTACCTGTTGTTCTGGTGCTTCTCTTCATTCAGCTCATGGAGAAGGAAGGAGCTGAAAATGGAGAGGGATCCACATCCTATACTTCCTAAACTTAAAAGTGGATGACTGGTTTTTCCTCCCCATTTTCTTCTAAAAGAGCGGAGCCATCTCATCTGGTTTGTTTGGTTGGTTTGGTTTTGGTGTCTTTTTTTTGTACTCTATCCACTTGTGCTCTCACACTAATTACTCAGAGCTTACATGCAAGAAAGTACCATTTCTTAATCCATGCTTTTGAAAACGAGGCACTGAAGTGCTCAGAGAGGGACAGCTCTGACCAGCTGCAGAAAGTGGACAGTGAGAGCCAGTTAAACAGCAGGAGAGCAAGAGGTTCCATTAATTATTCCATCAAGAGATTTTCCAGTGCTAATCTCAATTTTGCAGGTAGAGACCAACTCCGTTTATCAATTATTTTTTAGCCCTAAGCTGTCACTACAAGCCTGTTCCTGGACCTCATTTCTTTAATAGTTAGTCTTTGCATTTCTAACGTACAGTTATACACAGCCATTCATCAAGATCTATTCTTGTTCTCTGTTCTTTTATTTTAGCAACTCTTTCTTTCACTGACAATGCATGGAGTGATGAGCCTCGTTCTCTGCCAGCCCTCATCTGTGACACTCGTGTAACTGGGCTCCTCCAGCCTTCTGTCATGAGACAGGTGCTGCAAATGTGCCCTGACCAGTCCTGTAACCAGTCCTTCAGACAGAGCACCCTTTGAGCCTTACAGTTACAGTCGTTCCTAGGGAAGCTGAATCTAATTCTGATTAATTATAAGGTCAACTAATACATCCAAATCCTTCCTCATCTCAGCTTAAATTTTGTTTTGATTTGGTGATTTGTTGTTGTTGCTATTTTTGGGGTGCTTATATTTATTTTACTTTATTATCTTCTAGAAATCTTTTCCTCCTTACACAACACCACGTTTTCTCTACACAAGTACTCCTTCCTCCTGCATATGCCTATTCTTTTTTTCAGTACCAGTTTTTATCTCCTTTGGCTGCTCTGTAACAGATCTTATAATTTCTTCACTATATCATCTACAGCTTTGTAAACAGCTTCTCACTCAAAATATCACCAGTGGTACTTGTAGACGGGATGGATCCTATTTCCCTTGCCTGGAAAACCAGCTGCCTCATCAAAAAGGTAGATTTGTTTAACACACTGAACCTTCAGCTAATCACTTGCCTTATCTCATCTCCCTTTTATCTCCAGGCCTATAAAGATAATTGTTCTTCCTCTCAAAACCTGCTCAAATCCTTTTGTTGTTGTTGTTGTTGTTCATTAGGTTTATTCATTTAATTCCAGATATGGGTTTATCTGCTCTGAATGTCATAGCTTTTTAGGATAAAAATCCTATAAGCTAGCTCGGAAAACTGGCCATCTGAGAAA
The DNA here is from genome assembly GCF_039878825.1 of Excalfactoria chinensis. Taxonomy (NCBI): domain Eukaryota; kingdom Metazoa; phylum Chordata; class Aves; order Galliformes; family Phasianidae; genus Excalfactoria; species Excalfactoria chinensis. The sequence continues at coordinate 65,934,647 of NC_092825.1, read as the reverse complement.
ACTGATGCAACCTCTTCAGAAGCCCTGCCAACTAACCTTACTGCAGTTGTACAGTATGCAATTTCAGTTTTATCTCACATATCACTACATATACTATGCTGCAATGGGTGTTGCAGGCATCCTAAATCCTTTACTGAATCCATTCCATAGCCATATTTTCATTAAGTACAGGGAAATGAAGTAAGACCTCAGGCAAAGTAATAGAAATTTAGTGTAGTTTGATGGCATACAAACTACCAGGAAACGTGCATGCAGCTTAAACATCTGTTTACAGATGCCAACCCAGCCTAATGCTTGGCATGTAAATTCAGCAGGAGTGCCATCTGTCCATTGTGTAGCCACTGAAAACTTCTCCCTTAATCCTTTCCATTTAGCTACAATCCTAATTATGATTTAGGTGTGCCATTTTCCTAAGAGACTGACTAAATCCATTGTAAAAAAAAAAAAAAACGTATTTCTACAGTACTTACCACTACTTAGAAGAAAGATACCATTGAAGTACTAAGTTTACTGAAGGTATATCATTTATAGATAGAGGAACCACACAGGACAAAGCATAAGTAGGAGGCAACAAAGGAGTGCTACTGGACAGGTGACAAGTAATCAGGCCTGAGATCTTGAGGGGAGAAAGAGTATGAGCTCTGGTCTCTCTATTATTCCATAACTCTCATTTATGTACCCTGAATATGCCAATCTGTCAGAGGAATTAAGTATAATCAGTAACAAATGGATCTCACATCTTATAGTCAACCTGTGTTATTTGGGCACATCCTACTACTATTTCGGCACTATCTTCTAAATTGGAGGTCAGAAGACCAAAGCCTTGGCTGTTAAAAATGCATGAGGAACCACAGGGCCAGGACGAGAGAGTGTTGCTTTACAGAGGGAGGTGAGCTAAGGACAAATACTAATCATAACCTGGAATGGAATCCCATTATATTCCTTGTGCCAAGGCTCCACATGCACACTGCTGTTCTGCTCACTGACTTCTGCCACAAGATATATTTCTGGAGAGCAAGGACTGAGAATGTTATTTACACTTTCCTGAAAATAGCCTGTTACAGTTCTTCATCTATTTGCAGCACCAGCTGAATTACCCTCTACTCTATTAGCCTTTACAGAGAAACTACATTTGGCATAAACATAATTCTTGGCCAATAACTGGATTCCAGATCTTCCTAAAACAGTTGTATCGACCAACAGACATAGTTTATGGCAATATTTTTCTGTTCACACGGCCCATTAGGCTTGCAGAGGTCTCAGGTTAACTGCTCAGGTTTCATTGGCAAGAGTTTAAAGTAGGTCATTTTATTGAAAGACACTGACCTGCTTTTGACTTGGGTCTGACTTTGCTAGTCTCGGAGAAAATGTTTAGGGTTTGGGTTAATGTTTTGGTAAATACATTCCTAAGCTATTTTAGTAAGGAGTAATAAACCTACACAGATTTCAGCATATATTCTCAAAAATTGGTTTGTACACAGCTAACAGTAGATGCTGATGGTTTCTAAGCAGATTCAGTGCAGCTTCCAAGCTTCACTTCTTAGTTCTAATGTATGCTTTGAACTAAACTGCGAGGCCTGTCCTGAGTTTTATTTGGCAATGGACTAACAGACACTGGTTTGGGAAATGGGAAAGTAATCACAAAAGTTTATATGATAGAAGCAATGCAAAAGTCCATCAGCAGGTAAAGCTATCTCTGGGGTTTTCTGTGGGTTTCTGTCATAATCTTTTTTAAGGAAACAAACAAACAAACAAACCTAACAGCATGCAATTCACTTTAGAAAATAAAACAGCAATTTCACATACCTTTTGCTAGGATCCAACACTAAGTCATTCTGTAAAGATGAACTCCTGTTTTCCCAGTAATGACTGAAGCATGAGGACAATAGAACCAGCTTTGATAAATTTCATATCTCATGCTGTGTGTTCTTGGAAAATTGAGGACCAATTCTGGAAGCTATATTAGAAGGACTTTATTTGGTTACTTTGGTTGGTTACAAGGAAGCTAATTTATAACTATTGTTGAATCTCAAAACAGAGAGAAAATCTTCTGAGGTAGGTTTATCTAAATACACTGTCGAAATGCTCCTTCTACCACCAACCTTCACTAAAGCTGATGTGGGAAGAGAAAATGTAGTGTTTTGTTTGAATTCAGTTTGCAAAACATGTGCTAAGTAACAAAACATTTGGCACATTTGCCCTTGATTAGCTTGTTTGTCAGCAGGCCTCTGTAAAGAACAGAACAGATTTTAGATATGATGCAAGTGACACATGCTATCACACACTCTGCATCACTATGCTGCTAGCAAGAGTCTAGTTAATCTGCAGCACGTGGAACCCACTCACCAGTAATCAAGAGCTGGTTATAATCAAAAGTACAACTATCCTCCTCATGCTGAAGGAATTTCAACAGTGAATGAATAAAAATCAGTAAGAATTGTCTGTATTTTCACATTAGGAGAGTGGCTGGAACCTTTCATATCTTGAATTCCTTCGTGTGGTCTGTTTTTCATCCTCAAGGTTAAATAAATAAATCTTGAGAACAGCAGTTTGCTTCTCCAGCCTGACACCACAGCTGTTGCCTTTGTTCTTCATAATTTCATCATTATTACACAGAACAAGTGGCTTAATGCTATTTCACATTAATATGGTCAAAAACTGGCCTGCTGTATTTTCACAGCATTTTTGTTTCCTAACCTTGTGGCCTGATTCATATGTAGCAATAGTCTATTGCAAAAGACCACTTGCTGCTTTATATATCCTACATATCCTAATGAGAAACAGCAGTGACCATGCCCACTGCTGATTTGCAACCTTTGCTTTTCTGATTAGTTATTTTTAAAGGACCGGGAATTTTTAAGACAGGAAGCCATTAAAATTGGGTATGGCTAACATACTCAAGGGAAAATTCAGACCTCCACTTGAGTTAGATTGTTCAAATCTTGTCTTACAAAGCAGAAGTTCCCTTTTTTGCTTGTAATGGAGTTATTAGAACTATGCTTTCTCTCTTTACGCTGTGTCATTTCTACATTAACAGTAGTTTTTAGTAACAATTCTAGCTATTATTATATATATGTTAACTGCCGTGCGGCAAATAATTTTGTGACTTAGAAACCTAATTATCTTGTCATAAAAAGACCTAATAATCATCATCTTACAACAACTGCTGAGACAGTGTCACAGCCTCTTCTGTGGTCTTGACCTAAGAACAGACTCCAAACCTGTTATTGCTCAAAAGATTAGGTACTTGTCTTCCCAACTCTAAGACCAGTAGTATTCAGGAAATTGCTCTAGAGATTGATATGTAGATAACAAATCATTTATCCAGCAGAAAACTTCCTAAGAGTTATGATGCATTTCAAGATATTTCACACTAAGATTATTTTATATTATTTTGTATTCGCTTACTTACAGAGGTAAGTAAGTAATTTCTCTGTAGAGAAATTGGCTACAGAAACAGCTGATCCTTCACACAGCACTGAAAGATGAAAATAGAAAATGGTGGAACTAGCATTTGTGATAAAAGGAAATTATTGCTTGTATAAATAGGAACCAGTATAATTAGTAACCAGTAAGCTGCTTATTGTGCATTAGCCCCTTTCTTAACATTTGAAAATGTGGTAAGAAATTCTGGAGAGAGGATTAAGGAGATGAGCATAGGTGAAGATGCTGTCAGCAGAGTATGTGGGCGGGATAAACATAAACACTGTGTACAAATGCAGCTGCTTATTACAGTAGTCCCTTGATTCTTTAAATATCAAGGATTTGAAACATCTGTATTGCTTTCAGTTGGAGGAGGGAAGAAACGGATACCAAACAGTTGTACCTTGCAAATGACTGGATGACACAACCATATAATGAGGGCATAATGGGAGCAGGGATTGCAAAGCACCACAGAAGATTACCCAAAGGAGTTCAGACAATTTTAGTCTTTCAGTACATTAAATACTGAGCTTTTGGACTGCAATACCAACTTGAGAAGTCATTGCTCTTTGCTGTGCTTGTACAAACACAAGTTGTACAGTTGACTGACTGGAAGAACTACTGTGCCAAGAAATAACTGGTTCTCCTCTGGGGCGTTTCTCAACCTAAGCAGTTCTGCTCCTTTACAGCTAAACCCACAGGCTCACTGTGGTCAAGATTTCTTGCTGTTTTTGCAAGCTAGGTGACTTGGGGAAAGAGCCGTACAAGAAATAGCAGAACAAGGGAGCATTCCTTGCAGATATCAGGCGGAGGGAAACTGAGGCTGGAGGCAGCCCAGGTGCATGTGATGTACAATGCATGCAATACACAACGCATGCAATGAAGTGCTTAGCAACCTTTCTGAGCTGAACAACTATGCTGTATACATAGGGTAGGATTTTAAGTTATCCTGGTGTTGCAGAGAAGTTAGATGATTATACTGTGTACATACATGATGACCCAGTTTAATACTTCAGCTTGTTAGTTTGTAGTTTTCCTAAATATGAGGATGAAAAAGGCAGTTCATAGAGTCAGCCTTTTCTCAAAAGGTCTCAGAGGACCCTGAAGTAAGTTGAAGATCTGGAAGTTTGGAGCAACCAGTGGAAACTACCATTAGAGAAAGTAGATGAAAATATCAGAGCTGGATACAGCTTCATCTGTGGGCCAATGAGATGTTACAGAAATGGACCTAAATTACTTTCTCCATCTTCAGTCTTTATTTTAATCACTGAATTGGTGTAAGGATGGTGACAGGCAAGGCTCTTCATCCTATAACTTTGCTTATCAGGAATAGAGAGCTTTTTCTATTTGTTTACAGAGGGAAGATGTTACTTAAACTCAGTGAGGAATGCATCTAAGCTATGTATCTCATTGGCTTAAAGTAAACATCCGTCCTCACATTCTCTTATCAGTTACTTTAGGCTGTTAACTGTGCAGAGTCCTGGTTATGGACTGCATGTAGTTATGTGGCTTGAAAGGAAGAGAGCTGTGACAGGGACCTCCATCTCTCTTTTGTCACTGCGACTTAAGAGAAAGGGGCTGTAGCTCCACCTGACCTGAAAGAAAAGCAGCAAAGAAGAACAAACAAGACGGGCAGACTGTGAGGGCAGGAATGCTTAATCACATGAGTTCTCTCCTACATGTACAAGGAGAAGTCACCCAATGTCCCCTGTCCACGATTAGCAAGCTTGGGTCAGTGCAACCCCCTTAGCAATTTTGCAGCAGTTGTATGAGGAGGAATTTCTCATTGTACTCAAACTCACTCTGCAATCCTATAATAAGTTAGTGGAAGTCTTTCCTTTGACGAAAGATTCTGGAACATATCCTTTAAGTACAGGCGTAAGGCTTTGGAAGATTAAGGCCTGGGTTTCACGTGACAAGAATGTAGAACGTGATGGCAAAGAGAGAGTTAAACAACTAATCTTTCGACAAAGCAAGCATTTGTCTGGGCTTGCCACTTCTCACCTGTTGTGCAACTATCTTGTAAGTAACACAGCTGAACAAATTGAAATAGGATTTCAGAGCATGTAGGATGACAATTGGAAGATGGACTTTTGCCCCCTCTAGCCATTAATACGAAGGCGCTCCAAAAGTAATGCCTCTGGTTTTATTATGTTGGCTCTTTGGCAGTAGGGTTTGAACCTTCCAGCCAATATCCCAGTATATTTTGTTGCCATGTGACAGATGGAAGCAAAGGGGTAGTCTGACAAAATGGTGTCTGACATGGAACTGCAGAAGAAGCAAAGGTGTGTCACTGAACTCCTCTATGCATAAAAAATGGCACCCATTGACATTCATCAACACTTGCTTAACATTTACGAATACCAAACAGTAGATGTGAGCACATAAGGCAGTGGGTGGTACATTTCAGAAGTGGCAACAGTGAGGTGAAAGAAAAGGCACATTCTAGGCAGCGAAGCACAGAAGTGTGCACAGAGCCAAATATCAGCTTCAGTGTATTGAAAATGATGGTGGAATATGGCAAAGTTTGTACCAACTGTGTCTCATGAATACTCACGCAGGAAAGAACGTCATATGCAAGTTTGTCAAGGCGTACTGAACAGCATAATTACTGTTGATTAAATGTAGTGTCACCGCTACAAACTGGAGTCAAAGTTGCCGTCAGAGGAGTTGCAATATGTAAATTCTTCACTGAAGAAAAACGTCAAGATTCAGCCCTCAGCAGTTTAAGTAATGTACACTGTCTTCTGAGATAGAAAAGGGGTTATACTTTTGGGTTTCCTGGAACCTGGACAAACCATCAAATCTGACTGCTACATCATGATGCTGTCAAAGCTGAAGGTTCAAACTTCCAGAGTCAGGCCAGAGAAGAAGAGAAGCTGCCTTGTAACAAGACAGTGCCTGGTCCCACACCAGTCTGAAGACCATGGAGCACATTGTCAATGTTGGCTGGACTGTCCTACCACACCCACCGTACAGTCTGGATTTGGTACCTTCCATCTGTTCAGCCTGATGGAAGATGGACTGTATGGGCAGCATTTTCCTGGAAATAACACCATCAAAGTAGCTGTGAAAGTGGGTCACCTTTGCTGGTGCAGATTTTTTACAAGCGCAGCATACAGGCTCTTGTTCATCACTGATGAAAATGCATAGCTAATGGTGGTGACTGTGTTGGAAAATAGCGTTTTGTAGCTGACAGTGTGCTCTATCAAATTGCGTTATTGTGCTCTTTGTATCTGTTCTCATTTCCAAGGAACTAAATAGGAGCCATTGTCCAAGCAACTTAGGTATTTATTATCATAGTTATAGTTAAGGCCACTTCTTTGACTAGAGAAAATTTGCATAAACAATGTAACAGAGCCTGTACTGTCGTAAAGATTTATATTGGCTTCCACAGGAAAATGCTGAAGGCCTCATTTAACACAGACCAAAGCTTTTTAATTTACAGACCATTCTAAGACACATCCGTTAAAATACAAGCATTTCATTTCCCTGTTAAATGAGTCATTCTGAAACCAATACATGTAGCTGATCCAGGCATTTGATTTTCTATATGCATAACATTCATTGTAGAGGTGTTTTTTTATTAAAAAAAAAGGTCAGTGCTGGCTGCTACAAATATTTTTGTTGCTGTTTCTCAAGAAAAAAAAAAAAATGCATGTACACTGGCACTGTACATTTGTTATTTTTCCATGTCCGAGTCAATTGTGTTAAATTGTATGAAAAACCAATATTAATATGCAACTAGAACAGGTTTAAATGAAATATTTTACCTTACTGGAAGCAAAGTGGTTGCTGAAGTTAAGTATAAGTGTAAAGGCAATTCTGCTGCAATTGTCACATCTCCATGAAGTTGAGCTGTCTTTTATTTAGTCGGAACTGACGTAAGCTGATTATTAACTATTGATACTTTAGCTGAACTTTCAAACCTCTTGATCTTCACTTGTGCATGTAAGTAAGATCAGTGACAATTCAGCTCAGACCACATTCAGCAAGTCACAGCCTTTTTTACTCTCCAGCTATCTTTTCCTCACTAAAAAGAGTCATTGGCACCCATAGACAGCAATAGTTTTTGTAACAAAAATACATGGATGTATTCCTATAACATACCAGTGGTTGTTTATCATCACTTCTCTGTCACTTCTTTTCTAATAGTTACTTTGTCCATTCTCTCAGTCAGAATTGCACAAAGCCCCTTGAGTATAACGCTACCCTGTGCTACTGGACTTTTCACACCTTTTCATTCTTACAGATTTCTTATTCTGAAGTAAGTAATTATGCAGCTTGTTGGTTAGGTGTTCCTTTGGGCCAGGAGTACCGACATCCTTCCCACCTCAACTCTACTACAAGACTAAGGATCCTCAACTTTCTGATCCTTCCACATTTCAACCCTTTGCCCCTTATCCTGCCAACTTCTGCATTCTTTCCTCATCTGCTTTCACACTCATGTGCCTAATATCCTTCCCTCATTGTCCTGCCATTGTTCTGACATTTCTCTGATCCTAGGCTTACCCAATTCAGTTAGCTAGACTCAGAACCAGAAGAGTGAATAGATTGTTGGTTTAAAAAGAGGAACCAGCTTAATGAGAACTAAATAAGCAAGTACCAGGGACAGGTTTTTTGGCTGTGTCTAACACAACTTCACGTTAAGTTTATCACATTTATCATCTTGTGATTTGTGGCAGCCTTCCTTCCCGCTCTTCAGTGGTCAAAGGAGAAGACACAACACGGTACCATTCAAAGTTGGTTAGTGGGTGATTCAGCTGTGCCTGGCATGAGAATTGACTAACTTTTACTTCTTCTACCATCTTTCACTCTTAAAAAACATGCCACTGAAACCAGACAGCTGTCTTCCTTCATTCCTTCAGAAGCATCTGGAACAACAACAAAAAAGTTGAGGGAAAAAAAAATTGGATTTTTTTCATCTATTCTTCCCTTCTACCCACAAATCTGCTGTTTAACCCACCTGTGTTCAGATACATTTCTATATACTGTATATACTTCTATATCTGTAATACTGTAGACCGCACTGCTTAAAATTTAGTGATTTCAAGTCATATACAACAGTAATTTTCACCATTGTCTCATGCCTTAAATTTTTTCCATATATCAAAAAGTCACACTCCCTCTTTTCTCCCATAATCTATTTTTGTTGACTAATCTAGGTCACCGTGTTTCTCCTCCATCCCTCCCCAGCTGCCAAATGTCAAGTTGCTGAAGGAAATTTGGCTGTGGAGTGATTATGTCAGTTCTGTTGTGAAACAATTGGACTCTGATCTTAATTTCCAACTGGTATATTCAGATAAATTCCTAACTTCAACTTTACCCCATTGATAGATCTGGCCCTGACTTGTCACATGGAATGCATGACACTACTCCAGAAATAGGAGTAAATATAATGACCATCCTTCCCCTAACCAAATAATATTACAGAATGGTTTTGATAAGCCACGAGCAAAGTATTTGCTTCAGTCAATTTTAAAAGCAAAGAAAAAAAGTTTAGTCTCAGTGAAAGCTCTGGATAAGTAAATTCTCTATTTCCGTTCCCACTCTTCAAGAAAGCATTCTGTCTGCAGTCTGCAGCCCAACGACTTCCCACTCAGCCCCATAGGTGAAACACAAACCCTTCACATCTACAGCTGAACTGTGATTCTCATTTCAACCAAAGATAACATTCAGAGTAGACATCACAGTCCTGGTAGCTAGATTAACCCCTTCTTTGTCAGCTCTCATAGTGGCTGTGCATCTCTGCACACTAGGTTAAGATGATACTGATTACTCCCAAGAAACACAACAAGGGCAAAGGAGCTTGTAAAGGCAGCAACACATGCCAGGAAGAACACACCCTTTCCAACAGCAAATTCTTACACTTCTTACCCTGCTAGCACAAGAACAGATTTTTCCTGCCTCAGCAAAATTTATCCATGTTCATGGAAAGGGGAAGCTAATTTTAAACTAGGTAAGAAAAAACACCATTATTTTTCTTCCCCCCAGCTACTCAGTATACAAGTGAACATTAACTGGAAGACTAGAAGAAAGAAAAAGCATGGGTAGTTAAGCAATGTTACCTCTTTTAAACCTCATTTGTTGCCAAGATCAACATAAAGACAAGTTCTGCATATTTAGAAAACAAAACACCAGACTGGGTAGTTTTCATCTTTATCTTGTATCAAATTTGCCAAGAAAAACTAGAAGCTTTGCGTGATTTTATGGGTGCATTTCAAAGTTCAGTTAGACAACCATGCTTCATGTACAAGAAGTTTCAGTTTATTGTCAGGATAAGCTGTTATTCTCCTCACTCAGAGAAGACTTCCGTATAGCTTTGCCTATCGCCATGGTGCCACAGAAATTAATACATCTATAGGAGAACTAACAACGTAAGTACTGAAATACATTTATAGGTCCTTCACAGTTCTGTAGACTGAGATGTTACTCAATCATAGATTAATTCTTTCTGGGTATTCAAATACCCGCATAAGTTTTGTGTGACAAAGCTGGGATTATGAGTATAAATGCTTTAACTAAGTAGGCACATATATGCTCAGACACATACTAGCCTTGGTGTCTGCTTATATTTTTCAGCCTTTTGAAGTATCAAGAGAATGCTGTTCCATGTTCCTGCTATAGAAAGCCTGGTCTCAAACAGCAAGATGTAACATCTGGAAATAACAAGATTCAGTCATGATCAGCTGCCACAGAGATGAATGCAATTTGTCTCAGTCCATGTCCACTAGCTGTTACTGAGCAGTTAATTCAGTTTTGGCCAATCTCTCTGATTATAGCCATACAAGGGACCAGCTGAAGTTAAAGTTCCCACTTCTAATTGTTATACCAACATGAGAGGTTATTTTTAAAGAGGTACTTGACATCCATGTGCCTTTTTGCAAAGAAAAGGCATACAGGTGCATGTAAGAAGCTAGGAAGCTGGGATAATGACAAGTCTAGCTATACAAAGCTATACATGGGACAGAATGAAGGTGAGAAGGCAAGACAGAGAATCCTGGAAACAAACTGATTGTGCCCCGGTGGCACAGTGGTAGAATTGCTGCTTGCAACACCAGAGGCCCGCGGTTCGAATCCCCCCTGTGGCGCAAGGGGTAGAAATGCTGCTTCGCTACCCAGAGGGCTCGAATCGCAGGAGTTGGACTCGATGATCTCTAAGGTCCCTTCCAACTCACACGATACTGTGATCTACAGAACACTGTTTTGTAGACACTTGTCTAGCTTATGGAGTTCGTCGCCAGATGACTCCCCATGACCTCACATGGCTGTACAAGCAGAAGCACCTGCTCAAGACTCATTAGCTGATGTCTTATAGTGACTCATTGCAGCAACTCTTAGAAGAAGGTGACACCAACTGGACTTAAGTTACCAGGACTACCATGTTCCAGGTATTAGGACTGCTAATGTCTATACTCCTGCTTGTGCTTGAATGTCCCCTATTTTTTATATATCAAAGCAGGTCACTGTGCATATGTTGTGTGTGGTATTTTACATATCTCATATCATTGGTAAACATTTTCTTTCACCTTTTAGGCTTTGTAGGTAGCAGACTACTTGCTCTGTTGCCTTAACACCAGGCAGCCCTCCAGTCTTCCTCCAGCATGTGCTACAGTTCTGTTCCTATTAATCTGGCCAAAGAACTTTTTCAAAGAGGAAATATTAAATATTTCTTGTTGTCTAGTACAAACAATCTCATCTTATAAAACATCTGTTAGGAATGTGTAAGCTATGAAAGCTAGCCCTGAACCATACTCCAAGAACTGCCCACTCCATGGAAAAGATAATCCAAAAAACCTTTACATCAACGCTCTCTTTAAGACACCTTAAGAGGTTTATAAAGTCTACAGCTGAAAGTATGTTAATGGAGGTCACCACTGATGGGTCAACTCAGCTTAGTTATAATGCTATAATTCTGACGAGGAGCATGTTAAGCCGAACCACATTTGTGCCTTTAAATCAGGCGAGCAAGGAGATGTCTAAAGACCATTACAAACTAGCTACAAGTCTCCATTCATTTCAAAAAACACAATTTCATATAATTTACATTCCAAATGCTATGTCTCACAGAAAGTGCATGCTGGGTTTTTTTACCTCATACTTCAATGGGAAGTTCTACTGGAAGCTCTTGACTGTCCAGCTGTTAATCCCCTACTGATAAAGCACAGTAAGGTCCAATTCAAGAAGGTCACATGTGGGAGACCCATTATCTACATCTCGCTTAGTATACATTCCAAATTCCTCAAGCAGTTTATTCACTCTGAGCTGTAGAGAACCCTATTGGCTCTCAGCACAAGATCTTAAAAAGCCTTTCAAAATCAAATCAATGCCAAAAAGTATTCCCACAGCTCCTTATCTTGTGAGCTCTTGTGATTTGTCCACTGAGTGAAGGTATCCATTCCCTCTCTTATTATCCATTGTTATCTTTAGTGAGCCCAGGACTTCAGTTCTCTTCTTAATGCAACACCATTATTCTTTTTTCTTTCCTGAGGAGTCAAAGCAAACCAAACCTATCCTCAAAATACACCATGTCTTCCAAATGAAGCATTAACTATTAAATATTCTGAAGAATATGTTCACACTTCAGATTCAGCTAAGAAACAACTAAGGAAAAGGTGAAACTAAACTGCTCCTGGATCCCCCTGTGATTTCCAGTTGCAGCTAGGTGGCCAGATTCCATCACCTTTAAGAATGCCAAAGTGGGTGACTACTTACCCATTCACAAAATGAACTTAAGAAAACCCGTTCAGTATTGCAATCACAGTCACCATGTGGTAGCAACTCAATATTAGACTACAAAAACTTCTAATTTTCTGAGAACACAAAATCGTGTGAGATTGCTTTCACTTCTTCCAAGATTTTCTGTTTGTTTTCTTGTACTATGACTGTCAGTAATGCACAGGCTCTAGGCCCTGCAGTACCAATAGGAATTACTTCTATGGTGCATTGTTCCTGATGGATATATTTCTGTCTTTTCTTGTAAAGAAAAACTCAGGTTCCGTATAAATGATCAGTTCACTGACATTCTATCAACAAGCCTTATTCCCAAACTGAAAATAATTCTCATTGAAGCACTTACTATCAACAACCTTGCACCTTTTATTTCCGCTTCCCAGTAAACTCGGCACTTACAGAAGACTGCAGCTTAACCTCTCCAGAAGATCAAAATAACACCACCAAGAAGCTGGCACAGAAGCGAAAAAAAAACAAAGCAAGAATGAACAGCTGAGGTTGGGTAAAGGGAGGGCATAGGGAAGTAGCTGTTCAAGAGAAAGTATGGTGAAATGGATGTCTGAAAACTGCTGCTTCATAAGCTGATCTTAGTGGGATTTGGGACATGTGCTGTCATTGCTTCAGAATACGAATGGTTAAGTGTAATGCACACAAAACAGCTGCTTTAATTGAATTTAAGTGACCATTCTAATTCTATTTATAGATTTTATCTTTTGCTTAAAATTTTCCTGTGTTTGCAGTTTGCAGTTTCCAGGAACAGCAAAATGAGTTTGATTCTCAGAACACTGCAAAGATTGACAACGCAACCAAGTCTGTCAAATTTTCAATTTTCAAATAGAAAAGAGTGCCATGTAAAGAAAGACTCAGTGACCTATAATTCTTAAGTGACCCTTACAACAAAAGTAGCAGGAAAGAGATGACAGAACAGAGAACAGGGCATGAAGGAAAACACTGCACTGCAGCAGTCATTTTCACAAGTTGAAGCATACATCAAGTGTGCATGAATCTGCAAGTACAATGCATAGAGTAATAAAGCATTCTTGCTTCAGATCATAAGATCCAGCCACATTTTCAGGATTCAAAGCGTCACAGAATGTTCTCTGTATTTATTACGCACATAGGAAATCAGTATTTTTCTCATTCTGATGTTAGCTTCCTTTGCAGAAGGGGAACAAAAAAGCAGATCTAAGATCTAACCAATCAACCACCACTTGCAAGGCACAAGGAATCATATGCAGACCTTTGTTGGTACTTCTAACAGAGATTTGTTATAATCCGATGACCCATACCTCACTAGAAACCAGTGCTCAAATATTTAGCTGAGCTGGAATGTCATAGACCAAAAAAGCAAATGATAGTACAATATTTACAAGTGAATATGTAGGAAGCATTCCAGTAACCATCATTGTCTAATTCCACAGCTTTTCCTATAACTCCAATAATCTAGAAAGCAAGTACAGCACTGATTACTGCAGTCTTAGCCTGAAAGCTTGGTTTACAACCTCAGCAGCTAAAAGACATATATATAAGCAACGGGAGCTCTGGTTTATCTAATCCAAAGATAGATCTATTATGCCATTTTTTTATTTTTTATTATTTTTTCTAGTTTCATCTGCATGTAACAGGATGGAATGCGATGCTGTTTTAGGCACGTGAGAAAGAAACATGAGCAAGAGAACTAAAAATGAATTGTTTGTTGCACAAGAAGGAACACTCCCTTTAAGGTCAGATGTTCAAAATCCATCAAGCTGAATTTCTTAATAAATGATTGCATGAAGATGCTCTGATAGCCCCATTGAACATGTGCCCAGCTTTTGCAAATGCAACAGTATAATTAAAGAGTAGTTTGAACAAATGTTAGAAGAGTTAGGTCATGCAGTACCTAGAACTGGTGAGGAAAACAGCCTATTATAGCTAAACTTCTGTTTGCTTTCTCTTTGCACATATTACTTAGGTTGAGGTATCCTTTTTTAAAGACAAAGCATTAAAATACATGTTTAAATCCAATACTGCTTCATCCCTGTGATAGGAGAGGTGAAAAGCAACGCAGTTTTCCTACACATCCAATGAAATCTCCTTTACTAGCCATTCCAGTGTAGCAAGAAAGATTCAGTGATGGTTGAATTTGACCTGATTTCTATATTTTGAGAAGAGAATCTTCTTTACTGTGAGAATGATGGAGCACTAGAAAAGGGTACCCAGAGTGATAGTAGAGTCCTCTTCCCTGGAGATATTCAAGACCTGTCTGGACATATACCTGCACAACCTGCTGTAGGGAACCTGCTTTAGCTGCGATGATCTTGAGGGGTCCCTTTCAGTCCCTACAATTCTGTGTGATTCTGCAGTTAAGCATAGAATGTCTCAGTTGCATTCATTTAGAACCCTCTCAGTAAAATTCAAGACATTCAGCTTGAGGAACTCTATCACGATTTTTTAATAATAGAACTAAAAGAATAATTAACATGGTAAGATGTATTACTTGCAGAGTTCTAGAGCTGTGAACTAATTCCTAGCCTGATGAGAATTAGGTTACTAAAACAAACAAGGTCCCCAGAGTCCTGTTTGTCCAGGACCAAGATAAATTAGCCAGAGACTCCTGGGAGACACTCCTAAAGCTTTTCTTCCTCCTGACCACAAGAATTTTCTAGTCCATGGCCTTCATAGGATGTATATTACACAGTGCACAACCTAATGACTGGGCTACAGTCCAAGAAGATGGATGATAGGGATTTGAATCTCTCACGTGTGTTTTTCACCTTGTTTAGCAAGACCTTCATTCAGATTCCTTTGGTGTAAACATAAAGATTCATCTGCAAGAAAACCAGATTTGTTACTTAGGCTTAGTGTAGTAGGTTTAGGTGTCATCACCTAAACAGTAATAACAAAAGTAGTTAGGAATAATATCAGGTTGCTATATTTCAAAGGCTTCAAGTCATATTTAGCAGGTAGGCTTGCTACTGAAGGTATAATGCACAGTGTTAAAAAAAATATATTTATATAAGGCTATTGGCCAGTCAAATTATTGAATTACACCTGGACATGTGACACGCTCTTGAAACACTATGACCTCTATCCTCATTACAGATCCACCTACCGGAAATGACTGCAACCATTTGCAGAAGACACATGACATCCAAACTATTCACAGGCAACTTTCTGATGCAACTGATGATACATCCAGTATTATCATGAAACCACCAGCATGCCAGCCAACACTGTGCTGCAGTCCTTGTGACTGTTTGTCTGAAGACCTGTATTGCTGTCTGTAAGTACTGGATCAGGATGTAGCTGAAGATGGCATGCAACCAAATCTCTGAACTTTGCAATTGACAACATTGGTGGTTTCAGCAACTGAAAGATGAGCTGTTTCATTTCCAAAAGCTACCACTGATTCAAACAGTGCCACTGGAAGATATTCAGCCAAGTTCTTCCACTTGTGTATCACTTTAGAATTTGCAGGGTGGAGTGGTGTTGAAGCCTGTCATACATCATGTACACTAATAACATGGTTTGTTAATTTCCATTACATACATGTGGCCACTAAGAATTAATAGTGGCAATGTCACAGGACCAGTCATGGCATTTCTTACGCAGGAAAGGCTGTCAGTTTTGTGTAGTCATTCATCAGTTCCCCATGCCTTAAACAATCCATGCAGGCACTGGTGCAGACATTGCTCACATCTTAACCTGCTCACTGGGGAACAGATTCCTTGAGGTAGGAAAGAAGAGACATCCCATCTTCTCCTTTCTGCTCCACACAGGCCTCTGGGGAGCGCACTGTGCACAAGACAACAGATTGTATTAGAGAGATGTCATAAAGTGGCTGCTGCCACTCACACAATAAGCCTTAGAAAGGCGTGGGAATAGTATAGCACATAATTTACCAAGTGCTAGCAGCTGTTCTGTCTGCTGTTATTTACACAGTGTAGTTCAAACAACTGTATGAGAAATTCTCCCTTTTTTCAGCAGTATATGCTTGCTACAGCACAAACGTCTGGAATAATTGAGGGGGAGATTTACTTTGCCCTTCATTCACCTGACAGCAAGGTAGCAGTCCATACTTAAAACTTGTGCTCTCTAGCGTGAGCCGCAGGAATGACATCTTGATACTTCGAGTAACTACCTTCCTCAAGGCATCTGTCACCACACTTCCTCCTCTGTCTTCAAGTTCTTTCCAACCACTGTTCTCCTACTGCTGAGTCTTCTGTTAGAGTCTAGCAGCTTCTTTTCTTCAGACTAGCTGCAGCAGAAGTTGGTAGGTCTCCATTACATTTAGCTCTATAGAATCTGTCATCCTGGACTGCCTAGAATGAGAGAATGCCTAGAGATGAG
This sequence comes from Excalfactoria chinensis, assembly GCF_039878825.1. NCBI lineage: Eukaryota > Metazoa > Chordata > Aves > Galliformes > Phasianidae > Excalfactoria > Excalfactoria chinensis. The sequence continues at coordinate 65,918,159 of NC_092825.1, read as the reverse complement.
GAATAAAAGAGTCTTACAATTCCTCTGTATCTACCACACACATATGAATCAAATGAGTAACAAGGACACAGCTGAGGTGACAGAATTTTGCCTTTGGCAACCAAAAAAATAAAAAATTTAAAAAAAAATAAATAAAAGCTTCCTCTATGGATAAGAAAGAAGTAAATTGAATTGTATGATTAAATCACACATGGTGCTACCTGTTTCTCATTCGTAATGCAAGATGTTCAGCTGAGGGTAGTCTTGTATGGAAGCACTGTTATATCTAAAGTTCACAGGTAACATGCATCAGACCCAACCTGCCTAAAGATTCCAAGCAAAGAGAAGAAAGGAAGATTTTTCATTGATTGTGGTCTGTAAAAGTTACATTCAATTTTCTACTGCACCACAATCATGCTGTCTACATAACAGAATTGTATTGTTGCTATTTAGTGTCTTGCATGGAATGAGGCTACTTGTTAGCCCGGGTCTGCCCCAGAAGTTAAAAACAAGAAGCAAGAAGCAGGAATACTGAAGAGAACAATTCTGGCCAACTGCTCAGTGTCTAAGATAGAGGTTCACATCACACCTCCTGAGGTGTGTTTTGAGGATCAGTTGACTTAACTTATAATACCACTCTGGGAATGCTTTTGAGAATTAGTCTGAATTTGACAACTGTTATAGTTAGTATTCACATGCTCACAGTATATAAAGTAGAGAAAAACAAAACAGTAACTTGACACAGGGACTCAGGATTTAGATCAATAACAATTATTCATCAATTAGCTTGAAAAATCTGCTCTGAAGTAGTAAATAACTACTTAAGTATTTATGTGCCACAGAATGCTTCGTCAGATGTGCCAGGACGTAACTGCTACCAGTTTCGACTTAAGTTTTCATATTTAAATGTCTTTAACTCAATGTAATACAGTAATGATGCCCATGGTAATTTTTAGTGTGTAAATAGCCAAGTTCTTGATGACAAGGATTACATAATTCAGGTTACATGCAGTTCAACGTTGGCATTTTAAGTGCTAGTCAACATTAGACTAGCTTATTTTGAGATTACATTGCTACATAAATCTGTCACTTTCAGGCCCCTTGTGTAGTCTTTCATTTTCTATCATCCTCAGTTTGTCTTATTTTTGAGACCTTTAATGCTCCTGACTGTAACAGGCTGAGTGCCATCCAATGCCTTCACCCAGACTTGAAAGCACTCGGCACGTTCATTGCAGCATTTGGATCATTCTATCTCTACCTGTTAAACAATTCCATTCTTCTTACACACACTACTTTCACACTATCTTTCTCTGGTCATCCTGTTCCTTCCCTGTCATCTTCACATGCTCACCTCAGTAGCAGAGGTCTGTTTATCTATTTTTAATGCCTTCCCATCAATCTGATCCATTCCTTTTCCCCTTTCCTCTCCCACAGATTCATTAATAAATGAAGCAGAAAGCTGACTCACTGCTGTGCATATCCATTTTGTTTTCCGTGTTGGTTTGAGGCAGTGTTTGTAATTAACCCATAGAGGAGACTGTTCTGAACATCTCTGCATTCACATAAGAGACTGTGGAAGATGACATATTTACTGCTTTCAGGCATAAGAAGTCTAAACCATGATCAACACCTCTTTTGGTGACTAGAGCAACTCTGGACACTCCTGGGAAGTCCAGGTGAGCAGCTCCCCTCACTTCTATGACCTCTTATTGATATCTATATCCTCACTGTGAAAATGACTCCATAGCAGAAGCAGCTAATTTCCTTTAATGCACCTTTTCAGCTTCCAAGTCTAGAGGCCAGATTTAGAAAGCTCTAGTTGCTAAGACACTCATCAGTGGCTTTACAGAAATGCCTAAAGGGTAGGTACAGAGCAGAGTTCCTTGTCCAATATCATCTCAAGCTTTTAAATCCACACAATTAGTTGTAAATGCACGGCTGAGCTGCTGTCTGGTAGGTCTGGTAGGCTGAGCCACTCTCTGGTAAAGAGACATGATCAAAATGTTCTTTGAATTGAATGTCCGATTGCAACTCTATACATTCCATTTGAAAATGTGCAGGTAATATATTAACTGAAAACTGAAAAATACCTTTTGGATGAATGAAATCTGGAAACCTATTCTCAAATCCCTTTATCAAAACTGAAAGCAAAGCTGCATGTTTTTCATTGTTCACAAACCTGTGTTTAGCCAACACATGAAAAGGCATGAAATTATTTGCCACAACTTGAGCTTGCTATAATTTAATTTCATTTCAAACACTGTTATGATTTGAAACATAGAACAGGTAAGTTGATTTTCACCTTGAAAACAGATGTTTAACTCATTTAAATGAGCATTCAAATCCACCAAAACTGCTCATACTGTGAACCATTTTTCATCTTCAAGTTCTGGCACAAATCTTCGATTCCACAAACGACTTACTTTCATATTGGAAATCATAAGATCTTTTTAGAATTTTACTCTGACTTATCCACCTTCCTTCAGAAAAGTAAATGATGTCATCACAGTGAGCATCCATACTTTTAAGGAACTTCTAGAACTGGTGATGATTCAATGGATTGGAGTTTATGCAATTCTCAGTGCTGGTAATCATAGAATCATAGAATGGCCTGTGTTGAGAAGGACCACAATGATCATCCAGTTTCAACCCCCCTGCTATGTGCAGGGTCGCCAACCACAAGACCAGGCTGCCCAGAGCCACATCCAGCCTGGCCTTGAATGCCTCCAGGGATGGGGCATCCACAGCCTCCTTGGGCAACCTGTTCCAATGATTTGTAACGATGTGCATGGCAATGTCTATTTTACATAACTTTTCTTGGATGTATGACGCAGTGATATTTCATCAAATATGAGTTGCCGATGGCAATTGCATCTTCTATTAATTTCATAACTTCCTCTTTCGCAGGAGCTCTATCAGTAGCTATATCAGATATTAGGACATACATATTGTATCTGCCACACCTTCCAAACATAGCTTTCTAAACTCACCACAGTAAATAGCTTTGATTTATTTTCACAGTCAGATTTGCTACCACTTAACTAGCTTTAATAACAGAGTCCGTCTGAGTTTCAACTTCTTAACAACGATTTTGTTGAGATGATAAACTTGTCAGTTGCACTGTTTTGTCTTTACAAAGCATTCCTCAATATGCATCAAATTTGGCAGCATATTTTTGCAGATAACGTCTTTGAAAAATGACATTTCTTCCTTATAAACTAAGCATAGCGCCACATTATTTGTCTTGACAAGAAAAAAAAAGAAGAAAAAAAGTACTAATCTGCCCATTTTTTGTTGAACACACTTCCTTCATCCAGACTTTTTCTGGGCTCTGATTTCTTCTGAGATGCCATGAGGTAGGTTGAAATACTAGCACTGGCAATCACTGCATTGTTCTCAACAAGCGGCACAAGTACATGCCACACGTAGTTTGCACAGGGGTTCACTGTGTCTGAGCAAATAGCACCAGAGGAAAAGACAGCACTACTCTGTGCCCACCCTTTTCCCCTGGTTCCAATCCAGACAGTGCCAATCACACTGATGGTTTGACTGTTTGACTGTTGCAGAGCAATGGGTGCACACCCTGAGCAGCACCGCTGTGGTGTTGTAAGGCAGGAGGTGAGCTGCACTGTGAGGTGTTCTGGGCTACATGAGGCCTATGGGCCTGACGTGCCTGATCAAGAATTTGCAACAGAGTTTAGATAGCTTAAGTCCCAGCACTGTGCCTAGCAGGCCACATGGCTTCTATGAAGGTTTCCACTGAAACCTAGAACAAATTAAGTAGAAAATTGTTTTTGCTTATGGTTTGGTCCCAGACAAAGTTGTGAGGTGATACTGCAGCGTGCTGATTGTTTTTACTCACAGCCCTTTTACATCCCTGCCCTCCCTTCAAGCTTGATGCATATGACTCATCAGCAAAGCGATCACACGCTTCCTCACACTGATTAGACTGACAGTAAGACAAGCTCACCTTGTCTATACATCCTCCTATGTGGCCTGCTGGGAAGCGTAGTGCTCGGAATAAAGATTGTGCATGAAGTCTATGCTCTAAGTCTGCTAAATTTGAAACTCTGCGTATTATCACCTCATAAGCACTTTATATTTGTGAAATATGGTGTACTGTAAGAACCTGCCCTAAGTGGAACACCAGGTGACTTACACTGCTTCTAAATGTAACACTGGTCTTCTGTAACCTGGGACACTGAGCAACTGGCTCTGTCAAGGATCACTTATGAACGCGTTGGAGAAGTAGAAACCCTTGCATTTGGGCTGTGTTGATCAGGATTGCATCAGAAACACATTTTGCCTCAGTCTTGCACTTAAATTATAAGGAGAGATTTCTCTTCATGTAGCCTAGTAAATACTTCCACCGTTTTAGAGGTGGGAACTGAAGAACTGGGAAACTGAGTTACCATTACCCAGGAATTCAAGAAGAGTACTTTCTGTAGGCACAGACCACAAAACACAGATGTATCTAAACAGCCAATCTGTTCCCAGGGTTAAATACTTCTTTCTGATCTTAAAATCTTTTCCCTTGATGAAATAATAATGACACATTTCACTATTTTTCTAAATTTTCTAAATTTCTCAACTTTTCCAAGCCCTATCCAGTCTTACACAGAGGGTGATCCACTTCACTGTATCCTCTTGTACTCCTATGTTGTTTTTACTATAAGAAGCTGCATGCTTCTTACAGACCCTTTGCATCTAAAGCTTTTAAAGAACATTACAGCTTAATATCGCTAGCAAAACATACACCATTAAACAAAGCAGCCATTAGAAGCTAATAAAATGCAAACAAAACCTAAACTCTTTACTGACCTCTCTGGCGCTTGCTGAACTACTTGCTTTGATTTATAACAGACCAAAGAGCTACGACACTCGCCATTTCTTTAGTATAAAGAGAGCTGAGCAGAGACTGAACTTTTTCTGCTCTCCTGTCAGGCATCGGGAGGCCTTACACGCGCTGAGCAGCAACACCTGACCTGCCAGCCCACAGGCCTGGCTATGAGCGGCCCTCACCCGCCCTGCGACGGGCTGTGATAACCCGCTCCCTGCCCCGCCGCGTCCCAGCCGGGCAGACAGACGACAGCGCCCCCGCGGCCTTCAGCGGCGCTGCTGCGGCTGCCGCGCATGACATCACCGCGCGCGGAGCCCATGCGCCGCTGGCCGTGGGGGCGTGCCGGGGCCGCGGCTGCCGCGCCCGCTGCCGCCAGCCCGCCCGCCGGAGCGCCCGGGGCCGCCGCATCTCGGCCCGCCGCGGCCGGCAGGGAAGAGGATGGCGGAGAGCGAGGCCGAGACTCCCAGCACTCCTGGGGAGTTCGAGAGCAAGTACTTCGAGTACAATGGGGTGCGGCTGCCGCCCTTCTGCCGGGGGAAGATGGAGGAGATCGCTAATTTCCCGGTGAGGGACAGCGACGTCTGGATCGTCACCTATCCCAAGTCAGGTAGGCGGGCCGAGACCCCGGGCGGGCGGTGAGCAGGAGCCCCGTGGGCCGGGGCCGCCCCCTGAGGGCCGGGGAGGAACGCCGCGCCCGGGGCGGCCCCCGTGGGAGAGGTGGGGCCGGGGCCGAGGGAAGGGCGTCCGCCGCCGGGTATAGGCGCCGCTGGAGGTGAGCAGGGCCGCCCGGAGGGAACAGATACGGCGCGCGTTATGCCTGACGTGACCGACTGATGTACCTGTCGTCTGTTCCGCAGCCCCGCCGTGCCGCCTCCCCGAGGCGGCTGCGAACATGTGCCCCGAGTGCATTGTGGCTGCGCCGAGCGGCCGGAGATAGCCTTGCCAGACCCTGCAGCCTGCGTTCCTTCTCTGAGCGCTTCCTGGGGCTGCTTCACATACCGTGTTTCTTCTTTTCTTATCCTCCCCGTTTCCGTGCAAAGATGCTGAAGTAGAGTTAACGTGGGCACGGTGCTGTCTGCAGAGAGGCTGCAATATGGTAGCTCTGTAACCACCTGGTAACGCCAGCAGCAGCGAGCAGGTTCTTTACAAAGCCCGCTCCCGAGTGACTGCCCGGCTACAGGATGATCTGTTTCTAGAAAATTCAGAGTCTGCTGGAGGTGACTGATGTTAGCTCTGTAAATACCCCTGTGACATGCTTCGGTATCACAGGTTTCTGACCAGGTGCGATCATTTCACTGTTTATTGTAAAAATGGTTCTTTTCTGTTTCCCCTTGGTGTGCTGCTATTACGTTACCGTTTCTCAAGGAGTTTGAAGTGCTTGTCTTCACTTTTATTTATTGTAATTCATTACTAACGATGCTCTTAAAGTCTGTCTGAAGCTTGATGGGTGCATCAAACATCCGTCACTACAGTGCGGGGACAATTTGCGGGCTGGTGGGTGGCCCCCAAAATGCTTGGATTAGTAGGAGACAGCCATGCAGGTACTGTTCTTTATTTAGCATGCAGGGTGCAAAAAGAACACAGATCTTTTACTTTAAACATTTCTGTTTTGTGAAGCTGGGTTCCTGCACTACTACAGCACCCAACTTGGCACACTGCTACGTATCCTCGGCTAACCTTGGTTTATAGGCACAAAATAGCTGTGATACAGCACCTGGCAATAGATTAGCTCTGATGGCTATGCAATTGGCTGTAGAAAGCTAGCTTGCAGAGTCAGATGAGGTTTACTATTACTTTATGAATACAGCAAGTCTCTCAGGGCAGCCCTGAGGTTGACGACAGGCACCTGCGTACTTGCAGAGCTGGGGGATGACAAGAGAGTAGCTAATAGGTGACCTGAAAGCAAAGGAAAAGGAAGACTGAGAGCTGGATACCCAAGCTGGAGGTACAGTGGAGTGGGAGGAGGTAGAGGGGCAGCCTCAGAATAAAAACGGATGCCAGGAAAGAGGGTATTAGAGTGGGTCTTGTGGAATCTGGTGTTCTTGTCATGGGAACAGGCTCTGAAACACAGCCATAATGTCTGCAGTCTCCAGGAGAAAACAGTTCACCTTCAAGTGTCCTGAGTTCTTTTGGAACTCTTGGAGCTTGTGTTGTCTGCTGATCCTATGTGCCTTATTTAGGGTTTCTGAATCAACTGTGTCTGCTGACTATGGACAGGACTATCACCAGAAGTTAGACAGTCCTGCTGTTTCTCATTGATTTGCCCAAGGTCATGCAGAAAATCTACAGCAAAGCCAGAAATGACACCCAGAACTCCATATTTTTCTCTATTATCTTAACTACAGCTCCATCCTCCTGTCTTTCAGAAGCACCAAGAAAGATTTTTCTGTTGACTGGAGGCGATGAGGATTTCTGTAATCCTAAAGAGTTCCTGCCTCTTACTGAGCCCTGCGTGATACTCCAGTGTAAAATCAAAAGGCTCCATCAGTAGCTGTTGACCGTGTGCTGGTTTATCTGACTGATGAGGAAGCACGTGTGCCATTTTGCAGACATAACTCTGAAAGGCTGGATGAGTCTGCCCTAAATGAGAGATGGAAATAGTGCTTGGAAAGAATTACTTTGGTACATTGGTGGTGACCCAGGAAGAAGCTGGTCCAGTAATGGCAGAAAATTGAATGTTCCAGTGGCCTTACTGGGAGTAATATGATAAGCTTAATGGAAAATTACTTTGCTTTAATGTAATTTCCACTGATGGAGGCCTGAATAATGATACTCTTTGTATCATTAATTAATCCTGACACTTGCATCCAATCAATGGTAACAACTTTTGGTCGCTGGTGGAATAGGAGAAACTTGTACATAAAACCTCATGGCTCATTTATACAGATGCGTGTAAATATGTCGGTGTGCATGTATGCTTCTCCATATGTATTTGTTAGAACAGTAATTACAGAGCAACTTTTTGTCAGGGTACATAATTCAAAATCAGATATGTATCTACTCTGTTAAAAAAGCGTAAGTCAAGCTTTATATTTTGTGCAGCTTGGTAGTATGGAATGGGCAGAACAGAACAGCATTCATTGAGATTTATGGTAGGCTGCAAGTGTGTACTAATATCATCCTATATAGCACTAAATAACTGGAGCTCACGCAACAGACTGCTTCTCAGATGAGATGCAGTGTTCCAGAGGAAGTACATATTACATCTATAATAGCTTTCCTCAAACCTTCTCATCCTGTGGGGTTTTTGTACCTTGCCTGAAAATCAAAATTCTTCTCCGTGAACTGAATAAAGTATAAAATTAATAAAGAAGCAAGTTCTTCCATGGTATTTCCTCAGTGACCTGCGACTGAGAGTTAGTCCACCTTCTGGCTAAGGTCAGCGATTCCAGTGGAATTAAATCCATGCCTAAAATATAGTATCGACTCCATGTTCACTTAGGTGTTTTTGTTTTTTTTTGCCATGCCTCATGATGCCAAATTCTGACTGTACGTGATCTGTCCATTTGCTGCACTCCTAAGTGGTGTGCAGTGGATTGCTTTCTTAATATTGTATTTGTTCTGTAGCAACGTGCATTGTGCATGCTTGGGTCAGAGCCCACAGATGATTGCCTTTTGCAAAACTGGCAGTTTGTTAAAGTGAACTATTTACATTATTAACAAAGCCGGCTCTCCAGCATTGATTATTTTGCCAAATAATTTTCTGGAATCTTGTGGCAGACATCAGCTTTAAGTCCAGTCAGTTGGTGAGGACTCTTCCTCTTCTGACTCATTGTCTGATGTGAAATGCAAGTGTTGGTCTTCACCTGGCTGGAGGTCTGTCTTTTTGTAGATACAATGTAGATAACGTTTTGAATTTTCCTTGCCAAGTTATATTTCCGTAACTACGCACTAACTTGAGGGAATATGATGGCTGACTATAAGCCTTAGGCTTCATAAAGGGCCAACAGTGAGTTTGCAGATCAGTTCAAGGACAGCTTTCCTGTGGGTATGTTCTTATCTTTCAAATTCTTGCTTAGCACTTTCCTTCAGTCTTGTATGAAGTCAGCCAAAAAGAAGTTCGTTTGAGTTGCCTATTATTTTATTTTCTTAAAATAAACCCGTATGTACAGAAGAAGGTCGTGCTTCTCATTCTATCTGTTGATAAGTGTGTTGCACACATCACTGATTTTCTGTCTGCTCCAATTGCAGGAGCAATTGGACACCATGCCTCTCCCACTCTATGCATACCGCTTGCTTAACCTCTTCTGTTTCCAGTGCTCCTGGATGCAGCACCTTCTCTTGCTGGGACACTGCCATCTCTGTGAGGAGCTCAGGTTTATTGTACTGCCTGTTCCCTTTCCCTTGTCAAATATCGGTGCCCAGTGTACATTCTCCAAGAGCCTATTTTCCTCATACTCTCATTTCCTCATAATCTCTATTATTCTTTCCATGCCAGGGTCGCTATGAATCCCATGTTTTTTTTTTCAGTCAAAGGGGAAGCTCTTTGATCAATTGACAATTACAACAGTGGAGGAAACCTCTGGACTGTGAATCAGATATAGAGCGCTCAGTATAAGCCCAATTTTTCTCACCTGTCTGAGTCTCCACATAAAATTAGCAGATTTATCCTCATAAGCATCTAGAATGTTGTCTGTATCAGACCCAGTGCTATTATACTTGGGACCAAAGGGGGAACGTATCTGCTTATACTTCTAGCTCTGAAATTTGTTCAGGGACTTCTTATCTCTGGTCACTTGTTTCTTCCCCTTCACATTCTGTTGAACTATGTGACAAAAACAGGTTGGAAAAATGTCTCAATTTAATACACTATAAAGAAAATGTACCAAGTGACTGCACTTTGTGTGGAAATCTTTGTCTTGTGCAGTCCCACCCTGCTTGTTGTCCTCCAGTGATACAATTTTAGACACATACCTGAAGCAGAAAACAGTCTTGCTTGTTGAGTGTTATGGTACTGCACAAAAATGCCCTTATTCAACATATAGAGGGTATTACTCCTTGGCTAGGATTACATGGTTCTGCATAAGCTATGCTTGCAGGTGCACCCTACACTCTGTGTTCATCTAACTCACTAGCTAATCTGCAATTGTCTGCTATAGCAGTCAGTGAGTAGGTGACAGAGCTGCACAGAGCTGCAATGATTACGTGCTGTGTCAGGGACACACAACGTGTGTCCTCCAGCCTACCCATGAGCACACCCAGCTGTGGCCTAGTAAGCTGCACTTCTGCAGAGCTTACTGCCTAACTAGCAAACATGTTCCAGTTGCCACCCCACATTTGAAATATTGCCTGAGGTTCTGCCCGGGCTATGGGAGTTTATGGACTGAGAGCTGTCAGTCACAGGGAAGTGAGTTAGCTGCAGTGGATTGCAGAGGTTTACCCTGGTTAATGGCAGGGCTGTGAAGGCCTTATGCTGTGTAACTGAAGACTCTTAGGGAGCAAGAACCCTCCATGTAGATGTTTGTGTGCTAAATTAGTTGATTTGCCTTGGTTTCCAGTGTTCTTACAAGGAATTCTTCCCAAGAATTTTATTGTTGTATGAGGACTGATCCAGAAGTAATGCCTCTTGCTTTATGTTAGCCCACAATATCAGAGGCAGATACTGGCAGTATGGCAGTAGAGGTTGAACCTTCCTGTCAATATTCTCTTAGATTTTGTTGCTGTGTGACAGATGGCAGCAGAGGGGCAGTCTGACAACATGGCATCTGACATGGAAGTGCCAACAAAGCAAAGGTTTGTCATTGAATACCTCCATGCAGAAAAAATGGCACCCATCAATGCTTGCTGAATGCTTATGGAGACCAAACTCTGAATGTGAGCATAGAGAGGCTGTGGGTGATGTGTTTCAGCTGTTGTGACAGCAACAGTGGATCATCTCCACTGGTGCAGATTTTGACAAGCACAGCATGCAGGTTCTTGTTTGCTGGCAAAAATGCATAGCTAATAGTGGTGACAGTGTTGAAGAGTAGTATTTTGTAGCTGGGAATTTGCTCTATCAAATAGTGTTATTGTGCTCTTTGTATCTGATGTATGGAAATAAAGAGGAGGCATTACTTTTGGAGCAGCCTACATGTTTTTTAACAAGTTTATCCTCTTGCAGAATAGCCAGACTATGCTAGTCTGGTTTTATAGTCCTGTTCTCTATGCAGGATTTTGCTGCCTCAAGTTTAATCAGTTTTCATCTAAGAAGTCAATTCAAATGTTAGTGGCTCGGAGGCATGTCTTAAGAAGCCACAAAATTTACTTAAAAATGCAGAGATTTTTAAATAAAATACACTTGGGATTCTTTACCTTTGCCATCTGGTTTGTTAGGCAATAGTACGTGCACTTATAAGTCAAGGGGAAGAACTTGAAAAGATACCTGGCCTCTGTTAGTTTTGTGAATGTGGATGAACAAGTTAATGTCTTGGAAATCAGAATGTTGGTACTCTTTCTCTTTTCCAGTAACATTGTTGTTATTCAGTTTCTCCTTCTTGGGTAATTTGTAAAGCTCAGGTATCACAAACCTCTTTAATGCAATGTGAAGGTGCTTTGTTTCTCATACCAATCGACAGAAAAGAATTGAATTGTGCAAACTGGAAGGGATCAGCAAACTGTGTCGGCTGGTAGAGATGCTTCCTGTGAGATGTCTTGTTCAAGGCTGATGTATAGGGTTCATATTTGAATTTGATTTCATGCTCTTGGTTTTGGTGACGCAAATCTTGTTCTTTTCAACTACTGGAAGAGTAAATATTCTGCTTCTGAAATGCACTCCATTGAGGACCACCCGACTTGAACACCAGTGTTTGTAGGGGTCAGCACCTTTGGATTCTTGTGCTTTGAAAACCCTTTTGGAGTGGGATTATCTCTTGTTCATTGTATGTGTAGCTGCTATTGACTCAGTCCCAAATGTCACCAGGCAAAGAAACGATAAATAAAAATTTCATATAACAAGCAATTGAAGGCAACTGAAAGTTTGCCACTGACGTGGTTGACTTAATTTCAGTGAGAGTGGAATAGAATAGGTTCTTAAGTGCCTACAGCAGGAAATAAAGGTAGAGAGGAAAAATGTCATTAAGGAAAATTTGTTTTTGGTTATCTAGCTATCAGTGTTTCTCTCATGAGCCATATATCAAGACAGTGAAGATGTGTTATTGGAGACGGAACAAATAGTTCAGAGGCGGAAGAATTCTCTTGTTACCTAATAGGTATTGCTTGGTGTCCTGCAAATGTACCATAATTGCCTCCCTACTTTGCAGTAGTGCAAAACTCAACCAATTTGCTTTCTGAAAGCTGGCTCAGGAAAAGAACATGGAAAAAGATTTCACCCTGTGTAAAATATGCATTCTGGACATAAGTGAAATCAGTGTTGACTGGATTATATGAAAATGACCTCAAAAACTGAAGAATTAGGAAATTATGTAAATTGACCAGACAAATGGTTATTCTTATTTTGTGTTAATATTCATCATTCATAGTAAAGATGTTAATGAAAGGAAGCAAAATGCTTGAACATGGGACTGAATTGGATTAACCACACATGACCCTTCCTTCTTGTTATGCAGACTTTTATTAAATGGCTTTTCTCTTATTCCTACTAATTCTGCTATAATGAACACTTTATACTGAGGTGAAGAAACTACTCCCTGTATGTTGTCTTTATACCATTTCAGTCAAATGAGAGTGTATACTAATGAGACCCACTGTGAGGAGAATGGGTTGTACTGAAGAACGTCAGGAAGGGAAGTGTACTGGGGGTTGAAAGCATGGAAGGAAAGTTTAGCTAGCTGAAGCAATGGCTGGGACAGTAAAAGATAAAAAGAAATAGGAAAAATGATGGAGAACCAACTAAGTAGAGATTTTTGTTACTAGATACCAAAACACATTTGTGATTTTAAAAATGCAAACTGGTTTCATGTGCTGTTACCCACCCACCGTTTATGGTGCAGGATGTGAAGGCCATCATCCAATAGAAGGCTGCAAGTTCTGGGTGATGTGTAATTGCATTAGATCACCATATGGGGTATAGACAATGGTGTGAAATTAGCCCTTTATTGTGTCCAAGTGCATGAGTAATAAATTCATCCAGGCCAACAAAATGAGACAAGTGTGAAGCAAGTGAGATGAGACACGTTCAGAAGATAAGCACTGGATGTATACGCAGCAGTCAAGATTGATCAGTACATTGGCTGCTTTGCAGTGTCTTGTTGATGTAAGGCAATCATAAACTCAGGTTAACCATCCAGTTAAAAGCCTGTTTACTTCTGCTGCCAGAGTAGCACAGAACAGCTACAGGCATTGCTAAAACTGGATTTCTTTATGCATATATAGCTGAAGTGCACATTAATAACGATTAATGTGAGTGTCTGTGAGACATAGTGTGCTCTCTTCAAGGATTTTGCAGCAGTGCTGAGTAAACCCGTGGTGACACAGATTGGCAGATGCCCGTTTGTACTCTCAATTAGATCTATTTCCATTTCTGATTCTGAAGAGCAATAACAGAAATAGAATAGAAATGACTGTAGCTTGCCTAGAACTGTAGATCTGTAGTTCAGCACAGAGAAGGAATGACAGTGTGTTAAGCATGACTGGGGGCGTGGGTACTGTGCAAGCAATGATTTTGCTCAAGGCAGCTCTTATGATGGGCAACTATAGTTTGAGAGGGATGCTGTCTGACATCAAATGGCTTCCTCCCTGGTGACTGAAGAGGCTACATAGTCTCATGCATAGATTAAAAATGTGTATTGGAATTCCAAAACAGCAATGTGCTGCTTTTCCATTTATGTATTTATTTTTTTTTCACGTCTCATCTGTAGTGCTTTCACATAATACTACTGGTGCCTTCTTGTGATTTAACCACCTCATATGTGCAAACATAGATAAACGTGTAGGCATGTTTTGTCTAACAGTTTTCCCTTAAAGGATTGAAATCAAGGCATAGAATTGCATTTTGGTTCCCTATGCAACTCTGAATGCTACCCAAGGCACTTCAGGAGGTGACAGACATCCTCCAGAATATGCTTATTGTAGGGGAAGGAAACAGATTCACAACAAAAGGTTGTGAGGACAACCTCAATGCAGGTTTCTGTTTTGGATACCCCGTTGTCTCCTGCCTTCGGATCCTATTTCAATCAGCAGAGCTCGCTGTGCTACTCTGCATTTGGTCACAGTCCATATTCCAACACTGAAGGACATAGTGAAATCAGTGACTCCAAGGATAACTGAGCACTTCTCTGTAACTTAATGAAGTCCTTGAGGGTGAATTTTAAGAGCAATGACTTGTCATTACAGCAGTTTTCTCTTCTGCAGTATCCTTTGGAACAGTGTTGTCACCCATGTGAAAATGGAGGGAAATGAGACCCAGTGTGGGGCATACATTACTGGAGATAAAGTTGATCTCCTGCTGGGGTAATGTATTAAGCAGTTTGAGCATGTTTTTCATACAGAGAATGAGACTACTAGAGGAAGCAGCAGGGCCAGATACAGCTGAGGTAAGATTGGGGTAAGGACCTGCACCTTCTTGACTATGCTCCAGGGAGAAGATAGGATTTGAGAAATCTAGGAATACTCTGAGGGAATACCATTGCTAGTTTACATGGCTACCATTTGCCAGATTATTTCCTCATGTTTGAGGTAGGGTCTGCCCTGTAGCATATCTCAGCCAATTGAAAGCACCCTTTTCTCCATGAATTACTGTCCTGGTGAGCCTACCCTTTTGGTATGACTGCATGATGTGCTCATATGCTGTTATGAAAGGAGTTGTGTCTCTGGATTGTGAGGATTTTCAAAGAGTGAAGCCCAGGGAAAGAGGTTAACAATTGAATGTACCGGGTTTTTTGACCTGATCAACCTTGAATAAGTATGGAAGGGGTAAAGAGGGATGTAATTCTGTCTGCCAGAGTGTGGTAAGGCAGGAAGCAAGAATGGAGCTTTAATTCATTTATTTTTTATTTTCACGTTCCTTTCAGATGGGTTATACTGCTCATTTTTTCTTTGTGCTGCCTTATACCATGTTTAATTTGGTGAGCAAAACAGAGAGAATTAATCGAAGAGCATGGATAGATGTCCTCTTTTATAACCATCTGCAGTAGCACAGAATTTTAGTGTCCTTAGCTTGCTGCTTGTCACTTCTTAAAGTACTGCCTGCAGAGCACTATGTGTGAAAGCATTCTAGTATGTCTTCAGCAAAATTAGGTAGGTGAGTTTATGCCTAAAAAAGGATAAACTCCTTAGGCGACTTTACCTGATACAGTTTCAAGTGAACTGGGGCAACAGAACAGAAACTGTTCTGTTGCTGATGACGTCTAATACAGACATGATGAGCATCTACAGACAGGAAAATATGTTACCAACATAGCTAAAGCTTAAAGAGAATGTCCACAATTAAAATACATATCCTCTTTGGATATCAGCTACCAACCAGCATCAGCTATCAGTGTAACAAAATCTGTAAGACGTAGTTATGGTGGAATCATGGACGTGGAAACGAGCTTGAAAACTCAAATCGTGACTCATCAGTCAGAAGACAAACAGACAAAGCAGCGTTATCTTGTTCCAAATAGGGATTGAAAGCAGTCTGTGGACCTGACCCATAGTTCATAGTGCTGTTAGCCTGCACCTAGTACTTGCTGCAGTTCCTATGGCTGTGAGGATGTTGTGCCTGGTTGAGAGGGATGGAAGGGAACTGCTTTTTGTGCCAGCTGTCCTTAACAAGTGGCCTGGCCTAGTTCCCATTGGGGCAGGTTGTCCTAGGCATGGTTAGGATGCAGTGTTTAGGGGACATGTGACTCAAGCTACTTGTTTCTGTTTTTTCAAGTCTAACACAGTAATCTCCATGGATATGGGTCTAGCCTGCAACTCTTGTCCTTCCAGAGAACAGTCCCTGATGCATTTATTTACTGATGTTGCTTTAGGATCCATCCTCCTAAAAGGTGTCAGTGGGTCTTCTTTGGAGCTGCTTCTGCTGCTGTTGGGTATGAAGCACACCATATCACCTGCCTTCCGCTACGACAGTGATGAAGTCTTTATAGTCAGTGTCTGGACTGAGATGCATCACATTTCGTTCTGCACTTCTCATCCTGTATTCTGTTGAGTAGTTAGTGTTCTAATGTAAGGGAGAATTGGGATTCAGACCATTTCTTAAAAGCAGTAGTAATGCACGAACTGAAAATAATGCTGTTTTGTAACCAGTTTATTGAGGTATTGCTTTAGAGTACTGTTATGTATAGAAGCAGTATTTCTAATATATGTGTATAATCAGTTCAGGGGTAGTGCATTTATTTATTTTGTTTGTTTTACCACACAGAAAGCGCGTTTTAGTTCTAAATAGGATACCATTTTCATAGTTTGCTGTTTACAGCCTCTGGTAATACGCATTCAAAAGACTTCTCAACCTAATGGACCCACTTCTGTGTTATCTGATGTAAGCCAAGTGAAAGACAAGGGGAATATAGCTTAATGGTTTAGGGTTTTTTAAAGCCAATAGCTTTAAAAGAAAAATAAACTGATTAATACATCTAACAAGTCAAAACTCTACTTATTAAATATTATTGGAAATCATTCAGTTAATATTTGCTTTACATCCAATCTTATTTAAGCAGCTGCCATCAGATTCAGAAGACCTGTATTCAACTTCCTCATGTTCCACAGACTCATATGGCAGGTGGCTATTGAATTTATGGACATTTATACCATGTAAAAGGGACATTAATCTCAGAGTTTACATTTGTTTCTGAAAATCAAGCCTTTTAATCTGTATGGAGTAGGACAGTCAAAAATATTGAATAAATAACATGAAAAAAAAAAGCAGCTTTTATTCTAAACCATGAGTCACATCTGGGAACAAAATGATTGGAAAATATGGTATCTAAGTGTATAAATACTTTTTATTATTAAAATACTGGTACAAATCCCCCCTGTGGCGCAAGGGGTAGAAGTGCCACTCTGCTACACAGAGGGCTCGAATCCCGGGAGTTGGACTCGATGATCTCTAAGGTCCCTTCCAACTCGCACAATACTATGATACTATGATACTATGATATGAAATGAAAATCCATATTCTTAAGCCAGTTGGAATTCCACGAAGCAGGAGAACTAGTACACATGGACTTCAGGAGAGGTCAAGAGAAGATGCTTTTTATGGGTTAGAATTACTTTTCCTCTAATGGAAAAATCCATTTTTCCCTCCACTACTGTAGGCTGAATCTGAATCTGCCATACTTACCTGAAGATATACATTAAAACTCAGAGCTCCGAGGGTTGTGATTGGCAGCGCAGAGTCCTGTATCTATTGGTGATCCCCAGGGGTGGGTGCTGGGTCCTGTCAACATCTTTTTCAGTTGCTTGACGAGGGGATAATGGCCACCCTCAGCAAGTCTGCTGGTGATACAAAGTTGGATGGAATGGCTGACAAATCAGAAGGCTGTGCTGCTATTCAGTGAGACCTGGACAGGATGGAGAGTTGGGCAGAGGAACCAGATGAGGTTTAACAAAAGCGAGCATAGAGTCTTGCACCTAGGGACGAATAATTGCATGCACCAGTACAGGTTGGGTGATGACCTGCTGGAAAGGAGCTCTGCAGAGAGGGATCCGGGTATCCTGGTGGACAACAGGTTGACCATGAGCCTGCAGTGTGTCCTGGTGGCCAAGAAGGCCAGTGGGATCCTGGCAGCAGTAAAAGGAACGTGGTCAGCAATTTAAGGTAGGTGATCCTCTCCCTCTACCCTGGTCAGGCCTCACATGGAGTACTGTATCCAGTTCTGGGCTCCCTGGTACAAGAAAGACAGGGACCTCCTGGATAGAGCCCAATGGAGGGCCACAAAGATGGTAGAGGGTCTGGAGCACCTCACTTATGAGGAAAGGCTGAGTGACCTAGGTCCATTCTGCCTTGAGAAAAGACTGAGAGAGGATCTCATTTATGTTTATAAATATCTTAAGTGTGGGAGACAAAGGGACATGGCCAACCTCTTTTCAGCAGTCTGTGGGGACAGGACAAGAGGAAACAGCCCTAAGCTGGAGCATGGAAAATTCCACACCAGTATGCAAAGGAGCTTCTTTACGGTGAGGGTGACAGAGCACTGGAACAGGCTGCCCAGGGAGGTTGTGGATTTTCCTTCTCTGGAGATATTCAAGACCCACCTGGATGCCTACCTGTGCAGCCTGCTGCAGGGGGCCTGCTTTGCATGGGGCTTGGACTTGATGATCTCTGGAGGTCCCTTCCAACCCCTACAATTCTGTGATACTGTGAAACTAGTAAAAGAGGAATGAGCTTGCAGGCAATCGCAAGAACTAAGTGGAGAATTGTTTTATAGCACTTACTAGACCAGTCTGTGACAGCTGAAATGTATTGGTGACCAGAAAGTAGGTGAGAGGAGGTGGAGAACAGCTGCCCTACAAAGTATTTCTCCCTCCATAGAAACAAAGAAATAACTGTGAGGTATTTCACAGTTTTGTCTGCCTTGCAACACCGCTGGAGCAGTTAGCTTTATTGATAAGCAAGGTCATTGTGTCTATGAGCTAACTTTACTAGTGGTGCTGAGGCTTCGACCATGAAAAATGATACAAATGATGAGTTCCTATTCATTGCAGGGACTCCCGTAGGGAAGATTATAGTCTGGAATGACTCCTAAGTCCTTATTTCTGTGTATCGTTAGGCAGCACTGCAAAGGACACTGCAACCCAGCTAACACAATTTCGAACTGCTGTGCCTGGACTTCTTTTGTAGTTGCTCTTACAAAGAGTATCTGTGCAGTTTCACTGATAATTTAGAAGGCTCTCCTAAAAGCCTGCCAATTCTGACTGTAGTTTATCATCACAATTTCCCATCCCATCTCTTCCAGATACTATGTGATAAACTGGGACACTGTTTCTCCTGAGACACTGCATAGACATAACAGAAGAGCTTATCAGGGAAGAGTGTTTCTCAGGTACAGTGCAATGAAGTTCCCCTGGTGCTGACTGGGTTCATTGTAGTTGAAACTGGATAGACATGACTTCGATATCTGTTTTGGCAGTATGACCTTGGAGCTAGCAGGGGCAGTAGTCTTCCTCCAGGATGAAATGCA
Source organism: Excalfactoria chinensis (assembly GCF_039878825.1). NCBI lineage: Eukaryota > Metazoa > Chordata > Aves > Galliformes > Phasianidae > Excalfactoria > Excalfactoria chinensis. Next base: position 65,899,298 of record NC_092825.1, on the reverse strand, counting down.
AATTTGCAGCAGCTGAAAGAAGGAAGGGTGGAGTTGATGGGTACTTATCAGTGTTGCATCTGGTGCCACATGCCCAAAGGCTGACAGATTAATCTGTCTGTGACTGCTAACTCTTTCTGTACTGTGCCAGGTGAGGCATGCATGTACATGCTCATGCATGCAGAAACAGAAGGAGAAGGTCTTTCATTTGGTTCAAGTGGCCAATTTCTGGATGCTTTACAACCAGCTGGGAAATTGAAGGCTATGCCAGAAAACTCATTCAGTTTCCACAGTGACAAATTTAATAAACTCTGCAAGCCTCAGTCTAGGTCTGGGTGGCTCATCATGTGCATGTGTACAGTACCCCAGATGGTTGGCTTTCCAGCCAGCTTGTGTTCTCAGGGACTAAAAAACCCTGCCCTAGGAGGTAGGGCTGCGACTTGGTATGCAATTTATCTGTTGTTAGGGTAAGCCAACATTTCTAAGCCATATAAGCATTCAGCTCTGTTAATATTTGTGATTTAGATTTGAGTTGTTCTTAATCCTAGCAAAGATGTGAAGAAATTAAATATATTTAATGCTTTTATAAAGGCTTTTAGCTTTTCTGTTTGTTTGTTTGTTTTAATCAAAGTAATGTGTTTGTTTTTTAAACATGGGAAATCAAGTTGATGATCATTTTTTATGATGGCTTTTGTGTGTGTTTTGTGTGCTTTTATGAGTGCGTGTTGGAGGCGAATGATAACAAAGGATGACAAGTAAAACAAAGAATCAGAATTCCCTCAAGAGTTAAATTTCCAGTTTTCAATGGCATGGATCTAGTTCATGTCCATAGACCTAGTTCAAGTCCACAGATTTGAGCAGTACAAGCTAAGACCCCACGCGCTTTGCTCCCCAGACTTCACCTCTAAGTTTTCTGGTTGACCTGGTGGAGAGCTGGTAGGGAACGTGCTTCTCTCCTGAAATTCCAGCAGTGCTGCCTCAGCATCCATCCTTTATTGAGGCACCACAGCGACAGTGTCCTTTTGTCAAGGTTCAGCTGAGCAGGGGAAGACTGAGACACAGAAAGCACTGGTGTTGGTGTTTATCCCTAAACAGTTAGTCTTTTTCCTTTCATGGAATAGGGTTGCTATGATAGCATTTTTCTTTACAAGCAGAATTAGAAATACAGAAATAAATTATAGAGAACCAGGATGTCTTCTGTCAGGATAAATATTTAATGAGAACAAGGGTTGTGCTCATTCCAAGTCACAAGGACTGATACAGAAGTACCATGTGTATGCTAATTTGAATATATAAAGTACATGCTTGGACTTAAAAACGCAGAGTGAACAGCCTCAAGGGCAAGTGTATATTATATCTCTGACAGCCGTCTCTGTTGGTGATGATAATGTGAAAGTTTCTTTTTTTTCCAAGCCATTTTAATTTACCCAACAATCAGTCAGGAAACACAGAAGTGTTGAAGTACTTATTCTCTCAATCAGTTCTTGGAGAGGTACTTTCTTTCATACTGCATCCAGACCATGTTCCATCTAAACAGTACCTACATGCATGATCTTTTTCCTCCCTCCCTTCCTCTCTCCCTCCCTCCCTCCCTCCCTCCCTCCCTTCCTCCCTCCCTCCCGTCTGTCCTTCCTTGTTGCCTGGTGACTGTTACAAGTTACCTGCAACTTGGCAAGTTATTTGCAAACATAAATGGGGCCATAAGGCATGATTTATGAATTTTCAGCTAATTTTTCCAAGGATATGAAGTAGATAGGGGGGGTCTCTTAATTACATCACTGGTCTTGTCTCTTTCTATTCTTTCATCTCACCAAAAGCCTATGCCTTTCTCTTTTTAATATCAAATATATCTGAACTTTTGTTTGCCTGTTTGGAGAATTTCCTGCTGTCTAGATTTATATGCTTGAAGGTGAAATCAATTAAAATATATAGGCTGCTCCAAAAGTAATGCCTTCTATTTATTTCCATGGAAACTACAAACAGATACAAAAAGCACAATAACAGTATTTGATAGAGCAAATTCTTGGCTACAAAGCACTACTATTTGACGTAGTAGCCAATATTAGCTTATTTGAGCAGGTAAGTTGATAGTCTCTGAATTTCATGGTGTGACAGCAGTGCACAGCTATCTGGAACATGGCTTGACTTTCGTGCTGCTCACCACTGCTGAAATGCACCACCCATTGCCTCACTGTGCCCACAGCCACTGTTTGGTATCCATAAATGTTCAGCAAGCATCGATGAATGTCAATGGGTGCAGCTGTTTCTGCATGAAGGATTTCAGTGACACACCTTTGTTTCATGCACGCTTCCATGTCAGACATAATTCTGTCAGATGGCAGCCCCTCTGCTGCCATCTGTCGCACAGCAACAAAATGTAAGAGAATATTGACAGGAAGGTTCAACCTCTACTGCCATACTGCCAGTATCTGCCTCTGATATCGTGGACCAAAATAACAAAATGGGAGGCATTACTTTTGGAGCAACTTTCATCGTTTCCCTGCTCCAACTTCTGTTTAGAATACCTTTTAACTTTCCAAAGCACAGTCATTAAGGCTATATTATCTGATGGCTGCTTTGTAAGTGTCTTCAGACTGGAGAGTGGTACATAACGGGGGCCTCTAAAGATTGTTTCTAACTCACTGTGCATTGATGCGTTCATTGGTTTATCCAATCTATAAAATGGAAGTATAAATAGACTTTCAAATCATTACATAACAGTAGAATCGCCTGCCATTTAGATAGAGGACGCTGGTTGTTCCCCTGTACAGCCTCTAATGTATTTTGTGAACTTGAATGCCCTCTGTCTGCTTCATTATTTTCTTTTTTTTTCTTAATTCCTAAAACTGAAATAGTGAGATTTGCCTAACTAACATTTGTAGTGAAAGACTCGGTATATGTAAAATGTTTTCCAATTCACAGGTTAAAAGGATTGGGATACAGTAACATTTATATTTAGGTTACTGCTAAAGAAAAATCTCATATAATTGATGTGATAGGAGATTTTCATGTATTTAAAAGGAAGAGAGCAGACATACTACATTAAAACAGTGGCTATAGACTGAGATCAGAGCAGACTGTTGAGGAAAAAGTTATGATTTCTTTGTCTGGGTCTGCTTTCATATGCTTCTGTTTAGATAAGGACTGTAATACAATCTGTTCTCTTTCATTGTTTGGTTTATGCAGGCACAGGCTTGCTACAGGAAGTGGTTTATCTAGTGAGTCAGGGAGCTGATCCAGATGAGATTGGACTAATGAATATAGATGAACAACTTCCAGTCCTAGAGTACCCTCAGCCTGGTCTGGACATCATCAAGGTACAATTTATTGCAAAGAAACTCACTCAGCATTTGGATATCTTTTTGTAGGCTCCATATTTATCACTTCATCTCATCCTGTGTCCTTGTCCTTCTCATCACCGGACTTGTTCAGTTTGTTGGAATGATTCAGAGTGTTACTAGGTTATTTTGAAGTTGGTTTTATTAATCTTGATCGTACTCTAATGCTTTAAAACATATTTCTCAATGTCCTAAATATATTGACAACAGATTTCTTGAATGAAAGAGTTCCAGTCCTACCTTATTGATGTAAGTAGAAGCTCTCCAAATGAGAATGATTTGTTCTGATCTGTTCCCTGAATCTGCGGAAGAACTACAAATACAGAGCTCTGTAAATCTGTAGACCCTCTACTCTGAATTTGCACATACAGCTCCCTAGAGACTCAGGGTCTGTGGATCTATACACTCTGCAGTGTAGTTAGAGGAGTTTGGAATATTTTGCATGAAATGGCTTTGACATTGTTAAGAATTACTCAGATTAGTGGCATGGCATATTAATTGTAATCTTGTTGTTGCTCTACTTTAGATACACGCCTGATCATTGCAAGATATTCAAAGTGCTAGGCTCCATCTGAGAACTGCTAAAGTGCATGCTGATTTAAGCTAGCTAAGGCTAGTATGGATAGATCTTTGTGACCCTAGTCTAATGAGATCTCAGTGGTATGTCAACACAAATAAGCAAGAGCAATAGTGAGAGGTTTAGTTTGAGATTAAGCATTATGAATACTCTCTGCTAACTACTCTATCCAGTTGTAGTTTATACAGCTTTTAACCACTGGAAGATGATCTGTATCATAAGACAATTTTTTTTTTTCCCAAAAATTATGATAGGAAAATACCTTTAGAAGTGTTTATATGCTTAGATAAACCTTTGCATTGTCTGGGTCTAATTCAGAGGCTAATATAAGCTCAGGATTATGATTTTGAAGTTGAAAAATTAAGGGCAGGGTGTTTTGAAGCCATTCATTCAGCACTTCTAATGTTATTCACTGAATTTTAGTAGGAGCATCAGCGAAAACAGAGTCCGTTTTATGCTAAGAATCTTCAACCCTTCTAGTCTTCCTGAGAGGATCCTACAAATTGGAGTATTTTCAAAGCAAAACAAAAAACAACAATATCTGCACATATGCATTATCCACCCTTTTGATTTAAGACAAATGAGATTCCCCGACCTAATTGCTAGTCCAGACCCCTGTTAATTTAAGAAGTTAATTTCTGCATGTGACTCAGTAAAGTAAAGGACATTAGTTCAGGACAACTCAAGACGTGCCAAAAACTAATACACTGTGAGAAACGTTTCTCTGCTTTATTTTAGGAACTGACATCTCCTCGCCTCATAAAAAGCCACCTACCATACCGATTTTTGCCTTCAGACCTCCATAATGGCAATTCAAAGGTAAAATTTAATTCATGCTTGTTTAACTGAACCAGCAACAGTTGTTTACGTGCTCAGGGAAATGGAAAAAACAGGCAAACTTTCATTAAGATGATTTCCCTCCCTTGTCGTAGGTAATATACATGGCTCGCAACCCCAAAGACCTGGTGGTGTCTTATTACCAGTTTCACCGCTCCCTAAGGACCATGAGCTACAGAGGAACATTTCAGGAGTTCTGCAGAAGGTTTATGAATGACAAGTGTAAGGAGTGATTCTCTCTGCACGTGTTGTTACATGTTTATTTTCATCTCTGCAAGTACAAAAAGGATAAAGATGCAACTGTTTTGGTTGTACTGCAAGGAGGTTGCTAGTGATACCGTGCTGCATGAACTTAGATTTGTCCTTGCAAACTGTGATCATACCTTGTAAATAATTGTCTTTCAGTATTTGACCCTGTGGGATCAGTTTTGTTCTACTTCGCTCAGGTAAATTCTAGTTTGTGTGAGACTGAGCTCATGCAATACATCAGTAGGAGTACATTAGTAAGTTGAAGTGAACCCTTATAAGAAGGTAACTGTAGGCTGAAAATACACTACTGTAATGTAACTTGTGTTACAACAGCTCATCAGCTTCTTGCTCAGTAACTCCTGTGAACAAGGGCTGTTTCATTATATACCCACCCACTGTGTTCCCTTCAGGCTGCACTACCTTAAGTAGCTCCATTGCACAAACTTACTAACCTTATAGGGAGTGAAGGCTTGTGTTCTCATGTGACTAGCTGTCACTGAGCCTTTTGCCAATGGATTGCCATGCTTTGTAGCTAGCAAGATCAGAAAACTGAACAATGCAGTTTTTTTACTTTCTCCATAAAATCTTCTTTATGTACCCTAATGTGATACTAAAATGTCACCGGACACTTTGGTCTGCTCTGAGACCAGGATCTCTTCTAGATCTAGTGCAGAAAATGTTATTTCAATCTGTAATTTGAGGGACTTGATGCTAAAGAAGTTGTGTAATACTAAAGTGAAGAAAAAGGTAAAAGCCTGCCAATGGGGATTGGATAACAGGCTTTATAATCCTTACCACTTTCTTTTGTACAGGAGGGTAAATCTCCTTCCATTCCCAACCCGCCTTCAGCTTTTTCTTCTGCATTCCCTGAGAATGGGAATCTTGCCTGCAACCCATGAGCAGGAGCTTCTACGTTGGTGACATATTAAAGATAGGTTCTTCTAAGATGGGAAGAAGGTTCTGCATTCTTTTTCATGCAAATATCCCAGGAGCTATTTAGATCTTTATCTTATAGCAGCTGTGTGATTTGTCATAACCTTCTAGAGTCAGTAAAACATTGCAGCGTGTTCTGTGTCCATAATTATGCAAAGGGAGTGTCTTGTAATACAGTAAATATAGCAGTTATTTAAGTGTTTCCATCTTGTGGAAGCAATATAGTAGCAAAAAAAAAGAGTAAGCATTCAGTGTAGTGCATGAGGGAGAAGCACTAAATCCAAATGACACAATCCCATTCTTTTTACCCCTCCTTAAATCTGTCTGTCTGGAAGCAGATTCAGTACATGTTAGTTCTTGAATGGGGGATTAATCTTGAATATGCTAATTTTTGACACTACCCTCTGGAGCTTAAAGGAATTTCTTATTTAAACTGCAGGTGAACTCTGCTAGCATAATGCTAACAGGTTCTTGCCCTGTGCAGTTAGGAGCAGCTATAGGAAAAGGGTTTTTTGCCTGACTGATGATGTGTAAACTTCATGCATTGATTTCTTAGAAATGATGTTTAATACTTTTCTGAAGTTGCTTTGTTGTAAAGATTAAAATGTCAAAAAATACTGAGAAAATGTGAAGAACTGCTCACTGTATTTGCTTAGCTTCTGCCTTGATCATCTGAGATACTTTGAGAGAACTTACCACTGTGCCATTGTATCCAAGAAGGTATCCTGGGATACACTAAAAAGAGCATGGCCAGCAGATCAAGGGAGGTAATCCTCTTCCTCTATTCTGTCTTGGTGTGGCCACATTTAGAGTACTATGTTCAGTTCTGGGCTCCCCAGTTCAAAACAGACAGGGATCTCCTAGGAGGAGTTCAGTGGAGGGCCACAAAGATGATAAAGCTTCTGGAGCATCTGCTGTATGAGAAAAGGCTGAGTAACCTGGGTCTGTTCAACCTAGGGAAAAGAAAACTGAGAGGGGGATCTGATAAATTTTTATAAATAGCTTAAGGAAGGTGGGAGGCAGATGGATAAGGCCAGGCTCTTCTTGGTGGTCTCTAGTGATAGGACAAGGAGTAATGCCCTAGAACTTGATTGTAGGAAGTTTCATACAAACAGGTGGAAGAACTTGTTTATAGTAAGGGTGTAAGAGCACTGGAACAGGTCGCTCAGAGGGGTTATGGAATCTGCTATGGAGATGAATTCAAGACCCATCTTGACATCTACCTGTACAACCTGTTGTAGTGTACCTGCTTTAGCTGGAGGGCTGGACTCAATGATCTCTTGAGGTTCCTTCCAACCTATGCAATCCTGTGATTCTGTAATGCATTTCTCCTACATTTTCCTTTCTGTTAATGTTGGCAGCAAAAAATACTCTAGATAATAAATGTCACTGTCAGTAACTCTGCTACACACAGAGATAGACAAACCAGTCCAAGTGTGGACTTTATCAGAGAAGTGGAAAATAAAGCAGGAGAAAATTGAGAGGGTTGGAGCTTCCATTAATCAGTGCCTCAGCAGTGCTGGGAACATGGGCCCTCCTAGTGTACCACCTTAGATACAGTGTCTGAGACCGTGTTCTGGCAAACCTGTGTAGTTTGTATGGAAATGCTAAGAAAGTAAAAATGGAAGGTAATAGGTCTTAGATTTTAGAGGAAACAAAGGATGTAAAAGATGTAATGATAAACAGAATATTCTGTTGGTATATCTTTAGTATTCTGAGAATGACAGTGAAGCAAATTAATAGTGTGTTTCTTCAGTACTTGTGTAATGAAGAAAGGATAATGGTTGTTCTTTGTCCACCACAGCAGATGCTTTATGGAACTTTCCTCTATATATAGCTTTCCACTATGTAAGTTGTATATAGCTTTGAGTGATGGAAGGTGGAGTGTGATAACGCCAACTGCAGGGTTTCTCATGGGTCAGAGCCACCGAAAATTTTCCTTTTACAAATATATCTCTGTAATTTTTATATTGGCTCAACTTCAGTGCAATAGTCAGACATTACTGAGCTCCAGAGAAGGCCCACAGTGAGATATGGTTTCACTTTCAGTTGAATATGTTTTTTCTTTAGGGTATGTTAGCTCTCTTGAGTATTCCAAACTGGTAGAAATGCTTGTTTTCAATTAAGTTAATCGCTGTGCATTGTGATGGAACAAAACCAGACAATTCTCTTAGGGCTGTGAACCACCCTAATTGATTTAGTCTTCTTATTTTTACATTTTTGAAGGGGAATTATTAACAACAGTATTCATTTTTCCTCATGCCAATCATAATGTCTTCTGTATCCGTAGTAGGATATGGTTCATGGTTTGAACATGTCCAAGAGTTTTGGGAACATCACATGGATGCCAATGTACTTTTCCTCAAGTATGAAGATATGCACAAGGTAGGTTAGATGTAACAAAGAGGTGTTTTAAATGCTTTAAGCATCATAACATTTAAAATATATGGAGTGGAAAAATTGTTTCTTGTGCTCATGTTTGGGCTTTCTAATGTTTGATACAATTTTTAAAGTACTGGCATTCATAGATTCCATTGACTGTCAGCACTTTTGTAAACCTAGTAATCTACTCAGGTATCTACCTGCTTGCATAGGTGGTCAACTGCTCACACAAGGCAGAGGGGCAATTGTCAGGGCTTCCGTTTAAAATAAATGTCTTACTGTGTGTGCTGTATCAATGAGAACTGAAGTCTCTCTCATTAGGGGTTTGTCTTACATATCTGACATCTATTCCGGTTATTTGGTTGTCCCTTCTGTCTACTGTGAGTCTATCTTAAAAACAATTTGAGGTGATCATGTAGCATGAGGTGAACTTCTAGGGTTGTTACGGCATGCTGGCTGATAAATCCGCTTTATTTTTAATCAGAAATGTAATGGAAGTACTACATTGAACATTATTTTCTATTTCCTATAGCGGTAATGTATTTTTGAGAATTAATAAAAATGTTTGAAGTGAGCACTGTTCCCCAGGGGTTCGTCTTGGTACTGGTACTCTTTAACATCTTTATCAATCATATGGATGATGGGATTGAGTGCACCCTTAGCAAGTTTGCTGATGACACCAAGCTGAGTGGTGTGATTGATACAGCCGAAGGGAGGGATGCCATTCAGAGGGTGCTTGATAAATTCAAAAGTTGGGCCCACGTATTCCTAATGAGGTTCATAAAGCAAATTGCGAGGTTTTGCACTTGGGTCGAGCTAATCCCAGATATGTATATGACCTGAGTGAAAAACACCTTGAGAGCAGCCTTGCTGAGAAGGATTTAGGGGTCCTGGTTGATGAAAAACTTAACATGAACCAGCAGTGTGCTCCTGTAGCCCAGAAGGCCTGTGGTGTCCTGGATTCTGTCAGAGGTGGAGTGGCCAATAAGGAGAGGGAGGTGATTGTCCCCCTCTAACCTGCCCTCGTGAGGTTCTGGCTGGTGTACTGGGGCACCCAACAAGGGAATGGTGTGAATGGTGTGGAGCTTTTGTTGAGAGTACAGATGAAGATGATCATAGAGCATCTTTCCTATGCAGACTGGCTAAAGGAGCTAGACTTACTCATCCTGGAAAAGAGAAGGCTGCAGGGAGACCTCATTGCAGCATTCCAGAGTTTATAAACATGAGGAAAAATCAACTTTTGAGGGGAAGTTTAGATTTTATGTCAGGGGAAAGTTTTTTACTGAGCAGTGAGGTGCTGACACAGGCTGCCCAGAAAGGTTGTGGATGGCCCCGTTCCTGGAGGTGTTTAAGGCCAGGTGGGATGGGGACTTGTGTAATCTGATCTAGTACTTGATCTATCAGTTGCAACCCTGCCTGTGGCATGGGGGTAGGAACTTGATGATCCTTGAGGTTCCTTCCAACCCAAACCATTCTATGTTTTCTGTGATATTTGACTGGAAAATTAATGCAGACATAGGATGAACCCAGCTCCTATGTCTAAACATCCAAAAGGACAAGAGCAAGGTAGAACTCAAAGCAGAATAAATGTACAATTTCAGCTTGTATTTTTCTTGTACTTTCTGACAGAAGACGCGTTGAAACAGAATAATGTTAATAATTTAGTAGCAATGATTTGAAACCTGTGATTTGGATAACGTTTTCATTCTTAACTGCTCACTGAGGGATGCTGCTGAAAGCTGGTAGCACCACAGCATCTTTCAACTTCCTGCTTGTCTAATTACTTGGAATGTGTGGGCTTATTCTCAGCAAATCAGAAGGTGGCAGCATTTTAAGACAGTGATATTTCTGGAACTTCTGCATTGGTATTTTTCCCATTCATCATGGTGTAAATCATTTTGAAATATTGAAAATCATTTTATGAATTCGCTTGAAATATTGCAAAATAAACTCATCTTTAAATGCTCTCTTACAGGACTTGGCAACAATGGTTGAGCAACTGGTGAGGTTCCTAGGAGTTTCTTATGACAAAGCACAGCTGGAATCTATGGTGGAACACTGCCATCAACTCATTGATCAGTGCTGTAATGCAGAAGCACTTCCTGTTGGCAGGGGTACGTTTAAAAACCACAGTAAAAATCTTAAGAGTGGAAGTTGAAAAAAAGCAACTGACAGCTTAGTAACCTTCAAGATATGTTAAGGTGTTGGCAGAATGTTGATACATAGATGATGAGAGGAACCTGAATTTTGGTGTAATTTTGGGAGTTGTTTTGTAATGAAGTTAGAAATGACTAAAAAGAACAGAAGCATTCATGATCAACAGCATATATTCAACACCATCAATACTGTTCAAGAAGATAAGATGACTGGCTTATTTCAACTGATTAAGCTATTGATGTTGAGAAGACTTCTTAGCTCCTTCTGACATTTGGAAAGTCAAAGCCCATAAAATTTCTTAGTTTGTCCTGGCTTAAAAACCCTAGTGTTTCATTGTATGAGATCCTCTGGAATAGCAGGTAATCCTAGTTTGAAGTCATCAAATGACAAGAACATGTAGTTCTTCTCATGTGCTTTTTTCATTGTCTGCCTTGGCTGTCTAAAATGTGTTTAGCTTATAGATGTTTGTTCTTGTGAGGGCTTTCTGCAGGAATCCAAAGTGCCCTTTGGTCTAGTAAATCTGTCCTTTGACAGTGTCAAGATATCAAGTATTTTCTAATTCTTGTTTCTGATAAGTGTAGAAGAGTAAACTCAAGAAGCCCCCTCAACTTATTTAACATAGCACTTAACAGCTCTTTGAGGGCTTAAGAACATGATGGAGAATTCCTGTGTCAGCTTCACAAGTACCCTTGTGAAGTACCGAAAGTGACTGCAAACTGAAGAAATCACTTCAGCCACTGATATAACTCAACTTTAACTGGAACTTTCTGTTCCCTCATTTGTCTGTCTGTGGCCATGTTACCACTTTTTGTTACAGCATCGTACGTAAACCTTCTGCTTATCATGGCCACATAGTCTTTTCAGTGGAAGCGGTTTAAAGGTTATAGTCCCTTACCTGGGCAGTGTGACCTGAATACTCTGTTCTTAGTTTTCTGTGCAGCAGCCCATTCCACATTATTTCTCTCAGCCAGTATTCTTGTTTTCCGCAAGTTTTCTTAACTGTAATTTTTATAAGTATTTTCATATCTCTGATAAAAACATCAAATATCATCAGTCCTTCTTGACAACTTATTTTAAGTTAGCCAGTTGCTTATTCATTTATCATACATCTTATTTATTAACATGCGGCTGGCTGCCAGATCTTCTCCAAGCTGCTTCCTCATTTCTCTTCAGCAATATTGGAGGAGAAAAAAGAATGAAAAAGCTAATGGGTCAAGATAAAGACAGGGAGATTACTCAGTAATTAACATCATGGGCAAACTTGGGGAAAACTGATTTATTTCCAATTAAAAACTGAGTCGGAAGTGTGAAACAAAAAAGAGAACACCTTTTTCTCATGCCCTTTCTTTCAAGTCTTGGCTTCAGTTCTCATTATCCCACAACTGAGTGCCACAGGGAGAATGGGGAGCCTATTAACAACAGTTACTTTCTGCTGCTGTTTCCTCTTCAGACTTTTCCCCTGCTCCGGTGTGGGGGTCCTTCCCACAGGACAAACCTTTCATGAGTTGTTCCACTAGGGGTATTTCCAACAGGCTGCAGTTCCTCAAGAACCATTCTACCATGGGCCCTCACCATCGGGTACAGTAGTTCAGGAAGAAACTGCTATAGCGTAGATGACCCATAATAGGCTTAAGCATGGACACCTACTTCATCATGGTCCTCTAGGCTGCAGGGAGACAACCTGCTTCACCATGATCTTCTCCATGTACTTGCAAGAAGATATCCACTGCAGCATGTGGAACAACACTTCTTCCCACTCCTTTTTGCCTCACTTTGTGTTGGTTCTCTCATATTTTTCTACCTCCTCTCTTAAAGCTGTCTCACAGCTTTTACTCCTTAAATATGTCCTCATAGAGGCACTGCCATCTAATGGTGCTCGGCTTTGGACAGTGATGAATCTGCTTTGGAGCCATCTGGAACTGATTCTGTCCAATGTGTGAAGCAGCTCCTGAGCTCTTCTCACAGAAGCCACCTTCGCAGCTCCCTCAAACCTTTCTGTGCAAACTCAATAGAACATTATGTAATTGTACTAAAAAACACTAAAATCACACGCCTTAAAGACAGTCTATTGTATCTTTGCCATCACCTTTAATCAGTCAGACTGTAATCATATGAACATTCTGTCAGGTTTGTGTGAGGGGATCTGTTTCCCATGAAAGCAGGTTTACTGGTATTCAGTACTGCCTTTATCTTTCTTGGCAGAGCTTTATGCCAGTCTTCATCCCCCTGCCCAGACTACAGTCAGAGTAATTGACCCTCGGTAATTTGTATTGTGTGCATGTCGTAACATACTTTTCAGAATGTCATACTTTAAAAAAGCCATTTTTTAGATGGCCTTGCTTTTATCTGTGAATTTGTGAACCTGGCATAGAAAGGTTGTTATTATGTAGCAGCTGTACACTCCAGTTGTTACTGGAAACTGAACTTCTATGAGCAGTTCTGTAACTGTGATATGGCACCTCTTTTGCCCCAGTGCAGTTATGTTATGGTAAATGATGAGTGCTTGAAATAAATCTCTCAAGATTGCTAGCTTGAGTTAAAATTCTGGTAAGGACAAAGGATTGGAGTTTTACTGAAAGACCTCTAGTTTTCAGTAGATTATTCACCACGTAGTGTGTTTTTCTGCTCTTAGATATCTTAGCTCTCATCCTTCTCTCCCCCTGCTTCTTCGAACTGAAAATTCAGCATGTAAAACAAGTTGCATCTTGTGTGAAAACCACCGACCATCTCATTTACAGTATAATTTTACAGCAGGTTACCTGTCTGATTACCAGCCCACTTCTTGGCTGTGAAGACAAGACCAGAAAATGAGCCTGGTAAGGCATCCTGAGCACCTTAGAGTTTCAAGAAAGATTTTGCAAACAACAGAGCCATATTCTCCTCTGTTCAGTTACGTGAAGTAACACAGAAACCTAAGTTTGTACCTTAAAGATCTGTGGAGCAGCATCACAGCTACTTGCTCTGCACAGCTAAAATCCCTCCTTCTTGTCCAGTGAAAGCTGGAAAGGCCGTTGTGAAAGGAAGGTGAGACTGTCATATCAGAAAAAACAGAGAAAAGAGAATAGAGCTGCTGCTGAGGCCTTCAACAGGCAGAAAGGTCAGCTACTATCCCCACTGCCCAGTTCATCCACACAAGTGGGGCAGTGCCTGCTTTTGCTGCATGCACGCTTCTGTATGCAGTGTTAGTGTTCTCTGCTTTGTAGTAGAGCCTGCAAACCCCCAAAGGTCTGAGCCTCTTATTCTTACCTTCTACGAATCTTTCCAAAAGATCCCTCTGTTTTGTGATGCAGAAGGAAGGCAGCTACTGCAGCAAATTGAATACTTTGTGTCGTTTGCTCTCTGTGTGCTTTTTATTAAAAGTATTCTTATTTTGAATTTCTTTTGTCCACTGTCTTTGGCTTTTACAATATTTTGTTACTTCAGAATGTAGCTTCATTAACAGAGCTTTGTTCTTCTGTTTGTTTGTGTGACAAAGAATTCTGGCAATAACATGACAGCTTATTGTAATTTGTTTCGAATATTTTTGATTTGTCATTAGTTACATTTACTTTATTTTGCTTTATTTTAGTTCTTCATTTTTTTTTTCTTTTAGCACATTGATCTTTACTCTGAAGATAACCCTGAGCTTCTGTGAAAGCAGAAAAAATGATTAGATATATTACTTATATTTGACTCATATCACATCATAGTTTACACAGTTGCATGATTCAAATCATAAACCAGGTGGGTGACTTTTTTTGACAACCTATCCATTCATACGGTAACAAAGAACATGTTACAAATAATCTACTGCGTATGGCCTTTATAATACCTATAATTTGTTTATATGTGTTGTTAGGGAGATTCAGAAATTAAAAATTTATCTTTCCCGAGCAGAGGAAGAAAATGTTTTATTAACATTATTGAAATGGAAATACAGGTTTTGGTGCAATTGTAGTTGCCAGAATGAAACTGATTTTCATTATCAGATATTTATGGTTGCAGGAAATGTTGAAACTGTCTGTTCGATAAAGGACAAATTTTTCAGAAGAAATACATACGATGTATTTTCTGTAACTTTCATGTTCTTTTGACCTTTGGATCCTGAAAGCAAACTGCAACACTGTCATACCTTAGGGAGTTGTAGGGCAATCCCGGCTTCATAAAATGGTCCTTGCTACACATACTGCATCATCATGTAAATGTGTAATTTACTGAGGTTTCAAGCAGTTTTGTCTTTGGGCTCAATTATAGAGTTGGTGCATAAAAGCAATGGTAATTAAATTAAATGGGTATTCTTTGTATGCATCAAATGCATAATTAAGTTCCCTGCATGTAGTTTTGCTCTTGCTATTATGATTAAACTCAGTGGTAGCACAGTCTCAGTTTTCCTTTCATTTATTCTAGCTGAACAAGCCTGGATTTTGTCTTTATTTATACCCAACATCAGTGAGACGCCAGCAAATAACCCTGACTGACTATGACGTAAATAAAACCTATTGCAAAGAGTCAGCACCTAAGGGAGATGTAGCCTTTGACTGGTGTCTTCAGCAGCGTCAGCAAGTTATATTACTAGCTGGCTTCAGTAGGCAACACTCCATACACTGGGAAAGTGTTCAGTGTCTATAGCACATCCACTGAAAGCTTGCTGTTCCTTATGTACAAAATTAAATGCCACAAACTGGGTATATGGTGCACATTCTTTTCAATGGATATAATTTAAGTATTTGTATTTAACAAATTGTCGCTCTCAGTTTTGAAAAACATGACGTCATCTGTTGAATTTATCTTTCAGTGTTAAATAACAGAAATTTGCTATGCTAAAATTTCATCAGTATTCAATAATCTGTTTCATGCTCTGTATTCCATGCACCTTTTGGATAGTTTTCCAGCCCATGTGTGGTAAAGGCGCAGTTATTTTGAAATGCATTGTTAGGTGATGGGATTATTAAAGGTCTGTTCTTTGAACTGACACCAGAAATCAACTTCTGAGTTAACATCCAAAACAAAATCTGTATTTAATTCTCGTTCAGGCTAGAGCTAAATCTTGTAAATCTGATTTTTTCCTCTATAATACTCTCCAAATTTAGATGACAAGGTGGGGTACTACCTTTAAGGTTTTGCAAGAGTTACAGCAATGGGCAAATGGGGAAGATACTAAGTAGCCTCGGGTCTTACTGAGGTTTTCCATGAAAGCTAATACTGATCAGCTTCTCACAAATAACACTTGGTGCTCTGCATAACTGGACTGTAGAAATTTGGTATCCTGTCTGCTCTCTGACTTGTGTTCCCTCTCTGTGTTTCAGGTCGAGTTGGGCTATGGAAAGACATCTTCACTGTTTCAATGAATGAGAAATTTGATTTAGTATATAAACAGAAGATGGGAAAATGTGACCTCACATTTGATTTTTATTTATAAAAAAGAAAAAATGCATGCAAATGATATCCAGATATAGCTAGAAGTGCTTTATGCATTCATTTATTACTTGCTGGACAAGCTACTGTAGCTACTATGTGTAACAAGATTTAAAGAAAGAAAATCAATCTAAGTAAACCATAGCAGATACAATTATCTTTGATCCTAAACAGCTGTTTATCTTCTGGTATTTTAATTCTCCATCCAGACACAAGAACTTCCTAGGCAATACTAGAATATTCAGCTGTTATGGAATGTATTATATCAGTATAAGGTATGTATCATATATGCAACTAGAATGTACACCTTTTCAGCCCCACATTGATTATTTAATGTTTTATAAAAACTTTTCACTAGAACCTAAGTAAGTGTCCATAAACCAAATAAATTATTTCAGAGGGAATCAAGTAACAGGCCAAAACTGTATGCTAGAATGATCTCAGGGGTTAATCATCATATTTATTTTTATAGCTGGTAAATCAAGTATAAATAAATCCCATTCCAAAATAGTAGCTGATCAAAGTGGGGTTCACACTAAGTTCTGCGCACCCATATCTGTGTAATTTCTGAGTAGGTTCTGTGTACTGGCATACTCTGCAAGACAGGCCTTGTTATGAAATACAGCTGTGATTGTCACTCTAATCACAAAACCCACCCATGTTTCAGATGCGTGTCTTCCTGATGGATGAAGTTCAGCTCCATACAGAAGGCCAGAAAACAGAAACTTTTTAAGCCCCCAGCTCTTGCTCGGTCCCTCAAAACTGGGCTTAAAAGCATAACGTCTGATGTAGAGGTATTTCTTCAGGAATCAGTCTGACTGATGTTGGTTTCCTGTTTGGATCTGAATTTCACCTGTTAGATACAGGAAGAGAAGATAAGGTGCTGGATATCCTCCAGTTCCACCAAAAGTTAAAAGCACTCAGTACTATTCTTTGTGCTACTGGACTCCATCACACCTGACTTAAGGCTGGTTGTATGTGACACAGTAAGTAGGCAGAGGGAACAGCAGCACCGAAGGAAGAGTGTTTAAAAATACACCACCAGGTGGGAGTACTGTATGCATGATAGTTCAGTAACAGTAAGCTATGACTCGTCTGGATTATAATCAGAATTCAACTTTATTACTTTATCTTTTTTATTTTCTATGACAGGTATGCAAACAGCCTGAAGTAGGCTACTATCACTATAAAGCTCTCCAGAATGATTTTATTCTGTTAGGTAATGACATCAATGCCTTTTAGGTTCTCAGCTGCAGGAGGCCCATTTTTGCTAGTCAAATACTCAGTCTCGCTAAAGGCTGTGAGGAAGGACTAGCAGATTTTTGGTGTTTCAGTTCTGTTGGGAAACAAACTGTCAGTTCAGCTGGCAAGTGGTGTAGCATGATGTGGCTTGACAGCACTTTTCCTTGTATATTTGTGAGTGAAAATGCTTTCTGTGAAATTTTATTTCTATTTTTATATTTTTAGTACTGTATGAATATTAAGCACTACACATTATACTTCTGTGCTTGCTCGCTTATTGAATAAAAGATGTGTTCCATGTGTTGTGGTTTGCTCATTTTGTAGACCTCCTATTCAAGCCATGTCATCTTGGGACACAAATCCTCTTCTCTACCAACACCTCGGCCTTAAGGCAGAAGAACTGCAGAAACACAGTATCAAATCAGACCACCGTCTGACCCTGTGAGCTGTTTCTGACACAGCCAGTAACAAATGCCTATGCAAGAATGTAGTACAGAGCGCAGGATTCTGTGAGCATCTTTGTGTCTAGTAGCTCTTTGTGGAGTTTTTCTTCCTCTGTGCTGGAATTGACAGCATCCTGAGGCAATAGACTCCACACATAGTGCAGAAAAAGGACTTCCTTTGTTAGCTTAAGGACTGCCCTCACATAGTGTAATGTGATGTTCCTTTGTTCTTGAATTGTGATGGATGATACAGTCACTGTTCCATCCGCTCAGGGTTTCACACTACTCTCTTACAGCTCTGGGCAGCTCTTAGTCTGTCACACAGAAAGCCAGAACCCACAAACTGCTAAGCCTTCAAGAAGGCTGGAGCAGAAGGAATAGTTGTCTCCTGTGTCTTGCTACAGAGAGAACAAAATTTCCCCAAACTTAATGTAAGTTTGAGTCAGGAGAAAGATTTCATTAGCACAAAAAATCCACTGAATTTGCTTTAACCTAATGACATACAAGTAATTTATCCTTACCAATTACCTAAAAGGCTTCTTGTGTTTCTGAAGACCCTAGTGGACCATATTCCCATTCTCATGCACAGCCTATCTATCTCCTTTGCTGCAGGAGACAGTCACCCTCAGGACCCAAACAAAAACTAGTGGCTTCTAAGCTTATATTTTAACACTTATGTCTATACGTGTGCTAATGCCAAATTTAGTATATACAGAGTCACCATCTAACAAGCTAGGGGAGAAACAGCTAGTGCCATCCAAAAAAATAGACAACAGGAGCCTCTGTGACAATCTCCTGTCACTATGCTGGAACTCCATGTATTAGACAACAAAGTTACTGTGTGCTAAGAATCTGCTTTCCAGGAAGGCTCTCCTCAGCCAGAGTTCATCTCTCCCTTCCATTGACCTCACTGCCCTGAGCTATTGGGAGGAATACATCCAAACCAGAAGCCTGCTCAAAGCGTGTTCCCATAGAAGCCATGCTGAAATTTTACCTTTGGATACCAGGTCCTTCCAAGCATTTCAATCTATTAAAATCAATACGTGGTGAACTCTGTCATATTTTGGCAATTTGAACCTTCAGGGCTCAACCAATGTCAACATGACTCTCTGTACAAGTCCCTTGACCAAGTGCCCCAAGATGTATCTGTAGAGAATGCCTTACAGCTATAAACTTAGTGTAAATGAAAAACACCATAAAAATCACAATTATTTTTCTCCCCTCAACATTCAAATTGTACCACATTTAGTGGTACAAATCAGCAAGATGATACAGGGGGAAGGTTTGCATGGTTTCATTGCTATGGTACTCCAAATGGCCAGCAGTTAACCTGTAAAGCACTGAGTACCCTTAATATGAATTAGTTAAAATCGGCCTTCATTGGTCATGTATGTAAACTTGTATATACAACATGGCATCAGTAGCTCTGACAATAATAATAAAGATTCGTAGGCCTGAATCACCATTATCATAAGCCAGAGTTGCTTGGGCTGTAAATAATACCACATAGTAGTTGAAAGCAAAGGTTTAGAGGGAGTCACATCATTTACCTCTCCCATCAACATAAAAAGGTAAAATAGATTCAATAGCCAAATAATATTAAGAAAAATATCACAGACTCGATGGCCCACAGAAAGGCCGAAGTACAGAAACAATTGTGTGTAATCTCACTGCATCCTTCTCAGCTATTAATGCTCACTTGCTAATCCATTCTCTTTTGCCACAGGATCTGCAGACTTCTGTCCTCTAGTGTCTGAATCACAAAACGTATGCAGATGTGTATTTCTGCTGCTTGTAATGCCGTATATCACAAAGAGAAGACAGAAGTAATTGCAACCAGCCACCTACTTTATTCTGAAATGGGAAGGGGGTCTGCAAAATGAGCATCTTCATTTAAAAATAAAACACACAGATTTCATCATAATGAGGTTTAGACCTCAAGTGCTGAGTCACACTTGAATGAAAATTGCTGCTCTGTCTTCAGGGAGCAGCAAATAAATCAGCAACAGCAATTCCAGTCCATCTTGGGCTCTCTCCATATAAATAACCTCTCACAAAGATGGCAGAGCTACAACAGACTCTGCAAACAAAGCAAACAAAACATCTCTCCAGATATCATTCTTAACTCATACAGAGCTTATAACATCCTGCGTCTTGAAAACATCTGAGCCCTGTGGACTTACAAGAGTGCATGAATGCAAGAAAAGCTTACAAAAATGCAGGGGGGTTTTCTGTTCTTTTTGACTCTATGTGAGAGTTATTCTCTGTTAGCAATGTAGGACTCCTCACCATCAGCTAATTTTATAAACAATAAAGCTGTTAATACCAAAAGAGACAAGGAGAAGCCTTTGCACTTCCTGCTAATGGGGACCTAACTGAGGTTTCTGTAACAAACTGCCGGTATCATTTCTCTGGATTTTGCAATTTTATCTGTGAGTAAATCATAATGCCACACAGCAGCTTTTGCTGGAGTTCTCCCTGTGCACAGATGACAAGCTCTGCGAATACATGCTAGAGCAGTTTTAAAAGCCATCACCTGCAGCTGTCCTCTCTGCCTCACTGCCAGAAATGGCCACCGCGGAGGAGAAACAGCAGATGCAAATGTGAGCTGGCTCCTCAGCTGCCAGTCTAACACATTAACTGAAACTGATACAGGTAGTGATTTCAGTGTGGGCTGATTTGTGGGCTGCAGTTGTGTGAGGAGACAGAGTATGTCCTCCAGCCCTGCACCTCACGCAGAAGCAGTCTCCTCAAATCATCGTAGCTCTTCTGCTATCAGCTACAAAGAACCCGCCACACGGATGTTAGACCCACGGTCACCAGCGTTCATCCTGTAATCCAGCCTATGCCAACACTGATAATAACGTAATCTTCACACACCCTAGCAACTCAGCGGGTGTAACAGTGTGCTGTGAAAGCTGCCCTCACAGGCTTTACCTCTGTTTCTGTACATCTGGGAGAGGGCTGCCCATAGACACATGAGTACAAAGCACTTGGTAGGAGCGGGCTGATCAGAGCAACATCAGAACCAAGGAAAACATATGGATTTCAAGCCCCATGGTATTTTATTTATGCCTCATCAAATGAGTGGAGCTTAGTGAATACAGAAAAATGTACCAGAGAAAGGCAGGATGATGCTGACCATTCCCTGACAAGGAGGCAGGACCCATACCCACAAAGGAGGGTCCATGGTAGACTTCCAGTGCTCAGAAGTCTGAGCCTCTGTGCGTGGCAGGCCCTCTAGGGTGCGCTCATCCCTCCTTCGTCCAGTCTGTAGGATCTAGATGATATTTAAAGTCTCTTCCAAATCAAGCCACTCCATGATTCCATTACTCGAATACCCAACAGGGGCCCGTTTTACTGCTGCCATACCACTCTGCCCAATCAGGAGCGAGGACCGTCGTTACTATGGCAACAGCGTCCCGGACAACAGAGCCCGCAAGGAGATGCATCCGAGCAGGACTCGCTAGGAGAGGAGTGACAGAAAGGCCCCGTGTCGTCCGGCGGGAAGGGAAAGGGTGCCTCGGAGCAAAAGCAGAGATGGTCAAGGTGCAGATGGAACTGAACCTGGCAACGGATTTGAAAACTAACAGAAAGAGATTCTATAGGTACATTGGCCAGGATAGAAAGGCCAAGGTGAGTGTACCCCCTCTGGTAAATGTAAAGGGAGAAGTGGTATCAACATGCATAGAGAAGGCTGAGGTTCTCAGTGAGTTCTTCATTCTTCTCTGGGCAGTCGGGCTTCCCACGTCTGTCACATCCTTACCTCTAAGCAGAGGCTGAGGGAGCAAAATTCCTCCTGCTGGAAGCAAAGAGTGAGTCTGAGACAATCTGATGAGACTGAAAAAGTGCAAGTCTATGGGGCTTGACAGCATGTATCCCAGGATCCTAAGGGAACTGGGTGATGTAGTTGCCAAGCCACTCTCCATCATATTTGAAAACTCATGGCTGACTGGTAACTGGAAAAGGGAACCATCGCTCCCATTTTTAAGAAGGGTAGGAAGGAGAACCTGGGAACCACAGATCAGTGAGCTTCACCTCTGTGCCTGGAAAGATCATGGAGCAGATCCTCTGGGAAGCTATGTTAAGACTTACATAAGACAAGGAGACCATCCAGGATAGTCAGTATGACTTCACCAAGGGCAGATCACGCCCGGCTGGTCTGGAGACCTTCAGTGGTGGAGTAGTATCATCAGTGGACAAAGGAAGTGCAACTAATACTGCCTACCTGGAATTCTGCAAGGTCTATGATGTGGTCCCATACCACATCCTCATCTCTAAGTTGGAGAGATATGGATTTGAAGGGTGGACTACTCAGTGGATAAAGAATTGGTTAGATGGTTGCAGCCAGAGGACTGTAGTCAATGGCTCTGTGTCCAGGTAGAGGCTAGTGACAGGTCAGCTCTTGGGTCTGTCTTGATACCAGTGCTCTTCAACATCTTTTATCAATGACTGAGATTGTGGGATTGAGTCAAGCCTCAGTAAGTTTGCAGATGATGCTAAGCTGAGTGGTAGGGAGGGATACAGGAAGGGATGCCATCCAAAGAGACCTGGACAAACTTGAGAAGTGGAGTCACATAGATGGAATGAGGTTCAACAAGTGCAATGTGCTGCACCTACATCAGGGCAATCTCAGTTATGTGTATCTGGGAACATTCTGAGAGCAGCTCTGCAGAGAAGTACATAGGGATTTTTGTGGGTGAAAACTTGATATGAGCCAGCAGGAGGTGGCTGCAGCCTGGGAAGTCAGCTGCATCCTGGGCTGCATTAAAAGAGTGGTGGCCAGCAGAATGAGGGATGTGATTGTCCCTCTCTGCTGTGCTCTCATGAGGCACCATCTGAAGCAGATGGTTTGAGGGGGCCTGAGGCTCCAAGTGCAAGAAAGACATAGAGCTGTTGGAGCCAGTCCAGAGGAGGGCCATGAAGAAGCTCTTAGGACTGGAGTACTTCTCCTATGAAGAAAGGCTGAGGGAGCTGGGCTTGTTCAGCCTGGGAAACAGAAGGTTCTGGGAAGATCTCACTGTAGCATTTCAGCACTAAAGAAGTTTTTAAATAAAACAGAGACTTAATTTTTACCTGGTCTGATAGTGATAGGACAAGGGGGAATGGTTTTTAATGAAAAGAGGAGAGATCTAGGTTAGATGTTGGGAGGAATTTTTTTATTTGGATAATGTTTAGTGACTGGCACTGGCTGCCTAGAGAAGCTGGGAAGCTCCATCCCTGGAGGTTTCAAGGCCAGATTGGATGGGACCCTGGGCAGCATGAACTAGGTGGTGGCAACAGTGCCCATGGCAAGTGAATTGAATCTAGGTTTCTAAGGTCCCTTCCAACCTAGACATTCTGTGCTTTATTTTAGGATTGCCTCAGCTCTTGTTACTGTGCACCCCTCTGAAGAGGCCGGCTCTATCCTCTTTGTATCCTCCCTTCAAGTATCTGTACATACTGATGAGCCTTCTTTTTTCTAGGCTAAACAAGCTTGGCTTTCTAAGCCTTTACTCATAGGAGGTATGCTCCAGTGCCTCAGAATCATAGAATATCCTGAACTGGAACTGACCTGCCAGGATCATTGAGTCCAGAACCACTCCAAATTCAGACACTGTCAGAGAGCATTGTCCAAATGTTGCCTGAACTCAGGCGCTTGTAGCCATGCCCTCTGCCCTGGGGAGCCTGCTCTGGTACCTGACCACTCTTTAGTGAAGGGGTGCCTGACCGTCCCCTGACACAGCTCCATGCCATTCCCTCAGGCCCCATTGCTGTCACCAGAGAGCAGAGATCAGTGCCTGCCCCTTTTTTTTCCCTTCTGAAGAAGCTGTAGGGCACTGTGCATGAGCTGTTCTGCTAACAGCATAAATTGCCTAGCAGCAATGTACCTGATACTCCCCAGAGTATGAATGACCGTTTTGTCCGCTAAGGCACATAGTCCCTAGATCTCCTTTCACAGAGTTGCTCTCCAGCCTAATCACCTAATCACTTGGTGGCATTATGATGTATTCTTTCCACTGACCCCCTGACTCTCTTGTATGATGGGGCTCAGAATTGGGCACAGTAGTGTGTAAACTATGCCTCATCATATCTGAATATGCCAAAAGGCAACAGCTCCCAAAGCTCTGAGCTATAGATCATTGTCATTTCTCAGTACTTCTCCCAGAAGCTCACATAACAGAGCTTGCAATAGTAGCCCCTGTTGAAGTTGTATGGTTGCACAGAGCAGATGCAGGTCATTTAACATCGCTTAACGTTGCCCTGTAGGTCACCACTGAGCCACAGTTATGAAACTGTTGCATATACCATGCTATACTATCCCTGTCTGATTGTTATTTTCTGATATATTACTGATATATCTGTGTTGTTTGGTAAAGATGTTAATTTCCTGCACTAGTTTCCTGCTCTAAACTGTAAAAAAAAAGAAGTGCTGATGCAGGAGATAGCTCTTGCTGACTAGCAGCAACCAGATGAAGGGAGCTCAAAATATCTGTGGTTGTATTGAATACTGCTACAGTCAAAAATTTTATCAGCAAATTACGTCTCTTGACAAGGTATAATTCTTTTTTTCTCTCATTTCTGTTGCCAGCCACACCACTTCCTTTCATGTCCTATATTCTTGTATATTCTGATAATTCTGGTATAAACCCATGGGAGACCATGGGTGTGACAAATGTGGAAGACTTCAGTGCCTTGCACTCATCCTCTCAAGGAGACACATTTGTTCCGGGACTTCACTTTAAGCTTTAGCTTAAAGCATCATTGCATGGCAAAAGGCAGCACTGAATTAAATCAGCTGCAGGTTTGTACTGAAATGTAAGCTTTTATAGCACTGGGACTCTGCGTTATTGAAGAATTTTGATTTTGAAGGCATATCATAACTTTCATATAGCCTTGTCCTCTCAGTCCTTCGTGCATGATTTGTTGGGGGTCAGTGCTTTCTCTCAGTGTAGCAAATTGTGATTGTCAAGGAGCTATTCTGTCACAGGGCACATTTCCTTCAGCCCTTTGAGAGATGTCCTCTCATGCAGATAAACTATGGTTACCAGATCCTGTAGACCATGGGTGTCCAACATTTTGGTTTGCCTGGACTGCATTAAATGAAGAGGAATTGACTTAAACTTCATTAATTGCTCCTCTTTATTTCTGTGGAAACTACAACAAATAGAAAGAGCACAGCAACTCTTCATGATGGAGCAAATTCTCAGCTACAAAACACTATTCTTCAGCTTAGTCACCACCATTTTCACTAGCAACGAACAAAAACCTGCTTATTGTGCTTGTCAAAACCTGCATCACTGAAGTTGACCCGCTGTGGCCACTGCTGAAACACACCACCCACCACCTCACAATGCTCACATCCACTGTTTGATCTCCATAAACGCTCAGCACGTGCCAACAAATGTCAACAGCTGCCATTTTTTCTTCATGGAGGAATTCAATGGCACGTCGTTGCTTCATGTACACTTTGATGTCAGACACTGTTTTGTCAGACTGCCCCTCTGCTACCATCTGTCACACAGCAACAATTCTGAGTTGAATATCACGGTCTCTCTATATTCTTTATACATTCAGTTTGAAAACCGTATTTATGATGAATGAAAATGGGGTTTCAAATATACAAAAAAATTGATGATTTTTTTTCTGCAGTCTTGAATCCTTTTCTCAGATTCCTTTATCAAAATGGAAAGTACAGCAGGGTATTTTTCACTGCTCATAGATCAGTGTTTAACCCAAGCCAAGATAGTGTTAATAGCCCACTGATGTGTGGTTGTTGCTGACCGATGGCTGTGTGCCTGGGGTTGGGCTGGGCTGTATGGCCAGGCAGAGCCAACACCATGATGGTGTGGGGTGGAAAGAGGTCTCAGGATGGTCTTTGGCTAGGCTGTAGGTTGGACCTAACAACATCAATCTAGATTTACTGGTGGAAAGAGGGAGGAAGAGGGAACCATGGCCCTTCTCACTTAATTCTTGTTACAATTGCTTCTGTATTTGTAGGTAAACTGCATCTTTATTTTATTCTCTTCTCTGAAATCCATTTGCTTTGGACTGTTATCTCATTTATATTCTTAAATCACTACAAGATCACTGTTGCTAGTTATAACATATATGAGATATGATAGACATCTTGTCCCTTGGGTACTCACTTGAAATGACTGCTCCCTTTACAGTTCATTTTCTGAAACAGTATGATTAATGGTTTGTTCCAATCAAGTATGAATTTTCTGTCAATCCCAACGTGGACATTCCTTTTGCAAGTAATTTGTAATTATCATCATGCAAGGCTTCCTCTTTCATGGTACATCTCACACCCTCCTCTCCTGCAATGTAGCTTCAGATATAGGGAGAAGGAGTAGGAGTAAGCAGTGATGGCTTTGTTGATTTCACTGAAGCTGTATCCAACCATGCTTTCTGAATTCTTTCCTTTGTCAGAAAGGGTAGGAGTAGAAATTAAATATACACGACATCCATGATCGTATCTTTTCTGGTCAAGAAAGAGATGATCATAAGAATGCTACTAGAAGACTCCCATACTACTGCAGCAAGGCAAAAGAAAATCAGGCAAAAACTTCTGGTCCTTTTCTAGTTCTTTTTCAGGTCCAATGAAAGCTGGAGGTGACTAAAGTAACACAAGGCATCTCTGGACACTGCACTGCACTGTCAGGGACATCTGCTCTTTTTCCATTGCTTGGCAAATTTTTTGAGGGAAAGAGGCCGACATGGACTAAAATACATTCTACCTGTAAGCTCAACATACAAACAATGAATGCTGAGCCCTATAGTATGTGATGCTTCTACAGAAAACTCAATAACTGAATAAAATACAGAGCAAAGAGACCTGTAGTCTGAACCAGGGGGGATACTGTCATATAACACACTTATGCACTGTACTTTATTGTTTTCAACTTTTAAAACTTCAGTGTTTTTGCTGTACTTCCAGAAAGACAGGCCTTGGAATATTTTATTAGAAAATGCTGATTTTATTTTGCAAAAGCTTTTTATTATTATTATTATTATTTATTTTTATTTTTATTTTTATTTTTTTAAGTTGTGTGTAAAATAGATAAAATAGTAACTAGCTCTTTCAGGAATTAAAGATCTGTTATTAAGTCGTTACAGTTGTGTTTATTTATTTATTGCTTTCAAATCAGTGGACAAGTGGACAGGCAGAAGCTGATTTACTTGTATGTGTCTGCAAATTAACTAGCTTCTGTTGAATTCTCAGTATAACTTTGGCTATGAGTATCTGATGACTGTCTAGTGTATTTTACAGCTACATCTGTGAGCTCTGTCCTAGATCCCGTGTTCTTCTCCCAGGACATTGGACAGATCTTCAAAAGACAACTGAAAAAGATGAACTAAAAAAAGCATTTCAGATGCTTGATGTTGCGCAGACCCTGACAGCCACAAAAGATGAATTCAGGAGAGTGACTGAAACCTTTCTTATCTGTCTGACAGAATCTGAATTTGATGCTATGCTGGCAGAGGTATGATAAGTCATTGCTGTTTATAACCATTTAGAGGCTATTCCTACCTGTCAGTAACAAAATTTCCATGTTCCAATGGGAGCAGGTTCAAGACAAATAGATATGGCTAAAACCTTATATGAGTAGTTCAAGTGAAAGTAATAGAGAACCTGCAAAAGCACTGTGAATAAATAGCTAATCCATGGAAACTGTCTAGAGGTGGTGAACATGTTGAAAAACAATGTTTTGTAGCTGAGAATGTGCTCTATCGAATGGAGTTATTGTGCTTTTTGCATCTGTTGTATTTTCCATGGAAATAAATAGCAGGCGTTACTTTCAGAGCGACTTCCGTATAAAAACATTTTGTTTGTGGCATATCTCTATTCGGAAGATTTGCTATTTACTACCAGACTTTGTGACACCACTCGAAGCTTACATTCATATACATGCAGTGTTACAAATGCGCATGGATTAGGTTGTGAACCCTGAGATGGAGACCAGATGCTTTTTGTCTGGATGGGGAGTTTGTCAGCACACTTTACAATTTGTTAACTAATGAACCATGGTCGGACTGAACTTGAAGGAATGTTGGGCATTAATATGGTATTGCAACTGAGACATTGGTCATTAACAGGGTGGATTCTATTGAACAATTGGTACCAGTATTATTGTACTCTTTAATTTTTGTCCTGTAAATGTAGGCAATAGTTTTATATCTTTTTTTTTATACCCTTTTTTTCCCCTTCCCCTAATATACTTGAACTAAATATAATAATATTTGCTTTCAAACTAATCTTTAATGGGTTAAGCCCATTTCAGCTAAGATTATTATTAAATTCCTTGCTAACAATAAATTGCCCTTGGGGATACACACACATGCCTGAAACACTTTAAACACTCTTTTTGCATAAGAGAAGGAGCTGATCCTCCCCCTCTGCTCTGCCCTGGTGAGGCCTGATCTGGAATACTGTGTCCAGTTCTGGGCTCCCCAGTACAAAAAAGGTAGGAATCTCTTGGAAAGAGTCCAGCAGAGAGCCACAAAGATGGTGAAGGGCCTGGAGCATCTCCCCTATGAGGAGAGACTTAGGGAACTGGGTTTGTTTTGCCTTGAGAAAAGAAGGCTGAGAGGGGACCTTGTCCAGGTCTATAAATAACTGAGGTGTGGGGGACAAATTAGCAAGGCCAGACTCTTTTCAGCAGTGTGTGGAGACAGGACAAGGGAAATGGCCAGAAACTGGAGCATAGGAAGATCTGCACAAATGTGCGTAAGAACTTCTTTACAGTGAGGGTGACGGAGCACTGGAACAGGCTGCCCAGGGGGTTGTGGAGTCTCCTTATCTGGAGATATTCAAGACACACCTGGACACCTACCTGTGCGACCTGGTGTAGGGAACCTGCTTTGGCAGGGGGGTTGGACTCGATCTCTGGAGGTCCCTTCCAACCCCTATGATTCTGTGATTCTGTGATGGGAATGCATCTGCTCTCATATGTACATGTGAAAGATCACAGAGCTACAGAGCTGAGAAATATTTGTCTTACTTGATGGAAAGATTTGTAGGTTGTATTTTCTTGCTGGAGGATTTATGAGGCATTAAATTTATATTCTGCTTAATTATAGACAAGTTAGTGAGAAGCAGTAATGCATAATACACAAAACAAAAGAGAAGTAAGATGAATTTAGTTTTACTAAGAAAATAATAAATTACTAATACGAATGAAGTATTTAAATTATCTATTATCACTGTAGAATCTTAGAATCATTAAGGTTGGAAAAGACCTCTAAGATTATCCAGTGCAACCACTGATCTAACACCACCATACTCACTAACCATGTCCCTCAGTGCCACATCTACCCTCTTCTCAAACACCTCCAGGGATGGGGACTCCACTGTTTCCTTGGGCAGCCTATGCCAATACTTGAACATTGTAGGACACATTTATGCACATGTATGTTATGTGTTTGTGTACATGAAGGACGTATTTACGTACTTATGCATGTTTTTATCTATGTATATTGAAATACAGATCTCAAATATTGGCAAAGTTACTGGTACCCTATCTTGATTTCCTGTCAAAGTTCACTAAAGTTGTTGGAGGTAGCAGCACACTAAAAAGCTAAACTTTCTGTATTACAAAGCCAAATTGCTCCTGAATAGCCATGTATCTCACTCTCAAAGCAGAATCTAGCTGCTGATGCAAGCTTCTAATAAGACAGTCATACAATAAATTCTTTTCCTGTATGTTTAATTGATGTAATTGTTGTAGGAATGTTGACTAATTGCCAAAGGGAAGGGACAAGTCTCTTCAGCTACAGATCTGCTATTGTATAAATACGAATCTTTAAGACGAATCTGTCGCTTCACTGAATTAACACTGTAAATTACTTTATATGAAAGAATTATAACCACTGCAGTTTCATAAGGATTCAAAAGCATGCTGCTAAAGCTGATATGTCTTTAAGTGAAACACAGAAGCCAAGATAAGGGAGTCAGGATGTTGAGATGCTTCACAATCCAGTTCCTTAGGATAAAATACCTCATGTTTTTCTTTGTTTTCAGTGCAAGTAATTTTTCAACAGTAAAATTAAGATGCCAGTTCTGTGTGAACTAGGATTAAGTTTGAGTTCTTCCCTTTCAATGGAAGATGATACATGAGAAGTAAAACAGAAAATAGACCCGCATTTTACATAAAAATAATAATTATAAAAACCAAAGTTGTGCTCTCACAGCAGTGTTCTTAGTGAAGCAGTAAATATTGTTTCACCATTGCATTTTCTACCCCTCCTGGTTCCCCCTGGTGGAATATAAAGGTTGTAATTTTGAAAGGGGATCTGCAGGAAAGTTCTTTTTCCTTCAGTTTGTACTGCGGGTTTGTATGATCTGGGCCTCAAAAAATATTCTGTACATTCCAGTCCAACTTTGTTCCCAGCGAGTGCAAAGCTAAGAAAACTCTCAGACAAAGAGAGAATGAAGGAGTGTAATACTGGGGATACAAAAATGGGATTAGGACTTTGAAAGGAGGCAGGAGGAAGAAGAGGAGCAGCAAAAAGAAAAGCAGAAAAAGGGAGGGGCTCTCTCCCAGAGAGACAGGAGAGCTTAAAAATTCTAATTAATTAGTGAAAACTAATTAAATAACAAATGAAGGATCTTTCCTGGAATAAAAGGTTAATCTTTTCCTTATTACATGGAATATAATAAAATGCTAAAGCTTTTTATACACTTGGGATTGGCTTTTCCTCTAACATCCAAGGGAAACGTTACTCTTGATTTCCTTTTAAACTCGCTAAAATGTGGGAAATGGTGACCATCCTTTGAAGAACTTGTCTTTTGGCCGGTTCGTTGACTCGGGATCGTTTCTCAAACAGTACAGCGTGGGGAAGCAAAGGTAATGGTGGAATTGAGATCTGTTAGAAATAGATATCTGTACATCCACCACTGGAGGGCAGTACAGGTGCTGTTTTCCGAAAGTTTTTCTACGAGGGATTATGAGAACGACCTTATTCTCTTGTTTAAGAATCTGCCAATTCCACTGAAATTATGGCAGAAGTTTGCTTTGAGGACTTCATCCCGCAGATATTAATATGAATAAAATTGTGCAAAGCTTTTCAGAAGCAGTTACTTAAGGCCGAGACATGAGACAAGCGTGGAAAGAGTAGGATTTGGTGCCTGCTAAGACTATTAGAAATAAAGTATACTTGGATGGTATTTGACTCTGAAAATGACCTGGCCTGTTACTTGGTGCAAGCCAATGGATTATGGAAAGAAAGGTAAAGGGAAGGCAACACATCTTTTACTTTAAAAAGATTTTAAATTCAAAATGTTTCAGGTGATGGTAAGATCTCAGAATTTTGTGCAGGGGAGGGGGAAGGAGCCTTGCTTAAAGTTCTCTAAAGAACACTTGAAGAGAGAAAGAGGGGAGAACTGTCACTACAGTTTTCTTGACCGTGTGATTCCTGTATCATCCCAAGGTTGAGATCCAGCCGCTTGTGCCCCGTACAGCAGTGAAAAATAAGAATAAGTATTCTTGAACAAAAAATGTTAAACTCCAACAGTCATCATGCTTGTGGATGAGAGACAGTTGCCACATCTGTGCTGCTCAGGGATCCAGATTTTGTGATTTTGTCTGTAAGAAGCACAGAACTGTGAAGAGCAGCCGCAACGAAGGCAGGATCAAGCTGCTTTCTTGCATTTTTATTTGTTTGCATGCTAAGATAAAATTCTTGCAGTGATGTCCCTGCAATGGTCCTCAATAGTGCTGTGGTGCACTCTTGGTTTATGTTCATTTAAACTTTCTTGGTTTATTATTTTTGGTTTATTAAACCAAGGTTACCAAAGAATGATATTAAGTCAGCTGGAATTCCTGCTCACCAAGAAAGTGTGTTGACCAGGGTAATAACAGAAACCTCATGCTGGTGTAGTAGTTTATTTCAGATAATAAGTAAGTAGTGCTCTTGCTGTATTGCTGTCAATATGTTAGAGGATGGTGGCTTGTTGCATTATGAAGATCTTGTCATTTACGTATGCTTAAGGTTTGGTTGTTCTGGGCTTTTTCTTATGCTATAATACTAAGTCTTTTTAAAGGTTCTTGTCTCTATCTATGCTGTGAATCCCTTTTTAGCATCAAAAACTGAAGCACTCCTCAAGTCTTGCAATAAACCTCTGGCATAGGACTAGCATATTCCCACTGTGATTTTATTTCTTAGTTACTAGATGCTTATGTCTTGAATTACAATGCTTGACTTAGCTATGAAACTAGATTCTCCATACCAGTACAACTTCTGTAATTGTTTAGCCTTTTGCAAGACTGAAGTAAAACATTTAGTTGCATCGTGAGGATTGCATTTTAACCATTTTGTATTCTTAAAAATATTCAGCAGCCTAAGAGCTCAGGCTTCTTACATCTCGGACACATCGCTGAACAGCATGAAAACATGTTTTTGAATTAGAGAAGAGGTGGTGATTTGGCTACAAGAAACATAAATTTACTAATTTATGTAAGAAACTGAGCCATGCAAACCTGTCCATTAGCATCACAGTCTACTGCGTTTGGACATTTAAGGTTTAACCTGATGTCACGTGGCATGGTAATAGTTGCTATTTGCAAGCACACAGAAAAGTATTCTGTCCCTTCTAGAGGATTGTGTGACAGCCTTACTGCCACTACTATAAGACACTTTGTAGAAGAAGAAATACATTAAACATAACCTGATGTAAAATTCAAGGAAATTTCAACCTCCTGCTGAGCTTGGCATCGACTTGGCCTGTAATTTGGGAGGGGGAAATAAAATCTTTCTGATTTCACAGCTGTTATTGCACCTCAGGGCTGCAGTAGTATTTGCAACCCATTTGCTTCCCTTCCACTGGGTAGGACATCTGAATATATCCTCACTCTAGCCTGAATAAAATATTAACATATCGCAAGGCTGTTAGGACAGATTGTATCCAAGACAATCTTTTCTCACTGTAGAAAGGCCTATCAATCATGACTGGGTATAGTTGTTATTAATGTCATAGCTTTTACTCATTTGGCTATATGCAGCTAACTGAAGATTAACATTTACGTTTCCATGTTAAGTATTTCATACCACAAAAGAAACAGATGAAATATATTCTTATTACAGAAATTATGTATTGAAAATATCCTCCAAAGTCCTAATTAGAGGTCTGCTACAGTAAATTTACAAGGTTAATATATATACATTAACAGCTTTGTGAAATACAGCAGTTATATATATTTCAGTACATTAGCAGAAAACATTATTAACTTAGGGCAAGGTTACTGCTACCTGTATTTTCTAGGAACAATTCAGTTAACTAAGTACTGCAAGATGTGTAAAGGAACTACCTACACATAATTATTCAGACACTAGGAGTTCACACAATCTTTTAGATATTCATCATTGATATATTACACATGTACTTCCTAAGCTAACCCTTATTCTGCTTCTTTTGATCCCCGTCATCAGTCAAGGGTACATTTATACTGGTGATTGTGGTTAGTTCTGAATTTGTATCTGCATTCATGGTTTTTTGTTTGTTTAATTTTTAAGTAACTAATGTCCTCCATAAAATAAGGATTAGTAATTATCTCCTTGTATAGGCAGAAAGCTACATTAGGACCTTATCGTACATACCTCTATTTAGACAAAATCAAGAGATCAAGAAAGCAGCAGGTGATACTGAGCATCTTCTAGCTAGTGAAAAGACATAGGGGAGTCAAGACCTGACAGACAACCTTGGGTTTCTCATCACTGTCCTAAGCTTAGAAATCCAAGCCATGATGACAGTTCATTTAATCAAATGATCCAAGCCTGTCCTTGCACATTTTTATGGCGCCAAAGCTATTCATCGAATCTGCAGGAAGCAAGCTTAGCTGCCTCTGTAGTTATTCTTAACCTGCTCAGTAAAGCAATGATAAGCCAGGAAGACTTTGAATATTTCAAGTGCCAGGGCAAAGCGCTAAGTAGAGTTCTGACTATAGGAATTCTCTCATTGTCTGTAGTCAGACACAACTGCTGAAGATCAGTCTTGGGAAGGGCAGATTTAAATTGAGAAAGGAGTGGAAAAAAATGATCAGGAAAGAGAAGTAACAGCAAACTGCAGAAAAATGACCATGATGTTTATGATCACCAGTGCTGCCTTCTGAGCTAAGAACTAAGCCCAGGAAGGAGGGCCGAAGGCTGAATAGATGTGAGCCTGAGGCAGTAAATGATGGTGCAGGAATGAGCTCTTTTTCTAATGACTCAGCAACTGTTCAAGAAGGTAAGGCAGCAGTGTAGTTGGGATAGTTATGGGCTTCTTTATGTGCTGTGGGTAACAAGAAGCAGAATATACATATAATACCAGGAGTTCAGACCCTTATTTTCCATGCTTCTTGTCGGCTGGTGGCCTGTCTGAGACCTTTTCAATAAATGGCAGATTATCTTCTAAGCAGCCAAATCTACCTTCTTTCCCTTTACAGAGTTCTGGTTTGACTGCTGGGACACCAAATATAGGGGCCAAGTATTACTCTTTCCCAGTAATACTTGAAAAAGGACATGTCACCACAGAAAGAAGCCTAGACTTCAATGAGATGGCGTTTCTGAATGGTAAAAAATCAGGAAAGACTTGCAACCTGGAACCATGTGTTGCTGTTTTGTTTTGTTGTGTTGTTTGTTGTTACTGTTCTATGGTGTTTTTTACTCTTTTTTGTACATTTTGTTTGCTTGCTTGCTTGCTTTATGACAGCAAAGGGGCTCTCCTGAAGGGAGTCAGTCTTTCCAAATCATAGTGTTTTCTTAAGAAAGAATCCAGCAAGTGGGAAGAAGAAATAATGAAAACTCAAGCCGTGCAAAGGTGACTCTCTGCTGCATGTGCATGACCGTCTTTTATTGAGATCTTTCGCCCGTGCTTGGCTTGAGTGAATGGAAATCTTATGTTAGCTAAGTTCAGACCCTGAGTATTTCTCTTTAAAGATTAGTGAAGTATTGGGATTGATGCACATTTACAACAGAACACTTCATGTAAATTGCAGTGTAAAAGAGGACTGGAAATTGATTTATTTTGTATGCTCACTGCACAAATTTCAAGGTCTCTAAAAATTGCCAGTGGCTTATGAAAAGCTATCCATACGAACAAACATCAGGCCTATATATTTTCCTCACTCCCCCTACTCTTCCCTCCCCCATTAATTTTTGATTTTATGTTTATGAGGGTCTGAAAATAGTCTAATTCTTTTCTATCTGGTTTGGGCCTATCTTTACCAGCTGGTAAATAGGAAATGTTCACTGTAGGAAGCCAATACTCTGCAGAGTGTAAACAGATGGAATCAATATAAAGTGACAAGTTAGACTGTGCTACTGAGAATACAGAGCCAAAACTAAGAGCATAACAGTCACGATACTTATTTTGTTCCAATTCATTTGGTACTGAATAGCACTTCATATATGCACAGCTGTGTCCTTCCGATTTTCACTTTCTTTCTTCTGGTTTGATGATGACAATTTCAAAGAAAAACTTTAATTAAAGATTTTACACAAAATGGCCCGAAGTAGAATATAGGGAAAATGAGCACTGATGTGTTTATAGCAAGAGAAGAATGTTTTTCAGGCATTTATTTTCTTCCTTTTTTTTTTTTTTTTTTTTTTTTTCTTTTAAACAAACAAAATCTGATGTATCTCTCTGTGCATAATATGTAAGATTGATAGATCTTTGCACATTGAAATCTTCCATTTGGAGATAAGGCACACAACTGTAACTCTAAAAGCTTCCCCATCATCCTTTTTCTTCCTTTTGTGCCTGTTACAGCAAGATGACATGACGGGCTAGAAATCCAATCTCTGCATGGGCTGAATGGAAGGGGACAAACAAAGGCTGCTACAGACAACTGTCAGATTATCCTGAGGTAGAAGACTGGAAGCAGCATGACTGAGGCCCTTCCTTTCCCTGCTCTGTCCATTTTTCCTGACACGGAGTACTGCACCTCTTCCACTCTTTAGAAAGGCATTTTGGAGATTGGATCTCATGCACAGTCCCTTCAGGAGTGGTTGGAAGGGTGGTAAGCTTCCAAGCTGTTTTACATTGCGGGGTTTGCCTTGAAAACACATCTGAGCTCTAGTGCCTTTGCCAGAGAGAGTGCCAGGTGTTATACTATGGGTTTTACTTTACTAATTTATGCATTTTTGACACATTTGCACAAAAAAAAAAAAAAATGGAAGAAAGTGGCATATTTTACTGCTCTGTCCTCAAATTATTCCTTGCAGCATGTTTCTGTAGAACACGCCACTGCTGCCATTAAATTTTTGCTATTTTTGCTTTTTTGGCAACTAATAACCCCAGATTTCCCATATGTTGTTTATTAGGGTGACTGTGCAGCTTTTATGAGGGGCAGTAGTCACAAGTTTGAACACAGATTTTTGATTCTGATCCTTGTATTAAGGGCAAGCAGCTTTTGTTTCCTGCAAAAGAAACGCTGGGTTTGCCTCAGGCTCCCCCATGCATATCCCCCTAAAGAGACAAGGCATTGAAACACATCTGTGCAGATCTTCTCTGTCCTGCCATTCAGCCTTCTATCTTCTCTGCAAAGTGCAATTCTTCTCCGAACTTTAATGTTAGGGGCCTGCTTGTCTCAGGGATTCCCTAAAACATTTCTCAGACCCATCAACACCCAAAAGAGTGTTTGATGTGTTATTGTAGGCAAAATTTAAGATTTTGGGTTAATGGGAATTCACGAAAGCCCTTTTCCAGATCTCCTTCTTGCCCTTGCCAAATGCCCTGAGACACCAAAGAGGTTCCTTAAAGCTGTGTGCGTGAAGCAGCACGTGATTCAGGTGATACCTTCTAAGCCCAGATCCATGGGACTTGTGGTTGCTGAGGAAAATGCTTTGATATACAGTGGTTGGCAATACTTGCATTACAAGCAAAATAAACTTCCTAATTTGCAACAGAAAATCTGCATAATGATATGTTTTAAACTTCTCTCTGTTACAATGTCTGTAGAGGATGTGTTTTCAATGGATATCTTTCATGCTCCTGATGTCTAAGAAAATATTTCTCCTGAAGTATAAGATGATATTATTTTAAATATTAATTGTGTTCTTTCTTCCCAAGGGATCCCCAAGTGCTTCATATGCATAAACGCCATTGAAATGCAGTCACTGCTGGGGTGGGGAGGAGCAGCCAGCTGGCATGTGTCAGTGACAACAGAGAGCATTATGCCAAAGACACTGTGGCAAAGCCTTGTGGTTGCTAAAAGTGCTGCGATATCACTAATTCTCTGGAGAACAAACAGGAACATTGCCTTTCTCTGCTGAAAGATATGGATAGCATAAACTACTTGGTACTTAGCTTATCTAACCTGTAAGGACAAGCGTTCCTGTCAAACTGGCAGAAGAATACACCACCAGTGCCAGGCACCGCAGTATCCAAACCTGTGTTTCATCCATTAAAGAAAACATTTTAATTAAGTCTGTTTACAGGCAGAAATGAATCAAGACTGCTGTACTTTTTCTCCATGAAAAGCTTGGAGTTGTGGTGGAAATATTTTGCCAATCACAGCAAGACAAGATACTGTAGCCTACTCTGAGGAAGTCTACTCCTTTTTTATTTGACTTTCCCTTGTCTTCTATCTATTACTGCAAGAAAATGACTTTTTATGAATAAAAGCTGTTTTTTTTTTCCTTCTTTGTGTCTTTAGCTAGATAAAAAGCTTTCTCCTCTTTCATCCTTTTTCACCAGGTAGAGCTGCCTAGGAGCAGTAACATCTGGTTTATTCATAGCTTCCCACCTTTGGGCAGCCTTTGCTTACATCAGCGGATAGGTATTGCCACAAATAGGCCTATTCACTCTGTTTAGACGCTTAGTAGTGGGAGTACTAGACTTGGAATCTCAACTGTTTCAATTAAATCGAGGCATAAGATCTTGGCTCAACTGAAATCCTGACTTCACTATGATCAGGATTTCCTCCAAGGACTTTCTTCCTCCTTTCTCCTGGTAGCACTGCAGAACACATGCAACTGAGCTAGCTTTAATTCTGCCTCAGGCAGCTGTGTTTGAATGAATGAGAAAGGAGCAGTGGCAGAATCTTGATGATTGCTGCCATTATGTGGGCCAGAAGGAACACAGCTACAGCCTGACTTTCCATTCCCGGGCTGTATTTGCAGAAATAGCAGTTACAAAAAGTGATGTTTTTAAACAAGGCTTTATTCTTGTGGGCTGAAAAAATTCAACGTAAGACAAAGTAAGCATGGAACCCTTAGATATTATTTTTATTGTCAGTTTTCAGTTTTTACATTTACTCTGAAGTCCAGCTTGCTGAAATTTTTCACAGACTTGGTGAAGAGAGCTGCAATTGCTCAATTGTTTAGTTATTAGTTTTTCTCATGTAAACTCTTTCTTTCAATGCCCCAAATCTTGATCTGTCATAATTTTTGAAGTGGAAAGGAAAAAAATACCTCGATATATGGAAGAGCAAAGAATTCACTTGGATTATGAAATGTATTGATACTTATGAAGTGCCTACCTACCTTCATCTTTGGTATTTGGTTTCTAGCAAATCTCTAGGCTCAGTCTTTCAAGAAAGATCATCCTCAGCCTACTGTTAAAAAATATGAATTGCATCTGAAACTCATTGCCTTGCCTAAAAGAGTTTTGAAGCTTACTAGTGCCATGTGAAGAGGAAACTGCCTTAGACCGTCACTAAATGCAAAATATTCGTTTCTTATAGTTATAATAAGATTTCTTACTGTACCTGGAAAGGTGATCCTGTATGATCAAAATAGCTATAAAACAGCTTTTTGTATTATATGCTAGCAGTTTTCCAGTGCTTGTATTTGTGTCGGGTGTGTCAGCTTCTCGTTTATTGAAATCAACTGTAATTTGTAGATTGCAATGAATGTGAAAAACATTATCAAGTGCTGCAGACTTTTTGGCTACAGCTATGCAGGATGGATTTGTAGACATACACTAAGGTTAGGAGGTCCAACCTTTTGGTGTGCCTGGGCTGCACTGAGTGAAGAGGAATCATCTTGTTCCGCATATTCATAATAGGTTGCATCAAAGGCAATGCCTGCTCTTTATTTCCATGGAAACGACAACAGATACGAACAGCACAATAACACTATTTGATAGAGCATATTCTCAACTACAAAACAGTATTTTTCAACATAGTCACCATCATTAACTGTGCATTTTCACCAACTATGAACAAGAGCTGCATGCTGCCCTTGTCAAAATCTGCACCAGTGGAGATGATCTGCTGTCACTGTTGCCACTGCTGAAAAGCAACACTCACTGCCTCACTGTGCTCACAGCCGCCGTTTGGTCTCCATAAACATTCAGCAAGCATTGATGAATGTCAGTGGGTGCCTTTTTTTCTGCATGGAAGAATTTAATGACACACCTTTGTTTCATTGGCACTTCCATGTCAGATGCCGTTTTAGCAAAGTGCCTCTCTGCTGCCATCCATCACATGGCAACATGTAATGGAATATTGGTGGGAAGGTTCAACCACTACTGCCATACCACCAACATCTGCCTCTGATATCGTGGACCAACATCATAACATAGGAGGCATTCATTTTGGAGCAGCCCTTTTGAAATACATAATATAGTTAATGTATATAAGTAACACTAAACCACAGTTTAGTGGTTTGTTGTAGTGATGTTTATGGGAGGACAGCTGGACTAGATGATCGTGTAGGTCCTTTCCAACCTTGTGATTCTGTGATCTTCCAAGAAGATCCTGGTGTCAGAGCAATTGACAAGCATTAATCTTGAGTGTACATATGATACTTCAGACATGATGGATACTTCAGACATGCCTCTTCTAGTCTGCATAGGCAGGAGCTGTAGCAGAGCTTGCTCTCTCAGAGCAGAGGAGTGAGAATGGGATAGAGCCCAAGATTTGCCTGTAATAGGGTTTGCAGGAAGAAAAACTGCCCAGGTATTCCCAGGACAGGGAAGGAGTATTGCCTTTGTGTCTTTGCTGACATATTTATGAAATTGCACTTGTTAACCAATCTGATGGAAACACTGACAGAGACTGAGTGATGGCAATATGTATGAACTGATGCTGTTAACATGCATGGAGATCAGCTACAAGCTGCATTAAGCCAACACAAAACTGAATCTCCATAGTCTGT
Organism: Excalfactoria chinensis; assembly: GCF_039878825.1. NCBI lineage: Eukaryota > Metazoa > Chordata > Aves > Galliformes > Phasianidae > Excalfactoria > Excalfactoria chinensis. Next base: position 65,859,699 of record NC_092825.1, on the reverse strand, counting down.
TTCCAAAGAATGTCCAGTGTTTTATAATTTTGAATGACTTTCTGTGGTGTCTATGAAATCCATCATGAAATACAGTTGGAAATAACATTTACTGGAAATGGATCTGAAAGAAAATTAAGCAGTTTAGGATGGTACTTTGTTGCTTACTGTTTTTTATTTGGATTTCTTTCTTTCTTTTTTTTTTTTTTTTTTCATTATGAGCAAATTCCAAAATAGTTTTTGTGAGTTCATATCACTTGGCCACGCTGTTACATTTTCTGTGTATTTTCTGGTTGAGATACTTTCCAGAATTAGAAATCAACAAAACCAATTAAATAATTTGGTACAGGCAATTACAGAACAGAAGCAGTACTTTTCTAAAGCAGGAAATCAAAGTAGCCAAAATGTTGCTTTATTTGATGATAAACCTTGTGTTTGGCATTGCAATCTAAAGGTAATAAATCTATAAAAATGTAACTACGCTTCGTAAGTACTGAATAATAAAAACGATCACAAAATTTTGCTTTAGGAGTTTTAAAGCTCTAAAATGATGAAATTGTATCAGAACTTCTGAAGCTTATCAAATAAAAAGAATGGTACAGAATGGTACCTGTATATGAAACCACAGAGTATCAGAAATAACACAGTTGAACTGTAACATCACACAACTAACAATATTACACAAACTAACTGAAATATTCTGTTGAAGAAGCCAAGGGAAATTGAGAGTGAATAAATATCTCTGAATTTCTTATCATGGATAAATCTTAAAGTCACTGGAAGTGTGTTGTTTTGTGTGTTTTTTTTTTTTCCCTAAAGTTCATTAATTTTAGTAACACATTTAAGGAAGGAATAAAATGCTTTTCTTTTGAAAGTGTAGTTAAAATCACGAGTCAAATTCATTTCTGTGCTGGTAGTTTTGCACTGATCCAGTTAAACCTCAAGGAAAACATAAAGCAGGTACGAGTACTGGTAAGCACACTCTTCTGTCTGCACATTTATTAATGTACAAAAGTTGTATTTCCTGTAATCATTATGCCTGAAAATAATATTGTCCAAGAGAGCAACTTAGATCAGGCTTGGTTTTGGTTGGGAAGGCACAGGCAGCCCAAGAAATTTGAATCCAAATGTACTCAGCTCTCTTTTGAGTATAGTTTAATCAACTGAGAAAGAACAATATTTTCTGTCATGTTGGGAACCTCATTGATGGTTCATTTGACCATTCCAAAGTTGTGTACTGCTGACAGTGGTGATAACAGCTGAGAAGTGGCAGAAAGCAGGCAGTAAACCAGTACGGATTTTTGGGTCTTCAATGGAATATTTGGATTCTCCAAATCAGCATCCAGGAAATTCTCTGTAGCAAAAATACCCGAGGGTCTCTCTCTCTCTCTTTAGTTTTTAGTACATTGTGGGCAGATAAGCTGGTTGGTGAAATAAATGCTAGCAGTCTTTCTAGTCTGTTTAGATGTATCTTCTTCCTAGTCCCTCCCTCAGACAAATGACTGGAATGCCATATACCAAAGCCTGCAGCCTAAAAAAGTCGGTTTAATCAGAAAGAAATTATTTTCTATTTTAGAGGTTCCCACTGTCTCGGTAAATCTAAAGGGCCCTGCTTCAAAGCTGTGGTTCCATGAACGCTCTAGGGTTCTGTATATTCAAGTAGCTTCTACCCCATATTTATTCCATGTATTTATCTATCTCATTTCTCTGGAAAATACAGCTTTAATAACAAAGGCCTGTGGATGTGGTTTTTAGAGAAAATGCATCTCATGTGATAGGACCTGGGACGCTCCTGTCCTTCATTTTTCTAGTGTTGAATGAAATGATCACAGAATCCACTTCAAATGCTTTTCTGTGCTGATATACAAGAAAATAACATTGTTCTTTGGACCAAGTTCTGCTGCTACTTTTCTTCCTACTGAAGTGTGGACTCTCGAACTTATTTCTGCTTTTGGTCTGCAGCTGTTTCTGATTCAAGCCAGAGCCCGATGAATATTTGCCTTGGATTGATTAACAATTATTTTTTCCCATAATCCTGCTATGGTTGTTCTGGGATATAGTTTTGAGTCTCTCCATTAGCTCTAATCGACTTTGGACTAGTCCTCTAGTTATTCAGAGGGCTTTTTCTGTCATGATCCTGATATAAGGCACTACCCATGCATATATTTTGGGCTGAGGATGCTTATGGTACAATCTGGGGAAAATATTCATTTTCAGAGATTGTATTTTGGATCTAGAAACTGCCAGAGAGTCCTATTTGTGCTCATAGCATTTCTTTTCAATAGGTCAGCCCAAACCTAGAGTGACAGAATAATTGTTTTATCTCACCAAAAGGATATTCATTTTTTACTGAAAAAAAAAACAAAACAACCCAAAACCAACCAAATAACCAAACAAAAAAGAAAACCCACCCAGAAGTTTAACAGTTGTGAAACCAAGTCTGTTAGGAAGACATAAGCCTTTTTAGATGGACCTCCCATCTAAGGATTTGCTTTATTATGTGAAAAATATAACTCTTCTTAAGAGCAGATCTGAGGTCCAGATCCTGGAACTTTTAGGCTTTCACATTTAGGCAGTCTTGATCAGCTAGTCCTAATGATCTGGAAAGTTACTAAGGTCTCATACCAGTGCTACATTATCCAGATTTGTGAGAAACAACACTTATTAAATATATATATGCAATTTCCTTAACATCGCAATAATATTGTGAATTCACCGCAGCCAAGTAATACGAGCCTTCATTTTAAGGTAAAAGACTGAAAGGATAGGAACAAATGGCATCCGATTTCTTTCTCTATGTGATAACTGGAGTTAATTTAAAAATCAGGGAAAGACAAGGGTACAGCAGTAATTTTTAAATATTGAACTTAAAAGCTTTTTCTTAAAAGTCACGTGCTTAAGACAAAACTCTCTCTAGGCACCTTTAATGTACTCGTGTGGCAGTTATGCAGCAAATAACTCAAGGTTATTTTCTTTGGCAGCAATTTCAGAGCAAATCTTTGTTCAAAGAATGATTTCTTATCCTTGAACAATGGACTGGATTCATAAAAGTATAATGGGTACATTTGTTTGTTTTTCAGTTTTAACAATTAGAGGGATATTTGTATATGTGTAAAAATAGCGAGTAGGAAAATAATGAATAGTTGTGCTTATGATTAGCTTGTTTTTATACTTAGGAAACCAGAACCTATTTCTACGTTTATTAGATGTGCATTGTCTGCTTCAGTTTTTTGAATCTTACTAACTAAAAGGTAATTTCAGTTGGAGAATTGCTTAAGGAATATATACTGAAATGAAAAGCAAGCTCAAACTTTAAAGTGTAAGGATGGTATTTAGCTTTATTCTGCCTGAGATATGTGCTAGACTCGTGATTTTTAAGAACTTGTGCAAAGATCTCCCATTGTGGGTCTGTGTAGTCCAGCTGTATTCATGGCACGGATTCCAGAACATTATGCCCACATGTGCTTAGATGGTCTTTTCAACACCAGAACTAGAATTGCTGCTCCAAAATGAATGCCTCCTGTTTTACTATGCTGGTCCATGACACCAGAAGCAGATGATGGTGGTATGTCAGTAGAAGTTGAAAAAACGGAAAAAAAGGGCACCCACTGACATTCACTGATGCTTGCTGAACATTTATGGAGACCAAACAGTGGCTGTGAGCACAGTGAGGTGATGGGTGGTGCATTTCAGCATTGGTGACAGTGATATGAAAGACAAACCATGCTCCAGATGGCTATGCAGATTTTTACAAGCATGACATGCAGACTCTTGTTCATTAGTGGCAAAAATGCATAGCCAGTGGTGGTGACTATTTTGGAAAATAGTGTTCTGTAGCTGAGCATTTGTTCTGTCAAATAGTGTTACTGTTGTCTTTGTGCCAGTTGTGATTTCCCTGAAAATAAGTAGGAGGCATTACTTTCAGAGTGACCTACTTAGCATTGAAGTTAAATGCAGCTGTTATCTATGTACTCTGAAAGACTGTATTTACAAGAACAGGGCTTAACAGAGTATCTGATCCATTGTTTTCATTGTTTGTGTTTTGTTTCAATCCAGTCCTTCCATCTTGGATGTACAGAGAAAATTGTGATCAAATGTACGTGTGCTGGACATTAAAAATTACTGGATTTTTTTTTATTTTTTATTTTTTTTCTGATGATAACTTATGAATTGGTTTAAGTTACATAAATACAGGAATGAACATGGTGAGAATAGAAATAAATAGTAAATTTGTTTAGTAACAAGAAGAACAAAGTAATCCAAAGGCTAACTTCAAATACTGCCAGCCTGTTACTCTTTCACGTAAATGGGAAGATAGCATCTCTATAGGGGGAAGCATATGATGATCAGAGCTTGGATTTTGGAGACACCCTGTGTGTTTGTTTTCCTCCTTCACTCTACAGAGAAGGAGGGTAAGAGACTGTCACTGGGAGTATATTCTTTGGTCAGAAAATTTATGCAAGTTAAGTTAATCATTGTGATGGTAAGAGCTGATAACTGGTGTTTTAAGGCATAGTTACATAGATCAATCAAGAAAAAAAGTTTCATAATGTGTGTTCTCTTTAAATGACCGTATGACAGCAATAGCAAGTCTGTTGATTCTTATCACCAGACAAGCTCTGGTCCAGTTTTGGGAGCTACCACTCAGACCAACTCAGTCTCCATGCATTGCATGTCCAGATTGTATCTCACTGCCTTGATAATGATGTGGCTGACTGTCATCACCACTGCATGATGGTGAGATCCTTGCCTATTCTTAGACATCTGTGCTCCTGTATTAGGGGCTGGAATGTGAGGAACTTTTACACTGGCAGAAGTGCAATTTTGTACCAATAATTAGTTCTCTATTTCTATTCACTAAATGGAATTGGCTATCCAGCCTTGATATATGCAGATCTATAATAAGCCATTTTGTTCAATACAACAGAAATTGCTTGAGAGTAATAATGGAAAGTTTCTAGAGTAGGAAATGCAGAAGTTTTCATGTGATAGAGTACAGAGTAAGTATGGCTTACTGCAAACTGTCGCTAACGTAGGATAATGACTGGAGAGTGTTCCTGTTTTGTAGTAAAGCCATGATAATTTGTATATATATCTGTTCTTTGTTGTAGGTTGTGGATTGGTGTTTCTTCTTCTTTTTATTTATTTATTTATTTATTTTGTAAATCAAAAATGGAGCTATAAACAAGGCAGAATTTCAGAAACTCCTCAAGTATTCTCAAGTATCATTCCTGATACTGAACTATGCTATTAACCTGATATTTCTCGCAGCATTTCCATGAAATAGAGATATTAGTCTTTAAATAGTCGTATCATACCAATGTTTTTCAAGTATTCCTTTTATTTTGAATGTCTGTGTGAAAAGTTTGTTCAAATTGGAAGCAAATCTATCCATTTTATCAAGCATTCTTTTACTGCACTTCACAGATGTCAGTCTATATATTCATTCTTTATTTCCATATGTACAGCTCACAGCTAGTCTTAATCTTAATTCCTTTAAAACTTCCTTGAAAATAAATTCAGAGATAATCCTCATCCTTTAATAAGACACAAAGAAAAGTCTTGAGGGGAAATAGGGTGCAAAGGAATCCCTCTCGACAAGGAGAAGAATTTAAGTCCTCCATGAATATATAACCATAACTTATATGCATCAAAACAAAGGTTTATGGTTTACTGTGAGTAACCAATGTAGGCCCATGGCTAGGATGGCATTATTGTTCTCCTTTTAGAGATGGGAAACTGAGGCAAGAGACAAGCCAATGGCTTAAGAAAATTTAATACTGGGAACAGAAATTCCTCTCTTTCAGTACCCCTCAAAACTGATTAGTTTATGGTGATCTTAGCAACTAATTATTCCTTCCCCTTTTGCTAATAGAGAGGTAAGAAGTCAGTGTTACAGTGCAGCTCTCTCTGTACTTGTTGAAATGGAATTTGAAAAATGGCCAACCTGGTTCTTCTTTATCACATTAATGGGCCCATACATCAGCAGCAGATCTTGGCCTCCCATGCTGATGCAAATAGCAGGGTACGTCTCTTCTCTTTTTTATGAGATCTTGGTTTCTACTCTGAAACTTTACTTTCACAAAATGTTAATGTCCCAAAGAGGGGCTTTATTTTCGTATGTTGACAGAGTCAAAACCTGAACACTTTCATGTTGGGTACTCTAATTCCCAGGACATTGGAAAACTGTGCAAAGAAGTCATCATTATGATTCAAGGGACGATGCAAATGCTTTAGAGCTTAATGTTAGCAGACAATCCACTTAGCCTTTGAAAAAGGAGTTTGAAAGGTGACCACATCATCTGGTGTTGTATCTTCACTAGGTAGACACATTCAAATAAAAAAAATAAGGCAATTCTCCTGCTATTAGCTTTTAGAACAAATTGATCAGGATTAGCTGGATGCATTTCTGTCGGAAAACCCTAAATTGACCGTGAGTTTAATTTTATTTAAACACTAATTATGGAACTAAATGCAAAGGAAGTTGAGAGAATCTTGATAGCCTGTGATATACAAGATGTTCTAATGGTAAACCGTTTCAACTTTAGAGTTTATGCATTCTCTTTATGGAACAGATTTTTGATTTTAAGACCTACATATTTCTGGAATTCATTATTAGGAAGGTAAAATGTGAACATGAGTCACAGCCCTGTTTTCTGTTGGGGATTGGAGGTAAATCCTACAATAAAATGTGCTAAACTGGTTCTGAGTTCTCTAGCAAACTGTCACTCTGAAAGGTAAAAACTGCTCATTCTTTCCAAGCAATTGGATACAATTTAAGTATGACAAGTGTATTTTTACGTTAACAGTTCCACTGCCGATCAGGGGTAATATCTAGAAAGTAACTGCTTGCAATCAAAGGTTAATTTCAAAGCTGTGGAAATTAATACCATGTGGGAATGAGTTCTAATTGCAAAATGCCATTCATATTTAATCCAAATGAAGCTGCTGCAAAATTTTAGCCTACTGTAACATCTAGACAACTTGCTACAGAGTTTAGGCATGATTTATCATAAGTTATGCTAGATTTTGTTTAAGAATACCATAATATTCTTATATTTTTGGAAGAGGAATGTATTTGTGCAGATATATTAAAATTCATGTTCATGTAGATGACCAACCAAATGGTGCTGTATCTTGGATTTGAATGATATTATGCAGACAGCTCACATGCTATAGACATAATCTTGTGCAGAGAAACGACACCAGAAAAGAATGTAATGGGGAGTTAAGAGACCAGGAAAAAAAAAAAAAAAAAAAAAAGTTATAGTTATTTACTCATTTTTCACAATCTTTATGTATGTATTCTCTTCTAAAGTTTTCATAAATATTTATTCAAATCACTGCAAATGTGATATAGAATAGCAGTGTTTTCATAAAGCTCTTTTCTCTTTGAAGTGGAACCACTACTATGCTAGATATGATGAGCTATAAAGAATTTCTGAGGAATTTTGGCCTAAGTACAGATACAGTTAAGCAAAAAACAAACAAACAAAAAACATTGCAGAAAACCAAATTCCAGATATGGCTCAGAAAAAGAGTGGAATTCTTGGGTACTTTTCTCTCTTTCCATCCATATCAATAGAAGTATTTCTGTTGGTCCTGATGGATCTAGTTTGGAATTCTGTTGGACTTTTCAGCCCTGATTCACAGCAATTCCAACTAGTACAGGAATGAGAAGAAAATCTCCTTTGGCCTGGAAAATTCTACCAACTGTGTGCTAAATCTGCCTTTAAAATCAAAAGATGATGCTTTACATGCAACAAAAAATTAAATCAGCACTACAAGCTCATGGATCCCAGATAGTGAATTTGTTCCTGCAGTTTGGAATCTTGTACCATGTTGGAACCTCATTTTTCACTCAGTACTCAATAATACCAAGTTTGGCATGTTATCTTTTACTCTGAGATGGTGACAAGATGGTGAATTTGAGCAGAGCGGGGATGTCAAGGTGATGACCCATGGAATTGTTGACCTGTCAGCTTCATCTCTGCCATGGAAGATCATGGAATAGATCCTCCTGGAAGCTATGCTAAGGCACATAGAAGGGAGGGAGGTGTTAAGAGACAACCAGCATGGCTTCACCAAGGGCAAGTCCTGCCTGAACAGCTTAGTAGCCCGCTATGATGGTCAACTCAAATGATTCTATGATTCATATTGGCAAAGAGAGAGAGTTTCTAGAAGCGCCTTCTGATTTGTTTTTATAAAACTAAATGTAATAAAGTTACCTATTAAGATTGTAAGGCATTTGAGTCAATGTTTTAAAAGAAATATTAAATGAAAAGGTACTTCCACGACAAATATGCACATAAATTGCCATCAATTTAAAATACTGATCAAGTTTTAAATACAAGAAAATACAAGTGTTTTATTTTTGTTTTAATTCTTTTTGTACATAACAATTTATGCAAAAACAAGAACAGCCTTGGGAGTTTCAGGTAGCTTTATTTCTTTGAAGATGAAAATGACACAAACTCTGCTAAATCAGTTCTAATCTGCCAGCAGGTAGAAATAGATGCAGAAGCAGGAAAAACTTCTTCTACAACCTTCACTAGGAAAAAGTTTTTGACAGCGTTTACCAGCTGAGTGTTCTGTAACAAAGTGTGGTCTGGAGGGCACCGAGAGGTCATTTAGAGGAAAGTTAAGGGAGTACTATTAATAATTCAGAATACTTTGATAGGTGGAGAAAACGAGCAAGAAGTCATGGGAATGCATGTGTACTATTCACAGGTTTCCTTGTTTGCTTCTGCAGCCAGATAGCAGAAGCAGTACTTCTGTTTTATTTTGCATGTTCCGATTTTGCTTTTTAGATTAACAGTGTTAAAAATAGTATTAGAACTCCAAATTCCTTGGGTTAAAACAAAATGTGAGTGTATTGAAGCTTGATGGCTAAAGTATTTCATAATGTGAATTGCTAGATTGCTCTGTCAGATAAAAGTAAGTAATGACTTCTCTGAGTAATGACTAGTTATCACGATTTGACAATTATTTTCTGACTTACATAAAATAAATTGTTAGTGGATAGGTGCTGCTGCAGAAATACATATATTTTCATATGTGGTAGCAAGCTTAGAACTGAGATAGAAGATGGAATAGGTATGACCAATGACCTCTTGTGATTTTTAGATATGATCTTAACTGAATAAAGTTGTGAGTGTGATGGATGAACATAACTGTCACTGTATTACTGTGTTTCGCCTGCTTTATACAAGGTGAAAAGAAAAAAGCTTTCCAATATTCACTCAGGTGTCTTCATGCTATGGAAATCCTCACTTAGAAGTCAGGCTATGTATCAGAACTGCATGTTTTACTAGAAACTGGGTTACACAGACCTGTAGCTGTTCTTTTTCAACCTTGAAAAGACAAGAGGGGCAAACATGCCTCAGGGACATTCAACTTCTTGACCTTTTTTTGTCTTTACTATCTTTGATATGGAGGTCAAGGCCTGGATTGGAAGTATGGTGCATCTCACCTTACAAGCACTCCCAGTGTTTCATGTTTATTTTGGGCTTTCTAAAATCTCTCCATACATTATCTTCACTCCGTGATTTTGGCAGTTCTGAATAAACAATAATCAGCTTAGAAGCAGATGGGGTACTTGTCAAAAAATGGTGGGGGGAGAAAAGCCTCAGGGATGCTTGTAGTATTCAGCAACCCAGTGTGAGCTAACGTTTCAGGAAAACAAACCAGACTCCTATTGTTTCATGAGCCTTATCAGAATCTGCAGTAAGTCAACTTTCAGGCTTTTTACAAGTCCCACAAGCAAAAACACATCCACATAGCTCTGTTGCAACAGCACATGAATTAAGAAGAAATAACCAAAGAGATGTGTAATATTTTTATACAACAAGCTATGTAAACTATTACATTTTTTTCCTAAAATTTTCCAGTATTCATTGTGCTAAGGGCCCATTTTTAATAAGAGGAACTTTGATACTAGGTTATGCGATTGATGGTTTTAAAATTACCGAAGAGAGATCAAGCAGGCTGATCCACCAAGTGTTTTTAGCACAGAATTTTGAGGCAGGTTTATTGTTTGAGAAACTTGTCTGACTTGTCATTTGAGAGTGTATGATTGGGAATACTGTTTTTCAGTGAGCTTATTAATTAAACATCTGACGGTCAGAGCATGCCAGGGTAACCTATTTGATCAGTTCACAAAGAGAAACATTTGAGAAGGTCTTGTAAAAAATGCATTATTGTTTTAAAAGCTTGATGAGCTTGATTTTTCTGAACAAAACTCCATAAATTGCATTCATTACAGCTGCGTTCAGCCTATCAGGACACTGAAAAAGCCTTCAGAGCAATTGATGTCAGTTGGAGTGCATTTGTGTCTTTGCATTACTTGAAGTCAGTCAGAAATATCTTTGTATTTCCCTTACCAAATGAAACTTTTCAAGAGCTAATGAATAGGTAAGAACTATATTTTCTTAGGGGGCATTTTTTTTAGTGGTGCTGTTTTATAACTTTGCTACTACTTATTGTGACTACCACCACTAGTTCATCTTATTTGTGCTTGTGTTGCAGTGCATATGGCACGGTGTGAAAAGCTGGTAAAGCTGGATATAAAGCTTGGGTTGTTTTTTCTTGTTGGTGGTGTTTTTTGTTTTTGTTTTTGTTTTTTCAGTAATGTATATAGGTTTAATGGAGTAGGAGCTTTAAGTTACTGCTTTCTTACTTCTATGTTCTCACAAATTTGTATTTAATATCCTAAAGGGAACATTACTGTCTTGCATTCAAATGACTAGGGATGTGGGATGGTGTGAATTTGCTTGAAGAACAGCTTTATGACTGCTAGCACCATAACTGCACAGTAATAGTGTGACTCTACAAGCCTCTCCTTTCAAAGTATACTAATGTGGCAAGGAAAAGAAAGGGAGAAGTACAATTAATGGCAACGAATGAGCTGATGCTGAAAGCTTTCACTCTGCCCTGTTCATTGTTTGCCACTGAGAAAGGCCACTGAAGGGACCCTCCTGTGCGCCGTAATGAATAAATTTCATACCTTGAAATGTCAGTGTAAACTAAATGTGGCAAATATTTTTTGTGCATTTGCTGTGACAACTGAGAAATAATGCCAACTGCTGGATTCGACAGTATGCTATTTTACTTTCACCAGGCACCTTCTCAGTATTACTACCAAAACTCAAATGATCTTGTGGGCACTATAGTATACAGAAGATAAATGAATCGAAAACATTTTCCTGCCTTGCCTATTGAATCTCAGCAGATCTGAGTTTGGGCTGTGGGATGCTTTCCGGAATCTGATTTCCTAAACATTATTTCAGTTCGTTTATGTAGACTAGCTTCCTAAACTCGTATTTCCTTTATAAAGCCAAAATATCATAGGAATGGATGTTTTTGTGGCTCTTGGCTAAATGTAGACCAGGATCTCTCATGATTAATCTTTTATACTCAGAAAGCAAAAACTGTGAGAAGGAAACTTCCAGGATACACTCTGTACTCCTTGGCAACATTGCCAAGGGCATATGGCCAAAGACAAGGGAAGAACAGATTAACTCTTACACACCAATTTTACTACAAGATACTGCTTGAGCTTACAAGGTACCCAAACCACAGAGTGTGAGGAGGCCAATGACTAGATCCTGCATCACTGCTTAACGTTTCCACAGTTCATAATTTATATGGAAATTGCTTGAATAATGCAATCATCCATATAAATAAAGGGCAGAATTATTTTTTCTTTATATGAAATAGTTAGCTGTAAGGACCTCAGTGCAGATATGTTTTACAGCAGCAGGTGCTGTTGGAGAGTATCATCTGCACTAACCATATTGCTCTGTGTTTGTCAGATAAATCGTGTTTGCTTCTAGTCATTCACAGTATGATATAACAGTGATGGACTATTGCTTTGTCAAAAAATGGCTATTATAGTTCTTTCAATTCATGTCACTTTCACGTTTAAATCTTCAAGTAAATCTTGCTCTTAAAAGCAGTTACATAATGGAAAGATTTCTGCATGTGTTCTTCCACTGGAGCCTTCTCTAGCATATGAAAAATATGGTGACATTTTAACGATGCCATAAACAGAAATGTTTGAGCCTGTGTATGATGTGTCTCTCAGGTGGTACTTCTCAGAGAACGTGATTCAGAAGATCTACCAGCTGAAGGGAATGACGGAAGTTCTTCATAGTTATCTAATTCTTATAACAATGTAGCTTCACTACAGTTGAAAATAAGTGTAATAGTAATTGATGGGCAAGGGACACGATTCAAGGTTTTTAGGATTATATTTAAATAACATGACATGTGATGTGTCAGGAAGCTGTTTATAAGAAATAATACACCATAGCATTTTATGGATGTTGGAGGTATTTACATCTCCTGGGCTCCTGTTAAGGAATTCAGGCCCATTGAAGTTGATGCAGTTTTGCCTTAGACTTCAGCAAGGGTTTCATCCTTTACACATTTAGGACAAGATCATCTACACACTTCTCTCTCAGTGTATGTTCCCACTGCAGCAAGATCAAATACACTGGAGGCAAGCCACTGAAGTGCACTTTACTTAAAGGGCATCTCTCAACTGAGACCCAGCTTCCTGGAATTCCATAGTTTTTACTTTCGAAAACTGAGTCAGAAATAGAATGTTGTGAACTTGAGACTATACAAAAAGCGGTATTAACTGAAGGAATTAATTTCAGTGTTTTACTATTGCCACACGAGACACATTTCTGATTGTGTTTTAGCGTTTTGCTGCGCATTATATCTCTTCACAGGTGATGGGTTAGTATGGCGTTCTTGTTGACAAATCATACACCACCAGTATGAAAGCAGTCTAAATGAAGAGCCATTTTCTTGACTCTACCCAGATTACCGAGATTTCTAGTTGGTGAATATAATTTGCGATGTAGAGAAACTCACTTGTCACTTTGTCAGGATTTTTCTAAAACTTTTTCTGTTACCATCATGTTTTCTTTCTTTGATTTAAGATTTGTATGAAAGTACCAGATGTTGGGGTAGTGATGACTGAGAATTTTTCAGTGGGAAATGTTTGGTGAAAAATCACTGTGAAGTGATTTATCCAATGATTTTGTTGGACATCCATGTTGTTACAGCTCTAATCTATCTTCTTTCTTTCTTTCTTTCTTTCTTTCTTTCTTTCTTTCTTTCTTTCTTTCTTTCTTTCTTTCTTTCTTTCTTTCTTTCTTTCTTTCTTTCTTTCTTTCTTTCTTTCTTTCTTTCTTTCTTTCTTTCTTTCTTTCTTTCTTTCTTTCTTTCTTTCTTTCTTTCTTTCTTCCTTCCTTCCTTTCTTTCTTCCTTTCTTTCTTTCTCTTTCTTTCTTCCTTTCTTTCTTTCTCTTTCTTTCTTCCTTCCTTCCTTCCTTCCTTCCTTCCTTTCCTTCCTTCCTTCCTTCCTTCCTTCCTTCCTTCCTTCCTTCCTTCCTTCCTTCCTTCCTTCCTTCCTTCCTTCCTTCCTTCCTTCCTTCCTTCCTTCCTTCCTTCCTTCCTTCCTTTCTTTCTTCCTTCTTTCTTTCTCTTTCTTTCTTCCTTCCTTCCTTCCTTCCTTCCTTCCTTCCTTCCTTCCTTCCTTCCTTCCTTCCTTCCTTCCTTCCTTCCTTCCTTCCTTCCTTCCTTCCTTCCTTCCTTCCTTCCTTCCTTCCTTCCTTCCTTCCTTCCTTCCTTCCTTCCTTCCTTCCTTCCTTCCTTCCTTCCTTCCTTCCTTCCTTCCTTCCTTCCTTCCTTCCTTCCTTCCTTCCTTCCTTCCTTCCTTCCTTCCTTCCTTCCTTCCTTCCTTCCTTCCTTCCTTCCTTCCTTCCTTCCTTCCTTCCTTCCTTCCTTCCTTCCTTCCTTCCTTCCTTCCTTCCTTCCTTCCTTCCTTCCTTCCTTCCTTCCTTCCTTCCTTCCTTCCTTCCTTCCTTCCTTCCTTCCTTCCTTCCTTCCTTCCTTCCTTCCTTCCTTCCTTCCTTCCTTCCTTCCTTCCTTCCTTCCTTCCTTCCTTCCTTCCTTCCTTCCTTCCTTCCTTCCTTCCTTCCTTCCTTTTTCCTTTTTTGAAGTATACTCCTTTTCATTTAGATATAATCATAAGTATACTTCCAAGAAGGCATGCAGTGTTGTTGTTTTTTTTCTACTCACTTTAACAAATATGTTGGTATATTGTAGTAGATAAAATGCTGGATTACCACTCTAAAAATGCTTGCAGTTTTTCTAACCCTGCAGAGGAATGGTATCTGTGTGTGTCAGTTTTTCCACCTGTAGCATCTAAATAATGGGTGTCCAGCCTTTTGACTTGACTGGGCTGCATTGAGTGAAGAGGAATTGTCTTCAGACAAATACACACACATTGCTCCAAAAGTAACGCCTCCTATTTATTTCCATGGATGTCCTTCCTCAGGTTTTATTCCCGCTGACTGTAATGAGCTTTGTCTAAATAAGACTTCCCTTAATTTGATCCACGAAACTTACTGCTGGGAAGTTCCCCGTCACCCCCTATGTGGGCCTGACACATCCTCTTCCAACTTGCAAGAGAAAAGGCTGTGTTGGACGACGAGTAAAACGTGAAGAGCTCCGTGATCCATTAGCCATCTGCAGAATGGGGGAAAACACCATACCTTGTGGAACAATCAGTGGCATCACATATTACAGTGAATCACGACAGACCTTAGAATCATATTAGCATTTCTTCCTAAGTTTATGTCAGCTCCCAAGATTTTGGCAACTGTAATTGCCGAAGTCCAACAGGTGAGTGTAGGACTTCTGAGAAAGGAGGTAGAAGTGGAGACACCTGTTGCTCTGATAGATGTACCATTGGCTAGTTGCACATTTTCATGCAGAATTACTCTCTGCTGCATCATTTGAGTGATTTAGTGGACCGCAGACATTTGAGTGGGATGGGATCTCAGCTGGGGGCTCAAAATAACAGTTGTTATCTTGGCCTTAATTTTAAAGGTCATCTGTTATTTCACACTGTCTCATATTCGTTTATCCTAGACAATAATCAGAGATGAAATATTTCTTCTTTCTACAGCTATTTTTTTTTTTTTTTTTAATTAACCCAACCCCTCAGTAGTACTGCTGGTAAAGAAGGAATGAGATGGTGAAATGTAAATGTCAGCACTGCCCCTACCTTCATTTACCTCGGTATTTTGGTGCTTAGTCCTTCCCAGTCCCTGTTCTGGGCTCCGGTGCAACTGTGCTGCTTAGGTACTCTAAGGTGTTTGTCCCTTGAGCTGCTGAACGTGGTGCATGCACTCTGTTCTTGTGCAGGAACACTGTATACAGACCAGCTCCTTTCCCTCCCCTCAAATACTCTGCGTTGTCTTCAGTTTCAGACAGCCAGAGTTAATTCTGTGCTTCCAGTAACTTGTGTGTTTTGCCTTCTTGCTTGAGCTTGAGAAACTGCCATAGTCCTGAAACTGGAGGTTGTTTTGTTTTGTGGTTATTGTTTTCTTCTTTGTTTGTTTATTTTGTAAAAGACTCAGAAAGTCTTGCATGCCTCTGATTTTGTCTGGATATTTTTTAGCTTTGGCCTTGGCACTTTGGATTAGCAAATACTCTAAACACCATCTGACACCATTCTAAGGAGCAATAGAAGTTTTAAAAGCTTTTCTGAGATTATTAGAGTAGCAAGTCAGTACGTTTCTGATAATACATGAGGGATGTAGTTGCCTATGAAGAACTTTGTGAAGTAGGCTTTTAGCCATACTCACTTGAGCCTTTCTACAGTATCACTGACACTGAATAGGAAATACGCCAATAATATGGATGGTCATGGGATCAGTTCCTTATTATTTTTCAAATAATCATTCACTGAATATGATACTAGTTTAACTCCTACTGTTTTTAACACAGTTTAACACTTACAATACTTTTGGAGTTTTCAAGTGTGGATGCAATCAGCACCATAATATTAAAGAAAAAAACAAACATACATTCCCTTTAGTTAGTTCCTCCACTGTTATGTGTAAATAATGAGAAGGGATGCATTCTAGA
Organism: Excalfactoria chinensis; assembly: GCF_039878825.1. Taxonomy (NCBI): domain Eukaryota; kingdom Metazoa; phylum Chordata; class Aves; order Galliformes; family Phasianidae; genus Excalfactoria; species Excalfactoria chinensis. Next base: position 65,843,770 of record NC_092825.1, on the reverse strand, counting down.
CATCTGTAATGTGAACATCTACATCTGAACTGCTCCTCCTAGACTCCATTTTATAGTCACTGGAGAGAAACAACGGGCAGGATTCATCTAACTGGTTTTAGTTATGTACTTTAGAATGAGATAGATGAATTCTGTCCTGAAAGTGCTTGTTCTTCCCAATGACTATAAAGGGATAGTGTGACTTGCTCAGGTGCAGGCATGTACATATGGTTAGATGAATTCTCGCTTGGGGTCTAATTCTTCCACAGCTAGACATTTGGAACTGAGAAAATAAGTTGGCTCAGTTTATGTTTTTAGTAACAAAGAAAAGCTATGGAAGTTTATTCTAAACATGAATGTTGCGCATGCTGATATTGTACTGATGTTGTAATGTTTCTACTTCAAAATTCTCCTTGGAACACAGTGTTTTCATCAGAAAATCCTTTAAAACTGTTTTCTTTTTCTCAGGTTTGGACTGAAAGCAACGGGTAGAATAGCTTGGCAACAGTTTTTAGAAAAACTCAGAGATCCTGGAAGCACCTTTGAAAGCAGGCAGGAAGGTAAGTAGAAAGTTGCTTTTTTGTGTGAGTTCAGAGTAATGTGTGGCACACATGGTTACTGAAAATGAGGAGAGAGCATCCATTTGGTGATCGCCCTAGATTAAATTCAGTTAAATAATTTTTTGGCAGTGCTTTGTCTAAGTGCGGAGACTTATTTTGAGTCCCTGGAGCCCTAATGAGGTGATTTATTCTTTCTGCTCTAGGAAGAACATGTTGAAGAGAAGAGAGTAAGGCATGAAAGCACTGCTAAGACCGTCTTTTTCCTATTGCAGAGTAAATCCAGCTAGATGAGATGAAGCTTTTCCCAGTGGCACTGTTCTCCAGAAGCTGTGTGGATACATCCCAGATGCTTATCCCTCTTTAAAGCAGACATTCCTTATGCCTGATGAAGTGAAAGCAGTTATTTTTAGGTGTTGCCTTGGTTAACCACTCTCACAGCTAACCGTTTGTGTCTGTGTCAGCTTTAAAGCAGTCTCGTGGATGCCAGTCTTTGTTTTGTTTTACAGTAGCTTGCAGAGTCTGCTGTTCGAATTTATTTAACATAGCTATGTGCAGCCTGGGACTAAATAATCTGTAACAACCTCTCTGATAAACAGAAATTATTGACCTCCTAGAGTTTCTCTGGAAGTCATGTTGGCCGGTTTTTTAATCATCTCTGTGGCTCCCTCTGAACCCCTTTCTAGTTTTTCTGTATATTTCATGAAATGTTATGATAGAAATGAGAATTGGTGCTCTCACAGAAGTTTTACTGGTACCAGAAAAGTAAATAAAATAACTTTTGAGATACTGCTAAGTGTTCCCTTGATTCTACACACTAGGATTGCCTGAATCCCTGAGGCCTAACATCATGCTGGCAATTTATTTATGCTTTGATTGTATGTTATGACCTGCAAATCTTTCTGAGTTACTGCTGCTTATAATTAAGATTCCTCTTTGATTCTGGCCTATTTACTTCATTTCTCAATGTAGAGCTTTATTAGAAATCTTGTCCTTTGCTCTTATTATACCTAGACATGCTGTATCCCTGGTTTGTTTCATGTGTCATCTTACTATTCATTTTTTTCAGTTACCTATGATCCTCTCATGCTTAAAAGTTTTATTTTTTTAGGTTATTTGTACAAATACATACGGAGAGAGTGCGAGAAGGTGTGAATGCTGTGTTTTGTTCTGTTTATACACAGTCACACACAGATACAAGTATGTGCATATATATGCATAAGAAGGATGCAGATCAGTGGCTGCAAGACCTCACTGAAAATAGAACTGCTTTAGAATAGATTATCATCTACAGTTCCATGTGCAAGTTTCTGTTATCTGGTTTATCTCCCACGTTTGTTTAATATCTGCTATTTGATTCTATACTGCTCTCATTTCTTAATCAACATGCATGCTTTAAGACATGAGCAAAGTATACAGTTCCCAGAACAGCAGACTGCCCCAGGAGAGCAGCTCAAATAGAGACCAGATACAGTTGTTGGCTACCACCGCCAAGGGAGGGATCCAGATGTGTCAGTTTGCAGCTGTTGCTACCCCTCTGTTGACTGGGACAATTAGTTTTTTTCTGTGTTGGGCATTATGCCCTGTTTATGCGATGTTCATCACCAAACCTATCTCTGTGTTCCCTCTTTCCTCAGTCATCTCCCTGCTCAAGGCTGTCCCCGGGCCCAAGTGGTTCACTGCCTCTTTTTGCCTACCAGTCTCTCATCAAATGTAGTAGTTCCTAGGTAAAAAGCAATGTGATAGTTACTGGCTTCGACATTTAGTGCATAAAAAAATATCGTGTGACATATATTGAATATCATGTGATCAACACAATAAAAGTCTTTTTGGATGCCATATTTCCTTTTCATGCTAAGGTCCACATAGTAACATTTAGCAAATACTATTAATCTGCTCAGCTCCTGTTTGCAGTAGTGTAACAGAGCACTGATCTCACCTGTGAACTCATTACTGTATGTTTAAATGTGTGTGAATCTGTAGTTTTCTTAAATACTGATGCAGTTCTGAGAGCAGGTTTTCAGCATCTGAAAAAAAAAAAATAGTATAAACCAAGTAAAGAAATTTTATCATGTCTTAGAGTTAACAGGAGTAGGTTTCTTTCCCTATTTATTTCGGGAGATAGGAATAGATTTAAACTTGAGCTTCTTCTGTTTCGGGTCGTAAAATAAATTCAAATTCTTATCTAAAAGGTTTTAATAGGTTTATTCAGCATGATTTGGATTCTTCGTATCGCTGCCCAGCTCATGGGCAACTGCCTGAAGCCTTTTTCTTCCAACTAATTTTTTTTTTTTTTTTTCCTGAGCTGTTCTTGTCATGTTGGAATAAAAAATGCCACTAGTTCCTTGCTGTTAATCCATATTCTGAAACCAAATCCTAACCTACTACTAGCACTTTCTAATGTACAGTCTAGAATTACAATATTTCCTGTAACTATAGCTACAAATTTGACTTTAAAATGTCGAATCGGATGTTTCATAAAAGATGAGTGAAGTTCCCTTTGATGTCCTTCGTCAAGTTCTGCAATAATTTGTGATCTACTTTAAAACTGACATTCTCATTAAAAAAAAATCAAAAAAACAAACAAAAAAAAACATAAACAAACAAACAAAAACAAAACCACCCAAAAAACAGTTATGCAAATGTTTCAACACCAAGGAGTTAATAGTAAAGCAAACTGTCTAGCTTCTAGGGCGCTTTGGAAACATTTATCCGTATATCCTGAAGAGCAGAAAGAAAAACACTAAGAATAATCTGAGTTGGCAATATTCAATATACATGAGTTGAGCTTTGAGCTTTGTTTATGTGGTTTGTTATCTAGTCATGATTACTATATGCTTATTCATCCCACCATAAGGAGCGCTCTTGTTCTTGACTGCATGTGATGTCCCAGCCACGTAAGGCATTCTCATTTGCGTCATTTGAAAACGTGTCACTGTCGTTCTTTCAGAGTCTTTGTCATCCTCTTTTGAGGAGAAATTTAGAACTGTGGTACTGGGTTGTCATCTTTCATCTGCAAAATTTCATTACTTTAAAATCTTTACAAACAGATATGTATTTTTCTTTAAAGAGATTGTTTATCTCAGGGCAAGGAAGTTTGCTGTTACTGGAAAGCCTATTAACTCAAAGTTCCTAGATGCATGAGATTCCTAACAGAATCTGAATTGTTTTCTGCCTTGTGCTGAAGCCTGGCATCAGGTAAACTCTGGAGTGTTCCTTCAGGTGCATAGTTACTAGTTTTAGTATTGTATCATAATGCAGCTTGTTGCAGTTGACGTACAAATTGAAGATAGGCATAAATATATGCAGGATAATATTACACCTTAATTTGAGATGCAGCATTTTGGAAAAGAAGGGTGATGACTGACATAAGTGTGTACATCCAAACGTGCTGAGTAGCAATGAATATATATCCCCGTGGTCCTTGTGCACGTAGGAGAAATGACAGACAAAGGGAATCTGTTTTGATGAGAGGATAAAATTAGTATGATATGTGTAGTTAATTAGAATTATAACTGCGTGGTAATTATTAAGAGCTCACATTTCTATAATGTACTATACTCTATACATACAGATATTTCCATTTGGAGTTTGTCATCTGACAGATTGTAACGTGTGTCTGACACTGACATGGTATCCAGCCTATTGCTGCATAGTTCATTTTCAAAAATAACTTAATCTGACTTTCCGTAGAGTCTGAATTGCCTTTTTATGTCTATCTTTAGAATGTGAACTTTTGATAAGGAACTGTCTGTTTTCACCAGTTCCGTGGCCTTCCCAATGTACAGAACTATGCTAAAATGCCTTTCTGTCAGCTTTGATGGAATGCCATGATATGTAAGTCTCATGCAGCGGATGAGGTGATTGTCCCTGAAGTGCACAGCTGGATTTTTTTTTTGTTGTTACTTTGATTTGCTACACATTGCGCTTCTTAAATTGAAGACTCTATTTCCGAATCCAATGAGCAAATAATAGACTGAAAAAAAATTAAAGCTTTCAGTCTGGTTGACACAAGCAAAATGAGCGCAGGGCATATCTTCAGAAGGGCTGTTGGCATTTTTTATTAGGTAGTTTTATATAGATGATGTATCGCAATTCCTTTCTAATATAATTACATAAAAACCGTTCTCCTTAGCTCTGCAGTATATCATCTCTACACATATATATATGACCACAGAAAGAAAGAATTCACCCAGCAATTTATAAGAAAAGAAATCAGTGTCACAGATTGCAGTGGATAATAATCACAACTGCGGCATTCAGGCCATCATTCACTAAGTCTCCTTACTACGTGGCATTAAGTCATTTACTGAACTGGGTCTTTACTGAATGAAATTGTTAACAAAGGGAAAGGTGTTTGAGATTGTAGAAAGGAAAGACAGGCTGAAACAACCATTTAATCACCAGCGTCCAGAGGCTCCTACATTGAAAGAAAGACCTGTAAGAATTGCTTATCTTTCAACGTAACATACATAATGATTTTTTGTGGTTGGAAAGAACTAGTGCATCTCCATTCACATCGCTGATGCTGGAACTGAATTAGATTATGATCTGGGAAATTAAATTAAGCTATTTTAAATAAATAGAATTAAACTGCAAGTTAGCCAAAACACCAAACATGAACAACTCAATAAACACAGATGCAGTATACCTTAGCTTTCACATATTTAAATTCACAGGTTTAAACATTTGCATCATAACAGATATTTCATCTTCATGGGTAAGATATACTCATTCTGTATAATTGTTTCTTATGAAGCACAAGCTATCTTTCTAGCTCCAGTACCAGATTCCCTAACTTATTTACCGGGGGAGGTAGGTATATTATCAAGTTTTGTTTCCATATGATTTAATGCAGTGACAATAGTCTCTGAAGAAAATTCAAATAGCAGAAAGTAGTTTCAGAAGACCATTATCTTTTGATTGCAAAACTTTAAAGTATTTCCCAGACCAACTGATGAAGTAAATAATTGCTCATCCTCTATATTATTACTGCCACCCAGGATCTCTGTGGGGGACTAAAGGGAAACAGAATTTTCTTAGGGTGAATTTTATGAACAGAAAGATATTTGTCTAGTGCTTATCCAGGAGCTGAATCACTGAAGGAACTATTTACTTCTAATGTTTCTGTTATTGTTCCAAAGACTTTATTCCCCTTGTTTTTTTTCTCTCCCTCCATTATCCTTCCTTAGGTTTTTTCATAAACAAACGATTTAATAATGATAAAAAAAAGTTAAACTTTTTCATAAACACATTTATAAAATGCAGTAGACAGTCACAGATAAGTGTTGATACAGACCTTTATTTAAAACTCTCCTACATAAATTATTGATATTACTTGCCATGGGAACTGAGAGAAAACCTGTGTTTTAAGAGGAACAAAATAAAAATATCTGGATTCTCTTGCATGCATACATCCATTGCCTGTTACCTTACAGTCTAATTACGTATCCTTTGGCATGACAATGTGACAGGACATCAAGCTCTTAGCCAAAGATTCTCCCTGAAAGCCGGTGCTCCCTTGGTAGCCAGGTCAAGAGTGCCAATAGACCCAACCTAGTGGCACAACTGATAGAAAAACTGCATGTTAAGATGCAAAAGGAGCATGAGAAAAGAAAGGCAAAGTCCATGGGTAGGTCTCAAATGTTTTGAATTAACACACTACTGTTAAGATTCAGAATTTCTCAAGGTTCACCAAGTGCTTACTGATTCCAGATCAGATAAGGAACGCAATGCAGCTGATAAGCTGACCTGAATTTGAGCTGGTCTGTGCAAATCAAGTTTATGTTTTCATTCACTGGTGGCACAGTTTATCAGCAAACTAAATAATCTATATCAAGGTAATGGAAAGGTCGTTATAATTTCATTGCACAGTTTTAGACATGAGGAATAATGTGTTAGTATCAGCACTGGTTTAATAAATGGTAAAGATTTACTCTTTTTAATGCATGCCAATGCATGCTTTCTTTTTTTTTCTCTTTCTTTCTTTTTCTCTTTCTTTCTCTCTTTCTTTCTTTCTTTCTTTCTTTCTTTCTTTCTTTCTTTCTTTCTTTCTTTCTTTCTTTCTTTCTTTCTTTCTTTCTTTCTTTCTTTCTTTCTTTCTTTCTTTCTTTCTTTCTTTCTTTCTTTCTTTCTTTCTTTCTTTCTCTCTTTCTTTCTTTCTCTCTTTCTTTCTTTCTTTCTCTCTTTCTCTCTTTCTCTCTTTCTCTCTTTCTCTCTTTCTCTCTCTCTCTCTCTCCTTCCTTCCTTCCTTCCTTCCTTCCTTCCTTCCTTCCTTCCTTCCTTCCTTCCTTCCTTCCTTCCTTCCTTCCTTCCTTCCTTCCTTCCTTCCTTCCTTCCTTCCTTCCTTCCTTCCTTCCTTCCTTCCTTCCTTCCTTCCTTCCTTCCTTCCTTCCTTCCTTCCTTCCTTCCTTCCTTCCTTCCTTCCTTCCTTCCTTCCTTCCTTCCTTCATTTTTAAAGAAGACGAAATGATCGCAAGAAATGACTTTTGTCATGTTTCTCACTACGTTGCGTTTCAAGTCAGAGATAAAGACTTACAAGAGCTAATCCAGATCAGACTGGACACCTTAGGTATCGTGAATTTTTCAGTTCATTTGAAGAAAAAGAATCAGTGGTGAGGGTCATTTCTTTAATAAACTTTTCTATATTGACTGAGGCCATTTTGTGTTTTATTAAAATTCACGCTCTGCATACAGTTTTTGTCTGTGTTGGTATGTTCACCTACTTCCAACAATGTAAATCCTCTTCATAATCAGTACTTCTGGACACTTTCTGCTGAGTTATCAGCTGGGAAGCAGCCTCATGCTTAATGAAAGTTTTTGAAATCCCAATCAGAATCACTAGCTTATGTATGCGTATACTGCAGATAAGGGACAGGAATAGTTCTCAGCTTTCAGGTGTCAGATATGTTTCACTGAGATTTTGTTGTTTCTTGTTTTATCTATTATACTTTTATATATATGTGTGTGTGTGTTTTATATATATATATGTTAAAAATATATGCTATATGCTACACAGAGGTTGTGTATTTTCCTGAGAACAACACTGACATCTTCTGAATCTACATTCTCCTTACAATGTTTTCCTTTCAAACCGTTCACTGTGCATTCATAGGGACTACACACAGAGTCCTGCAGTCAAAACTTCAGTTCACCCTGCCAGATCCCTTTGACAGAGATAAGTCAATACATTTTTGATTAGCAAATTATTCTAAGAAATAACCTAAGCTGCAGTTTGTGGTTTGTATAATTCTTCATATTACGACAAAGCTGTTCATAATTTTCAGTATCACTTCTCTTAGGTTTGCATTAGTATATCAACTGTGTAACCTCATGTTTAGCTTTGTCTTGAGTAGTCTGGACAGTGTTTTGGAGAGATACAAAAGGAGCACAGTAGTGTCAAGAGGTAATAGATGCAGAAAAAGAAGGTTGCATTAAACAGCTCCGATCATGGATCCAACAATAGCTATATTTCATGCATCAGCTCAGGTCCATTCTAGCTGCTTTTGAGTAGAAGGCAGGTAAAGGAAATGTTAAATATCATGGATCATTGTCGCCTTGGGATGAGATACAACATGGGATAACACAGTAGCCACATATTACCATGTCATCCCTAATTTCAAACCCAGTATGTGATTCTGCTCTGAGGAGTAGATCTGTTCTGGACTGCTTTTTTTCCCAGGTTTCAATGAAAACAACTGCAAGTAAGCCTGAGTGTCTGGGAGTCCTTAGTTTTTGTGTACTGAGAGGTAACTCCAGCTTCATCATTGTGTCTCTTTTTATATAAAAGGCAGGTTAAAGGTTGTAGAAGAGGACAGCTCTTTTAAGAAACCACTTTCATCATTCCTTTAGGAAGATAATCAGTTAGAGGACTCTGAGAAAAAGTAATGGGCAAAACCTGGAACCAACTTATGCTCCCAGAAAACAAGACAATCCTGAAAGCTTCTCCACCTCCTTCCTTTCACCTGACAATGCATAGTACAGGGCTTAGTCAGATGTGCAGTTTTACTGTTAGATCTCAGATTTACCATCAAAATTGTGATTCTGGTTTTATTTCTTCTCAGAACTTTTTGTTTTTATTGTACTCAATTTACAAGTGAATAAAAGCTTCTATTCTAACTGCCGGTACTACAGGCAGATCCCAAAGGAACTTCAATAAGACAGTTTTTGTCATTACTTTCACTGAATCACATAATTGTTTGAGTTGGAAGGGACCTTTAGAGGATCTGCATTGAACAGGGACATCTACAGCAAGATTTTCCTCCTGTGAAAGCCCATTGTCTTCAAATTATGCCTTGAGTAAGTTGAGTGTCTCTTGCAAGTCATTTAGTCCTAGTGAGCTGGGTTTCATAGAACTGTGGAGAAATAGTAAAAACTCATCATTTCCAGTCATCAGGTATGACTCTTCACTTAAAAAAGAAGATCAATTAAGTGAGATACTCAGCTTCCTGCACAGTTACTTTTTAGCCAGTTTGCAGAACAAACATGTCCAAAAGTAAACCTGGGGCCTGAAGCTGCATCATGTTTTGGAATCAATACACTAAAATTGTTTTAGTTGAAAATAACTTTCTGTTAACTCAGATGGTTCCTAAATGACGTAGTAGAAAATAGATTTAAGAAGTCTGTTCTTCTTGTTCTACATTCTAAGTAATAACATGATTCACTTTTAGCAAGTGTTGGTCTTCCAACACTAGGTTTGTCACCGTAGTACATTTTTTGATGTGATAACACTTTCAGTGCCTAACCCCAGGGGTGCTTTGGTTCTTTCCTGCATTTGTTCATTTGTTAGGTGGAGGAGATCCTTTCGGATAAAGTCATGGGAAATTGGAAAGAGTTTCATAAGGCTTTGCAATCATATGACCCTAAATGTACTGGTCCTATTAATAGAAATCATCTCAGAAAAGTCCTGCACCTGTGTTGTCCTTCTTTGACAGATCAACAGTTTACAGAGTAAACTGATGATGTGTGAATTGCAATAGATAATATAATTTCTTTTCATACCACATATATTTATTTCCTGTCTTTTAATGTGATAGTTGTATCTAGAGACATCATTAAGGATTCTGGTTTATCTTAAGCACATGGAAAAGAAGAAGCTGGTAGAAGAGATGCCCCATTCCTCATATGAGCAACTTGTAAATCTCTTATTTATTTCTATGACAATTAAATGTTGGAAACTTGAGAGTTTGGCATAATTTCACCATTTCAGTAGGAAAGAAGCGTCTTCCATGAAGGAGCAATTAATGTCCTGGAGATTCAAGCCATTATCAAACATTGTTTAGTAATTCCAAACACAATGTAATAAAATATTAATTCAATTTATGTTACATTTTTCCTCAGTAGACTACTGTGGTAAAGAATGGGAAATTGAAATTTAATATTGTTAACATTAAATCTCATTTTCAATATGAGCAGGCTGCCCAAGTTGGGAGAATCTAAACAGACACAAATATGGGGAGAATGGGTCAAAATATCTGTGTCTAAAGAAGAGGGAATTGTGTTATATAATTTATTGCAATAATATTTCAGTCAAGTTATAATCAGCTCTAATCTACTCTCACAGGAGCTCTAGCTTTCTTTGTATACAGCCAGTGACTTTCAGAAAGATGTGAAATTCTCTCCTACCTTTGAAAACGTAATAGGAAAATCAAAGAAATCAGTTCCAGTCTGACCCTTACAACCTAGCGTCCTCCTGATCGTTGTGAGCGAGCAGCAAACACAACAGCATCAATAGGAAATGGCTTTTGGAAAATAATCTTTGATCCTGAAATATGAATGAGCATGAGCCTGATCAGCAAAACCAATTCTACTGTAAGTTTTCTCCTTCCTATAAATGTCTTGGAGAAAACTTTGGGTGCTATGCGTTTGCGTTGAGTTCATAAAAGTCATGTTGCCAGCACAGCGTGTTATGAGTATATGCTTTTATAATAATAGGTCAGTTTTATAGCTCTGCACTATGCAGCATATAATCAGCGGACATTGATCATGAACAAGTAATTATCCTTTGAATTACCTGGGACTCAGCGGTTATACAGTTTTCTAAATAGTATTTCTACCATTATTTGTGTCAATGAGAGATCTGTAATGCAAGAAAAATCAGGAATTATAGTCACTTTGAACTGTAAAGTGGTCTTTACTTGATAGTCTAGACATTCCCTGCAAGAAAATAACATAAAGTGGTGAAATGCAAACTGTCAGGGTTTAATTCATTCATCATTGTGTTCAATGAACATTATATCTTTGTTTTAAATGGATGCAAGGCAAACGTTGAGAAATCTGCTTAGCAAAATGCTAGCTGCTGAAGTTGTGTTCTAGCAAACAGGAAAAATGGGTATAATACTTTCAGGATTTCTGGGTTGGGGAACATAGAGCATATTTGCACAATTGAACTGCAGCATCACTATACAGTGTGGCTACCCGTTTTTGCAAACAAGACGTGCATCACCACAGATTGGATGAATCTGAAATCTTTTCATAGGAATAGCTTCTAAAATATACATCTGAAAGGCAAAGTTTGAATTTTGTTGTCAAAGACATTCAGGAACATACAGTCTTGTATTGATCATATTAATCCATGAATACAGAGTTTCATTAACACTGTATTATTTATTCTTCTCTATTAAGCCTCTCTAAAAGTACTGTTTTTAGCAGTATCATTCATCAGGGTCATGTTCCATACAGCTGATGATCACACTGAAGAAGAAATGTAGCTCTTATAGTAAGATGAAGAGAGAATTTATACTTAACACTGCAGTAGATGGCCTAATTGATTGTAGTAATGTTTTGTTTTAGGATAAATGAGTAAAAGCTAACTAATTTAATTAGAATGGCTTGCCCACATTTGAGAAATATTCTGAAAATCCACCTTGTCATAATCAGCTTTTAGAGTTGCAATCCTATGATTTATCCTTAAAAATATTTGTTGCTTTGCGTCTTTTAACCACTGTATATTTCTTTATTATAAATGAGTCTTTTTTTTAACGTTGAAATTTATTTAAGACTATCCTTGGAAAGTATTGTGGATCATGCAGAGGAACAGTGGATGGCACTGTTCATTCGCTGCTCTCAAGTGAAAAGAAATGCTAAGTTTAAAAATGCTGTTTTTAAAAATAATAATCAAAACCCCTTGTTATTGGCTCCTCCACATGCATACATACCGGGCTTAAGACTATCACATCTGTGCTGGGAATGTCAGAACCAGGCTGGGGATTTAGCACAGGCGCTTTAAGAGATGCAGGGCTTTTGAGCAAAAGGTGATGAAGTGACTGAATTACATTCTGAATCCAGCGGTTCAGCTACATCAGTCTTCTTTATTTGAAATGATACTTCTGCTTTGGGGGGCTTCTGCTATAATTGGACTTTTGCATTGATGTGACTCATCCTGAGGCACTTGAGGACAATACCGCTATCACTGCAGCAGAATAGCTGGCATGCTTGTCCCAGATGGCTTCCTGTGAGATGACATTCAGACTGGAGAAAAGAGGGAACAATTTTTAAGGGCATTTGGAAGCCTTTTATGGATTACACTCACAAAGCAGATGTTGCTCTGTAGTGTTCACAGCCATTTTCTAAGTGAAGGCTTAGAAAAGAAGTGTTCTTTTAACTGAGGAGGGCTTAACAATACTAGAAAATGGAGACATTTTTCTCTCCCTCTCACCGCCCTTCTGATACTTTCTCCCCTGTGATGCATATAGTGTGGATTAGATTTCTCAAAATAAATGAAAGCTTGTATTTCCATGTTATTTATTTATTTATTTATTTTTCAGAAGGAAGACACTGAGGCACGTGACATGTTAAGTTACCAGTGTCGTTTACCACAGCTGTTTTTCTAGTGTCAGTCTAGCCCTTGTGCTAAGTGGAATGTAGAGAATGCCACGCTTCCTCAGTAAAAGGACAGGAGCCTCCTGCTTTCATCCAGGAATGCCCAAAGCTCTCTGAAGATGAATGAAGTCTTCAAAGTCTAAACAGTTCAGCAAAGCAGCAATGGGGGTTTGATGACACAGGCTTTAATTTATGACCTCTACTCATTTATATAGGAATGATTTGAGAGGGTGGTTCAGCAGGTATGAGGAGCTACTCACCAGACCTCCTGTTATGCCTGCAGTATAGCTGAAGAAGCTGAACAGTGCCTGCTCCCAGGCTGCCAGCATTCACAGCTAGGAGTATTAATTTAAGCCATTAAAGATTTTATTTTACATTCCTATGCAAGATGTCGAGTTATGATAAACAAGGACTTTCATTCATGATTTACGTCAGGTTTAGTGGTGCAATTGCTCTGATCTTAGCTGCCTTTTCCACCAGTACACCTAAGTTTGACAGGCTGATGTTGAGTAAGCCATGTTTCTTTCAAGGGTCCATTGTATAATTCAAGTCTTAACTACGCAAGGTATTCACAAAGGCTTGCTGCAGGTAGGAGAGGATTTTCTCCCTCAGCTTATTTGAGTCAAAGTTGGTCTTCCAGGTACTGTTTGAATTAGGTTCCTCCTTTCTCTGTAGGCTTCAGAAGAAGCCTGGGAAGGCCAGTTTCCAATACCTAAAGATAATCTTCTGAATAATGACCTTAACTGTGTATGGAAAGGGCTTGTGCTACTTTGGTCATCTTTGCCCTAAGACAAAGTAATATACATTGTTCTTAACCTCACAAATTATTTTTAAATTCTCATTTTATCCAAGTTATGCTATAAATATCAGGATAATTCGTCTGATGAGATTTTTTAGAAGATGCTTTGGTATAACTTAAAAGTTGCTGTTCTTCCTGGTGACTTAAATGGTATCAGCTCACATATATCAAAGAGAAGCCAACAAAGAGAAGAAAAAAGGCAAACAGCTTTCAAAAAGGTGAAGTTATTAATACAGACAATGTTCTATTTAATGTAAAGAAAAAGAACATGTATAGAAAAGAGGCCTTCAGAAAGACTGAGGGTACATGCTGGCTTTGTAATGGTAAGTACTGTCCTAGGCTGATCTCTCATTTCACGGAGATATATTCAGAATCGTACAACACTCAAAGCACTGCATCAGGAGAGCAAACACATATGGATCATTCTTCAAAGACTCTAGGACTCAGGTAAAAAAGCTATTGAGTCCATTTCACAGACTTCATAAGGATTATGTCTCACTGCATCCTTCAACAATTGGGCTTTGCTCTCTAGATAACATCTGATGAGTAAGCTTGTGACCCTCTGTAGCTCATTACTCAGGAAGCGTATTTGGACATTCTTAGAGGATTGGGAACAGTGTTGCTTCTGATGACTGTGACTACTGCAGGCCTTGATCTGTGGCCTTTATCTGTCTGAACCAGCCAGTGTCCCTGATACTGGCACTCTGGTTTCAAAGTTGTATGTACCGTTGGTTCTCCTCACTTTTGAATACAAGGAAATATGTACACAATCCAGAGGAAAACATGAAAACAAACAAAACATCACCTATCATAGTGGGATGAGCTTTGTTTCCCTTAAAGACATATATTTTTCTGTATTTGCAAGATGTGTATGCCAACTCTGGACGAGTATTTCCTCTCACTTGAACCCCAGTAATACAGCAATACAACCCCCTAATCTATCCTTGGAGGCATATCCACTGCCTATCTTCCCTCAACTTTAAGGGTGCTATTTCATAAGACAGAGGATACACTGAACGAAGCTCACATTTTTTTCTGCAGTTCACAAGACAGGAATATCTGAAGTCAGCAGTTTTGTTAATGATGCATATTATCCTATATCATCCTGAAACTTTTGTTTGCTCTCCATCTAATTGGCCTTTTTGTTCTTCTTAAGTCCCCACCTACATATCTTTTAAAGCAGCACTTGGGACTGCCTTGTATTTGCTGTCATACATCCTCAAAACAGGCAGCTTATTCCTACAGCTCCAAAGTTCCATAGAAGAGTTGTTGCTCCTGTAAATACACACAGTGGTTTATATCTTTCCTTCAGTTCATTTTGTCCTGATGATGTCCTATTGCTGCACTGGTAACTGTGTTCACTCCATCTGGACAAGTATGCTCTACTGTCAGTGCTTCCCGTGCCTCTTAGCCTTGTTTTAAGGCTTCTGTCTCTCATCCTGCAACTGCTAAGATGAAACTTTGGAATATTTACTAACTGTTATATCTCTGTTTATTATATAATGGATGCTGTTTGACTGTCATGTACCACATTATGCTTGCTTTTCTCCTGAGCAAGAATTCATTCCTGAACAAGAATTCATTCAGTGGAAATGGAATATTACCTGAAGTTTCCAGAGAATTAAGCCTGGTCCCTTGCTTTTTGAAGTGCTGATTTTGGTCCAACAGTCTGCCAGTGATTAAATCTTCTATATTTTCACGACTTTCTAACTGTAAATTCTTTAGCAGATTAGGATGGTTAAGGTGCCTGTATCTGTGAAAGAGGTCTTGTTCCACAAGACCTTCAGCTTGGTCTTCAGGACTTTAAGCAGACTGTCTCAAAGTCTGGAAGTCTTTCTTAATTTGCTTTTGTGAGACACTAAGAATTATCTGACCAGTTCCTTCTGCATCATGTTTTCTAGGGAAAGAATGTTCCTTGGAGGTGCACTCCAAGTTTTTCCCAAAGCAGAATATGAGTAGTACTTCACTCAAGAGATCAGCCTGTTTGTCTTCTGCAAGCTAATTTTGTCTATCCTGTTCTTGAGGTCAAGAGTGCTTTGGTTTTGGGAAGACCAGATCTTTCAGATGTTCCCTGAAGTTATTTTTGCTGAGATGTCCGATGCCATTTCTACATAGAGACCATCAAAGCAGAGAGCCAACAGGGTAAAAAACGCATATGACTCACCAATGTGGAATACAGACTGTCAGTAGGACGCAGCACACTAAACTCAGGATAAATCAATGACCACAGGTATAAGTATTTCTGTCTTCCACTTCTGCTGATAAATCTGGAGATATATTCATACCTACAAAAAGCATTATGCATCCAAAACTGATTGTCACAGCAGACTCTTCAGTTACGTCTGTCAGATCTGAATGAAGAACTTTAAGACCCAGCTCCAGTAAGATGGGAATATGCAGGGAGTAGGGTGGTTAATGTACTTGTGGCTTATTACTTGAAAGCAGACAAATAACATCATTTTCACTGACTAATTCAAGCTGGAATCTGGGCAAGAAACAACATGGGCCTGGCCCAGAGAAATGTGCTGATTGCTTGTCTAGATGCTGACAAATGGAAGAGATAACAGTCCTGTCTTTCCAACTAGAAGAATGAACAGTTTCTCTCCTTTCATGACTGTCAGCTTGGCAAAACTTGTAGCCACTTTTTCCTAAGACCTCTACCAATCTCAAGTTTAAATGGAATTGGTAGATGGGCTCCAAATCTGGGAGAAAGGCTGACAAAGATTTGGATTAAAATGTTGACTGTGCTATGCTTATTTCTTTAGGAAACCAAGTTGAAAGTGGCACTGGTTGGAGGGCAGTGTAATTTTAAATACAAGCTTGCCTGAAATCTGGGTAGATTGCAAGGATCCCTAGTGGCTCTCATGTCTCTTAACAGGCTTTGAACTCTTTGTGACTCTGTAATTACTGCCTGAAAGCAGGAATAAATTTCTTGTAACTCTACAGTTCTCTTTCCTTCTTTTTAAAGCTAGGTGGTGTGTTTGCTTTTCTGCATGAATTTGGGGCACCATTTTAGTCAGTCAAGTACCAATTTGAATACCTAGTAATATTTTATAGTTTGTTCTTGCCTTATTTTTTACTAGTGTTCATTGTTCAAGCCACCTGCTTGTATTTGACTTTCTGACAACTACTGATACAGAAACAGGCTTTATATACGTGCTTCATTCCCCTTAATGTAATCTGTTGGTAGTTCTCTTCCCTATTAAATAGAAAGTCCAAACATTTCTTGATCACACTTATATTACTGAAGTATTTATGGGATGAGTCCTAATTACTCTTAAAATTTAGTTGTATATGTATTCATGCTTCTCTTTTATACTATTAAACTTTTACACTATTATTATTATACTATTATACTTTTAAACACAGGGATGTGTTTCACTGATGCAGTACTTTAAGATATTTTCCCTATAGACACATTTACCATCGGGTCTTAATTCCTTGAGTATGTAGAAATCTACTTTATTTTCCCACATTCTCCTGCCTTCCTTTCAAAAGAACTCTGTCATTCTATCAACAGTCCCACCTAAGCTGTATTTTGCCTTTCCAAACACTTTTGCTGGGTTAATTAGGGTAAAATTTAGAAAAAAAATCTCTTCACTAGATTTTGTAGCATCAATGGGATATCAATGACACATTCTAATAATCTACTGCACAAACTCTTTTCTGCTAGTAACCATCACCCAACCAATTACAACCTACTCTTTTACCCTGTGATTTTTACCCCTTCTTTTTTGCCCAGAAAAAAAAATCTCCCGACCTCCCAAAGCTTTTCATCTAAGTCTTGTTTACTCTGTTGGTGATGTATAGCAGATATCCTATAATTTAATACCCACATTTTCTTAGGGTGGAACTGTAAATAAGGTTTAATTTGCTGACACATGCATGGACAAAAACATACTATATCCATTCTATCATTTTTTGTCTCTTGTATGATCCAGTTATATATAATCCTATTCCAAGTAGCTTTAAGCTTTCTGCTAGATGGCTGTGGTTCATACTTTCCCATGAGCTCCTATGACAGGTCCCTTCTTCAATCCTAATCCAAGGTTTCTCTACTGGGTTATTAAACTTTGCAAGAAAAAAAGAAACACTGACAAATAAGATAGTCTTCCAGATGACATCCTACAAGTAATCATTCATTTATTTTCAGGAGATAATCTTCCTCTGCATCAGTCTTAAACTTCACAAACAAGGAACAGTAGAAAGAAATCTTGAATTTAACTTCACTGTTCACTGTGTGCTAATGCAGGACTAACAGGAAAGTATAATGATCAGTAGGATGTGGCAGATAAAGCTGGTAAAGTTTTGGCAATCTCTTGTATTCAGGCAAGATAGAAGACAACTCAGAAGGCAAAGTCACGTCAGCAGATGACTCCATCTGAAGAAGGGATCTTTTGATCCCTCCTTTGATCCCTCTTGGAATGCTAAGAGTTAATATTCTCTGTGCTGTTCAGATAAAAGTGAAACTCTTTTTGTGAGTGTATTTTTAGAAAGAGAGTTAAAATTTTAAGATTATCTTCAAGTTGAGGGAATACTATAAAACACACTTAATAAATCTATAAAAATAAGACTGCTGAATAATTCTGCATTTTGCTTATACGGAAATAAGTGTGCATAGATTTAACAGAAGTAATTGTTCTAACTTTCCATTTCATGAGCTATAGTAAATCCATAGCAGATGTAAAATAGGTACAAGTGGGACATGTTACATGCCCTCTAATTGAATTTCTTTTCCATCTTTTAAAGTTATTAAATATTTAACCATTATTTACATTAGTGATTTATTTATGAAGGCTGTGGTATTTCAGCAGGAAGAGTATCCTGTCCATGTAGACTTTCTTACAGAGAAAAAGAGGTATTCTGACTACTCCTCACAAAGGAAAAAAATGTGGAAGTGACTTTCTTGGGATCCAGAAAGAGGAAATTTCACCTTCCTAGGAGGAAAGAATATGTCCTCAGAGATGTTTTCTTCTTCAAAATCACTGGAAAGCAGTCATTAACTTCTTTTATGTTGGCTTAGCCCACTCACGTTAACTGAGTATGTATTAAAGTATGTATTAAAGATGGCTCTGTAGCTGGTGCAGAAACCTAGACTCATTATAATCTAAGCCCATGATCTGGAGGTCTAAGATCTCCATTTGCAAGATAAATTTTGTGTAGCAGTATCACAAAGCAAGCTATTATTAAGAACCAGCTACACATTTAAAAATGGTTGCACAAAATATGCCGGTGTGCTATTACTTGATCAACCTATCATTTACTTGTGCATCAAAAAAGCTTCTTCCGTGTCAGTGCCTTGTTTGTTGTTAAAGTCTTGTTCATTATTGCTGAATCAAATGTTTGAAACTACAAAAAAAAATAAGTAACTTGTCTGTACAATCTTTCAGTTTTAGAAGGAAGCAGACTGAAGATCAAGCTAACAAACTTCCCAAGAATAGAACTGTTGATGAAATAATTAAAAGGCTGAGGGACAGAGTGATACAACTAACTTTTAAAGACAATTTTGTCTTTTTTCTACAAGTAATCACATGGGAAAATCAGTAAAGCTGGCTTGCAGAAGGTGAAAAAAATGTTTGCTATTTTTCTCTCTCCTGTGCTTTTCCCAGAAGGATGGTTATTGTCTTATTTTGCCTGCTCACACAGCTAGAGTTAAATCCTCTAGGATTGTTTCAGTCACTGACGAACTAAACAGGCCTCATGCAGGTTACTGCATGAAAAGGAACCTCAGCTTGTGTTTAAAAACATAAAATTGTCATCCTGTAGCAGCATCTTATCTTAAAAGCTTCAACTGCTTCCAGTTGTCGAAATGAGCTTGTATGACCTGGGAATGATGAGATACTATTGGAACTTGGAGGTCTAATGTTAGCATGCAGTACACCTCTAGTGCAAAATGGGTGGAGGTTTCCTGATGAATTATTTAGCCTTAACTCAGAGTCTTTAAGCCCTCTTCATATCTCTACAGCGCTAGCTGACAGGAGCAGTATTTGATTAGGTAAAAAATAAGTCTCTTTAACAGAAACTTTAGGATGAATGGCCTGAACTGCTTTTGTGTCATCTTTCAGATTTCTAAACTACAGCCTCCTCTGAACTACTCGTGGCTTGTAATCATACTGGAGATGGGAGATACTCCCTGGGCTCTCTGGCTCTCTTTCTTGCTCACTCTTGCTCTTATTTCAAAGGAGCCTGCAGTGGCTGTGTCAGAGAAATCTCCTCCAGACATCTAATAGTATTTCAGGTTGTTGACTGGTCCACAACAAGAGTGAAAAACTATTCTGTAACTCTTGGATTCAGTTGATTTGAGCATGTTGTAATTTTTCCACAGTAATTTTGTGATGTTGAGTAGCTTTCAAACTGGGTTACCTGATTTGGACACAGCATCTCAGTGTTAAATAAATAAAGAAATAAAATTCCACAATATGAATACATTAAAATTGTTTTGTTTCTACTTGCCAAGACTTCCTGTCGGATTTTGTATGTGTCTTTCTGAGGTATGTTTCTGTGTGGTGCTCCCAGGGCCCATCACAGCCTTGACTGCTTATTTCTCTCTGCACGTTGTCCTTCAGACAGATGGGTGAGGTCATGGGTTTGAGACTGTAGCTGTGTTCCCGATGGCACCCAGCTGTACATTTCTTTTTTTCCACCTTTCAAAGCAAAATACTTTGCTGAAAGTTGACAATGGACAGGAAACAAAGTATGAGGGCAATAATATTTCCTTAGTTCACTTACATTTAGGCAAGAGCTCCCGCTAAACAAGTGTTATGACAGTAATTCATACTCTGCCCTTTTTCAAGATTTTGAGGTAAATAAAAACTCAGCAAGGATCAAAACAGAACCGCACCTTTGAAAACAGCCTGCATAGCTCTGTAGGAAAGGCTGTCCCAGTCTGTTTTTACTACAATTCAGCAGTCTTCCCATCCATGTACTATGGACTATGCTTGTTTTTATCAGCTAACACTGCAGGGCAGAATGTACAAGCTGAAAGGAGATGGCAGAGTTGTTGCCTTCCTTTCCCTGTTTCTCAGCATAGACACATGAGATAGATGCTTCACATTGTATGATAAGATGAATACTTAGTTACTATAGAGCCTTCCCCCATGAACACTACCTACATCCAGCTGCACATCGTCTTACCCTCAGGTGGATATATTCCTGCAATTGTGCATAGGAAGCAGAATTGCTTTGAAACTAGGGGGGAGGGAAAGAGAGGGCAAAACACATCAAACATTTGTCATTTATCTTGAAATTTTCTTGTTAATACTGTGTACTTATTTAGGAATGCGTTAAGCTTCAACCCATCCCTATCAATAAAATCTGATATCTGTGGCACATACCTTTGGGATGCTGGGTTTGGTTGCTGCAATTTACACTACAGTGCGATACCTAAGTGACTTATATGTTGCCTGCAGCCAATGCAGTAACGTGCTTTTTGTCACTATTAGGCAGAGCGAACTTGTTCTACCTGCTGCTTTTCTTCTCTACTGACTGTCTGTGTACCACTTGCATTTAAGATATTTGTATCACACCAGAAGCCATTGAATAGTCAGTCTTCATGATTTCATTGTTCTTTTATTACACTAGAGATGATACATTTCTAGTTTTGGCAATACAGAAAGGATAAAAAATCATCATATACCTGCAGCCAGGTATGTGCATCACTGCACTGTGGTATTCTTGGACCCTGCAAGCTCAGCACAGTCCAGCTGGATGGGATACTGCACAGGAACTCTGCTCTACTTCTGCTATTAATCATTCAAAAAGGATGGGTTTCCCTGCAAGTCTTGTTCTACCCTTCTTATGCTGAGTGAAATAAGTGTACTCTGGAATAAAGGAGGATGAAAGTTCTGTATGAATAAGGGTAATTAAAAGGGATTTGTTGTTAGAGCTGAAGCGACTGAATACCTTATGTTTCCAGGAACTGCCTGGGCACGTGTTTTCAGGTGAAATGCAAACTTAAACTGATTCACAGTCGCTTGCCTTTAAAGATCCCTGCACCTGTTGCAAAAGAAAGTGGTTTTAACTTTGTCATCTAGGTAGAATTCCAACTGGCAGTTTTTACATTGCTCTTACCTTAACTTCCCTGACATTTCTACCAAGATGTTCATCCACTGCTTTCCTGACTTGTATAGGAGTACAGCCCCTTTCATCCCAGAGCTAGTGGAATTTCAGCAGTCAGTAAAGAGCATCTAGAAATACCACCATTGTGAGAAATCTACCCTGGCCTTCAATTTCTGCCTGAGAAGAATGTAGAGCTCCTGTTATCTGTATCTGCTGCCTGCATATAAATGTTTTGGATATATCACATCATCACAATGGCACTGGGAACCAGTTTTCATGCAATGTAACCTGTCCCAGCTGTGTTTAGGTGGGTAGGTTGTGAAGCATTCTAAGGTGCCACTGAAGTTAAATGATCTACATTGTATGCTGTTCTTCAACCAAATCCTGGGCAGCTGTTCCAGCACCATTTCTTACATTAATGTCAACCTTGAAAAGTCTTTCTCTGATCTACAGACTCATCCAGAGTTGTCAGGTACAGCAGGGACGGAGTTGCTTATCCTCAGAGGTGGAGCAGGTTGCTCAAACAGTAAACAATATAGTGCGTGGAAAACCACAAGGATCCTTAGTTTTGGGTTTGTTATTCCTGGTCAAGCCATAGAAGTGGGCAAAAGCTGTCTTCTCAATTTGAAAGTGGATATGCTCTGTTTATGTAGATAATGTGATGGTAGAATAGCACTGAAGGGAGGGCAGAATACACCCTTCTATTCCTCTGATAGATAACTGTTCATTGTATGCCTTAACACCTAAAAACTGCAGACATAAAATCATCTCTGAGTTAACCTTTGTAGAGTTTTTCTTTACAGCTTACAGCATAGGACACCTTTTAGCTGTCTATCATCTGTACACCACTGAATGTGTGAGGTTAGTGAAAGGTGGGAAGCAGAACTCACACCCTGCTTACCAAAGGACAAAATAGAACCTCTGTCAATAGACACAAACTTTGCCTTTACACCTTGGGACTTGGATGATTATTCATGGAGTTCAAAATGAGGAAGATGGTGACTGAAGTTTTTTCAGGTATCCTGGGATAATATCCACAATTTATGCATGTGTGTGTGTTCTCTTTTGTGAAGGATTACAGTATTTCCTCCCTATGAGGTTGTCATCAATCATCTTCCTTTAAGCAAAACTTAGAAACCATGCATTTTGTGATCCATTCAGCACAGGACTATGACCTGATCTTGGGATTTAATATAACCTAATCTTGTATGCAGTTTGGGGGAGAATATTATCGCTTGTTTTTTTTTTCTCTAGATGAAAGTGCTAATAGTTGAGGCTGTCGTTGCCAGCATTACTATTGTGACTGATTCTCTCCAGCTTTGATTGGATTTGTGCAGCCAGATTTCCTTATCACTACTATTAAACATTTGATCTAATGCTAAATACTTGTTCAACTGAACATGAAATATACTTGTTTATCCAGAAGCTTTACATTCATAGAAAAGAACGACAATTTGTTAATTATTCTTACTATTTTCATGCTCCTTACATCTTCAGCCATTAAATGATTTTTTTTTTCTTTTAATCTGTGCATTTAACTAAAATGTAATAACAAGAGAAATCACTGCAGGAGCTCCTACAGGAGCTATGCTGTACAGTTATAATGGCAAACACCTAAATCAAGAGTTACAAAGCAGCTGAAAGAAATGAAAGGCTTCTTAGAAAGCCCTCAGCAGCAGCCTGCAACTACAGCTTTTCAGGGAATCAGGAGTTGAGAAAAGGAGGAGAAAAACAGAGACCCCTCTCCCCAGTTAACTACCAGATAACATTAGGAGACTAATAGGGAGTATCCCTTGAGACTCAGTCTTGGAGGGTAAAGAGGTCCAGAAAGGCTGGACATTTCTCAAGAAGGAAGTCTTAAAGGTGCAGGAGCAATCTGTACTCCTGAGCTGCAAGATGAGCTGGTGGGAAAGAAGACCAACACTGATGTACAGGGAGCTCTTCCTGAAGTTTTAGGAGAAAAAGAGGATCTACCTCGTGTGGAAGAAGGGACAGGCAACACAGTGAGAGTACAAAGAAGTTGTTAGAATGTGCAGGGAGAAAATTAGAAAGGCAAAAGCCCAGCTTAAACTCAGTTTGGATGCTGGAGTAAAAGAGAACAAGAAGCTCTTATACAAATATATTAACAGGAAGAGGAAGACCAAGGAGAATCTCCATTCTGTAATGGATGAGGCTGTGAATATGATGACTGAGGATAAAGAAAAGGCTGAGGTTCTCAATGACTTCTTTATGTCTGTCTTTAAAATTCAGACCAGTTGTCCTTGGGGTGCTCTACCCACTGACCTGGAAGTCTTGGATGAGGAGCAGAACAAACCCCCACAATTCAGGAAGTCAGAGACCTGCTACTCCGCCTGTACTGCCACAAGTCCATGGAGCCAGATGAGATCTATCCGAGGGTGATAAGATGACAGAGGTGATAGCCAAGCTGCTTTCCATCAGTGTTCCTGGTCAACTGGAGAGGTCCCAGAAGACTGGAGACTCACCAACATGACTCCCATCTACAAGAATAGTCATAAGGAAGATCCAGGGAATTACAGGCCTTTCAGCCTGATCTCAGTGCCAGGTGAGGTTATGGAGCAGATCACGCGGAATGTGTGTGACAACTGGGAGATCAGGCCCAGCCAGCACAGGTTCATGAAAGGCAGGACCTACTTGGGCAACCTGATCTCCTTCTATGATTGAGTGACCCATGATGAGGGAAAGGCTGATGATGTGGCCTACCTAGACTTCAGCAAAGCCTTTGACACTGTCTCCCACAGTATTCTCCTGCAGAAACTGTCAGCCCATGGCTTGGACAGGTACACTTTGCTGGGTAAGGAACTAGCTGGAGGGCTGGGCCCAGAGAGTGGTGGTGAATGGAGTTAAATTCAGCTGGCAACAGAGTCATGAGTGGTGTTCCCCAGGGCCTGGTGGTGGGGTCTGTCCTGTTTAATATCTTTACTGATGATGTGGATGAGGGCATTGAGAGAACACTCATTAAGTCTGCAGATGACAGTAAGTTGGCCAGGAATGTCGATCTGCCTGAGGGTAGGAAGCCCCTTCAGAGGGATTTGGACAGGCTGGATGGCTGGTCTGAAGCCAATGGGATGAAGTTCAACAAGACCAAATGTTGGGACATGCAATTTGTGAGCACACTGAAAAGGTGGGTGATGCATTTCATCTGTGGCAAAAGTGATGGGAAAGGCAAGTCATATTCTGGATGGCCATGCACAGTTGTCACATTACAAAATGAAGAGCATAATGATCGGACCATGCACAAATCAGCTAATGGTGGTGACTCTGTTGAAAAACAGTGTTTTTTAGCTGAGAATTTGCACTAGCAGATGATAGTGTTATTGCACTCCTTGTACCTGTTACAGTGTCTATGGAAACAAATAGGAGGCATTAAATTCAGAGAAACCTGTGTTTATCTCCGTCTCTTGTTTTTTTTTTTTTTTAATACATAAAAATATTTCCTCTATTGTTCAAAACTGGGTTCCCATGCTCCATTAGTCACAGACCAGGTCCAAACTGACCTATAAAGTGTTGACACTTGGTCACCATGGGACATTCTTTGAATGGCATCACCATGGCCTCCTGATGTCACAGGTCACCTCACAGCCCAGTGTTCTGAACCCTAACAAAAGGGTGTTCCTGGGCCTGGAACCCCAGTTGCTGAGCGAGAGACGCCAGTGGCTGCACTGAGCTTGATTGCTGAGTGGTCTTTTTGCATCAAAAGAGGCAGGATGGATTTTTCCCCTGCTAAGAAGAGGCGGCTAATTGAGAGGCTCCCCACCAACAAACCCATGGAGGTGGACCCTCCTGAGAGTGTGGAGGAGCCCATGGAGGTGGACCCTCCTGAGAGCGATGAGGAGCCCATGGAGGTGGATCTGGAGCCAGATGAAGAACCGATGGAAGTAGATCCACCTCCAGCAGGGCAGAGCCACCACCAGCCCATCGCTCTCAGGAAGCGGCAGAGAAGAGCCAGACCCAGAGCCCACCCCTACTACTGGAGTGGCCTGAGGTCCAGTCCACCTCCCTGCAGATAGCCGCCTCGATGCCAACCCTGATCCTCCCATCCTGTAAGTGTGCAATTATCTGATACAGCCCCAGCTTTCAGATCGCTCCGCAGGCTCACATGAGGCATTCATGTCCTGGGCATTCTTCTTTTGACAGCCAATGTTCCTGTGGACCCCTCCTTCCCGTCCCCACCTCTTGTCCCTCCCCAAGTTCCCTCATCTCTTCTTCACCAAGAGGAAGAAGGAAGAGCAGGGACTGGCATCCTCGGAGCTGCTGCACCGGGGCAACAGGAGGAGTCCAGCGGAGGGACCCGAGCTGCCCGGGGACGTGAGGAGCTGTCAAAGGTGTCACAGAGGGTGGCTGCTCCTGTGGAGAAGCAGAAGGCTTTGGCTGTAATGACAGGAGCAAGGCTGATGTTCAGCTTGGAGGACTTATGTCAAGCGTGGTCAGCAGAAGATTTAAAAAAAATAGAATAGAAAATTTAATATAAACAATTAAAAACCAACAAAAAAAACCCAAACAGAGCAAACAAACATACACCTAAAGCCACAAAAATGATGAAAGCAATACATATTCTTCTGGGGTTTCTTTGGAACTTGAGAGCATGTGTGTGGATTTGTGAGTTCTCTTCTAGTCTTCCCAGTACAGGAACAACGTTGGTATATGGGCTGAAGGCCCAGCCCAGGGCCAAAGGGCCATAGGGTGTGGAAGGGGCCATGGTACACTGCCTCTCTGAGCAGCCTGTTCCAGAACCTCACCACTCTCTTGGTAAAGAACGTCCCCCTGATATCTAACCTAAATCTTCCCTTCCTCAACTTAAAACCATTTCCCCCTGTCCTGCCATTATCTGCCCTTGTAAAGAGTTGGCTCCCCTCCTGTTTGTTGGCTCCCTTTAGGTACTGGAAGGCTGCAATGAGGTCACCCCACAGCCTTCTCTTCTCCAGCCTAAACTAGCCCAGCTTCCTCAGCCTGTCAAATTTGGGTAGGGCTTTGAGGCAACCTCATCCAGTGAAAGATGTCCCTGCACGTGGCAGGAGGGATTAGATAATTTTAGAATCAGACAACAAAGACCATTCTGTGTGCAATGAATCAAACCCAAAGAACCAACCAACAAGCAGTTCTCCAGATATCTGGTCTTTTTTGTGACCTTCCCAAAACAACAGGAGCCAGAGAGATAAAAGACACTGTGAAGTAGCTGAGAGGGGACACCTGCCTCCGTTGGCCCAGTGGACGGTTTAGTAGCCAGTGTTACCTTTTCCATCTATACAGTGCATAAAAGCAAAGCACTGGAAGCATCCTGGAAAAGGAAGTATCTTGGGACTCCCTGACACCAGGGTAGCACAGGCCTGGCAACCCCTCAACAGAAACACCAACGCAACTGTCTGAGTTTTCTCTAGCTCCACAATAGTCTGCTCAGTTTCCTGGCACACTGTTTGCAATTTAGTCACTGCACAGGAAACAAACACCTCTCTTTGCTCTTTACTTGATGTAAGGAAAACTTTCATGCTACTATAGGAATATGGGAATCAAGTGATAAGGGGGAACCACGTCTGTGGCTGTGCTCCTTTCACCTAAGGATAAGTCCCATAGGACCAAGAGAACAGATGGATACTAGGAAAAGGTTCCTTCCAGAATTCTAGAAGCTTTTGGATAACAGTCTCTAGAATGTGTTTTTAATTTTGGTTGGCCCTGTGTGGAAGCAGCATTGGTCTCAGTGATCTCTGCTGATCCCTTCCAAGTTAGAACAGTCTGTGTTGTCTGCCTGGATTTCAGTGAAGTGATTGACGCTGTTTCCCACAGCCATCTCTGGGAGTAACTGGCTGCCTACAGCTTGGACAGGTGTTCAGTTCACCAGCTGTAGAAGCAGTTGCATGCCTGAACTGAAAGTGAACAGAAGACTGCTGATCTGACTGAGAGTAAGAAGACTCGCCATAGGGGTATAGATAGACTACATCAATGGGCTATGTCCAATCACATTAATAAGACTAAATTTGACCTGTTTACATCGATCGACATTTGCTGAACATTTATGGAGACAAAATAGTGGATGTGAGCACAGTGAGGCAGAGGGTTCTGGGCTTCATCAGTGATGACAGTGGCATGGAAGACAAGCTTTGTTCCGTAGATGTTTATAAGCATAGCATGCAGGCACTTGTTTGTTGATGGTAAAAATGTATAGCTAATGGCGGTGACTCTGTTCAAAAACAGTGTTTTGTAGCTGAGAATTGTCTCTATTAAATTCTATTATTGTGCTTTTATATTGCTTCAGTTTGCGTATTAATAAATATGCAACATTATTTTCAGAGCATCTTACTTATATGCATCCCACCTCTTCATTCATGGTGGCCCAGGCGGGCCATAAGTTTGGACATCCATGTCATTGTCTGTTATTTGTTGCTTCAGCTAAAAATGCCAGCCTCAATAGCAGGGAAATTTTGTTCTTTCTTTCTGCTTAGAATTGAAATTGTAGAGAACAGATTTATATTTTAATGGCTTACTTTGAAAGTAAGGAAGA
Source organism: Excalfactoria chinensis (assembly GCF_039878825.1). Taxonomy (NCBI): domain Eukaryota; kingdom Metazoa; phylum Chordata; class Aves; order Galliformes; family Phasianidae; genus Excalfactoria; species Excalfactoria chinensis. The sequence goes on along the minus strand of NC_092825.1, from coordinate 65,816,043 downwards.
GAGATCAATTTTCAGAGTAATTTCAAGTTAAGCCATAGGATAAAAACACCTAGACATTTACTATTGAAAATGGTATATTAAGCAAGAAAATAGGTCAGTGTATAGCTTATTTTATTTCTCTTCTAACAAGGTATGCAGATCATGGCTTGCCTGTCAGTTCATGGATGACTGTCAGTTCAATTTACTAACAGAAGAGCTAGGGGTAGTTGATGGAAGACTGAGTTACCTTGATTTTCTGGCAATACTGGGAGGTAAAGAAATTTTAGCATCAATAAAACATGAAACAAGATTTTGTTGAAGATCCAGAACTTTTCTCTTTCTAGGAAATACTATTGGTGAAATTAGAAAGTCTCATGGCGTGATTTTTAGCACATGGATGACCTGTATCTCTGTCGATCTTTGATTTCTGATCAAGTTAAACTGCTGACTATGTAACCCATGTTTGGAAGGAAACTGGAACTTATGGGATGTAAGATAAAGGTCCACAGAGATGTGTGATTGAGTTTTCACTAACAGACTGCAAAAAGTGACTGACTGATCTCTGCCTCAAGTAGACCCTTGTCCCCAGCACTTCTTACTCTTCTTCATAGTCTTGGGATTATATTGTGTCCTGAATTACAATGCATAATTTTGTAGCATGATGTCCAGAAACATTTTTTTATTCTGTATAAAAAAACACAGAAGACAGTAACAGCTTCTTTCAGGGATAAAAAATCTGTTAGTAAGCCATTAGTGATGAGTTTTAGTGGCAGTATGTAGAACTGAAACTCCGTGGTGTGATCTGGTTACTTATTGGTTTATGGTTTTAATTTAAAGTAGTGCTTTTGAATGTTAAAGCTGTTAGGGGACTTTTCTACTAGAGTAATTGATAGTTTTATTGGATTATCCAGAATTCCAGTGAGACTCTAGGTTTACTGTTTTTATAGATGTAGATATATAGTCCACCCATAATGAGGATGTGGTCTCCTTTGATTTACTGTTGCTGAAGAATGCAGACCAGAAGAATATATTTATAATTTCCCCTGCTTGCCTTGCTCCATCAGTAATTTCACTGATTCCAATGTGAGTAAGTTTCAATTTTCAGCTCTCAAGAATGAATCTGATGGAATCTGAATTCATTTTCTTAGGGTGGAACTCTGGGTAGAGCTAGTCAGTAATTATTCATTTCTCACTCCTTTTGTATATCTCTCTTTAGTGCTTTAAGCCTAGATTTTCTGCATAAAACTTTGATTCCACTGAATTCAATGGGAATTTTATCACTGGCTTCAAGGTCTGTTTTAAATTCTGTATTATTAATCTATTATTATTATTATTATTATTATTTTCTCAGAATGATGTTTTTACTTTTTCCATACTGTAACTATTATTTTCTACTGTCATTATTTCCTTTTTATACACAAGACAAAGGGTGAAGCTGACTTTTGGCTAGCTGACACAATATTCAGCTTTTTCTTCATTCAGACCTGTAAGATTAGAAGTTTGTGTCTATAACTGGCTGAACATCTGTCCATCAAAATATGCACACCTTCACCCACTAGCCTAATAAATGATGTTTGAAACAGGTAAACTGGGGTGAAAACAAGTATGCCAGCATCGTATTTTGCCTGTATTTGAGCTTTTGCTTTTGTCATTTATGTGGCTCAAAGATTTTCTTTCAGAATGGTACTATCTCTGATCACTGTAAAAGGAAAAGTAACGTATATCTGATATAAATTAAGTCTCAAAAATTAGAAAAAAAGAAAAAGAACCCCTAACTTTTTTTTTTTTTTCTTTAATTCTTTAGGTTAGGGGGAAGTCTGATCCCTTGGCTTGTATTTACAGTAGTGACAAAGAGACCTGATTTTCTTCTCATAAGCTTTAGTAGGAAGATAACACAAATAGTTTTCTCCACTTGTCATGGTTTTGCAATGTTGTAATTTTGCTATCAGTATTCCACATCATAACATCATGTTAAGCATAGATAATTTTGACGAATCTGCTGCTCACAAGAGAAGACTGAATGTCCCAGGGAACACCACGGTCAGTCATATGACACGGACTCTATATAATCTCACTTCAGTGCTGGACTTGCTCTCTTGGATCCCGCCAGCCATGGGGGAGTGTGTGGAAGCGTTCCAGCCGTTTCGCCTAGAGTTACAGTAGGCCTCTCGGTTTCGGGACTCACTCTCTCTTATTTTACTTGATTCGTTAGCCTTAATTCCAATTATATTGTATTATATTGTGTTATTCTGTATTCCGATATAGTATTTAGTAAATAAGTGTGCCTCCTTAGATCGTTGCCGCTGTATTTGTTTTCCTTTTTTTTTCCCCTGTTTTCCTTTTGGGCCAGCGGCCTGCGGGCCGACTGCCCCCCTGTCATGGATGCAGGTAGATTTTAGGCTAACCCAGGACACCACTAGACTTCAGTAGAGAGTGGAAGTGTAAAAAGGGAGGGATAGTGCATGTTTGTATTGGGAAGTAGGCTATACAGAATCAAACCTGTAGAAATGAAAAAAATGTGGCAGTGAATACAATTGAGAGATCTCTTTGGAGTAGGTATATGGGATTTCTTTGTGTGGGGGTGTATATAAATCATTTAGAAAGAAAGGAAACGCTCCTTTAGGTCAGAGCTTAAGATTTTCCTTATCAGTCAGCACAGTATAGTGAAATGTCAACGTGTAAGTTTTTGTTTTGTTTTGGTTTGGTTTTTTGCAAGTTTTCCCATTTTAAAATCCACTGTGAATTACTTTGAAGTTACTATAAAACACTGTAGAACTGTTTGCTAAACATGTGAAGGAAGCCATTCCTGCAAGGTGGTAGCAGTATTTCTTCAATGGGAAGATCATAGAATCATAGAATCACAGAATCATAGAATCACAAGGTTGGGAAGGACCTACAAGATCATCTAGTCCAACCGTCCTCCCATTACCATTGCTACCACAATGCAATAAACCATATCTCGTAGCTCCTCATCCAGATGACTCTTGAACACTGCCAGGGATGACAACTCCACCACTGACTTGGGCAGTGCCTGAAGATGTGCTGGTGATGATACATTTTTTACAGCCAAAGGTTTTGAGAGGTCATTAGCTGTACAATGTGATCTTGTTTAACTTCTGCTACATAAACCACTTTGCTGCAAGGAGATGGCTCATCTTGTTAAGTTTTAGGGGTTGTTAGTTAAGTCTTAACAAACAATCTCTATCAACCTATGAAAAGATCTAGTGTAAAAATACCCTTTCAGCAATTCAATCATATATGTACTCTATATATGTTGAATATTCCGTATCGCAGAAGAATTCTAAAATGCTCAAGAAAATTCAAAATGTGTTATTTAGTCTCTCCATAACCATGATGAAATGGATTCCTGGAGTATTACTGTGCAATGTGCAGACAGAATCACAGAGATCTGGAACAGTGACCAAAATAGCTTTTCTATGGCCTAAAAATACTGTAGCCCTTCAGGACTAGAAGTACACCTGTGCCCTGCTGTGAAGCTGGCAGTCTCCTCATCCTGATCCTGCTGAGGTATGCTACAACAAAAGTTAAAGTTGCTAAGTTATGAAGCTGCCATTTGTGCAGGATGAAATCATTCTGTGAAGAAACATCAGGCAGAATAGTTTGAGGTGACACTAAGCTGGAAATTGAGTTCTTATGGCTCAGGTTGACTTCAGAACAGAGGAAGACTTAGCCATGATAGAATTACTTCAGGGGGACTGGTCTAGCATACAGTTGTGATGCACAGTTACAGATGTGACAAACTGTTTGCAGCAGTTTCATACATACACAGTACATATCACCTCTTTCCATGCATTCCCTCATGGAGAGAGGCAATATGACTACAAAAATGGCTTTCACAGTATTCCTTTCCCCATTCTCCAGCCTGCTATTTTTCCTTCCTCAGAACATCCAGGCTCCAGAGAAGGATAAAACAAAAGAAAAAGGCCTTCTCAAGGCTGTGATTTCTTCAATTGAGATTATCCACTTGTAACTTTCTTCACCTCGTACTAGGAGAACTATAGCAGTTGTGGCAGTGGCTGAAAATTGGCTGCACACCACTAATACACTTATTATAATTTGTCATATTTGGTCTGTAAAGAACACAGATGAAGAGTTAAAGTACTATTTATCTGATATATTTAATATGTTTACATATTAAATATTTAATATGTTCTTTTCAAAGTCTGCTATGTTTTGATTCTGCTATTCTAGATGCCAAACTGAATAGGCCAGGAGCTACATTAGGTAACAGCCCAAACCACAGAGTAAATAATGCTGAATATCACTGCATTACTGCTGAAGAATGTCTCAGTCAGTTTAATGATAAGATGACGTAAGTCTATGGGGTAAACACATCAAGCCATGGTTTGCTTTTGACAGAGAAGCTGCTTGTTATTTGTGATACAACCATTTGTTTTAAAAGTTGGTTTGGAGGAGCCGTGCGAAAAATGACTCTGAAAAATATATTTGAGTGAACATATTCCATGTCTTCAGAAACTTCCAGTTCAAATACAATCTATTTTCAAGGCAAAAACTCCTTTTTTCCTAATTGTCTTCTCTGCAGTCTCTGCTAGGAAAAAAAATCCTTCTTGTGAGCAAAGCTATTAAAGATTCTGCAATTAGAATAAAATAACTCTGTAGTGCTCATTCATGGAGCAGTCCATCTATTCACGAGAGTGAGCTTTAAAGAAGAGATTCTTAGTCCCTAGAGTCTACAATGTAGGGATTTTAGTCAAGAGTTGTTTTCCATCTTTTTTACGTCTGCTTATTATTTTCTGTAATTAGCATTAGAATGTACTCCTTGAAATCCCACCATGGATAAGCAGAAAATAAGAGAAATCACATTTTACAAAAGGAGAGAACCCATGGTTGCTATAGCCTTTTGCTCAGTTCATTCTATCTCCATTGCCTGGGAGAAGCAGAAAGATCAGTAATCAGGAAAGGGACCCTATCTCAGAGCATCTTGGGCACCCCTAGCAAAGCTGACTGTATTGACCAACACTACTTCAGGTTGCTGTAGATCTGCACCACTTGGAAGGTGTTGGAGCATTTTATGCCTGTTTTAATGGGAGAATGCTCAACTAGTAGATTAATTGCTATAAAGTCTCTCTTCATGACATGTCTTCTAAGGGTGTGCGGGTTACAGGGTAGATGTGAGTCACCTCTCAATATGGTACTGATAGAAAGTGGAGGGTTGTTTGTAAAATTTTAGGGGGTAGGTTTTTGTTGCTCACTGCTTTTGCTCAGTCTGGTACCTGCTTGAGATAAAAGTAACAGGACTGCACTTTATTTCAGACTGGTCCAATTATTTAGTAAGGCAATGCTATCAGTTCTTTGTACTCTCAAGCTGTATTAAAATACTTGCCTGTTGTCAAAACAAGGCTAGAACAAAGATACATTTGTTTTTTTAAATATGTAGTCAACATGTTAAATATATACCAATGCCAATGTTAGTGTCTCTTGCCTTAGCCCAAGGCCCTACACTCCAGACCTTCATGCCATTGGGACACTAAGTGTAGAAAAGATCAGGTGCAGTGCACAGAAATGCTGAGGTGCTGTAGAGCACAAGGAGGACAGGGAGAATATTGCAACAGTCCCTTTGACTTTGGGAAATGATGCTGCCTAGAATGTTTGGAATGTTGATGTTTAAGCTCAACTTTGATAATGAATAGCATTTGGGCCCTAAAAATTAATTCTGAAAACTCAGCATGAAATTCTGTTTAACTGTGAAAACAGAGAGAAATTCATAAAAATAATGACAAGATACGGTCGTACAGCAGGACTGAAAAAAAATCCTGATCAGCAACTCATTTCTCTGCTGTAGCAATGAAGATGTGATATATACACATAGGCTTATTTCCCAGTTTCTATTTGTCTCTTACAGCATTACTGTTGGCTCTGATGTTAGTAATATTTATCTGCTTGGTTTGTTTTTCTTATTTCCTGAGTTGGACAACTGAATGAATCAAGGACATCACTATAAAACAAGAAAAGAAACTGATGGTGATTGGGCCTTGCTAACAGTTGGAGCATGATACCAATTCATGTCCCACTCCTCCTTCTGTTTCAGTTTGGACATTGCTAGAAATTGAAACAGTTGAGATTTATCTCCAGAATTTTCTCTTTTCAAATGCTGTTACTGATTTAAAAGTCAAATAATTAAAAAACATAGTGACTGAAAGCATTGAGAGCAAATTAGCATTATCCCAGCTAAGTTTTAGACCATTTTTGATGGTCAATATTTAAGGTTTATGGAATCTTATCTTAAACAGTGAGAGCAGGGAAAAGTTAACAGGTTCCCACACATCTAAAACAGGTTATTGTGGCATTCCGTTTTCCAAAGCTGGATGGAGCCCTCAGCCAAGACTGATGTCCAGAGCTCTGGGAGCTCAAAAGGGACTGATTTTGCAGGATGGTGGTTATCCAGGACCTGATGATGGTTCTGTGTGTGCCATAGGTGGTACTAGAAATCAGTAGGTAGTTCAGGTGTAGTTATCTCATCTTTCCAAGTCTTCAGATCCAGTATTCCTCTGCATCATATTTGAGGGCACATTTAAGAGTACTGCTAAACCAGGCTCTGAAGCCTTGTACTTGAAGTGCTTGTAAAGAAATACATGAGTGACAACGTGATGCTAGGAGATAGCATGAGATAGGCATCTGTGTGTTAAGCGAACAGACCATTCTCAATTTTCTAAGTGGAAGTGCTTAGAAAGTCTAAGAGGTGTTGGTTGCCAAAACGTCTCTGGAAGGTGCACCATTTTAAAGGACGGTGAAATGTTAAGATCTCTGCAATCCTAAACGTGTCCTTGCATAGCATGTGGATTTGGTCACCTCTGCATAGTGTAGCAGCTGTGCTGGATGCTAATTGAGGCATCCATTTGCCTCTGAATGCATGGACATCACCAGAAGTCAGCCACTTGTAATGGTGATTGAATTTGATTGCAAGTGTGGGTCTTACTCCCTAAACTCACTAGCCATGCCTTGGTGATTCACAAAGACATTTTTGATCTATGCTATTGATGTAAATCAAGGATAATCTTCCTGGAGTCACTCCAGGATATAATTGTTTCTGAGATAATTAACATTTCTTTGTATGCGTACAGATGATCCATGCTGGCTCTTGAGTTTGAAGGAGAATTGAACAACATTGATTTGAAAATAAATAGGGAATTACAAAATTTAAAACATCTTTGCTAACCTGCAGCTAGGGAAATAAAGTAATATTTAAAGAATTAAGTTTACACAGATGTGAAGTAACACTCTTTAATGGGTATCTTAGAAACTATGAAACAAAACCACCACTACCGTGAAGAACAACAAAAGGAAAGGAAACTTGTGGAGATTAAAGATGCCACTAACACAGAACGGAGTTGTTATTTTATTTTTTTCTTTTCTGAGAAAAAAAAAAAAAAACAAAACACAACACACACACAAAAAAACCCCAGATGATAAGGGATGCAGAGCTAGCTTGTGATCAGGCTCATTACTACCTTGTTATCAAAGCAAGAACCAGATGGCATGACCTAGCAAGGGGAAGAAGAATGTTTTCTTTAAATAAATAAGCAGCACTAATAGATTTCTGAACATTATGCAATGTTGATCTTCAGATTCTATAAATATTCAAAAAGACCCATGCAAAACAGCTCATTAATGATAAAAACTTACTATGGGAGTAAAAAAAAAAAAAAAGAACAATTTCAATAATGCTCAATTTTTGTACTGTTAATTACAAAGTAGATGCTATTAGTTTTCTCTGAAACTTTCTTCCTATTTTAATTCTGTTGGTTTTGTGTAACATTTCGTTATAAGCTTAATTACGGGCCTCATCTGAGGCCCATTTGATTATGCCCTATCCATGAATACACACCTACTGCCATGCTGATAGCCAGTGTTGTCCTGCACAGTGAATCACTGATTGGGATATTTACACCATCCAAAGAGACTCTGACAGAACTGTCCCACAGAAACTTTCTCAACATTTTTAGAGCTTTTTGAATAGTTGCAATGTTTGGACAATAAAGTAGCACAAGGCAGAACAAAAGCAGTTTTTTGAGCAATGTTTGTGTAAATGGGACAATAAAATAAATGGTTTAAAATAAAAAGGCAGAATTTCATTTATATTAAGTATAAAACACATTGGTGAGAAAATCTGCAGGTCTGCTTTTTCCCAATATCTTCATCTCCTGATGGCTTGCTTCAGCTTTGGGTCTACCCACATCTGCAAGCACGGTTCTTACCTTCATGTCCCTCTCTTGCCATCTTTCAACTTTCGTTGAAAGTTGTCTTCAACACAGAGTACATCACACCTAAGATGTTAATCTTGATTAAAGCTTTCAGGAGTTGCACAACTTTCTTGTAGGAAGGAGTCAAAAAGCAGAAGAAAAAAAGAAATTAAAAATGAAAATCAAATGTGCATGATTTTCCATTTTTCTTTCAGTTACCGTTATTCATTAAGCTTACAGGGAGATCAAGCACTTTGTCAGACTTGTTGGTTCTTGTTAGAGATGATTTCTTTTACATTCCAGAATGTTCAGGAATTTGACAGTGAAAGAAATGGCATTATACAGCCAGGGAACATGAAAAAAGTCTTGTTCGGATTGGCATTCCAATCACCCCAGAGGAATTTAAGAAGCTTTGGGCAAGGTATGACAACTCTAAATGATTAGCTCTTGCAATAATGCATCTTTTATAGGATTACAAAGCCTTTGGTAGTGCAGTGAATGACAATAGATCGCATTGCACAAGAAATCTTTTATTTTGTTATGATTGGGGCCTTAGATCATGACAGTGTATAACAGGAGGCTACGTCTTATCACACTGAGCTCAAGAATACAATTAGATCCATTAGTTTCCCATGAATTCAAGGACAAGACTTTATTTCAGTTTTACTGATCCCTTCAATGTAATATACATTTTTTTCTTGAATGGCACTTTAGGCCACCGGCTACCACCAGTTTGTTTTTCATCAGTTTTTTTTTATACACACAAAATGCCTACCTTAGATCGTGTTGAGTGAAAATCAGTTCCAGGTGTCTCTGGTCAGCAGGGAAATGCACACAAAGCTTCTAGCAAGGAGGTCCTAGAGAGTGTATTACATAGCTGTACGAGATGATATTTGTACTACCAGCCTCTCATTTTCAAAGTACTAAAATTGCTTACAGTACTTTCAAACAAAAATGATTCAGTCAAAAGAAAAATGCTACATACCAAGTACATAACAAAAGAGGGTAACGTAATTTCATGCTGTGTAAAGATGGCAAATAATATCCTGAAATGTTTTTATAGACAAGTAATTTGTTGTGAAGTGGCTAGAAATACTTGTTTGCCTTCAACAAAGAGGAGCTGTGCAAGAGACTGTGTTTGAAACGGCATAGATGTCAGCTGTATGTGACATTATATTAAAACTTGCCTTCATTACAGGTCTATTTAAAAAAAAATAATAACTCTCACTAATGAGTAGAACCTGAGTGTATTGCTTCTTGGTTTCAAACTGCATTAACTGTATGTGTTTTTTCTTAAAGTTGATTCATCTCTGAATTTTTTTTTCAACTCCATTAGATTTTACTTTTCGTTCTTATTCCTTATGGATGCCATGATGCAGTGAAGAGTATCCTTTTCATGCAGTTATCTGCTGCACAACTTCACTCCCATCAGCCACTCCTTTTATAGAATAGCTCAAATCTCTTTCGTGCCGTTATGTCTGTATCTTGAATAAAGGAATTAGAGTGAAGCTGAAGCTAAATTAGGCATTACCATGCATTGGAGCACTAACAGGTTGGGGAGGGGCGGGGGGGGGAACTGCAGGGGAAAAATCTATGGAAGGGTTTATCCCTAAGAAAATATGAAGAGTGTTTATGAATGTAAACTCACATTTCTGAAGGATGATTACAATTCTGAGCATCTCAGACTTGTGTGACCCATTTGAGACATCCGGGACTGAATTTTTACGAGTCCAGTTCTCTGTGTCTCAAGTCAGACACTAAAAGGCAGCAGTTCTGAGAGCTGCAGAACACTCCTGACTATTTGGTCCTTGGGGTAGTGCTTTCAGAATTGATTCTGTGATTACAAAGCTAAATCCTATCTTTCAAGTCTCATAGAAAGTCACTTACTCTCAGTGCGGTATGGCACCTCTGTAAGAGAGGGAAGTCAATGAGATATAAGCTGCTACAGCACTTAGGGACATCAGTAATGCCATTCGATGAGGATGGAACACATGAATATTTTAAAAGAGCATTTCTTTTTCATGGTATGATAAAGATGCAAAGGAATATCTTACCAAGAATTTTTACAGAAACTGGGGATGGAGTTTTCACCCACTGACACAGGGCTTGGCAGACTCATCACAGAAGGCATCAGAGCACACGTGAAAACAATCTATAATAACCAACAAAAGAAGCACTCAAAGCTGGAAGAGCAGCACCAACAGCAAACTAAGATTCTGCATTTAACAAAAATTAGGAAAGAGATCAAGTAAGTTATTTATGAGCTTTGTAGGTAATGTTCTATGCTTGTGTTTAGTTTGTTATGGCGTTGAATACAAAACAAATGTAACAAATAGAGTTTTTAAAAAATAGTCTCTGAGAAGGAATTTCAGTAAGTACTGGACCAGACCTATGCACAGTGGTATTCCCTTGACTCACTAGATGTAAGCTTAGCTCACAGTGTCATTTTTAAGGTATTCTCCATGAATGTACATTACTTATTTTACAGACTGCAGGGCTGGATGTCTACTAAGAAATAGGTGTCCAGAAAGTCTCAAACACCATGGTCTATGCTGCTAACCTGCCAAAACATTCCCCTCCATGCTTTGGCCTGTGTCACTTCATGCATTCCCTGATCTCTCCCAGCACAGTTTGGGAGCAAGAATGCCCCAAAGACTATTTCTTATATGCTCTTTGTAGGCATCTGCTCTCTTGCAGTGGCTGAGAAGGTTCAATAAGCAGAGAAGTGCCAGCTGGCCTCTGTGTCCAAAGCTCTCCTGGACTGGTTTGTTGATGCAGTCTCATCTTGTGGTTGCAGTCCAAACACTTCTATCAGCACAAGTTGAGGAAAAAGAACAAATGCAGTTTTGTCACCTAGCAGGTCTCATCTGAGACCAGGCAATGTAGGCTTAAACCAATCTGATCATGGTCATTTTTCTTGCAGCTGGAAGGGTTGAGCATGTAGCATACTTTGGTCCCATATCCTACCCTGTCCCTAGGATGAGGGCCAAGCACAATCACAGTTGGTTTCACAGCCCTCTAACAGCTACTTAAATTGTCAGTAAATGACTGAGTAGTAGCAGCAAAAGAGAGCCATGACAAGGGTAGACACTGGCTCTACATGAGAGAAACAAACATCTCTAAGCTAGAGTCTCTGCCTCAAAGAAAATCAACGTTCAGAATTAATAGATGACTGCTCTTAAAAAGAGCATTTCACAAATGACAAAATGCTATCCTACTCCGAGTGAAGTCTAATGATCCACGCTTGCCCTCGTTAGTGAGCAGTGATTAGCCTGCTGCTGCTAGGGGATTCCCACTCCTGCTGGCAGAATGGGGCAGCAGGAGAAACCTCTGCCCCACTACAACACAGTTAAAACCTTATCTTTCCAGGCTGTAGACAGACAGCACCTGAATGCTTATAATGCTTTCTGCTCATGTTTTCACTCTTCTCCTGAACAATTTTTTTTATATTTTTATTTAGGACTATAAACCTTCAGGAGCAAAACGCATTTTAAAATGCACCTCCAAGAACCCAAATTTTCTTTCTCTTGTGCTTGGAAAGTGCCTAGGTGTTGTAGGAACTAATAAATTATTGATGATAATAATGATAATTCCCCACAACATTGTTGGTACAGTGATACACTCATAAAAAAAAGAACAGCTTTGTCTGACAGATAAAGTGGCAGCCTGGGAAATTATTAGACAAAAAAAGCCCCAAGCCCCAAAAAACAGCCATAAAAAAAAAAAAAAAGAGAACACCATAGAGAAGTCCATAAGCCAAAGCTTTTGACTTCTTACCCTGCTTTTTTAATACTGTTTGCCAGTGTCCCATCTAGACTGAAGGAATCAAGGGCAAAACTTTCCTTCCTTCCTTCTCAGCATCACAGCTCTCCTACCTGCACCGCAGTGTCCAGTGTCATAAACTGTACTCTTGACATCCACAGATATCGCTGAGCCTTCCACCTGTAAAAAACTGCATAATATACAGCAGAGATGGTTAAGCAACCACTATTACAGGCTGTGCTTATTACTGTAGATGCAACTATCTGATGAGAAACTTAGACCTGAAGTGTCTCATACTGGGCTTCTGCTCCATTTGTTGTAGCCGCTGTCCCCAGTCTTACACTCAGATGTAGAGCAGTTTTGGTCAGGAAGCTTCAGCTTTTGACCTGTCAATGCAATGCCAACTGCAAAATGGCACTACCTTTTGTATTATAAATAAAAAGCAAATAAAGAAGATGCTGTACTGCAAGCAGAAATTATGCAGCGTGTCACAAAGATGCAAGTACTCACCCTGAAGCAGCTGAAGAGTAATTAATCCAATGGGGAAGACATGCAGGGTTAATATAAAATAGTAGTGAAATCCTGGCTGGTCCATATCATTTAGAATTATGCAGTTTTGAGAACCTACCACAACAAGGGTTCATATAACTATGTATGTGACAACAGTACATACAAGTACATACCTTGAAGCGCATAGTGGTTGCTTTATCATAATTTGAAACAAAACAGAAGTTGTCAGACTGAGCCAAAGGTAACTGGATTCAGTTACCTGGCAGTAACCAGAGACAGATGTTTCTAGTTGAGGTGAAGCAGTCAACTAGTAGGTGGATGTGGAATACTTTGCCCTTGTTCTGGGGATCTCTCACGCTATGACAAAGTTTGGTTTAAGCCTGCCAGATTGAACTTTCATATCCCTTTCAAAAATTACATTGTAATTATTTGGTAGATTCTGGCTTTCCTTGGTTTATATGTGTAAAACATCCAATTCTGTTCTTAATCTTTTCAAATTTTTGGCATCTGTGCCTTCCTGTGGGAATGGATTCACATCTTAACCACTTGCAGTCTGCAAAAGTAAGTCTCATTACTTATTCTTGTCACCTTTCAGTTCTCTTGAATATTACTTTCCCATCAACTTCACATCCAGTGGGAGTAGTCATGTCATAGTGGTTTCTGTCTGATTTTCTCTCTTGGAAAACTGAAAGGGCGAGAGAAGTTGAGTCCAGGCCTCTGAACTCCTCAAATTTCACAGTAGACCTGAGAAAGCCATAAATGACTTAAGCTGGAGTCGTTGTCTGGTGAATGATATCCAGCTGCATAGTGGCTGTGAAGGCAGGAATCCAGCAAGTGTCAGCCTCCAGGATCAAAAAGGACAGCTGAAATATGGAAAATGGAGGTGGGCACAGTGCTCTCCTACTATATGAATCAGCACAAGGAAATCTGTTCTTGTGAGAAGAATGGACAGCTGCAAAACCTAACCTGCAAGTTAGGTGAAAGTGGGCCTCAGCCCCCACTTCATTCTAAGAAAATTGGAAAACAAATTATTTCACCAATTCCTGTCCAGTTCTGACCAGGAGGAGACAGTCGCATGAGGTGTCAATGAATTTACTTTTAAAGGACCTACTTTAGTATCACTGGGAACAGCACAGAATCACAGAATCAGAATCACAGAATGACCCAGGTTGGAAGGGACCTCAAGGACCATTAAGCTCCAACCCCCCTGCCTGGCAGGGCCACCAAACTTCCTATGTTCACTAGATCAGGCTGCCCAGGGCCCCATCCAACCTGGCCTTGAACACCTCCAAGGACGGGGCATCCACAACCTCCCTGGGCAGCCTGTTCCAGGACCTCACCACTCTCTCAGCACCCACTGACCCTTCTGTGATCTTAAGCTGTCACTCTGCTCTTTGCACAGTGACTGCATTTCATTCATATCCTTTCTTCTGGCTTTTTGTAGGGGCTGCAAATCTCACCCTCATTGCTTTGGGTAAGTTTCATTGCCCTGTGCTATGCACAGTGAGGCAAACCAAAGCTCTGGATTCTTACAGTTCAAAACAGACTGCTGTGTGCTTTTTTTTTTTTCCTTTTTCTTTTGTTGTAACTCACAAGAACAAACTGCCTAAATTAGAAACAGGCACTGAACAGTGGCTCTCCAGCTCTTCAAGAAAAATACAATACATTTGCAAGAAAACATTCCTTTTTTTTTTGCAATGTATCTTGTTCTATGCTTTTAATCCTCATTTTGTCCACACACGTATTTACTTCTGTGAGCGGAATAATCACTGCTTGGAAATTTTAAATCAGTTAAAAAATGATGAATGCTTCAATTTTCCAAAAACATGAATTTCAAAAACCTTTCCTTTCATTGGGAAAATTTAAGAGGAAGATAGCAGTAGTGATGAAAAGCTATAGTCGAACTGTATGGCACAGAAGGAAACAGACAATTGTAAAGGATTCCAGCATCTTTTTCTGGAATGAGGGTATGATGTAGATGATATCATATCCTAAAAGCACACCCTTTCAAGATGGGAGGAGCAGTGCTAAACAATCATCCAGTGACAGGGGAGACTGGTATCTCAATGAAATCACAAAGTGCCCGGTGACTTTTTTAAGTGCCCAGTCTCAGTTATTTTTGGCTTTCAGGTTTCTGTATGCTGCTTCATAGGTGTGATTCTCTTGGTCTCTTGGACTGCTGAGACTCAGGACCCATCCTCTTCTACTGTTCCCCTTTTGCCACCTCTGTAAAGCCATAGTTTGTAAGCTGTGGCACACTGCAGTAACTCAAAAAAAGCAAGTTCTACCAGTAGATTTTAGATTTTTGTCTCTGTTAGAAAATCTGTATGCTTCTGAACATAATGAAACTTGAAACCCATAGATCTAATTAGGAGATATTGGATCCATAAGGTCACAAATCTGAGGCTAAAGAAGTCTAAGTTGGTTAGGCAGTAATTAGGTACTTGGAGATTCAAAACAGTAAAACCAACTTGAATGCAATGGCACCACTCTAGTATGCATCCTCTGTAGGATCCTTCTATGTTCCTTCCAGTACAAGTTTTGTATTGAATCTTACATGGTAATAGGAGCAGAATGTAAAAAAAGAGGAAGGATTAACTGGAAAAAAAGATATTTGAAAGTGAGCAAAATGGTGATAACTCTTTAGCAGCTTTTAGAGGCTCTAAAAAACACCAGCAACATTGCAGTTTCCACAAAATGATTCACATCATACTTTGAAACCAATATGCAGAGGCTGAATTCATCATAGGAAATCTCAGAACTACCTTCTGGAATATTACAGCCTGGAGAAGAGGAGGCTCAGGGGAGACCTCATTGCTCTCTATAACTTCCTGAAGGGAGGTTGTAGTGAGCTGGGGGTCAGCCTCTTTTCTTGTGTCATTAGTGATAGGACCAGAGGGAATGGTTTCAAGCTACGGTAGGGGAGATTCAGGCTGGACATAAGGAAGTATTACTTCTCAGAAGGGGTGGTCAGGCACTGGAATGGACTGCCCAGGGAGGTGGTGGAGTCACCAACCCTGGGAGTGTTCAAGGAAAGACTGGATGTTGTGTTGAGGGACATGGTTTAGTGAGAGCTATTAGTAATAGGTGAACAGTTGGACTGGATGATCTTTTAGGTCTTTTCCAACCTTGGTGATTCTATGATTCTGTTATTACAGGACTAGAATCTATCTATATTTTTAATGGCTAGCCAGGGTAAGAGAGCAGTGCATGCAACCACAAAAAGTATGCTTAATAACACATTCCCAAGGAAATGGAATTTTTGAAAGACACAGGTTTCATATGAGAATGCAGAAGGAGGAATCTTCTGAAGAATATTGTTGGATCTTCAAATAACAAATCAATCAAGTAGTTAAGGAATAAGATGGAGTCAAAGATTCAAAGACACAGAAAAGATGTGAGGAAAGTCAGATGTCTGTTTAGTCAAGCTAGGACACTCATAAGAGACTAGGAAAATATGAGAAGTGCTGCTGCACATTCTATGTATCCTGAAAGAAAATGAGAAGAATCTGAAGACACTCTTCAAAACTATCATTAAGAAGAATCAGAACTGAAAATATATTGGCAGTAGAAGATAGACTTCAACAAATGGTTTACAGGCAGTATCACTGAAAAAATAATCAGTGGACGTGTGCCCTGTGCTTCTAGAGTGCCTCTAAACACCATGATTATAGGGCTCTGCTGACTAAGAGAGCAGAGCTCTGGCTCTGCTGTGGGATTTTGAAGAAATGTCACACATTTATTTATTGATCTGTTATGATCAGAGCTGACACAAATCACTATTTAGCCATGGCAAAAACAAACCAGCAACAAAACACACACACACACAAAATAGCTTCTGGAGTATCAAAATTGTGTGACTGTTTCGTGTTTTTCCTTAGTTATAACCATTCCATTTTACAATAAAGTTTAGGTTGGTAAGATAATTGCTAATCAAAAACATGTCTTATAGAGCATTAAATGCATCTATTCTTGGGGAAAAGAAAAGAAAAGAAAAGAAAAGAAAAGAAAAGAAAAGAAAAGAAAAGAAAAGAAAAGAAAAGAAAAGAAAAGAAAAGAAAAGAAAAGAAAAGAAAAGAAAAGAAAAGAAAAGAAAAGAAAAGAAAAGAAAAGAAAAGAAAAGAAAAGAAAAGAAAAGAAAAGAAAAGAAAAGAAAAGAAAAGAAAGGAAAAGAAAGGAAAAGAAAGGAAAAGAAAAGAAAGGAAAAGAAAAGAAAAGAAAAGAAAAGAAAAGA